>NC_143488.1:43712419-44986419 GCF_027475165.1 Benincasa hispida
CACAAACACTTGAGGCTACCGCAAGCCTTATCAACACATCATGCCTTTCACCCATGCGTTCATCCTTAGTACCAACACATAGTTTACCATTGCCTTCAACACTTAACCTCTACAAGCCTTGGTTGCTACACAGGCAACCCCATGCATCCACATTTCTCCATCAATGCATGCCTATACTTTGCTTCCATACTTAGCCAATTTTCACTTGTTATATTATCTAAAACTCACCATTGACTAAGTATTTCTAACACTTAGTATTTTCTTCCTCCATCTGCCTACTTTCTTTCCCTTCTTTCATAATTTTATTTAACATGCTTGTTACTCACTTATGTACGAAAAATGGAGTATGGGGTTTACAGTTACCTCCCCTGTAAAGAAATTTCGTTCTCGAAATTTTCTCGGACTTACTTATAACTTGAGTTTCACTACATCTTTTGGTTGTAAACTTTACAACCTTCTTCTTTTCTTTCCTCTTAATTTCTTTCTCTTTTACTACGTTTCTGCTGCGCTACTCTAATATTAACTTTGTCCATATTAAATAATACTAGTACGTATGAACAACTTGGTCATAATAGTTCACTGTATTTGTTACATCCTCTTGTGACTCTTCCATTCTCCACAGAGTCATAGTATTCATTTATTACTAGGGTGGTCCTTTTCTATTTCCTAACAATACCACTGAAACAAAAATTTCAAAGTATAAGATCATAAGAATATTTTAACCCATGTACAAAATTATAAACAAATTCACGATTTTTTTTAAATAATGTTATTTTAATATTTATTGACAAAAAGAAGGTTGGGTTGAAACTATTGACAAAAATAAGGTTGTGAAATCGTGGACGGGGTCCACGAGTTTTGAGTCAGCACATAAATCGTGTACCCCATCCACGATTTAACGTCATTGTTCGTTGCTATCATGATTCGCTTTAGGAGTGTATTGTATAAAATAAATTGGAAGAATAAGTTCTAAGTATAAGTGATGCGTTGATGCTTTGATGCGTTTAAATATTTGTAACGCGTTAGTGGGTTAGAGAGATTCAACAGAACGCACAACACTCCTTCTAATGACGTTCAAGTTTCCCTAAACCAGACCTAAGTATAAATCTAATTTAGGCTCCTGACAAGTCCAGGTCGAACTCAGGGATTTAGTTAAACAAACGCAGACCTTGCATTGTATCTATTGTAGGGGTTTTCCTAAATATATGAAGAGAAATGTGTTATTTATACTAAAGTGTTGTACCTGTGCAAGATGATACAAAAGAGTTGAGTGGTGAGTGATGGATCATGCGAAAATGGAGTTTAATGTGAGTGGATGCGTCGGTTTAAAATGAATGTACACAAACTAGAATGTAATGTGGATGAGATGGGATGATTTGCTTATCTTTTGTTTATGCATTCGACTTTATTCAACACTTCTCAATGCGAATAACATGCAAAACCTATCTTTAGGATGCATGCGTCTAACACATAATGCAATAAACACCAGTAAGTCTATCTCTAGCTGTATTAGGCGTCCTACTTGATGCAGCTTAGTTATTCTCTCGAATAATCTAAATTAAAGATGCTTTTACCAAGTGATCAAGTCGGCTTAAGCGTTTGAAATGAAGTTTTGCATAAAGTATGAATGCATTCAACATAAACAAGAAGTAAACAATGGCAAAAATGTGATGGATCAAATATATGAATTTTATAAAGAAGCAATTTGTCTTTACAAAAGCAATATTCAATGAAATGAAACGAAAGTGACAAATGAAACGTTGGTCATGTCCACTTGGTGAATGGACAACATTAAAGTCCATACCCTAGTCAGCATTAAAGTCCATGCCCTGGTCAGCCGCCTGACTCTCGGGAGCTTTTCAGACGTCGCCTATTACTTGGAAGCTTTTTAGATGCCGCTTGCTGCAGGTGCCTATACTTGCAAGTAGTGATGTGACACAATCAGCCTGGATCAATGAATCTTCTCTATGTTGAGCTCCTTCCAACGCATGGACCATGCGTTGAGCTTTCCCTGCGAGACCTTTTTGATTATGCGTTAGCTTTTTATAAAGATCCTACAATACAATGTGTTAGTGCCGCGATATTTAGTAATAAAACTTCTTTTGCATGAGTTTGCTAATGTTTGAATAAATCCATGTGTTTCTTCTAAAAATGAGGATAATTTATCATTAAAAACCTTAGTTGTTCCAACTTAAGAGCAAAAAAAACTTGTATTTCTACAAGTTATCACCACCTCCAAATTTGAACAATGCTTGTCCTCAAGCATTCCAAAATAATTCTTTGTTATCTCTTTTGTCTTAGCTGTGCAGAGTTTGCCTCTCATCATATTCAGTCATAAGTTTGAGACAAGAGTTTGGAAAATGCCACTCAGATTGACTCTTTTCTAAAAAGGACTAATGTTCAGTTTCAGATGCAGCAAGCCTTTATCAACAACTCCTTTCGTTTCTCAAAACATTTTTCGTTTTTTCTAAACCAGCAATGTGTTAGATGTTCTTTTTAAGATAAATGCTGGATAAAAAGAAAAAAAATTATGAATTCACTTACCCATGCGTTGTTCCAGGTATCCCACTTTCGTTTTGGCTTACCTTCACGGGTGTCATTCGAACATCTAACTATGAGTGAAAACCCTTCACAACTAAACTCATATCTAATATTCATGCATTTCAAGATATATTTTCTTTAGACTAGATAGAGGAGTTCTATGGGACGTGTTGGTCTAGGAGACTTAACTTCGTTTTGGCTTGCCCCTACGGGTGTCATGCGAGCATTCAACTACGGCTAAGTTCCTTTTCCAACTTAACTCATGGCATTTTAAGGTTTTTCTTTTGAAGTAATGACAGAGGAGTTCCGTTTAACATTTTTCTTATTTTGTTCCCTTTTCTTTATGATGTACTCATTTGATGCGTCTTAACTCGGATTTCCCTCATCCCCAAATTTGGAGATGAGCTATACTCATCTCAAATTTGGAGACGAGCTAAATCCTCATTGCTAAAAGAGAAACAAAATTTCAAAAAGGCTTTGAGAATCCGAAAGGAGTTTAAGACTTGAAGCTTGCACGCGTTAAAAAGTAAACTTAGTCTTTTTAGAGAAGTTCAGGACTTGTTGATTTTCCTAACGCCTACTCTATACTTATAGATTTCATATCGTTGATATCATTGAGGTCAGGCAATGCACAAGACTTAGAAAATATCTAAAGAACAAAAATAAAGTATGCTAAGGTTAAACGCAAGGAACAAAATGATAGGAATTTCTCATTTTCATAGATTCACATGAAGCAAACAAACAAGTTAAGCAAATACAAAAGAACACCAATTAAATCAGAATATAAAATTAACCCAACACCCCAAAACTCTATTGTCCAGGGTCTTCACCCAAAAAACGCAGAGGGTTTCTAAGATGGGCAGGCAGTAGGGACAGAGCAAACATTCTAACCAAGACCTGATTGATGTACTTCGTTGTATAAACGAATTGGTCTTACATCCATCTTTTTTGTTGCCTTAGATAATCCCTTAGAACCCGATTCTATTGCTGAAGACCTTCGATGGACGTGGCTAGTGGTCTGAGCTGATCCCTGATAAAAGTTTTCAACTCTTCTAATTCAATGTTGCGTTGAGGTGGTGTTTGTTCTTCACTTCTTACATCTGGGTCTTCAAAATTTTCTGCGTTGCTCGATCCTAACCCAGTTGGTTCAAAGATTATTGGAGGAGGCACAAAATTTGGAATTGGACTTGATGGGGGCGAAGGAAGAGAACAAGGGATGTCCTGATCCATATGAGTTGGTTCTTGGTGTGTTTGATCAGAACTCCCTTCTAGCGGGGCTAATGGCGATTCATGGATAGTAAGGTTGAGGCTGAGGCGCCCTTCTTCTTTCGTAAGTTTAAGCTCTGCTTCATACTCTTCATGCTCTGAAGCTTCATCGCTGTGTTCAACAATCTGAACGTGTCTTCTTTTGGGGGCGCATTTGGATGATCGAGGTTTGGCTGCCACTTCTTTAGTAGGTAAGGCAAGTTGATGCGGCGAATTGAGAAGTAGACGCCTTACTAACTTGATATCTATCAAACCATCGATCTCTTAATGATCATCCTTAGAGGGATGCCCCCGCGTTCATACAATGCACAAATCAGCCATGGGAAGTATAGTTGTCCTTGTGGTTTGGTCTTGATGGACTTGATCTGATCCCTTATTATTCTTCCAACATCTAAAGGGATGCATTGCATGATGTAATAAATAGCCAGGATGCGTTCTTTTGACAGTGTTTCATCATGCATTGTAGGCATGATGCTCATTTTGATCAGGTAGTACCTTAGGTTCGCGTCTGGAATTAAGTTCTTGGAGGCTAGCATCTTTGCTCCGTTTCTAGATGTTTGCCACTTGCTTCCAGGCTTGTCTACCGTCCTTAACGCATCTTCCAATTGACTTGGCGTTGGCTGCTCCAAGATGCGATTACCTTTCGCGCCGGGTTACTATCAATGTTGAATACTTCGTTGAGAAGCGCACTAATACCCCATCAACAAAGGTTGTGTTTTTCTCCATATCAAACTCGTTGTTGTAGAACATGCGAACGAGGTTGGGCCAAATACGTGTGTGCCCAACGTAGAACTGACTCCACCCCAATGCGTTTATTGTTTCTGTTATGTATATAGACAGTGGGTGGCGCTCGGGAAAGAAGCCCTTTTCTACAAGTATATCACTGAATTGACGCTTTCTTCCCGAGGTCTTCTTAGGTAATGCGTTGGTTACCTTGCATTTTCCTGCCGCGTGCTCTTTGGTTTCCCTTGCCAGTTCTCTCAATTCATTCTCCAATTCTCTTTGGAGAGCCTTCTTCCTTCGCCCTTGCCTTACGGGCTGGTAGTCTTCCAAGTCTTTCTCTAGTGCATCGTGCCTTGAACAACTCCCATGCGTTGCATCCTCAGGACCGGATGCTGATTGCTCATCTTCTTCCTCCAATATTAATTTCCTTTTCCTTGTCACTCTCTTTGATTTTAAAGGCCCTTCATTCGCGTTGGTTTGGCATGATTGAGACGCGTCTGGCCAATTCTCCCATCTTCTTCTTCCCATTTTCTTCTCTATCTTCTTCTTCTAATTCTGCCTCTAGCATCATAGCGTATCGCTCCGCTTCGTCCAACTCAAGTGATGCGTTAGGTGGGTCGGAACATATCACTTGATTTTTTTCTTGACCTTGATTGAGGATCACCAAAATGGCTCCAAATACTTTCTGCTCGTTCAGTCGAGCCAATTCAGCCAATTCTTCAAGGGTACGCTCTGACACAGGACTGTTAGAGGGGGGTATGGGTGGAGTAAATGGAGGAGTGCCCACTGGGGTATGAGGTGTCCTAGGGGAGGATATGATGATGGGCGAATGCGGTGGTTGGCTAGATGCGTCTTAGTCGATTGGGTAGATGGTTGCAAGGGTTGGATTGAAAGTGGAGGTGGTGGACGCATGGCTGGAGATGGGGCGTTGTGAAGGTAGGTTGGAAGTGGGTCATGCGTTGCACCCACCGGGGTTATGTTAGGAAAGAATGATGGTGGGGAAGGCTTGGTTTAGGGCTTAGAGGCAGCCATAGATGACGGATGCAGGCTCGGCTTTTCAGGTGTTTTGGGCTTTGGCTTAGGGGTAGTTTTGGGTTTTGGTTGAGGGGTCTTGGCTGGAAGGGTAGCGATGGATTTGAAGGTTTTGGAAGGGAGTTTTGTGGGTGTTGTGGTGGGCTTTGACGACATTTGGGAGGAGGAGGAGGTTGCTCCACCATGCGTAGGTTTGGATTGGACATAGGATTTGGAGGTTTTTTTAGGGCTCGGGGGAGGTGAAAGCGAAATAGACGAGAAAGAGTAGGAACTTACCGGCGAGTCGTTACCAAAGCTCATGGTCTGGTTCTGACTATCTGAAGCAGACGACATTGTTGCCAGAGATAAGCATGAGCAGATTGGAGGTGAAGAAAACATAGAGGCAAGGTTTTTTTCTTTTTAGTTTCAGAGAGCTCGAGAGGGAAATGAGGAAGAAGAAAAAAAATGAACTTTCGATCGTTTAATAGGCTGAGAGAGGGTTAGTGGGCTGACGTCAGGCGACGTCTGACCTCTGTAATAAATGTGAAGTTGAATGGACGTCTTAGGTTTTTAAGCACTCGATTGCTTTTGTATTCTCGAGATGCGTCCCTTCAACTGGGCCATGCATTAGACTCAAGTCTAATGCGTTCGTTATTCCCAACTCGATTATACACAACTTTTAAAAAGAAAACAAGTAAAATTTTTAATTTATGAAGGCAGAAGCAAAAAACAATCAGTCTTGAAAACATAGGCAGACAAACAAACCAACAAACTCAAACGCATTTTAAAATACAGAATGCAAAAAGACAAGTATAGAGGAAGTGTCCTTGGAATATATGCCGATGCAACTGCAGGGATGCTTTGATGCGGTCCTCAACTGGCTTCACATAGTGCGAGAGATGACTTTTAACGTTCCATTCCATCTTCAAAGTATGACTTCACTCTTTGGCCATTTACTTTGAATGCGTTGGTGCCATCCTCTCGTGTTAATTCCACTGCTCCATATGGAAAGATTGTCTTAATGATAAAGGGTCCTGACCACCTGGATTTTAACTTCCTTGGAAATAAACGAAGACAATAGAACTTTTTGGCCAACAACAAGTTCTTTCTTACTGATGCGTTGGTCATGCCAATGCTTTGTCTTCTCATTGAGTTGAAGTTTGCGTTGAGTGCCTGTGGCATCAAAGTTCAGGTTTAGCTTCTTAACTGCCCAAAATGCCTTGTGCTCCAACTCTAAAGGTAAGTGACAAGCTTTTCCAAATACAAGAGAGTATGGAGACATACCGATAGAGGTTTTATAAGCAGTCTTGTAGGCCCAGAGCGCTTCATCCAGCCTTTGTGCCCAGCCCTTCCGTGTGACAACCTTCTCCAGGATAGATTTGATATCTCGATTGGATAATTCCGCTTGACCCTTTTTTTGTGGGTGGTAGGCAGTAGCGATCTTGTGCCTAACATTATATTTTGTAAGTAATTTAGAAATGATGCGATTAATGAAGTGCGTACCTTCGTCGCTTATCAGGGCTCTTGGCATTCTAAATCGCATGAAAATGTTCCTGGTAAGAAACTTGGAAATAGACGCATTATTTCTAGCACAGGCTACTGCTTCTACTCATTTTGACACATAGTCTACTACAAGTAGGATATAATGTTAGCTGCAGGACAAGGGAAAAGGTCCTATAAAATCAATACCTCAAACATCAAGCAGTTAAACTTCGAGAATATTTTTCAAGGGCATGGCATCCCTTGAAGAAATATTCCCGGTGCGTTGGCAGGGGTCACAATTACGAACAAACTCCCTTGCGTCTTTGAAGAGGGTGGGCCAGAAGTATCCGCTTTGAAGGATCTTTGCAGCGGTTCTCTGCCCACCGAAATGCCCTCCGTAAGAAGAGTCATGACACTCAGCTAAGATGCGTTGTGTCTCCTCGTCTGGAACGCATCGACGCATTATGGAGTCAGGGCCTTGCTTATAGAGAAACGATTCATCCCAAAAGTAAAATTTGCTGTCATGCACTAACCGTTTCTTTTGCTTAGAGTTGAAGTTCACAGGGAATTACTTGGTGGTTAAATAATTGACTATGTCCGCATACCAAGGTTCCCTGCATTCAACTCTGAACAGGGTTTCATTAGGAAATGCATCCTTGATTTCACTTCCTTGATCCTGCATTTCTTGATTTTCTAGCCTAGACAGGTGGTCAGCCACCTAATTCTCTGTTCCCTTTCTGTCCTGAATATCTATATCAAATTCCTATAGCAGTAGCACCCATCTTATCAATCTTGGCTTCACGTCCTTTTTACTCATCAGGAATTTTATGGCTGAGTGATCTGTATATATGGTGGCTGACGCACCAACTAGGTAAAATCTAAACTTTTCAATACCAAACACTAATGCTAACATTTCTTTTTCAGTGGTGGTGTAGTGTTCCTGAGAGTCATTCAGAGTTTTGTACGCGTAAGAGATGGGATGCATCAAATTTCCCTTCTTCTGCCCTAACATTGTTCTAACTGTAACATCACTCGCGTCGCAAATGAGAATAAAATGCTACGTCCAATCTGGTGCTATTAATACTAGGGCTGTCGTCAACACATATTTCAAGGTTTCAAGCGCGTCAGTGCAGTCTTCATTAAAATCATAGGGTCGGTTCGCCTCTAGTAATGAACTCAGTGGTTGCATAATTTGAGAGAATCCTCTAACGAACCTTTTATAGAAGCCAACATGCCCTAGAAAACTTCTTAAAGCTTTAACATTCGATGGTGGTGGAAGTTTTGCTATGACTTCTATCTTGGCTCCATCTACTTCCAACCCAGCCTTGGATACTTTGTGGCTTAAGACAATTTCTTCAGTCACCATGAAGTGACAGTTTTCCAAATTCGTACAAGGTTTGTTTCCTCGCATCGAGCGAGGACGACCACTAAATTATCTAGGCATGAGTGAATGAGTCTCCAAAGACTGAGAAATTGTCCATGAAGACTTCAACGGTATTTTCTAAGAATTCGAAGAAGATAGCCATCATACATCTTTGCGATGTGTTACATAGCCCAAAGGGCTTGCGTCTAAATGTAAATGTTCCAAAAGGATAGGTAAACGTTGTTTTCTCCTGATCTTCTAGATTAATTAAAATTTGATTATAACTAGAGTATCCATCAAGAAAGCAGTAAAATTCTTTTCCCGCAAGTCTGTCAAGCATTCGATCGATGAAAGGAAGGAGGAAGTGGTCTTTCTTAGTTGCTGCGTTGAGGTTCCTGTAATTCATACAGAAGCGCCAGCCTGTGACAGTCCTCGAAGATATGAGCTCATTATTGCTGTTGACTATCACAGTCATTTCCCCTTTCTTGGGAACGCATTGGACTGGACTTATCCAACTACTGTCGGATATAGGATAAATAACTCCTGCGTCCAACAATTTTAAATTTTCCTTCTTGACCACTTCTTTCATTATGGGGTTCAGCCTTCTTTGAGGGTCGATTGACCCCGACTTTCCTTCTTCCAGCCTAATCTTATGCATGCAATAAGATGAACTAATGCCACGGATATCTGCAAGTGTCCAGCCTATTGCACGCTTGTGCTTTTTCAGCATCTGCAAGAGAGATTGCTCGTTAGGCTCTGTAAGATTTGTAGAAATGATCACAGGTAAAGTTTGTTGGTTCCAAGGAATGCGTATTTCAGGTGACTAGGTAACTGTTTTAACTCGAGTTCTGGTGGTTCCTCAAGTGATGGATGTGTTGGTTTTGTCCACCGCTCACTCAGACTTGGCAGCTCTGATTCTTTCAGGTTCTCCAACGCGAGGACCTCACATACATGGGTCTTTTCTCAGGTAACTCAATACTGTTTAGTTGACAATCTTCACTATGTGGGAACTTCAATGCGTTGAGCACATTAAACTTCACCTCTTTATTATCTACGAGCATAGTTAATTCTCCTTTATGCACATCAAT
The DNA here is from genome assembly GCF_027475165.1 of Benincasa hispida. Lineage (NCBI taxonomy): Eukaryota > Viridiplantae > Streptophyta > Magnoliopsida > Cucurbitales > Cucurbitaceae > Benincasa > Benincasa hispida. The sequence continues at coordinate 43,721,894 of NC_143488.1, forward strand.
TAAAACTTTCCCAGTAGCTAAGAAGGAGCATCCAAGGATAATTGGTACCTCCCTATCCGTTTCATAGTCCAAGATAATAAAGTCTGCTGGAAATATGAAGTTGTCAACCTTTTCCAGAACGTCTTCAATCTTTCCTTCTGGGTACTTAATTGTTTTGTCAGCAAGTTGAAGAGTAACAGAAGTGGGTTGTGCTTTGCCAATTCCCAGTTTATTAAAAATTGAGAATGGCATGAGATTAATGCTAGCTCCCAAATCGCACAACGCATGACCCACATCCAATCCTTATCGAGCAAGGAACTGTAAAGCTCCTAGGGTTCTTCTGCTTCTTTGGTAGACTGTTGCTTACTAACGCGTTGCATTCTGCGTTAGCGCGATTACTTACTTCTCATTGACTCTTCTTTTCTTCGTCAGAATGTCCTTAAAAAATTTGACATATGTTGGCATCTGCTCCAAGGCCTCTATAAGTGGAATGTTGATATGCAACTGCCTTAGGAGCTCAAGAAAGCGCTTGAATTTTGTTCATCATTCTTCTTCATTAGACGCCTAGGGAATGGTGCGTTCAGCGACACCTTAGGCTTTCCCGCATTAGACATACTAGGTTCTGAATGACTTGTAGTCTCAGGCATTCTTTTGATCCATTGTAGTCTCAGGATTCATTTTTCTTTCTTCAAGAGCTCTTCTACTTCGCAATGTCACCGCGTGACATTGCTCCTTCCCATTGTTGTTCCCAGGTGTTTCAATATTGCTAGGTAGAACTCCAGGCTGCCTACTTTTCAACTCGCTCGCTATCTACCTTACCTGGGGGCCGACTACAAGACTAGGACTACAATACAAGTCATGAGCGATAGCGAAGCCAAGCCGGATCATTTCTAGGTTTTTGATAGACGATGTCTGGCTTTTCAGCAACGCGTCATTTTGGGCTATGTATTCCTTCAATAGGTTCTCAAGCGGAGATCCTGAGCTCGACGCCTGTCCTCCTCTATTAAAGGGTTATTGATGTGGCTGATACGTTTGTTGAAATGTATTGACTTTTTGGTTCTTAATCTCAAATTAATTAATCAAAGTTTTGATGGTAACTCAATGAAAATATTAGTGTTTTAATATGTCCATAGCATAGAGCTCGAAACAACGATTCCAACACCTCTTGAATCACTCAAATTGGAGCTAAAACGAAGACGATATGACTGAAACAAATTTATAGAGAAAATACTGTGGTGGATGACGTGGCATAACCAGACCATTTGCATGTAGACATGTGGTAGCATATTGGTTGAATGGTGGATCATTAAGAGATTAACATATGATGGACTTTTGATTTTTGGATTGATTTAAAATTAAAAAAATTGAAATTTAAAAGAAATTTAAAAGGAAAATAAATTTAATATTATTTTATGTTTGTGTCTAACGACTAGTTTTTTACACATGGTATGCTTTTTATTTTTGGATTGACTTTAAAAAGAATGAATTTAAAAAGAAAGTGAATTAAAAGAAAAATTAATTTAATATTATTTTATATTTGTGTCTAACGGCTAGTTTTTGATACATGGTATGTTTTCTTATTTTTGGGATTAATTTTAAAAAGAAAATGAATTTCAAAAGAAAAGGAATTTAATATTATATTTTGTTTGTATCTAATGACTAGTTTAGTTTAAAATCTCCACCATTGATTTTTCTTTTCCAAAATCCAATGGTCCAAATTAATTGTGGTTTTTAAAAAAAATTTCATCTCTATATAAATTATCTTCCTCTCCAAATTTTAAACACACAAATTTTACATTTCATAATCCTCCAAAACTCAAAAGTTCCTTTGTTACTCTCTCTAAGTTCCCAATATTTTTTCATCTTATTCTTGAGAGAGTGTTATTGTATTGTGAGGATAAATTTGTTGAGTGCTTGAACTTGTAAATCCACTCTAGTGAGAGTTGTATTGTGTTCTTCAAAAATTCCAACATTTGTAATGGTTTGATCCTAAACCGTGGAAAGGATCAGGTTTGCTCTTGAACCCATAAAAAAAGTAGTGGTGTAACGGTTGGGCTCTAATCCATGGAAAGAGTCGGAAAGATTTTATTCAAATTCCCAAGAGGCGCTTGGGGAGTGGAGTAGGTCGAGTTTGATCGAACCACTATAAAAATTACGGTGTCTTCTTCTCTAACTCTTTCATTTTTATTTTTGCAATTAATTTAAGCAATTTATTGTATGTTTTAGTTTGTTCTTATTTATTTGCTAAAATTTGATAGAATTAAATTATCACATTTTTGTCATCTTATTTATTGCATAAATTGAATTTTTCTTATTATTTATAAAAAGTGTATTAATTAGTTTAATTGGGTTAATTTAGAAAAAAGGTTTAATTAAACCTTATTCACCCTCCCCCCCCAGGGTTGCCATATCTATCCAACAATTGGTATCAGAGCAGGTTGCTCTTCTTGAAATATTTATTTCTTGATAAACTTAATTGTTTGTGAGCTATGACAACTTTAGGTTTTATCCCTTTTACCGATAGTCAATATATTACAAAGCCTCCTTTCTTTAATGGTACTAATTATAGTTATTGGAAAAATAGAATGAGATTTTTATTGCTTTCTATTGATTATGATTTATGGGATATAGTTGAGAAAGATTTTAAAATTTCAACAAAAGATGTTGATGATGTTAGCACTATAAAACCTAAGGAAAAATGGTCAATAAATGAAAAGAAAGCATGCTCTTTAAATGTCAAAACTATTAATTGCTTATTTTGTGCTTTGAATGAAGTTAAGTATAATAGAGTGTCTATTTGCAAAACCGCTAAAGAGATATGGGATAAATTAGAAATTACTCATGAAGAAACTAGTTAAGTAAAAGAAACAAAGATTGACATGTTAGTTCATCAATATGAAATGTTTAAAATTGATGAAAATGAAGCTATTTCCGATATGTTTATTAGATTTACTAACATTGTCAATGCTTTAGAAGGACTTGGGAAAAAGTACTCAAATCTTGAGAAGATAAAGAAGCTATTGTGGTCTTTGCCTAAACAATGGGAGCCTAAAGTCACCGTCATTCTAGAGGCAAAGGATCTCAAATCTCTCTCCATTGATGAACTCATGGGCTCGTTGTTGACGCATGAGATAAAGATCAAGAAAAATATGGAGGATGAGAAGAAAAAGAAAGAAAAGAGTATAGCTTTAAAGACCATCTCTTTAGAAGTTGACTCCCAAGATGAAGATGATGTTGCCTATCTTTCACGTAAGTACAAGAACTTCATCAAGAGAAAGAAGCAATTCAAGAAGCATCTCTCCAACAAAAAAGAATCAAAAGGTTAAGAGAGCAAAAAGGATGAGGTAATATGCTATGAATGCAAGAAGACGGGTCATATTAGAACTGATTGTCCTTTTCTCAAATCATCCAAGAAATCCAAGAAGAAAGCAATGAAAGCTACTTGGGATGATAGCGATGAAAGCGAAAGTGGGAGTGATAATGAAAAAGTGACCAATTTTTGCTTCATGGCTCATAGTGACAAAGAGGATGAACAAAATGATGAGGTAACTCTAGAACCTCTTTCTTATAATGAATTGTTCGAAGCTTTTGAAAATATGAAAAATGATTTAGAAAAACTTAGTTCTAAGTATGTTGTGCTTAAAAAGAAATACAATGTTTTATCTAGTAAAAATAAGTCTTTACTTGAAGAAATTGTTTGCTTAAAAGAGAATGAGCATGATGCTATGCATATTGATGAAATGAATATCTCTTGTGACAAGCATGCTTTTGATTGTGATGAGAAAAATGCCTTGCTTGACAAAGTTAAATTTCTTGAGCATGATAGTTGTGAAAAAGATAATTTGATTAAATTACTCAAAGAAAAGGAATTTAGTGTTTTGCAAGAACTTGATAAGGTTAAAGAATCTATTAAAAAGTTGACAATAGGTGCTCAAAGATTAGACAAGATAATCGAAGTAGGCAAGTCTTTTGGCGATAAAAGAGGTTTAGGCTATATTGATGAATGTTCTACTCCTTCAAGTTCTAAAACTATCTTTGTTAACGCATCTCATAATATGCCTAAGCTTAATATGCCTAAGGTTGTGTCTAAGCATGTTAAATCTAACTTTCTGTCTATATGTCATTACTATGGTGTTGAAGGTCATATTAGACCTAAGTGTTTTAAATTGAAATATGCTCATACTACTTCTCCAAGAAAGAAATTTTTCTCAAAGGGCAAAGTTTCACAATGCTCCAAGGAATAATTTCTCCAAGAAAAGTAGAGTGCATAAATTTGTTGTAAGAGATAAATCTTTGCATAATGTTGTTTGTTTCTCATGTGGCAAGTTTGGACATACAACTTATTCTTGTTACTTGTCTAAATCCAATGCCTTAAATGTCTATGCAAAAATGAAATGGATTCCCAAGTTTGTCAATGCTAACCATCTAGGACCCAAACAAGTGTGGGTACCAAAGAATCAAACTTGAACATTTGTGTTTGTAGGTTTGTTTGAAAGCCTCTAAGAAAAACAAGTGGTACTTGGATAGTGGTTGCTCGAGGCACATGACGGGAGACCCATCCAAGATTGTCTCTCTCTCCAAAAAGGATGGAGATCTTGTAACCTTTGGTGACAACAAGAAAGGTAAAATAATTGGTAAAGGTAGTATAGGTAATGAATCTTCTATTTTAATTGAAAATGTACTTTTGGTTGATGGTTTGAAGCATGATTTACTTAGTATTAGTCAATTATGTGATAAAGGCTTTACAATTGTGTTTGATAAAAAGAATTGCATCAATGAAAATGCTAGTGATAGAAAAGTTATATTTGTTGGAAATAGAGATGAAAACGTTTATACTATTGATTTGAATGATCGTCTTATTAATGATAAATGTTTATCGGCTTTGCATAATGGTTCTTGGATATGGCATAGAAGACTAAGACATGCTACATGCACTTAATTTCAAATATTTCCAAGAATTCTTTGGTTAGAGGTCTTCCCAAATTTAGATCCGAAAAAGACAAAGTTTGTGATGCTTGTCAAATGGGTAAGCAAATTAAGTCCTCTTTCAAATCTAAAAATGTAATCTCTACAACTAGACCCCTTCAACTATTACACATGGACTTATTTGGCCCTTCTAGAATTGCTAGTTTTGGAGGGAACTATTATGCCTTTGTGATAGTTGATGATTTTTCAAAATTTACTTGGGTTTTGATGCTAAAACATAAGGATGATGCTTTGAAAAGCTTTTCTAGTTTTGTAAAAAGAGTTCAAAATGAAAAAAGCTTTTTGATTTCTAAAATTAGGAGTGATCATGGAGGAGAATTTGATAGCAATGCTTTTGAAACTTTTTGTGAAGAAAATAGTTTTTCTCATAATTTCTCCACTCCAAGAACTCCTCAACAAAACGGTGTAGTTGAAAGGAAAAAATCGTACTTTGCAAGAATTTGGTAGATCAATGTATGGTTTACCTACATATTTTTGGACGGAAACCGTTAACACCGCTTGTTATGTTTTAAATAGAGTTTTAATTAGACCTTCTTTGGATAAAACTCTTTATGAACTTTGGCATAACAAAATTCCAAATATTGGGTATTTCAAAGTTTTTTATTGCAAATGTTTTATTAACAAAGAAAAACTTGGAAATTTTGATTCTAAGACGGATGTTGGTATTTTCCTTGGCTATTCCACTACTAGTAAAGCTTATAGAGTTTTCAATAAAATAATTTTAGTAATTGAAGAATCTATGCATGTAGTATTTGATGAATCTTGCAATGTTATTTCTAATGAGCCTATTTATAGTGATGATTTAAAAGGAAATTTTGGAGATTTACTTGTTAGTGACAAAGGCAAGGAAATTGTTTCAAGTAAGCAAGAGGCGAGCTTAATCGAAAAGAATGAAGTTGGTTCTTCATCCATGCCTAAAGAATGGAGGTATGCTCCTTCCCATCCCAAAGAATTAATTCTTGTTGATCCCGAACAAGGTGTGAAAACTCGTTCCTCTCTTAATATGTTTAATAATCTTGCTTTTGTTTCTCAAATTGAACCAAAAAGTTTTAAAGATGCCAAAAATGATGAATTTTGAATTTTAGCTATGCAAGAAGAATTAAATCAATTTGAAAGAAATAAAGTTTGGGAGTTAGTCCCTAGGCCCTCTCATGCTTCTATAATTGGAACTAAATGGGTCTTTAGAAATAAAATGGATGAAAAGGGAAATATAATTAGAAATAAAACTAGACTTGTAGCTCAAGGTTATTGTCAAGAGAAAGGAATAGATTATGAAGAAACATTTGCATCCGTTGCTAGATTAGAAGCTATTAGAATGTTGCTTGCTTTTGCTTCTTATAAGAATTTCATTTTGTATCAAATAGATGTGAAAAGTGCATTTTTAAATGGTTATCATGGAGGAAGTTTATGTAGAACAACCTCCAGGGTTTAAAAGTTTTGATTTTCCTAATCATGTCTATAAGTTGAAAAATACTCTTTTTTCTTAAAACAAGCTCCAAGAGCTTGGTATGATAGACTTAGTAATTTCTTGCTTGAGAATGGATTTAAAATGGGTAAAATTGATACTACTCTTTTTATTAAGACTAAAGAAAATGATATGCTTTTAGTACAAATATATGTGGATGATATTATTTTTTGTTCTACTAATCCATCTTTGTGTGAAGAATTTTCTAAGTGTATGCATAGTGAATTTGAGATGAGTATGATGGGAGAACTTAGCTTCTTCCTTGGACTCCAAATCAAACAACTCAAGGATGGTATTTTCATAAGTCAAGAAAAATACACAAGGGATTTTCTTAAAAGGTTCATATTCAATGAAGGTAAAATTGCAAAAACTCCAATGAGCACATCCACTAAGCTTGACAATGATGAAAAAGGTAAATGTGTGGATATAAAAACTTATAAAGGTATGATTGGATCTTTATTTTATTTAACCGCTAGTAGACCCAATATTATGTTTAGTGTATGTCTTTGTGCTAGATTTCAATCTTGTCCTAAGGAATCACATTTACATGCCGTTAAAAGAATTTTTAAATATTTGCTTGGTACTATTGATTTAGGCTTATGGTATTCTAGAAATGTTGAATTTAATTTGGTAAGATATTCCGATGCAGATTTTGCGGGAAGTTTACTTGACCGTAAGAGTACTAGTGGGACTTGTCAATTTCTTGGTAGTTTCTTAGTTTCTTGGTTTAGTAAAAAGCAAAATTCGGTTGCCTTATCCACTACCAAAGCGGAATATATTGCAGTTGCTGGTTGTTGTGCTCAAATTCTTTGGATGAAACAAACTCTTTGTGATTTTGGATTAAAGTTTAATAATGTGCCTATATTTTGTGATAATACTAGTGCTATTAATTTGACTAAAAATCCTATACATCATTCTAGGACTAAGCATATTGATATTAGGCATCACTTTATTAGAGAGCATGTGCAAAATGATAATATTACATTCTGGGCTATGTATTCCTTCAATAGGTTCTCAAGCGGAGATCCTGAGCTCGACGCTTGTCTTCCTCTATTAAAGGGTTGTTGATGTGGCTGATGCGTTTGTTGAAATGCAGGCGGCGGTCCATTCCTTTACTGTTGGTTCGCCCCTGGGTGGTGCTTCTGATGATTTCCTCCTGACCAAGAAAAATTTGGATGGTTTTTCCATCCAAGATTATATGTATTGAAAAATGGGTTGTTTTTAATGACACATATTGACTGAGGATTATGTGGGCAATCCGCATAGGAGTGAGGATCTCCACAACCCACACAGCTAACCATAGGCTGCCCAAACGCCTCTACTTGATTCACCTTCTGCAGATTTGATGTGTTTCCTAGCGTTATGTTCTGCAAAAGGCTGGTCATCGTAGCCACTTGAGAAAAAAGTGTGGCTATTGCGTTGGAATCGATAGAATTAACGTTCTGAGATCTCTTCTTCCTATCAGCTCTTCCATCATACGTATCGTCCACCCATTCCATCTTGTGCTTAGCAATGCGGTATAATATCTCTTTAGCCTCAGTGTAAGATTTGTCCATAAGTCCAACAGCCGCTGCTGCGTCTGCTGCCATTTGCAATGCTCTATTCAATCCTCCATAAAACATCTCCATTTGGATAGTTAGAGGTAGTCCATTGTTTGGGTAATTGTTGACCAATTCCTTAAAATGCTCCCATGCGACGCTTAAGGTTTCAGCTTCTTCTTGTTCAAAATTCATAATCTCTCGACGCCTCCTCGCGTTGGTGGTATGTGGGAAGTATTTTTGCATAAATTTTTCCACCAACTTCTCCCAGGTGGTGATTTCACCAGGCTCTAGTGAGCTCACCCATTGCTTTGCGTCATCACGCAAAGAATAGGGGAACAAAGATAGCCTGATCGCCTCTGGGGTGATTTCAGGAATCACAAATGAATTACACGTTTCCAGGAAACGTTTCATGTGAGCGTGAGGATCTTCATGTGAGCCCGATCGCTTGGCGTTGGGTAGATGATTCCTGGAGAGAAATCATACAGTACAGGGGACGCGTACTCTCTCATAGGACGCGTGCTGCTATTCATCATTAGGATTGGATTCTGTGCAGCATGAGCTAGTTGTTGATTTGCCTGTTCTTCTGCCATTGCTCGTTACCTGTTCTATTGTCTAAGAAATTGCTGCCTCAACCTTCGACGACGGTTAGATCAGTTCCCACGTTGGAAGGTCCTTTAAATCTTAGGGTTGTATATGAGTTCAGGAGTGCTCTCTCTGCTTATAAACGTTCACAAACTTAGGCTTAGCTTGTAATACTCCTTCGACTGAAGTGTTCCTACAACAGATACAAACGAAATTTCTGGTTAGTCTTGTTTCTGAATCCTCGGCAACGGCGCCAAAAAATTGTTCGTTGCTATCGTGATTCGCTCTAGGCATGTATTATATAAAATAAAATGGAAGAATAAGTTCTAAGTATAAGTGATGCATTGATGCTTTGATGCGTTTAAGTAATGGTAACACGTTAGTGCATTAGAGGGATGCAACAGAACGCACAACACTCCTTCTAATGACATTCAAGTTTTCCTAAACCAAACCTAAGTTTAAATCTAATTTAGGCTCCTGGCAAGTCCAAGGTCAAACTCAGGGATTCAGTTAAACAAACGCAGACCTTGCGTTGTTTCTATTGTAGGGGTTTTCCTAAATATATGAAGAGAAATGTGTTATTTACACTAAAGTGTTATGCCTGTGCAAGATGATACAAAAGAGTTGAGTGGTGAGTGATGGATCATGCAAAAATGGAGTTTAATGTGAGTGGATGCGTCGGTCTAAAATAAATGTACACAAACCAGAATGTAATTTGGATGAGATGGGATGGTTTGCTTATCTTTTGTTTATGCATTAGACTTTATTCAAACACTTCTTAATGCGAATAACATGCAAAACCTATCTCTAGGATGCATGCGTCTAACACATAATGTAATAAACACTGGTAAGTCTATCTCTAGCTGTACAGGCGTCATACTTGATGCAGCTTAGTTATTCTCTTGAATAATCTAAATTAAAGATGCTTTTACCAAGTGATCAAGTCGGCTTACGCGTTTGAAATGAAGTTTTGCATAAAGTATGAATGCATTCAACATAAACAAGAAATAAACAATGGCAAAAATGTGATGGATCAAATATATGAATTTTATAAAGAAGCAATTTGTCTTTACAAAAGCAATATTCAATTAAATGAAATGAGAGTGATAAATGAGATGAAAGGAATTGAGTCAAGTCGTAGAGTACAAGCTCTTGTATCTCTTTGGCTCAATTTTATTGTGTACAATCACTTGTATAGGAAGAGGACGAAGTGTCTTTCTCAAGCTTGGTTTCCTCCGCTCCCTGACCGGTGGTGGTGGTGGTTCTCAACCCTTCTGATTGTCTTAGCACCACAGCATAGCTTAAACTACGACTACACTAATTACAGAGAGTAAGGATCTTGATAATTTCTGAACTGAATAATTTTCTAACTACGAACTTTGGAGGGACTTCATATATTTATAGGCGTTGGTCATGTCCACTTGGTGAATAGGCAGCATTAAAGTCCATACCCTGGTCAGCATAAAGTTCATGCCCTGGTCAGCATTAAAGTCCATGTCCTGGTCAGCCGCCTGACTCTCGAGAGCTTTTCAGACGGCCCCTGCGGCTTAGAAGCTTTTCAGACGCCGCCTGCTGCAGGTGCCCATACTTGCAAGTGATGATGTGACACAATCAACCTAGATCAACGAATCTTCTCTGTGTTGAACTCCCTCCGACGCATGGCCAATGCGTTAGAGCTTTCCCTGCGGCACCTTCTTGATTATGCATTAGCTTTTTGCATGAGTTTGCTAATGTTTGAATACAATGCATTAGTGCCGCGATATTTAGTAATAAAACTTCTTTTGCATGAGTTTGCTAATGTTTGAATAAATCCATGCGTTTCTTCTAAAAATGAGAAGAATTTATCATTAAAAACCTTAGTTATTCCAACTTAAAAGCAAAAATAACGTGTATTTCTACAAGTTATCAATCAACCACGAATTAAGGTTAAATAAATATTTTTTTCTTTTTTCACATCTTCTCCCAACTTCTGTCTTCTTCTTATATTTTTTTTAGCGTTTTTGCATCTTCAGAGAATCTTTTACCGTAAAATCCAAATTTTTAAAGGTCTACAGTAAAATAAAAATTGAATCGAATTTCTATCCACGAATTAATTCTAAATCTATTTTTTTTCGAGAATCTTTTATTGTTAAATTCAAATTTTTAAAGGCCTACAATAAAATAAAAATTGAATCGAATTTTTAGTCACGAATTAATTCTAAATCTATTTTTTTTCACATTTGCCCCAACTTCTGTTTCTTCTTTTATTTTTCTAGTGTTTTTTTGCATTTTCAGAGAATCTTTTATTGTGAAATTAAAATTCTTAAAGGCCTAAGGTAAAATAAAAAATTGAATCAAATTTTTAGCCACGAATTAAGACTAAATATATTTTTTTTCACATTTTTCCCCAACTTCCGTCTTATTCTTTTATTTTTTAGTGTTTTTTTTTATTGTCGGACCATCTTTTACTGTGAAATTCAAATTCTTAAAAGACTGTAAAATAAAATTTGAATCAAATTTATAGCCACGAATTAAGGCTAAATCTATTTTTTTTTTCACATTTTCCCCAACTTTTGTCTTCTTCTTTTATTTTTCATTGTTTTTTTGGTATTTTTGGAGAATTTTTTAATGAAATTCAAATTTTTAAAGGCCTACGGTAAAATAAAAATTGAATCAAATTTCTAGCTACGAATGAAGGTAAATCTATTTTATTTACATAGATTCTTTTTACTGTAGATTTTTTTCATAAAGATTTGTTTTACTTAGCTGACATAAAAATCGTGTACAAGATACACAATTTTGCTTCCCTATTTTTGTAATACTCTTTCGCTCCATCTTACTTTTGTAATTTCTTTCTTATATATCCTATTTTTGTTATTACTTTTAAAAAATACATTATTCTTGAACTTAATCCCAATTTTACACTGATTTTCTTTTTTTTTTTTTTTTGTTTGGAGAAGCACCCGTTGGCCTCTTGTATCATTATTATTTCGAAAAAAAATAAACCAAAATCTTTCTTATCTTCCTCGATTTGCTACATAAACACATAGCTTTTACATTCCCAAAACAAATATTAAAATATTCATACAACTACTAAATAAATTTGGTCAAACGAATAATATTAAAATAAGCATCCACGTTTTTAATTTTCACATTGCTTTTTCTAAATATATCTTAAATTAATTTTGAATAACAGAAATCCAAATTTCTTATTTCTTCAAAAAAAAAAAAAAAAAAAAAAAAAAAAAAAAACTCAATTTATAAGACTTGAAATTGGAATGCTTCAATTGTCTAATATTATTGGAACGGTAACCTCCAATGGACGAAAGATAGGTATGATCAAACGGCATCGAAATCGGAATTAAAGTTGCAAAATAGGAAATCGTTATAGGTTGAGTCGCGTAGCTGCACTGGAACCAGTCAAAAAAGTCGAAATCGGATAAAACGACATTGAATGCTTTAAGATGTTTCATGGCTTTGCCTTTTTGTGCAAGCAGTTCAACAATGGTCACATCGTCTCCAAGATAAAACAACCCAAACAAAATTGTCTCGAACAGAACTGCACTGGAACCAGTCAAAAAACTGATCACACCCTTCAGAAACTTAAATGCTCGAAAAATTCAGCATGCAAAGAAAGAAGAAAACCGAGTGAGAAATGAGACAGTGAATTTTTTGTAGTGTGTAAAACGGATGGAAGAGGGCGTCTTAGGGGAAAGAAAGTTTCCTTTTCTTTATTTTTAAATAAAAAATATATATAAAAATAAAAATATATTATTTTTTAAATAAAAATAATCCAACACCTTGCTCGACTGGACGACGGTGTGCGTGTGGGAAGTCCACCATACCCATTGCTTATCTCCTCTCACTACCTCTAAAACAGTGGTACCCTTTAGGATCCAAACCCACAACTCAAGGTGGGAGTTTATAAAGGAGGTTCTCTATAATCTTAACAATGTGGGATTCTAAAACAAACTTGTTTTTTTTTCCTTTACTTAAAGTTTTTCACCAACAATCCCCTACTTGAAAAACTTTTAAGAATACAAGAAAACATTTTTTAATCGAGCAATATCAATTTGTACAATATTATGCATAAACAAAGGTGTCTTACAACTTGAACCTTTATGTAGTGTAGCTGATTCAGACTATACTAGAGTAACTCTTTGTTTTGAACTCTATCTCTAACAACATCTCACACGCAACATCAGTAGGGTGTAGTTGGAAAAGCCCGTATTTTAAGGACTAGCACATATATCTTGATTTAGTGAATGCTCTAGAGAGTTTGCCTAAAACTCCAGAGGAAGCGACCCTCACTTCCACATTCACATAGGTAAGTCTATCCAGAGTACTCCTATAGCTAGGTACCCCACTTGACATCAAGTATAGATTTTATTAAGAACTTAGTTCAACCTTTCTTACGCTTCAAGATATCATGTGCAGACTCTAGGTCATAGGAAGGGAACTCTGTGTTCGTTTTAGCATGATTCACTTCATATCACTTGTGATCAGTTACTAACCATTGAAACTGTTTCTTGGGATCTCCAGTCTACAAGTTGGGTTTCTCTCACAATGATTTATCTCTCTATAAGCATGAGTCTCATCCTTTCTGAGGTTTTGAAAACCTTCTCTCTGGCCAGTCCTTTCGTCAAAGGATCTGCCAAGTTTTCATCAGTCCTTTCGTGATCCACTCTAACTACACCAGTAGTGAGAAACTCTCTAATGGTACATGCTTACAATGTATTTGTCGTCTCTTTCTATTATAATAACGGTTCTGAACTTTTATGATTGCTACAATACTATCACAATGGATCAATATGGATGGTGCCGGTCTTTCCTATAGAGGAATCTCTGATAGCAGACTTCTAAGTCAGCCTGCTTCTTCAATAACTGTAGTTAGTTCTATCATTTTTGTCTCCATCGTAGATTGGGCTAAGATAGCCTGTTTCTTGAACTTCCAAGAGACAGTTTTTCCTGCTATATTGAAAATATAGCCACTAATAGCCTTTGAGTCATCTGAGAGGGAGTTCCAATCAGCATCGCTGAACCCTTTTAAGACAGCGGGAAACTTCTGATAATGTAATTCTAGGTTCTGGGTTTTCTTCAAGTACCTCATAACCCTTTCTATAGCATTTCAATGTTTTATGCTAGGTTTTTTGTAAATCTACAAAGTAATCCTACAGCATAAGCAATATCAGGTCTAGTGTAGTCACCAACGTATCTAAGACTGCCTATGATGCTCGCATGCTCAGATTAATTAACACTATCACTTGTGTTCTTGAACAACTTAACACTAAAGTCATAAGAAGTAAATGTTGGTTTACATTCAAAGTAATTATATTTCTATAGAATCTTCTCTATATAATAAGATTGATCTAAAGAAATTCCCTTTTCAGACCTAGTTACTATTATGCCTAAGATTACATTTGCTTCTCCTAAGTCTTTCATATCAAAGTTTGCATTCAACAAGTATTTCACATCATTTATAACATTTTCCAAAAATTAACAAATCATCTACATACAAACATATGATAGTGAAATTGTTTTCGAACTTTTAGTAGATGCATTTGTCACTTTCATTGACTTTGAAACCTTTAGACAGGATTAGATTATCACATTTTCCATGCCATTGCTTAAAAGTTTGTTTCAAGACATAGAGGGATTTATCTAACTTACGAACATTGGTCTCTTGACCATGGACTATAAAGCCTTCAGGCTATTCCATGTAAATCTCTTCTTCAAGTTCACCATTCAGGAATGCAGTCTCTACATCCATCTGATGAACTACAAGATTGTTTAGAGCAAAGGGAGAAAACAACACACAGATTGAGGTGATCCTGATGACAGGGGAGAAGGTGTCAAAGAAATCTCTGTTTTCTCTTTGTCTGAAACTATTAATTACAAGTCTGACTTTGAACTTGTCAATTGTTCCATGAAGTTTGAGTTTCTGTTGGGTGCAAATTTATATTTAAAACGGTCCATTGATTATATTTAAAACGGTCAATTGATTATTTTTAAAATGGTCCATTGATTAATTTTAAAACGGTCCATTGATTAATTTTTAAAACGGTTCGTTGATTAATTTTTAAAATGGTCCGTTGATTAATTTTAAAATGGTTCGTTTCGATGTTGAAGGCCTATAAAAGGCGAGGCCTTCAGCAGTTCATCATACACATAATTCATTTTCTAAATTCCTTCTTCATTTTCCTCTCTTCTATCTTAGCTTTCCGATGAGTGAGCTTAGAAAGGGTGTAAGTTCCTATCAGTAACGATGTATTTCCGATCGGTTTCATTTGGCTGTTTTATCCTGGGGACGACGTGGCAATTTTCAGACATGCTTGCACACTTGGGCAGAGCCACAAACGTCTTAAAGAGAGCGAGCTCTACGACTCAACCTATAACGAGTTTCTATTTTGTAGGTTTTGCTCTTATAACGAGCTCTGTGACTCAACCTATAACGAGCTCTTCGACGACTCAACCTTGACGGCTTATAGTTCGTCATTCTAAAGGCCCTGCTATTTCCAATAATTTTAAGACATTTTCACATCTTCAATGGCCCTCAGTAGCAACAATGAGATATTTGACCTCTATCGTCCATTCCGGTTCGAAGGAGCGAACTCCAAGCGGTGGAAGCAAAAGATGATGTTCTTCCACACTGTCAAGAAAGTTTTTGAAGCTTGTACCAACACTAAGCCGATCATCCCTTTAAAAGAGCCAACTGAACAACAGATAAAAGAAGCTGCTGACTGGGAGGAGAAAGACTTTCTATGTAAGAATTTCATTTTAAATGGTTTGACTGATGATCTATATGACTACTACAGTACAATGAAGACAGTGAATGAGGTCTGGGATGCTCTGCAAAAGAAGTATGACATCGAGGAGGCTGGGTCGAAGAAATATGTGGTTAGCCATTATCTCAAGTTCCAGATGATGTTTGAAAAATCCATGGAGGCCCAATCCCATGAAATCCAGAAGATAGCCCACGAGATAATTACAAGTTGCTACTATTATTGATAAACTGCCCCCCTTGTGGAAGGACTTTAAGAAAACTTTGAAGCATAAGACTAAGGAGTTCTCCTTGGAGAGTCTTATAACCCCGCTAAGGATCAAAGAGGAAGCCCGGAAGCAGGACCAGAGGGAGGAGGTGAATGCAGTACAAAAATGATGCTTTTGATGCCTTCAAACTTTTTGTTTCTGAAATAGAGAATCAGTTTAATAGAAAAGTTAAAAGACTTCGTAGTGATAGGGGAACCGAGTACAACTCGGACAGTTTTAATGAATTCTTTAACTCACATGGAATAATACACGAAAAGACCGCACCTTATTCTCCTAAAACGAACGAAAAAGTCGAAAGGAAAAATAGAACTTTAGCTGAGCTAGTAATTGTTATTTTATTTAGTTCAGGAGTCGCGTCTTATTGGTGGGGTGAAATCATTCTTACTATGTGTTATGTCTTAAATAGAATTCTGAAATCTAAAAATAAAACTTCACCATACGAAATTATCAAGAATAAGAAACCAAACTTGTCCTACTTTAGAACATGGGGTTGTCTAGCCTTTGTAAGGATTCCTAACCAAAAAAGGAGAAAGTTGACTAGTAGAGCTTACTAATGTGTCTTTATAGGTTATGCCTTAAATAGTAAAGCCTACAGGTTCTATGATCTAGTGAACCAAGTGATCATTAAGTCAAATAGTTCTGATTTCTTTGAAGATAGGTTTCCTTTTAAATCAAAGAATAGTGGGGGCTCTGGTTCAAGTGGTATAACCTTAGTTAGAAATTCTAACCCTAGAGAGGAAACTGACCTAGAACCTAAAAGAAGCAAAAGAGCTAGAACCGCCAAAGATTTCGGAAACGAATTCCTAACCTACAATGTAGAAGAATACCCTAAAGATCTAAGAGCTG
Organism: Benincasa hispida; assembly: GCF_027475165.1. Classification (NCBI taxonomy): domain Eukaryota; kingdom Viridiplantae; phylum Streptophyta; class Magnoliopsida; order Cucurbitales; family Cucurbitaceae; genus Benincasa; species Benincasa hispida. The sequence continues at coordinate 43,738,322 of NC_143488.1, forward strand.
CCCTGCACTCAGTAGATGTCAACCTATGGCAAGAAGCCATAAATGATGAAATGAACTCACTTGAGTCAAATAGGACTTGGCACTTAGTAGATCTACCTCCAGAATGTAAGGCAATAGAATGCAAATGGATCTTAAGGAGGAAACTTAGACCTGATGGGACTATTGACAAATTTAAAGCCAGGTTAGTAGCGAAGGGCTTTAGACAGAGAGAAAACGTAGATTTCTTTGACACCTTCTCCCTTGTCATTAGAATTACGTCTATTATGTTCTCTTTCGCTGCCCTTTATAACCTTGTAGTACATCAGATGGATGTAAAAACCGCTTTCCTAAACGGTGAACTTGAAGAAGAGATTTACATGGAACAACCTAAGGGTTTTGTTGTCCATGGTCAAGAAAATAAGGTGTGTAACTTAGACAAATCTCTCTATGGACTAAAACAAGCTTCTAAGCAATGGCATGAAAACTTTGACAACTTTATCCTATCTAAAGGTTTCAAGGTCAATGAAAGTGACAAATGCATCTACCATAAGTTTGATAATAACCTCTGCACTATCTTATGTCTATATGTAGATGATTTATTGATCTTTGGGTCGAACTTGCATGTCATAAATGATGTAAAATCAATATTGAGTGTGAACTTCAACATGAAAGACTTAGGAGAAGCTAGTGTAATCTTAGGTATAAAAGTAAATAAGTCTGAAAAGGGAATTTCTTTAGATCAATCTCACTATATAGAAAATATTCTAAAGAAATATAATTACTTTGAGTGTAAACCAGCCTGTACTCCTTATGACCCTAGTGTCAAGTTGTTCAAGAACACTGATGACAGTGTTAATCAATCTAAGTATGCGAGCATCATAGGCAATCTTAGATACGTTGCCGACTGCACTAGGCCTGACATAACTTATGTTGTAAGACTACTTTGCAGGTTTACAAGCAGACCTAATAAAGAGCATTGGAATGCTATAGAAAGGGTCATGAGATACTTAAAGAAAACTCAAACCTAAGATTACATTATCAAAAGTTTTCCGCTATTCTGGAAGGGTTCAGCGATGTTGATTGAAACTCTCTTTCGGATAATTCAAAGGCTACAAATGGATATGTCTTTAATATAGCTGGCGAAATTGTCTCTTGGAAGTCCAAGAAACATACTATTTTAGCCCAATCTACGATGGAGTCAGAAATGACAGCACTAGCGACAGCTAGTGAAGAAGCAGGCTGGCTTAAAAGTCTGCTATCAGAGATTCCCTTATGGGAAAAGCTGGTACCAGCCATATTGATCCATTGCGATAGTACTGCAGTAATCGCAAAAGTTCATAATCGTTACTACAACGGAAAGAGACGTCAAATACATTGTAAGCATAGTACCATTAGAGAGTTTCTCACTACTGGTGCAGTTAGAATGGATCACATATGAACTGATGAAAATTTGGCAGATCCTTTGACGAAAGAACAGGCCAGAGAAAAAGTTTTTAGAACCTTAGAAAGGATGGGACTCATGCCTATCGAAAAATGAATCACAGTGAGGAAAACCCAACCTGTAGACTAGAGATCCCAAGAAACAGGTTCAACGAGTAATAACTGATCACTAGTGATATATATTGAATCATGCTAAACCAAACACAGAGTTCCATTTTTATGACGTAAAGTCCAAGCATGATATCCTGAAGCGTAAGAAAATTTGAACTCAGTTCTTAATGAGATCTATATTTAATGACAAGTGGGGTACCCAGCTACCGGAGTACCCTTGATAAACTCACCTGTGTGAATGTAGAAGTGAGGGTTGCTTCCTATGGAGTTTTTAGGCAAACTCTCTAAAGCATTCACTAAACTGGAATTCATGTGTTAGGCCTTAAAAGCACGAGCTTTCGTACTACACCTTAATGACACTCTGTGTGAGATGCTGTCAGATAAAGTTCAAAACTAAGGGTTACTCTAGTATATTTTGAATCATCTACACTATGTAAAGGTTCAAGTCGTAAGACACCTTTGCTTATGCACATTGTTGTATAGACTAAAATTGTTCGATGAAAATCTTTCCTCTCTTCTCGTTTTGTTTGAATTTCCAAGTGGGGGATTGTTGGGTGCAAATTTATATTTAAAACGGTCCATTGATTATATTTAAAACGGTCTGTTGATTATTTTTAAAATGATCCATTAATTAATTTTAAAACGGTCAGTTGGTTAATTTTTAAAACAGTCCGTTGATTAATTTTAAAATGGTCCGTTGACTAATTTTAAAACGGTCCGTTTCAATGTTGAAGGCCTATAAAAGGCGAGGCCTTCAGCAGTTCATCATACACGTAATTCATTTTCTAAATTCTCTATTCAGTTTCCTCTCCTCCTCCATCTTAGCTTTTCGAGCAGTGAGTTTAAAAAGGGTGTACGTTTCGATCAGTAACGATGCATTTTTTATCGGTTTCATTTGGCTATTTTATCCTGGGGACAACGTGGAAATTTTCAGACCTGCTTGCACACTTGGGCAGAGCCGCGAAACGTCTTAAAGAGAGCAAGCTCTGCGACTCAGCCTATAACGAGTTTCTGTTTTTCAGGTTTTGCTCTTTGCTTTACCGTCGTGCATTGACGGCTTACAGTTCGTTGTTTTGAGGCCCTGCTATTTCCAACAGTTTCTTTTTTATGATCCATTTGCAACCTATTGCTTTGCAACCAGGGGTAGGTCTACCAAATGCTAAGTCCTATTTGACTCAAGAGAGTCCATTTCATTATTTACAGCTTCTTACCATAAGTTAGCATCTATAGAAAGCAGGGTCTTGATCTTCTTCTATGTTATAAGTTTGGAAGTCACTCCCAAAGTCCTTGACAATTCTTGTTCTTTTGCTTCTCCTAAACTCTAGGTGAACTACATCATTAGAAGTTAGGCTTCTAACAAGTGGTAGACTACTAAAACTCGAGTCCCCACTATTCCTAAATTCAAAAGAAAATTTATCCTCAAAGAAGTCAATATCATTTGACTCAATGATCACTTGGTTTACTAGGTTATAGAACCTATAGGCTTTACTATTTACGACATAACCTATAAAGGCACACTCATAGGCTTTACTAGCAAGCTTTCTTTTTTTAGGGTCGAGTATTCTTACAAAGGCTAGACATCCCCAAGTTCCAAAGTATGACAAGTTAGGTTTCTTATTCTTAAGAACTTTGTAAGGTAAAGTTATGTTTTTAGATTTTAGTATTCTATTTATGACATAACATACGGTAAGGATAATTTCACCCCATCAGTAAGACAGAACTCCTAAATTAAGAAAAATAACAATTACTAATTTAGATAGAGTTCTATTTTTTTCTTTCTGCTTTTCCGTTCATTTCAGGATAATAAGGTGCAGACTTTTCATGTATTATTTCATGCGAGTTATAGAATTCGTTAAAACAGTTTAAGTCGTACTCAACTCCCCTATCACTACGAAGTCTCTTACCTTTTCGGTTAAATTGGTTTCCTTCTTCAGTCACAAAAAGTTTAAAAGCATCAAAAGCATCACTTTTATTTTTCAACAAATATATGAACGTGAAATCCGAATAGTCATCAGTAAAAGTGATAAAGTATCTTTTACTATTCCTAGTTAAGACACCATCGAATTCACATAAGTCAAAGTGTATTAAATCTAAATGCTCAGATTCCCTAAGTACAGATTTATGCAAAATATTAGTTATTTTAGTCTAACTGCAATATTCACATTTATCAAATTTATTCATAGATAACTTAGGAATAATTTACAACCTAATCATATTACTAATTAATCTTTTATTAACATGACAATTCTAGCATGCCAAACATTGAATGAACACAGCATAGAAACATAAGATTTTATTTTATTTAATTCTAGGTTTAATTTGCGCATGCTCTCAGTTGCATAACCCTTCTCTACGAATACATTATTCTTAGTGAGGGTATATAAGTTTGCCCCTATTGTCTGAGTGATGTCAGCCTTATTGAGGAAATAGCCCGAGACCAGATTCTTTCTTATCTATGGAGTGTGTAGGATTTCCTTCAAAGTGAGAGCCTTCCCAGAGGTAAACTTCAGCTCCACCTTGCCGATTCCAACAAGTTTCGTTGAGTGGTGATCCCCCAACAGTATGTTTTTATCCTTAGTTTCAGTATAAGATTTAAAGAGACTAAGGTCATGACAGATATGACACGTAGCGCCAGTGTCTATCCACCATCCTTCAGAGCCATTGATCATATTTACTTCTGTGATCATGGCTACTAACAGCTCTTTTGTCAGGTTCACCTTCTCAGCAGGACAATGCCTTGCCTGTTCCTACAGTTCCTAGCCATATACCCAGGTTTGTTATAGTTAAAATAGAGAAACTGTACCATTTCTCCAGATGGTGGTTTCTGCTTCTTCTGATTGTTCTAGTTGCTAGATCCACGGTTCTGACCTTTCTTCTTGGTTCCTTTTCGCTTTTGGTCAGGTTTCATAGCAGCTGAGTCAGGCTTTCTCGATACAATGTTTACCTCCTCACTCTAGTCCTGCTTCCGAGATTCCTCCTCAATCCCCAAGCAGATGATCATACTCTCCAAGGAGAACTCCTTGGTTTTATGCCTTAAGGTGTTCTTAAAGTCCTTCCACAATGGATGCAATTTGTCAATAACGATAGCAATTTGAAATTGTTCATTCAAGGGCATAACTTTGCTTATAATTTCATGGGTTATCTTTTACAATTCATGGGATTGGGCCTCCACATATTTTTCATATGTCATTTGGAACTTCAAGTAATAGCTGACAACATATTTTTTCGAGCCGGCCTTCTCAATATCGTATTTTTTCTGTAGGGCATCCTATACTTCGTTTGCTTTTTCATTGTACTATAATAATCATATAAATTGTCAGCCAAACCGTTTAAAATAAAATTTTTGCATAGAAAATAGTTTTCTTCCCCATTAGCTACATCTCTGATCTGTTGTTCGGTCGGATCTTCCATTGAAACAGTTGGCTTCTCTGTGGTGCAGAAATCGACAACCTTCTTGACGATAAGGAAGAACAACATCTTCTGCTTCCAGCGGTTGAAGTTTGCTCATTCGAATCGGAATAGACGGTTGAGGTCGGAGGACATAATGTCCTTCTGGGAAAGAATCATCACAACAGCGGCATATAGACAAACGTCTTAAAATTTTTAGAATGACAACCTCCAGTGGACGGAAGATAGGTACAATCGAACAACGTCAGGCATCGGAATTGAACCTACAGAATGAAAATTGTTACAGATCGAGTCACAAAACTCACTCTTTTTAAGACGTTTTGTGGCTCTGCTCTTTTGTGCAAACAGTTCAATAATGGTCATGCCATCCCCAGGATAAAATAGCCCAAACAAAATTGTCTCGAATGGAACTAGATTGGAACTGATCGAAAAACGCACACCCTTTAGAAACTTAGATGCTCGAAAAACGCAGCATGCAAAGAGAGAAGAAAAATGAGAGAAAAAGGAGGAAGTGAATTGTTTGTAGTGTGTAAAACTAATGGAAGAGGGCACCTTTTATAGGCCTTGAAGGCCAACGGTAACTCAAAACGAGAGGGGAGAACACATGTAGCCTCTGAACGTGTGAAATGAATGGGGAGAAAAGTTTCAGTGTCTGAATGTGTGCGAAACGAAAGAGGAGAAAAGTTCGCACGTATGAAGATTGAAAGAAATTTTCCTTGTCTTTATTTTTAAATAAATAATAAAAATTAAAGAAATAATAATAAAGATTAAAAATATTATTATTATTTTTAAATAAAAATAATTTCACTCACCTGGCCTGACCGGACGACAATGGCCACGTGCCACCATACCCATATTTGTCTATCTCCTCATTCCCTCTAAAACATAGGTATCCCCAAACCCACGTGAGAGTTCCACTTTTGTAATCTTAAGAATGTAGGTTTCTCAAAAATATATATATATATATATATATATATATATATCATTTACTTAAAAGTTTTTCACCACAAATATGCATTTGAATTGTACAGAATCTTGTAGATAAATCATAGCTTATAGCTTATACTTGATTGGTGGTTGTAATGAGAAGGATTTTATAAGCACAAGTATATAATAAGCCATAGATTTGAACTTACAGTCAAGACTCTATAGCAAGTAAATCTATATTGATTTCTTCACTTTCAAAACTACCATCCCAATCAAATAACTTTTTAGTATTTCCATGTTAAATTGAAATCATTATGGAAAAGTAAACGAAAAAGAAGAAAAATTGGAAACAGTCTTCTAATCAGCTATGATTTCTTATTCAGAACTCCAAAAAGAAATCTTTTAAACTAATTTCCATATATGCCCTCAAGTCCAAGTTTTTACTTCCACTTATAATTGGTGTTGATAAGCAACAATTAGAAAAGCAGATCCTAACCAGTCAGATGAATGACAAGAGATAAGAATGTCAAAAATAATAAACTTGAGGTAAGGAAGTGAATTTTACATAGTAAGCATTAGTACCTCCTTCCACACATCATCTGAAAGCAAAAAAAGTTCAACTCAAAGCCCCTCTCTAACACACTGAATATCAAACTGTAATTAGTACGTCGAGGACTTGAAGAGGCTTTGGACGGTGGCCATCAATTCACAAAACCGTATGACATACCCTATTGATCTCACCTACTTAATATATTGAGACATCCACTTGAAGCCATCACCGTAGCCCATTTTGCGAACAATACTGCACATGAATACCTCTAATGGACGTACGTTCGAATCAGCCAGATTTACTTTTCCCTTGCCAGTGGTGAAGTTGGTCAAACCGAGGTGGTAGCGCAATTCATCCTCTGAGGCTGCATATGGAATGTCAATCTTGTTGCCCAAAATAAGGAATGGCACACTTGCAAGAGACTCATCGGAGAGAAGAGCATCGAGCTCTTTTTTCGATTCTGCAAACCTCTCTTTGTCAAAGGCGTCAACCAGGTACACAACAGCATCTACCTGTTATATCAATTTTCATTTCAAATTAGAAGCTATTTCTAAAGACCACAGTATTTGGCGAAAGCTGAAAATATACGCAAAAACATCCACCACATAGCATTTCACACTCCAAACACAATGTAATTGCCCAAAACCATAAGGACGACCAAGATCCATGGAAATCGATTATGGTGCAAACTGGAGAAAATCAAACACCAAACCAGGCTACAAAACCAGCACTGAAAAAATGCTTTCTTGCTTTAAAAAAGTTAATTATAAAAATTTTAAAAAATAAAAATAAAATAAAAAAAAGACCAGATAATCAAGAAGGATGACTGTCGCTTGAAGAACTTAGCTAACTTTCTTTGGATACATTGTTACAAGAGTTGGATAAATTTCTTTTAAATGCTTACACTAACTAAACTAAAGGAAATATTATTCCCCTGCTAACCAATTACTATTAGATGTATACTATTTACAAGTCTATGGCAGATGAGCAAATTATGATAACAAGAGACTGACAAAAATTACTGATTAGGTAAGTATCACACAACAATAAGTAAGAATTAAGATGAACAACAGGTGCAAGATATATCCAAAACTGAGTGAGTAATAAGCAGCTGAAGAAGGAATCTGGGTTTTATACAACATAAATAAAATAAAGAAAGGAACTAGTGGCATTCTTATTTCATCAATGGAAGAGGAAGAGCAGAGGAAGATACATATAAATTATAATTATATAAGTATGTATATTAGATGGAAACCCAAGTCCAAGATATTTTACAAAATAATCTCATACTATATCAGCTTGTAGTTTGGACAAAATATGTCAAATACTAAGTTCATAAAACTGTACGCAAGGATTCCTAGCTATCAGTTAGGAATCAGACGTGCTAGTATTCTAAAAACATATGAGAAGCCGTAAAAAGTACAAGCATTGAGAGGTAGTTCTTCTTCATTTCATAGGAAATTGGTTATCATCAGAGGCTAATGCCCAAAAAACTGACCTCAAAAGCAAAGAAATCAACAAAAAGGGAAATAGAAAAAGCTTGAGTTTGAGAAGAACAGCGTTGTCGGTTACCTTAGCATAATAATCCTTCCAGACTCTACGAGCAATTTGATGTCCACCCAAATCAAAGGCCTTGAATTTGATTTTTCCAATACTCAACTCCTCGGAGGTGGGGTACTGGGTGGGCTGGTGCTGAACTAACCTCTAGAACAAGCAAAGAAAAAAAAACAAAGAAAGAAACAAAGAGCAATAACCAAGGCAGATCATGAGAAAGAAATGAAACAAAACAGATGGTTTATACCCAGATCGTAAAAACAAAAATGGAATAAAGGGAAAGGGAAGAAATGAATTGAAACCTCGTCTTTCAACATATGGAGGAGGGTAGTTTTTCCGGCATTATCGAGGCCGAGAAAGAGGATCTTGGCCTCCTTCTGCCAGAGACCGAGGGAGGCCAAGACGCCATAGAACCAGTCAATGAGGAACATTGGAGGAGCGGATTGAAAGCAGATCGGAGAGGATCTAGGTCGGCGATTGAGGAATCTGAATGCTTTAAGGTCTTCGATCTGCTGCACAGAAAGGAATTTGGAATTGGGAATTGGGAATTGGGAATCTGGGGAATTTGGAAGGAGAAGATGAGAATACGAAAGGGATAGAAAATAGAATACAGCTTTTTGTTTGTTTGGCTTTGGGTGTAAACTCTAACGTAAATTACAGCGTTCTCCTTTCTCATCTTCGGGTCCATTTCCTTCAAATTAAATTCCGGCTTTTTTTTTTTTTGCCTTTTTAAATATTAATAATTAGATTTAAATCTTATTTTACTCCCTAAATTTTGAATTTGGTTCTATTTTCATCCTAAACTTAAAAAAAAAAAAAAAAAAAAACGTTCATTCTAATCCTTAAATATTTTTAAAAATATTTATTTTGATCTTTATCATTAAAATTATGTTAACTCTTCAACCAAAATGTGAGAGAACTTGTATTTTTGATGACGAGGCTAAATATCAACAACCAACACACTAAAATATTAAACGCCCAAAATTTTGAATTAAAAATATCTTTTAAATTCTCCTAGTTTGTCACCTTATTCAAAATTAAAACTCTAGATTTTTTAGCATAGCTAACTTATTTGGTAATCTGGTCTAGAGGTGTTCAAATAATCCAACAATTCGAACAACCTGAACTACCCAAGCCAAAATGTAAGTATTGGGTTGGATTAGTTTTGTTCTTGGGTTGATTGAATTAAACTTTTTCTATTTTTGTTGGGTTAGATTGGGTCGTAGGTTGGCTAAAAAAAATTGGGTTGACCCCATCTAACCCGAATTTTATATATATTAATAAAATATATAAATATATTTATCTTTGTTAAAAATTTGAATACTTTGTATGGATTAATTTATGAGTTTTTAATATTTTTCTTTTAAAATTGTAATGATATTTGTCTTTGTTTAAAGTTTGCAATAAATATCATAAATAATTGGTATTTAGCATTTGAGTTTTGTGATATTTTAGTTATTATTCATGTATTTTATATAAATATAAATATTTTTAATTACAAAGAAAAAATAAGTTATAACCTGACAATCCAACTTAACTCAACCCGAATTTTAAGGGTTTGATTGGGTTGGGTTAGAGACTTTATTTGGGTCATTTAGGTTCCCAACCCAACTGTTAACTCTCAAAAAGAGTAATTATTACGTCCTTAATCTCATTATTATTGAATAACTCTCATGCTTAAAATGTCTAATTTGTAGGTAAATCGATCCTGAAAGACAAGCATGTCATTTAGATGAAAATCGAGCCAAAAAGAAGCAAAAATGGGAGTTAGATATACCATATTGAAAGAAGAAATCAAAATTTTCAAATTGCCCTTAAAGGCAGCATTTCAACCATCCCTTAACCCTCACATGACGCTGAGAGGTAGTAAGTGCCACCTTTGGGACAAGCAGCCAGTGTCGCAACGCTCCAGCACAACGCTATTGGATAGAAGCATGCGAACAGGGCAGCGTTGCAATGCTGACTAGGGCACCGCAACACTTTGAACTTCAACGGAAATGTTTCTTCTGTGCACGCGCAACGCAGCATTGCTCCCCTCCTTCAACACTTGAGGCCTGCTTCGGCAAAGGCAGTGTTGTGGCACTGCGATCATATTACAAAAAGAAATCTTAGGTTCTAACTGAAATGGGTGAAGAGAAACAAGAGGAGAACGAGTTAGAGCCACGATTGGAATGATTTTTTTAGAGTTTTCACCCAAATTTTCTCATTCTTTCTTCTTCATCTTTCAATCTTTTTCATTGTGCCTTTCAACTTCTCAAATGTTGTTGTTGATTTGAGGAAAATGCAAGGCTAAGTAATTTTTCTTATTGGGTTTGGTAGTTTGTTCAATTTCTTGAGGATGTTTAATTGATGATGCTAAATTCTATGAACTCTTGAGTCTGATTTGGGTTATTTTTAATAGAATTTGATAGAATTGATCTAACAAATCGTTTTTATTAGATTCTTATATGCAAAATCCACATGGCGCTATGCATAATTGTAGATTAGGTTGCACGAATTAAGGATGCATGTGTCGGCTAAGACTTTTTCTGAACTCACACTTGTTTGCCCTAGTTTAATCTTGCTCAATGAATCATGCTACGAGTCTAGGCTTTCCAACTTATAGGATGTCACAACGCATGAACCCTAGTCATATTGTGAATCAATTTTTGCTTGGATTGTGAGAAGGAAGAGTTTAAAACTAATTTAGGGTCAAATTGATTAATCTCAGATTTGACTAAATAGGCTATTAGTTTAACTAATAGGTTGTGGAGTTCATGGAATCGGCATTGTTTCTTTGCATCTAATGATTGAAATTGAACATAATGAACTATTCCCAATAGCTCTTTTATCGATTCATTTCAATCCAATTATACGTTTTAATCTCATTCAAACCTTAATTCTTTGCTTGTTTATTTTTAATTCAGTTCTTTACAAACCAAACCAACCCCCCCTTCTCGCGTTATATGGAATTCTTTCATCGTACTAGCTAGTTCATTGTTTTCCTGTTGATTCGACCCCGTTCTTACTTCTTTTACAACTCATTTGGTGTAAGTTTTAAGCTTGGTGAACATATATCTTTTGTTTAATTAGAGGATCGAAGGTGACAATGCATCTATAATATCCGATTATAAACAAATTGGCACTGTTGCCGGGGAAACTTGACAAATAGCCTATAACAATTTTAGACTTATGAATACAAAAAGAAAAAGGAAAAAGGAAAAAGGAAAAAAGAAAAAAAAAAAAGAAAAAGAAAAGAAAGTGTGTTATTAATCTTCCTTTGGTGTCTAACCCACTCCTTTTAGAGTGTGGAGTTTAACTTTTTTGCAGATATTACTCGAGAGGAGAGGCGAATCCGAAGGAAACAAAGAAGAAAGACACTGAAAGAAGAAAAAGACCATCAAGTTGCTGGCAATCCGATAGGAGTAGAGCAATAATACATCATGGCAGAAGAGGGCAAGGAGAAAACTTTTAGGGAGTTAGCTGAACCAGACATAGATCAACAACCCCTGTGCATTGGTTTTCCTCCAACCACTGTGCCATTCAAGCTCAAGCTTGGTTTGATAAATATGTTGCCTATCTTCAGAGGAGTTTTCGGGGAGAACCTGCACAAGCATATAAAGGATTTCCACGTAAGTATGCAACCTGTGGGGTTACAGAAGAACAACTAAACCTTAGAGCCTTTCCGTTTTCATTACACGATGGTGCTAAGGATTGGTTATACTACTTAGCCCCCGGGTCTATTTTTACTTGGAATTATTTGAAAAAGAAATTTCTTGAAATTTTTTTTTGACCTCTAGAGCCAATCGATTAGAAAGGATATTTATAGCATTAAACAGAATTTTGGAGAAACATTATCTAAATACTGGGAGAGATATAAATGTTTATGTGTTAGTTTTCCTCATCATCAGATATCTGATCAATTACTGATCCAGTATTTCTGTAGTGGTTTACTCTCAAGTGACAGGAGATCCATTAATTCTACGATTAGAGAAGCTCTTGCTAATAAGAATCCTAAGGAGGCACGGGAGTTGATCTCATGCATGGCTGAGAATGATTAGAATTTTGGAATCGGGGCTACTGAATTTGAAACATTTTCATCTTCTGAGGTAAAGAAATTGAGATCACAACTATCTAACATGACTGATCTTGTTACGTAGATGGCGTAAGGAGGAGTAGCCCAAGTCAAGAGCGTGACTCTACTGCTTAGTTAAAAAAAATGGCCCATTTGATTCAATTCATGAATTAGCCCACTATGAGTTTGGAGCTTGCGATGCGATATGACACTCATCTGAAGCATGTTCTCAAGCTCAAGTAAATGCAGTTGGGGGTTACCAGAGAAAATATAACCCTCATGTCCCTGTTTACAGCCAAGGATGGTGGGATCACCCCAACCTCAAATGGGGAGGTCAAGGGCAAGGACACCAAAATTCAAGTCACTTCAATCAACCATGACCATCTTCTTCAAATACGTCATTAGAGGAAATTGTTAAAACTTTAGCTGACCACTTACAAAAGGACTCCATCCAGCTGTCACAAAACAACAAAGCATTGCAACATGAGACAATGATGGGGTTAGCAAATCTGGGTACTCAGGTTACTCAACTGGCCACAACGGTGGACCATCTAGAAGTTAAGAGTTCGGGAAAGCTACTACTCAACCGGACCATGTTAATGTGAGTGCCATCACACTTAGGAAATGGGAATGAGCTTCCATCTTTAAACTACCAGTTGTCATTCCATCAAAACATGGTAAGTCCAAAGAGGAAACTAAACAGGAGAGGAAATCAATCAGAATGGGAAAACGGAAGCAAAATATGAGGCACCACCATCGACTCCTAAGGTAAGTACGTCTTCTTTGCCTTCAATTAAACCTTATGTACCTAAAGCTCCTTTCCCTAGTAGGTTGGAAAAACCGAAGCAGGAGATTAAGGATGAAGAACTCATAGAGATGCTTCAGAAGGTTTAGATCAATATCCCCCTCTTAAATGCAATTCAAAAGATCCGAGGTACTTTAAGTTTTTCAAGGAGCTTTGCACGAAAAAGATGATAGGTAAGGATAGAAAATGTGTGGTGGTAAGTGAACGTATGGTGGTAAGTAAAAACATTTCGGCCTTATTTAAAAGAAATATGTCCGAGAAAGTGTCGTGACCCAGGTATGTTTACTTTGCCCTGTGTTATTGGCAATAGAGTTATTCGGCATGCCATGCTTGATTTAGAAGCCTCCATTAATGTTATGCTTTATCATGTATATGAGGATCTTAAAATGATTTGCAAAAAACTACTGTGTGCATTCAATTGGCCGATAGATCTTATATTCAGCATCTAGAAGTAGTTGAGGATGTTTTGCTTCAAGTAAAATACTTAGTTTTTCTTTTTGACTTCTACATTTTAAGAATGGATGACATTAGTACACCTGCTTTTTAAACCATTTTGTTAGGGAGATCGTTCATGACAACTGCCAAAACAAAAAATGATGTTGATAAAGGATGTCTCTCTATAGAGTTTGACGAAAAATCTGTCTCATTCAATATGTATGATGCAATGAAGTTTCCTGAAGAATATCTGTCTCTATGCATGATTGAAACTCATGATTTTGTGGATGAGATTGTTGCATGATGATGATAATTCTGATGAGTTGATAACCTCCTATATTGATTTGGATTCACATGATCTATCTCTTTCTTCTGTTAATGCTAGCAACAATGATAAACTTTCTTCTGATATTAGTCTTGGTAATTCACAGATACAAGGGATTGAGTTAAAAGTTCTCCCTAATCATCTAAAGTACGTGTACCTAGGCGAGGGGAACACCTCTCCTATAATAATCTCCAGAGAACTAACACCAAATCAAGATGGCTATTTAGTGGAGACATTGAAAACATATAAGAAAGCCATTGGGTGGACCCTTGACAATATTAAACGGATAAGTCCTTCTTTCTGTATGCATAGGATCACTTTGGAGGACAAAGCCAAAGCTTAATACACACTAAAGGGATCGTGGTGTTTTTACGATGCTCTAACGGTTGCGACCAGGTCAATACCAAGATGAATGGAGTGAGTATGTATGAGTGGGAGAAAGATATATGTCAACATTCCTACAGTCTCCTTAATTAGTTTGCAAAGTGAGATTTCATACTCGATCTCATGGTGCCCTGGGCGTATCCTCCCTTCAAAAGGTGTTTGTATGGATTTAATATCAAGGCAAATCTCCAGTAATGTTTTTGCACCAATATAGTTTTTCCCTTCAATTGACTTATTGGGACAGAACTATGGGATCTAAAATTGAGGGTTACAATTATAAGAACTATTAAATGAGTTAATGTTTTCTTGACTAAAATAATGGTAACTAAACACTATGGGAATAAGAGTTATTCTGGAGTATTGTTTGGTTGAGAATGTTTCAGTTCAGTGAAGGAATAATTGACTACCCTTTGGTGGTTTTTTGTTCTAAATCATTGAAGTATCATTGCAAAATGATATGAGTTTAATGGTTTTCATTATTATTCTTGCTAAACTATATTGGTTTTTAAATAGTTATGTTATTATCTAACTTATATTAAATTTTGTTTATTTCAACAAAAATGACTAGTGCGATAATAAATTTGCTTTCTGTTGATAAACTTACTGGCGATAATTATACAACATGGAAAAGTAAAATTAATACTATGTTGGTAATTGACGACTTGAAATTCGTCTTAATTGAGGAATGTCCTCAAATACTTGCCCCTAATGTTGCACTAAATGTTCGTGAGGCCTATGAAAGATGGATTAAGGCAAATGAAAAGGCCTGTGTATATGTCTTAGCTAGCTTGTCTGAAGTTCTAGCCAAGAAGCATGAGAACATGGTCTCTGCTTGAAAGATCATGGAATCATTATGTGATATATTGGGATAGCCATCCACATAAATCAAGCAACATGCCCTCAAATTCATCTTTAATGCTCGGATGCAAGAAGGGACCTCCATTAGAGAACATGTTCTCAACACAATGGTCCAATTCAATGTGGCTAAGATGAACGAGTTGGTTATTGATGAAGCCAACTAGGTCAGCTTTACTCTAGAGACTCTTCCAAAGAGTTTCCTCCAATTTTGTAGCAATCTTGTTATGAACAAGCTAGACTACAACTTGACCACCCTTCTCAATGAGCTACAAACCTGAGTCCTTAATGAAAGTCAAAGGGGAACATGGGAAAGCAAATGTTGCCAGCTCTTCTAGGAATTTTTCACAGATGTTCGACCTTTGGGACAAATCCTGGAACTTCTTCTTCTGGTACAAAGAAGTGGAAAAAGAAAAATGGTGGAAAGGGTAATAAAGTTGTCCCTCCTGCTGCTGCCTAGTAGGGCAAGAAGGCCAAGCCTACAAAGGGAATCTATTTTCATTGCAACGTAGACGGGCACTAGAAGAGGAACTGCCCTAAGTACTTAGCTGAAAAGAAGAAAGCCGAAGAAGGTAAATATGATTTACTTGTCTTGGAAACTTGTTTAGTGAAAAATGACAGTTCTGCCTGGATACTTGATTTAGAAGCCACTAATCATGTCTGTTATTCTTTGAAGGGAATTAGTTCCTAGAGGCAACTGGAATCTGGCGAGATTACCATGGGGTCAGAATAGGAGAGGCCGTCTCAGAAATTATCGTGGGGAGCACAAAATCATCTTTCCAGAAATCCTTTTTATTATTAGATAATATATTTATAGTTCCTGGTATCAAATGAGCTTGATTTCACTTGCATGTCTTATCGAACAAATGTATTCAATTTCATTTTCTGTAAATAAACCGTTTATTTTCAAGAATGGTGTTTAGATTTGTTTAGCAACTTTTGAAGATAATTTATAAGTGCTAAGACCGTTAGCATAAAAAATGCTCCTCAATATTGAATTATTCAAAATGGCAATGACTAAACATAAAAGACAAAAAAAATTCTCCTAAAAAAAAGTCCAACTTTGGCACTTAAGACTAGATCACATAAATCTCGATAGGATCGAGAAATTGGTAAATAATAGATTTCTAAATGAGTTAGAGAAAAGTTCATTACCAGTATATGAGTCATGCCTTGAAGGTAAGATGACTAAAAGACCTTTTTCTGCAAAAGACCTTAGAGCCAAAAAATCCTTTAGAACTTGTATATTCAGACCTCTGTGGTCCGTTGAATGTTCAAGCAAAAGGAGGTTTTGAAAATCTCATTTCTTTTATAGATGATTATTCAAGATTTGGGTATCTTTATTGAATGCAACACAAGTCTAAAACTCGTGAAAAGTTCAAAGAGTACAAGACTGAAGTTGAAAACTTATTAGATCAAACAATTAATACACTTTGATCTGATCAAGGTGAGGAGTATATGGACTTGAGATTCCAAGACTATATGATAGAACATGGAATCACATCTCAACTCTCACCACCTGGTACACCTCAATAGAATGATGTATCAGAAAGGAGAAATAAAACCTTGTTGGACATGGTTCGATCTATGATGTCCAACACATATGTTAACAACAAACCTAAAGAAATTAGAACCTTGTTCAGGGGCATCTCTATTCATAAGCTATCCCAAGGAAACCAGAGGTGGTTTATTTTATGATCCAAAAGAAAACAGGTGTCAATAAATGCCACATTCTTGAAGGAAGATCACACAAGAGATCACAAGTTGCATAGTAAATTAATTTTAAGTGAAATTTCTGATGAAAATAACATTACTTCAATAAAAAGATGTTAACAATGCTGGTACATCAATATGAGTTGTTAATGGTGCTAGCACATTTAGTCAAAATACTTCTCAAGAGTTAAGAGAGCCTCATCGTAGTGGGAGAGTTATATCTCATCCTACAAGATATATGAGTTAAATAGAAGCTCATGTCATCATTGCTGATGATGGCATTGTGGATCCATTATCTTTTAAGAAGGCAATGAAAGATGTTGACAAGAAATGGGTCAAAGTCATGAATCTTGAAATGGAATCTATGTATTCCAATTTAGCTTGGGATCTTGTAGATCGACCTGATGGGGTAAAAGCTATAGGTTGTAAGTATTGGGTTTTATATCCTAAAACTCGTGGTATGTAAACAATAGAGCTTATTCTGAAAATTCAATAAAGGTGTTATTGAATAGATCTATTACTTGAATAGAAATCCAATAAACCTAAAAGTCCCTTGACTATTGAATGAGTATTTGAACTTTATGTGGAGACATAAAGGTGGATCAGGTTTGAGTAAATAGTCAAAATGATCTATAGTACATGGATAAGATTGGGTACCTTATTCTGGTAACACTATTGGATACGGCCTGCTCTGTAGTTGTTACAAGAAGTTGTAAAGTGCTACAAACGAAGTGATCCTAATTTGTTCATGTTGGTCATGAAGAGTGGGGGTGCCCTTGTGCAAAAAAGTTTGTACAAGATCGGACCACGAAATGAGTCACTCTTACTTTATAACGATGTTTACTGTTTAAGACTGACTATTTTAAAGCGATGACCTAGGTAACTTGACCTTAAGCCTAAGCTAACTATGAACTCCTGTTTATATGGGATTTCCCTTAGATTTGTATAGGTGAGGGTTGGCTTAACAACGCTGGCTCAATATGACTGCCATTTTAGGAGTGAGGCTGGATAGATAGCTGGGGACATAGGGTGCAAGGGGAAATTCACTCCTACCCACTTTAGGGATAGTAGAGAGTTGTTCCCTTAAGTGTTGATTCTGGGGCTTGAACAAGGGATCCCGCCCTCTCATATCAAATGAGAGGGACTCGGTTTTATGATTGGATCACAAAATAATTGTTCATTAGGGGATTAGTGGGGACTTAAGAAACAAGAGGTAATTTCGGGGGTAAAACAGAGATTTGACCCAGCCATTATTGCGAACAACCTGTGAAGGGTTAACTTACTAATCATGGTTATATCGAGTGGACATAATATATCTACAGTGAGGGGAGTTCAACTATGGGCTTTAGTGGAGTGACCCATTAGTTAACGACTAGGGGTTAGACCGGTCTAATGAGTTTAGCCGATTAATCTCGGATCGTTGAAGCCCATTATCTGTAGGTCCATGATGTCCCCCTACTAGCTAGAAAATAAATTAGCTCTAGAGTAGTGTGATAAGTTAATTTAAAATGTTCAAATTAGAATCAAACGGAATTGGAGAAAATATATTTAAATATGATTTAAATATATGAAGATGAATTTGTGTAAAAATTAATTTAATATTAGATATTAAATTAATTAAAATTATTTAAATAATTTTTTATTAATTTTATTGAAAAATTAATTTTTAAAATTAATAAATTTTGATTTTAGAAATAAAATACTTTAAAATCAAAATAGATTTTTGGAAATTCAAAAATCACACAAACTTGAAAAAATGGGTTTTTTCAAGTCATCTTCAAAGTTACTTACAAAGAACCCATTACCTCTTCTTTGGTTTACTCCAAGCATGAGCTGCATCTCATACAACACATATCTTTGCATGATAGTCTGCAATGTACTGAAGAGATTGGAGTGAAGAAAGGAGGATGAACCGACTGAATTTTTGCTGAAAAATTCGGATGAAGAAAGTGTTCTTCAATTGGTTGGTTCAGTGAGCTTTTTTCATATTTCCTTTGATTCCAGCTTATTTTGAGTCTCACAACTCAATCTATAGCACCAATAGAATAGTAGGGAAGATCTTGTGGTGGTCTACATAAGGATTCAGAGGATTTTGCTGCTGGAGATAGAGATTTCATTGGTTCGGCCAAGGTATGTTCTTGAAATCCATTAAACTCTGTTTTTAGCATGTTTCTTTTCAACCAAAATTAATGAATTAGAATGCTTATGGATCCTATTCCCTTCCGCTGCGTGATGGTGTCGATCTAACATTAAGTGGATCTACAAGAGGAAAAGAGGTATAGATCGAAAGGTTCAAACCTTCAAAGTAAGGCTTATGGCAAAGGGTTATACCTCTATAGAAGGGTTGATTATGGAGACACCTTTTCTTTTGTTGTCATGTTAAAATATTTTTGCATTCCCTTATCCATTACCACATATTATGACTATGAAATATTGAAGATAGATGTCAAAACTGCTTTTCTGAATGACAATCTTGATGAGAACATCTATATGAATCGACTAGTTGGATTCAGAAGACAAGGTCAAGAGTAAAAGATTTGTAAGTTAAAACGATCCATTTATGGATTGAAGCAGACATCTAGATCTTAGAATATAAGGTTTGACAATGTAGTCAAATCTTATGGCTTTGAACAAAATTTTGATGAATCTTGTATTTACAGAAAAATTATCAAAAGTACTGTTGTTTTTCTAGTGTTATACGTAGATGTTATCCTACTCATTGAGAATGAAATAGGATTTCTTACTAACATTAAGAACTGGCTATCTGCTCAATTCCTAATGAAAGATCTGGAAGAAGCACAGTATGTTCTTGGTATGCAAAATATAAGAAATCGTCAGAACAGAATGTTAGCCTTGTCTCAAGCATCTTATATTGATAAAATGCTTGTCAGATATATGATACAAAATTCTAAGAAAGGCAATTTACCTTTTAGACATGGAACTATCTTGTCTAAGAAATAATGTCCTAAGATATCTTAAGAAGTTGAGGAGATAAGACGGATTTCATATGCATTGGCTGTAGGCAACCTCATATATGCCATGTCGTGTATAAGGCCAGATATAAGCTATACAGTTGGGATTGTCAGTAGGTATCAATACAATCCAGGATTTGATCATTGGACAATAGTAAAGACAATCCTCGAGTATCTTAGGAGAACGAGGAACTACATGCTTATGTATGGTGCTAAGGATCTGATCCTTATAGGATATACTTACTCTGATTTTCATATTGGTAAGGATTCTAGAAAATTCATATGAAGATCAGTGTTCACTCTTAATGGAAGAGTTGCAGTTTGATGCAGCATAAAACAAGGATGTGTTGCAAACTCTACTATGGAGGTAGAATATTGTTGGGGTTGATAC
Source organism: Benincasa hispida (assembly GCF_027475165.1). Lineage (NCBI taxonomy): Eukaryota > Viridiplantae > Streptophyta > Magnoliopsida > Cucurbitales > Cucurbitaceae > Benincasa > Benincasa hispida. Next base: position 43,758,225 of record NC_143488.1, read on the forward strand.
CCTAAATCTCGTAAGGTCATGTAGTTTGTAATACTATACAAACATTTTGTTTATTTAATAAAATATGAAATGTTTTATTTGACATTTATTAGATTAGACCCACAAACCAATAAACTAATATCCAAGGTTATCATCTGTGGCTTAAACATGTATTTAGAGACATACAGGTGAATCATGTTTAAGTATTAACCTAAATGGTTTGTAGTAGATGGATAAGGCTAGATACCTTATCCTGGTGACACTATAAATACGACACACTTTGTAGATGTTACAATTGTTGTAAAGTGCTACAAATGATCTGATCCTAATCATTCATGTGGAGACATGTGAAGGGAGGTATTCTATACAAAGGTATTTATATAAGACCAGACTACAAAATGACTAGTCTCAACGCCGATCATAATTGAGACTTACATTTCACCAGGATGACTGTAGGTGATATGACCTGAATCTTGCGTGAGTTGTGAACTTCTGCCTTTGAAGGCGGCCCTTTGATTTGTGTGGGTGAGAGTGGTCAGATCGCCAACTCAACAAGCCTACCATATTGAGGATTTTTCCAATTGGGGAGTTGGGAACATAACTACACAAGACGAAATTCACTCCTTTCCCAACGTCGGGGAAAGTAAATAAATTGCTCCCTTAAAGGCTGATTTTGGGGCTTGAACAACGCCACACCCTTTCCCAGCCCGAGAGGGGTTTGGTCATAGTTAGATTATGACTTATTGTTCATTAGAGAGGTCAATAATACTTAACGAGTTAGATGTAACTACAGGGGCAAAACGGTAATTTTGGCCTAGTTATACTTATGAGCAATTTGTGAAGAGTCATCGCACTATTGACTAGTTATATCCAATGAATATAGAAATATATTTGTGAAAGTGTGAACTTGTCAGTCTTTAGTGGAATGCCCAACAGTTAATGGATGTTGAATAATATACTTAAAAAAGTTTAAATAATTATTCATGTACCATTGAAGCTTCAAGTTACAGGTCCTTGTAGCTCAACATGGATTAAATGAGAATCAATTTTGGATTAATTTGAATTGTTCAAATTAATTGAGGGAATTAATTATATGTGATATAATTAATTTAATTTAATTATATATTATATAATTACTATAATATATTTGATACATTATAAAGTTTATTTGAGAGGAATAAATATTTGAATATGATTCAAATATTAATTATGTGAAATGAATTCTATGAAGCACAAACACAGATACGGTTACACGATACGGATACGATCGAATACGGAGATTCGTCAATTTCTAAAAAACTAATATACGGATACGTCTAAGGATACACCATTTTTTTAATATATTTTTTTTAATATATATAATTCTAAAAAAATGAGGATACTGATACATTGAAGATACATTTTCTTTTTCCTAATAAAACCTAGGATATAGATAAATTTAGCATACAAGTTAATAACAATAGCACAAAATAGAATACAAACACCGAAATATAATATAAAAAAAGCAACATCTAAGATGTTGAAGTACAATAGGTAATAAAACGGAATAGAAAAGTGACTCATATTACAAAGAAGAAGAAGAAGATTAAAGGGAGAAGTATGAAGATAAACGAAGAACTTCTTCATTGAATTGTTGAAGATATCCAAATGGTTTATATTTTGGTGGACTTTGTGGGGACTTAAATGTGAAGATGAAGATTAGATGATTTTAAGTATGGGTGGAAACGGTTTGGTTTGTTGATCAAACCGAATCGAACTGAACCGCATATATGCGGTTCGATTTGGTTTCAAATTCGGTTTTGGCATTTTTAAAAAATCCATGTTATATTCTTTTTTTAATTAAAAGCGGTTTGGTTCGGTTCGGTTTTAAATTCGATTTTGTTCTTTAAATTAAAAGCGGTTCGGTTTTAAATTCGGTTTTACTTTTTTTTAAATATATATATATTAGTTAAAAACGGTTCAGTTCGGTTTCAAATTCGATTTTTGAAAGTGAAACCGAACTTAACCAAATTTTTCGGTTTCACTGAGTTTTCGATTCGGTTTTTAGAAATGGTTCGGTTTTTGCGGTTTGAATGACCACCCCTAATTCTAGGGTTTGGTCTTTTATTTATTTTTTCCTTTAGTTTTGGACTCGAGTAGTGAGCTTTTTAAATAGGTTGTCTAGTTTTAGATTGGAAAATATTAGATGAGTTATTTGTTTTTTTTTTTAAAAAAAAAAGGTACGCGTACAAATAAATACGTTAAATCGCGTGTCAGATACATATCTGGGAAGTATCGATATCCGATACGTGTCTGATACGGATTATTTGCCTCACATGAAGTATCTGTGCTTCATAGATTGGATTCATATAATTAAATTTAATATAAATAAGATTTATATTAAATATATTTGTTGAGAGAATTAAAACTATAGGTTATATTGTATGTGATACAATATTAAACCATAGGTTATATGTTATATATGATATAACATATAGTTATATATATATATATATATATAATAAGTTGGTCATTATATAAATATATATTAATTAAAATTAAAATTATTTTATTTTAATTTTTGAATTTTGTTTAGGGAGAGAAATAAGTTCTCTCCCTTATTCTCTCTCAAGCAATGTACGTGTGTAGGTGGTTGTATTTGGGATTTTTGTTCTCCTTCTTTGTTATAATATATATAGTTGCATGATTTAATTTTTATAGCATGTTCATGCATCATATAATATAAGTGTTATAGTATATGTTTGCATGCATTAATAATATTGTCATGCATCATTTATATTATAAGTGTTATAATATATAGTTTGTGTATGGATGAATGTTATTAATTATTTCATTATCTTATAATATAAGTGTTATATATAGTTAGTATTGAAATGAAATTGCATGAAGCATGACACTATCTTTAGTAATTTATAATTGTTATAATTTACTAAGCATATCAATTAATACAATTGAATGATTTTAATTTATTTCATTTGTTTATAAAAGTTATAACTAAATAAAATTAGAAATTAAAATTAATAATTCAGAATTGCATGCAAACATTAGGTTATCAATAGTTTAGAATTGCACGCAAATCTTAGGTTAAAAAGTTTTTAAAATATGATTAACATAGACCTATGATCACTTTTCTAGTAAGATTAGAAATTAAGTTTAATCTTTTAATCAATTTAATAGGATTAAATTGATTCTTAATTAAAAGATTAAATTTGTAACAAATATATCCATAAGGGACCTTTTATCTAAGGTTATCTCTGTCTAAGCTGAGGTATTTAAGTTGACGAAAACGTAACACCCCTACCTGGAAACTTATCTGGAAAGGTGAATTATATAGATTTATTATAAGCATAAAATGGTTGATTAAAGTTTATTAAAGTGTTTAATAAACATTAATCAAAGTTGTTTAACTATCCAAAGTAAGTGTTAGTTTTGGGCAAATTAAACAAACACTTAGTTAAAAATCATTAGCCAGATTTTCCTAAGTTAAATAACCCTAGGTATAGCACTCAGTGGGAAGAAAATGGGATATATGATACTTCATTTTACCTTTTCACGTTTCTCCCTAAAAGTTCACACCGTGAGATCTATACTCGGCCTCGAGGCACCTTTGCTTGTGTTCCCCTACGGATGGTGTTTTTATAGGTCAATATCAAAGTGAATGGAGAAAGTGTTTATAGTAAGTGGGAGTGGGACATGTGTCAACATATCCCACAGTCTCTCTCATTAGTTGGTAGTAAAGTTTCATACTTAGCCTCGAGGCACCTTTGCTTGTGCCTATCACACCCCGCCTCTTGAGCCCAAGGGGAGGCGTGACGGACCATAGATACCACACTTTTGTGATACCTACTGCCCATCTGAACCTCTTTACTCTCATAAAACTTTAAGCCAAGTATATAAACAACAACTGTTTGGCTAAACTCATTTTATTACTAACAGCATAACGTTTATACAACTCCCAGACTTAACTACAAAGTTTACAACAAAAACTCTTAAAACCAGAAGTGTGGTTGTGGCTGTGGCAGACCTTGACCTTAGAAGCACCCTGGAACTCCTCATTTTTTGCTTCCTGGGAAGAAAAACATGAATGAAAAGAATGAGTTTCAAGAAGCTCAGTGAGTGGTAAGTAAGTTCTAGAGTTTATTTCAACTTATAATAATACAAGCATATCACAAATACGAAGTTAACACTCAAACCTCATCCTTGAATGGGTATGTTCTCAATTCTACCTACACACACGGTAGATAGTTAAATTGATACTAGTCATAAATGTTTACTCTATTGTATTCCCTGTGTGCATATAGATCCCCGCTTATAGGCTCAGAAGCTAGGCCTGCCAGCCCTCTGACCATCCTATACGAGGTTCTTCTCACAGTCTCAGGAACTAGACCTCTCGTGAGGTTTTACTCCAGGCTCAAGAACTAGGTCTATTGACCCCCTGACCATCCTGATCATATAATCCCATACTCATTCTAATTACTCATTCAAAACATAACTATATACATATACTCTAAAGATATGCTTAACACTTAAAGAAAATTACCACTCACCTTGGTAGGGTAGGAACCTTTCCCTCTAGAAGTTCCTTGGTTTCCTCAGGCTCCCTTTTAAACCCTAAATTCCATATTCAATTTCAAGCTTAGATTATATATAGTTCTAGACCTTATTTCGAGATACTTCCTTCTACACACAAGTTTTAGAATGTCTTTGAAAGCTTACCTTGAAAAATCAGCTTAGAACTTCTTGTGGTTTGGCTGGAATCCTTAAATCATCAAGAGTGGCTCAAGCTTACCCAAAAGCTCGACCCTTCTATTTTTCCTCACTCTCTAGCCTGATTCCTTGGAGCTTTTTCTCTGACAGCCCTACCTTAAAAACTAGACTCTTTCAGCTTTCAAGTGGCTTTGGAATTACTCAAAATGCACGAGTAATCTGGGAGAACTCTTCATCCCAAATTGATGCTGGTTTAAGACCTCACTGTCTGACATCATCTCTTGCTCTTGAAACCACTTGATCAACGCATAGCTTCCTCTGAATCTGCTCTCAAACACTCTTCCTAATGTACTTTGAAGAGAATTTGTGTTATGAACTAAAGAGAAGACTTGTGATGGTATTTATAGGCCGATACTTCTCATTTCTTAAGGCTTCCAACACATGATACCTCCTACTTTAGAAACTTTTGGAGTGTCTGCACTATGTTTTGCCACTCATCTACTTGCATGAAGTTTGAGTTGTCTTCCTCATTCATAAATCTTCCTTGCATGAGTCTCTATTTGTCCACCTTCTACTAACTCAAGCTCAACCTCTTCATGGTATAGCCATTTGTCCGAGTGAATCCATCAGCCTTGTGTACCGCAAACCTCATCAACATATAGGCACTTCACTATGCGCCCATCGTCTAGCTCTTGCGCTCATCGCATAGCTCATCATTTAGTAATCTCTCGTGGTCGTTCATCATCCAGCCTTCTTATTGTTGCTCATCGTCTAGCCCTCTCACTGTCGCTCATCGTCTAGCACCTGTGCCCATCGCATAGCTCCATTGTCTAGTGATCGCTCACTGTCGCTTATCACCTAACGATCTCACTATCGCTCATTGTGTATCTCTCACTATTGCTTATCGTGTAGCACTGACCCCATCGTCTAATGCATCACGTCCATCATCTAGTGCTTGCGCATTGTCTAGCATTTACGCTTATCGTCTAGTGCCCAAGCTCATCGTTTAGCGCTATCGTCTAGCGCTTATGCTTATTGTGTAGCGCCATCGTCTATCGTGTAGCGCTATCGTCTAGACATCGCTTAGCAAATTGTTTAGCGCCGCATGTAGCTACATGATCGTCCGCGCGTGCAACACTCCAACGCCCAATGTCCACACTCGCGCACACCTAATTCTGCCGCATGCATGTTAACCTCCAAAACTTGGCTGCCGCATGCCTGATCCATCACATGGGTTTTCTTCACTCGACCACACTTGGCTTCAAAGCTTAATCTCTTATAACCTCTACAAACTTAACCTCATCTCATGCGTTAATGTTTTCCTAACACCAAACACATGGTTTCTTTTTGACTTCATAATTAGCCAAATTTTTACTAGTTAAGGCTTAACTCAAAGCTACTCAACAAATCTATTCAACACTTAGAATTTTCCTTCTCTTTAATATAGGATTTAACTTATACTTAGTTAATTCCCTTTATTACCTGCTTAATTAGGGAAATTGAAATTCGGGTTTCACAGTGTCCCCCTATGGATGACATTTGCATGATTTTACCTCAAACTCTAGAAATGGATAGGATCACTTTAGTTTTTATCCCAATTAGTTTTTCCCTATGGTTGGCTCATTGGGGCGTAACTCTATAATGGGTTACACTTACAAGAAATATTAAGAGAGTTTAACAATTTATAGACTAAACAATGGTGACTGATAGTTACAGTAACAAGGAGTTGTTCTGTCTATTGGTTGAGATAGTCTCATTTTAGTGAAGGGGTACCTTATTACCCTACAGTGGCTTTTGTTCTGTCTCATTGAAACATCATTGTAAAACATATGTCACTTAGGATGCATTAGATTATTTTTCTAAATTTGATTGGTTTTTATAAATGGGTTAATGCATAGATTACTAATATAAATAATTTGTATGGTTTCAACAATTTATTAATCATGACTTCCGCTACTTTAAATTTGCTCACCATCGACAAACTTACAGATGAAAACTATACAATATGGAAAAACACAACCAACATGATTTTAATCATCGATGACCTGCATTTTGTCTTTATAGAGGATTGTCCTCCTATTCTTGCTCCAAATGTTCGAGAAGCATACGATCGATGGACATAGGAAAACGAGAAGGCCTGAGCATATATCTTGGCAGGCCTTTCAGAAGTCTTGGCCAAGAAGAATGAGCCCATGATCACTGCCCGTGAGATCATAGAGTCCCTGCAGTGGATGTTCGGACAACCATTCATACAACTCAGGCACAATGCTCTAAAACACATATTCGATGTCTGTATGTAAAAAGGGGAATCTGTTAGAGAACACATTCTCAACATGATGATCCACTTCAACGTGGCGGAGATGAATGGGTCTGTCATTGATGAAGATAGTCAGGTTAGCTTCATCTTGGAATCTTTGCATGAAATTTCCTATAGTTCCATAGCAATGTTGTTATTAATAGGATTGACTACAACTTGACCACCTTGCTCAATGAGCTTCAGACTTTTTAGTCCTTGATGAAAAACAAGGAACAAAAGGGAGAGACAAATGTTGCCTCGTCCTCAAAGAAGTTCTACAGAGGATTGTCCTCTAGAACCAAGTCTATGCCTTTTTCTTTTGGTACCAAAAAGTGGAAGAAGAAAAAATGTGGAAAGGGAAAAGCTAATCCACCAATTGCTGCCCAGAAGGGCAAGAAGGTCAAGGCTGCAGAGGGAATCTATTTCCATTGCAACCATGGGGGACATTGGAAGAGGAATTGTCTCAAATACTTGACAGAAAAGAAGAAGGCCAAGCAAGGTAAATATAATTTACTTGGATTGGAAACTTGTTTAGTGGAGAATGATGATTCAACTTGGATCATTGATTCAGGTGCCACTAACCATATTTATTCCTCATTTCAAGAAATTAGCGGCAACTAGAAGTGGGGGAGATGACAATGTGTGTTGGAGTTGGACACGTCGTCTCAGCAATGGCAGTGAGAGGGTTTAGACTCTACTTACAAAAATCTTATATTTTATTAAATAATATATATGTGGTTCTAGGCTTGAAAAGGAACCTGGTTTCTATAAAATGTCTTCATGAACAACAATATTCTCTTAGTTTTCAAGTAAATAAAGTGTTTGTTTACAAGAATGGACTATTAATTTATTGTGCTAATCTTGAAGATAATTTGTATGTACTAAGACCGTTAGCAACTAAAGCCCTCCTTAATATTGAAATGTTTAAAACTGTGGTAACTCAGAATAAAAGACTTAAAATTTCTCCTAAACAAAATATCCATCTTTGGCCCCTAAGATTAGGACACATCAATCTCAATAGGATTGAGAGATTAGTCAAGAATAGATTTCTAAGCGAGTTAGAAGAAAATTCTTTATCAGTGTATGAGTCATGCCTTGATGGCAAAATGATTAAAAGATCTTTTACTGGAAAAGATCATAGGGCTAAAGAACCCTTAGAGCTTATACATTCAGACCTCTGCAGTCTGATGAATGTTAAAGCAAGATGAGTGTGTGAATATTTCATCACTTTTACTGATGATTATTCAAGATATAGGTATGTTTCTTTAATGCAACAGTAGTCTGAAGCTTTTGAAAAGTTTAAAGAGTTTAAGGCTGAAGTTGAAAATGCATTACATAAAACGATTAAAACATTTCGATTTGATCGAGGTGGAATGTTTTTGGATCTTACATTCTAGAACTATTTGATAGAACATGACATTGTATCTCAACTCTCAGCACTTGGTACACCTCAGCAAAATGGTGTATCAGAAAGAAGAAATTAAACCTTGTTGGGCATGGTTCGGTCTATGATGAGTTATGCATCCCTACTGGACTGGTTTTGGGGTTATGCAGTATAGGCTGCAACATATATTTTGAATTGTGTTCTATCCAAGAGTGTTACCAGAACATATTTGCAATTATGAAATGGTCGTATAGGTAGTTTACGTCATTTCAGGATCTGGGGTTGTCCAACACATGTGCATGAGGCAAATCCTAAGAAATTTGAACCTCGTTCAAAATTGTGCCTATTTGTAGACTACCCTAAAGGAATGAGAGGTGATTATTTTTACGGATTAAAGAAAATAAAGTGTTTGTATCGATAAACACTACCTTTCTAGAGGATGACCACATTAGGAAGCATAAGCCCTACAGTAAGATTGTGTTGAATGAACTTTCCAAAGAAACTATTGAAATTTCAACAAGAGTTGTTGAAGAACCCAACACCTTAAAAAGAGTTGTTGAAGTTGGTTCATCTAGTAGGTCATGTCCACATCAAGTGTTGAGAGAACCTCAACGTAGTGGGAGGGTTGCGAACCCACTTGTCCATTATATGGGTTTAACAGAAATCCTAGCTATGGTAGCTGACGGAGATGTTGAGGATCCATTGTCTTACAAGAAGACAATAGAGAATATTGACAAAGATAAGTAGATCAAAGCTATTGATTTCAAAATGAAGTCTATGTACTTTAATTCTGTTTGGGATCTTGTAGATCAACCTGATAGGATAAAACCTATAGGTTGCAAATGGATCTACAAGAGAAAGCGGAATGCTAATGGGAAGGTACAAACCCTTAAGGCAAAAGTTGTGGCAAAGGGGTTATATCCAGAAGGAGTCGACTATGAAGAAACTTTCTCAACTGTTGCCATGTTGATGTCTATCTGAATCCTCCTATCCACTGCCTCATATTATGACTATAAGATTTGACAAATGGACAACAAGATTGCTTGTTTGAATGACAATCTTGAGGAGACCATTTATATGGAGCAGCCTGGGGGATTCATATCCCAAGGTCAAGAGCAAAAGGTATGTAGGCTTAATCGGTCAATCTTTAGATTGAAGCAAGCTTCTCGATCTTGGAATATAAGATTTGATATTATGATAAAGTTTTATGGCTTTGATCATAGTGTTGATGAACCTTGTGTATACAAGAGGATCTTCAACAGTTCAGTAGCTTTTTTAGTATTGTATTTAGACGATATCCTACTAATTAGGAATGATGTAGGTTTGCTGACTGGAATTTAGAATTGGCTAGCATCCCAATTTCAAATGAAATATTTAGGAGAGGCACAATTTTTTCTGGGCATTCAAATCTTTAGAGATTAAAAGAAAAAAACGCTAGCTCTATCTCAAGCATCGTACATTGACAAAATGCTGGTCAAGCTTTCAATACAGAACTCCAATAGAGGTTTACTACCGTTCAGGCATGGAGTTATATTTTCTAAGGAATAGTGTCCTAAGACACCTCAAAGAAGTTGAGAAAATGAGATGGATCCCCTAGGCATCAGCTGTTGGTAGCTTGATGTATTCTATGTTATGTACTAGACCTGACATCTGCTATGCGGTGGGGATAGTCAATAGATATCAATCTAATCCAGGATTTGATCACTGGACCGTAGTTAAAAACATTCTCAAGTATCTACGAAGAACGAGGGACTACGTACTCGTGTATGTTTCCAAGAATTTGATCCTTACACGATACACGGACTCTGATTTCCAGACTGATAAGGATTCTAAGAAATCTATATCAGGATTAGTGTTCACTATTAAGGGAGGGGCAGTAGTCTAGAGGAACACTAACCAGGGGTGCATTGCTGACTCCACCATGGAGACTGATTATATAGCGGCTTGTGAAGCTACTAAGGAATCTATGTGGCTCAGAAAATTCCTAACTGATCTGAAAGTGGTTCCAGACAAATCAAAGCCCATCACCCTTTATTGTGATAATAGTGATGATGTGGCTAATTCTCGAGAGCCTCGGAGTCACAAACACGGGAAGCACATAGAGTAGAAGTATCATCTCATCTAAGAGATTGTGCATCGGGGGATGTGATCGTTGTGCAGATAGCTTTGGAGTACAATGTTGCTGATCGATTTACAAAGCCCTCATAGCTAAGGTATTTGAGGGTCACCTACGAAGTTCGGGTCTATAGAACATGTCACATATAGTCTAGGGCAAGTAGGAGATTTTGTATTGGGTGCATTTTATGTCCTAGTTTATTGATTTGTGTACTTGTATATTAGTATGACTTGTAAATTGTACACCCAACTAGCTTTAGGACGAATGGGAGATTGTTGGGTTGATGCCTTAAATCTCGTAGGTTTCCGTAGTTTGTAATTGTATTGAACAAAAATTTTGTTTATTTAATAAAATATGAGATTTTTTTTTTGACATTTAGTAGCATTAAACCCACAAACCAATAAACTAACATCTTATCTATAGCTTAAACTTGTATGTAGAGACATACAGTGGATCATGTTTAAGTGATAATCTAAATGGTCAATAGTAGATGGATAATGCTGGATACCTTATCCTAGTGACACTACGAATACGAAATTGTTGTAAAGTGCTATAAATGATATAATCCTGATCATTTATGTGGAGACATGTGTGCGGGGTATTCTATACAAAGGAGTTTCTATAAGACTGAATCATGAAATGGCTAGTCTCATTATATAACTTCGTTCATAATTGAGACTTATATTTCACCAAGATGACCATATGGGTAGATCATGTTTAAATGATAACCTAAACGGTCTGTTGTAGATGGATAAGGCTGAGTACCTTATCCTGGTGATACTACGGATATGACCCGCTTTGTAGATGTTACAAATGTTGTAAAGTGTTACAAATGATCTAATCCTAATCATTCATGTGGAGACATGTGAGCGGGGGTATCTTATACAAAGAGTTTGTATAAGATCGAACTACGAAATGACTAGTCTCATTATATAATGCTGTTAATAATAGAGACTTACATTTCATTAGGATGACCATAGGTGATATGACCTAAATCCTGCGTGGGTTTTGAACTCCTGTCTATGAAAACAGTCCTTTGATTTGCGTGGGTGATAGTTGTCAGATCGTCGACTCAAGATGCCTAACATTTTAGGGATTTGTCTGATTGGGGAGTTGGGAACACAACTACATAAGAAGGTATTTACTCCTTCCTTAATGTCGGGCTAAGTAGATAAATTTCTCTCTTAAGAACTGATTCTGGGGCTTGAACAATATGGCGTCACACCCAATCCTGTCTAAAGAGTGGTTTGGTCATAGTTAGACTATGACTTATTGTTCATTAGAGGGATCAGTGGTAAGTTAGATGTAACTACAGAGGAAAAACGGTAATTTGGCCTAGTTGTACTTACGAGTAATTTGTGAAGGGTCATCACACTGTTGATTGATTATATCCAATGAAATATATCTATAGTGTGAAGAGTGTAGCTGTCGGTCTTTAGTGGAGTGCCCGACAGTTGAATAATTAATTAAAGGAGTTTAATTAATTATTCAAGTACCATTGAAGCTTCAAGCTATAGGTCCATGAGGTCCTTTATGTAGCTCAACATGGATAAATGAGAATCAATTTTGGATTAATTCGAATTGTTCAAATTAGGAAATTAATTATATGTGATATAATTAATTTAATTTAATTATATATGATATAATTACATAATGTATTTGATACATTATAAAGTTTATTTGAGAGGAAATAAATATTTGAATATGATTTATGTGAATTGGATTCATATAATTAAATTTGATATAAATAGGATTTATATTAAATATCTTTGTTGAGAGAATTAAAACTATAGGTTATATTGTATGTGATACAATATTAAACCAAAGGTTATATGTTATATATGATATAACATATAGTTACACACATACACATATATAATGATAATAAGTTTGTTATTATATATATATATATATATATATATTAAAATTAAAAATATTTTATTTTATTTTTTGAATTTTGTTTAGAGAGGGAAATAACTTCTCTCCTCTATTCTCTCTCAACCTTTGTACGTGTGTGGGTGGTTGCATTTTTTATTTTTATTCTTCTTCTTTGTTTGACAGAGGGGGCAATACATAATAGTTCTGAAAAATTCCCAATTTTTCAATCTCTCTTTTTCTCTTTCAATTCTCAATTCCCTTCCTCCAAAATTCCCAAGAGTCCACAAACTCTTTGGATTCTCATTCTAGAGAATACAAAGGAAACCAATTGGTGATGGTTGTCTTGATTGTTCGTGATTTTCTGGAGAAGGAATTTGAAGAAAGGTTCTTCAAAGGGAACAATATCCCTTTTCTCTTTTATTTTATTCTAATTAGCCTGCTATAATTTTTATTTTGTTGCATAATAATTTTGTAAAAACTGTGAATTTTGTAAAATTGTGATTTGTGTCCGATTCCCGCTTATGCTCAAGGACCTTTACCAATTCCTACAAATATGTAGCTACTTGTGAAGCTACTAAGGATGGCAACAGTGGTGTTGTGGCAAATTCGTAGGAACCTCGGAGCTGGAAAGCATATAGAATAGAAATATCATGTAATACAGAAAATTGTACAACGAGGGGACGTGATCGTCATGCAAATAGCATCAACGCACAACATTGTTGTTCTATTTACCAAGACTCTCACAGCTAAAGTGTTCGAGGGTCATTTAGAAGGTCTAGATCTACGAGATATGTATCACTTAGACTATGGGAAGTGGGAGATATGATTGGGTATAATGTATGCCCTAGTTTATTTATTATTATTATTATTTATTTATTATTATTTTGTATTGTACATCTCACTAGCTTTAGGATAAGTGGGAGATAGGATTTATGTCCTACATCTTGTAATCTGTGTAAATTTGTAAACAAATTATTAATAAATAAATAAAGTGTTTATTCAATAAAATATTCTTACTTTATTTTGCATAACTCAAAATCCAATAAACTAAGATCGGAGGTTATTTATTGTAATTTGAATAGTATGTAGTTGATATACTACTGGATCGTGTTCAAGGAATAACCTGAAAGATTTATAGTATATGGATAAGGTTGGGTACTTTATTCTAGTAACATTATGGATATGACCCACTTTGTAAATATTACTATAGTTGTAAGTGTTATAGGTTGATCTAAATCGTTCATGTGATGACATGCAAGTGGAGGTATCCTATACAGTGAGTCTTTATAAGTTCAGACCATGAAATATAATCTCTCTTTATAACACTGTTAATTGAAGAGATTTATACTTCAAACGATAACCATGTAACTCAATCTTAATCCTAAGTGAGTTATAAACTATTGTTATCAAGGGTCGTTCTTTGATTTGAATGTGTGAGAATGGCCTTAGCTGCGGGCTCAATATGCCTACCATTTTATGAATGATACCGGGTGAGGAGCTGAGAATGTAGCTTTGCGAGATGGAATTCACTTCTTCCCAATTTTAGAGAAAGTAGATAAATTTTTTCCTTAAATGTTGACTCCGGGACTTGAACAATGAGACCTCACTCTCTCACTGGCTCAAAAGGGATTTTGTTTATGTTAGCACCATAAACAGAATTGTTCATTAAAAAACCAGTGGTACTTAAGGTACAAGAGGTAACTACAGAGGTAAAACAGTAATTTAACCTAGTTGTCATTACAAACAATTTGTGATGTGTTGACTTACGAAATACGGTTAATTCAATGAAAACATAAATATATTGCAGTTTATAGAAGTACAACTATAGGTCTTTAGTGAAATGTCACATAGTTAATGAATGATGATTAACTTAATTAATTAACTTAATTAAAGAGTTTAATTAATTAATCATGAATCATTGGAACTTATAATTATAAGTCCATTAGGTCCATCTGCTAGCTCATAAATAGATCAAACAAAGGTTTTGAGTGGAAAGTATATGAAGAGTTCAAATTATTGAAAAGGGAATCAATTGTGTATGATACAAAAGATAAAATAATGATTAATCGTATACATTACTAATTTTGAATTAGATTCAAAATTAAACTACATAGCATGAGAGTATAAATATTTGAATAAAATTCAAATATTAAATTAATATAAATTAGATTTATATTAAAATTATAGGTTATAATTGATATGAATAAGAATTATATTAAAACTATAAGTTAGGTGAGAAATACATAATTAAAATATAGTTGAAATTAAGTGAATTAAATATTGGATATTTAATTAATTAATTTAAATTTAATTGAATTAATTAAATTCAATTTTAACTCTCCTGTATTACAGGAGAGTGGGAAAGAGGGAAACGTGGGGAGAGGGTAGTTACCATCTCCCTCTTTGCCTTTAATTTACAGAATGGTATGCACTTTGAAGAGCTTGACTTCACGTGAATTTTTTGGGTTGCCCTCTCTCACACTCATAATCTCTTCAACCTTCATTCTCAAAGAAAGTGTTGTTTGCTTTTCCCTTTCCTTCCACAAAGGATCCGACCAATCCTCTCCCTCACTCATGAGGCTCTGTATTACGTTGAAATTCCAATAATGCATGGTCCAAGATTTGAATCAAAGGTGGCAGATAGATTAATTCCTTAAAAGATCATTGATTTTTTGTTTATTAGGAAGGTCATTAACAAATCTATGTGCTCCATTTGATAATTGATCATATATTATAAACATTTTATGTCAATTAAGTTTGACTAAGACTTAATGTACAACAACGTATGAAGAATGAATGTATCCACATTTAAAATAGTAATGGATATCTAATCCATTTTGTTAAGCTTAAATAATACTATTTTTTACTTCTTCATTGATCGAGTCCCTCTGCAAGTTGATTAATTTTTAATGTAGTTTCCCTTGGTTCTTTTATTTTCCTTTTTAAAATATATTTCTTTATTCCTAACATGAATAAACTTAAAACTTTGATGTACTCTTTGATTAGCCATAAAAAATTAACAAGAATTTTAATATAAGGGATTCAACGTTCCAGACATATGTTTGATAGTACGTCCAAAATTTTGGTCTCAATTTATCGATAATGGTTCAAAATATGTTTAATATGTTTGATATGATATAGTTGTAAATCATAAAATAAGTTGTAGATTATCTAACAAAATATTGGGTTGATATAACTATTTTACAATACAATCAAGTTTATGATAAATTTTATTATACATTTTTGGGTAGTTGCTAAAATATCAATCAAGTCCAAAGGATTTGTAGATATAACACAATGCAAAAAAATTTACAAATATAGCAAAAATTAGATTATGATTTGAAAATCTTTTAATGATAGACCAAGGTTTAGTAGTGATAGACAACATTGCTGATAGGAGTCTAATATTGATAGATTTTGCTATATTTGCAATTCTTAAAAAATGTCGCTATACACTTAAATATTATCTCATAAAGTGCTACCCAATATAATTACCCTCCATCTTTTAATTTAACAAAAAAAATTTGAGTTTGTACATTTGTAGTCTTTTCTAATTTAAATCTACATTTTAAAATTTTAATTTCAAAATCTGGATACAAGAAAAAGATTAAAAATATATCTTTTCCAGTTTTCATTATTTAGATTACAAATTCTAAAAATGGTTTTCAAAAACACATTGTTGAGTTAATATATAGACATAAATAATAATAATAATAATATAGTCTACCTCAAATGTCATATGCTGAAATGCTTTGAATCTATTATTTAGCACTTCAAACAATGAAGTACGAAGGCTTGCTTATCATATTTAAACCCTAATTTGTATTCGTGTTTGTCATGTTTACGTTTTTACTCTAAGGTTGAAGTATGCTATATAAACCCGCTAACCCTAAAAGTACTTAATCTGTTATCTAAATTATTCTCTCTAATAAGAAATTGTTCTCCATCTATTCATAGGCGTAACTAACACATTATTAGTGAACTAAATAAATCTTTATATCGATTATCTATTGTTTATACTTTTCTATTTATCTTTCTTTGTTGATTTCATAACAAATTGGTATCAAAGCAACCCTCGATGTAGCCATATTGGTAAAATTCTCAATTGTCGAACAAAGAACTTGGAGCATCGGAAGACATTAGCTAGCAGTATCCATCCATCCGTGGTTGAGCTTTCAAACGAATAGTATGCTCTAGTGTAATTCAAATAGATGACTACTCCATGATTGAGTTAGTGGTACACTCAAGTGTAACTCAAAGATTAGATGACTATTTGATGGAATGTTCAGGGGTTCTTTGTTCGAGGGGAATCATGGAAGGAAAATTGTAAAATAAATACGTTGGTATTCCATGGGTTGCTAAGATGATGTGAGAGATTCAATTAAAAAAATTCATGACAAAGTAAAATACAGAACAGGAGGAAAAATAAGAACAAGAAGAAGAAGATGGTGATGAAATTCATGGAGAAAACTTGGGAATAAAATGTTTTCATTTATCTTTTGGTTTCTCATTTTATTTAACCATTTTTTTTACAAAAAATGTAGTGTGTTAATTGTTGTTCATTACCAAAAAAGAGAGAGACAAAGACAAGCTTTAAAAATTAAAAGAAAAAATTACAATCCATGTTTTATTCAAACAAAGATGGGTAGAATTATTGAATAAAAAATTGTCAAAACAAAAATAATAATCATAAAACAAATTATTTAGAGTTCAAAAAATTACATCAGATACCATAAATTATGAACTCAATTCTACATCTCAAACAAAGACATTAATTTAGACTAAATAACCCTGTACCTCAAATATAAACATATGAACTCCACAGATATACTTCAGACATCCTATCTCAATTTAGTGCCACAAACAACCTCTTAAAGTGACATCACCCCTAACTTCCATTAAGATATTTATATATCATAAAATAATACATCTAAATTAAGTCCTTTAATTAATTTTTTTTAGTACAAATAATTATAGGTTTGGAAAATCCAACTTTATTGAGCCTTTAATTAATTTGTTTATTTGAAATCTTAAGGATGCTTCACAATAACCACGGGACATTTTGCATATTTCGCACAATAATCGCTCACGCTCCCAAGCAACGCCCTGCACAAAGACAATTTACCCAAATATCACATAATTAAAATCCCAACCATATAAAAATGTTTGCCGAAGAAAGAAAAAACATATAAGTCACTACTTGATCCTTACTAATATTTTGTTAACAGTTTTTTACTCTTCCTTAAAATAATTTATTATTTTTTTAAAAATATGTTACACTTGTTAATACATATGACTCAAAATCATATTATCCGTCCATAATTTATGTATAAACAAAAGATATACATATATATATATTCGAATTTAATATTGAGATAGATATTTTTAAAATACCATTAGAAAAAGATATTTTAAAATAAAGAGACTAAAAATTAAAACAAATTTAAATCACTTAAACCAAACCAAACATAACATAACTTCAAATTTGATGGCTATTTATTTTAAAGGATAACAATACATTATTCTCCAAGAGATTTACGAAATAAATCATTTAGACTCGACAGGCATGTCATATTCTGGTTCGATCCCCCACATTTAATTATACTGAAAAAAATAAACCATTTAAATTTTGGAACATTTATGAAAATAAAAGTTAGGCTTCAAAACTTCAACAAGAAATCTAGAGATAATAGGAGTATTTATTGACTTAATTTTCAAAAATCAAAAAATCAGAAAATAAAAAATCTCATTTGATAATCGTTTAACTTTTTTTTTTTTTTTTTTGAAAATTAAGTTTATATCATTCATATTTCTTACAATAATTTGCATATTTCTTAAGTATAATGGTTAAATTTTTAGTCAAATTCCAAAAACAACAACGTTTTTTTAGTTTTCAAAATTTGACTTAGTTTTTTAAACTATTGGTAAATAATAGATGATAAAGAAAGAAATTTGAAAATAAAAGTAATGACCATAAGTTTAATTTAAAAAAAACAAACAAACAAACAAAATGATTATCAAACCATCGATCCTAAATTATTAGAAATTTGACCTAAATTGTTATAAAATTAAAAGTATATTCTCCCCCATTCGATTCCCTTTTTTGATATAGGGCAATAATTGGGCATATTTAGGTGATCTCACACATCTTTAGGTTTTATCAATTTGTTTAGGGGTCCATCGCATAGAAGACCCAAAAATTAGGCAAAAAATGTAAAATGACCTAATTTTTTTAAAAAAATATCGACCGACGTCAAATTCGGGTGAAATTACCAAAATATACTCGCGTGCACGTGGAAAAGTAGTATGGCTCTTACTCATCCCACTCTCCTTTTTTCCACTCACAAATTATTATGTCTCTCGCTCTCTCTCTCTTTTAACTCGTATCGCTCTCGCTCGTCTCATTTTACACTCATAAATCATATCTTTCGCTCTAACTCGTCTCGCTCTCTCTTATTTTTTTCACTCACAAATGACTATATCTCTCTCACTCTCTCTTTATTTCCTTGCTCACAAAATCACTCCTCTCTCTTGTCTCTTGCTCATCGGAGTTGATTGCATCGGAGCTGTTCATGTAGATTCGTCGTGCCGAAGAAGAAGATGTAAAGAGGAGAAGAAACCGGAGAAGAAAAAAACGACATGCAAGAGGAAAATTTCTCCCAGCAAAGAAGAGGAGAAAAACGAAAAAGAGAAGGACAACAATGTAATTTCGCACAAGTAAATGAGCATTTGACCTTTTTTTAAAAAAAATCTGGATCATTTGCCATTTCTGGACCTTTAAAATGCTTATTTTGAAAAATTAATCTTTGTTTAGCTTGGAACGAAAAAGAAAAACGGAAGAAATTATGAGAGTTGTTTTTAAAAAGAAGATGAAGAAATAAGCGAATTCGTGAACGGACCTCTGGAAGAAGCCATAACCATGGCATCCCATTACCAAGGTATCGGCTCCAAGCTTCTCCACTGTGTGACATATTACGTTCTTCGCATCTCCCCTCCCCACTACTCTCTCCAAATTTACCTGCAACACACCAAGTGTTCGACAAAATGCCGCTGAGAAACATTACTCAAAAATCAAACACACACAAATCATAAATCACAAATCACAAATCACAGATGCTTCATCCATTACGTTGGTACTAAACTTCGCATAAACCGCTTCCGCTCTCTTCATCACCGAATTAACCAAATCCCTGCTCTGCTTTTCCATCGCTGAAATCACCTCGCTCGAAAACACATACCCTACAATACAAACAAACCAACTGAATCCAAAATCAAAATCGAAATCGTAATCAGGATCTCCGATGCCTGAATTGAAAATTTTTACCAGGCGCATCGAAGGAGGAGATGGAGATGGCGGGAGGAGGCTTAACGTAGAGGAGAATCAGAGTGTTTTTGGTGTCTGGAGAAGTGAGATATGAGAGACACCATTCCAAGGCGTACATACTCTCTTCACTCTCGTCCACAGCAACCACGATCCTTTGGCTCTGTCCGTTCGCCTTCAATGATTTCGCCGCTTCCATTATCGTCTTCTTCCCTCGGTTTACTTCAGATACTGTAATTTGTTGAGATGGTGTTGCCGTTCTTGTGTGTGTAATATATAGGGCGTCGAGAAGTCTATTAGCCTATGGGTGTGGATCAGACAGCGGAATCCATTTTTGTTTAGGGCTAATTGCATAATTTTATTGAATCCATTCAATAATAATATCAGCCATCTCCACACCAATATGGTTGATATTTTAAAAATAAAATAATTTGTCCAATTTACTGCCTTAGTTTTGAAAAAATCGGTTAGTTTTCAACTATTTAATTTAAAAAATAAATTATTTTAGAAGAAATTAGAGTATTTGATAACCATTCAAAATATCTTTTCGTATTTTAATTATTTTTTATAGAAATGAGTTTTCTTTTTTTTTTAGTCAATCCAAACGGGCCTTAAACTAAATTTTACTAGAAGTGGAAGAAAAACATTCTCATTAACTCTAAATAGATAAAAATTCAAACAGCAGTGAAAGTAGAGAGGGAGAGAAATAACTGTATAAGTCTATTAGGGTGTGTTTAGTATGTGATAAAAGTAGAGAGTTGAGTTGAGTTGATAATTATTATTTGAAAAGTTAAATTATCTGGGGAGTTAAACTGTTTGTGTTTGTTTGTTTGCAGAGTTGAGTTGAGTTGATAATTATTGTCTGTGTTTGTTGTGCCGAGTTGAGTTGAGTTGAGTTTGAGGATCTGATGCAGTTTTTTTGTGAATGAGATTAGTTCTATTTTTTTCTGTTTATTCTTTTATTTCATTCTTTTATTTTTTAGTTTTATGCTTTGCTGTTGATTAATTTTCAAATATACACGTATTTTCTCAAATCATTTATGACATAAACTAGACAATCTCAATTTTTTTTTCTCAATTTGTAGAACATAATATATTATTTTTCATATATTCTTTTCAAAAACTGTAATAATTCTAATTCTTTTCAATCGATAAAACATACCAACAAAATATATTTCATATTGCTGCTCAATTAATTGGTATATTGTATATTGTATGTATATATATTGAAGGTAATTATCCCAATTACAAATTGATATATTATATGTATATATATTGAATCTTGCTAACTTAACTTTATTATTTCACATATCATACAGTTTATTTTTATATAATATGGATAGTATATTTGGGGGATCCAAACGTCAAAGATGGGGGAAGAGAGAAAGAAATGAAAATAGAATCCAAAGGTTTGACGATAAAAAAAAAAAAAAAAAATCAGATATGGATCCAAACGACAAAGATGAGGGAAGAAAGAAAGAAATAAAAATATATTGATTTTTAGGGTTAGTTTTGAGGGATAAAAAAGGGAGTTTTGAGTGGGTAAAAAATGGGTTTTAATAACCCATAGGTTTGACGATAAAAAATTAAAAAAAAAAATCTGGATCCAAACGGCAAAGATGAGGGAAGAGAGAAAGAAATGAAAATATATTATTTTTAGGGTTAGTTTTGAGGGGATAAAAAAGGGAGTTTTGAGTGGATAAAAAAGGGTTTTAATAACCCATAGGCTTTCTTTATGGGCTTAACAAACATGGGTAATAAATACCCACCCAACCTAATAACTCATACCCATTTATCAAACACCTCCTTAGTGAGTATGATATGTTTGTAGATGTGGGCTAAGACTTCATAATTCATTTTTGGAGATTGGAAATTAAATTAACAAAAAAGAAGAAGATGAGGAATTCTTAAGATGAGGACAACAAAGAGGAAGCAAAAAACAACATACTAAAATCTACCTACTCTGTTTTTTTCTGTATTGAAAGAGAATGACGATGGAGAGAGAGGGATGAGAAAGAATGGAGTGAGAGGATTTTCTATTTCTTTTTAAATTTAAAAATATCTTAAATTAATGTAGTAGAGACCTTTTAAACCTATTTTTTTTTTTTAAAGATTAATGGATTAAATTGATTATATTACAACTATATGGACTAAGTGCGTATATTCTTTAAAATTTGGGAATTAAAAAAGTATTTTTCCCAATTCTAATTATACTTTACTTTTAAAACTTTCAATTTTATATCTATTTCTCTCCTTCATTTCCTATGTAATATGGTTATCAACTTTTAATTTTGTGTTCTTCTATAAATTGTGTCCCTTGCATGTTCGAAATTTCTAAAAGTTAACAGGATTATTAACTATAAAATTGTTTATTCAAGCGCATAGTGGTCTCTACCTGTGCTTTTTTTTTTTTTTTTTAAAAAAAGTACTGAATAGGTTAAAGAATACATTAGACACAAAATTAAAAATGAAAAAAAAACCAATTAATTATATATAATGATTGAAAGGATTGCGAGATTTATGTCTTATTTTATGTATTCTGCATATATTTAGGTTATAGATCAGGAAATTCGGTTATCATCTTTTTGTATAAATTCCCTATGTAAATCTTAAGTAAAAAAACAGATATATTTACTCAAACTTCTTTCCACATGGTATTAGAGCCATCCTAGGGTTTATACTTTTCAGTCGTCTCTTTTGCAGCCGCTAACACATTTGTCCGATCTCTGCCTCCATCGATCAGTCATCGACAAAGGAAGATCCACGAATTGATTTATCTCTGATCCGTAGTCTAAGTCTATTTATGTTTCGCCCAAATTGTGCCACCTTGCTTTACCCTTTTCAACCCACATTGTCATGTCGATCGTATCAGCTCGTCAACTTTTGTTTAAATTTGTCAATGGCCTCCAAGCATGACTCGAAGATTTTGCTACAGTATTGCACAAGAACTCTCAGTTTGCTCCTCTCAGCTGTTGCCTAGCCAAGCCTACATCCGCTGCTTAGATTAAAAGCAATCCACTCTGGTTCACACTCAGATTTGCTACCCCCGTTCACCACGTACCACCACACTACAAATTCGCCATGGGTTTCTCAAATCCGTTGAAACTTTGTGCCTTCTTCGTCCGTTCAAACCCCATGTCATGGATTCAACCCTGCCCAGATCCTTTCGTTGCCCTGCTCCCAGATTTGATCATCCGTGTTGCCTTTCCCCAAGTCCACGTCCATGTCACGGGTACCATTCTAAGCTCGTGGGTCTCAGTCGGGTTTCACCATGTTGTCGCTCAAACTTTGCCTCAGATCAGCCGTTGTAAATTTCCCACCTACCCAAATTCGTGTCGCCTCACCCTAGCCCACGTCCGCATCTGCTTGTTCGCCATCGCGGATTTCCTCGCACCGCCCAAATTCACTATGTCTTAGCGTTTCCATTGACTAAATGACTGTTGCTCAAATTCGATCTGTATTTGTTCATAATTGTGTCACTCATCTTCCACCCAGATATAAATCTTCTATGGGTCATGTTTGTTAGAATAGAAAAATACAAGGACCAATCAGATAACAGCAATCAGACAACTAAGCAAGGCCCTGCCAAGTCTCAAAATCCAACTAGGATTTGAAGAATATAAAAGGGGAGAAAAGATTCAGCCAATCAAATTTGTTTCTATAACATATTTGGTAACCTGTATAATGTTGACACTTGTCCATTGTTTGTTAGGATAATTATTCGTTATTCCTTCCCCTTTTTGTGGTCTAAAACCCTAAGGGTTCATCTGTATAAGAGCACTATTAATGTGCCTTTGTGTTAGTGTGGAAAATACACAAGAAAAGAGAAAAACTCTTGAGTTGCCTCTCTTTATCTTCTTCATTATTTCAAACTTGGTATCAGAGCATTTAAATGGCCAACGCCGCTCATTCTGGGATGATGACAATAGGGACTGAAACCACCAAATTTAGCATGCCGCCCTTGAACCAACTTCTCAACCAAATCACAAGTACTAAGCTCGAAAGAGGGAATTTTTATGCTTTGAAAAACACTGGCATTACTGATTCTCCGAGGGTACCGACTAGAAGGCTATCTCTCATGTACAAAAGTTTGCCCTCTCATGTTCGTTTCCCTCTCTGTTGAAAGTCTATATGTTCATGAGGTAAGAACCATTGTCTCCGATCCTTCTGGTAGTTCATCTAGCTCCACAGGTGAGAAAGTGTTGAATCCTCTCTATGAGGCATGGATCACAACTGATCAGCTATTGTTAGGGTGACTCTACAATTCGATGGCACCAAAGGTTGCCATGCAGCTCATGGGATTTGAAAATGCTAAGGCTCTATGGGATGCCATCCATGCCCTTTTTGGTGTCCAATCATGAGCTAAGGAGGACTATCTTCGACAAGTGTTCCAACAAATACGTAAGGGTAACTCAACCATGTCTGAATACCTCAAACTCATGAAACTACACTAAGACAATTTGGCTCAAGCAGGAAGTCCGGTATCATCTCAAAACTTAATCTCACAATTGTTACTTGGTTTAAATGAAGAATATAACCCAGTTATAGTTGTGATTCAAAGCAAGCCTGACATATCCTAGTTGGATATGCAATCAGAGCTTCTCTCCTTTAAGAAAAGGTTGGAGCATCAAAATTCTGCTAAGTCCTTTGTTGCCTCTACAGGAAATCCCTTAGTAAATGTAGCATTTGGCAGGGGGAGTGGCACTGTTAAATCTAATAACCCCAATGTAAACCAAGGTAATGGGAAGTATCAACACAACAACTCCAAACCTAACTACTCCAACCATGGAGGAGGTAATCGAGGCAGAGGTCGTGGTAGGGGCAATCGTCCAACATGTCAACTGTGTTTCAATATGGTCACTCAGTTGATGTGTGTTATCAACGTTTCAATAGGGAATATGTACCCAATGTAAGTCAAGGCAGGGGATCTGGATATCAGCAACCACCCAACAACACTCATTCAGCCGTCATGGCTTCATACCTCAACAATCCATTCACTGATACACCTGAGAACTCGACTAATGTCAACTAGTATGCTGATAGTGGTGCTACTAATCATGTCACAGTAGAACCAACTCACATTGCCAATCCAACCGACTATTCAGGTACTAATCTTGTGACAGTTGGTAATGATAATCAGTTATGTATCTCTGTTGTAGGTAACTCAAGTCTAAAATCTGGACAGTATGTACTTAGTTTAGAAGATGTCTTTTATGTACCATCGATTGCAAAGAACTTAGTAAGCATCTCTAAACTAACTCAAGGCAATAATATATTTGTGGAATTTCATGGAACTTGCTGTTTGATAAAGGACAAGCATTCAGGCAACACTCTGGTGAAAGGCACACTTAAAGATGGCCTCTATCAGCTTGGGGAGACAACAGTTCAACCATATGATGTTTCAAAGCATAGAAGACCAGACAACCCCAGATCCTTGGACAAAAATAATGGCTCAAAACCACTATTCCTATCCAATATCAGTGTAAATGTTGTTGAGTCAACCGATCTGTAGCATAGAAGATTAGGTCATCCCTCCCCCAAAGTTTTGAAATCCATACTAGATCAGTGTAAACAGTCCATCAAAGTTAATGAAAAACACTTATTTTGTGACTTATGTCAGTTGGGCAAATCACACTCTCTCCATTTTCCTCAATCTGAATCAAGGGATAAAACTAGCTTTGACTTAATTCATTATAATGTATGGGGACCAGCTCCAATACAATCCACAGTAGGCTTTCGTTATTACATTTCATTCTTAGATAATCATAATAGGTTTCTGTGGACATATCCTCTTAAGCAAAAGTCTGATGCACTTGTAGCCTTCCAGCACTTCATTCAAGTGATTAAAAATCAGTTTGATTCCACAATTAAGATGTTTCAACCAGACAATGGCAATGAGTTTACAAAGATTCATCAGCTGTGCTTCTCTCTTGGGATCCTAAGTCGATACTCCTGTCCATACACTTTAGCACAAAATGGAAGAGTGGAGAGAAAGCATAGACACTTAGTTGAAATGGGACTCACCCTCCTAGCACAAGCTTCCATGCCGTATCAGTACTGGTGGGATGCATTTGTTAATGCCAACATTTTGATCAATGGATTACCCACCCCTGTATTACAAGGATAGTCTCCAACTCAAATGTTATTTAAACGAGTACTTGATATAACAAAGCTGAGAACCTTTGGGTGTGCCTACTTCCCCTATATTTGACCATATCAGCATCACAAGTTTCAATATCACTCTGAAAAATGTGTATACCTAGGCCCAAGTATACTTCATAAAGGACATCGGTGCCTAGTAAAGTCAGGTAAAGTATATATATCTCGAAATGTTGTGTTTAATGAAACTGAATTTCCTTACTCTGCTGGTTTTCAGGTGATTAATGACTATTCTAAAGCCAACTCTCCATCGGTGCCTACCAAAGTCCCATTCCACTTGTCCAAGTCGTCCCTGAACTGTTACAAACCAATCCTACTACGTCCAACATCAATCCTCCTTTACATCTATCTTTCAGCTCTTCTAATCAGCCTATCTTGTCAGAACCATCAACCAGCCCCTTAAGCAATGGCACACCATCCATATATCCTATACCACAACCTTACAACCCCCCAACTTCCCCTCCTATCAGTGTTCCATCTCACATGACCAACTCACTATCCCATACCACTATTGGCCCTCCACACGCAGATCATTCCATCTCACCTCCACCCTTGCAGCAAACCAGTACTCTTACTAAGCACCAGCAACCCACAACTCTAATACAACCAACGCATCCAATGATCACTAGAGCAAAGGCTGGTATTTTTAAGCCTAAAATTCTACTCACAAACAACAAAACTGATTGGACTATCACAGAACCAACAAGAGTCAAAGAAGCACTCAGTACACTTCAATGGAAAACAACTATGGATAAAAAGTATCAAGCACTAGTTCAAAGAAACACTTGGTAGCTCGTACCACCATCTGACTCATACGATATTCTAGGTAACAAGTGGATCTTCCAGCTAAAGAAACATCCTTATGGCTCTATTGACAGGTACAAAGCTCGTTTAGTAGCAAAGGGGTTCCGTCAGCATCAAGGGATCGACTTCTTTGAGATGTTCAGTCTTGTTGTCAAGGCCTCTGCCATTAGAGTTGTGCTTAGCATAGCTATCTTAAGAGGATGAGAGATTCGTCAACTCGACTTCAATAACGCCTTCTTAAATGACAGCTTACAAGAAGAAGTATGTATGAGATAGCCTACTGGATATGTTAGCACTGACCATCCGGACTATGTATACAGGTTAAACAAAGCAATTTATGGCTTGAAACAAGCCCCTCGGGCATGGAGCAACACACTTGGAACTGCCTTAATCAGTTGGGGGTTCATAGCATCAAAGGCAGACAACTCCTTGTTCACATTTCACACTCGGGAAGCTGTCATATTTCTGTTGGTGTATGTAGATGATCTGATAATAACAGGCAACAATACTCAAGTCATATCTCAACTCATCAACCTCTTTGACAGCAAGTTTGCATTAAAAGATCTTGGTCGTCTCACCTATGTTTTAGGCATCCATCTCAGGTCCAGAATCATCCTTAATCAAGAAAAGTATGTGGAAGACTTACTCCACAAACTTGGACTCACTAATCTTAAGCCAGCATCTTCCCACTACACAGTAGGTAAACATCTATCTCTAACTGATGGAGAACTATTGTCTGTTCCCTGCCTGTTTTGAAGCACCATCAGTGCCCTTCAACACCTGACAAACACAAAACCGGATATAGCATACATAGTTAATCACTTGAGTCAGTTCTTGAAGGCACCTAGGGATGTTCATTGGCAAGCAACTAAGCGGGTACTCAGGTATGTCAGTGCCACAAGACATCATGGACTTCTTTTTCAACCAAGCACTGATTTACAACTCACAGCGTATTTGGATGTTGATTGGGCCTCCAATGTTGGTGATAGAAAGTCCATTGTAGCGTATTGTGTGTATGTCGACAATAATTTGGTCTCTTGGTCTTCTAAAAAGCAAACAACAGTTGCAAGATCCAATACAAAATCTGAATATCGAGCACTTGCTCATACCACAGTTGAGATAATCTGGCTTAAAAAACTACTAAGTGAACTACAGATTCAAACAACCTACAAACTAATCCTGTGGTGTGACAACATCAGTGCTGGAGCTTTAGCCTCAAACCCGGTGTTTCATGCTCGAACGAAGCACGTTGCACTTGATGTATATTTTGTCCGTGATCAAGTTGTCAATGGCCATCTTGAAGTTAGGTACATTCCTTCCTCGGACCAAATTGCTAACTGCCTGACAAAACCATTGACACAGTCCCAATTCCACTTCCTTCGAAGTAAACTTTATGTCGTTGAACTCCCCACAAGTTTGAGGGAGGATGTTAGAATAGAAGAATGCAAGGACCAATCAGATAGAAGCAATCAGACAACTAAGCAAGGCCCTGCCAAGTCAAAAAATCCAACTAGGATTTGAAGAATATAAAAGGAGAGAAAAGATTCAGCCAATCAAATTCGTTTCTATAACATATTTGGTAACTTGTATAATATTGACACTTGTCCATTGTTCGTTAGGATAATTATTCTTTATTCCTTCCCCTTTTCATGGTCTAAAACCCTAAGGATTCATCTGTATAAGTGCACCATTAATGTGCCTTTGTATCAGTGTGGAAAATACACAAGAAAAGAGAAAAACTCTTGAGTTGCCTCTCTTTGTCTTCTTCATTATTTCAAACTATGTTTCATGGGACTAGTTTTGCCATGATTTTGTTTTCATTTGGCTAGTTCCATAAAATAAATAAATAAATAAATAAACAAAAAGAATGGTTTGGTATATTTCAACAATTGATTTGGTTTCAATTTTAGTCTGATTTGGTTAAGTTCTTTAGTTTGGTTCATTTTGATTTATTTTGGTTCAGTCAAGCCTAGTTTTAGTTTGATTTTGTTAATGGGTTTCAACTTTGGTCTGCTTCGTTTTCGAATTTGGCATACGTAGATTTATGTTTTCCGCTCAAAAGTTCATGGGTTATGTTTTACATCTTTATGTAAGTCTAGCCCGATAATTTGAGAGTTCCTATTTCCAGTCCAGAAGTTCTCTATATTTTAGTTCTTCATGAGCTTTTGTTTCCTGCTCAGATCTACCGTGTTATGATTTGGGATCGCTTTAGTTTTTATCATCCATTCACTTTAGTTCATCCGCTCACAAACTCAAGGTTTCTCTACCTTGAGTTTAAGAAAGGGTATTGCACTATTTGTGCCTTATTTTATGTATTATGCATATATTTATGCTATAGACTAGGAAATTTGGTTATGTTCTTTTATATACATTCCCTATGTAAATCTCAAGTAAAAAAAAAAACAGATATATTTATTCAAACTTCTTTCCACTAAAAGTTTAATGATAGAAAAAAAAGTTTTAAGATCTTTGTAAACACTTTAAAGGTCTAAGAACCTATTGTATGCAAGTTTGAAAGTTCAAAATTGATTAGATAGTCTTTTATTAAAAATAAAATCATGGATTAGATGGCTACAAATTTAAAAAGTTCATAAACTCAATTTGTTATCCATCTAAAGAAATTAAAATGTATTTTCATAATTTTAAATATAGGATGAAGTTTTAATTCGATTATTATTCAATTAGTCATGACAATTGTATCAATATATGTATATGACTTAATTGTTAAGACATTAATAAATAATGTAATTATTTTAAATGGTAAAACTACTGGAAATATTTTCAAGTATAGCAAAACATCACTGTCTATCAGTGATAAACCCTAATAAGCTTCTATCATTGAGCAATAGAATGCGATAGACTTCTATCACTTAGTGATAGAAATGTATCGTTGTCTATCACTGATAGACAATAACATTTTGCTATATTTATAAATAAGTTGGTTCATTTTACTTTATCTGAAAGTAACCCTAAAAATAACAAAACTAAAACTCAAATTTGAGCTTTTTTTTTTTTTTAAAAAAAAAAAGTAGTTATGCTATATTATTCATGAAATTATAATCTATATTATATATTGAGGGACTACAAGGAGAGAATTTTTACATCTTCATTTTGTCCTAACAACTTACCATAATTCTTATTTTTTCCTTCATTACAACTATTTAGGTCGATGTGGTTACATGCGAAGTGGTCTATTTTTTCATTTATGGGTGTGACCTAGATCATTTATATGAAACATCATGATTAACATTTGAGATATTTTTGAACAAGCAGTTACATGGTGAAGTGATAAATCTTTTCATATATGGGTATGATGTAGACCATAGATATGAAAAATCACGATCTAATGGTAGAGATATATTTGTATGAATAGTCACGTCTCTTTTCCCATTGTAACTATTTTACAATATGAAATAGTGGGTGTGATGTAGACCATAGATATGAAAAATTACGATCTAATGGTAGAGATATATTTGTATAAATATCCACGTCTTTTGTCCCATTATAACTATTTTACAATATGAAATGGTGTATCCTTTCATGTATGGGTATGATTTAAAGCATAGATATGAAACACTATGATCTAACGATAGAGATATAATTAAACGGACAATTTGAGTTTTTGTCTTTTAAATTTTTTTAAATTCTTATTTTATCTTTCCCTTCAAATAATTATAACAATAATATAAAAGAAAAAAACACAAAAATCTACTTGATATATTAAATAGAATCTTTTAATTTTTTTTGTTATGTACTGAAATACAATTATGAATTTCCATGGACTAGTAATTTTAAATACATAATGAATTTATGATATAGAGTGAAAATTTCTTATTTCTTGTTTTGTTTTGTTTTTCTTCATGAATCCGATCAAATTACGAAATGTCTAGTATTATGCTTACAACATGAAAGCATCCAAGATGAAAAATTATCACACTATGAGAAAGAAACTCTAAAAAAAACCTATAAGGCCAACACATGAGTAGGTGAATTCCACTTTCGCTTCACAAATTGAAAAATAATATTGGTATAAAAGAACATCTCAAATTCAAATGTCCATCAGAAATGGTTGGACCTCATGAAAAGGATCATCCGTCCTAGTAATTATACAGATCAACAATGCAGAATTAGAGAACACAATGGAATACACAATCCCCAGTTGGATTGTGTGCTACATGCCCTCAGAAACAACAAGAGCTTCCCCACATAACAAGGGGGAAAGAAACCTCTCTTGAAAACCATAAAGATTATCCCTCACCTTTGCAGCATCATTAAGACAAACTACCCCAAAGCTAGTAACCTCCACCCCTTCCATGCATCAAAAGCATCCACAAACATAATCTAGGACCATGCAAGGCCAATCAAATTTAAGAGGGACGAACCATAACAAGTAGTACTATTAACCGTAAGCACTTGACAATGTTCCTAAATAATCTACAGTTATCTATTGGTACCAAAATGCAATTGAGTGTATACTAAGTCACGTGAATGTATACGAAGTCTCCTATATACTAGGTCTCCTTGAAGAATCTTTAGGTTTTGGTTAATTTAGTTAGACTCTATTCTTAGGGTGTTAATATAGTATTTATACCCCTGTACAGTTTCTTGTAAACATACACTTGATAAATACATCTTTCACATGATATCAGAGCCTAGCTGGTCTCTTCTTCCTCTTGTTCTCTATCATCGCTGTCGTCCGATCATCGACCGACCACCCATAACCCCTATCCTGTGTGAAGAAGAACCACTTAGATCCCTTATCCGAACCCACTGTGAAAAACTCAACCCTCGATCCCCACTATGAAAAACTTGATTCTCGATTCTGTAACCTTTGTGAAAAACTCGATCCTCGATCCCCACTGTGCAGAACTCGACCCCCTGATCCCCAATCCAAAACTCGATCGAACTCGATCCTTAATTCCTGGTCTAGAACTTGATCCAGTCCAAAACTCGATCTGGTCCAAAACTCGATCCTCAATTGAACTAGATCCCCGATTTCCAATCCAGAGCTAAGCCCTCGATCAAACTCGATCCCTAATTCCCAGTTTAGAACTCGAGCCCCGATCCCTGACAAAACTTGATCCTTGATCGAACTCGATCCCTGATTCCCCATAACTCAACCCTTGATCCCTTCAGTCAAGCCACCTAGCCACGAACTTGATCCCTAATTCCTCACAACTCGACCCTTGATCCCTTCCGCCACGCCGCCAAGCCACCAAGCCACCAAGCCTCTTTTGTTGTCCCTAGTTTTCTTCTCCTTCCAAGATGCCTAACCACATAGAAAAGGATCATGTATTTTGTCCCATCAGTACTATTTTTTATGGGACAAATTTCATTACTTGAGCTTATCAAATGAAGAGTTTCCTAATCAGGCATAAATCATGGTGAATCATCACTGGTGATATTTTCAAACCAGTCAAAATATCCACTGTGGAAGATACTAGATTTATTGAACGACTAGAGGATTGGGACAACAAAAACCATCAAATTATCACTTGGATCGGAAACACATCTATACCGACCATTCACGTTTAGTTTGATGTGTTTGATGATGCTAAGAGTTTGTGGGATTTCTTGTCTACCCAGTTTCATTCTGTTGGCTTAGCTCACTACTATCAACTGCACAACACTTTGATTAATCTTACTTAGGAGATGAGGCAATCTGTTAATGACTACTTGGCTACATTTCAGCCAGCCTGGACACAATTGGATCAAGCTAAAATTAGTGCTGATCACCTTCGCCTTATTAAAGTCCTTATGGGACTTCGTCTAGAATATGAGTCATTCTGTGTTGCTTTGCTCCACCGTAGCCCATTTTCGTCTCTAGATATAGCAATTCAGGAAATTTTGTTTGAAGAAAAACGTCTTGGCATCACTTATTCTCTAAAATCGGAGGTACTACTCGCCAACACTCATATGCCTGGTACTTTTGGAGCCTTCTTTTGTAAAACTGTAAGGTCATTATGCATAAGTTTGCTGGCTGTCCAAAAGTCGATTGCAGATACTGTCACAAAAGAGGTCATATTCTGAACAACTGTCCTACAAGACCACCGCGATCATCAAGACATACCTTAAAGTCTCGATCTTTTACACCTAATCCTGGCTCTGTCTCTGCTGTTGATGTTACCTCTTTTACTACCTTTGAACCTTCCCCATCTACTTTTCAAATGAGTGGCTTACAAGACTTGCTTAAACAGGTGATTTCATCCACCTGCGGTCTCCCCAGGTAATAAATGGCTTCTTGATTCCACTTGTTGCAACCATATGACATCTGATTTTTCTCTTCTGTCTGCATCAAATCTCTTCCTTTCATTTATGTTGTTGATGGTAATTGCATGACCATATCCCATGTTGGCTCTGTTGACACCTCCCTATTACAACTTTCCAATACTTATTGTGTTCCAAATTCGTCCTTTAATCTTGTCTTCGTTTGGCAATTGTGTGACCTTGGTATAACTATGACATTTTCTTCTACTGGGTGTCAGGTTCATGATCCACAGTTAGGACAGACGATTGATACAGGCCAAAAAGTGGGAAGATTGTTTGAGCTCACATCTCTTCAACTTCCTGTTTGTTCTCTTTCTGCCCTTATTACCTACTTTTCCATCTATCAGTGGCACCTCCGTCTCGGTCATGCTTCTGCCAAAACACTCTGTCATTTAATCTTTAGTCATAATTTGAAAAATATCTCCAAATTTATATCTTTTGACTGTTTGAATTGCAAACTTGCAAAACAACCCACATTGTCTTTTTCTTAGTCTAATTCTATAAGTGATAGTCCTTTTGACTTAATTCGCTCTGATATTTGGGGACCCGGTCCTATTTCTACTATCAATGGGTATCATTACTTTGTTTTATCCATTGATGAATACTCTCAGTTTACCTGGATATATTTCCTTAAACACCACTCTTCCCTGTCTCAAATATATATTGCTTCTTCGTTTGAACGCTTATATGGTACTTCTTCTGATTACTCTAACCTCAAGGTCTTTGTTTGTATATGTTTTTACTTCTTCACCCTCATGAACATACCAAATTAGAACTACATGCCCATCTCTGTTGATTTCTTGGCTATGGAACTGAATACAAAGGTTTCTGTTATTAGGACCCTCTCTCTAACAGATTGCGCATCTCCTGCCATGTCACTTTTTGGGAGAACACTATATTCTCTAGTATCTCAACCTTTCATGGTTCTCTCTTGAGTTCTCTTCCCTATGATTCTAATGGTTTCTTTAATCTTTTCCCTTCTTTTGCATCTTCTAATGATTCTGAGCTTGAACAGTTTGTGTCTGTCTCTATTAACCTTGATCAGCCATCTGCCCACCTGTGGAATCTGGACTTGTTCATGACCCTGCCTCGCTCCACTAGGATAAGGGCACCTCCTACTCACATTTGAGATTTTCACTGTTTTTCTACCATTAGTTTCTTGGTTGAACCTACCTTCTTTCGTGAGGCAAATACTAATCTTCTATGATAGTAAGCTATGAAAGAACACCAGACTCTTGATAAAATGCACATAATCGATATTGACTTACCCCTCGGAAAGAAACCCATTGGTTGCAAGTGGGTCTACAAGATCGAGACTCACTCTGACAGTTCTGTCGAGCATTATAAAGCTCGGTTGGTAGCAAATGGATATTCTTAAGAGTATGGGATTGATTACGAAGAGACCTTCACACCTATGCCACAAATGACATATGTATAGTATCTCTTAGCAGTTGTTGCAGCTAAACAGTAGCCACTTTTTCAAATGGATGTCAAGAACACCTTCTTTAATGGGGCTTGATATGAGGAACTATACATGCAACTTCCCTCAGATGTCTCTTATCCATCCCAGAAAGTATGCCTCCTCCGACGAGCATTGTATGGTTTGAAACAAGCCTCTCGAGCTTGGTTTGCAACTTTTAGTTCCACTATCATTCAACTTGGATATACGTCCAATTTTCACGACACGAAACTATTTAAGTGACAGACAACTCATGGTATTATTCTTCTTCTCCTATATGTTGATGATATGATTATTACTGGGATGATCTTCAAGCTATCTCTTATCTACAACACTATCTTGGCAAATACTTTGAGATGAAGGACTTGGGTTCACTCAATTATTTTCTTGTCCTTAAAGTATATTGAGCTCTGCCAGTTATTCATTGTCTCAAGTAAAGTATGCCTCAGATCTTTTAGTGCACTACGGTATTATTGACTCTACTACAGCTCCAACACCACTTGATCCCAATGTTCGCTTGACTCCGTTTGATGGAATTCAATTATAGGATGCCAGTCACTATCGTCAGCTTGTCGGTAGTCTTATTTATCTGGTAGTCACTCGTCCTGACATTGCATATGCCATTCACATTATTAGTCAGTTCATGGCTACCCCTCAGACCATTCATTTTACTGTTGTTCTTTATATCCTCCATTATGTCAAAGGTATTTTGAGGCTTGGACTTCAATTTTCTTCCTAGTCTTGCCTAGTTTTATCAGGCTATTCTGATGCTGATTGGGCTGGTGATCCTACTGACCAGCATTTTACCTCCAGTTATTGTTTCTACTTTGGTGATTCTCTCATTTCTTGGCGCAGTAAGAAATAGAGCGTTGTTTCCCGTTTTAGTACGGAGTCTAATATCGTGCTTTGGCTGATGTTACGTCAGAACTTTTGTGGCTTCGTTGGCTTCTTACTGATATGGGAGTCCCTAAGTCGTCTGCCACTATACTTCACTGTGAAAATCGTAATGCCATTCAGATTACTCAGAATGATGTTTTTCATAAACGCACCAAGAATATTGAGAATGATTATCTCATCATCTCCTAAGCAAAAATCTGATGTTACGCTCTATTTCCACCGCTGAGCAACCTACCGACATTCTCACTAAAGCTCTACCTCCTGATCATTTTCTCCAACTACTTAACAAACTCAAGTTGATTCTTACATTACCACCTTGAGTTTGAGGGAGGGTGTGAATGTATACTAAGTCTCCTATATACTAGGTCTCTTTGGAGAGTCTTTAGATTTTGGTTAATTTAGTTAGGCTCTATTCTTAAGGTGTTAATACAATATTTATACCACTGTACAGTTCCTTGTAAACATACACTTGATAAATACATCTTTCACAAAGTAAATTATTCATTATGAGAAAACCTTATTTCGATCCCAAAATTGCTCAAGTCCTAACACATGCAAGAGCAAATTCAGAAATAGATAGGGCATGAATTTGTTAGCCCAAAGTTTTCTGTAGGGAAAAAAAACAGACATCCAAACTCCTCCAAACTAAGATAAGTAGAGATGTCCACGAGGTGGGGCTGGAGATGTCATTCCTCGTCCCCATCCCCGCTCCCCATTTCTTTCCCATCCTTATGAAATTCTTCACGGGAATTGAGGTGGGAATTCCCCGTAGAGAATTTTTCCCTGTTAGTTTTTTTTATAAAAAAAAAAAATCAATTAATTTAAATCATTAATATGGACAAATTTTAAATAAATAATTAACTCTATCACTAAATTGGTTATTATGGTTAGTTTTATATGACAATTTAAATTTAAGATAAATTACTCAAATTTTGACCTAAAAAAGCTAATAAACTTTTTAAGTAGAAAATATATATATAAAAATCAAATTATTCACATATATAATATAAATGTAAATATTCAATTTAAACATCTTCATTATCTTGACCAATAAACAATCAAACTTGAAATTTAAAAGTAATGTTTATATAATAATAATAATAATAACGTAATATTAACTAATTATACTAAATAAATAAACAGAGACTAAACGGGGCGGAGACGGGGACAGAATATGCATTCTCCATTCTCGTTCCCGTTTAGCTTACGGGGATTTTTTTCCCACTCTCTCCCTCATTCCCTACCTAATTGGGGAATCCCCGCCCTGTTCAGGGCGAGCCTGATAAGGCCCCGTCCCAGTGAGAAAATTGGATATCTCTAGTTATAAGTGATGACCAGATCTTCGAATCCTGAAAACAATCCATTAACAAAGGTTTCGTAGTTTCACAAGTAACTTTGCAAATAAGGCAACAATTAATCTCCATGAGAAATTCTCTTTATTTGGTTGATAGAGAATAACAATACGAATTGAATAAAGTTTGTTGATGTATAAAAGTCCTAGGTTATTAAGTTGGGTTATAATAGTTTGCATTTAGGGTGTAGATTATTTTAGTTTGAATTAGAATAATATGTGTTTGAGGTATAAACTATTTTAGTTTTAGGAGAAAATAGTAAACACTGTAGCAATGAATAAAAAAAATGATGAATGTAAAATAGTAAAAACTGTAGCAAATAGTACTTACAGTAGAAGATGAGGGTTTTGAAATAGTATTGATTATAGCTAATTGAGGAATACAAAATAGTATTTACAGTCGAAAGAGATGGTTATGGTAATTTTAGAATAGTCCTTGCCACAAACGTCCCCTAAATTACAAGTTCTACATGTAAATCGAGCATAGCTCAATTAACATATAGATGTGTTAACAACTAAGAGTTCTATGAAATCCTCTTTATTCTTATTTTACTAAAATGTCTTTTAAATTTTTTAATCTTATTTTTAAGGAATATACATGATTTTTTTTTAAATAATGTTTTTTTAATATATAATGAAAAAAATATGGTAAGATGGAAATTTTTTCAAAGAATAGGTGTTTTGTGAAACTATTGACAAAATTAAGGTAATGAATTCGTGTACGTGGTACACAATTGTCATGTGGCAAACTCGTGGTACACGAGTACCGTTTAATCTAGTCAGCACCACGTCGACTGATTGATTGGCCTGTCAGATGCAAACTCGTGGACCTATTCCACGATTTTTTTTTAAGTGTGTTGACTAATTGTTTTTTTAATTGGAACTGTACAATAATATTATGACTTTAGGAATGGGTCCACAAATTTCTTCATTATTAAACTTAATTATATATTTAATCTCCAATGAAAACATAATTATCTTGCACTCATACTAAAAAAAATGTCGTGATATTAAAGAATATTTACAATTAGTTCTTTAATTTACAATTTGAAAATGAAAATTTACACTAAATTTAAAAACGACCTCCCTGGCCCTTACCCCTCATGGGGGTTGTCTTTGTGTCCCTTTAAATTAGGTTCACCTTGTTTTCGCTGTCATCTACGACGAATACGTCTTCGATCGATGTCAGCAACATTGAGTCGTCTTGTTTGTTGAATAATACCTTCTACGTTGACCAATGTTTGCTGACACATTGAACCCAAGTCTGGTAAGTTTTTCTGCACTGAATATTGTTGAACATCACATATAAAATTATTCTGTACAATCAAAAAAATAAATATTAAACCATATTCATATCATATATATGGAAAATGTATGATTTTAATCACTTACCATGCAGTAATAGTAAGTGCCGTCAGGTGCAATAAATCGCCTCGTAACATCCCTATTTTTGTCATTATATATTAAAAAAACATTATTTAAAAAAATTCATATACATTAATAGTATCATTATTTGAAAGTTAATTTAGATTTTTTTAATAAATAATGACAAAAATACGGTTGGGGGGAAGTATTTTCAAAAGTAGGTGTTTTGGGAAAGTATTGACAAAATTAGGGTAGTGGAATTGTGTACCCGGTACATGATTTCCATGTGGCATACTCGTGTACTCGGTACACGATAGCATTTAATCGTGGTCAGCTGACTGGTTGACCGGTCAAGCGAACTCGTGTACCCGGTACACGATTCGCTTATAATTTTTTTTCTTTTTTTAAAAAAGTTAATTGTTAAACTTAACTTAATTCCTTCATTATTGCTTATAATTGTTTTTTTAATTGTTAAAATTAATTATTAAACTTAATTCTTTCATTATTAAACTTAATTATATAATTAATCTATAATAAAAACATCTTGCACTCATATTAAAAAAAATACCATGATATTAAAGAATATTTACAATTAGTTCTTTTGAGATTTCCAATTTGAAAATGATACAATGTGGGATTTAAAAACGACCCCCCGGCCCTTACTTCTCATGGAGGTTGTCTTCATGTCTCTCTAAATTAGGTTCACCCTGTTGTTGTTGTCGACTACGACGAATACTTCTTCGATCGGTGTCAGCAACATTGAGTCGTCTTATTTGTGGAATAATACTTTCTACGTTGACCAATGTTTGCTGACACATTAAACCTAATTTTGGTAAGTATTTCTGCACTGAATATTGTTGAACATCGCCGATAAAATTATTCTGTAGAAAATGTTAGTCTAACCGTGCAGTAATAGTATGCACTGAATATTGTTGAACAAATTCGCCAATATTTTTATTATATATATAGAAAATGTCTGATTTTAAATCTCTTACCATGCAGTAATAGTAAGCACCGTCAGGTGAAATAAATCGCCTCGTGATCGAATTGTACTAAGGAAAGTAGTCGTCTAATACAACTGGCCCATCTGTTAATTCTTCCTGTGCATAACGATCACGTCGTCCATGCCAATAGGATAAATACTCCGCATGGATTCGACGCCAGTCTTGGACGTGCTTACCTCTTAAATCGATCTAGTGTAATTCTGGGAGTGTATAGGACAATGAAGGTATAGTTTATCGTATATCGAACTATCTCAACACACAATCTGGATGATGCCACTCTACTATATGGAAGCATATAAGAGGGCTAATAGTCAACCAGATGTCTTCACCATCATGACAATAATCAGGTAAGGATGACCAAATCTGTATGTATGGCGTCCAAATAACCTAACAAAAAAAAAATATAAGTATACATATAAAATTTGTTAAATATTCATTTATATACATATTTACTACCTGATTGAGCATCTGCATGTCGAATATTTTTCTGTACACGAGCAACATATTTGCTGACTGTTCAGAGGCAGCTAATACACCACTCCATCTAAAATTATAAAAAATACAATTAATGTATATTCTTACATAAAATGATAACGAAATAAATATATAAATAAAATAATACTTGGCACTAAGTGGACGATGATCTGGGGCCTGTAGTTGGACTTGTGGTGCTACAATTGGAAATCAATTATAAGCCCATACTTGTAATAGTATCAGTGGCCCCGCTATTTCCAACGCCTGTGCATTGGAAGCCTGATCAAGTTCTCTGTACAACCATACAAGACATTCACCACCCCACGAGTACGTACCAGCATGCTCAAAATCAGACAATAATGGGAGGAACATGAGATGCACCAGAGTATTTGACTTGTCAACAAATAAAAATCCTCCAATAAGCTGTAGGATATATGCTCGTGCATACCTACATACACTGAAGTCGTCAGCATCGAGAGGTAATTCGAAAAACTAGGACGCCAACCAAGGGATACTCAATCTTGATCCCTTCAGATCTAGAATGCCTAAGAGCTCTTCACAAACATTCTTCCAATTATACTGTAGTGAGCCTGTCAGTGGTTGCCCATCCACTCGTAACCCAAATTGTACGGCAACATCCTGCAGCGTAATCGTACATTCCCCACAGGGCAGGTGAAATATGTGGGTCTCTGGTCTCAACCGTTCAACTATAGTAGTAATCAGGTGTGCCAATCAAGCTGGATGAAACCAATCTGTGCAACCCCAAGAAAACCCGCCTCCTGAACATATGGAATAATGCGGTGATCAAATGGGATAGTATGTTGTGCGGTCGCCTCCCTCCTCCAACAACTCAACACTATAGTGGAAGAACTATCCCATACTGTCTGTGAATGGTGTGTGTTTTGTTGGTACAATTGTATAGGATTAGAAGGACCAGGCTCCATTACCTAAAAAGTTCAAATCATATTACATAATATAACATAAAGGATATATAAAAAGTACATAAGAAGATACAATTAAATAAAATAAGTTTATTAAATAAATTCATTACAAATACATAAAGAATACAAAACATGAAATATACAATTACATGAAATTTATAAATACATAAATAATACAAATACATGAAAAATATAAATACATAAAGAATACAAATACATGAAATATACAATTACATGAAAAATATAAATACATAAAGAATACAAATACATGAAATATACAAGTAAAAAAAAAATCCTAATGACCCGAAGACGACGAAGCACCCAGTGTACGGTGTGGACAAGTGCGTCTGTTATGTCCTTCTCTTTTACAAATTGTGCATCGCACTTTTTGGCTTGCTTCTCTCCAATCCATTTCATTATGAATGCGCGTACTTTTTGGCTGACCTTGTTCTCTGAATAAGTTCGCATTTGGACGAACTTCCGTAAATGATTTTTTTTCCCAAATCCCTCCCCCATTCCCTTCCCCATTCCTTGCCTAATCTAGCAGCCTTCATAACAATGCTTGAAATTGGACAATTTGTAGCATTCATCAATAAGTGGTAGGTATGTCATATGCATGTAATTATAAACTACAATTACATGAGAGCATAGAATCTTGAATGATTGCCACTTATTGCAAGAACATGTCCCTTCTTTCAAGCTTAAAACTTGGGTGTGCTGTTCTTTGTGGGGAGAAATCATACTTATGCCAGTTTGTACTTCGAAAGTTTGACTTTCTCTGTCAATGGATATCACCGTATGTGTCGGTGCTTGTTTTCCCCACCTCTTCAGTTTCTTTAGGGCATATTCTGTATATATGTCCCTACGATCGAGTGCTTCATTGATTTCTTGTCTCCAGCGTTCAAAATATAATATTGTGCGATAGAATGTTAGTCTAACCAAAGAAGTAATGAGTAATCAAGAATGCCCTTATGTCTGTCGAGTGCTTTACTCCAACCAATTTCTTCATTATTAATTGCAACAAGAATGCCCTTATGTCTGTCAGAAATCAAGCAAATACCCTCACTTTGGGTAACATATTCATGCAATGCCCACAAAAACCATAAACAACTGGACGAATTCTCACCTTCTACGATAGCAAAAGCAATGGGAAATATATGTCTATTTGCATCAATAGATAAGGCTGTCAATAATTTTCCCTTATACTTTTCATATAGATGAGTTCCATCAATCTGGATTAATGGCCTATAATAGTTGAACCTTTCTCTTGTAGGACCAAAAGACCAAAAAACTCGTCCAAAAATAGTCGTACCTGACACATCAGAGGGAAAGAAAAACAGTCTGTTCGTGTTCCTGGATTGTAATGAGCACTCAGCCAATATGGAAGCTCCGAATATGATTTCGAACATCCTATAAGTTTTGCGTCGACATGCCCGTAGCCTCCAAGCACAACCGTCACTCTAGAATTTACATTTAACATACCAAAGATCCTGATTTGATTCAACTATGACAATTTCGTAGTGTTTCCGTCACACAATATTTTTTTTACAGTAAGCTATTAATCTTCTTTGGTATTAAAAAACATTCCTTTTTGTATTAAACTACAGTTATCTACTCCTACATTCCTTTCTTCCAAAGTAGACCCTAGTTCACACGTTGAATTTGTCATTTCCCGATCTATTTGTTTGAACATTTCCAACGGTACCAACTCAAGATCATGTTCACCACTACCGTCGTTTCCAAATAATTCATCCACTTCAATGTCGATGTCACTATCTCCATCATTTCCAGGTTCAAGAATTACTAAATCTTCAGGACGCATCGACATATTTATTATGTTTTTTTCAACTGTTATAGTTGACAAAAAATATGTTAATA
This sequence comes from Benincasa hispida, assembly GCF_027475165.1. NCBI lineage: Eukaryota > Viridiplantae > Streptophyta > Magnoliopsida > Cucurbitales > Cucurbitaceae > Benincasa > Benincasa hispida. Next base: position 43,800,505 of record NC_143488.1, read on the forward strand.
TGTCAATCCAACAAACTCTAATTTCTAAGTTTTCTAAGTTTAAATCAATCATACATAAACTATACATATAAGATTTCTAAGTTTAAATCAATCCAAATAAATAAAAAAATGTAAGATCAATCCAAAAACATACATAAACTAAATCATACATAAACTATACGTAAACTAAATAATACATAAACTAAATCATACATAAACTATACATAAGCTAAATCATACACAAACTATATATAAACTAAATCATACACAAAACTATACAACATAAACTATATAATACACTATACATAAACTATACATACATAAACTATACATAAACTAAATCATACACAAACTATACATAAACTAAATCATATAGAAAACTATACAACATAAACTATCATAAACTATATAATACACTATACATAAACTATACACTAAATCATACATAAACTATACATAAACTAAGTTTAAAATAAACTTAGCCCAAAAACATGCAAAAACATACATATAAATACAAATCAACTCAACTAGAGAAAGAAATATATCAAGCAAAAATCGACAGCCAAAAAGGTATGAAAATCGAGCAACACGACCGCTACAATGGAGGATTCGGTGAGGATCAAATGGAGGACTGAAAATCACGCAAAATCGAAATCTTGGAAGATTTCGGTGAAATAGAGGCCTCGGTGAGGAAAATCAACGAGATTTTGGTAAGTAGAAGGGAGGAATAGATGGTCTCGGTGAGGGAAATCGATTATAAGTGGAGGTGAGGAAGAAGAATGGGTGTTTCAGTGAGGAAGAAGAATGGTTTGGACGGAGGTTTTAAGACGTGGAGGTCATGTACCCGGTACACGAATTAGGGTAATCGTGTATCCGGTACACGATTTCCTCAGTCAAACCTACATGATTGCCACGCTAGACTAGGCGTGCCAGGTGGCCAGGTACCCGTATACCCGGTACATGATTTAGGCCTTATCGTGTACCCGGTACACAATTTAAACACCTATTTTTAGGAATACTTTCTCCCCAACCCTATTCTTGCCATTATTTATTAAAAAAATCGTTAAATTATTATCAACTATTTAAATGATTACTTTATTTGTCAAATCAAATATAACTCAACTAACATGAGATGTGTATTAATAAATAAGAGATTTGTGGTTTGAATCCCTCACCCCTATTATACTAGAAAAGATTACTTTATTCAACCACTACATGTAAAAATCAAAATATTTGACATTTTAAATAGTAGTTGATGTGTTATCCAATAAGTCGAGTAAAAGTATTTATAGAAAAAAATTATAAAATTTGAAAATAACTTAAAGTATGAGATTATATAAAAAAAAAAAAAAAAGAACAAGTAAAACTCCCATCGTGAGGGAGAAAGAAACAAAGAAAAAAACAGATTTTTTTACATTTTTTTTATTGTTTATTGTTTTCTAAAAGACCAGAGGGCAGAAACAAACAACGAAAGCACCATCCACCCCAAATAAAACAGTTGGCTCCTAATCTGTCGGCAACTTGGCATTAATACATACACATACAAGCCAAATAAAAGAAAATAATTAAAGTTTACATAATAACATATGTCACATATCTCATCTTTTCCAAATATCTTTTAATTGTTAATATTATATTTCTTTCAAAAAATTTATTATTATTATAATTTGGTTCAAATACCATGCCCTACGATTACTAGTTGTCCAAAGAAAAAGAGTTAAAAAAATAATTTACCAACCGCCCGTGGAATTAAATTTGGATGTGAACTTGATTCCTGTTGTCAATCCGAGTATTATTTATTGAATGGAACGCGTATAATTGTTTTTTTAGTACAAAAGAAATAAAGAGGGAGAATGAATTAAACTAGGAAAAAGATAAATATGTGTAATGATACCACCGATGAGAAAAAAATTTAACGAATTGGAATTAGAAATCTTTTTCGGATGAAAACTCCTAATTCTCAATCATTGAAACTCTCAAATCGATTGATTTCAACCCTAAGATTTGAGTAAGATACGGATTGCCTTAAGATTAAATATTTTGTGACAAAGAACTAGTTCTCTGGCCTAAGATTCGAACACTTCATAAGATAAGATGATCAATCCTACTTGAATGGTATTGACATGTAACTCAACACATGAATTGTAAAATTCAAGAAGCTCTTCCGACCAATCTTGAAAAAAGAAGTTCAAAAGCTCAAAACTTAATTTATCGTAAATTTTTTCAAAACAACCTAAAACCCAAAAGCAAGGTTTTAATGGCCTCCTAAGGAAAATTTTAATGACACAACAGGATTCATAACAAAATTAGGAAAGTACCCCTACTTAAAATATCATTAAGAAAAGAAAAAAATGGAAATTACTTAAATTACATCAAAATTATTAAATAAAATATAATTAATAATTTAATGTTTGGATGATTCATATAAGCTAATGATCTAAAAACAATACTCAATCCATATTTTATACTAGGAAACACCCATTGAGCATGAGAAGCATGGTTAGAACTACTATATTACTGACACACAATGTAAACATGAAACCAAAACAAAAAACAAAAACTTAATGTTGCTTGTGGAAAATCTCATCGACTACTGATTGTGTCTCATTGGCATATTGATCTTGTCTCAAAAGAAGTTTCCACATAATTAAAGAATCCATGTCTAATCAAATTAGAAAAAGACATGCATGGATGGTAAGTTTGATGTTATGCATCATTGCTTCAACTAACACAACATCCCTAAAGCTTCATTTGAAAGCCTTGCTATTAGCACCTCCTTAATAATCTTATACAACAACCCCTTCTCTACTTTCTCTCATTGTTCATAGTCGTATTAGTTAGAAAATAGAGAAGAAAGGAATTGCAATAGTTTTCCTCTTAATGATTTCTCTTACATTTCATTAGCACACAACCTTATTTTAAATACAAATCTTTCCTTTAGGATTCCCCCCCCCCCCCCCCCCCCCCCCCCCCCCCCCCCAAACTCTTGGGGAGATCAACAACACTGAGTTTTGTTTGAAGAAGAAAATATTGGGACTACGTTAATGGTTTGTCAAACAATCAGCTATTTGATCTAAGGAAGGAATGTACTGTACTTCAAGTTTTCCATTGAGGACCTGATCACGAACAAAATGAACATCAAGTTCAATATGCTTCGTTCGAGCATGAAAGACAGGATTCAATGCTAGAGCTTCAACACTAATGTTGTCACACCATAGGACACATTTGTAGGTTGATTTGATTTGTAATTCATCCATCAGTTGTTGCAACCAAATAATTTTAGATGTAGCATGAGCTAGAGCCCTATAATTAGATTCTGTACTAGAGTATGCCACAACATTTTGTTTCTTTGAGGACCAAGACACCAGATTGTTCCCTATGTAAACACAATAAGCTGCAATTGACTTTCTGTCATCAATGTTGGAAGCTTAATCTGCATCAGAAAAGGTTGAAATTTCTAAGTCATTGCTCAGTTGAAAGAGAAGGTCATAGTGTCTCGTGCCACTAATATACCAAAGTACCCTCTTTATCGCTTGCCAATGAACATCAGTAGGGGCCTTTAGAAATTGAATAAGTGATTCACAATGTATGCAATATATGTCTTGTGTGTGTTAAATATTGGAGGGCTCCTATGGTGCTTCGATATAAGTATGGATCTGACAAGGGCATGCCATGAGTCAAGGAAAGATGTTTACCTATGGTGCAAGGAGAAGCAACCGGTTTGATTTCTATTAGGTTTAACTTGCGAAGAAGGTCTTCAACATATTTGGCTTGGTTAAGTATGAAGCCTGATTCAAGGTAGTATACCTAAATCCCCAGAAAATAGTTAAGTTGTCCTAGATCCTTTAGTATAAGTTAGCTATCAAGCAACCAAATAAGTTGAGATATCAGGAGTGTTATTGCCTGTGATTATCACATCGTCCACATAAACCAAGAGGAAAATAATAGAGTCACGTCTATGAAACATAAACAAGGACGTATCAGCCTTTGATATTCTAAACTCCCAACTAACCAATGCATTCCCTAGAGTGTTGCTCCAATCTCGAGGAGTTTGTTTTAAAGCATATATAGCTTTATCAAGTTTGCATACATATTCAGGATATTTAAGATTAACATACCATGTAGATTGGTGTATATAAACATCTTCCTATAGACTGCCATTCAGGAAAGCATTGCTGAAATCCAACTATGGAATTCCCCAACCCTTAGATACGGCAATACTGCGAACCACCCTGATAGTTGAAGCCTTAACCACAAGGTTGGAAGTTTCAAAGAAATCAACCCATGGGTGTTGATGAAATCCTTAGCCACTAATCTCACTTTGTACCTTTCTATCAAACCATCAGGATTCTTCTTTAATCTGAAAACCTATTTATTTCCAAAGACATTGTAGAATGGTGAGGGAGGAACCAAATGCCAAGTGTTTTTGTTGATCAAGGCTTTGTATTCACCATCCATGGCTGCTTTCCACTGAGGTGTGATTAGAGCCTCTTTAACTCTAGTTGGTTTTGTCATTGTCCAATTTTTTTTAGCTGCTGTAAGCCAGACTTTCGGTTGAAAAATGCATGCCTTCCTTCTGGTAATCATTGGATGAGAAAGTTGGAGCGGTATTGAAGGACCTGGTTCTATGGGTGGTGTATTTGGTGGTTGAGTTGGTGTGGGAGTGGTCGTTTGACTTATAGTAGTTGTACCTGCAGAAGCAGACGATGGGATTAATGGGGATGAGGCTTTGGATGAGAGAAAAGGATTAGAAGGTAGACTGTAGGGCTGAGCCAAAGGTGATTCCACAGGTGATGGATTAGGAAGGGATATATATGGTAAAATAGATGATGAGCCTGGTATAGTATGAGATGAACTCGGTAATAAGGCGATGTAGGTCGTGGTGAAGGGCTATGAGTATGAATTTGTTGGGAATTTCGAGCTGAATGTGAGTCAATGTGGGGTAAGGGCTTGGGAAAAACATCCAAGAGATTATGAATACCAGTTGAAGGATGGGTTGAGCTTGAGAAGGCAGAGTTAGTGTGATGGACTGAAGTGCAACTAGAGACTTGAAAATCGACAAAAAATGGAAATTCAATTTCATTAAAGACAACATTTCTGGATACATAGACTTTACCAGATTTTGTTAGGCAACGATGTCCTTGGTGTAAAACACTAGGGCCCAGATATACACACTTCTCTGATTGATATTGAATTTGTGATGTTGATATGGTCGAATGCAATGGAAGCAGGCATACTCGAATGTTCTAAGTTTAGTTATGTCAATATATTTGTTGAACATGAGCTGAACAAGGGATTTTCCATTTCGAACAGGGGTGGACAGTCCATTTATGAGAAGGTTAGCATTGATGAAGGCGTCCAACCAGTAATGAAGAGGCATGAAGGCTTGTGCTAAAAGAATCAGCCCCATTTCAACCAGGTGCTTATGTTTTCTTTCAGCCCTACCATTTTTGATGAAGAGATATAAGGAACCAGTAATGAAGAGGCATGAAGGCTTGTGCTAAAAGAATCAGCCCCATTTCAACCAGGTGCTTATGTTTTCTTTCAGCCCTACCATTTTTGGGCAGAGATATAAGGACAAGAATGCCTAGAAAAAACACCCATGGTTGCATACATTTAATGAACCTTTGTGTATTCCCCTCCATTATCTTATTGAAAGGCTTTAATGGTTGCATCAAATTGATTTTTAATCATTTGGATGAAATGTTGAAAGGCTGCAAGTGATCTGATTTTTGTTTAAGAGGTTATGTCTACAAAAACTTACCGTAATCGTCTAAAACGAAACATAATATCGAAAGCTTGCAATAGACAAGACAGGGGCTAGTCCCCACACATCAGAATGAATCTGGTCAAATTTAGTTGTAGCTCGTGACATAGAGTTTGTAAAGAGAAGTGAGTGAGACTTACCTAGTTGGCAAGAATCACAGAACATATCTTTTTCATTAACTTCACTAGCTGTTTCACTGATCTACAATCGACTTGAAAACTTTAGGGGAGGAATAGCCTAACCTTCTATTCTAGAAAACCGTAGACTGAAGAACATTTACATTAATATTGGATAGTACAAATGTTGTTGAGCCATTATTTTGTTCACAAGTCTAAGGGATTTGGTATTTCTACTGATTGAAACATCATTTGGTCTTTCGATTGCTTCTCCAAGTTGGTAGAGTTCATCTTTAAGTGTGCCTTTCATCAGAGTGTTGCCCGAGTGTTTGTCCTTTATCATACAACAATTTTCATGAAATTCCACAAAGATATCATTATCCAGGGTAAGTTTCGAATGCTAACTAAGTTCTTTGCAATAGTAGGAGTGTAAAATACATCTTCTAAACTAAGAATGCACTTATCAGAATTCAAACTGGAATTTCCAACAGAAGAGATATATAACAAGTTAGAAAATGGAGAAGAAGGGAATTGCAACAGTTTTCCTCTTAATGATTTCTCTTACATTTCAGAGGCACACAACCTTCTTTTAAATACAAATTTCCCCTTTAGGGTTCCCCAAACCGAGGAATAGAAAAATGAGAAATAATGCCTAACAAATTATGGACACATGGCACAATCTTTTACGTTGATACAATGATTTTTATAACAAACCATAACAACTTTCTTTCTTTTCTTTATCTTTCCACTGTGACACTATTTTCTGACTTGGCATAATTAGTCTGAGATGAAATATAAACCTATGATATTTATTTAAAAGAGTTTATTATATTCCTAACGAGTTGAACTATATTCAAGAGAATAGAACATATAAAAAAAAAAAAAAACAATTAGGAAATCTAGCTATTTAGGTATAATATAACATCACCAGTCAACTTGAGTATATCTTAATTACTCAAAGCATGTCCTATTAACCAAGTAACAGGAGATTTAAATTCATGGCCCCCTATGCTGTTAAACTTTTTTTCTTCTTTTCGAAAAAAAACTATACTGACACCACATTTTCAATTTCAAGAAATTATGGAACTAATAAAATATTATCTCCTAAACTTTTATTTTAAATTTGTAAAGAAAAAAAAAGTTAAAACATGATGTATAAATGTTTCAAAACTATTATTGAGGTATAAATCTTTTAGATTTTTTGGATGAAAATTAGTATCTAAAAATTATTCAACTTTTGTTTTATGTCATATTCACACTATTTTATGTCCTGAATTTTGTTTAAATTTCTAAATAATTTCTACTTCAATAGAAATTTTGAAATATCAAGAAAAGGCAATAATAATATTGAAACTTTTGGAGTATTTTTCATAATTTAACAAAAATTAATATATCTATTTAAAAAAAACAATATCTTACGTTATGGATGGGGCGAATAAACGTCATAATCTAATAATAACTCTTGAATTCAATTGATGGGTGCACATAACATTAATGAGATAAAAATGAGTGACAAAAAGTGCAAATTGGATGAGGCTATGATTGGGACACTAGTGCTATAAAATCCTTGGAACCCTTGAGAGAAGATATTATTTTAGAGATAAGATGAAATTTTTGTTAACTTCTTTTTTAAAATAGTATAAAATATATTATAAATTTCAATTTTAGATGACGATTTTTTTTTTTTTAAAAAAAAAGTATTAAATGGTATTTGGTTTTAAATCATCTCAAAGACAAAAATTAAGTGAATCTCAAATATTAAGATAATCCTTTTTAATATTAAGCAACTAAAATAGTTCTTTTAAATATTCAAGAACTACAATAGTTTTTTTTTTTCCTTCTTTTTTTTAAATTTCATGAATCATTTGAAAATTTACTAGACCAAATTGAGAAGAGAATCTTTATCTTCCCTTTTGGTCCCTATTTTCTTAATAAATTCCTATTTTACCATTTTGAGATACGATATTAAGGAGGAGAATGGAAAAATCCAGCAAAGCCAATGCCATAATGGCGTCACAGTTGGACACAATCAGTAAGTGATTAGATTAGAATCTTATCTAACCAAATTGGTTAAGAAATTGGTTGATTGGTCGAGGACCACTAGTCTTCTGGTGACATCTGTAATATAAATATTTCTTAATTTTTTTTTATTATTTTGCCCTAATTATTCTAGGGCTATGTGTATAAATTGAAACAATAATTGATTGAATAAAACAACAAATTCCAAGACTGTCTGGCCTCTTCAGCTTCTTCTCCTCACTCTTTTCGTTTTCCTTATTCAATTGTTTATTAACCTGCGATACCACTCTTTGAATGTAAGTGTTTGTTGAGTCTAATAGGTACATGATTGACATCGAGAGGATGCAACTCTTAAATACTGGACATGATTCTTCAAATATATGTGTTTATTAAACCCAATAAATACAATTGATATCAATATGTTAAGATTATTTAAGTAGAGATGGAGGCTATTACATATCAAACAGGTGCATTCTTTCACTAGTGGATTGAGATGCATGTATAATAATAATAATAATAATAATAATAATAAATATATTTAGTTGCTTTTCATTTTAAAAAATTGACAGAAAATGACATAAACTTTAGAGAAACAAAACTTTAAAAATAAATTTAAATTTATCAATCTCGTATATTCTTTCACCTTTGGATGAGATGTAGGTATAAAAAACATGTACTATTTGCATACAATCTTAAAAAAAATGATTTCGTATGATCCTAGTCTAGGAAAAAGAACAAAAGATTTAGAGAGACAAAACTTTGGAGATAAAAATAAAAATAAAAAATTAGTAGAACAGATAATGAGTTTCCGAATCCTTTAAAAAATTGTAAATAGAATAGAATTCATAAAATATTAACAAAAAAATTATAAAAAATAAAAATATTGGAGACAAAGTTTAGGGAAACAAAGTTAAATAAAAAAAAAAAAATAGAGGGAGAAACAAGGTTAGAAAGAGGAAGAATTTTTTATTGAGAGACAAAAAAAAAAAACATAGACTTAAATAAAAAATTTAACCAAAAAAACTTGAAACGTGAGAAAAGTAGAGAAAAGTAACATAAAATTAAGTTTTTTTTTGGAAAATTATCTTAAATGATAAAATTGCTAAAAATATTTATAAATAATAATAAAATATTACAATCTACGGTCTATCACAAATAAAATTTTCCTATGTTTGTAAATATTTTGGTTCATTTTCCTATATTTGAATACAATTCTTATTTTTATATGTATTGTTTTATTTTTTTCTTATGACGTCAAATCTTATTTATATTTTACATTGATTTTGGGTATATATATATATATATATATATATATATATATTTTGCATTGGAGTTTTTTTTCTTTATATAATCAAAATTTGAATCTTTAAATTATGGGGATTTTCAAAAATAGAAAAATAAATAAAACTATTTACACAAAATAACAAAAAATAATTTTTTTTAATAGAGATTGATAGAAGTCTATCAGTATGTAAGTGATAGCAACGGATAGAAGTCTATCATTGATACAATGTGATAGATACTGATAGAAGTCTATGAGTGTCTATTAGTATTTTTTTTTTTTGCTATTTTTGTAAATAATTTGATATTTTTTCAATCTGTGAAAAATTTTCCTTAAATTGTAATATTTTGGATCTTTAAATTATAATTTTGACATTTTCCTGTGCATTGCACGTGCTCATTGAAGGAAATGAACACTTCATCCCGCAACGGAAACATTGGATCTACTTTGATATTATTTAGAATTAAACGAAAATAACAAATGGTTAAACAAATTACATACCTTGAAAGAGAACATGTTGAGGGTCTATCTCCTTGAGCTTCAACTTCATGAGGCTGGATCTCCTTACTAGGGGTATTTAAAAAATTCAATGGCCAAAAGATATGATTAATCCAACCTAACCATATGGTTTGGGTTGGGTTGAGTTTAGATAAATTCAAATTTTATGAGATGAGTTGGTTTATAGGTTCACCTAAAATAATCCAAACCAATTCGAACCTATTAATTTTAAAAAGTCTATTTTTTAACTTTCAATTTTATATACATATACTTATTTTTATTTTATTTCTTTATTTTTTTTTTGGATAATTTCTTCTCTAGGAACTCTTAAAAAACGATTTCTTAGTCCTTTGGAAAGAAAATTTTCATAATATAAATTGAAATTAAATTGTTAATCTTAATTCAATATATAAAAACAATTATAAAATTTATACATATTAAACCTTTACTTATTTTAAAACAAAAATTTAAATAAATGGCTTGAGTAGTTCGAACCAACCCAGCCCAAATATTAAATAGACGGGTTGGGTGGGGTTTATTATTAAGTAAGAGTTATTTGGATTGAACAAGCCTATAACATGAACAATTGGATCGGTTCTAAAAAGTCTTTTAACTTTCAACCCAACTAAACTCAACCCACAAACATCCCTACTCTTTATCACAAGTCTTCCTTACTATGACTCTATAAGAGAACCAATGACTTGTGGGAGCCTCCTTGAAAGAGAAAGGAAAGAGAGAATTTTACAGATCTAAGGCAGTTCTCACATAATACCTAGAATAACTTTTGTAGATACCGTGTTTGGTTCGACTAAATTTTGAAATTATATTTATTTTATCTTTATTTCCAGTAACCTAATTGATATTTTAAAATAATATATAAATAAAAAAAGGAAAAGTTTTTATTTCAAATAAAATTAAATAAGAAAACATAGAATAAAAAGAATGTATATATATAAAACAAAGTCTCCCTTTCCCTAGTCTTATTCAACATTATTCATCCCCACTTTTCTCCTCAATAATCTTTATCTCTTAACCATCATTCTATGCTAATTTAAGTCATACTAAAGCCTATAAAATATTGACACAATGGAAGTGAGGGAGGAGAGAAAAAAAGAATTGGAGATTGGGAGAGTATAGGTTGAGTGATTAAAGAAGAGGGAAATATATTAAGATAGTGAGAAGGAATAGAGAGATGAAAAAGTAAAGGATTAAGAGAGAGAAAAAAAGAATGGGAGATTGAGAAAGTATAGATCGAGTGACTAAAGCAAAAATCAATTTAGCATGTTAATTACACCTACGAAATTCATGCATATGCATTATTGCATTGCGTCTCAAGAATTAAAATCATTGGCCGAGCCAAAGGAATCAAAGCACATGTATCCCATACATTGCTAAGTACATAATTCATTCTTTTATTTAATTAGGCATGTTTTTACATAAGGAATCCCCTGCCCATTGTGTTCCATTCGTAATATTTGAGCAATTGCATTTTTCTAACTCGCATGTGTAATTTACCTAACTGTAAATTCATCATATCAATAGAACCTTGCAAACCTTGCACTCACATAAATGTTTCAACTTAAGCTCGCACCTTTGCTCAACCTTGAGTACTTTTTTTATGAGTGATTTAGTTTTCATATTTCACGCATATAGGCAATCACTGTAAATGAGACTTTTCAAAGTTCACTAAGAAAAGAGGGATTGATCTATTGTATTTTCATGTGACTTAAGCTTTTAAGCTTTATCTATTGGTTAAATCGAACCAGCTGGCAATTAGCTGATATCGAGGCCTGGTCAAATTAGGTTTGTTTATTTTGCTGTTGAAGTTGAAGCCTTGTTGGGCCATGTCTATTCTCTTTAATGTTGGTTAAATCGAACCAGCTTACTAATTAGCTAAGGTCGAAGCCTGGTCGAGTCAGGTCCATTTATTTTACTGTCGAAATTGAAGCCTTGTTAGGCCATGTCTATTTTCTTTTAATATTGGTTAAATAAACTAGCTTGATAATTAGCTGAGGTTGAAGCCTGATCGAGTCAGGTCTGTTTATTTTCTTATTGAAGTTGAAGCCTTGTTGGGCCATATCTATTTTCTTTAATGTTGGTTAAATCGAACCAGCTTGCTAATTAGTTGAGGTTGAATCCTGGTCGAGTCAGGTCCGTTTATTTTACTGTTGAAGTTTAAGCCTTGTTAGGCCATGTCTATTTTCTTTAATGTTGGTTAAATCAAATCAGCTTGCTAATTAGCTGAGGTCAAAGCCTAGTCGAGTCAGGTTCGTTTATTTTACTGTTGAAGTTGAAGCCTTGTTAGGTCATGTCGATTTTCTTTAATTCTGCTTAAATTGGACTAGCTTGCTAATTAGATGAGCTCGAAGCCTAGTTGAGTCAGGTCCATCTATTTTACTGTCAAAGTTGAAGCTTTGTTAGTGAAGGAACCAGTGAAGGTTTTGAGTGGAAGGGGATCGATCCTAATTTTAAGTTTTTCACAGAATCTCAATTTACAGATCAATCAAATTATGAATAATCAATAAATTTACAACATGCTTGGAGGGGATTAGAATTAGGGTTTAAAGAAACTTACCCTTGAAGACAAAATTCTTCATGTATTCCTTCGATCTGATCACGAACACTTTGATTAGAATCTCGATCTTTAAAAACTTCTAGCAAAATAAATGACCACTACCAAGAGATCAACCTCTGTATTCTATTGGGAATGAGAATCCAGGAGTTGTGTGCTTTGTAATTTTATAAGAGGGAAAGAGTTTTTGAGAGAGAAAGAAGAAAAACAATTTTTCTTCTCTGTATGATCTTGGGAGTAAAGGCCAGAGAAATAAAATCAATTTTTTTTTTCATGTTGCCTAAAAATGCCAGAGGAAGAAGAAGTCTCTTGACCAATCAATGCCACATGTTTGTATAAAGAGAAAAAAAGGGGAGGGAGTTATAACTCCCTCCTTTTATTAAATTCAAATTTTAATTACATACATACATACATTCATACATACATACATACATACATACATACATACATACATACATACATACATACATACATACATACATATATATACATACATACATACATACATATATATATATATATTAAACTATATGTTATATCGAATATAACATATAACCTATAATTTTTATATTGTATCAAATACAATATAATCTATAGTTTATATTTCTCTCAATTAATCAAAGTATCTAATATAAATCTCATTTATATTAAATTTATTTATATGAATCTCATTTATATTAAACTATGAATCTCATTTATATTATTAGTATTTGAATTATATTCAAATATTTAATTCCTCTTAAAATAAAATTTACATTATAATGTATCAAACACATTATATTAATTATATCAAATATAATTAATTTGCTCAATTAATTTGAACAAATCAAATTAATCCAAAATTAATTCTCAATAATCCCAGTTGAGCTACAGAGAGGATCTTATGAACCTGTAGATTGAAGTTCCATTATACTTGGATAATTAATTAAACTTTTTAATTAAATTACTCAAGATTCATTAACTGCTGGTCACTCTACTAAAGACTGATAGATGCACTCTTCACACTACAAATATATTTATGTGTCCATCGGATATAACTAGTCAACAGCGCGATGACCCTTCCCAAATTGCTCGTAAGTACAGTTGGGCCAAAATTATTATTTTGCCTCTATAGTTACATCTAATTCCTTAAATACCACTAACCTCTCTAATGAACAATAAGTCATAGTCCAATTATGACTAAATCCCTCTCGGGCTAAGAAAGAGTGTGACCACATTGTTCAAGCCTTGGAATCAATCCTTAAAAGAGCAATTTATCTACTTACCCTGATATTAGGGAAGAAGTGAATTTCGTCTTGTGTAGCTGTATTCCCAGCTCCCCAATCAGATAAATCCTTTTAGGTATCTTGATTCGATAATCTGGTTACTCCCACTCATACAAATTAAAAGATCACCTTTATAGGCAAGAGTTCACAACTCACCCAAGATTAAGGTCATATCACTTATGGTCATCCTGGTGAAATGTAAGTCTCTATTATTAATGGCTTTATATAATAAGACTAGTCCTTTCGTGGTTTGGTCTTATATAAACTCTTTGCATAGGATACCTCCACTCAAATTTCTCCACATGAATGATCAATATTAGATCATGAGTAGCACTTTACAATACTTGTAACATCTACAAAACAACTCGTATCCGTAGTGTCACCAAGATAAAGTACCCAACCTTATCTATCTACTACAGACCACTTAGGCTATCATTTAAACATGATCCACCTATATGTCTCTTCATACATATGTAAATTATATAAAATAACCTAAGATCTTAGTTTATTGGACTAAGTAAATGCTCATAAAGTAACAATTATTTTATTAATAACAAGTTGTTTATACAATGTTTACAAACTATGAGAATACAATAGAGATTTAGGACACCAATCCTAACAGTTAGGCTATGTCTATTTTCTTTAATGTTGGTTAAATCGGACCAGCTTGTTAATTAACTGAGGTTGAAGCCTGGTCGAGTCAGGTTCGTCTATTTTACTGTCAAATTTGAAGCCTTATTAGCCCATGTATATTTTCTTTAATGTTGGTTAAACCAAATCAGCTTGCTAATTAGCTGATATCAAAGCTTGGTCAAGTTAGATCCGTTTATTTTACTGTCGAAGTTGAAGCCTTGTTCGGCCATGTCTATTTTCTTTAATGTTGATTAAATCGAACCAGCTTGCTAATTAGTTGAGGTTGAAGTCTAATCAAGTAAGATCTGTTTATTTTACTGTTGGTTAAATCAAACCCTACAACATTGATGGTCTTCCACTAGAATTCCATTGTTTTTTCAAACTAAACTTTAGCCTTCTCAATACTTTACCTGTTCCTTTATCTACCCATTCAATTCTTCAAAGATACATAAATGGGGGAAAATTATAGACACCTTATTTGGTCCGACTTAATTTTACAATTATATTTATATTATTTTTATTTTCAGTAACCTTTAAATTGAAAGTTTGAAACAATATATGAATAAAAAAGGAAAGGTTTTATTTTAAGTGAAATTACATAAGAAAAAATAGAATAAAAAGAATGTATAAAAAAAAAAAAGTATCACTTTCCCTAGTCTTATTCAACATTATTCATCCTCACTTTTCCCCTCATAATCTTTATCTCTTAACTATCACTCTATTCTAATTTAAGTCATACTACAATATTGACACAGTGGTAGGGAGGAATGAGAAAAAAAAAAGGGAGATTGGGAGAGTATAGATTGAATGATTAAAGAAGAAGAAAATATATTGAGATAGTGAGAAGGAATAGAAAGTGGAAAAAGTAAAGGATTAATAGAGAAAAAAAAAAGAATGAGAGATTGGGAGAGTATAGATTGAGTGACTAAAGAAAAGGAAAATATATTGAGATAGTGAGAAGGAATAGGGAAAGGAAACAGTAAAGGATTAATAAAGAGGAAAAACAAATGGAGATTAAAAAAAAGATGACGAAGAAAGGAAGCAAGAGAGTATAGATTGGAAGAGAGAGGGTGAGCTCAAGCCATTCTGAAGGACTGTGCGGTCTAATGAACGACGTTAATGTTAGGGTTGATGCTCTAAATCATGTAGGGTTCTATAGTTTGTATACCTTGAATGAATAAACAGAGGAGCTGTAGTATGGCAAAATACTAAGCAGGGGTGCATCGCGGACTCCACCATGGAGGCCGAGTATGTAGCGGCTTGTGAAGCTACTCAGGAAGCTGTTTGGCTCAGGAAATTTCTAACTGATCTAGAAGTTGTTCTAGACATGTTAAAGCCCATCACCCTTTATTGTGATAATAGTGGTGTTCTAGCGAATTCCCGTGAGCATAGAAGTCATAAACGCGACAAGCACATTGAGCAGAAATACCATCTCCCCCGAGAGATTGTGCATCAAGAGGATGTGATTGTCACAAAGATAGCTTTAGAGCACAATGTTGTTGATCCATTTACGAAGGCCCTCATGGCTACAGTGTTTGAGGGTCACCTACAGAGTATGGGTCTATGGGACAAACCACGGCTGGACTAGGGCAAGTGGAAGATCTTGTACTGGACGTATTATGCCCTAGTTTATTGTTTTATATACTTGTAATTTAATTATCTTGTACACCCCACTAGCTTTAGGACAAGTAGAAGATTGTTGAGGTTGATGCCCTAAATCTCATAGGGTTCTATAGTTTATAAACCTTGTATGAACAAACATATCTGTGGTTAATAATATTTGATACTTTATTCACTTAGTCTATGAAATATGTGATATTTTAGTTGCATTAACCACAAGCTAATAAACTAACATCCATGGTTATCATTATAACTTAAACATGTATATGGATACATACAGGTGGATCATGTTCAAGTGATAACCTAAATGGTCTGTAGTATATGGATAAGGCTGGGTATCTTATCCTTGTGACACTATGAGTATGAGCCACTTTGTAGGTGTTACAAATGTTGTAAAGTGCTACAAATGATCTGATCCTGATCATTCATATATTAGACATGCAAGCGGGGATATTCTATACAAATAAGTTTATATAAGATCAGACCACAAAATGTTTAGTCTCGTTATATAACGCTGTTCATAATACAGACTTTCATTTCACTAGGATGACCATAGGTAACATGACGTTAATCATGAATGAGTTGTAAACTCCTGCCTATGAAAGTGATCCTTTGATTTGTATGGGTGAGAGTGACCAGATCGCGGGCTTAATAATCCTATCATTTTGAGGATTCATCTAATTGGGGAGCTGGGAACTCAGCTACACAAGATGGAATTCAGTCCTTCCCCAATAGATAAATTGCTCCCTTAAGGGCTGATTCCGGGTCTTGAACAATGTGGCACCACACCCTCTTTTGACATGAGAAGGGTTTAGTCATAGTGGGACTATGATCTATTGTTCATTAGAGAGATCAGTGGTACTTAAGGAGTTAGATGTAATTATAGGGGCAAAACGGTATTTTGGCCCAATTGTACTTACAAGCAATTTGTGAAGGGTCATCGTACTATTGATTGGTTATATCCAATGGACATATAAATATATCTGTAGTACGAAGAGTATGACTGTTGGTCTTTAGTGGAGTGCCCGACAATTAACAGATGGTGGATATAGTAATTAAAGAGTTTAATTATTTATTCACGTACTGTTGGAGCTTAAAGCTACAGGTCCGTAAGGTCCCCTTGGTAGCTCAAAGGATTTAGTTGAGAATCAATTTTTGGGTTGATTTGAAATGTTCAAATTAATAGATGGAATTTAATTATATATGATATAATTGATATAATGTATTTGATACATTATTGTTTAATCGGAGGAATATATATTTGAATATGATTCAAATATATTTTTCTATGAATAAGATTCATAGTCGTTAAAATTTATATTAAATTGCCATAAAATAGAGAAAACTAACCATAGTTTATATTGTATATGTTGCAATATTAAAACTATAGGTTATAAATATAATATGATATTTATATTTGATAATTATCCATTTTTTCTCTCTAACTACCCTTAGTGGGATGTTAAACAGTTTTCTGGCAAAATGGAATAAAATAAAAATAAAATTTTATTATTCCATTAGACAAGCATTCACGTTTGAAAAGGCTACACAATTTCCTTGAGAGTCTATGCGATAGATACATAGACTAAACGATTGAGAATTCTTTCTATGCGATAGAGTTGTTTTCCTTGACCGTCTTCTTCCTCCAACTCCAAAACACCCTTCTAACCAAAATAGCCAGAGCCCAACACTTCTAGGTTCTCACACCAAGAATACCAAGGTAACTAAGTGGTAGTATCCTCTACGTTTTGGTTCGAGTTTGGTTACTGCTTGTTCGAAGAGAGTTTGTGCTTGTTCGACGCATTCATGAATGAGTTAGTTCGAAGGATTTACTTGAAGAAGAGTTCTTCAAATGTATAATCTTAAAACCTTGTTTCTTATTTCAAAAACATGTTGTAATTTATCTTTTGATGTATAATCTGTCATTTTACTGTAAATGTATGCGTTCAATCGAAATAGAATTTGGACGATCCGCTTCCGCTCAAAGGTTCTCTATAAAACGAGATCCTTCAATTGGTATCAGAGCCAGGTTATGTTCTGATTTCCAAATTTAATTTTATGTATTGAATTGTTTATAGTTTGGTGGGTTTTACTTCTGCATTGCGTTTAATGGTTAAATGTATGTGGATATTGTTGATGGATGTTTCAGGATAGTTGCCTCTGTTATGGTTTTCTGTTTAAGTTTACAAAAGTTAATTTGTAAGGGCCTTTGCGTTTTTGGACATGATTTCTTGCAATCGAGTCTATATTCGTTTTGTCTTTTGAGTCGTTCGTGAAGCAGCAGACACAAGAGTTGCAGTTCATTTCGATGGAGGAGACGAAACAGTGGTTGCCTCGTGTAGTTCAAGCTAGACGATCGTTTAGATTTGACTATGTATTCGTGTAGATTTTTTTATACGATTGTGTAGAATCTGCTAAATGATCGCATAGCTAATGCTACGCGATCGTGTAAAGTGTTTACTCGATCGTGTTGCATTGGCTGCATGGTCGCATAAACGCTCGAGGGTAAACGATCGTGTGGTATTTGATACTCGACGCAAGGCATGCGTGCTAAACGATTGTGTAGATCGTGTAGACTATCATGCTCATTGCATAGTCAGTAGCTACACAATCGCGATACTCGACACAAGCTATTCCATTGAGTTGACTGCATGATCACACAACAGAAAAACGGATAGTAATAAAATATAATATAATATTAAAATAAATAAATATTAAATAAACAAAACATAATATATATATATATAAATAAATAAAATAACACAAAATAAAAAATGGGAAAATTCTCAAATTTCTCCACTTTTTAATTTGCATGGAATTTGCCCAAAATGTGTAATTTTAAGATCCACCAAATACCACTATTTATAAGCAAAGTGGCAAGTAGAATGTGGACTTACATAGACACCAAGCATGAATAATTACAAGGCACGTGGACAACATAAAGAGTGACATATGGCTTTTAAGACACTAAGCAATGAACATCTATTTATTATTATAATATTCATAATACTCCCCTATTGATGCCTATATATGTATGTGTATATATATATATGTGTGTGTGTGTGAATTATGCCTCATTAAAACCTTACTTGGAAAAACCCAATGGGAAAAAACCCTAGGGAAGGAAAAAGAGTACATATTTTATATAATATATACTCCTAAAAGAATACTTTATTTACTCCCCATCATGAAACATTACTTAAGATATCTGAGTCGCCGCATTCCAATGTTGTGCACTAATTTTTCAAAAGTTGTGGTTGGTAATGCGTTTGTAAATAAGTTTGCTAGATTATTCTTCGAACAAATTTGTTGTACAGTGATGTTGCCATTTTCTTCAGGATCACGATTGTTGAAAAGCTTCGGTGAAATATGCTTTGTTCTATCTTCTTTAATATATCCTCCCTTGATTTAGGTGATGCAAGCTAGGTTCTCTTCGTATAATATTGTTCAAAGATTTTTATTCAAAGACAAATCACACGTCTCACAAATGTATTGAGTCATTGACCTTAGCCATACACATTCCCAACTAGCCTCATGAATTGCAAGAATTTCAGCATAATTTGAGGAATTGGCCGTTTTAGTGTGCTTCACTGATCACAATGATATAGTAGTTCATCCACATGTGAACATATAACCTGTTTGAGATCAAACTTTGTGTGGATCATATAAATATCCACAATCTGCATAACCAATTAGATCAAAATTTGATTTATTTTAATAAAAGAAAACCCATATCGATTGTTCCTCGGAGATAATAGAGCATATGCTTAATTCTGTTTTAATGTCTTTTTGTAGGAGAAGAACTATATCTAGCCAATAAATTTACTAAAAATGCAATATCTGGTCTTGTATTATTAGCAAGATACATAAGTGCACCAATTACACTAAGATGTGGTACTTCAGGGCCAAGAAGTTTTTCATTATCTTCCTGAGGTCAAAATATATCTTTCTTTATATCCAATGAGTGGACATCCATTATAATATATTTAATGGATGTGTTTTTTCCATATAAAATCTTTTCAAAATTTTTCCCGTATAAGTCGACTGATGAATAAATATTTCATATGCTAAATGCTCAATTTTCAAACCAAGCGAAAATTTTGTTTTTCCGAGATCTTTCATCTCAAATTCTTTCTTAAGATATTCTATTACCTTTGAAAGCATTTCAAGAGTTCCAATTATATTCAAGTCATCAACATATATAGTTATAATAGCAAATCCTGTTTGTGTTTTCTTTATAAAAACACACGGACATATTGGATTATTTTGATATCCTTCTTTCAATCAATATCAACTCAAACGATTGTACCACATCCGTCCTAATTGCTTCAATCCATATAGTGATCTCTGTAACTTTATTGAATACCATTCCCAGGTATTTAATATATATGTTTCATGTACCTTAAATCCTTCTAGGATTCTCATATAAATATCATTATCAAAAGATCCATATAAATATTTTATGACTAAATCCATAAGATGCATTTCCAGACTTTTATACACAGTCAAATCAATTAAATATCTTAATGTAATTGCATCCACCACTGAGAATACGTCTCCTCAAAATCAATGCCAGATTTTTGTGAAAACCTTGTGCAACTAGTCTTACTTTATATCTTGTGACCCCATTGTTTTAATTTCTTTTCCTCACAAATACCCATTTGTATCCCACAGGTTTAACACCTTATAGTATTCGGACTACTGGTCCAAAAACCTAAAGTTTTGAAAGTGAGTTTAATTCTGCCTCGATTGCTTCTTTCCACTGAGGCCAATCTTTTCTATGTCGACATTCTTCAATAGATTATGATTAAGGATCCTTATTTTCAGATATAATATCAAACATTATACGCAAAAATATTGTCAATAATTACATTAGTTCGATTCCATCTTTTTCGTGTCATGACATAGTTCATTGAAATCTCATTATTTTCATTAAGTATTTCATCTTCCTCACTAGTCATGTCAAAGATTTCTTTATGAGTATTTACATCATCTGCCAAGTCTTCTTGACTATTAATTATTTTTCTTTTTCGAGGATTTTTATCTTTGGATCCCATTGGTCTACCATGCTTCTGGCATGTTCCAGACTCATTAGTGACAACTTGCTGTGTTGGGATATCAATTTTCGATGGAACATTTGCAACTGGTATATGTGATTTAGTTACTTTATTTGCATCTATAAATGCATCTGGTGGTTGATTTGCTATATTTTGCAAAAGAATTATTTTTCAAACTTCAAGTTCACATTGATCTATATGGGAATCTAAATGAGACTAACGATGCATTCCATGTAATTTTTTTTTCCAACTTCTTAATTCCTCCTCGTAATATTGAAAAATTGTCTCATTAAAATGACAATCAGCAAATCATGCAGTAAATACATCACTCATCAGGGGTTCAAGATATTTGGTAATTGATGGGGAATCATATCCAATATATATTCCTAACCTCCTTTGAGGACCCATCTTAGTGTGTTGTGGTGGAGCAATTGGAACACATATTGCACACCCAAAAATTTTCAGATAGGAAATATTTGGCTCATGACCATAAACTAATTATAATAACGAGTACTGGCCTAATGCATACAATATATGATTACTAATAAACTAATTGATTAGGCCAATAGTTTATCAGATAGGAAAATAATATATGATAAGCTACTGGCCTAATGCATACAAGTGATGCTACATGCAAAATAGCATATCCCCATACAGATGAAGGAAGCTTAGCTCTCATAAGTAATGTTATAAATAATTCTGCTAAACTATTTTATGTATGAACATGAGCTACAGGATGTTCAACATTTATCCCAATTGACATACAATAACTATCAAAAGCTTGAGATGTAAATCCACCAGCATTATCAAAACGAATAATCTTAATTGTATAATCAAGAATTTGTGCTCTTAACTTAATTATTTGAGCAAGTGTTCTTGCAAATGTAATATTTGGACTTGGTAATAAGCACACATGCCATCTACTCTATTAATACCATAAAATATCTAAATGGTCTACTTGGTAGGTGAATAGATCCACATATATCACCATGAATTCGTTCTAAAAATGTAAGTGATTCACTCCCCACTTTAGTTGGTGATGGTTTAATTATCAATTTTCCTTGAGAGCAAGCATCACATAATAATTTATTAGATTGATGAATCTTCTGGCTCTTCAATGAATATCCATTTGAATTTTCAATAATTCTTCTCATCATTATAGATTCTGGATGATCCAATCGGTCATGCTAAGTTGTAAATATGTCTGAATTCATGAACTTTAGGCTCATTGTTGCATATGTGTCAATTACTCGTATATGAGTATAATATAATCCAGAAGATAAAGTAAACAACTTTTCCAATATATGTTTTTCATTTGAGACAGTGGATATGATATATAAATATTCTACATTATTCTTACTATCAGTCTCAGTATGATAACCATTGCAACGTATATCTTTAAAACTTAGAAGATTTCTCTTTGATTGACTAGAGAACAATGCAGTATCAATTGTAAATTTTGTTCCTCTAGGAAAAATAATATTTTCTTTTCCAAAACCTTCGATCAGGTTTGCAGAACCTAATATCGTATTGACTTTTGCTTCTAGTATTATTAGTTTGAAAAATATTTTTTACTTGTAGTATTGTATGAGTAGTTGTACTGTCTGGCAGACATAGATCTTATTTGCTCATTTTTGAAACATCTAACATATGAAAATGATCCATGTTTCTTCATTAAAAGAAAATAATTACAATAAGAAAAACAAAACTTAAAATATACGAAAGTTACTAAAAAAAATGAAGATAGATAAAAGAAAACAATAATATTAAGTCTAGATATTCTCAAAATCAAAAGAAACAATTGATGTTCCATCAACTGCGCCAATCTTCTCTTCAGGAGATTGAAAGAAGTCTGCGACATCCAAATTTGTCATATGGGATGGGTCAAATATATCATTATCTTGGTATTCAAAATTTTCTTCCACATTTTTTTCTTTTTCTTTCGGGGAGGTTTGATAGAGGTCAACTAAGTGTTTTGACATATGTACGTGACCAATGCCCAGTCATTCCACACCGGAAGCATTTATTTTCAACATTTCTTGAACTCTTATCTTGTGGAGTTTTTCCTTTATGATCATCATTTTGTATGGTTCTTTTGAAATTTGAATGATTAAAACGACCACCACGAAAATAATTGTTATTTCTTCTTCTGCCACGGTCATGACCTTGACCGCGACCATGATCTCGACCACAATTATTATTAGAATTCACGGCATTCACGTCAAATAATGATGTTGTTCTGATTGGTCGAGATTCATGATTTTTTATCAATAACTCGTTCTTTTTTTTGGCCACGAGAAGACATAAAATAAATTCAGAATACTATTTAAAATCGTCTTCTCAATATTGTTGTTGCAAGAGTATATTCGAGACATGAAAGATAGAAAATGTCTTCTCTAACATATCAGAATCAATAACTTTCTCTCTACATAATAACAATTTTAAATTGATTTTAAATAATGCGGAATTATAATCACTTATTGATTTAAAATCTTGTAGCCTCAAATGCATCCACTCATAACGGGCTTTAGGAAGAATAACTATCTTTTTATGATCATACCTTTCTTTCAATTTTTTTCACAAGATACAGGGATATTTTATTTTAAAATATTTCATTTATAATCCCTCGTGGAGATGATGACGAAGGAAAATCATAGCTTTTGCTTTGTCCTGATCGGATGTTGTATTTCCTTCTTTAATTGTTTCTCCAAAGTTCATAACATCCAGGTGAATTTCAGCATCGAACACCTATGACAAATAATTATTGTCATTAATGTCAAGGGTTGCGAATTCTAATTTTGTAAGGTTTGTCATGACACCACTATCACAAAATATTATATTCATATTAGAAATTTAATATGTATTAAATATGCAAAATTACATTTAATTTATTAATTATAACAAAGAGAAAACGACAGGAGTTCATGCTGATAACGTGTTATGAATTTGAGAAGCATAACTAGAACATGGATAGTAATAAATATAATATAATATTAAAATAAATAAATATTAAATAAAAAACATAATATATAAATAAATAAAATAAAACAAAATAACAAAATGAGAAATGAGAACATTCTCAAATTTCTCTACTTTTTAATTTGAATGGAATTTGCCCAAAATGTGTGTGATTTTAAGATCTACCAAATGTCACTATTTATAGGCAAAGTAGTAAGTAGGATGTGAACTTACCTGGACACCAATCATAAATAATTACACAAGACACATGGACAATATAAAAGATGACACATGACTTTTAAGATACTAAGCAACAGACATCTATTTATTATTATAATATTCATAATACACAACAAAATGTGTTTCAAATTTAAGAAACAACAAACTGAATAGATTACGTAACAAAGTTAGTTTTTTTTTTTTTTTTTCAAAATTGAAATTAAAAATAAAAACAGGAAATAGAACGTCAATGCATTACCCAATAACTCAACGTTATTAATGTGTTATTATTGGAAAAATAAATATTTTTTTACCGTTAAATTTTATGTGTTGTTTCTATTCTGTCCTTAAATTTTAAAATATTGTATTTTTTGATTCTGTTTGATCACTATTTTCGTTTTTTATCTTTGTTATTTACTTTTTACTA
Organism: Benincasa hispida; assembly: GCF_027475165.1. Lineage (NCBI taxonomy): Eukaryota > Viridiplantae > Streptophyta > Magnoliopsida > Cucurbitales > Cucurbitaceae > Benincasa > Benincasa hispida. Next base: position 43,824,917 of record NC_143488.1, read on the forward strand.
ATGCTTTTAAAAAACTAAGTTAACTTTTGAAAAAAAAAAGAAAAAGTAGTTTTAAAATTTATTTTTGTTTTTGAAATTTGGTTAAGAATTCAACCATTATACTTAAAAAAGATGCAAACCATGTCAAGAAATGAAGATGAAATAAGTTTAATTTTCAAAAACCAAAAACCAAAAGCGAAAATGTTTACCAAATGGGGTCTATCTTTAAGTTTTGATTTTGATTTCAATTTAATCCTTAACTTTCCAAAGGTTATAATTTTACCAAGATTAGAGTTTTGTCTCAATTTAGCCCATAAATTTCAAGATTAACATACTTTAACTATGATTTTTCATTAAATGTTCACTTTCATTCGTTGGCATTAACATTCATTAATTAATTTAAAGTAATTATGAAGTTAAATTTTAAAATTAAATTTAGGGCAAAAATACATTTTTTTTCCCTAGATTTCTTTTTCTTTTGCTAGTTTTCATTTGGTCCTTAGATTTTAAAATATTAAACTTTTAATCCTTAAGTTTTGAGTTTTATTTGATTTTAGCTCCTACATTTCAATATATTCAATTTTACCTTTGAGATTTGATGTCTTAATTTAATTCTTAAGTTTCAAGATTTACACAATGTAACCTTGATTTTTCATTAAATCCACAATGTCAATTTTTTACATTAATGTCTATTAATTAATTTAAAATAATTATGAAGTATAGTTCTAAATTTAATTTTAATATTGATGAATATGTGATGAAATTTAATCATTTTAATATAGACATTGAACTAAAGACTATTTCTTTTAATGAGAAATTTTTTACTTGTCAAATCGTTTAAAATTGTCTAGTGAACTTATTAAAGATTGTTCTGTTTTATTTTTATTTTTTTTATAAATGGTATAAAATTATGTTGTGTGAACAAGAAAATTTGTTTGTTTTTTTCCTAATGATAGAAAATTTATTCCGCCATCCTAGACTAATTTGTATAACTTAGCTCTTTTTTTTTCTTATCGATACATGTAGATTTTTTTAACATGATAAAAAATTTATTTAAACCTTCGTTATTTTCATCTACGTATAACTCTTTTAAAACCATCAAACATGATAAAGTAACAAAAAAAAATTGCATATCTTGTTTGAGTAAGGAAAATATGTGGACCTTCAATATTAATATTGTTGTATTCGAAACTTATTAAAGAAATATTGTTGTTTTGGGAGTTCGAGGCTAGAAGTCGAGGGTTGAGGATTTGACTAATGTAGAGGTCGAACGTTGAGAACTCGACAAATAAAGAAAAACTTGGAAACAATACGTAAATTAGGGTTGTCGAGGGTTGAAATTTCGACATACATAAGTCGAAACTTCAACCCTCGACAAGGAAGATAAGTGGGTGAAGCAGATTGTAAGAGAGAGCGAGATTGTAAGAGAGAGCGAGATTGAAAGTGAGATTGTAGGAGAAAGCGAGATTGTAGGATGGGACAATCTCCAACGTCTATGGAATGTATGTGTCTCGCTCTCTCTCACAATCTCGCTCTCTCTGAACATCTCGTTCTCTCATTCTCGCTCTCTCTTACAAACTCTCTCTCAATCTCACTCTCTCTTACAATTCAAAATTCTGTTATTGTTGTTATTTTTTCATTAATGATTACTAGCTTTTTTTCTCATTGGTCATGTATATATATATATATATATATATATATATTTTTGTGGAAAGTAAATAAATTTATTGTATATTCAATTTTTTTTTATTATAAAGTTGTACATTATTCTTTTAATTAAGTTGTACATTATTCTTCTAATTAACTTGTACATTATTCTTTTAATTAAGTTGTACATTATTATTCTAATTAAGTTTTACATTATTCTTCTAATTAAGTTGTACATTATTCTTTTAATTAAGTTATACATTATTCTTCTAATTGAGAAACAAATATCTTTTTAATTGAGAAATAAATATTTTTTTTTCCAGATCATGGCTTTAAACCCAGGACCTGTTGATCCCTATGTTTTGTACGACCAGTCCATTCATCGATCATCTGTTGTATGACACGATCGTACTACTAGAGAAATATCTTGCAGGCGTCGAGAGACAGTTCTCCAACGCACTATCCTGCTCCACCCTCGAATACTACCGCTACTGTGCACATCTGAATTCTATGGGGTTGCCAGTTTAGGATTTATTCAGTTGGATTGGCATCTGATCACAGCCTTGGTCGAGAGATGGGGCTCGAGACGCATACATTCCATATGTCTGTTGGATAGTGCACTATCACTCTACAAGACATAGAAGTGTTGTTGGGGTTACCTGTTGACGGTGAGCCGGTCATCGGAGTGATGTACGATGATTGGTTAGAAGTTTGTCAACTATACCTCGGTGTGACCCCACCTGTCGATAAGATTAAAGGATCGAGGTTAAGTTTAATATGGTTAGGAACACAATTTTGTGAGCTCACAGATGATGCAGACGAGAAAACCGTCATAAGATGTGCACGAGCATATATACTACAAATGATGGGTGGAAGTCCGTTTTCAGATAAATCAAGTCATTTTGTTCACTTGATGTTCCTGCCACTGTTAGCTAACCTCCATGACACAGGGCGGTATTCATGGGGTGGAGCATGCTTGCCATGGTTGTATAGACAACTATGCAAAGCAACAAGACCTGAGGTTCGAGAGATAGCTGGGCCTTTCATACTTTTGCAACTATGGGCTTGGGAGCGATTTCCAACAATGGCTCCACAGCTACAACATGTTAATGATGCTCAGTTAGTTGGACAGTCTACGATTCTCGGTATGTTGTTTTAATTCAATTTAATTTTTATATCACTGATCTATTTAATTTAAATTCTAAATTATCAATTTAAAAATTTAGGTGGAAAGACAAATTTTGTGTGACTAGGACAGTCACACTGTAGTTAGCCAGTATAGATACATGTTTGATCTGCTTCAACCTGGACAGGAACATTACACTAAACCTAATTGATTATTTTATACACATTTTTATTGTATTTGTCTTTAATATTCTCTAATATAATATTTTGTGTTTCAGGTTACTTGGGAACCGTACAAAATTAATATGCATATTTTGCCTATTTTTGTACGAATGGTCAAAACATATGGCGGGCGATGAGTCCTCTCATATGTTTTCACTTTGGTGAGTGGCATCTTCCTGACAAGGTGATGAGACAATTCGGTTTTTAGCAGAATGTCTCATCGCCTTATAATACTGAACTTTTACTGCATGATATTGACCTAAGGACTAGAGATTGGTTAGAAAAAGTTGCACATTTGGTAGTGCGATGGCACTATCGTGCAAGGTTTATTGCAGTGGAGGTTTCTCTTGAACAGTTTGACACTGATGTCACTCCAGAATATATTCATTGGTATAATAATATCACAAGACGCCACGTCACTCGTCCGGGAGCAGTTGTGGGTCATCTAGTAAATGAATATTATCTAATTATTTTTAATTTAAATTTATTTTAAATATTGTCTAATTGTTTTATAATCCACAGAGATCGAACAACCGTAGACTCCGTGAGGTTGCGAATGATTCGAACCAGGTTCGTGCTATATGTAGTGACAACCAAAGCTATATGGAGGAAATTCATTATATGTACGATATACCTATTGTTCCTCCACTAGCTCCTAGACGTAGAGAATCTGTTCGGGAAGAGTATGAGTTTGATGAGGCTACACATAATGTGGAAGAGTTGCCCCCTATGATGCAGACGCAGAGTCAAACTGATTATGTTAGTCCGATGGTGATGATGTCAGCATTTGGTTTAGGACATTATGACTTAGAGGCTGGTCCTTCGTCTTCATACGTGCATGGACATGGTCGGGGTCGTGGAGAGCATAATGAATATTTATATTATGAAGCGCCTGCATAGGTACCAGAGCAACATCAAGAAAAACCCGAGCAACCTCAAGTTCGAAGTCGACGACGACAACCAGCTCGAAATCGACGACGTCCGCCTTGTGGGACACATTGATTTTTGTAATTATTTTTATATAAATGAGATATTTAATTTACATTTTTTATTTTTATGAGATATTATTTTTTTTAGAGATATTATTCTTTTTATATATTATGAATAGTAACTATTTTGATATAGAAGCTTTTAAATGTCACTGACATAAATAATAACATCAGATAGCCTAAATCTAAAAAGTTAGGTAAAAAAACTTCAATATTCAAATTTACACATTTTAGATAATAATTTGGGGACATAATAAATCAAATCAACACTCAAAACCTTCACATGCAAGTCTATAAATAAGATTGTATTATTGATATAAAGAACATAAATTTTAATCACAGTAGTGAGGTTAATAGTTTAAAAGATTTTACAATAATGATCTTGGATTCCTTTTATACATTTGGTACCAAGATTTTGATGGAGTTTTTTTTTTCTTTTTTCTTTTTAAATTATAAATAATAATAAAATATTTTTAGAAATTATTTTTATAAAATTAAAAATTAAAAAAAAAAAAAGAAAGGAAGAAAGAAAGAAGAATATGGAATGTGTAATAATTAAAAAAGAAAAAAAAGGAAAATTTATATGGATATCTCACTCTCACTCTCGCTTAAAATCTCGATCTCATTCTCAAGATCTCGCTCTTGCTCTCGCTCTCAAAATCTCGCTCTCTCTCAAATCTCGTTATCTCTCTTACTCTTCCCTCTTTCGTTCTCTCTCAATACAAAATTATTTTTAACACATCAAATAATTATGAGTGTTATGAGGAATGTCTACGGAATGAGGAAGGTCTTTCGTTCTCTCCACATCAAATAATTATGAGGAAGGTCTCCGGAATGATAATTAAACAGACTCAATAATAATGTTAGGGTAAGGTCGAGGGTTCAAAGTTCGACGTGCAAATGAAAATGTAAAGCGAAAGGGGAAGGTCGAGGGTTCAAAATTCGACCCATCTAGGTCGAATTTTCAACCCTCGACTTATTTTTAAAAAAAATAACAACAATATTTTTACAAATAGTTTGAAAACAACAATATTTTCCTAAATAGTTTCTAAAAGGACAATATCCTTTTAATTTTACCAAAATATGTAACGCTAGATTTTTCATTTATTAAAAAACGAATAAAATAACTGATAAAGAAACGTTATGCGTTTATACATACAATAGAATGAAATCCTTAACAACATTCCTAAGTAAGAGTAAGGTACAAAATAACACTAAACAAAATAAAGTATTATATTCAACAAACAGAAAAGTAAGCATCGCATAAGTTAATTATGTATTGAAAGGAGAATAGTACTTTGACACGAATGTTCCGACCTATATGGCCACAGAATAAAGTAAGAATATTAACATAAATTAAGGAAGGTAAACTTGCAAGCATAAAGGTAGTACAAATAATTTTAAACTAAAACCAAATCAGATAAGATGCTAAAGCACAATAGATCGAAAATAGTCAAACCAAAATCAAATCAGATTAGATCTGAAGCAAGCAAACGAAAACTAAATCAAAAGTAATGAAAATCGGGATTGAAAATCACATAGATGAAAAAGAATAACCATCATCACCGCCCTCAAAAGTAAGAACTATCCTCTCAGGAAGGAGCCTTCCCTTACCAAGCTCCCAACTGTCATAAGATCTCCTCCTACTAAGCTCTTCACGGCAGCAAGAGACATGATTTTTGGTCGTCGGAGCGACAAGGGAGGACCTCTACTTTCTCTTCATGTAGGGGTTCCATAGATCAGGATTTCATAGAAGAGAGAAGTAGATCGGACGACATTCATGGAGAAAACACACACATAGATTAAGGCTTCAAAAAGGAGAAGAAGATCGGAATAAAACGAGGCGTTCTAAGAGGAGTAGACTGACGAGGAAAGAGAGTGATTAATGCTAGTGGGGTGAAACTAGGGATTAATTTCAAAACCGTGGGAAGTGGAATGATACAACAGATGGAAAATGGGCAAGGGTTTGGATTACAAGTCGGGCTAGATTACAAGCCAACCAAACATGGGTTTGTAAGTCCATTCCATTACAAATCAATCTCATTCCAAGTGTCCAAACACACCTTAAAAGTAAATATTTAGTAAAAAAAATTGAGGTTCAAAGTGTAAATTTTCAAAGTCATGGACCAAATTGAAACAAAACTCAAATTTTGAGGGTAAAATTATAACATTTTTTAAAATTCAGGGACTAAATTCAAATCAAACTTAAATTTAAGAAATTGATATTTTAAAACCTAAAGTGCAATTAGAAACTTAATAAGTATTATTCCCTTGATTATTTTTCTCAAACAATAATTGAGATTTTGGTTGCCTATTCAATTTGCCTTTAATATTCAACTTTAATCAGCACATGAAAATCAAATTCAGCTCCAAACTATTTGGACAGATTATATCTCTTTTCTTGACTTTTTGGTATTTGTTCTCATCAAAATTAAAAAAAATAATAAATAAAATAAAAAAGTTGCAGCCGCCAATATTGAAAGGAAAAAAAAAAATCAAAATAACGTATTCTAGTCTTTATTTCTAATAATGAACTGGTTTTATGATACTAAAAATTGTTGGATAGAGGATCCCCTCTTCTAGTCATTTAATTCTTTCCATTTTTGTTTCTTTTCATTTTCTACTAAAAACAATGTCAGAGTTAAAAAATGAACGCAGAAGTGAATATTAAATTCTTAGAAAAGTAAAATTAAATAGTTGGTAAGTTGAGAGATTGAAATGGAAGAAATAGGAATTTGTTCAAATAAAAGAAGGATCCAATAATGCAATGGCCAATGGGGTCCAAGATTTTGACTTAAGAAAAGCTGTGAAAGGCCTAGTTATGGCGTCACGTCGTTTAATTTCAAATTCATTGCTCTTTTATCAAGCTACGCATCCATCCTATTCCTACCATTTGACTTCACGGCTTATGTGCAATTTTTATAATCGAAAAAGATAATCTTGTCAAACTCATAATAACAAATATCCATTAATAGGATGGACGTATCTTTTGATATTTTCGTAAATTAGTGAATTCGATTTTGATATTATCGATACTTACATAGAAAATTATCGGATGTTAATTTTAACACGAATATCAATATCAAGATTTATAACTTAGACAATAAAAGTAATTCAATCCATTTTTCAAATAAATTTTATAAATTTATTTATTTACTCACAAATAATTCGAAGGTCCAATATTGTCTTAACTTTTTAGAGAATTATCGAGTATTTGTTACTAGGTTGACTACAATTTTTCATCAAACAAAATGTTCTTCTAAATATCAAACATCTTGTCTGTGGTGAAGTTTTTTTTAATCTGAAAATTTCCTTCCTTATCTGTTGTAGATTTTTCTACATCATTTTCCTTGTTGTCGCCTCTATGATTATTTTACTTTTTGAATCTTTCCTAAAAAGAGTTCTGGTATATGCATGGTGCTTTTCGTTCGTGATTAGGTTAAGCAAGTCATTTTGAAAGATTGTTTAATGGCAGTCTAAAGAAACACGAAGGTGATGTTTTCATGTTTATATGGCTGCAGTTAACGTTTACTTTGAGGAAATCTCCCTAACTATATGTATGTGTATTTAAAGAAATAGAGTTTATTAGATGTTACTGAAACGATTCATGTGGTGTTGAACATACATTTAGAGGGAGCCTACATGTTTTAGTTTGGAGGATCCTAAAAGTCTACTTTTTTAAGAGCAATGTTGAAAGTTGGGGGATCTAATCACATTTAGGGAGAGCCTGAATTGAAACTAAGAGTTAGTGACATCAAAGTTTTTTCATTCCTTTTTCATTTAGAATAAAATCAATATATACAATTTAATAATGGACTAAAATCAAAATATAAAAGACTTAGATAGAAAATAAGTACAAAATATATATGGAAATATATTTACAAATCATGTATGGGAATATATTTCCCAATACCCTCTTCAAGTTGGAGCATGAGGATCACAAATGTACAACTTGTAAAAAAGATAAAAAAAATTGTTGTTTTCTTAAAACCTTCGTAAAGATATCTGCAAGTTGCTCATTAGTAGAAACATGACATGTAGCAATGAGTCGTTCTGAACTGCATCACGAGCATAAAGACAATCTACCTCAATGTGTTTTGTGCGTTCATGAAAATCTGGATTTTGAGCAATATGTAATGCGAATAGGTTGTCATAAAAACAATTTATGGCACGAGGATAGTCTACCCCAAGCTATGAAGCACAGACACAGATACGGCTACACGATACAGATACGATCGGATACGGCGATTAGTTAATTTCTAAAAAACTAAGATACGGATACGTCTAAGCTAAGGATGCATCAGTTTTTAATATATTTCTTTAATATATATATTTCTAAAAAACAAGGATATTGATATGTTGAAGATACATTTTCTTTTTCTTTAAGAAAATCTAGGATGTAGATAAATTTAACATACAAATTAATAACAATAGCACAAAATAGAATACAAACATTGAAATATGATACAAAAAAGCAACATCTAAGATGTTGAAGTACAATAGTTAATACAATGTAATATAAAAGTATCTCATATTGCAAAGAAGAAGCAGAAGAAGATTAGAGGGAGAAGTATGAAGATAAACAAAGAACTTATTATTGAAGATATCCAAATGGTTTATTTTTTGGTGGACTTTGTGAAGACTCAAATGTGAAGATGGAGATTAGATGATTCTAGTCTAGGGTTTGATCCGTTATTTTTTTTTCCTTTTAGTTTTGGACTCGAGTAATGAGCTTTTTAAATAGGTCGCCTAATTTTAGATTGAGAAAGATTAGATGAGTTACTTGTCTTTTTTCTTAAAAGAAAAAAAAAAAGTATGCATAGAAATAGATACGTCAAATCAAGTGTCAGATACGTATCTGGAAAGTATCTAGAAGTATAGATACATCAAATCGCGTGTCAGATATGTATATGGGAAGTATTTGGAAGAATCAGTATCTGATACATATCTAATATTGATTTTTTGCCTCACATGAAGTATCTGTGCTTCATAGACCCCAAGACTCCCAAGTAATGCTTTAAACCACGTGAGTTCAAATGTAATAGAAGCTATGGAGCGATATTCAACCTCGACTGATGAACGAGACACCATTGACTCCTTCTTGGTTTTTCAAGATATAAGAGAACTGCCAAGAAACGCAAGTCAACTAGTGAGAGAACAACGAGTTAGGGAACAACTTGCCCAATTGTAATCACATCAGCCTGATAGAGAGAGATCACAAATGGAATGAAGAAGAATTCCTTGACCTGGACAACTTTTTAAATAACAAACTGCATGAACTACAACATCTCAATGTTCTTGTCGTAGTGATTGCATGTATTGAGCCAAAAACTACATATGCCAAGTTAGGATGGGTAAAAGAAAAACATATGAGACATCAAACTAGACACTGATATCTTTCAAGATCTGACAACAAAGGACTAGTAGCCAGAGTGAGACAATGATTTTGCCCAATTGGAAACCTCATCGGCCTAGCTCCTAAAAGCCTTGTTTATGAAATCATGTCAAAAAGTGTACTTTCGTTAACAAATAAAAATGCCCTCTAGATTTTGTGCAACTTCAACCCCAAGAAAATATTTCAAAATGATTAAATCTTTTATGAAAACATGCACTCAAATATTTCTTAAATGAAGCAACAATGAAAGAGTCATCACTAGAGATAATTAGATCATCAACATATACAAGAACATTAAGTTAAATTCGTCCCTGATGCAATGTAAATAATGAGTAGTCGGAATAAGACTAAGGAAATCCATAATTTTTTAAGGAAGTAGCCAACTTAGTAAACCAACATCTTGGTGCTTGATGTCATACAAAGACTTTTTTAGGCAACAGACCATACTTGACGTATTACTAGTAAAACTAGGTGATAATTTTATGTTCACTTTCTCATCGGGATCACCATGAAGAAAAGCATTATGAACATCCATCTGATACAATTCTCAATTCTTTGCAGCTATAACTGCTAGAAAAGTTTGTATAGTGACCATTTTTGCCATTGGGGCAAAAGTCTCGTTATAATCTATACCTTCAACTTGATGATCGCCAAAATACAAAATGAGCCTTGAGTCTTTCAATCTCTCCATTCGCGTGATATTTGATTTTATACACCTATTTACACCCAGAGCTTTCTTGCTTGGGGGAAAGACTTCCATGACCCATGTCTGGTTAGCTTCCAAAGCATTTGTTTCTTTTTGTAGGGCGTCTTTCCAACATGCATCTTTCGTAGTTTCATTAAAATTACGAGGTTCATGTCCTCCAGTCATACTGCAAAAAAGATACAATGTCATGTATAAAATTTATCATAACTCATAAAGTGTGCAATAGAGTGTGGAGTACCTGAAGAGCTCATGGACATCGACGAACTTGGGGATGGATTCTCTTGCTGTGTAGGTTCAATAATAACATCACGAAAAGAATCGATGGGTGTTTGATTCGTAAACCTCTACTTAATTCAACCACTTTACTTACTTGGTTGTTTTCATTGTGTAATACTCTTGATGAATAAATGGTTGTGGTATAATTAGAAGTTTCACCCAATATACTATCAAAACTTTCATCCTCAACTACTCTAGGGAATCCTGCGACTTCTTCTATAAGAGCAATATCGTCAGGGGCAATACGTCAAAAGTACTTTCCAAATCATCAAAAATAGGATTAACAGTTACCACATTTTTATCAGTAGACACAGAAGTACCAAGTTCAGCATATGAAAATTTGTTCTCATCGAATCTTACATCATGTGAGACAAATATTTCTCCAGTTTCTAGATCGTATAGCTTTTAACCTTTCTTACTGTATAAATATCCAACAAACACACACTTTTGACTTCGTAAATTTTATCCCCTTTTGCTCGTTGATTATGAGCAAAACACAAGCATCTAAAAATGCATAATACACCAAAGTGTAGAGCAAAGCCAAATGGAGTTTCAAAAGGTGTTTTATTTTGCAATAAACCAGACAAGGTACGATTGATCAAATAAACTATACCCAAAACACATTCTCCCCAAAAGGTAAGAAGAAGATTTCCTAGAAACATTAAAGCACGGGCTACATTCAGTATGTGTTGATGTTTGTGCTCTACTCTCCTATTTTGTTGTAAAGTTCCACATATGAAGTTTGAAAAATAATGTCATTCTCATCAAAATAATCACGCATGCATTGAAATTATGTCCCATTATCTCCCTTCACTATTTTAACAATGTCTCAATCTGATGTTCAAACATAGAAAGAAAGGGATGGAGTAATCTAGATACTTCAGTTTTATTTCTCAACAAATAAACCCAAACAACTCTTGAAAAATCATCTACTATAGTTTAAAAAAAATCTAACAAGCATAACAGGAAGACGGTGTGTTGGTATATGGACCCCACAAATCACAATGAATAAGTTCAAATATACGACTGGCTTTGCTATCACCAACAGTTAAACCTATCACGAGTTTGTTTAATTTAAGGACACGTGACACATGCATTATTCAATTTCTTATTGACGGAGCTAGAATGAACGACAGGAATTAAATTTACGAGGATGACCATATCTCCTATGCATAGTTCAAATTCATATATTTCTAGAACATTTACTGCATGCACGGTAGGAATTCTCCAAAAATAATAGAGTCCATCCTTCTGTTTACCAATGCTAATCAAGCTCCCAGAATGTTGGTCCTGTATAGCACATAAAAAGGTGTAAACCAAACCAAACAATAAGCATCATCAATTACTTGCGACACTGATATTAAATTGCTTTGTACAGTGGTAACAAATAAAATACGTTCAAGCATGAAACCACTGGTAAGAACAACATACCCCTCCCTTGTGGCAAGTGCTTTATTTCCATTTGACAAGCTTACAGGACTTGAAATAATTACGTGTGTTTGAGTCAAAGAATTCAGATTTCTAGTTACATGACAAGATGGTCCAATAATGATAATCCACTCCATGTGTATTCGTCAACAACGTCAAGTAAACGACAAATTCTGAAATTCTGAAGAATCTGACTCGTGAAAATCTGGGAAGCTAACAACAACGTACGAAATTTCTTTGATTTCTCCAAACCAACATCCCAAGAATCAATACGATAAAACTCAGTAGGGGTGGAAATGGTTCGGTTCGATTCGATTTGGTTTTAAATTCAGTTTTGTTCTTTAAATTAAAAGTGGTTCGGTTTTACTCTTTTTTTAAATATATATATATATATATTAGTTAAAAACGGTTCGATTCGGTTTCAAATTCGGTTTTCGAAAGTGAAACTGAATCGAACCGAATTTTTTGGTTTCACTGAATTTTCGATTCGGTTCGATTCGATTTTTGCAGTTTGAATAACCACCTCTACAACTCAAACAGGCAGCGGCAACTTCAGCGAATTCCACAGAGAAAGAAATACTCACAACGGTGGGCTAATATTCTGGATATAATAAAAAAGTTAAATCACAACCATTGGTCATATTTCATGGTTCAAACAATTTGATTGCTATCAATTGGATTGCACAACATCTTCAACCATTTGTAATCAATTTGTAATCAACCGAGAGAGTGGAAAGTGAAATTGCAATTGAATAGAAATTCAATATAAAAAATTGAAATCGGTGGGAATGGTTACCAATTTTCAATAAATTGATGGTGAAGTTAAAAAAAGATAATAATAATAAAAATAAAGATTTTTAGATGAATGGCGGCTCTAGCTCTGCTAGGGTTTCAATTCGTTAGTATTGGTTGAGGTTGATACCATATTAAATTATTGACTCAAAAATTTAAGTTGATGAATAAAAATAAATCTAATTATATATCAAGATAAGACTTAACAAGTGAAAATGAATATTAAATGAAAAGAAAATATGTTTAAATACAATACATACCAATCTAGCTTTGATACCATAACAAATCATCGATTGATCCAATTTAAACTGATGAGTGGGGATAAATTTAATCATATATCATCTAATAGTTAGTTTTATGTGAATCATTGTACGAGAGTCATTATTAGGCGTGTCTAATGAATAAAAACTATGGCAATTGCTGAACTTTTATATTAGTGTGCAAGGAGACTACACTAATATCAAAATCCAGTGAGGTCTTAATTTTTTCATTTTATTCATCCCATTTATTGTATATATACTTTGCTTTTTAAGAAAATCAAAAGATTTAATTGGGGTTTGAGTAAATTTAGTAGGTTGTTATCAGATTTACGTACCGACGATTTTCAATTAGTATTTTAATGTAATTATAATATTTGTTTTTGTTGTGAACTTGAGGAACGAATACGAATATCAATAAAATATAATATAAAAATAAATTAAATTAAATATTATATATAAATTAACAAAATGTAAAATAGGAAGTTTCTCTAAATTCTCTACTTTCTCCAAGTTTCATGAAATTTGTCCAATATGTATCTTTCAAACCCACTAAATACCACTATTTATAGACAATTTAACAAGTAGGAGATAGATTACATGGACACTAATAATGTGTAATGTTGAAAAACATGGACAACACTTTAAAAAATGAAGGCATGACACATGCTCAATGGATACTAAGCATGAACATCTAATGGGCATCTATTATCATAATATTTATAGTTCCCCTTAGATGCCCATTATATATATGAAACATGCCTTATTAAAACCTTATTAGAAAAAACCCAATGGGAAAAAAATCCTAAGGAAGGAAAAAGTGTATATCTTTCATATAATTAATACACCTAAAAAGTATATTTACTCCATCTCATGGAAAGATTACTTGAGATCTCCGAGTCACCACATTCCAATGTTGTGCACCAGTTTTTCAAAGATTACGGTCTGTAATGCCTTTGTAAATAAGTCTGTCAGGTTATCTTTCGAACAAATTTGTTGTACAATGATGTCATCATTTTCTTGAAGATCATGAGTGGTAGAAAAGTTTTGGTGAAATATGTTTTCTTCTATCTTCTTTAATATATCCTCCTTTGATTTGAGATATGCATGTTGTCTTGTGAATTGCAATAATTTCATCATGATTTGAGGAAGTAGTCGTTATGGTCTATTTCACTGACGCCACGATACAACAGTTCTTTCACGTGTGAATAGATGTTTGAGATCTAGCTGTGTGCATAAAATAAATATCTAAAATTTGCAAAACCAACTAGATCAAAATTTAATTTATTTGAATAAAACAAACTCATATCAATCGTTCCTCGGAAATAACGGAGTATATGTTTAATCCCATTCCAATGTCTTTTTGTTGGAGAAGAACTATATTTTGCTAATAAATTTACTAAAAATGCAATATTTGGTAATGTATTATTAGTAAGATACATAAGTGCACCAATTACACTAAGATATGGTACTTCAGAACCAAGAAGTTCTTCATTATCATCTCGAGGTCAAAATATACTTTCTTCACATCTAGTGAATGAACTTCCATTGGTATGGATGTGCTTTGTCCATATAGAAACTTTTCAAAAATTTTCTTGTATAAGTTGACTGATGAACAAATATCCCATCTACTAAATGTTCAATTTGTAAGTCAAGACAACATTTTATTTTTCCGAGATCTTTCATCTCAAATTCTTTCTTAAAATATTTTATTGGCTTTGAAAGCTTTTCAAAAGTTCCAATTATATTTAAGTCATCAACATATATAGTTATAATAGCAAATCGTAACTGTGATTTCTTTATATAACACATGGACATATTGGATTGTTTTGATATCCTTTATTCAACAAATATCTACCCAGGCGATTGTACCACATTTGTCCTGACTGTTTCAATCCATATAACGATCTCTATAACTTTATTTAATACAACTCCCAGGAATTTGATTTATATGTTTTAGTTACATTAAATCCTTATGGGATTCTTATATAAATATCATTATCAAGAGATCCATATAAATATACTATGACTATATCCATAAGATGCATGTCCAGATTTTCATACACAGCCAGACCAATTAAATATCTCAATCTAATTGCATCTAGCACCAGAGAATATGTCTCTTCATAATCAATACCAGGTTTTTGTGAAAAACCTTATGCAACTAGTCTTGCTTTATATCTTGTGACCACATTATTTTCATTTCTTTTCCTCACAAATACGCATTCGACACCTTCTAGTGTTCGTACTGCTGGTCCAAAAACCTAACGTTTTGAAAATGCGTTTAGTTCTTCCTCAATTGCTTCTTTCTGCTGAAGCTAATCTTTTCTATGTCGACATTCTTCAATAGATTTTGGTTCAGAAACCTCACTTTCAGATATAATATCAAGAGCAACATTATACACAAAAATGTTGTCAATAACTACATTATTTCGATTTTATTTTTTTCCTGTCATGACATAGTTTATTGAAATTTCATTATTATTTTTAGGTATTTCGCTTTCCTCACTAGTCATGTCAAAGATTTATTCATGGGTATTTATATAATCAACCAAATCTTTTTTACTATTAATTATTTTTCTTTTTCGAGGATTTTTATCTTTGGAACCCATTGGTCTACCACGCTTCTTACGTGTTCCAAACTCATTAGTGACAACTTGATGTGTTGAGATACCAATTATCAATGGAACATTTGCAACTAGTATATGTGACTTAGTTACTTTCTTTTCATCTGTTAATGCATCTGGTAACTGATTTGCTATATTTTGAAAATGAATTATCTTTTGAACTTCAAGTTCACATTGATTATGTATAGGGGATCTAAATGAGACAATAACGATGCATTTCATGTCATTTTTTTTTCAACTTTTTAATTCCTCCCCCTAATGTTGGAAAATTTGTCTCATTAAAATGACAATAAAAAAATCGTGCAGTAAATAAATCATCTGTCAGGGGTTCAAGATATTTAATAATTGATGAGAAATCATATCTAATATATATTTTCTAACCTCATTTGAGGACCCATCTTAGTGTGTTGTGGTGTAACAATTGGAACATATATTGCACATCCAAAAATTCTTAAAAGGGAAATATTTGGCTCATGGCCATAAGCTAATTGTAATGGTTAGTACTTATTCTAAACCATTGGCCTAATACATATAAGTGACGCTTCATGCAAAATAGCATGTCCCCTTACAGATGTAGGAAGCTTAGCTCTCATAAACAATAGTCTAGTAAGTAACTATAAACGTTTTATGAATGATTCTACTAAACCATTTTTTTTTAATGAACATGAGTTATTCAACACTTATCCCAATTGACATACAATAATTATCAAAAGCTTGGGATGTAAATTTACCAACATTATCAAGACGAATGATCTTAATTATATAATTAGGAAATTGTGCTCTTAACTGTGAAACCCGGATTTCCATTATTCCTACTTAAGCAGGTGGTTAAGGAAATTAACTAAGTAAAAGTTAAATTCTATGTTGAAGCGAAGGAAAATTTCTAGGTGTTAAATAGATTTTCCTTGAGTAGTTTTGAGTTAAACTTAAATTGATGAAAAATTGACTAAGTGTTGGACTAGAAATTGTTATGCATTGGCCACAAGATCTTGGAGAGATTACTTGGGCAAAGGGAGAATTAGAAGTAAGAGTAACACATGCCTTGGAGGTTAGACCAATGCATTGGACTCATTGGATGCGTTAGTGGTAGTATGCGTGGGTGAAGGAAGGAAGTTGAAGGGATGCGTTGGAAGGGTTGATTGGTGATGGCATGCAGTTGAAGAAAGGCAGCCAAGGGAGCACGGGGTTGGCGAGGACAAGGCCGAGGCATCGATATGCGTCGATGCACCCAGCCCATGTGTCAAGCACTGTCGGGCCTGCCAAGCACCCATGCGTGTGCCAAGAGCCCAAGCGTCGAGCAGACTCAGCTAAATGCCCAGCCATGCATTGAGCAGCCTCGCCCAGATGCCTAGCTATGCATCGAGCACTGTCGAGCTTGCCAAGCGCCCATGCGTGTGCCAAGAGCCCAAGCATCGAGCAACTTGGCTAGAAGCCCAGCCATGCGTCGAGCAGCCTCGGCCAGACGCCCAACTATGCGTCGAGCAGCCTCGGCCAAGTGCCAAAGCATGCGTCAAGCAAGCTCGGCCAGACGCCCAGTGATGCGTCGAAGCGCCTCACCTATGCGTCGAGTGACCGAGCGGACCCAGCTGTCGTGCCTAGCGATGCATCAAAGCGCCTCACCTATGCGTCGAGTGATCGAGCAAGCCTTTCGAGCAGACCCAGCTATCGTGCCAAGCGATGCATCGATGCAAGGGCCTATGCGTCGAGCGGCCAGCCTATGCAGCACGCCTATGCGTTGGTGGCCAGCACCATGCGCCCATGCCAAGCAAGCCGTGCGGTGCTACATAGTGAGCCATGCGTCGAGGATGAGCGGTCACCCTATGCATTGGTGATGGCTAGCTCTTGCGATGGTAGTGAGTTGACTTGCTATGCGTTGACTATAGGCTATGCATTTATTATGGACTATGCGTTGAACATCCAAGAGTTGGACGTATATAAAGGATGAGATCACCTAGAAAACGTCATCAAACCATGTGTCTTCTTGGGAGGAAGCCTTAAGCCTTAAGAATTTGAGGTGGTTGCATCAGATTGGAAGCTCATGTGTTGGCTACATAGGAGAAGGACACTTAGATTGCAGAATTGTGTTGTTGGTGTGAGGAGGAAACACTTGGACATGCAGCCAAGTAGGAGGTATCGACTTTGGAGAAGGTTTGGACGCCTATAAATAGGGCCAAAAGACTTCATTTTTAGATCACAATTCAAAAAGACAGTAAAAAGAGTGAGAAAGTGAGTAAACCTTGCGTTGAGAGCAAAATCCATGCGTTGATCATAGAGCTTCAAAGATGACGCATTGGACAGTGAAATCTGGAAAACAGCATTAACTTGGGATGAAGAGATCTCCCAATTTACTCATGCGTTTGGAGTGATTTCAAAGCCATATGAAAGCTATGAGAGTCTAGTTTTTATGGTGGGGCTTTTGGAGAAGAAGCTCTAAGGAATCGGGCTGGAGAATGAGGAAAATATAAAAGGGTTGAGCTGTTAGGTAAGCTATGCTAGTCTTGATATTTTAATGTTTCCGGCCAAACCACGAGAATTTAGGAGCTAAGATTTTGAGGTAAGATTACTGAGAAAATTTAGGGAATATTTGTAGAAGGAAGTAACTCGAGATAAAACTTAGAACTATGAGTAGTTTGAGCTTTAAGTTGAATCTGGAATTTAGGGTTCAAAAGAGGAGCCCGAGAAGACCAAGAAACTTCTAGAGAGAAAAGTTCCTAAACGACCAAGGTGAGTGGTAACTGTGGTACTTTCCTTTAAGTCTTAAAGCATATCTTTTAGTGTAAATTGTATATTCTTAGGTTATGAATGAGTATCTAGCGTGAGAATGAGATTATGTGATCGGGATAGTCAAGGGGTCAATAGACCTAGTGCCTGAGCCCGTAAGCAAAACCTCATGGGATGGTCAGGGGACACGAGAAGTCTAGTTCCTGAGCCCGTGGGAGGATCCTCGTATGAGATGGTCTGAGGGCCTACGGGCCTAGCTTCTGAGCCCATAAGCGGGGAGCTATGTGCACATAGGAGACAGAGGGAATATACAGAGTAAGCATTGTAGTTAGTAACAGTTATCTATCTATCGTGTGTGTAGATAGACAGTAAACTCATTCTAGTTAGTTATCGATTTAGCTATCTACCGTGCACGTAGAAGAGTTGAGATCAGACTCACTCAAGGCGGAGGTTTGAATGTAACCTCGTACTCGTGATATGTTTGTTATTTATGAGTTGAAATAGACTCTAGAAGTTGCCTACCACTCGCCGAGTTTTGTAAAAGCTCATTCTATTATTTCATGTTTTCCTTCCCAGGTAGCGAAAAGGTGAGGAATTCCAGGGTGCTGCTATGATCAAGGTTTGCCACAAGCCACAGTTACACTTCCGGAGAGTTTTACAGTTGTTGTCGTAAACTTTGTTGTTAAGTCTTGAATTTGTATAAATGTTATATTATTGTAATAAAGTGGACCTACTTAGTGAGTTGTAAGTTGAATTTGTTCATTGGTATTAGAGTTATTTCCGCAAGAGTTTTTAGGTAGTAAGTGTCAACAAAAGAGTTGATAACTATTGCAGTCACGCCCTTTCCTAGGCTAAGAGGGTGGTCTGGGGCAAGGTATGACATTAATTAATTATTTGAGCAAGTAATCTTGCAAATACAAGATTTCGACCTAATAATAAGCACATGTGTGACCATCTGCTGGATGCGGCTATTAATACCATAAAATACCTAAATGGTTCACTTGATGGGTTAATAGATCCACATATATCTCCATGAATTCGTTTTAAAAATGCAGGTGATTCAATCCTTAATTTAGTTGGTGATGGTCTAATTATCAAATTTTCTCAAGAGCGAGCATCACATGATAATCTATTAGATTGAAGAATCTTATGGCTCTTCAATGGGTGTCCATTTGAATTCTCAATAATTCTTTTCATCATTATAGATCTTGGATGACCTAATCTATCATGCCAAATTGTAAATATGTCTGGATTCATGAACTTCTGATTCATTGTTGCATTTTTTTTTAATTACTCGTATATGAGTATAATGTAATCAAGTACATAAAGCAGACAACTCTTTCGGTATATGTTTTTCATTTGAGAAAGTAGATATGATATAAAGATACTCCATATTATTCTTTCTATCAGACTCAATATGATAACCATCGTAACATATATCTTTAAAACTACGTAAATATCTATTTGATTGACTAGAGAACAATGTATTCTCAACTGTAAATTTTGTTCCTCTAGACAAAATAATATTTGCTTTTCCAAAGACTTAAATCAGGTTTGCAAATCATATCGTATTGACTTTTGTTCAAGC
This sequence comes from Benincasa hispida, assembly GCF_027475165.1. Taxonomy (NCBI): domain Eukaryota; kingdom Viridiplantae; phylum Streptophyta; class Magnoliopsida; order Cucurbitales; family Cucurbitaceae; genus Benincasa; species Benincasa hispida. Next base: position 43,844,669 of record NC_143488.1, read on the forward strand.
ATTGTCAGTTTGGAAAAATATTTTATATTTGTACGTATCATATGTGTAGTTATAGATCTTCTTTACTCATTTTTTAGTCACCTAACATATGAAAATGATCTAGCTTTCTTCATTAAAATAAAATAATTACAATAAGAAAAACAACATTTGGAATATACAAAGATTAACCTCTACTAAGAGGAAAAAAAACATGGAGATGAATACAAAAAAAAACATTAAATCTAGATGTTTTCAAAGTTAAAGGAAACACTTGATGTTCCATCAATTCTATTGATTGTCTCTTCAAGAGATTCAAAGAAGTCCGCTACATCCAAATTTGTCATATGGGATAGGTCAAATATGTCATTATCCTGGTATGCAAAATTTACTTCCTCATTTTTCTCTTTTTTCTTCAAGGATGCTTGATACAGATCAACTAAGTGTTTTGAATGTACGTGACCAATGTCCAGTCATTCCACATCGGAAGCATTTATTTTCAACACTTTTTGAGCTCTTATCTTATGGAGTTTTTCCTTTGTGATAATCATTGTGTGTGGTTTTTTTTTTTTTAATTTGAATGATTAGAACGATCACCATGAAAGTAATAATTATATTTATTTCTCTATCATGATCACGACCTTAACCACGACCATGACCTCGACCTCGACCACGATTATTAACATTCACGTCATTCACTTTAGGGAATGGTGTTGTTCTAGTTGGTCCAACATTCACTTCATGGTTTTATTTTGTTCGACCATAAGAAGACATGAAATTAGTTCATAATACTGTTTAAGACTTTTCTCTCGATATTGCTACTGTAGGAACATATCTGAAATGTAGAAAAATGTCTTCCCTAACATATTGACTCAAAATTTTGGAACCTCAAGTGCATCCATTTACGACGAGCTTTAGAAAAATTGTTTTCTGATGATCACATTTTATGGCATCTAGTTATATTTTGGTATCAAGCACTAATAACAAATAATTATTATCATTAATATCAAATGCTACAAATGCTACAAATTCTAATTTTATAATATTTTCATAATAGCATTTAATTTATTAATTGTAACGAAAAGAGAAAAACTGACGTACCTTTAGAACCTACCTTTAGCGAGGAAAACGATAGGAATTCGTATTGATAACGTGTTGTGAACTTGAGGAACACAACGACAACACGGATACCAATATGATATAATATAATATAATAATAAAATAAATAAATATTAAAACAAATTAAACATAATATATAAATAAACAAAATAAAGTAAATTAGTAAAATATAAAATAAGAAATTTCTCTAAATTCTCCACTTTCTCTAATTTTCGAAATTTGCCTAATGTGCGTATTCCAAAACCTACCATGATATTAATAATGTGCAACGTTGAGACACATGAACAACATTTTTGAAAATAAAAACATGACACATGATCAATAAACACTAAACATAAACATCTAATGAACATCTATTATCATAATATTTATAATAGTTTCTTTGAAATCCAATTTTTCAAGGTGTGTTTGTTGTGATTTGATTTTGCTTTTGAAATCTATTTTCAAGTGTACTATTATTTCTTGAATTTCTAAGTGGGTATTTTGGTCTCTTAAAGCATGTTTAGCCCTTCATATGAGTTGGGAAAAGGGCTCACTCATTATTCGAACCATCTCTTTTCTTAAAAATAAAATAATAATAATAATAATAATTTTATATATATATAAAAAACTGTAGTTTCAATTAACCCACACGTTTCCACTTCTTCTCAAAACATTCTCTCGGTTGTCATTTGTACGGTGCATTCTTTTGACTTCTATAATGGTAATTCTCATCTTCTCTCTCCCATTTGCATCTTTAGCTTTTGGTTTTTTCTCATTTCCATCCTACAATTTCAATGTTAAATGATGATTGTCGGTTGCACTTCAAAGATAAAAATATTTGTTCAGATAAAATCAAAGAGATAAAAATAGAGTGGAAAAGAAATCTATATCTCTCAAAACCAAAATCTTTATCATTGAGAAAAATGTAATTATCTAATACAATTTATACAAAAAATTGTGAGGTTTAAATATAGAACTAAGGAATCAAAAATAGGCTCTAGAAAAACTAATTCTACAAAAGTTCTAACACGTTCTACAACAACTCTAACAATAAAGACTGAATATATATATTAACCGTCCCAATTTATAGGGATTTGTAATGATCAAGCGTATTAAAACATTAGATTTTATACCCATCAAACGGTTACAATATTTGTAACCATCATAATATTTTTCTCCCAATTGTAATATTAAATCAATAGAAGTCATTACAATGACAAGTTATTCCCAACAATCCCCCACAAATAACTAGCATTTTAATGAAAATAATAATAAAATACTTTTTCTAAATAATAGAAATTAAACATCTATTGAGAATTTATACTAGATATAAATAGAAAGTAAAAATTAAATTATATCTAAAATTTCTACTTCACATGTTTGTAAATTATTAATCATAAAATAGTAAATAATAATGAAAAGGAAAAAGTGAACGACATAAAAAAAATATACTGCTTCGTCCTAAGGTCGAGATTACATTCAGTCTTCTGTAACTATTATAAATCTCTCCCAAATAGCGAAATACGAAATTATTTAATTTTCACTACCACAACTCGATACGAAGAAATTAACAATAAAGAGAAACGCCGGAAAGAGTACACTCACTGCCATACACGGATTGCACACAAATTCTTGCTTCTGCTGCAAAAGTTACCTTCAGCCTTCTTTTCTTTTTAATTTTTCGGCAAGGCTACTTTCCCGATTAAACACATATATATGTTGTGTTGACTCCAACAAAAACCTAAATAAATTTAAATGGGCCAAGCCCAACCCAAAACTTCAATATGCATACTTTAATTTTGACTTTGGTCAAAATTTTGTAACTTTAATATAAATTCTTCAATTTCGGCTTAGATCAAAAATTACAATTCGCCTTATGCTGGTTTTCATAGGAGATGGATATCGAATAGAAACTTGAAAAACCATTAAGAAAACAGAATAAGGATTTTTCAACAAGATGTTTTATCATTTGATCTATGAAAAGGATGGAAAAATGGTCCTTTTTAGTGACAACATTTAATTTATGAAAATCAGTATACATTCTCCATTCATTTTGTACTCTCACAAGTACTAACTTACCCTCATCGTTCTTCATAATAGGTATACCAATTTTCTTGGACACAACGTGAATAGGACTCACCCACTCACTATCAAAGATGATGTAAATAATACTTCCCTCTAGAAGTTTAAACATCTCTTTCATTACCACCTCCTTTAGGGTGGTGTTTAGGCTTCTATGAGGCTATCTACATGGTTTGGATTCTTCCTTTAATGTAATCCTGAGCATACACACCATAGAACTAATTCCCTTAATATCTGTTAGGGTCCAACCAATTGCCAATTTGTGCTCTTTGAGCACCTCCATTAACTTGACTTCCTGATCAGGAGTGTGAAATAATGACAGGCAGGATATCCAACTCTCCCAAATAAATGTTCTTAAGGTGCTTAGGTAGCTCATTAAGTTCCAACTTGGGAGCCTGCATGATAGAAAGCAACAATTTCTTAGTCAAATTATTCGATAAAGAATCAAGACTCATTGGTCCAAACACTGTCAAAGAAGACAGATCATCAAAGGAAATGGTGATGCCAGAGTTATCCTCATCCTCATCATAATATACATCCCAAACTACTTCCTATTCTAAAGAATCAATCACATCAATTTGACACAATGTAGTAAGACTCTGACTAGGGGCTCTCATAGTATTAAAAATATTAAATATAACTATCTCCCCATTAAATTCAACTGACAATGTGCCCTCATCCACATCTATCTTAGTCTTTCCAATTTTCATGGAAGATCTACCTAGTAAGATGGATGAAGATGAATGTGTAGTATTCTCCTCCATTTTCAAAATGTAAAAATCGACAAGAAAAATCAGTTCATTGACTTGAACAATAACATTTTCTATTACTCCCATGGGATGTATAAATGACCTATTAACTAATTGAATGACGCTACACTAGTTTCATGCAAATCATTCAATTTAAGATCCTAGTAAACTGAATAAGGAATTACTTTTATGGATGCTCCTAAATCTAACAAAGTCATTTTAATTTTCTTACTATCAATCACACAAGGGAGTGAAAACATACCAGGGTCTTTCTATTTCTCGACATATTTTTCTATAAGATAGTAGAAACATATTGGCTCACCACAACTCTTTCCTTCTCTTTTGTCTGTCTTTTCTTGGTGCATAGTTCCTTAAAAAATTTCGCGTGTTTGGGGATTTTCTTGACCGCATCTAGAAGTGAAATATTGATTTCCACTCTCTTGAATGTATCAAGAAGCTCTCAATCAACTTCCTTCTCCTTGGGCCTCGCCAACCTAAAAGGAAAAGGAGTTGTAGGAACAGAAGAATTTAAAGAATGAAGGGAGTTGAATTTTACTCCCTTCGTTCTCTTAGAAGATGGTTCTCCTGTAACAGTTAATTCTGTGGACATAGAATCCTCTCCAGATGGAATTTTCAGTAGGAGCAGTAGATGGTAGGAGTTCTTTTCCACTCCTCAATATGATGGCACTTAACATTTTCCTTAGGATTCACCTTAGGCTACGATGAGAACTTTCCATACTGTCTTTCTAACTTGCTTACAAAGGTGACAAGCTGGGTAATTTGATTCCCTATCTGGTCCAAGGTAGTCTTTGTATCTTGTTGAAAATGAAAACTTTTATCAGCTAAATTTTTCACAATGTCTTCAATAGACATACCTGAACTTGTAAAGGCTCCTTTATTATTATGAGTCTGTTCATTTTGTCCACCCCATTTCAAATTAGGGTGATCATGCCATCTTAGATTGTAAGTTTCACTATATGGTCCTCTTCATCTGTTTTGTCTATTGTTATTAAAACCTCCCAATGCATTAATCTCCTATTGAAAATTTGGACATACATCATCACCGTGCCCAGTCATCGAACAAATTTGCATGCCACCATCGATTGATTCCTCTCCAATGCCATCTATTTCACAATAGAAACCAAGTAAAAAAAATTAACTTTTTAACTTACTTTAGATGCAGATTTACTGCTGACCGATTCTCTAGTCTCAAATTGCTAAGTGTTAGTAGTCATGGTAGAAATGAGCTATTTTGCTTCAGTGGGAGTTTTACTCACCAAAGCTCCTCCTGCAGCAGCATCTACATTACTCTTATCCTGCTGAAGCAATCCCTTATATAAATATTGTATAAGTATTTGATTTGAAATTTGATAATCGAGAAAGTTTCCACAAAGTCTCTTGAATCTCTCCTAATACTCATAGAGTGATTCATCTTTGTATTTAACGATAGAATAGATCTTCTTCCTAATGCTTGTGGCACAAGAAACTGGGAAAAACATTTCAAGAAACTGTCTCTTCATCTTAGCAAATGTTTCTATACTTGTAGGGGGAAACTAATATAACCAGTCATTTGCTTCATCTTTCAAAGAAAAGGGTAATGCCCTTAAATTTATCTACTCTTCAATGACTCCATGTGGTCACATCTCACTGCATACAATTTGGAAAGCCTTGAGATGCTTGTGCAAGTCTTCACCTGCAAGACCATCAAAAACAGGGAGTGAGTGAATTATTCATGTTTTTAACTCAAACGTACCTATTGTTTTAGGATAAATTATGCACAGAGGTTGTTGAGTTGTATCAGGAGCGGCTAGCTCTCTCAGAGTGTGTTCACGTGGCTCGACCATCTCAGGTTCTTATGCAACCTCCTCAAATTCTCCTCTAAACTATATTCCACTCCCTCTATGTCTAAAACACTAATTTGATCGGTTCGTGCAGATCGCGCTCTTGCTTCCCTTTGAATTTGCCTCTCCTCTCATTTTATATTTACAAAATACAACAAACTAAAGTTCCTAGAAGAACGAGTCATACAACAAAGAGAGAATAAAAGTGAAAGCAAAAAAACCAATAGGCTCTTTAGGGAAAAATGGTAAAGGTTCCCCGATAACGACGCTAATTTGACGATCTAAAAAACTGTCGAGACTTTCAGTCCGATCAAATAATTATTTCATTTCCTACTCCAATTCCATAATATTAAGGGTAGTAACAGGTCGAACCATAGAGAATCGATTAATTTTTCTACTATACTGTTGTGAGTAACGAAAGGGGGAGGGGGAAAGGGGTTGATGAGTTGATTTCGATTGCAAAAAGAAAATTAAATTAAAAAAAGTAACAATCAAACACAATTTTTTATGCTTGAGTAAATGGAAACTATCAATGAGACAAAAGCTAGCTTAGGATAAATCAAATTTATTTCTAATTTTCTACTCAATCATTGATTAATCAAAAAAGTGCCTCGTAATTTCAATTAGTTTTAACTTAGCTAATCTCTTCTAGAAAAGCTAGAAGGAAGTCCGATCAATCAAATTAGTTTTTAAGCTTAGGGGAAAAGCCTCATAAACATGCAAACTAATTGGCGTTAAGATCTAGGGCAATTGCTAAACCAAACAAAATAATTAAGAACAACCTAATTAGGTAGATGCAAATTTCTTCTAAGTTAGATAGATGAATGCTATTCGATTGGAAAAGCCAAATCAATATACAACTCTAAGTTAACTTTCGTTACTTGGCGGTCTAAGAACCTAACAATGACGGATTAGGTGTAAACCTATAATTGTGAATTAAACGTACTTGATAAATTTTTTAGATTATTTCAAACACATTCAAGCAAATTGATAAGATCAAGGAGAAAATTCAGTAAACAATTAAAATTACAAACCACAATTGTTCACAAACTCATGAGAAAAAAAATTAAGATATACATCCTAAATCCTGATCTAGACAATAGTACTTTAGTCTTGATACATGCTTGAACCAACCAAATAACAATCTACTAAGGTCTCAATTGAGTGGGGAAGAAGAGATATAGAGAAAATATCAAAGAAGGGTAAGAATTCTGCTTCCAAATCGTGTCCAATCATCCCTTTTGAAGAGTGAGCGGCTAGGTTAGTTTAAAGAGATTTTAATCACAGCGTCACAATGTTGCATGCAACATAGCAATGTTGCCCTCAACCTCACACGAATACTCTGCTGGAGTTCGTAGTGTCACAACGTTAGATGCAATGTTGTGACACTCTTAGAAATGGGACTCTCGGGTCTACAACGTAGTGCACGAGTGTAATGCTGCAAGCGATCCTAATGCTTCTGCCCTAGGCGTAGCATAAAGTTAGCATGGAGGATAGCGACGCTCTCTAGGGGCATTTTGGTAATTTTTCACTCTTCTCCATGGTTCTATAGAGCTCCAATTTGGTTAATTTAAGTCCTGTTTTGGCTCTAAACGTCCGTTCTATCGCATAGTTGCTCAAAACCTTCAAAATTGCATAGCACATATAAAATTCCACGAACGAGCCTGAATTAAGCTAAGGAAGATAACACTTTTATGATGCTATCAAAGATTACAAAACCTTGAAGAACAACCTCTAAACAATGAGATGGCGGCAACTTTTACTTCCTCTCACACTCTCTATATCCCTCACAGCAACGATACTGAGTGATTTCAAAAGAACTCTCAAAATTCCAAGAAATATCTCAGAGAGAAATATTCTTTTTACAAGAGAGCACTCACCCGAATTCACTCTTTCACATACTTTGTTGGGTGAAAATTTAACTTTCAAAACTAGAGAGAACCAACTTTTTTTTGTTGGAGAATCCCACATTGGAAAATTTGTTGTTAGAAGTCTCCATTATGTACTCCAACCTCGTGTTTTGGGTTTGGGCTCCAAGAGTACTCATATTTTGGAGGGAGTGAGAAGATAGACCAATGTGGGTTCGGCGATGTCCCACTTGCACCACCATTCGGTCACACGAGATGTGTGTGGTGATTATTTTTAATATTAATTTTCAGACTTACTTTAGCACTTGGGCAGAGCCACGGAACGTTTTGCTCTTCGCTTGACCGCTGGTTTACAATTCATCCTGTCACGTGATACCAAGAGGATTTATAGAGATCCACCTCATGAGCCATCTCGGATTCCACCTCAGATTCCATCTCAGCAAAAAAACAATCTCAACAAAGAGTTGAAGAAAAGTCAATAATCAACTTTGACGATCAATAATCAACATTGTTACCATATATGTAATAATAAGGGCCCTATTTCTTCATTTTTTTCCCCTTAAACTGCCCTCTTTTTGAGTTTAGTTTCCAGATCCACAGCACTAACAAGTGCTTCTACTTTTGTATTGATTTTTATTTTACATCCTCCCCTCGTCGCTTCAATAAACATCTATGTGTTTGTCCCTTGCTCATCTGTTTCTCTTTTCCCATGTATCGGAACTTCATTAAATCTACATGTTATACATTTCGTCGTTTGGATCTGTGAGGTTTTATGCTTGTTCGATTTATTTGAGCTTGGCCATCATATATTTTTTCGTGAACCATGCAAATAGATCCTTGATGGCAGGCTTATTTTTCTACATATTCCACTTCTACATTGTACTAATGTGAAAGTATATTGTAACTTTATTTTTCGTATAAAAGAAAAGTATTTTATATACCAAGTACAATGACTATATCAAAAAATTATAAAAAAAAAAAAAAATGTGAAATTTAAGTTGACATCTCAATTGAATGTTGAAAATTAAGACAAAATTGTGTAATTTAATAGTTAAGCAAAAAGTTAAACAAACAAAAGCGGCCAATAGAAAATCAAACTTCTTTAGGTTATAAAAAATTTACCACAGATGACCTCTAACTTAATAACTCTAACTATATATATATAAACATAAATTTATTAACTTCACAAACTTATTAACCCAGCTCAATTCAGCACAATTATGCATGTCAAATGCATCTTTCTTAAAGGAATTGGTTTCACGGTCGACTAACTTTTTTTAAAAAAAATATTTATCTATTTTCCAAAACTACCTATAATTCAAAATATTAAATTTTCGTCTGACATGCCAATATTTTCATGTTTCTATGGGTTTGACATCCACATAAGTGGTGAATGATATTCCATTATATCGTAGAAAATTCTACAAAACATAAAAGATAAACCACACAAGTTGCTAATGTAAATATAACATAAATAGTACACATGTTAATTCCTTTAAAAATCATAAAATATTTATTTATTAACATAAACTTTTTTTATTTTTTATTTTTCTAGAAATATCAATTGATATCGAATTTTATCGATATTTACATCGAAACTTCGTAAAATTAAAACCTCAATATTTCTGTTGACGTCGACATTTTAAACCCGCTATAATTTGAGCTATTTGTGCAAATATCCCCAGAAGAAATCCATGGTAGACTGAAGCCAGGGCCATATTACGAAAGCCCAATGTGAATATGGGTTTGGTTAAAGATGAAACTGGCGTCCATTGTTTTCTGGTTGGGCTTTAGGAATTTGAATGGGTTGCTCTTTTAAAAACATCTATATAAACGTATAGAAATTTACGACAATAAATTATAGGATTAACAAGAAAAATAGTAAATTTTAAAGTTTCATTTAGAAAAATGACAAAATAATTTTAAAATTATAAAAATAACAAAATTAATTTATATAATAGAGAATACTAATTAATAAATGACAAAATTACCATAACAACAAAATTAAGTATAAACGAGAATGCAAAGATACACTATTTCAAAAACAATTCGAATACTATAAATGCACTCTACCTAAATATTCTAGAATTACAAATGCATATTATCTTTCACTTCATAAGCAAAAATTAAAAATCACCAAATATGGTTCTTAACGCTTTTAGCTGCCTATGGAACGCATGTATGTGAGGGAAGATGACTGATAAGGCGGTGGAGATCATTAGAAACTTATGGATGTCTACAACGATGGACTTCCTCTAAGGTGAGAAAGAGCAAAGTTGATTGTAGTGAAGTAGTTGTTGGCAAGGGAGTATTTGAAAGATTTACAACTTTAGGACGATGTGATTATTAGAAATATGATTGCGTTTTGACACAAAACCAGTTGTAGAGAGTTCGATCGTTTCATTTCATGTGACCATTTTGCTCATAGGATCTTGAAAACCAACTTTAAACACTATCAATCCCAAAACATCATTGTTGAAAATGATGTTCAAAGTAGAAACAAAAGCAGGAAATATGTGTGTGAGCAAAAAAGGTTGACGACCTGCCAAGGATTGTCATCAAAAGCTAGCCAAGACGATGAAATTCAAAAAAGGGTTGTTGAACCAACAATCATAGACATGAGATTGAGAAGGAGAAAAAGATTTTGGTGGCGGCTAAGTGAAAACGATAAAGTAGATGAGATGTTTTTTGTTATCTTATTTTAATAATAATAATAATAATAATAATAATTATTATTATTATTATTATTATTATTATTATTATTATTATTATATTATTATTATTATTATTATTATTATTATTATTATTATTATTATTATTATTATTATTATTATTATTATTATTATTATTATTATTAATTTTAATAATAAACTAAATATATATATATATATATACGCACATGTTTCAAACCTTTAAAGTTTAATTCCCATTTATATATTTCTTTTTAAGTACAACGAGCCATTTTTACCTATACGATAAATTGAAAACATCGAAAATATGAAAAAAAAATCAAATTAATTTGATAACAATGTGCATAAAATAATGAAAAAATATTTAGATACAATTGAGTTTGTAACAAACATTTAAACAAATCGAAAGTTAAATAAAATCAAATTTGATAATAAAAATAAATTCAAATATATATTGGAGAGAAAAATAAGGAAGTTTTTGCCTATTGTGATTAGTTCAATAAGTAGTTAGAGAAAATCTAATTTGATAATAAAATATAAATTCAAATATAACTCGGGGGAGAAAAATAAAAAAGGGAATTCGTTTATTTATAATTACGATGTATTCATAATTTCATTTTCATTTAAGCTTCAACAATTACACTATATTTATAACTTCATCAACCACAAACCTACTAAAGAAGCTTAACACATTATAGAGGCATAGCAAAAACAACATGATTGCAAAGGTGAATACTTATTTGTTTGTCAAGAAGGCAAATTAATGGCATAATAATATAATAAGATGATAATGCATAAAAAATGATTAAAAAATACCAAAAAATGATAAAATTTAAATGAAATATACATATTGTTAGATGATAATATGTATAAAATATTAAGTAAAATCCTAATTAAGATAAAAAAAATATTAATCTGAATATAAAATAATAGAAAACTAATAAAATGATGTAAAACCTAAAGATATATTTTCAAATAAAACCAAAATGGTGATAAACTAATTAAGGATCGATTAAATCTTAACAATTTCGAAAAGTGATTAAATCAAATCAAAATAGATACGAAATCGCCTATTCAAATTGTAAAATGGAAAAAAAATCTAACACATTTATCACTTGAATCTGTCAGGTTGAAGTCTCATAGTTGACTATTCCACTTATACTATATTTCAATTGAGAATTGATATACGGTCTCATTTAGACGATTACATATAGACTGTATTTCTATTGAGAATTTATATCTGATATAACAATTAAAAACATATACATTTTTGTAAAATAAAGTTAAATTACCATTTTTTATTTTCATATTTTATCTTTTGTTTTAATCAACTTCCAAAGCTTTCTAAAGTTTCTTCATCGTTTGGTATTTTCTTTAGGGGAAAAAACGCTTAGACAATTCAATTGTTTAGTAAAAATTCCAATGTAACAACTCTCTCCCAAAACCGCTTTATTTCATATGTCAAAATTTTACTTTTTTTGGTATAAGTATTAATGGATATGCGTGTTTGATTTTCAAATTTTAAATAGGGTTTCTACATAAACCACCTTAAAAATAGGTACATATTAGGTCAATGTCTTGAACTTTTTTTTCTTAAAAAAAAAAAATTATTAATCTCTATATTTTCACTAATATCAGTGATTATTTACAATTTAGTCATCACCGTTATATATATATATTACTCTCTCCCCCATATATATGCATATTCTCTCTCTCATGCATCTATTCTCTCCTTCCATGCTTTTAGGTCATTTCTTTCTCCTCCCTCTCTTTTCTCCATCTAGCGATGTGAGTTATAGGTAGGAAATGGATGGTGTGGGCGATCCGACGATGAGGCAAGCACGAGATAGTATGAATGGCGATGGTGGACTCGAAGCAGATGAACGACAATAATTTATAATTTTAAAAATTAAATCTTCTCTCTAAAATTATATAAATAATTTAAAATATCACATCATTATTTAAAATAAAATTAAAAAATATATTATAAAAAAAATTTTAACTTTATTTTTAAAAATTTCAAGAATAAAAAAATATATATTTTGAAAACTTAGTGAACACATTTTTTTAAAAAAAAAAATTCGAGGAATAAAAATATACACTATAAAAATCTAAGACCAAACACATTTACTATACAAAATTATGAGACAAAAAATGTATTTTTTTTCTATAATTTTAATGTAAATCATATGCCACTCTAAAGTTTTATTTATTTAATTACAAACTTATCAGTTGAATTATAATATTAGAGGTATTTAACTAATAAATTTAGTTGATAAGACATTGAAACCTCCTTTCATAGTTCGTAGACTCAAAATTTTCCTCCCAACACATCACTTGTATACCATAATTAGACTATGAAATTCAATAAGACATTCAAACTTCCTTTTTCCTTTTTTAAGTATAGGACATTCAAACTAATAATAATACATACCAAACAATGAATATATCAAATCGATTTAATTATTTATATACTTTTTAGAACATAATAATAATAATTTGTTCATTATTTACTTTGAATTGCAACCAAATATACACAGAGGTTGGGTAAGTTACTAAACTTAAATTCTCTTATTATTAGGTTCAAGATTTCAAACTTTAGGCTCTGAGTCAAAATGTTCCCCTTTTTTTTTCTGTTTCTCCTTTATGGGTCCACTATTAATTGCTCCCACAAAATCTGTTAAGGTATTTAATTCAAATTAAATATGTCAGTTTGATTGTAACTTTATTAGATTTAGTTTGTTCATTATTTTCTTTTTCCTCTTCTATCTGTGGACCTAATTATATAGTTGACATGTTATAGAGATTAGTTACCTTTTTTGCAAGTCATAAATTCGAATGTTTCATATTTGTAATCTAACATACACAATATTTCGAAAGGAAATTTAATTCAATGTAAGTGAATTTGATTGCAATGTTCAATCTCGTGTATATCATTTGATACTTTCTTTTGGATGTATATATAACTAGAGGGCTAGACTTTGACTTATCGATTTAGATAGACTTTTGACTTGTATATATCACTTAATCGACCATTGACTTGTTAGTCTTGTTGAGGTACAGATCAAAATCTTGAAGTTTAGTGTGCTTCACTTGAGGACTAGAGCACTTTTTTCGAAGTTGAATCTTCATCGTGTCTTCAAAGTTTCAGGTCTTGAACTGTTGTGCTTTGCCTTGCCTTAGGGGTGGACTTATAGTTTTCTAGTAAAGTTTTCAAGTTTTGAAGTCTTATAATCTTTGAAGTATCTTTATTTTTCATAAGTTTTCATCTTCAAGAGCTTCAGATGGTTTTATAGTCTTCTTGCTTGTAAAGAGTCTTGAAATATTCTCATTTCTAAATTTCTTTAAGCTCTACTTTTTTAGGTTGACTTTTGAACCCTTCGAATGTCTCTAAATTGCAAAGGTTGTTAGATACACTATTTGAAATAACAAAAAGCAGACAAACCATATTCTTATCCTTAGATATTCTAATAATTGTAGATTTTGTATCATTGCTTTACATAGTGAGCTGATCGATACCCTCGGTATTACCATGAATAATCTTCGTCCTATTGAAATCATTGAACTATTCTAAGTTAGAATTGAATGGAACAAACATATCCCTTCCATGAAATAACGATATTGATTATTATTATTATTATTTGAATTCGCATTGTACAATAATGCAATCATTTGAAGAGCCATATGTCATGCCCCAAAAAAACCCCTAATTTTTTTTTCCGCAAATGCTCCCTAGCACAACCAATGGGAGCATCAAAGTCTTTCGCAATGTACAAGATAACCAGGCATGGCCCATAAGCACGCCATGGCCAGGTGCAGCCTACGCACGCCATGCCTGAGCAAGCACCTATTGGAAGGGTGCATGCCCGCATGCACTCTCAAAGGGGCGCGCCCATTCGAGTGCACAATCAAAAGCGCACGCCCATACGTGCGCCTTTTTCCCGCTAATCGAACAGGCACTTGGTGACACCAGTGCCCACACCCGTGCACACTCAAGAAGGCCCTAGAAGATTCTAGAAACCTCTAGACAGCTCCAGTGCCCATACCTTTATCCCATACACATCTGGAAAGCCCAAGGCACTGTTAGACGTGTCTGAAAGAGGCCAGACCGTGCCACACTGCTTGCCTATGGCCTAGACGGGCCCAGAAGGCTTTAGACGGTGTTAATTATTCCCAAAATTCTCGAGAAGGCCCTAGACCAATCTAGAAGTCTCTAAAAAGTGCTAGACAAAGTTGGACCCAACAATGTCAGTCAAGTACTAGATGACTCCTAGATTCTTGAATCAAGTGATATGTCCTCTCAATTTGTTTGACTCTTTTATGACTCTAGGTTTCTTAGAATTTTCGAAAGCACCACTATTATCACAATAAAGTGTGATGGGCAAAGAAATATTTGGAAAGACTTCTAAATTTGTAAAGAACTTCCTCAGCCAAATAACTTCACAAGCAGCTACGTATTCGGCTTCCATAGTAGAGTTCATAATACATCCTTGCTTAATGCTTCGTCAGACTATAGCTCCTCCAATAAGAGTAAACATTGACCCTGGTGTGCATTCCTAGAATCCCTATCAGGTTGAAAGTTAGTGCCTGTGTATCTTGTAAGGATCAAATCTTTAACTTCATACACAAGTATATAGTCATTTGTTCTCTGCAGATACTTGAGGATTGTTCTAACCACTGTCTAGTGATCTAATCCTAGGTTTAATTGATATCTACTAACAGTCCCAATTGCATAGCAAATGTCAGGTTTAGCACATAATATTACATACATAAGGCTGCCAACAACCGATGCATAGGGAATTCGTCTTATTTCCTCAACCTCTTGAGGAGTCATAGGATATTGTACCTTAGACAATACAATTTCATGCCTAAAAGGTAATAAACCCTTCTTGGCATTGTGCATCAAATATCTAACAAGCATCTTGTCAATATATAATGTCTGAGACAGAGCCAACATTTTGTTCTTACCATTTCTAATAATCTAGATCCTTGTAACAAATTGCGCCTCTACCAAATCTTTCATAGAACTGGTCAACTAGCCATTTCTTTACATCTATCAGTAATCCTATATCATTCCAAATGAGTAGGATATCATCCACATACAACACAAAGAAAACTACTGAATTATTGATGATTTTCTTGTAAACACAAGGCTCATCAACATTCGAATCAAAGCCATAAGATTTCATAGCAATATCAAATCCTATATTCCAAGATCCAAATGTTTGTTTCAATCCATAAATGGACTGATTAAGCTTGTAAACTTTTTGCTCTTGATCTTGCTCAATGAATCCCTTTAGTTAATTCATGTAGATGGTCTCCTTAGGATTACCATTAAAAAAGGCAGTCTTGACGTCCATTTGTCATATCTCATAGTCATAATATGTGGTAATAGACAAGAGAACTCTAATAGACTTTAACATGACAAAAGGTGAGAAAGTTTCTTCAGTTCACTCTTTTAACCTAGGTATAACCCTTTTGCCACTAGTCTAGCTTTAAAGGTTTGTACCTTTCCATCTAGACCACTTTTTCTCTTGTAGATCCATTTTCAACCTATAGATTTTACCCTATCAGGTTGATCTACAAGCTATCAGACAAAATTGAAGTACATAGACTCAATTTCTTGATTCATAGCTTTAATCCATTCATCCTTGTCAACATTTTTCATTGCTTTCTTGTAAGACGGATTTTCAACCCCATCATCAAGTATGATGTCTTGGGTTTCTGTTAAACTCATGTAGCAAACAGGTGGGTTCATAACCCACTACATCGAGGCAATCTTAATTATTGAGATGGATGCGATTGACCAGATGAACCAACATCAATTACTCTTGTTGATGTATTAGCCTCTTCAACAACCCTTGTTGAAGTCTCAATAGTTTCATTAGAAACTTCACTTGGTACTATTTTGTTTCATGGTTTGTGGTCCCTCATGTTGTCTTCATCCAAAAAGGTATCATTTGTGGATACAAATACCTTATTCTCATTTGGATAAAAAAAAAGTACCCACCTCTTGTTTCCATGGGGTAGCCTACAAATAGGCATACTTTTGAACAAGATTCCAACTTTTTGGCATTTTTCATTAGCACGTGTGTCTGACATCCCCAAATTCTAAAGTGACGTAAACTACCTTCACGAACTCTTCGAAGCTCATAAGGTGTTTCAGAAACATGGGGAACATTGTTAAAAATATAAACAATAGTTTTCATTGCATATACCTAAAACGAGTCAGAAAGATGAGAATAGCTCATCATAGATCGAACCATGTCACACCCCGCCCCGAGCCCGCCTCCTGAGCCGAAGGAGAGACGTAAGGGACCGTAAATACCACCCTTTTGTGATACCTACTGTCCATCTGAACCTCTGTACTACACTCAATAAACTTTAAGTCAATGAGATAACAACAACTAATTAAGTAGACCCATTTTATTTTAATAGAGTAATGTTTATACAACTCCAGACTTAACAACAACCATTCTTTAAAACCCTCCGAAAGTGTGACTGTGGCTTATGGAAAACCTTGACCTTAGCAGCACCCTAGAACTTCTCACTTTTCACTACCTGGGAAGAAAAACATTTGAAAACGAGGTGAGCTTGCTAGCCCAGTGAGTGACAAGAAAACAGATTCTTATGTAAAAAAAGTACCATCATGCCTTAGATACTTTTTCTCAGATACCTTCTCAAAACTTGTCCTTCAGTATCGAGCTGCTCAAATACCTTCTCAAACGTCCTTCGGTATCGAGTTTCAAGTAAAACTAGTCATACAATGACTTTCTTTAAAAAGTATAGAAAACATGTCTTTATCTAAAAGATCTTTCTTTAGAACATGGTTTCTTAAAACATTGTAAATATTTAGTCACTCACCTTGGTTGTTTAGGAACCTTTCTCTCTAGAAGTTCCTTGATCACCTCGGGTTCCCTTTTGAACCCTAAGATCCAGATTCAATTTAAAGCTCAGATCACTCATAGTTCTAAGCCTTATCTCGAGATACTTTCTTCTATAAAAATAATGTCTTAGGAAGCTTACCTTAAAATATTAGCTCATAAATCTTCGTGGTTTGGCTGAAATCATCAAAAGATCAAGACTAGCCCAAGCTTATCCGAAAGCTCGACCCTTCTACCTTTTTCTCACTCTCCAGCCCGATTTCTTAGAGCTTCTTCTCTAGCAGCCTTACCCTGGAAACTAGACTCTCAGAGCTTTCAGGTGGCTTTAGAATCACTCCAAACACACGAGTATTCTAAGAGATATCCTCGTCTCAAGCTGATGCTACTTCCAGACTTCACTGTCCAATAACATCTCCTCTTCTTGGAACTTCATGACTGACGCATGATCTCATTCCCAACGCATGGCCTTCATGATCAACGCGTGGTCTACTCCAAATCCATCCTCTAACACTCCTTCTTACATTCTTTGAAGAGGATTTAGCTTATGAATAGAAGAGACATATTGTGGTGGTATTTATAGGCCAAAGGAAATGATCCTTATCATCTTTACCAAGCCTCCAACGCATGACACCTCCTTCTTTGGGGTGTTTGCACCATGTTTTGCCACCACCTACTCCCTTGACATTCACCCGCTCTTATGCCACATACCTACTTGATTTGTTCTCCTCATGCATAAAACTTCCTTTGTATGAAACTTAATTCTTCTAGCTCTTACTAACTTAAGCTACAACTTTCTCTCGGCATAGCCGTTTGTCCGGATGAGCTCACCAATCTTGCGTAACGTAAGCCTCAGCACCGCTCCATCATTTAGCTCTTGCATCTATTGCTTAGCTCCAACGGCCCATCGTGTAGCTCAATCGTTTAGTAAATGATCTCGCTTTCAATGATCTTGAAAATAGCCTATCATTTAGCTACCGCGCCCATCATTTACTTCCATCATTTAGCGCTGATGCCTTATCCTCTAACACATCCGCTCATCGCTTAGCATCATCGCCCAGCACCTGCGTCTATCGCCCAATGCCCATCGCTTAGTATTTTTCCTATCGTGTAGCGCGCTGCTCATCATCTAGCACTCACGGCCAGCGCGTAGCGCCATCGTGTAGTCCATCGCTTAGTGCTCGCGCATCGCTTAACGCTTAACGCTATCGTATAGTACTATCATTTGGCGCTATCTCCTAGCTTCCACGATTATCATCTAGTGCTTATACTGATTGTGTAGTACTTTTCCTATCGTATAGCCCGATCGTCTAGCATATCACTCCTCATCGTTTAATGTTGCGTATCTATACAATCGTCTAGCACATCGCTTAGCTCCGCGCATTGCTATACGATCACCTACCTCATTGTTTAGCTCCTCACATTGCTACACGATCGTCCAGCGCCCGCCTACACGATCGCCTATCTCATCGTGTAGTGTCGTCCACTTATTATACGATCGTCTACCTCATCGTGTAGCACTACTCATTTGCTACACGATCGTCTTCCTCATCATGTAGCACCGCTCATTTGCTACACGATTGTCTGCCCATTGCCTTGCGCTCAACATTTCGCTTTCTCTGCTCTTGCTCACACATACCCAATGCATGAGCAACTCTTGGTAACGCCTCTTACGAACGCTTCAGCCAACATGCGTCCAACCTTACAAACGCATGGTTGCCTTTCTACTCATTTTATGTGTTAGTGTCTCCTCACTCAACGCATGGTTTCTTTTTTACTTTACACTTAGCCAAATTTCACCAATTAAGGCTTAACTCAAAACTACTCAAGGAAAATCTATTCAACACTTAGAAATTTCCTTCTCTTCAACATAGGATTTAACTTGTACTTAATTAATTCATTTTATCACCTGCTTAAGTAGGAAAAATGGAAATTTGGGTTTCACAGATCGTGTCTAACAAGGTTATGTTTCTCCATTCCAATATAACATTCTGTTGAGGTGTACCAAGGGCTGAGAGTTAGGATGTTATTCCATGTTCTATCATATAATCCTAGAATTTTAGACTCATGTACTCTCCACCATGATTAGATTGAAGTGTTTTTATCTTTTTACCTAACAAATTTTCAACATTAATCTTATACTCCTTGAACTTTTCAAGGGCTTCAAACTTGTGTTGCATTAGGTAAAGATACTCAAATCTTGAATAATCATCTATGAAAGAGATGAAATATTCATACTATCTTTTTTCTTTTACATTCATCGAACCACAAATATCTGAATGTATAAGCTCAAAGGTCTTTTAGGCTCTATAACCTTTTCCAATAAAAGGTTGTTTTATCATTTTACCTTCAAGACATGACTCACATATAGGTAAAGAGTTTTCCTATAAACCATTTAGAAGTCCACCTTTTATCAATCTCTCAAATCCTAATGAGATTAATATAACCTAACCTTAGATGCTAGAGGTGGGCATTTTCTTTAGGAGAAATTCTTGGTATTTTGGTAGTTGTTGTCATTCTAAACATTTCAATATTTAGGATAGCTTTTGTAACTAACGACCTTAGTACATACAACCTACTTTCCATTAAGTAAAGCCAATCTCCATTCCATTCTTGAAAATAAACACTTTATTTTCTAAAAAGAAAGAATACTTTTGTTCAATTAAATAAGAAACAAAGATTAAATTCCTCTTGATATTAGGAACAGCATATATGTCATCTAATAACATATATTGTTTATTATTCAAAATTAACTTGAGCCTGCCTACGGCAACAACTGAAACGTTTTATTCAGTACTTACTCGAAGAGTCATCTCTTCAGCTTCCAATTGTCTCCAAGTATTAAAATCCCGAGAGGAAGAACAAACATGGTTAGTGACCCCTTAATCAATTATCTAGGTAGAATCATCATTCTCCACTAAGCACTTTTCCGAGACAAGAAAATCAGATTTACTATCATTCAATTAATTCCTTATACGAAGAGAAGTGGGATTAGCTTCAATTCCCTTATTATAAACTCTAAGTTTTACCTCAAAGGTCCAACCTCTTTGATAAACTTCATTTGAGTTGGCAACATTTGCTTCCTCTTTTAGTCCCTTAACGTTCAATGTAGACTAGAGTTCATATAGGTTGCTAATTTTACTGATTTCGTTAAAATCAACCACATTCAGCTTGAATTGCAAGGACTCTCGCCCAGACAATTCTTGCACTGATTGCATGGTCTGAAATGTAGTGACCATGCTCTCAAATCTTTTGGCTAATACATTAGGTATGTTTGCCAAAATTTAAACTCGGGCCTTGATTGGCCTTCGTCCATTTTTCATATGCATCACGGACATTTCATGTTGCACTAGGGGGTGGGACTGAAGGACATTCCTCAATCAGGATGAAGTTAAGGTCATCAACCATGATAGTTTTAAGTGAATCTTTCCAAGTTGTATAATTCATTTTGGTAATATTTAAAGAGGCTAACAATGAGAGAACTAAACTTGACATATTGATGAAATGAAACAATTTGATCTACATTAGATTTTAACGAAACTCTTATAAATCCAATCATAGCAAAATTTTCATAAACCCCATTTAACATCTAAAGTTTGCAATGATACTTCAATGGTTTAGGATAAAACCATCGAAGGGTGGTCAGTTACCACTTTACTAAATTGAGACACCTCAACCAATTATTACACCAGAATAACTTTTATTCCTATAATAATTAGTCACCATTTGATTTGGTCAAGAAATTATTAATTTGTTTAACAATTTCTTGTAAGTATGACCGTCCATTTTAAATTCTAGAGTTCTGTTATAATGAGCCAACTGAAGGGAAAACCCATTGAGGCAAAAACTAAAGCGATTCTATCCATTTCTGGAGTTCGCTCTGATATTGATCTAATGTACAATCATCTGAAAGGGAAGCTCACAGGGTGCCTCGAGGCCATGCAAGAAGGTCTCACGATGCAAACCAATGAAGGAGATCATAGGACATGTTGACACAGATTCTTCTCCCACTTATTATAAATACTCTCTCCATTCACCTTGATATTGACCCATGCAAACACCACCCAAAGAGGGATGCTCCTAGGGCGCCTCAAGACCAAGCATGAGTCTCATAGTGTGAACTTTAAGGGAGAACGTGCGTGGAAAAATCGACGCATTATATACATCTTTTTCCTCCCACTGAGTATTTCAAAGTCTAGGGTTTATTACTTAGCTAAATTCGGCTAATTAATTTATCTAAGTGATTGCTAACTTTGCCCAAGATAACTATTACATTGGATAGTTTAACAATAATGATTCTTGTTTATTAAACATTAACCATTCATTGTATGCTTATAATATATTTATTTAATTGACCTTTCAGATCGGTTCCTAGATAGAAGTACTCCTTTTCTGTAAGCTTAAATATCCTAGCCTAGATAGATTCTTCCTTAGACAAAGGTCCCTTATAGATAAATATATTATAAATTTAATCTTTTATTCAAATCCAATTTAATCCTATTAAACAGAAATGAAAGATCAAACCTATTTCTAATCAGATTAAAAACAATATTAACATGGGTCTAACGATGAAATCAATTTTAAACCATTTTAAGATTAATTTAACCTATGTTTGCATGCAACTTTTTATTATATATTTTAATTCTAATTTCATTTAACTTATAACTCTTATAAGGTTTAATGAAATAATTAAAACCTATACATGCATCTAATGACATACTTTAAAAATTATAACAATTATAATTTTACTAAAGTGGTGTCATGCATCATGTATTCCATTTTCATTACAACATACATAACAATTATATAGTAAAGTAATGGAAATAAAATAACATATATCCATTCATCCATACTATATATTATAACATTTATAATATAAAATGATGCATGGAAATATTATTTATTGATGCATTCTCATTATGGGATGAATTAATTACTATGTGATACCTTACAAACGCATATTTTGCCTATTAAACTCAAGTATAAATCCAACTAGAATCCTAGTGAGTTCAGAGTTGAACTCAGGGATTGTGTTCTATCGATGCACTAACAATGATTGTTTTAATTTTTATGCGAGTTGCTTTGTTAAGTATTCCATGAGTTTGTTCCTATTCTATTTCTAAAGTGAAATAAATAATGGTGGGTGTGATGGTAATCACAATCGTAAAAAAATAGTCTATGCAAAGAGATTTCAATTTCCAATGAATAAAAGTTGGGTTGAGAAAAATATTCACTAACAATTCCTAAGTAAATGCATAAATCATGCATTAAAAAAAATCACTCAAAAGTCAGAACCTACACTTTTGAGTGCATATAGCCACAATATCCTATTTCTAGGATGCATGCGATTAATGTTTGACGCAAAAGATGTCTTTATTTCTAAAGGTAACCTCTTCTTATTTTATGAGGTCCAAATCTTTTACTCTTTCAAGCATAGATTCATTCTATTTAGAACAATCTTTCGACTTATTCCAATAGTTTATAAACCATGCATAAAACAAGTTAAACACACGATTAAGCTTTACTTAGTTCATGTTAGTTGCAATGTTTCTCAACCCGTTAAGAAATTAGTTGCTCATGATAGATGGCGAAGAGATGGATAAACAAAATACTATATATGCATTCATATTGGTAAAAGAAGTTGGTCAACGTTTTTACACAATATAAATTACAACAGTAGCAGAAAGAGGGGATAGAGATAGAATATCAAGCCATGGTATTACTCCCTCTGGCGCCGCGACAGGTGAAGTTCCCCTTCTTTTTTCTTCTAGAATAAATCTTAAGTTCTCATTCAAGATTTCACGAGGGCTCGAAGGGAAGTATTTATGAAGTGAGAAATTGTACAAAGTTTCCTCTAACGTCTTCTTGGCTCTTTTTGTATGAAAATCTGATGCATATATATAATCATCATTGGACACTTCTTCTTTCACTAATGATTGGTTGACAAGGTGCATTAATTTCTATACCCTGATGCGTCGTTTATTTCGCGTCAGAAGTTCATTGGCTCTACCGTGAAGCTTTCTTGTCAGCCACCAACTCTGATTTGATCTGCATCGTTCTATGCATCATGTCACCTTCTATCACATGAAGTTATGTGTTCCCACCATGCGAATCCAATTTTGGTGTCAGGAATTTTTTTCTACGGTGACATCTTATGATCACGTGAATAGATTTCTATATTCACGAAGCACAATTTTGTTAATTTTTGGATTACGAGATTGTGTTCATATGCGATCGCATACTATAATTAATTCCATGATTTTCTTGCCAAGCTGCCGCATTTTCCATGATTTTTCCTAATTATTTTAGAGAAAAATGATACAATAATTTTACTTCTACAAGTTATCATTTATGCATGCATTCATATATACAATATGATGTATGAGCATGCTCAATAAAATCATGCAACTCTATAATATAATATTTATATTAAAATGATACATGAAATAATGTTTATTCTATGGTGAGGTGGAATAAAATATGCTATCTAATTATAAAACCATACATCACATATATAATTAAAATTAAAAGCAACATTGGCTAAAAGTTTGCATCTTAAATAAAATTAATATAACATTTATGTCAATTTAATTAATGAAAAAAGCAATAAACTAAATAATTATTACAAATAGTAATTAAATAAAAGGTAAAATTGCTCCAACTGTCACGGAAGGGACTCGAACTCACGATCTAGAATGCCCACCGCTCGCTTGCCTCATGTCCAGAGCGTCGCAACGCTCTCTGCGAGTGTTACGACATTGACAATTGATTCTCCATAGCATAGCACTATGTTGTTCGCAGCATCATGATGCTGACCTTTCTGTCTTATAGCGTAGGGCGAGCATCATAACACTCCATCCCTATGTTGTTAGGCAGAAACACTCATCTACTTCGTCCGTTCATCTGAATTGCTTCGTTCTTACTTTGAATTTCTCCAAATTGAAACCAGATCAACATCACAAATGACACAGACTCAAATACAGACTCGATTGCAAGAAAATTATGCTTAAAAATACAACGGGCCCTTACATATCAGCGAATTGAAAGTAGTACAAACTATTGTCAATCTCTAAAACATCCAATGTGCAAAAACCCAAAACACACATCATAATGCAAATCTAAACACCCACCATAAACTCTGATTTAATGTTCAAAAATGAAAATTAAAGACTCGAGATGACTCTAATACCAATTGAAGGCTTTCAAATACCCGTAATGGAAGCATATGAATGCAATTAACTTCCAATTTACATTTTACAAAACCAAATAAAGCAGAGGACAGAAAAATTATAAACAAAATTCCTCAAGCACACTTTTACAACTATGATTTTTAGAGGAAAAGAAGGGAATTGAGAACTCACTCTTGAAGATATACATCTTCTCGATATCCTCTCCCAAATCATAACACGGTCACGAAAAGACACCTTCTCGGTCTCACAATCACAGCATCACTAACAGAGAATTCATAGCAATAAGGAGACACCACCATGAGGCCTTCCTCATTATTCTCTAGGATGAGAATCATAGCGGAGTTGTGGGTTCGTTCTAGATTAATTTAGGAAATAGATAAAGTTTTTTGTTCTTTTTTTTAGAGAATTCTTCACACATCGGGAAAAGAGCAAAGATGATTGAAAGGAAGAAGATCAACAAAATTGTTAACTCTTACGATTTCTCTGTGATTCATGTTATGAAGAGATTGAAGAGGGAGAGGGTGGTTATAAAAATAACTCATTCTCCATTATTTAAAATTCAAAACAAAATCATATTTCATAATTTTGAATTTTGAATATATAAAATAACCACTTTATTGTTGGGACTGGTGTCCTAATTCTCTCGGAATCTCGTTGTTTTGTAAAGATACACATTGTTTAATAAATAAAATAAGTGTTATTTAATTCTGGCATTTACTCATATCCAATAAACAAAGCTCCTTGGTTATCTTATGTGAATTTAAGCATGTATATGTGATATACAAGTGAATCATGCCTTAAGTGACAACCTAATAGGTCATAGTATAAGGATTAAGGTGGGATACCTGATCCAGGCGACACTACGGATACGGCCCGCTTTGTAGAGGTTTGCAAGTGTTGTAAACTACTACAGATGGTAGATTCTGACCATTCATGTAGAGACGTGCGAGTGAGGGTGTCCTATACAAAGAGTTTGTATAAGACCTGGACCACGAGATGACTAGACTTTGTATATAACGTCATTGATACTAGAGACTTACATCTCACCCAAACGACCATAGGTGACATGACCTCAATCCTGAGTGTTTTGGGAACTCCTGCCTTTGAGAGCGGTCCTTTGGTTAGTATGGGTGAAAGTGGCCAGATTGTCAACTCAACATGCCTACCTTTTTGGAGACTTGTCTGATCTGGGAGTTAGAAACTCAATCCACAAGATAGAATTCACTCATTTGCCGAAGCAGGGATAAGTAGAGAGATTGCTCCCTTAAGGGCTGATTCCGGAGCTTGAACATAGTGGCCACAACTTCTCTTTGGAAGAAAAGATTCAGTCATAATAGAACTATCACTTATGTTCATTAAAGGGATCGATGGTAACTACAGGGGCATAACGGTTATTGGTCCAACTGTACTTACGAGCGATCTATGAAGGGTTATCGCACTACTGATTAGTTAAGATGGACACATAACATATCTGTGGTAAGGAGAGTTCAACTATCGGTCTTTAGTGGAGTGCCTGGCAGTTGACGGATAGTGAATCCCAGGACTAAAGAGTTTAGTCAGTTATTCACATACTGTTAGAGCTTCGAGCTACAGGTTTATAAGGTCCCCTTGGTAGCTCAATGGATTCAGGTGAGGATCAGTTCTTGGTGTTGATTTGAAATATTCAAATTGACAAGAGGTATTTTGATTATATATGATATAATCGGTATGATGTATGAGATAAATCTAGTGGAGGATTGATATAAATGAGATTTACATTAAGTACCATAGAATAGAAAAAGAACTATGGTTTATATATTTTATGAGATGAAATATTAAAACTATAGGT
The DNA here is from genome assembly GCF_027475165.1 of Benincasa hispida. Taxonomy (NCBI): domain Eukaryota; kingdom Viridiplantae; phylum Streptophyta; class Magnoliopsida; order Cucurbitales; family Cucurbitaceae; genus Benincasa; species Benincasa hispida. The sequence continues at coordinate 43,870,875 of NC_143488.1, forward strand.
TATAAATATAGTATGATAAGTTGGTTATCATTTATATTTATAATAATATTAATTATTGGATAATTAATTCTTTTTCATTAATAATTAATTGAGTGGGTGGTTTTAGTGATTCATGGTAACCGTGAGATAAAAGAAAAATGGTTTTCCTAATTTTAGTAAGTTTTTGTCAAAAAAATTTGTTTCAAGACTTTCTCTCACAAAAGAAAACTCAAGGTAGTTGTCAAGTAAATATAGATTTACTAAATGACAGCTTGGGCGAGCTAAACGACCGTACAATATTTACTAAACGACAGCTTGCCCAAAGTAAACGATCGTATAGTGTTTGTAGGCGACAAACACTAAGCTAAACGATTGGGCATCGACCTATACGATAGGTCTCCACCATTTCCCACTTGTCCAATCGTGTACATGATCAGTGTTTCCTCTTTCGTCTGCCTCATTCCAAGTCCGAAAAAAGCCCACCCTTTGAATTCTCACACCAAGAATACCAAGGTAACCTTCTTGGTGGTGTCATACTCAACTCGACACCGTTGAGGTTCTGTGGAGACTGTTCATGTGCTGTTAGGGGAGTTCGTGACTAAGGCGATCGTTGAGGACGAGCGCGAAGTTTTCGTGCAGTGTTGCGGTCGTGTTGTTCGAGCGTTCGAGGTTTCTGTGTTCGAGCGTTCGTGACCAAGGAACGTGGAGACAAGTCTACAAATGTTCGTAGAGTTTTCTCCTTGTTCATTTATAGTTATTCATGCTGTAATTTCTATATTAATTGCATAACCGCATGTTTCTATATGACTGTAATTTGTAATGTTCATTCATGATTGTAATTTGGAATGATCTTATTTCGCTGCTTATGGAAATCTCGAGTCCAATTTCCTTCATTTATTGTATATTAACAAAACTATACGTTATATCACATATAACATATAACCTATAGTCTATATTATATCACATATAATATAACCTATAATTTATTAATCTCTCATATAACCTATGGTATTAATATGAATTATATTCATATTAATTTTAACCTATAATTTTTATATGAATTATATTCATATAGTTATATATTTGAATCATATTCAAATATTTATTTCTCGCATTAAAACTTTATACTATAACATATCATATACAATATATTAATTATCTCTAATATCTTTAATTAATTTAAACAATTCAAATTAATCCAAAATTAATTTGATTCTCAATCATCTTAATTGAGCTAACGAATGGACCTTATGGACCTAGAGCTTGAACCTCCAATGATACTTGATTAATTAATTAAATTCTTTTATTAAATTAATCAACCTACACTAACTATCAATCACTCCACTAAAGATCGATAATTGCACTTTTTGCACTATAGATATAATCAATCAATAGTGCATTGACCCTTCACAAATTGCTTGTAAATATAGCTGGACCAAAATTATCGTTTTGCCCTTGTAGTTATATCTAACTTCTTAAGTACCATTAATCTCTCTAATGAACAATTAGTCCTAGTCCCACTACAACTAGACCCTCTCTGGCCAATGAGAGGGTGAGAGCCCTCATTATTCAAGACCAGGGATTAGCCTTGGGAGCAATTCATCTACTTGTCATAACAAAGGGAATGATTGAATTCCATCTTGTGTAGTTGAGTTCCTAGCTCCCCACTTAGATGAATCCCCAAAATTGTAGGCTTATTGAATCGATGAATCTGGTCACTCTCATCCGTACAAATCAAAGGACTATCTTTATAGGTAGGAGTTTGCAACTCACTCAGGATTAAGGTCAAGTCACCTATGGTCATCCTAGTGAAATGTAAGTCTCTTCTAGCAATGGTGTTATAACGAGAGACTAATTATTTCATGGTTTGGTCTTATACAAACTCTTTGTATAGGATTCTACCGCTCAAAATCAGATCATTTGTAACACTTTACAACAATTGTAACAATTACAAAGCGGGTCGTAACTGTAGTGCCACCAAGATAAGATACCTAGCTTTATCCATCTACTACAGATCATTTAGGTTATTAATTAAACATGTTCCACCCGTATATCTCCACATACATGTTTAAGTTGAAGGAACTGTGAGTTCCATTGCGAAAGCGGGGTCGTTCCCAATTCCTAATTTTAACATAATGATAATTTACAGTACAAATAAATATGCATTAACATTAAATTACAACATGCTTTACAAAAGAGGAAGATGGGTTAGGAAAACACTTACCCTTAAAGAATACAACTATCTTCACGAAATCCTCCTCGATTGGTCATGACCAATTCGAAAAAACTCCCAAGAACATAGTAATCCAAGATGGCCACGACCACAAAATCCTCCTCATTATTCTCCTTAAGGTAGCGTGAGAATATCAGGATTTGTGGGCTCTGAATCTTTTTAGGAGAGGGAGAGAATTTTGAGAGGGAAGAAATTTTGTTTTGGGGAAGTTTTTCTAGGAAAAAACACAGATCTCTCCTCTGATCTTCTCTTTTGTGAAGTAGAAGATGAAAAATATAAAAAATAAAATACCACCCATTCACCAAGTTAATCTAAGAGAGAATTAAGGGGACGGAAGTTATTTCCCTCCCTTTGATTTCAAAAATTAAATTAAATTAATTTTTTTCAATGATACATGGCATTTGATAAAATCCAATTCATATTAAATTTAATTATATGAATCTCATCCATATAATTAGTATTTGAATCATATTCAAATATTTAATTCCTCTCAAAATAAATTTTATATTATAATGTATCAAATACATTATATTAGTTATATCATATATAATTTTTTTTAAATTAAATATATCATATACAATTAATTTGAACAATTCAAATTAATCCAAAATTAATTCTCAATAATCCTAGTTAAGCTACAGAGGGGACCTTGTGAACTTGTAGATTGAAGCTCCAATGGTACTCGAATAATAAATTAAACTTTTTTAATTAAATTATTCAACATCCATTAACTACTAGTTACTTCACTAAAGACCAACAACTACACTATTCACATTATAGATATATTTAGTCCATTAGATATAACCAATCAACAGTTTGATGACCTTTCACAAATTGTCCGGAAGTATAGTTAGACCAAAATTACGTTTTTCCCTGTAGTTACATCTAACTCCTTAACTACGACTTATCCCTTTAATGAACAATAATAAGTCATCAGCTCTTAAAGGAGCAATTTATCTACTTACTCCGATATTAGGGAATGAGTGAATTCCGTCTTGTGTAGTTGTGTTTCTAGCTCCCCAAGCAAACAAATCCCAAAATGGTAGGCTTATTGAGTCGGCAATATGGCCACTCTCACCCATAAAAATCAAAGGACCTCTTTCATAGGTAGGAGTTCACAACTCACTCAAGATTCAAGTCATGTCATCTATAGTCATCCTGGTGTAATGTAAGTCTTTATTATTAACCGCGTTATACAAAGAGATTATTCATTTCGTGGTTCGGTCTTATTCAAACCCTTTTATATAGAACACCCCTGCTCACATGTGTCCACATGAATGATCAGGATCAGATCATTTGTAGCACTTTTGCAACAATTTTAACATCTACAAAGTGGGCCATATTGATAGTGTCACCAAGATAAGGTATCCAACTTTATCTATTTAATACAGACCATTTAGGTTATCACATAAAAATGACCCACTTGTATGTCTCTGCATACATGTTTAAACTACATAAGATAACCTTGGATCTTAGTTGATTGGTTTTGTGGGTTAATACTACTAAATGTCAAATAAAATACTTCATATTTTATTAAACAAATAAATCGTTTGTACATTACAATTACACAGGACCCACAAGATTTATAGCATCAACCCCAACATAAGTTACATAAAATAACTTAGGATCTTAGTTTATTGGATTAAGTTAGTACATAAAAAATAACAACTATTTATTAATAACAATTTGATCACAGATGTTTACAAACTAAGAGAATGTCACCACGAGCTACTTTCAAACATAGAAGAAGATGACACCTAAACAGGCTCGATGACAAGATTTTCTTGTGGAGTTTGATTATAGACTTGAATATAAACCAAGACAGGCCAACGTAGTGGTGGATGCACTCAGTCGCAAAGCTGAACTTTCTCCTTTTACCAGCATGCCTGCAAGTAATTTTCTTGATCAAATCAAAGAAGGCATGGAGTGAGATGAAATGGATAAGAGCCTACTCAAGATAAAAAAATAAGAGAAGAATCAAAGGTTTTGGGAACAAGATGGCATTCTTCTCACCACTAGAAACCGAATTTTGGTGGCAAGATGGGGGAATTTACAAAGAGATATTCTAAAAGAATACCACGAATCTCTCTGTGCAGGTCGCCCAGGTATGAATTTAACTCTCGCCCTCATTCAAGACCAATATTATTGGTCACAAATGCAGGATGATGTCGAAGCCAATGTGAGAACTTGCCTAGTCTGCCAACAAGACAAGGTGGAACAATAGTACCCTACAGGCTTATTAGAGCCAATATCTATTGCTAAAGAACCTTGGGATATTGTTACCATGGACTTCATCATAGATCTACCCAAGTCCAATGGCTATGAGAGCATTAAGGTGCTAGTAGACCGATTTAGCAAGTATGTTATCTTCATACCTTGCCCCGCGGATGTCAAGGTAGAAGAGGTAGCCCGCTTATTCGTCAAGAATGTAGTAAAGTTATGGGGGATGACCAGAAGCATCATTAGGATCAAAACCCCCATTTTACAGAGAAGTTTTGGCGAGAGTTATTCAAGTTAATGAGAACAAACTTGAACTTCTCAACAAGCTTTCATCTCCAAAGTGATGGACAGACCGATAGAATTAATGCCCTACTTGAGCAATATTTACAACACTATGTCAGTGTCCACCAAAAAAATTGGGCGAGTCTCCTTGACATAGCCCAATTCTCTTACAACCTCTAGAGGAGTGAGTCCACGAGTAAAAGTCTCTTCGAGATAGAGGTTGGACAACAGCCTAATACGCCTGGTGTCCTCATCACCCTTTGTAAAAGGCTCAACCCATCAGCTTACAAATTTGCTAAAAATGGAAGGTGGAGCAAGATGTTACTCATGCCTATCTTGGCCAAGTTGCCTCATGAATGCAGAAAGAGGTAGATGCCAAAAGACACCCCAAGGAGTACAAAGAAGGGGACAAGGTAATGATCAAACTACTATCTAATCAATTTAAGTCCTTCTGGAAGGTACACAAGGGGTTGGTCCGAAAATATAAAGGCTCACTCCCCATAATTAGATGCGTTAGAAATGCAACATATCAAGTGGAGTTGCCACCAAAAATCAAAATACATGATATCTTCCATCTAAGCATGCTAAAGCCATTCCATGAGATCCTAGTAGATCAAAAGATAAGCAGAAGAGAAGTTCCAAGCTACACCAAGTATCAAGTTAAATGGCAAGGGTTACCAGATGACGAGGCTAGCTAGGAACATGAAGAATTGCTTTGAAAATTCACAGATGACGTCAAACAATATTGGGAGAAGAACACAACGAGGACGTTGTGAAATTAAGTGGGGGAGGGTGTCATGCCCTACAAAAAGACCCTAAAACAAATTTTTTCGCAAAAGCTCCCTAGCACAGCCAAGGAGAGCATCGAAGTTCCTCGCAACATCCAAGATAACCAAGCGCGGCCCATGACCGCGCCATGCCCACTCGTGTAACTATAAAAAAGGTGCATCCTCTCACATGCTTATGCGCACTCTCAATGAAGCACACCTATGCGCGTGCCTTTACTTCGCTCATCAGACAGGCGCTGGGCAACGCCAACGCCCACACCCGTGCACACTCGAGAAGGTCCTCAAAGATTTTAGAAACTTCTAGAAAGCTCTAGTGCCCACACCTCTATCTCATACGCATCTGGAAAGCCAGAGGCTCTACTAGATATGTCTGAAAAAGCCCAAACAACACCAGACTATGCCCACTGCTCGCCCATGGCCTAGACAGGCCCAGAAGGCTCTAGACTGTGCTAGTCAATCCTAGAATGCTCGAGAAGGCCCCAGACCAATCTTGAAGTCTCTATTACGTGCTTGGACAAGGCTAGAGCCTACAATGTCACAAGCACTAGAATGTACTACAAGGGTCTAAAGTGATTAAGATAGGTCTAGAATATTCAAGAAAGGGCTTATATGTACATAGACATTTAAGGAAAGCCCTAGAAAGCCCCATGGTTGACCTACATAGGCGATTAAGGCCTCTTAAATTCGGTGGCCAACCCTATAAATAACCCTTAAGGGCTCATTTGTACATCATCGGTTGAGAAGGTAATAAAGCGTACACACATTCACTCAAACTCTCATGTTTACCTTCTTTAGTCCCTTTAGATATTCCCTTGTGCCTTAGCAAGACACAAACCTCTCCCGAGGCTTACTTGGAGTGTCTTTAACCAAGATCACTCAAGTGTTGCACGACTGGTTGCTTGTAAAAATACAACCGCATGACACATAGCTCCAGAACAAAAATACAAACAAATATAATTTATACAGGCAACAAAAACTCATGAATAAAGCAAACACTACTCAATATTGGAACAAAAACCACAAAAAAAAAAAAAAAAAAAGATATGGTATAAGAAATGAGTTGTCGATTACCAAAACACCAACTTTAGGCAAAAGAACGATGGGAGAAACCAAATGCAAGTAGTCAGTGAAACAAGAACTAATTCTAAAATACTCTAATTGATCATTTTATTTGAAATTATCTTGGGTAGGAAAAGAACAAATTTTAAAACAACTCATAGATACGCTCATTTTTTTTCATATAGAAATTTTTGTTTTAATTTATCCAATTTATTCCATTCTCACACCAATTTCTCATTAACCAAATATAAACTGACATCAAGTAAGCATATAATCCCACAAAATCATAAAATTCTAAAATAAAAATCTCCTCTTAAAATTTAGTAAAATGATAGATAGCTAAATGAAACTTCTTAACTAATATCAATAAATAGAATAATTGATTCACAAAAAGGATCAACAAAGTCTTCACCACAACAAATTTGACAATGCATGTGTTTTATTATTTTCTCTTCTACTAGTTGTCATCAAAATTATTATCCAAATCTCAATATATCTCTAATTCTCGATGTATCTCTCTTTTTGTGTACTAAACTCAATCAACGTATTAACACATAATCAATTAATAAAGTACAACTTTGTTAAAACATTTAAGTCTTAAAGATCCTTGGGGATTCCATTATTGTTTTTCTTCTTCCTAAAGTCTATATACTTAAATTGACGGATTTTTTAGGTAAATAGAGCCCAATCAAATTATGAAACAAGAGAATCAGTAACAAGAAGAGAATCACGAGAAAGGGGAAATGAAGAAGTGGAGTAAAAGATGGTATAATCGAAGAAGAGGGTGGAGAAAAAATAGGGGAAATTGAGAAGTCCTAAGTCATAGATTTAAGTAGGAGAGAGAGAAATCATAATAGAGATTTGATAAGGTGTAGATAAATAGTAAGGACATTGTTTCAACTTTTTTAAGGCAATACTACAACAAGTTTGGCTTTAGGTATTAGTTTGGTTCATATACTAACAATAGATTAAGTGTATTTTGGATTTTTTTTTTTTTTAAGTTTAAGGGTTTTCTTGAATTTCTTTAAAGTTTAGGGATATATATTTTTGAAATAAAGTTCTAATAGTTTCCATCCAAAAGTAAATGGTAAAGATATTTTTGAACTATGTTTGAAAGTGTAAGATTACTTATGAAACTTTTAAAAGTTTAAGAGTGTTTTTGACACAATGTATAAAGTTAAAGGGTGATTTTTATAATTTAACCAATATATATTAATGGCATCACTATGATTATGATAGTATTTGTATTTTTTTAAAAAATAATAATAATAATAATACAACTTTAGTTATTATAGTGGCTAATTTAAATAATAATGCTCAAGGTAATTGTCATGATCTTCTCTTATAGAAATTATAAGTTCCTTCTCTAACCATCGTAATAGTTGTTATACTAAAAAAAATTAAAAATAATGAGATAAAAAAAACCAAATGGAGGTTAAAATGTATAAGAAAAATAATAAAAACAATTTTTTAGAGATAGAAGGGAAAAGAAAACTGAACCAACGAGTTGGCCTGCTGGGCCGGCTGCAAGAGTTCGGTGCACCCAACAAAACGAAAATCAACGAACCAATCCACCTTATACATAATCTTCGGCTAACTTAGATTTTGATTGAAATATAATAACCACCCGTACTTTTTCCTATCGCATACATAAACTTTGTTTTCTTTTAGCTGTTAATTTGTTAAAGTCCTAAATTCTTTTTTTTTTTTAATAAATAAATCTTATTATACTTTTTCTATCCTATCATTTTATTAAATTCGTGATCTCATAGTGTTTTTTTCCCTCTAAATTCGTTTTTTTTTTAATTTTAACAAATAAATCTTATTATTTTATAAGTATGTTAAATTAGATGTGATGTAGACGCCCATTATTACTGTCTATTGCTCGTATATCACTTATCCATTATCTCATGTATTATCCATGTGTCTTAAGATTACATATTATTTGTAACAACCCAAATTTCTATTATGTTTCTTGGACACTACTTTGTGCATGCATAGGCTTAACAATAAATTCCTCGAGGGAAAATTAAATAAGAGAAATAAAACTTTTATTTCATTAAATAAAGCTCAAATAATAAAATCTTGAAAATACCTTTCAGGGTATCCCTGACCCAAATATAGAATAAATATCAATTAAATAAATTAATAAATGAATAAATAAAATAATCGTGAATTTTAAAATATTAGATTCCTAAATCAAACCCTATCAAATGAAACCTAAGTGCGGAAAAACCTGAAAAACGTGAAAGGAAAAGGATGAGTATATAAATATACTCAGTAAGCAACCCACTACTGGACTCACTAGGTGAACTGTTAGCCTTCCTATCGGGACTCAAGTGCACAATACGCATCGTAGGCATAAACATAGGCATAAGCATAAGGGGCGAACCCGAAGGTATGGTTTCATAAGTGGTGATCCCTCTGGGTCACAGTCATAAGCATAAATGGTGATTCCAAAGGAACACTGAAACATAAACATAAGATGTGAACTTGAAGGTTCACTACATGCGATGTACGTAGACCGATAAGAACACTAACAGTCACTATCAGTCTTACATAGGCACAAGCACAATCAAAGTCTTAAATCATGCATAGGGTCCGAAAAGTCTCATAATACATCCATCAGTCAAACACTGCAATAATACAAAATATCGAAATTCCATAGCAAAAATAGCCAAAAGATTCCATAGCATAATGATGAGAAGAATTATTAAGAATTCAAATGGACATCCATTGAAAAGTCAAAAGATTCTTCAATCTAACGAATTATCATATGATGTTTGCTCTCAAGGCAAATTAATCATTATACCATCACTAGTCAAAGTGGGAACTAAATCACCTGCATTTTTAAAATGAATTCATGGTGATATGTGGACCTATTAACCCACAAAGTAGACCATTTAGATATTTTATGGTATTAATAGATGCATCCAGCAGATGGTCACATGTGTGTTTATTATCAAGTCAAAATCTTGCAAGCAAGATTACTTGCTCAAATAATTAAGTTAAGAGCATAATTTCTTGATTATACAATTAAGACCATTCATCTTGATAATGCTGGTGAATTTACATCCCAAACTTTTGATAATTATTGTATGTCAATTGAGATAAGTGTTGAACATCCTTTAGCTCATGTTAATACACAAAATGGTTTAGCATAATCATTCATAAAATATTTGCAGTTAATTGCTAGACCATTGCTTATGAGAGCTAAGCTTCCTACATCTATAGGGAGACATGCTATTTTGCATGTAGCGTCACTCGTACACATTAGGCCAGTTGCTTATGGCAATGAGCCAAATATTTTCCATCTAAGAATTTTTGGATGTGCAGTATATGCTCAAATTGCTCCACCACAACGTACTAAGATGGGTCCTCAAATGAGGTTAGGAATATATATTGGATATGACTTCCCATCAACTATTAAATATCGTGAACCCTTAATAGGTAATGTATTTACTGCACAATTTGCTGATTGTCATTTTAATGAACAAATTTTCCAACATTAGGGGGAGGAATTAAGAAGTTGAAAAAAGAAATTACATGAAAATGCATTGTTATTGTCTCATGTAGATCCCTCTGCAAATCAATGTGAACTTGAAGTTCAGAAGATAAATCATTTTCAAAATATAACAAATCAGTTACCAGATGCATTTATAGATGCAAAGTAACTAAGTCACATATAACACCTACAAATGTTCCATCAAAAATTGATATCCCAATACAGCAAGTTGTCACAAATGAGTCTGGAACACACAGAATTGTGATAGACCAATGGGTTCCAAAGATAAAATTCCTTGAAAAGAAAAAATAATAAATAATAAAAAAGACTTCGTTGAGGACGTAAATACCCATGATGAAATCTGTGACATAACTTGAAGGTGGAATACATAAAGATAATAATGGGATTTCAATAAGCTATGTCATGACAGGAAAAATGATGGAACCAGACTCAAGTAGTTATTGACAAAAAAATTTCATGTAATGTTGCTCTTGATATTATATCTAAAAGTGAGGATTCTGAACCAAAATCTGTTGAAGAATGTCGACATAAATATTGGCTTTAGTGGAAAGAAACAATTGATGCAAAATTAAACTCATTTTAAAAACGTTAGGTTTTTGGATCAGTAGTACGAACACTAGAAGGTGTCAAATCTGTGGGATACAAATGGGTATTTATGAGGAAAAAAAATGAAAATGAGGCCACAAAATATCAAGACTAGTTGTATGAGGTTTTTTTCACAAAGACTTGGTATTGGTTATGAGGAGACGTATTTTCCAGTTGTGGATGCAATTACACTAAGATATTTAGTTGGTTTGACTGTGTATGAAAGTCTGGATATACATCTTATGAATATAGTCACAACATATTTATATAGATCTCTTGATATCGATATTTATATAAGAACCCCAAAAGGAATTAAGATACCTAAAACACATAAATCAAATTCCCGAAAATTATATTCAATAAAGTTATAAAGATCGCTATATGGATTGAAACAATCAGGACGAATGTGGTACAATTGCCTGAGTGGATATTTGTTGAAAGAATGATATCAAAAAAATCCAATACGTCTATGTGTTTGTATAAAGAAATCACAGTCATGATTGTTATTATAACTGTATATGTTGATGACTTAAATATAATTGGGACTCCTGAAGAGCTTTCAAAGACAATAGAATACCTTAAGAAAGAATTTGAGATGAAAGATCTCGGAAAAAAAAAATTTTACTTAGCTTGCAAATTGAGCATTTAGTAGATGAGATATTTGTTCATCAGTCAACTTATATAAGAAAAGTTTTGAAAATATTTTATATGGACAAAGCACATCCATTGAACACTCCAATGGAAGTTCGTTCACTAGATGTGAAGAAAAATATATTTCAACCTCGAGATGATAATGAAAAGCTTCTTAGTCCTAAAGTGTCATATCTTAGTGCAATTGGTGCACTTATGTATCTTGCCAATAATACAAGACCAAATATTGCATATCCAGTAAATTTATTAGCAAAATATAGTTCTTCTCCAACAAAAAGATATTGGAATGAAATTGAGCATGTACTTCGTTATCTCCAAAGAATGGTCGACATGAGTTTATTTTATTCAAATAAATTAAATTTTGATCTAATTGGTTATGCAAATTCTAGATATTTATCTAATCTACATAATGCTAGATCTCAAACAGGCTACCTGTTCACATGTGGAGGAATTGTTATATCATGGCGATGGGTGAAACAGGCCACAATAGTCACTTCCTCAAATCGTGTTGAAATTCTTGCAATTCACGAGGCTAGTCGAGAATATGTATGACTAAGATCAATGACTCAGTACATTCGTGGAACATGTGGTTTGTATTCTAGTAAAAATCTTCCAATGATATTATACGAAGATAACACAACATGTATATCCCAAATAAAAAATGATATATTAAAGGAGATAGAACTACATATTTCACCGAAATTTTTTTACACTCATGATCTTGAAAAAAATGGCAACATCACTATACAACAAATTTGTTCGAAAGATAACCTAGCATATTTATTTATAAAGGAATTACCTACTGCAACCTTTGAAAAACTGGTGCACAACATTGGAATCCAACGACTCAGAGATCTCAAGTGATGTTTCCATGAAGGAGAGTAAATATATGTTTTAAGAGTATCAAATTATATGAAATATATACTTTTTTTGTTCACTAGGATTTCTTCCTAGTGGGTTTTTCCCTAGTAAGGTTTTAACGAGGTATATTTCATATATAATGGGCATCTAAGAGGGATTATTTCACATCCGCATTCTCGTTGTGTGCTGTTGTGCTCCTCAAATTCACAACATATTATAGTTTTTGCATCCTACAATTTCACTAGGATTTTTTTTTCTTTTTACATTGATTTGGTCTACTTCCTATAGTTTGAAAATTTTTTTTGTGGTACAACATCAGTTGGGGTGAGAGATTGAATCTCCGACCTCTTGAAATGGAAGTCATGCCAATATTATTGACCTAAACCCACTTTAGCATTTCAAAAATTGTTGACCTACAAAGGAAGTATAAAGTATTGACTTGTGTCATTCTAAGTTTTAATAATAAAAATTATAAACAAACATAATAAATTTGTCTTATGACATTAAGGTACGTGAAGAGATTGTTAAAGGCAAGGATTTAAACTCCATGGTAGCTCCCATTGGAAATAAATTTCTAATGCTTCTAAAAAATATAATACAATAAACTTATATAGTTGTTCTATAATATCATAACGTAAAGTTTTGCTATATAATTCTGATCTTCCGATATTGATTCGATTAAAGCACACTAATTTTGTCAAACTTATTAATCGCTATAGTTCCCTTTAATTTAATAAAAATTAGAAGAAAAAAAAAAGTAAATAAATAAATGGTTATGATTGGTCTTAATCAATTTATAATTCATGAATTGAAAAAAAAAAAGATATTAATTAAAAAATACACGGAAAGGGAAAGAAAGAGTCAAAATTGAAAACCATAATTAAGACGATAAGAACAAGAGGTAGAGAGAGAGGATAAGTACAAATGTCAACATCCCAAAAGCCAAACCAGAAATATCCAAATAATACAAATAATAATAATAATAATATTATTATTATTGATATTATTATATTTTTTAAGGAAACTATGAGAAATGAGTTTAGGTCGGCCCCACAGAATCTGATAAACCGGCCACCGTCCTCCTTCCATCTGTTCGAAACGGGCCGGTGACAAGTGGGTCCCGGTTAGCCTGGCCCACAGAAATTTAAATTTCCGATGAACGCTTTAAATTTCTCGTGACCGTTGATTTTGAAATCACAGGCTCCTGATCCTTACCTGTAAAACAGGAAATTCAAATTCCATACGGAGCGATTGTCTGAATAAAACGCCGTAGTTTTGTTGATACGACGTTAATGAATACGACAAGATCTTGTCAAAAGACGATTTTATCCCTAAAATTTCCGATTTTGTATAAATCTCTTATCTTATCTCCAAAACACATATATATGGGTGTTTCAATTAATTAATTTCCACGCTCATCATTCTTTATATCGTTTATATCCACGTTTAATGACGTGGCAATTTATAGTTATCAAACAACCTTATAACTTTTTAGTTCAGTTCTATTATTTTAATTTGTCATCATTACTCTTAGACCTTGGTCCATTAGAGAATTGGTATTGGCAGTGTTATTTAAGGTTGTCATAGAAAATGTTCTTTCGAATTTTGTTCAATTTTCCTTTCAGGATGTCGTTGTATTTGTAATTCCAAACAGAATATTATTTCTTTGTCAGAAAAAGTATGTGTTATTTTTCCCCATTTTATTTCCTTTTATAGGTCTTGCAATATAGGACAGTTGGGTTGTTATTTTTATACAGAACATTTCCTCTTCTCTTTGTATTATCTTTTAGTACTTCAATTCCTCGTAGGTGGTATAGTCCTTTGTCAAGCTCTCCTTTCAGCAGTGTTTTGTCTGTAGCCTTATCCTTAATGACACAATAGTTAGTGTGAAATTTAACAATCACAGAATTATCATGAGCTAACTTGGATATGCTAATCAAATTCTTTGCAATATTAGGCCCACATAGGACATCATTTAGTATAAACTCATTTCTTCCATCAAATAAATATGACTGACCAGTGTGAGTATATGCAGTTTTTCACCATTACCTACAATGACCAGTTCATTACCTCCATACTCGGTTGGGTTGTTGATGTTGTTATAATCAGGAGTGACATAATTAGTAACTCCACTATCGATGTACCAATTTGGATCAGCTATTATCTCTGGTGTGGCCATGAAGGGGTTGGAGGGCTGTGAGGCTGTGAACATAGCTGCGACATTGTTGTTGGGGCCAACCGACCCATGATTTCCTCTGCCTTGTCCATTTTTTTGAGAGTATTCTTTATCAAATCGATGATAGAATACTAGGGCTGAGTGACCATACTTCCCACAAACTTGACATGTTGGTCTGTTTGAGTTGTTGTTTTGACCTCTTCCTCGACCTCGGCCGCCATCTTGTCCATTGAATGAATTATGATTAGAGCTACTGCCTTTGGAGCTGTTGTCCTGTTGCCTATACCCATTGAATGAGGGATTGAAATGTGGCTTCCCTCCAAACACAAGTTACATTGACAGAAGGCTGCTGGGCAAAGGAGCTATGCATTTTGACAGAGTTTTGGTGTTCCAATCATTTTTCATAAGAAAGAAGTTCGGATTGCATATCTAACCAAGAAATACCTGGTTTACCTTGGATACCCACGACTATTGGGTTGTATTCTTCATCAAGGCCTAGGAGAACTTGTGAGATTAGTGCTCTTGTCAACACGGGGTTGCCTGCTTAAGCAAGGTTGTCGGAGTGCAGCTTCATCAGCTTAAGGCACTCACTCATTTTCTGACTGCCTTTCTTTGTCTGTTGGAACACCTGCCTTAGGTAGTTTTCTTCAGCTCGAGATTGAACACCGAACAGCTCTTGGATGGCTTGCCACAGTTCTTTGGCATTTTCGTACCCCTTAAGTTGGACGGCTACATTTGGAGCCATGGAGTTGTCCAACCATTTTAGTAGGAGTTGATCGATGACCAGCCATGCTTCATATTGGGGATTCAGACATCGTTCAACTAAGGAGCTGACTCTGTTGTCACTGATCGTTTGGGAGCTAGAAGTTACTTCAGAGGTAGTCTGGACAAACATCGGTGGGTAGGGTATTTGTCCTGAGAGATGTCCTTCGAGCTTGTAGCTTCGGAGGATGGGCAGCGTGAGCATCTTCCACAACATGAAGTTGCCGCATTCTAGCTTCGTGGTGGTGAGCTGATTTAGGAGCTGATTGAGGGGTGGTGTGCTAAACTTCACTGGTTCGGCGGTGGAGGAACTTCCGGTGAGTGTGGCGTCGACCATGGTAGCTCTGATACCAAGTTGAAAATCAAGAGGTTTTGTTTTTTAGAGAGCCTTTTCAACTTCCTTTTTTTCTCCTTTTTGTTCTTTCAATGCAATAGTAGCTACAACCCTATATTCTTTTATACACTCATTGCCCTACAATATGGTTATATAATAATACAAAAAGAATAAAGAATATCACACTTGGCTTGGTTGTATTGGTGGAGAGAAAACAAATTCTCAACTGAATGGTAGTGACTCAATTCTATTTTCTTCCACCTTTCCTTTGCCTTTTTCATTTTTATTTTCTTCTCTAACAAGGTGAAGGTCAGTTCTCATTTTCTGTGGTGCTATTTAAGAGAATTTGTTTCTCTTTTTTGGTTTGCCACCTGAAAATGTATTTGTGAGTCATTTGGTTTTTTTGTTGGTATCGACAGACATATCTATGTAAATCCTATAATTGTGAAGTGTGTTCGTTTGTTGATCGTGGTTATTCCGTGTATCTTGGTGATTTGATTACAGCATATTGAGAATTAAGGATGTTCATGAGTTGGGTTGGGTTGGGTTGTGTTGGGTTGTGTTGAAAGACTTTTTAGACCCAACCCACCTAACTCAATTGTTCGAGTTGTAAATTTTTTCAATCCAAATGACCCTTATTAAAAAATGAACTCAACCCAATCCAACCAAGAAATATTTGGGTTAGGTTGATTCGGGTTAATCGAGTCATTTATTTAAAATTTTTTTCTTAAAAAAAAGCAAAACATAAATATGTAAAAGTCTAATTTAATTATTTTCATATATCGAATTAAGATTAATCACTCAATTTTAATCTATGTAGTGAAAAATTTCTTTCTATAGTGCAAAGAAACTACCTTTAAGAGTTGTTGAAGAATAAATTATTAAAAAAATATTAGAATTAAATATAATTAAAATTAATATTTGTATAAATAATTGTGTTATAAGTAATTAAAAATATATATTTTAAAGTTAATAATAAATTCGAGTTGGTTCGGTTATATTAGATGAACCCATAAACCAACCCAACCCATACATTTTTTATTTATTTGAACCCAACCCAAACCGCACGGGTTGGATTGGGTTGATCGGTTTTTTCAGATCTTCGGATTTTTTGAACACTCCTATTGAGAATGGATTCTCATACTTAAAAGTTGAGAGGGAGTCTCACACTTGGATCACATATAAAAGTGATCATTCAAGAAGTTAAGCTATTCATGTGTCCTTATAACTATCATTTATTTGCAAATAAATATAACATTATAATTGCTTGACATTTTATTACTGAAACTATCTTTCTTGGATACACTGCCTCTAGACGTAGGTAGTATTGCACCAAGCTAGATTATCAAACTCTGTATTTATTTAGTACTTTATTTTTCTGTATTTATCTATGATGTTCTTTGAATTGCTATAACATTGTATGTAATAAGTGTCATTGTATACTAGATGACTTTTATTCATATACCTTTAATTTTTTATTTTGATTCTATTATATATATATATATATATATATATATATATAACGTAAATGCAACATGACTAAATGATTGAATTGGCTAGTGATAATTTAACGACATACGGAAGTAGGCCAATTATTATAAGAAAAAAAGAAACACAAATAATGGAAATTGAGTAGAAGACATTTTGAACCCTTTTTTTCTTCTCTTGTCGTTTGTGTGTTTTTATTTTTATTTTTTTAAAAAAGTGGGTCACTATTTTGTGTCAATCACCACCTTGACGGTTTGTTTCATACATCAACACTCGGAAAAATTATCATAAATCAAAATAGGATTTTTTAAAAAAATTAGCCTTTTTAAAAGAAAAAAAAAACTAGTTAAAATTTCAATAGATTGCAACTAATTTAAATTTTACCGAAGTGAAAAAGTAAACACTAGATAAGTAATTGAACGAAAATTAGATTTGAAAAAGATAAATAAATAAGACTTATTGTTTGTAATTATTCAATTATGATATATTTATAATTGGCTATTAGAAAGTAAGAAATTATCTTCTTCTTTTTCAATTTTTTTTTTTTTCTCTTAGAAAAGTTAGGATTGAATTTCCATTTGTGAGAGACCCTTATCCATTAAAGATTATTGGAAAAGATGGCCCATTAACACGTGGCTTTAATTTAATGATTATGCCACAACACACCCCAACTTGGTTTTAGCTACAATAAATAGGAGAAATGAGTGGATAACCATATTACGACGTTTTCCCCAATTATTACTATTTCCATATTTTACTTACATGCTTTTCTTCTTAACACGTGCAGTTTACACCTTTTACACACCAACTGATCTACGTAGGGACTGAGGACGCGTGCCTCCCTCAAATTATTATTATTATTATTTTTTTTTACATTTTTAATAGAAATATCAAATATATTTTTATATATACAATTAATATGTCATTAAAATCTTTAAATAGAGTAGTGTTAGGGAGGCACAATCTGTTACTGTGGGTAGTGGGTTTAATTTGAGTTCTCTTTTTTACACTTTAAAATTGAATTTTGTGTAGTGTTGCATGCCCGTGTGTAGTGCATTCCCATGCCTTGTCCGTGGGCCAATAACAAAAAAGGAATTTAGCTTTTTTATTAAAAACAAAATTCTTAATTAAAATTTCCGAAGACTTTGAAAAATGCTCCAAATAATTTAAAATTGATTACACCTAACATAACGAACTCTATTGCAGTAGAAATTGTTAATATAGTTATAAGAGATATGGGTGACAAATAATTTTCTATGTCGATAGACGAATCAAAAGATATATATTCAAAGAAGTAGATGTTAGTTGTATTCTGATATGTGGATAAAAGTCATGTGATTGAATGATTTGTTGGAATCATACATGTCAATAATACAAGGCTCTATCACTTTAAAAAGTTATTGATGATTTTTTTTTTTCCTCAACATGAATTAAGTATTGCTAGTTTGCGAGGACAAAGATATGATAAAGCAAGTAATATGCAAAGTGAGTTCAGTGACTTAAAAACACTTATTCTAAAAGAAATGTGCTTTTTACATTCTCATTAGTTTCAATTAGCTCTCATAGCTACTACAAAAAAACATGTTATTGTGTAGAAGATAACATTAAATCAAGAGACAATGATTAAAATGACTAGAAGATACTCGATGTGGATCATATTACAACACTTTAACAAGTTTTATTACAATGTTCTCTTTAGCAATTGATGTATACAATTGTGCAAGGTGGATCAAATTCAGAACAAAAAATATGAACTAAAGATTCTTATAAATTCGATCTTGTCATTTGACTTTGTTTCCAATATACATTTCATTAAAATATCTTGGAAATCACTAATAACTTGTCTCAAACATCACAAAGAAAAGATCAGAATATTATGAATGTAATGAGTTTAATCACTAATAACTTGTTGGGATCCATTATTGGAGATGGTTTCTTATTTTTGCAATAGTCTCGATATTGAAATTCTTAAAATGGATGACATATTTCTGGTTCGAGGACAACAAAGTTGAAAATATCAACTAATTACACATTTGCATCATTACTTGTTGACGATTTCTATGTTGTCATTGTTATGTAACTTCAAGAGTTGAATAATCGTTTTACTAAAACAAGTACTGAATTGCTTCTCTTGTGGCCTGTTTGAATCTGAGTAATTCATTTGCTACTTTTGATATTCAATCGAATTGTTCAATTTTATCCAAGAAACGTTTTATCTATTGAACTCTTTATGGTTGAGGATCAACTTCAAAATTACATCATTGATATGCATTCAAAATGTGGATAAAAGTCATGCTTTGTTGAACTAAAAAGCATAGCTGATCTCGCAGTAAAAATTTTCATGAAAAATAAATATAAGGTCTATCTATTAGTTTATCGATTGTTTACCTTGGCATTGATTTTACCTGTTGCAACAACTACCATTAAGAGTATTTTATGCTATGAATATTATAAAGACTCAATTGTGTAATCGAATGGAAAATCAATAGATGAATGATTGTCTTATAACATATATTGAGAAAGATTTATTGGATGAGTTAGATAATAAAGTTATCATCAATCAGTTTCAAAACATGGAAGTTCGTAAAGGACAGTTGTAATGTGTACTAAAGTAGTTAATATATAAAACTATGAATACTTTTTCCCTTTTACATTTTTTATAATTTTTTTTATTACGTAATGCCCCTATATAAAATTCTTGGATCTACCATTGTACATGCATATATAAAGATATCGAAAATTAAAGTTCTTTTTATTTTTTATTTTAGAAAATAAAGAATTAATGTTCTTATTGTATAGTTATTTGGTTTCTTATTTTTAATCGTGAGCTTGTCTTTTAAAGCTTTTGTACTATAATTTTCATTTTTCAAAATAAATATTGATTTTTAGTTCATTTCTTAAAAAAAAGAAAAACTAAAACAAAATTTGTAACTTTTTTTTGTCCAAGACTTGACTTGGTAATAGAATTTATAAGTTTAATTTTCTTTTTTCAAAAAAAAAAAAAGAAAAAGAAAAACCAACCATGAAAACCTAAGATCTTTTAATTAATTTTAAGACAAGACTAATCTATAATTAGAATGTAGAATTCTGTCAAATTTTGGTAGAAATCTCAAAATTTTGAGATTTCGATCGGTTCAAACTTTCGATAGGGAAAATTTTGATTTTCTCCATATTTTTTAAAATTTCAATTTTTTTTTTTTTTTTAAATAATTAGGAAGGATAGTTCAAGAGTAGGTTTTTCTTTTTCCTTTTTTATCCTATAAAATCTTTATTTTCCAAGAAACCATATATTTCATTCAAATATTTTTTATCGAATTTTTACATCATTTTACCTCGAACTTGGATTAATGTGAGTTATCTTTTATTCTTCTCATTTTCTCTCAAGTTCTATCTGCTTATAAAATTTTCTTTTTCTCAAAATTTCCTTAAAATCGAACCTTGATATTTCCATCATGCTTTGCTATTTTCTTCTTGTTATAAGCTTCAATTCTTAACATGACGTGCTTTTTACTTTATCTAGTTATTTTTCTTATTACCGAATTTAGCCAAAAAAATTTCTAACTTTTCAACGTAATTTAATAATAATTTTAATGACAGAGATTACATAGAAGCATAACTAAAATCGACACGTGACAAAAAAAATTTATTATATTTAAAAAAAATTAAAAAAATAATATCTAATTCTTTTGTTAATCAATTTTAATATGACAAAAAAAAAAAAAAAGGCCTTATTCAAAATTGTTAGCTTAAGAAGTCTCTCTCTATTTATATACGTACTCTTACCAAATATTTCTATTATGTAAAATATTCCATCGTGGAAGTAAACAAAATTGAAATTGGAACACTTTCTATATAATTAAAATGGATAATCAATCGAAATATGGCTTGGCAATAATATAAATTAAAAAGTCAAAGATCCACATATTGGTTAACTCATAATCATGAGGCTTAATTTGCATTCTTTATTTAACGAAACTTGGGGGCATGTTATACATTATTCCTTTTAATCCATAATCTATTCAAATTCAATCTTGATTGAGATTTGCTTCATATATTTGTAAACTCAAAATAACTTAAATAATGGTATTCGTTAAAATGGGTTTATATATATATATTTCTCTTCATCATATTATATGTTAATATTGTAGATGGAAAATTCCAAACAAAAAAACTCACTTGATCTTCACGTGCCTTTGACATTGAATTTATAACTTCGGATAAGGAAGATGACTTGCAAGACAAGATAAGAAAACACTGATGTGGTGTCAGCCACATAATCTCAGATGCTTAAATTACTATTTAGTAAAAGAATAGAGGAAGCTAGAGACAAAGGAGAAGAACTTACCTTTGGGTATGCTTGTTGTTAGAACAGATGTCACAAAATGTTGTTGTGTCGTGGAGAAACCACTATTTTGAAAGTAATTACGGTGCGACCTCGGTGCTAATCGCTATGTCGGTTGCTCCCCAAGGTTAACACGGTCTCCAAATTTAAACGTGCACTCGTCAAAAAATGGATTAAAACCGATGAGAAGAATGCTCAGAAACATAAAAAGAATTTAGAAGAAAACAGAAGAAGGAAATCAAGTTGTTGTGTCTCCTTTCTTAGGTCTAATATGTGTTAAAGAGCAGCGGAGAGGAGGACACGAACGGTCACAACCAAACGATCACAAACGAACGGTTAAAAAAATGAATGAATAGTTAACAAAATACTAATAAAAATATTCAATAAATTTTTTATTAAAAATATAAGTAATAAAAATTTAGTTCTTTTTTGCGCAACCGCAGTTACCTAAACCCGCCCGTCCGACCGGACGAATAGTGGCAGCGGCGCGCGTGTGTGGTGAAAGGGTTTCACTTCCATAAATGGCTGTTACAGAAAAGTTAACAAGTAAACAATATAAAAGATTATTTGAGAAAACTGTTCTGAGCAAATAAAGGAGATCAAACTTAAACATCAATATCTAACGATTTGAATTGATGCATAGTGAAGTAGAACAACAACCTTGTTAAAAAGAGTGAGTTGCTTCTTGAACTTTCAATAACACTGGCTGAGACCCCCACAACACGTTTTACTCCTAGTCCTTCTTTCGATTCTGCATTATAAAGTGCTTATTATGGTCATACACATAAACCTCGGGTCACTGTGAAAGCTTTAGAAAGAGACCTTTAAACTCTTTCATAGTAGGCGACCACACCTTCACTATCATGTTAGTTGCTTCATAAAGTTTGTTAGAGACAAACTACTCAAATTGAGCTATGAAGACTTAGTCATTTAGTCCGTGTCAGGACCAGCTTCATCAAGTTTATCAAAGACAAACTACTCAAATACTAAACTATGAAGATTTCATCATTATCCATCAAGTCTACATCAGGACCACCCAAAGAAAGAGCTATAGATCATTAAAAGATTTTAGTATTATCTGTCAAGTCCATCCTAGGACCACCCATATAACGGACTATGGACCATCAAATCTATCGAAACAGACCACCCAAACAAATGGCTATAGACCATCAAGTCTATCACAATAGACCACCTAGATAAAAGGCTATAAAATCCTATAAGGGTTTAAACCTCATGTTTACTGGTGATTCTAAAATTATTTTCCTTACTTGGCCTTTGGTCAAAGGATCAAACAAATTTTTCTCACACCTCACAAATTCCAAAGAAATAATTCCTCTTTTTAACAATTTTCTCACAACTCCATGTCTAAGACATATATATCTCATTTTGCAATTATATACACTATTCTTGACAATACCTATGGCAGTCTGTGAATCATAGTGCACAGAGACTCGTACTGATGCCCTCCACAGTGGTACATCCCTAGTAGGCTTCTAAGCCATTCAACCTCTCGTCCTACTAGTTTTGGAGCAATAAATTAAGATTCCATAATGGATCTAGCTATGCAAGTCTGTTTTGCATATTTCCATGACATTGCTCCTCCTCCAAGTAATAATACATAGAACTGACCTCATCATTATTAGATACCCAATTTGCATCACAATAACCTTCTAATACAATAGAAAATTTGTTAAAATACAAACAATAATCCATGGTTCCCTTAAGATATCTACAGACGAGGAAGAAAATTTCAATGATCCTTATCAAGATTATGTGTATATCTACTCAATCTATTTACAACATATGCAATATCAGGTCTAATATAGTTCAACAAAAATATAACACTATCTATAATCTTTGCATACCCAGACTAAGATACACAATCACCTTTATATTTCTTAAGACTTATACTAACGTCACAAGGAGTTCTTAAACCATTTTCAGTTTTTCTTATCTTAACACCAAGTATTGTGTCAGCTTCCCCTAAGTCTTTTATTTCGAAATGGAAAGACAATAACAATTTAGTATTATGTATCGTCTCTATGTTTGTTCCAAAGAGGAGCATACCATCAACATACAAACATATAATCACACACTCAGCTCCTAACAACTTTGAAAAAACACAAGTATCTTAGGAGTTTACCTTAAATCTGTTTATCAAAGTATTATTGAGTTTTTCATACCAATGTTTAAGAGCTTGTTTAAGACCATGATGAGTTTTTTTTTTTTTTTTTTTTTTTTTTTTTTTTTAAAAAAAAAAAAATTTACATACTTTATTTTCCTAACTGGCTACTATAAAGTCTTCAAGCTGTACAATATAGATTTTTTCTTTTAGATCACCATTGTGGAATGTTGTTTTACTACATCCATTTTGTGGATTAGAAGTCTATGGAAAGTAATTAATGTAATCAAGGCTCTAATAGTAGCTACTTTTGTTACAGGGAAATATGTGTCAAAGTAGTCAATACCTTGTTTTTGTGTGCACCATACTACTACTAATCTAGCCTTGTATCTTTCAATTGAACTATCTGACCTCGTTTTTCTTTTGAAAATCCAATTGCACTTGATAGGCTTATTGAAGGAACCCTAGTGAGACGAACCTTGAGTGGAAGCGGGATCGTCCCAATTTCCATTTGTTTTGAAAAATGATTTTACAGAAAAATAATAACGAGATCATGCATTTGAAAATAATATACATCATACTTTTAACTAAACAAAAAAGAAGAAAATGTTTTTCAAAAAAACTTTACCTTTGAAGACTATTTTCAAAAGTGAATCCTTCGATCTCCAATTGGCACAACCACGAATGCGTCCTAGGTATTCTCAAGGATGAGAGATCTAGGAATGGTGGGCTCTGGCTATTCGGATTGAGGGAATGGAAAGGATGATAAATTACAGCGAACACTTCTTTTGTAAAAACCACAAACACTCTTCTATCTTGTAGGGAGAAGGAAGAATAAACCCTATTGGAATACCACCTCCCCCTGTCACGTAAGTGGTGGGGAGAAAAAGAGGGAGGGAGTTACAATTCACTCCTCATAATTAATCTTAAAAATAAAAATAAAATAATTAATTTTAATAAATAAATTAGATAATAATTAATTAATTTATTTAATATATATATTCATATGATATATAAACTATATGTTATATCAAATATAACATATAAACTATAGTTTCAATATTGTATCATATATAATATAATCTATAGTATCTTTTCTCTCACTTATGACATTTAATATAAATCATATTTACTTTGAATTTAAATTATATGAATCTAAATCACATAATTAATATTTGAATCATATTCAAATATTTAATTCCTCTCAAACATACTTTATAGTGTATCAAATATATTATAGTAATTATATTATATATAATTAAGTAAACTTAATTATATCACATATAGTTGATTCCCTCAATTAATTTGAACAATTCAAGTTAATCCGAAAATTGATCCTCATAAAATCTTGTTGAGCTACTAAGGGGACCTCATGGACCTGTAGCTTGAAGCTCCAACGGTACATGAATAATTAATTAAACTCTTTAATTAAATTATTCACCATCTATTAACTGTCAGGCACTCCAATAAAGATCGACAGTTGCACTTTTCATACTACAGATATATTCCTATATCCATTGGATATAACCAATCAATAGTATAATGATCCTTCACAAATTGCTCGTAAGTATAGCTAGGCCAAAATTTCCGTTTTGCCTTTTTAGTTATATTTAACTCTTTAGGTACCATTGATCCCTCTAATAAATAATAAATCATAGTCCAACTATGACTAAACCCTTCTTGAGCCAGGAGAGGGTCTGGCGCCACATGGTTCAAGCCCTGGAATCAGCCTTGAAGAGAGCAATTTATCTACTTGCCCCAATCTTAGGGAAGGAGTGAATTCCTCCTTGTGTAGCTATTTCCTTCTTGTGTAGCTATGTTCCCAGCGCCCCAATCAGACTAATCTCCAAAATGGTAGGCTTATTGAGTATGCGATTGAAAAGCATCTAAAAAGTGCTTTTATTACCTTCAAATTTAGAACTAATATTGCTAGTTTGGTTTAGTTTGACGTGGTTTATTGAGTAATTTTAGGAAACTAAGAATCAGGAGTAATTTGTGAGAAAATGATAAAAAAACCCAGGGCAAAACTCCAATTTTAAGCAACTACGGGTTGGCTATGGAA
The DNA here is from genome assembly GCF_027475165.1 of Benincasa hispida. Classification (NCBI taxonomy): domain Eukaryota; kingdom Viridiplantae; phylum Streptophyta; class Magnoliopsida; order Cucurbitales; family Cucurbitaceae; genus Benincasa; species Benincasa hispida. The sequence goes on from NC_143488.1 coordinate 43,896,345, forward strand.
TTAGAAAGAAACCAGAAACCCAAGATCAAGAAAATAAGCAAATTTGGAAGACAATTCGGGGGAGCCAGCGTTGAAAGAACGTTGCAACGCTGCTCTCTGACGCTGTAGACCCGAACCAATTGGAAACAGGGTAGCGTTACAGGCTATGACTTTGACGCGAGGCTGGCATGATGCTAGCGTTGCAACACTGCGAGTATATTATAAATAACAGCGTTGCGCTGCCAGGTCTAGAGGAAAAGAAGAGGAGGAGAAAAGGTGAGTCGACTTTGATAGATTTTACCTAAATTCTAATTCGTATAGGAGTCAAAACAGAGAAATTCTTATCGTTTTTGGTTGAAGACTCGAGATTTCGATTGAGAGTTGATCTGAGAGCGTTTCTGGATTGATCGTGTCAGGAAGATTGATCGTGATCTTACAGTTTTGTTGAAGAACAATCCGATATTCGTGGCGAGATTCAAGAAAATTGTGATTGGGATTCGAACCTATTGAGGGGAGATCATTCTTCTTTGTTAATTTATTTTCAGCCATAATGATTGTTTGTTTGTTGAGTACTGTTATAGAATCATGTGTGGCTAAACTCTTTTATTCTAAGGTGTTTGTGGATTTTGGGATGTTATTTTGAGTATTTGAATTTACAATTGATTGATTTTGCATAGATTTCTAAATTGTTTGTGCTTAATGATTTTGATTAACTGGCTATTAATTGAATGAACTTAAGTTAATTAGATGTCTTAAGAAAGAATTTAATTCGCTGAACGTAATAATTTAGATTGCTATTCGAAATTGCATGAGAGTGAATTTAGAATAATAAGGGGTGCGATTGAAGGGTCTTAATGGTGTAACTGTTCAAGCGATAGAAGAGATTTGGGTCGATGGGTAGTTATTAGGATGATTTGAGCTCGAGAGAGGATTTCTTTATTTTAGAAATTCTAGTCTCAATCTATCAATTTCAATCAATTACATGTCATGTTCGTTGTATTCCCTAAATAAAACAACACCTTAAAATTGTTTTGCTCTTAATTGTTCTTATGTGTGACCGAATTTTTGTTATTCGTAGTTATAGATAAAAATCATCTTTTGGTTGTCTAGATAAAATTGATGAAGAATTGTGATAGCTAAGTTAGGAAAATTTTGCTCACATCGGTCCCTGAGGACGATACCCTATTTGGGATCTATTACTTCGATTACGTGCAATTGCATATATTGTCAACGATCTGGCCACTCTCATCCATACAAATTAAAGAACCGCCCTCATAGGCAGGAATTCACAACTCACTTAGGATTCAGTTCATGTTACCTATGATCACCTGGTGAAATGTAAGTCTCTATTATGAACGACGTTATATAATGAGACTAAACATTTCATAGTCCGGTCTTATATAAACTCCTTTGTATAGAATATCCCCGCTCACATGTCTCCACATGAATGATCAAGATCAGATCATTTGTAGCACTTTACAACAATTGTAACATCTATAAAGCAGGCCATACTTGTGGTGTCACCAGGATAAGGTATCCAACCTTATCTATCTACTACAAACCATTTAGGTTATCACTTAAAACATGGTCCATTCATATGTCTCTATATACATGTTTAAGCTACGAGACAACCTTGGAATTTGGTTTATGGGTTTATGATTAATGCAACAAAATTCGGAATAAAATATCATATATTTTATTAAATAAACAAGTGAGTACATTATATTTACAAACTATAGGACCCTACGAGATTTAGGACATCAATCCTAACACTTACTTTTAAAAGATCTACTAAGTTCCAGGTTTGATTCATGATTAAAGAATTTTGTTCACTCTTAATAGCTTCCTTCCATAAGCTAGAGTCTACAGAACTTAAGGATTCTTGATAAGTTTTAGGATCTTTATCTATTAGATACATATATGCAAACTGATAATCTATATCATTTGGCTTCTCAACTAAAAAGTAGTTAAAAAAAATCTGGACCAAAATTTTTCTCAGTTCTCTGTCTCTTACTTCTTCTAGATTCTATATCTAGCATTCTATTCGTGGTGTTAACATCTAAAATGTCAGACATACTAGAAGCTATATTATTTCTTGTTTCATGCATACTAGTAGACAAGGAAGGCATGGAAATAGAACCATTCTCATAATTAGTCATTCTAACAAATTCAATGTTTCACTCTTTCAATGGAAAAATGTGCTTAAAAAATTATGCATCCCTATGTTCACATACAGACTATAATTCAAGCAAATAAATCATTATGTAAAACTATCTTGTGCATAATCAATAAACACAAAATCAAAAGTTTTAGATCCTACTATAGATTTCTTGAATGCAGGATATGGTACCTTAGCCAAACATCCCTAAGAGAGATTAGATGCATATCCTTTCCAGAGTTCGTAAGGTGTCTTATCCAATTTCTTGCGAGGTACTCTATTAAGAATAAAATAGGCAGAAACCACAACTTCCCCCCACATGTTATCAGAAAATCCAGAACTTAACAACATAGCATTCATCATCTTTTTAAGAGTTCTATTTTTAAGTTATGCTATACAATTTTGTTGTGGTGAATAAGATGCATGAATAATGTCATTTGATTCACAAAATTCTTTAAGTGTATTATCACTGTATTCACCACCTTTATCTAAACTTAACCTTTTAATCTTCTTATCTAATTGATTCTTTACTTCTGCTTTGTATTTAAAAAACATACTACCAGCTTCATCTTTTGTCTTTAAAAGATAGATTTTAGTATATCTAGAAAAATCATCAACAAAAGAAATGTAGTAGTTTTTCCCACCTCTATTTGTAGTGTTTTTGAAATAAGCTAAATAAGAATGAATCAGTTCTAGTAATTCTGTACTTCTAGATATGACAGGTTTAAAAGGTTTCTTGATAAACTTTGTTTCTACACAAATAGGACATTTACTAGTTTCATGCATTTCGGATGCATTAATCAATTTTAAATCCTTAAGTATCTTAACTGATGCAATATTCACATGACCTAGTTTACCATGCCACATATCAAGAGACTCAACTATGTATGCAGAATTAGAAGTACTTGCATTCATCATATTTGTAACAGGAACAATATTTAGTACAAAAAGACCATCAGTAAGATATACCTTACCAACAAAGTCTCCATTTTTGGTGAGGACAACTTGTCAGCTTCTAGGACAACGTTAAGCCCACCCCGATTCAACAGACTCCCAGATACCAATTTCGTACGTAAGGAAAGTACATACAATACATTACTTAAGGATAAATTTTTTCCAGAGGTTAATTTAAAAGAACCATTCATTTTCCAAGTACTCCTATGAACGCACATTCTCATCAGCAGTGTTCTCGTAATCATAGAAGAGTTTTCGGTTTGAACATAAATGTCTCGAAGCTCCGATGTGAAGAATCCAGTCAATTTTGTTTTCCACAAGGTTTGCTACAACAACAACAATGATTATGTCATCTTGTATAGTAATATTAGCTTGTGGCGTGGGTTGCTGATTTGGCTTTCCTTTCCTTTGACTGCATTGGTAGGATTTGTGTCCAGGTTTCCCGCATACATAGCAAATCAAAATTTTCTTTTTAATCTTCCCACCAGTAATTTTGTGACATCCATTCTTCTTAGAAGAACTATTCTTTCCAGATTACTTCTTATGATTTTTGGACCTGTCTTTGTTAATAGCAGAAGATTCGACCAAATTAGCATTAATTGAATTTAGATTTTCATAAATTAGTTTATCTTTTAGTCTGTTGGCTTTTTCTGTTCGCAAGTGATTGATCAGCTCTTGGAGTGTCGGATCCTTCTTTTTGTGTTTCAGATGATTTCTGTAGTCGCTCCAAGATGGAGAAAATTTCTCAAATAGTACATTCGCTTGGAGAACCTCACAAATTTTCATGTCCTCGACCAGAATGTTGGTCACCAGATTTTCATATTCATGTATCTGCTCCATTACTAGTTTCTCATTTGTCATTTGAAATTGTAGCCATTTACCAACAACGTACTTTTTGCCACCAACATCATCTCCTCTATATCGGGATTCCAACATACTCCAAATTACCCTTTCGGACTTTTGGACCATTAACAAATCGAACATCGAATCTGTCATATGATTTAGCAGATAGCCACAGATTGTTTTGTTGTCTTTCTTGTACTTATCAGGGTCAATCGTGGATGACTACTTTGATTGATCAGAAACATTAATAGGTTGTTTGGAGGATTTTGGATAAGAGACTGTGGTCACCTTCTCGATAACAGTAGACACTTTTGTGGTGCGAATGTAATCAATCTCCAACTGCTCGAAGAAGATTAATAAATTTTGAGACCAACAACGGTAATATGCTTTGTCCAGTGGTTCAAGCTTGGACAAATCGGGGAGAACCTTACCATTCTTGATCAACATTTAGTTAATTGCTTTTAGATTGTTAGAACAGATGTCGCAAAGGATTGCTGCGCTGTGGAGAAACCATTGTCCTAAAAGTAATTACGACATGACCTCGATGCTAATCGCTATGTCGGTAGCTCCCCAAAGTTAATGTAGTCTCCAAATTCAGACATGCAATCGTCGGAAAATGGACTAGAACCGATGAAAAGAATGCTCATAACAGAAGAATAATTTAGAAGAAAACAGAAGAAGGAAATCGAATTGTTGTGTCTCCTCTCTCAGGTCTAATCTATGTTAAATAGCAATGGAGAGGAGGACACAAACAATCTGAAACAAACGGTCACAAACGAATGGTCATAAACTGAATGGTCATAAAACAAACGGTCACAAACTAAACGATCACAAATCGAACGGTAAAAAAAAGAATGAAGCGTTAACAAAATACTAAAAAAAGGATTTCATAAAAATTTTATTAAAAAATAATTAAAAAGATAAGTAATAAAAATTTAGTTCTTTTTCGCACAAGTACAATTACCAAAACCTACCTGCCCATCCAATCAAACGATGGCGACAACACATACATGTGGTGAAAGAATTATACTTCCACCACCAACACACTTTAGAATTTCATCTAGAATGACTTGTTATTTATACCCTCTAGACAATTCTAATTCTATCCATGTGGGACAAAACTTCCTACTTCCCTTAACTTTTCCTATTGGCCTAAGCCCAAAAGTCATTTTTAACATCTATGACCCTTTATTTATAGTGTGGTCCCAAAAAGGAGTAGAAAGGTAAATAAAATTAGAAAATGTCAATTCGGGTCAATTAAGGGAACTTGGACTATGGTCTCTGAGAGGAAACTCTTTTGGGATGGAAAAAATGTCTGCCTCCACCTCTGCCTCGCCCTCTAAGGTGAGTAAATTGGGTCAAATGGCCCAACTTGCCTCATCCTCGGCCAAGGGGCAGGTTGGGTTATTTGGCTCAACCCGCCTCAGCCTCAGCCTCTAAAGGCCGAGGTGGGCAAGTTGGACGAAATGGCCCACCTTGCCTTGGCCTCGACCAAAGAGGTTAGGTTGGACCATTTATATGAACTTGCCTCGGTCTAGACCGTGACGGTCAAATTGGGCCCCTTTGGCCCAATGCCTCTCATTTTCTTCTTCTCTCGGTCTATTGACTCGTTTCTTACACTCCTTTTATCTTCTTGAGTTCATGATTCTTGGTCCAAAAATAACTTATAACAAATATAATTATTTAATTCCATGTTTTCACATTCAAACCATTACAATATATAATAATAATTATTTTTTTTGGTATAACAAGTTCGGTATATGGATTTGAACCTCTAAACTTGAAAAGAGTACTTACCAATGAGTGCTAAGCTAGACTCAATTGAGTTATAGTTTATACCATGGATCAAAAGTTAAAAAATTTACATTTTCAATCCCGAATACCTTTAAACTAATATATATGTGTATATATTATACTCCAATGTGAATTTTATTTGTCATATTTTTCAACCAATTTTCCTTATTATTATATTGACCTACGGTATATCCTCTAAATAGTTAGGAAAAGATGACATGAAATAAAAATTAATAAATTCTTGAAAGATTATTACCCAAAAAGGGAATCCAAAAGGAGTGTAAAGATGGACAAAAACTAAATAAAGGATTTGAAATGGTTTCTTATCCAAATATTCTTCTCCAATCATGAATTAAAGCATCCTTGAGAAATGGGGTTTTATAGAAAACACCTTTCAATGCCTTTTTTTTTTTTGGTTTTTTTTTTTTTTTTTAACAAGTGAAAAAGCTTTTGGATCTTTCTAATTCTTTATTGATTAAACAAAAAAGAGAGAGAAAAAAAAAAAAAAACAAAAGATGGCTCATTTCATGAAGCCTAAACTTTGTTTATAACTATTTTATGTTTCAAATTTATTTAATCATTTATATTTTTTTCCTTAATTTGTTTATAACTATTTGATGTCTATAATTTTCTTATTCTTTCAAATTTATGGACTGCTGTGGAATATTGGGGCAGGTTAAAATCTTTGTATTCTCGTGAGGAGTTGGATTGTCTCATATCATCTTTTACAGTTTGAGAAATTTATGTAACGTAATCTACTTTAGAAATAGAGTATGTTTATGACATTGTCTCTTTAAAAAGCTCGATTGATCTCCATATTCAAGATCTTGCTGACAGTGAGAGAAGACTAAAGGGTCCATATTTTCATCATACGTTAGTCTTTTCTCCTCAAACCAACATCCGTCCTTGTTGGTCTTCATCAAAGCTGGGTTGTTGGAAGTTGAATGTTGATGCAGTTTAGTCAAATGAGAAATTTTTAGGCGAGCTAAAGTGTTTATTGTTTATAATCATTAAGGTCGAACGATCTTGGAGGCTGCAAATTTATCAATAAATGCATAAATGTCAGTATACTGGAAGCTGAAGTAGCGTTGGAGGGTTTATCCGTGCTCAAGCGAAGTGGTCTAGGTCCAATCATTGGAGGTAGAATTTGATGTGTTGGATGTGATAAATCTCCTATCCAAAATGGAGTTCTCATTTAGAACAAATATGTTCATGCTATTACAATTTTAGTATCCTTCCATAATTGTTTTTTTTTAATATGGAAAGAGATCTTTTTCAATAATATCCTTCCCTCATTTGTGAGATGAGGTAGTTGGTGGAATATTTTTGTTCTCTTATTTGCCTTAGTAAAAAGAAAGGAAGAAAGAAATGAAAGCTAACTGTTTCTTTTCAAATTAACTATTAGTATAAAAAGCCACTCAAGTACTCATATTTAATAAATTAACTTGAACTTTGGAAGGAAAAGAAAAGGTTATAAGATGTGAATATACTTTTCGTCTAAAGAAAGACGTGTTATTATTTTAAAATATTTAATGATAAAGTTAATTAGGCCTTGAATAATTAATATATGAAAAGAAAAAAGAAAAGTTCTGTGAATTACTTTTACAATTTGATTAATCATTTTCGTATTTGATGTAAATAACCCACACATATAATATTCTTAAATCTTTCTTAAACTGCTTTTTCATTCTGACAAAACCTGAGAAATTTCTAATCCCATGTGGTGAAATTTTTTATGTTTTGATTGATATTTAGAGTAGAAGTTTTAAAATAATAATAAAAATAATAACTTTCTTTTCGATATCCAACATTTTCTTTTGATATATTATGTTAAAAGATGATTTTTTTTAGAGATGTGTTACAGCTTTGTTTTGGCTACATTTATTTAAGGGTTACGGTTTTTCTGCGATTGACTTTGTCAAGGGATTCTTTCCTTATTCATGCTCGGCTAATTGAATGGGTCTTATTTTTTCCTTTTTAGTTGATTGAAGAGTGGTGTTTCTGTGAGAGTCGATAGTGAGATTTGTGTTATAACATTGAGGTTAATCTTAAGGTTGTTCTTGAGTTCATTGCTGAAGTGATATTCAAGAGATGACGTTGTTCGTGGTGTTAGGGGAGTCTAAGATTTCATCATTACTTGAGAAGAGATTCTCTAACTTAAGAGCAGCCTAAGTTAACCATGTGAGCAGTTTTCACAAGAAGGTGTAAAGATTATCTTGAGAGGAAGTCTTGCACTTTGGAGAAGCCTAAATGATTGCTTAGTAATGTTCTTATACTTATAAGGGAATCTAAGTTTTCTTGGAGGAAGGTTTGACACATAGAGGAAGCCTAAGTGTTCGTCACTGAGTTAAGTCGTTTATGTCACAATATTTATCATTTATTTACAAGTAAGTACATGTTGATGTGTTGTTACTAGCTAAATACATCTTTACTTCAGTTATTAAGTTGGGTCAGAATTCTTTTTAGCTTACTTTGCAGGTGTGGCCTTTTGTTATGCATTAAAGATGGATAGCCCATCAAGAAAGAGTCTTGGATCCAACTCTTTGATAAGGCCTGGTTGGTCTTCGACTATTGAGCTGGAAGGGGAGAATATTCCACCTAGGTGTTTTTTATGAGATGGTTTTGAGGGCTAAAAGTGCTGAAAAAATTCACCTAAGAAGCATTGTATTACAGAGTAAGAAAGGGAGCTGGAGGAAGCCATTTTTGTTTCTGTTTGTTTGCAATGAGCATGGATGGTGGACAGTAGTATTCAAACATTTCAGCTTTGAATGAGTTTGTATTTTTCATTTTTATTGCCACTACTAAAGAGTGTAGGTCGAGTAAACATATACATTCTGCTTCTTCTCCCTTTCTCGATCATCTTTTTTGTAACTGTGTTCAGAAGAATCAGTAAAAGTGCTTGAAAGGTCTTCAACGGTGGATGTAGATCTCAACTAGGGATTGAACCACTTAAATCTTTTGTGTTATTTCTTCCTTTACTTCTTCAAGTTTCTGTTATTAGTTTCTTCATCATTTTCTTTGTTTGACCTTCGTTTAGTAGTTTTCTGCTAACAAGTGGTATCAGAGCTCTTCAAACTTGACTATCTGGAATATTTTTTCTCGATTCATGTCCATGGCAGCCAAATTTCAAATCGATCACTTTGATGGGAAGGGTGACTTTGCACCCTGGAAGAAGAAAATGAGGGCACTGTTGGTACAGCAGAAAGTAGCCAAGGCTTTGGATGAGGAGATTAACCTTACTGGAACCGTGAAACCTGAAGAGATCGATGGGATGAAAGAAATTGCCTACAGTAGAATTATTCTATATCTTGAGCAAATAATGTCCTGAGGCAAGTTAATGAAGCAAACACAGCTGTTGAGGTATGGAAACAAATCGATTCTATTTACCTTACGAAATCTCTTACTAATAAGTTGTATATAAAGGAGAGATTCTTTGGGTTTAAGATGGATTTTGCTAAAGATCTTGAGTATAACCTTGATGAATACAATCGAGTATTACTAGATCTTAGTAACATAGGAAAAACCATGTCTGATGAGAACAGGGCAATTATTTTGCTAAATTCTCTCCTAGATTCTTTCAATGAAATAAAAATGGCTATAAAATATGGTAGAGATAGTCTCACAATAGATATAATGTTGAATACTTTAAGATCTAGAGATTTAGATATGAAGAAGGGAAAGGCAAAGAAATCTAATGTCCTGATGGCTAGAGGCAGACTTGAAAAGAAATCAAATAAAAATTATGGGCGTGGTAGGTCAAAATCTCAAGGTAAAGTGAAGAAGTGTTACTATTGTCATAAAAAAGGTCATATAAGGAAGAATTGCTTTGAGTTGAAGAAAAAAAGAAAGAATGAAACAAGAAAGAAGATGATTCTCAGAATGCTAATGTAATTGAAGATTATCAAGATGCTGAAGTGTTGATGGCTTTAGATGGAAAATTTAAAGCTGAATGGATACTCGACTGAGGGTGTTCATTTCATATGAGTCCCAACTGTCATTGGTTTCAAAACTTCAAAGAGATTGATGGAGGTAAAGTTCTCTTAGGGAACCATCATGAATGTAGTGTCAAAGGAATAGGATCAATTTAAGTAAAAATGTTTGATAACCAAGTCAGAGAACTCAGTTCTGTTAGGTATGTTCCAGACTTAAAGAGAAATTTACTTTCTCTTGGTGTATTTGACACGACTGGCTATTCCTGTAAACTTGAAAATGGTACCATTAAAGTTGTAAAAGGTGTGATGGTGAAGCTAAAAATGAAGTTACTTCATGGTCTGTATGTTTTAGAAGGGCACACAATAGTAGGATCCACAACAAATGCTTCAGAAAACCAACAAATTGAAGCTAAGGTGTGGCATCAGAGGCTCGGTCATATTAGTAACATTGGTTTAAAACACCTCAGTAAACAAGGGCTGTTGGGATCATCATCAATAGGAAATCTTGGCATCTGTGAACACTATATATATGGTAAATCAACCAAAGTATCCTTTGCTAAAGGCTTGCATACTTCCAAACATGTATTAGAATATGTTCATGTTGACCTTTGGGGACAAGAACAAACACTAACTATGGGAGGATCTCGATATTTTCTATCAGTTGTTGATGACTTCTCAATAAGAGTATGGACTTACCTATTGAGGAGTAAAAATGAGACATATAGGATGTTTATTGAATGGAAAAATCTAGTTGAAAAACAGACTGATAAGAAGCTGAAGACTCTGAGAACAGACAATAGTTGGAATTCTTGAATAATGAATTCAAATTGTTATGTGAGAAAGAAGGTATCCAAAGGCATTTGACAGTTAGAGACACTCCTCAACAAAATGGCTTGGCTGAAAGAATGAACCGTACAATGCTTGAAAAGATAAGATGTTTGCTGTCAAATGCTCATTTGCCTAAAAATTTTTGGGGGAAGCATTGGAGACAACAACCTATCTTGTCAATCGTTGTCCTTCATCTGCAATTGAGTTCAAGACACCAATGAAGAAGTGTGTTGGGGTTGATGCCTTAAAGTCTTATGTCCTGTAGTTTTTAAACAATTTGTTTGAACGTTTGTGATGTATAATATATGATATTTTACTTCAATTCTTGATTTTGCTCAGTTGAATGTTTTATTTGCTTTACCACAAACCAATAAACTAAAATTCTTGGTTGTCCTTATGTAACTTAAGTATGTATATGGTGACATACAAGTGGATTATGTCTTAAGTGATAATCAAAATGGTCTGTAGTATATGGATATAGAAGGGAAACCTTATCCTGGTAACACTACAGATGTGGCCCGCTTTGTGGAATAGTTGCAAGTATTGTAACTTGTCACAGATGGTCTGGTCCTGATCATTCGTGTAGGGGACATGGAGCGGGGCATCCTATACAAAGAGTTTATATAAGACCTGACCACGAAGTGTTAACGTCTCGTTATATAACACCGTTCATGGCAGATACTTCACTTCACTAGGATGACCATAGGTAACATGACCTCAATCCTGAGTGAGTTGGGAACTCCTACCATTGAGGGCAGTCCTTTGATTTGCATGGGTGCGAGTGACCAGTTCACCGACTCAAACCTACCACTTTGGCGATTTGTCTAATTTGGGAGCTGAGAACTCAGCTACACAAGATGAAATTCACTCCTTCCCCAATGCAAGGGCAAGTAGATAGATAGCTCCCTTAAGGACTGATTCCAGGGCTTGAACGATATGGCGAGACACACTTTCTCTTGGCTAGAGAGGTGTTTACACATAGTTAGACTATATTGTATTGTTCATTAGAGGGATCAGTGGTACTTCAGGAGTGAGATGTAACTATAGGGGCAAAACAGTAATATGGCCTAGCTGTACTTACGAGCATCTATGAAGAATTATCGTACTCATGATTGGTTATATCCGATGGACACAAAAATATATCTGTGGTAAGAAGAGTTCAACTGTCGGTCTTCAGTAGAATGCCTTGCAGTTAACGAATGGTGGATCTCATGGTTAAAGAGTTTAGTCAGCTATTCACGTACTATTGGAGCTTTGAGCCATAGGTCCATAAGGTCCCCTTGGTAGCTTAGATAAAATTTGAGAATTAGTTTTTGGGTCAGTTTGAAATGTTCAAATTGACAAGAAGGAGTTCGATTACATAATTGAACTAGTTAATTATATATGATATGATTGACTAAATATATGAGTTACATTATTTTGGATGAAATTGGATATAAATATGATTTATATCAAGTAGAGGAGAAAACACTATAGTTGATATATGATATTAAACTATAGGTTAAGAATATAATATGATTATATTAATTGATTAATTAATTAGGCGGTTATGAGATAATTGGCCAAGTTTGTCTCCGAGTACGTGCGAATGTAGGAAGTTCAATTCAGTTCTTGTAATTGAAGAATAAAATGAAAATTGTTTTCATTTTGCAATACACGAAAGAGACACGAAAAATATCCAAAAAATTTGCTTACGGTGTGAAAGTATACGATCGATTAGCATTGAAAGCCTATACGATAGTGCCCGTCTTCCTAACCGATCGCACACCCGCATACTAAACGATTGCCCGTGTTTTCTAAATGATCGCATATGTTTAATACATGATTTCTTAGTGCACCAAGTGGAACTAAACGATCACTTACCATTTGACAGACGATTGCTTAGCTAAACTTACACGATTGTGTACCCTGATCTAAACGAAAAGCACTCGACTATACGATAGTCTTCTCCTTTCGCCCACTTGCTTGTTCGCACTACACGATTATCAATTCCATCAAAGTTCACCCTTTGGATTCTCACTCTGAGAATACCGAGGGCTTCAAGTGGTGGTGTCGTCTTCGGTTGCTGTTTGTTCATGCACTACTCAATGTATAGATGACCGTGGTGCTGCTAGGCGACTGTTTGCTGGACGATAAGAAGCGTGAGGAGTTCACTTCTGCTGGATTGAGTTCGATTGAAGAAAGTCTTCAACTGGTATATTTTCTCGATCTTTTGTATTTATTTGTTAAATCATGCCAGTAATTAGTGTTTACAATGCATATCTATATGTTAGAATGTATGTGTGACAATTCTCTCACAATGAAATCGGAAAGATCAGCTTCCGCTCATAGGCACTCTTGTTTAAGAGTTCCTTCAAAGTGGACTGGACATCCTCCTAACCTGTCAAATTTGAGGGTTTTCGAATGTGCAGCCTATGCACATTCAAAAGAAAATAAATTGGAAAACAGGGCAAGGAAATGTCTATTCCTAGGTTATCCTCAAGGAGTAAAGGGTTACAAGTTATAATGCTTAGAAGAAAGACAAGAAAAATGTATTATAAGCAAGGATGTCATCTTTGATGAATCTAAGATGGCAATGGCTGATAAGAAAGGTAAACAAGCAGTTGAAGATCAATAGAAAACTCTAGAGACGTATGTTGAGTTTGATGCACAAAAACAATCTTCCGATGAAATACAAAATCAGATAAATTTAGAGGATTCTTCTCAGGTGGAAACAATAGACGAAGAGCCTTCTCAGATAAAAGTTCTCCAATCTTATAATCTGGCCAGAGATAGAAGAAGAAGGCAAATTAAACCACCTACTAGGTATGCAAATGCTGATTTAGTTCACTTTTCTTCCAATGTTGAACTTAAAGCTATTGATGTAGAATCCCTGACATTTGAGGAAGCAATGAGAGCAAAAGATAGTGATAAATGGCAGCAAGCAATGCAAGAAGAAATGAATTCACTTATTAAAAATCAGACATGGGTGTTAGTAGATAAACTAGAGAAACAGAAATTGTTTGAATGTAAGTGGATTTATAAACTAAAATTTGAGGCTCCAGGGTTAAATTCTCCAAGATATAAGGCAAGACTTGTTACCAAGGGATTCAAACAGAGAGAATGAGTGGATTATAATGAAATATTCTTTCCAGTTGTAAGACATACATCTATTAGAATATTGTTGTCATTGGTCATTGAATTCGATATGGAATTGGATCAATTGGATGTTAAAACAACATTTATTTATGGAGATTTATCAGAAACAATCTACATGAAACAACCCCCTAGATTTATAAGAAAGGGAACAGAAAATCAGGTATGTCTACTTAAGAAATCCTTATATGGTTAAAAGCAAGCTCCTAGACAATGGTATCTCAAATTTGATTCTTTTATGTTGTCTTGTGGTTTCAATAGAAGCATGTTGGATCACTGTGTATATTTTAGACATAATGATAAAGGTCATTCAATTTTCTTGTTGCTTTACGTTGATGATATGTTGATTGCTAGTATAGACAGGCAAGAAATAAATAATGCTAAAAGTTGAGGTGAAAGGGATCTTTGATATAAAAGATCTTGGTCCTACAAGGAAAATACTAGGAACAAGTATTATTAGAAATAGGGAACTTGGTACAATGAAGCTTTCATAGGAAGACTACTGTCTAAGATTGTTGACAAAATTTAGAATGAATGAGTCAAAATCTGTTTCTACACCCCTTGCATCTCACTTTAAGCTGTCACTTGATCACCCATCTCATACTGATGAAGAAAGGGAATAAATGAATTCTATACCTTATGCAAATGCAGTATGGAGTCTTATGTATCTCATGGTTTGCACAAGACCTGATTTAGCTCATGCCTTAAGTGTAGTTAGTAAATTTACGGCCAATCCAGGTAAACACCATTGGTAAGGAGTTAAATGGCTATTGAGATATATAAAGGGTACTGCTTCTTATGGACTTTTGTATTCCAAACACTTAAACAATAGAGTACTCACTGGCTTTGTTGATGCAGATTATGCAACTAATAGGGATAAATGCAGGTCATTATCAGGACTTGTTTTCATGTTTTATGGTAACACAGTAAGTTGGAAATCTTCTCTTCAAACAGTGGTTCTTCTTTCAACCACTGAGCAGAGCATATGGCTCTTACTGATGCATTCAAATAAGCTATTTGGTTGGATGAATTGGCTGAAGAGTTTGAAATTAGTTTGGAAGAAAATCTAGTCATTCTTTGTGACAATCAAAGTGCAGTTTTCCTCTCAAAGAACCAAACCTACCATGAGAGGACCAAACATATAGATGTTCGATATCATTTTATAACGGATGTCATCCAAGAAGGGAAAATCCAAGTGAAGAAGATAGCATCTGCCGAGAATGCTATTGATGCTCTTACAAAAATTGTGCCAGCATCAAAACTTGAGAGTTGTTTGAGGGCTCTCAAGATTGGTTCTTTTTGAACTAATCTATTAAGGGAAGACCTGCTGCAATAGTACTTTTACTGATGTATCTTTGTAGCAAGGTAGAGAATTGTTGATGTGTTGTTGCTAGCTAAATACATCTTTATTTCAGTTATTAAGTTGGGCTAGAATTCTTTTTAGCTTACTTTGCAGGTGTGAGCTTTTGTTATGCATTAAAGCTGGACAACCCATCAAGAAAGAGTCTTGGATCAAACTCTTTGATAAGGCCTGGTTGGTCTTCGACTGCTAAGCTGGAAGAGGAGAATATCACCAAGGCGTTTGTTATAAGGTGGTTTTGAGGCCAAAAAATGCTGAAAAACTTCACCCGAGGAGCGTTGTATTATAGAGTAATAAAGGGAGCTAGAGGAAGCCATTTTTGTTTCTGTTTGTTTGCAAAGAGCATGGATGGTGGGCAATAAATAGTATTCAAACCTTTCAGCTTTGAATGAGTTTGTATTTTTCATTTTTATTGTAACTACTGGAGAGTGTAGGTCGAGTGAACTTATACATTCTTCTCCCTTTCTCGATCATCTTCTTTGTAACTTTGTTCAAAAGAATCAGTAAAAGTTCTTGAAAGATCTTCAATAGTGGATGTAGATCCAACTAGGGATTGAACCACTTAAATCTTTTGTGTTATTTCTTCCTTAACTTCTTCAAGTTTCCGTTATTAGTTTCTTCATCATTTTCTTTGTTTGACCTTCGTTTAGTAGTTTTCTACTAACAGTACATCGTTGTTGTGACATCCCATTTTCTTAATATATCTTTGAGAAAAATTAAGTATCTTGTATTAGTTAAGGGTTATTTTGGATGGGAGGTTAAATTGAATTAATGTGTGAGGATAATTCAATTTTGAAATCACATGGATGTAGGATTTGGAGTTTAAATTTAATTTAAGGAGATTTTGGATTTATTTGAAATTTTAATTTAATTTGAAAAATTGAATTAAAATTGGGAGATTTAGAAATTATTATAAATTTGGAGAAGGAAATAAATTTAAATCAATTTTAGGGATAATGGATTTAAGTTTGTTGCAAAAGAGATTGAGATGATTTTGGAATTGGAATTTAGATAGGAAATGGGAAAGGGTTATATATTTTTTCTCCTTCAACATGCAGACTTTCTTCCCTTTCCTTCGTTCCTTTAACCTCAGCCGCCAGCTTAGACTCACGCCGCTTGAAGCCAACCCCGTCGTGCCATGCCTCGTCTATCGCCGATGACGTCTTATCCATTTACGCTGAACAACCTCCATTTGCATGCACCGGTCGCCAATTTTCTTCGTTGTTAGCCTTCGTGGGTTCTCTTCACAGCCACCGACTCCTCCTTTCTTCCAACCGTGTCTCTGCCGGAGACATGCACGCGTCAACTACCGCTGGCTCCTTTTTTCTTCACAGCCATCGTCGACACCTCTTTTGCCGGTTGTCGCCACCGTGAGCTCGCGGAGTTGGACTTTGGGTAAGATTTTGGTGGATTTTGGTAAATTCTTTGTAAATCTTGGTTACCCACTAAAGTTGTGGCCTATGATTGATTTAAATTCAATTTTTGAGGTTGGATTCAATGTTTGGAGATTGATAGTGTGCTTTCTCGGGGGGATTAACGTTATTTCGATCAATTTGTTGGTAAGTTAAGGATTCAAGCCCGTTTGTTTCGGATTGGGCCTAATTATTGAATTTGAATGGGATTTATTTTCTACAATTTTAATTCCAGTAAATCATTGGAGATGTTTGCCGAGATAACATCTCTTAATTTAGTTTGAGGTAAGTGGTACTATTACCGGTGCCTTTGTGCTAGGTACCCTAGTTTGGATCTATCAAGTTATCTAATGGACTCTAGAAGCATGATTTAGAATATGTTAACACTTTTTGTTGCATGAAAGTTATAGGTATTATAAGCATGATTGAATTTACATGATATGTTATGATTTTTACTATGAGACCGTTAATGAAATTTATGTATGTAATGTATGATTAGACCAGCAGAGGCGATCTACTGTCTCGCCTCAACGCATGTTTTATTTCAGGGGATCGATGGGTCCAATTTCATGTTTTGACGATGCACCATCAGGCCACTAGGCATGCATGAGTCAACAAGTTCATTTGCATGCTACAATTCCATGAACTGATAGGTTCACTTTCATGTTTTGACGATGTGCCATCAGGCCACTATACATGCAGGTTAAGACGAGATAGGTCATCCCCTTAGTTTTTCATTCAGAAACAGTTTCAGTTTGCTTGACCCACTAACCCACACATTCACTACGTATGACTACATAAGAGTTATTTTATTGATTGTCATATTTTACTGGTAAATAAAGTTGTCAAAGATTGACATATTTTACTAGGTAAGTCACAGTTTTAGTTACGATCATGATTGACATATTTTACTGTAAATAAAGTGGTTAAAGATTGGTTGTGAACGATTGCCAGGAAATGGTACGTGTTAGGGGAAGAGGCAGTCATAGGATCCGACGAATCAAGATCAAGTACAGTTCAGTGGGGATCAAAAAATTCCAGATTTACAAGTTCAGGACCTTCCAGTACCAGAGAACTGTTGGGAATGTCCTAGAACTCGCAGTTTGTGTTAAACATTCTATTTATCAATAATAATAAGTTGTTGATTTTGCATTCTATTATGAAAATCTAGTAAACATATCCATGGCTATAGTCTGAATACTTTAACTTTATGTGGTGACATAAACAGAATCAAGTTAACAATATATAGCCTAAATGGTCTAATAAGTATATGGATGAAATTGAGTATCTCATCCTGGTAACACTATTGGATGTGACCCACTCTGTAGTTGTTACAAGAAGTTGTAAAGTGCTACAAATGATGTGATCCAGAGATCATTCATGTTGAGACATGTGAGTGGGGGCATCCTATGCAATGAGTTTGCATATAGACTGGACCACGAAAATAGTCACTTTTCTTTATAACGATCGTTTACTGTTAAAACTGACTATTTTATTTATTAAGTAACTTAGATTAACTTGATCTTAATCCTGAGCTAGCTATGAACTCCTGTTTGTTCGGGACTATCCTTTGATCTGCAAACGATGAGAGTAGTCCAACAACACTGCTCAATAAACCTCCCATTTTGGGGATAAGACCAGATGAATAACTAGGGACATAGCCCTACAAGATGGAATTCACTCTTACCTGATTTAGGTTTAGCAGGTAGGTTGTTCTCTTAAGTACTGATTCCAAGTCTTGAACAATCAGGGGCCCCGCCTTTTCATGATAGAGAAAAGACTTGATTCATAGGTATTATGAATCAAACTTGTTCATTAAAGGGTTAGTGGAAACTTAAGGAACAAGATGTATTCATAATATATCTACAGTGAGGAGAGTTCAACTATGAGCTATAGTGGAGTGACCCATTAGTTAATGGATAGGGGTTAATTCAGTTTAATGAGTTTAGCCGATTAATCTTGAATCGTTGGAACCTATGATCTGTAGGTCCGCGAGTCCCTCTACTAGCTCGTAAATGGATAAGCTTTAGAGTAGCTTGATCAATTAATTTGAAATGTTCAAATTAAAATTAAACGGAATAGAAGAATTTATATTTAAATATGATTTAAATATATGAAGATGGATTTGTGTAAAAATTAATTAGAAATATAATTATTTATTAATTTGTGAAATTAATTTTATAAAATTAATTATATTTTCAGTTTTGAAATCAAATTTGATTTATTGAAATCATTTGATTTTTGGAAAAATTGAAAAACTAGAAAATGCACAAAATAGAAAAATGGCTTTTTCCATTACTATCTTCAACTTGTTCACACAAACATCCATCTTGGCTTCAATTACTCCAAGCATGAGCTGCAACTCATGCAGTGTTCTTCTTTAAATGTTCACCTACAATAAATAAAGAAGATTGGAGTGGAATTGAGGCATGCATTTCAAAGAAATTTTAGAGAAAATTTCAGGTTGAAGAAAAAGTTCTTCAAGCAGACAAGTGCAATGACCTTCTCCTTGTTTTTCGTCGATTCAAGCTATTCTTAAGTCCCACAACTCGTTCTAAAGCTCCAAAAGAATAGTGTGGAAGATCTTGAGGTGGTTCACAGTGAGTTTTGAAGAAGACAACTGTTGTTGATCAAGATCTTGAAGAGTTCTACAAAGGTATGACTATAAACCCTCTTATATTAGATGAGCATGCTTTAGTTTCTACCAAAATTAATGAATTTGAATGCTTATTGATCCTTGTTGCTTCCGCTGCATGTTGATACACTCTTATAAGAACCCCTTGCTACTGGAAGACCCCTTTGGATTAGGGTGGCAGAGAACCCAGACACGAAAACAAGCTCAAAACATGACTATGCCCCCGCAGACACCAACACCCCCAGTTGTCCCGACAGAGCTCACCGATTTGGCAGTAGCTACAGGGAAAGCAGTCACATCAATAGTACTGAGTAAGGTGAAGGATATGCTGGACAAGAGAATGGCCAGTTTGCCCAATCCCAACAAGTACCACTGCCGTAGGTTCAGATGTCGCAAGTTCAGACCCAGAACTTAACTCAGAACTAGAGCGTGTCGGAATTTTCAATGGATGCCAAAGATTTGCGGGATTTCAAGAAGTACAATGTATCGTCAAGAAGAACCCCTATCTTGCTATTTTCCTTAGGCTTTCAAGTAGTAGTACCTGTCTATGCTATCTTTGCTGGAGTTCTTTCTTTCCTTTATGGAGTTCATGACTTCTAGCGTGAAGTTAAATAAAAAGAAAAGGAAAAATATTTTCTTCTCCTTCTTCAACACGTAGACTTTCTTCCCTTCCATTCGCGTCTTCAACCTCATCCGCATGCTCAAACTCACACCGCTAGAACCCAAGCCCCAACTGCGTCGCGCCTCGTTAATCGCCGATGACGTCTCATCTGTTTACACTGAACAACTTCTATTTGCGTACGTTGGTTGCTAGTTTTCTTCATCGTTAGCATTCATGAGTTCTCTTCACAGCTGCCGACTTCTCCTTCCTTCCAGTTGTGTATCTGCTGGAGTCATGCGTGCGTCAGCTGCCGCCGACTCCTCTTTTTTCATAGCCACCGTCGACACCTATTTTGCCAGTTATCGTCGCCGTGAACTCGCCAGAGTTGGATTTTGGGTAAGATTTTGGTGGGTTATGGTAAATATCTTGTAGATCTTGGTTACCCATTAAAGTTATGATCTATTGATTGATTTAAATTCATTTTTGTCAGTTGGATTCAATGTTTGGACATCGATAGTGTGATTTCCCGCGGGATTAATGTAGTTCCGATCAATTCATTGGTAGGATTCAAGCCCTTTTGTTTGAGAAAATTATTTTCGGAATTGGCCCTAATAATTGAATTTGAATGGGATTTATTTTCTAGGATTTTAATTCCAGTAAATAGTTAGAGTTAGTTGCTAAGATAACTTCTTTTAATTTATTTTGAGGTAAGTAGTACTATTACCGATGCCTTTGTACTAGGCACACTAGTTTGGATCTATCAAGTTATCTAATGGACTCTAGAAGCATGATTTGGAATATATAATATACTTTTTGTTTCGTGAAAGTTATGGGTATTATATCATGATTGAATTTACATGATATGTTATGATTTGTGTTGTGAGATCATTAATGAAATTTATGTATGTAATGCATGATTAGACTAGCAGGGGTGATCTACTGTCTCGCCTCGATGCATGTTTTATTTCAAGGGGCCGACGGGTTCAATTTCATGTTTTGACGGTGCGCCATCAGGCCACTAGACATGCACAAGCTGACGAGTTCATTTGCATGTTATGATGTTGTGAACCGATATGTTTATTTTCATGTTTTCTCCATGTTTTGATGTTGTGCCATCGGGCTACAAGACATTCGGGTCAAGGCGAGATAGGTTACCCCCTTAGTTTGTCATAAATAATTTCAGTTTGTTTTATCCACTTGTCCAAATATTCATTGCGTGTGAATGCATAGCCGGATTCTGCTAATGGGATCACTTACTGAGTATTTTGTATTCATAATTTATGTTTACATGTTTTTTAGGTAAGGGGAAGGATACTTGGGCGACTGACAAGTGGAATCCGTGATAGCGCCTAAGGGACTAAAAAACGCTTCCGCATTTGGGTTCATACGTCTTTTTCCATGTTTTATAGTTTTCTTTTCACGAACTTGTTGTGAAAGAATTTAGGTGTAAGGAATTTTAATTTTTTATTAATTTCCCTTATTTTAAAACTTATGTTTTAGGGATACTCCAAATTAAACGATATGAAATTTTGAGGTGAAATTTTATTTAGATTCTTTATTTAATAAAATAGTCCAATTTTTTTTCCCAAATATTTATGCATGCATGTAGTAACAGCCCTATGAGATGTCTTAGAAAGTCGGATCATTATGGTTGTAATTGTTTAACTTCTTATTAGTAAAAGTATCTTTCTACGAGTATATTGTCCTCCAAACAAACATAGGTGGTATCTCACCCAACTTTGTATTTTTTAAATTTTCCTTATCGCTTATCTTTTATGTTGTTATTCTAGAGTTATTACAACGTGTGTGGCATTATTATCTTGTATGGTTGATTCTTCTTCTTTTTTTTTTAAAAAAAAAAAAAATGTGTCAAAATGTTTGGTTGTCTTTAAATGACAAGTTAAGCCAAACAATGTGATATAAATGGTTGATTAATTTTTTTTTTTATTTGTGATCAATATTTCCATTAAGCATTCCATTGAAATTGCTTGTTCTTATTTAATGGGTATTCAAAATATATTTATTACTACTTTATGCCAAGTTCTATAGTATTTACTACTACCTATTAATGGTAAAAGACCATAAGAATTTGTATATTAAAGTACATATATATAAGAGAAAGAATTAATTTTTGAAAAAGTATATAAATATGGATATTGCACTGATTTTAAAATATATATAAAAAAAAATAAATATTTTTAACAAAAAATAAAATATTTGGATGGAGGTTTTTGACTTTCCTAGAATTTTCACACCCCCAATGATTTCCGTTCCCCTCTTATCAGACTTTTCTTAGATATAAATTAAGTTGGAACCCTCTAAGTCTATATGAGTGATTAGTCCTAAGTCTCCTCTAATTTAATTCCCCCATAATCCATCTTAGACGTCCAAAAGCTTCCAATCTCCTTCATTTATAAGTAACAAAAAAAAAAAAAAAAAAATTAAGTCAACTACTTCAATTTCAAACAACATAGAGAAATTCAAACACCTGACTTCTTGATCGGAGAGATATATTTTATGTTAGTTGAATTTTATGCTCACGTTGATGTCGACCATCGTATATATATTTTTTAAGATTTCTCTTATTCATATTTATAGTGTGGTATGGTTTTGGATCACCTAATCGTGTAAGGATAATGACCTTTCTCAACATTCTTCAATAGTATATGGTCCTACATGTCCACAAGTCAAACTTCACAAACTTGGATGGTAGTTTCATTAAAATACAACCCCAATAGAAATGTGGTCTCTTCTATGTATCATATTCATAGACTTCATTTACTTATTTCTTGTCAATGTGAGACTATTCTTACATCTTCAATGATGCAATTGTGTTGCTCTAAGATATTAGTTTAATTAAACATCAAAATAAGCAAGGATTAATCCAATTATGATGATGTAATATGTCTATTAGAAAAATGTTAACTGATTCAACTGGCTGAGACATACAAAAGTACACAATTACAAAAAAAAAGAGTGATACAATTCATAAAATTGCTCAAAAAAATGGTACATTGCATGTACTTTTATTTTATCAATATTGTTGATGGGAGATTTTGTTATGTGCAGTACATGTCAGATCAACAATTCAAGTAGTTCGAAGATTAATTTAACCTAACCATACTTAATGCTTAGGTAAACCGTTGTAGAGCAAAACTAGAGTAGTACTAGTATTATTGTTTATTTCATTAGTAAGATGAGTCCCTTCTATTACATTTCTACCAACTCGTTAAGTTAATAGAAAATATAGAGTTGACATTGAAGGGACTGTGAGATCTGAAGCGAAAGGGGAATCGTGTCTTAAGTTTAGTTTTTCACACAGAATAAAATATGCATTTTTAATCAATTTCTAGCATGTTAAACAGAGGAGAAGAGATTAGGGTTCAAACCCTTGAAGTCTAGAAATCTTCACGAAGATCCTCTCTCAGTCATCACGAACTCTTCAATTGAAATCCTTCAACAAAAACCAAAATGAATACCACCGATAATCCTCTGTATTCTCCTTTAGGGGTTGAGAATTATAGGAGTGTGTGGGCTCTATTGATTTTGAAAGAGGGAGAGAATTTAGAAGAGAGAAATTTTTTTTACTAGAAGAGACCTTCACGGGAATCACATACCACCTGTGGCTTTGGGAGGAGGATAATCTACGTAACCTTCCATTCTCCATATTTTCTAAAGAGAGAAACAAGGGGAGGGAGTTATAACTCGCTCCTCAATTAAATTCAAAAACCAATTTAATAAATTATTTAATATATATATATATATGATAACCAACTTATCATATAACATATATTAAACTATATGTTATATCGAATATAACACATAACTTGTAGTTTTCATATTGTATCAAATACAATATAACCTATAGTTTGAATTCTCTCAATAATTTACGGTATTTAATATAAATCAAATTTAATTATATGAATCTAATCCATATAATTAACATTTGAATCATATTCAATATCTATTTCCTCTCATCTTATAATGTATCAAATACATTATACTAACTATATCATATATAATTAATTCCCTCAATTAATTTGAACAGTTCAAATTTATCCAAAATTAATTCTCAATAATCTCGGTTAAGCTACAGAGGGAATTTTATGGACCTGAGATTGAAGCTCCAATGGTACTTGATCAATTAATTAAACCCCTTTAATTAAATTAATCAACTTTCATTAACTACCGATCACTCCACTAAACTGATAGCTACACTCTACGTATTACAGATATATTTTTATGTCAATTGGATATAACCAGTCAATAATGCAATGACTATTCATAAATTACTCGTAAGTACAGTTGGGCCAAAATTACAATTTTTCCTCTATAGTTATATCTAACTTCTTAAGTATCACTGATCCCTCTAATGAACAATAAGTCAGAGTCCAACTATGATCAAATCCCTCTCAGGCTAAGAGAGGATGAAACACCACATTGTTCAAGCCCCAAAAGTAGCTCTTAAGGGAGCAATTTATCTACTTACTCTGACAATAGGGAATAAGTGAATTTCATATTGTGTAGTTGTGTTCCCAGCTCTCCAATCAGAAAAATCTCCAAAATGGTAGCATATTGAGTTGGCAAACTGGTCACTCACACTTATGCAGATCAAATGACCTCCTTTATAGACAGGAGTTGACAACTCACTCAGGATTCCGATTATGTCACCTATGGTCATCTTAGTGAAATGTAAGTCTTTGCTATTAATGATGTTATATAATGAGACTATTCATTTCGTGGTTCGATCTTATACAAAATCTTTTTGTATAAAACACCCTCGCTCACATGTCTATACATGAATGATCAGGATCAGATCATTTATAGAACTTTACAACAATTGTAACATCTATAAAGTGGGTCGTATTCGTAGTATCACTAGGATAAGGTATCAGCCCTATCCATCTACTACAAACTCTTCAGGTTATCTCTTAAACACAATCCACATGTATGTCTCTAAATATATGTTTAAGCTTCAGAAGATAAACTTGGATTTTTTTTATTGGTTTTGTAGGTTAATGCTACTAAATGTAGAATAAAATGTTGAGTTTTATGTCCTAAAACTCGTTGATAGTAAATGTTATTAATTAACCGTCATCAATAAAAAGTTATAGATGTTAATTCAATAAATGCTATTGTTTATGTTGATTGTTTATTTTTGTCTTAATAACTCTAAATCCAATAAACTAACATCCAAGGATGACTTATGAGTCTTGAACTGTATGTGGAGACATACAGGGATCAATGTTCAAGATATAGTCTGAAGGGTTTATAGTATAGGGATAAGGCTGGGTACTTTATCCTAGTAACACTATAGATACGATCCACTTTGTATTTGATACAAACACAATGATCCAACGCGTTCGTGTAGTTGACATGCGAGTTGGGGTATGCTATGCAATGAGTTTGCATAAGACTGGACCACGAAATAGTAACGACTAAATGTAACACCGTTAACTAGTTCAGTTCATATTTCAATAGGAAGACCTAGGTAACTTAGTCTTAATCCTGAGTATATTATGAAGTCCTATTCACGATGGGTTGTCCTTTAATTTGTATGGGTGATGATGACCAATTCACCGACCCAATATACCTACCATTTTAGGAACAAGACCGAGTGGGGAGTTGGGAACATAATAATACAATATGGAATTCACTCATTCCCACCTTAAGGGTAAGTAAATGAGTGTTCCCTTAAGTGGTGTCCCTGGAACTTGAACAAAGGACTCTACCCTTTCATTGGTCTGAAAGAGGTTTCTATTTATTGGTTCGACAATAAACAAGTTGTTCATTAGAGGAGTACTTAAGGAATCAGAGGTAACGTAAGGGTAAAATAGTAATTTGACCCAGTTGGAGTTATGAAGACTCGTGAAGGACTAACTTGCCGTTGTTGGTCTATATTCGTGGACATAAAAATATATATGTAATGAGAAGAGTGCAATTATGGGTCTTTAGTGGAGTGTACCCACATTTAACGAATATTGATTAACTTGGTTAATGAGTTTAGTGGAGTACAATTATGGGTCTTTAGTGGGATCCGTCTCATTTCATCAACCTCTTAAGGTGTCTTAAGACACTGTTCTTTAGACAAAATAACTTCATTCCTGAAAGAGAGTAAACCTTTCTTGGAGTTTTGCATCGAAAACTTGACAGACTCTTGCCAATGTATGATGCCTGAGACACGACAAGCGTTTTGTTCTTTCGATCCCTAAAGATCTGAATGGCCATAACAAACTACGCCTCTTTCAAATATTTCATTTGGAATTGGGTTGCTAGCGAATTTTTAATTTCATTTAGTAGACCTATATCATTCCCAATGAGTAGGATCTCGTTTATATACAACACAAGAAAAGCTACTGAACTATTGATGATTCTCTTGTAAAGACAAGGCTCGTCAACATTTTGATCAAAGCCATAAGATTTAATCGTAGTATCAAATCTTATATTCCAAGATTGAGAAGCTTATTTCAATCCATAAATGGACCGATTTAACCCTTCAAACCTTTTACTCTTGACCTTGGGTTATGAATCCCTCAAGTTGCTTCATATATATGGGCTTCTTAAGATTACCATTCAAAAAAACAGTCTTGACGTCCATTTGCTAATTTCATAATCATAATATGAGGCAATGGACAAGAGTATCTGGATAGACTTCAACATGGAAACAAGTGAGAAAGTCTCTTTATAGTCGACTCCCTCAACTTGGATATAACCTTTTGTCATAAATCTAGCCTTGAAGGTTTGCACATTCCCATCAGCACCCCGTTTTCTCTTGTAGATCATTTTGCAACCTATAGGTTTAACCTCATCAGGTTGGTCTACAAGATCCCAAACTGAATTGTAGTACATAGACTCCATTTTGAGATCCATAGCTTTGATCCCCTCATATTTGTCAACATCCTCCATTGCCTTCTTGTAAGACAATGTATCCTCAACATCTCCGTCAGCTATGACAACTAGGGTATTTGTTAAACTCATATAACGAATAGGTGGGTTCATAACACTCCAACTATGTCAAGGCTCTCTCAACATTTGAGGTGGATGTGACCTACTAGATGAACCAACTTCAACAACTCTTGTTGAGATATTGATCTCTTCAACAACGCTTGTTGAAGGTTCAGTAGTTTCATTGGAAAGTTCATGTAACACTATCTTACTGCGGGACTTATGCTCACTTATGTGGTCGTCTTCTAAAAAGTAGTGTTTTTCATTACAAACACTTTATTATCTTTAGGATCGTAGAAGTAACCACCTATAGTTCCTTTTGGATAACCTACAATGGCCTTAACATATAAGTTATTTTCCATTGAACCATAACCAATCTCCATTCCATTCTTGAAAATAAACACTTCATTCTCAGAAAAGGAGACAGTATAGCCTCGTTCAATGAGACAAGAAACCGAGATTAAGTTTCTCTTAATATGAGGAACTACAAAAACATTATTCGATAACAGATAACGTTTCTTGTCAACAAATAACTTCAGCCTACCTACAGCAACAGATGAAACAACCTCACCAGTACCGACTCGAAGAGTCATCTCTCTCTGTGACAATGTTTGCCAAGAACTGAATCCTTAGTAAGAGGAATTGACAAGATTGGTAGCACCTTAATCAAGGATCTAGGAAGAATCATCATTCTCTACCAGACATGTCTTTAAGACCAATAAATCATATTTACTGTCTTGTCTCCTCTTTTGGAGAGTAGTGGGATGGAGGTCGTTTGCCACGAAATTCTTTTTACACAATTCTTTCCACTGTAATAAACCGGTCATTTTTAAAAGATTTAAACGGAAATACTAACGAGTTGCTGAAAAGAAAAACACATTAATCTACGTTAGGTTTTAAAAAAATACTTGTTGTAAAAAAAAAAACAACATCCAATAAGATTTTAGCAAAACTAACATAAACCCCATGTGACATCTAGTTTCGCAATGACACTTCAAAGGTTTAGGAAAAAAGCTACCGAAGAGAGGTCAATTATCCCTCCTCTGAATTGAGAAGTTCTCAACCAGTCATTAATACCAGAACAACTCTTGTTCCTATAATGACAAGCCATCATTGATTTGGCCAAGAGATCATTAACTTACTTAACAATCTCCTGTAAGTGTGACCCGCCATTTTAAGCCCTAGAGGTCCATCCCAAAAGGCTAATCCGAAGGGAAAAAATCTGATTGGGGAAAAACCTAAAGCGACCTTATCCATTTATGGAGTTCACCTGGATATTGACCAACTGAACAAAACCCATCCGAAAGGGGCCGCTCTGAAGGTGACATGAGGACATACAGAATGATCTCACGATGTGAACCAATGATAGAAGATTTCTAGGTTTCGTCGTAAACCTAATTGGTTACTTCCAATTACGTAAATCTATAGTTCAAACCGCACTCAAAGGTAGGGCATTTCCCATTTTTATAGGAACTTCTGTACCAGAAACAATGGTATCTCCAATTATAGCCCCTCTGGGATGTAAAATATATCTTTTCTCATCATCCCCATAGTGTATGAGACAAATGTATGCATTTAGATTAGGGTCGCATTATGATGTCCTTCCCCATTTTCTTTCATTTGTATTATACTGGAACCACTGAAGTCATTAGAATACCGATTCCTCTATTGAAAAGTGTTTCCTTCTATTGGATTTCTTGTGTATCTTCTTTCATCTCTCTCTATCGGAGACCCGTATTTGGTTCGATCCAAAATGATTCTATCATTTCTGTATCTGCAATTCAATATAATTCAATATAGATAGATATATAGACATATATATTTGCCCCTCTTTCGATTTTTTTCTTAGTAAAATTTTGAATACTTAAACGGTCGATTCTTTTTTTCGTCTTAGCTTCCACCTTTCCCAATGAAAACAGAGAAATGCTTCATTATCATCTCAATTGCATTTAGTTGGTTTGGATTGCACCTTTTCATTTTTTTTTTTTTTTTGATTTATTCTTACCCTACCCTTAGGGCAGATCCTCTATAACATAACTAAAAATCACTTTATTATTCGATAAATTATTTAATATAGTATAGAATTATAATATTGATAGAATAGCCATTAACCAATTATTCTATAACCCATTATATTATATAAATATAAAATAAATATAAGAAATTTCAATATCAATAGAAAATAAATATAATATAAAAAGAGAAAATCAAAATTATGTAATGAAATATTGTAATATTTTCATTTCATTTAAATAGACAGACATTCAAATAGCATACTAAAAAAAAAATAAAGAAAAGAGTAAATAACTAAAAAACCTAAAATCAAAATAACCAAAAATCAGAAAAATAATAAGAATTTTAAATGTCATTTGAATTCAAAAACAAAAATTTACTATCTAATTGAGATTAACACATTAATTATTGATACACATCCATTTGATAAATAGATCAAAATTTTCTATCGCTATATTCTATTAATCGTTATATTAATTATTATGTTCTATAATAGAACATAATTATTAATATTTATTTGAAATGAAATTAGATTCTATATTCATATTAATTAAGAATAGCTAAGATCCCAGTAATTTAGTAAATTACTATGCATGTAATATTTCTGTTATGTGAGCCCGTTTAGCTCAGAGGTTAGAGCATTGCATTTGTAATGCGATGGTCATCGGTTCGATTCCAATAGCCGGCTTTTCTCTATTTATTTGATTTATCAATTATGTCAAAAATCAAATAAATAGAGAAACGACTTCTTACCCTTTTTTCAAAGGTCGCCGATCTATCATGTCATAGGAACTTCCCTTTATGACTAAAACGAAAGGAGAGGTTCTATTTCTGTAGAACAAATCAAGAAAGGAACTCTTACTTTTTTATATCATTAACATATACAATAGGATCTGGATATTGATCCAAGTCATCTAATTATTCTTTGTTTTGTAGTACAATACTTTACTGGATTTTGCTTCATTTATCATATTTATCATTTAGTTTAGTTTTAATTTAGGTTTATGAAATTTAAATAAAATAAAAATAAGGAGTCTTTATGTCGCGTTACAGAGGGCCTCACTTACTATAAATTCTCTCTCCGTCTACCTTGATATTGACTCATGCAAACACCATTCGAAGGGGGATGCATCCTGGGCCTCTCGAGGCCAAGCATGAATCTCATGGTGTGAACATACAGGGAGAAACGTGAGTGGAATCATAGACATATCTGATACACCTTCTCCTCTCACTGAGTATTTTATAACCTAGGGTTTAGCTTACTTAGAAAAAACACGGCTAAGGATTTTAACTAAGTGACTTTTTAGGTTTTCCCAAGAGTAACTTTTACCTTGGATAGTTGAACAACTTTTGATCATCATCCATTAAACTCTTTAACGGAGTCTTTGACTAAAACGCCGCATGCTTGTTGAAAATCTATCTAATTCACCTTTCCAGGTAGGTTCCCAGGTAGGGGTGTTACAATTCCGTCAACTTAAGAACCCTAGCCTAGCCAGAATTCGCCTTAGACAAAAGGTCCCTTATAGATAGGTTTACAACAAATTTAATCTTTTATTCCAACCAATTTAATCCTATTAAACCGATTTTAAAAGATTAATCTAGGTTACTAAACTCTTTAGAACCACTTGAACTTAGGTCTATCTCGATCCAATTTTAAAACCCTTTTAAAAAATTTGAGTTCACCCTAAGTCCGCATGCAACTCTGAATTATTGATTTTAGGTCTAATTTCCTTTATAACACTTATAAACGGAAACAACCACAATGCTAAGGTAACACATGCAAGGCATTCATAACACTTATAAACAGCCTAAGTGTCATGCTCAATGTATTGTCCATTCATTGCTACTTCTTTTATATAACACTTATACAAAACAACAATGAAACAAGCAAAACATGCTTCCATTCACCCTTAGACTATAACATTTACAATAAAAGGATGATGCATGATAATGCTCACTGCATGTAAAATATAACTCTTATATTTCATGATGCATGTGAATGCTTTCAAGTAATTTTTTCATGCAAGATTATAACATTTATAATACATGATGCATGAGTAATTGCACAACTTAAGGTGGGTTTTTAACTATATGACAAATACTTTAACATATAAGCACCATACATCACATGTGTAAGCTATAAAAGTTGATGAACTGGGTAAAATTGCCTCAAATACAAAAAAGAAAAGCTAACTATTACAAAGACAAGGAGTCTCCGGTTCAAACAGGCGAACCGGGTCTTGAACCGCTCAGCAAAGCATCGCTTCTCCAACCATCGTGTACTAAGCACCCCACGATCGTCTACACGATAAAACAAATACTTCGTTCTATCGCTTATCTACACTCCCAGAGTTAAATGATCATTTAGCATTTACTATACGATCATCAAGAAAAATCCAAACGATCGTCTAGTTATTACTACACGATCGTATACCTTTACTAAGTGATGAAGCCTAAAGTACACGATCGCTTAGCACGCTCCGCACAGCGCCCACATTCTGCGATCATCTAAGCGACTACGATGCCGCTAAGAACCATCGTCTAAGCGATCGCTTAGCTAGCGTCTCTGTATCGCATATGCGTGATCGCATAGGTAGTAGCTAAGCAATGAAGCTTGCTAACTACACGATCGTCTAGCGTGCGCCTTTTACTAAACGATGAGCATCGCATGCTCCCACTACAATCGTCTACCTCTAGCGCCTACGCGAGCGCGCAACCAACGTTACATGATATGGTAAACAATTTACCCCATCACTTAGCATTAGCTAAAGGATCGTTACACGATCGTCTAGAAAAAAAATATCTAAATGTTCGCTTAGTTAAATCCCAACGATCGTTTACCTGAGGCTACACGATCCGACCAATGCTTGGTCTTCTTCTTCTTGAGAACTGCATTGCCATGCACCAAAGCTTCATCACAAATAACTCGACGAACTCGAACTATTCGAATTACAGACTCGATTGTGATGTTAATTTCACCCAAAAACACATGGGCCCTTACAATTAACACTTTATAATACCGAAAGTTTTAACAAAAAGGCAATTTAAACCCGAAACATTCATTAAATTCATCCACAAATGCAGAAAACGGTTAACCACAAATGCAGAAACCTATCACGACTGAAAAATGTGTTCGATTCAGATCGTAATTTGGAATATCAGAGAACCTGACTCTGATACCAATTGAAGAAAATTGGAAACAAGATTTCCATGAGCAGCGGAAGCAAGACTATTCCAAATTACAATCATAAATTAACCTATATTTACAGACGAATACAAAACAAGTGGTTATACAAATCATACAGAGAAATTACAGCATGAATAACAAATGAACAAAGAGATCAAAACTCTACGCACATATGAGAATACATCTCCACGCTTTGTTGCGCGACTCTAATCGAACAACAGCAACCACGAGCGCTCGATCTACACGACCGCAACACAACATGAACACCACACGAACACTTCGCGCTCTTTCTCAACGATCTTCTTGGTCACGAACTCTTCAGAAATACGAACGGCCTCCAGAAAACCTTGACGGTGTCGAGTTGAGTCTGACACCACCAACAAGGCTACCTTGGTATTCTCAGTGTGAGAATCCAGAGGGTGGGCTCTGTTCATACTTGGTATGAGGCAGACGAATAGAGGAAACAACGATCGTGTATATGACTGGACAAATGGGAGATGGCTGAGACCTATCACATAGGCCGATGCCCAATCGTTTAGATAAAGCTATGCGATCGTTTAGCTCTATCGTTAGCTCCGTCTATCGCGTACAGACTTTACACGATCGTTTACCTTGGGCTAGCGATCGTCTAGCAAAGTTATACAATCGTGTAGTAAATCCGAATTTACTTGACAACCAACGTGAGTTTCTTTTTGCGAGAAAGAAAAAACTCAAAAAACTTTTTAACGTTTGTAAAAACTTTTTTTTAAAATAGGAAACCACTTTCCTTTTAAACTCACGGTTACCATGATCCAATAACCAACTACTACTTTGGTTATTTAAAAGAAAAAGAATTAATTATCCAATAATTAATATTATTATAAACATAATGATAACCAACTTATCATACTATATTTATAACCTTTAGTTTTAATATTTCATCTCATGAAACATATAAACCATAGTTCATTTTCTATTCCATGGTACTTAATGTAAATCTCATTTACATCAATCCTCCACTAGATGTATCTTATACATCATACCGATTATATCATATATAATCAAAATACCTATTGCCAATTTGAACATTTCAAATCAACACCAAGAACTGATTCTCAATAGAATCCAAGCTACCAAGGGGACCTCATGAACCTGTAGCTCCAAAGCTCCAACGGCACGTGAATAACTGATTAAACTCTTTAATCACGGGATCCATCATCCGTTAACTGCCAGGCACTCCACTAAAGATCGACAGTTGAACTCTCTTTACTAGAAATATATTATGTGTCCATCTTAACCAATCAGCAGTGCGACAACCCTTTACAGATCGCTCGTAAGTACAGCTGGGCCGATAACCGTTATGCCCCTGTAGTTACATCTGTCTCTTTAAGTACCACTGATCCCTCTAATGAACATAAGTCATAGTTCTACTATGACTGAGTCTTCTCTTCCAAAAAGAAGTTGTGGCCACTATGTTCAAGCCCCAGAATCAGCCCTTAAGAGAGCAATCTCTCTACTTATCCCTACTTCGGGAAAGAAGTGAATTCCATCTTGTGGATTGAGTTCCCAGCTCCCAGATTAGACAAGTCCCCAAAAAGGTAGGCATGTTGAGTTGGAAATCTTGACACTCTCATTCATACTAATCAAAGGACTGTTCTCAAAGGCAGGAGTTCCCAAAACACTCAAGATTGAGGTCGTGTCACCTATGGTCGTTTAGGTGAGATGCAAGTCTCTAGTATCAACGGCGTTATATACAGAGTCTAGTCATCTCGTGGTCTAGGTCTTATACAAACTCTTTGTATATGACACCCCCGCTCCACGTCTCCACATGAATGGTCAGAATATACCATCTATAGTAGTTTACAACACTTGCAAACCTCTATAAAGCGGGCCATATCCATAGTGTCACCAGGATCAGGTATCCCACCTTAATCCTTATACTACACACCGATTTAGGTTATCACTTAAGGCATGATCCACTTGTATATCACATATACATGCTTAAGTTCACATAAGATAACCAATGAGCTTTATTTATTGGATATGAGTAAATGCCAGAATTAAATAACACTTATTTTATTCATTGAACAATGTGTATCTTTACAAAACAACGAGACTCCGGGAGAATTAGGACACCAATCCCAACACTTTAGCCCTATCACATTTTCTAATAAAAGATCTTTTAATCATTTTTCTTTCAAAGCATGACTCACATACAGGTAAAGAGTTTTCTTCTAACTCACTTAGAAGTCCATTATTAACCAGTCTCTCAAGCCTAATATTTATGTGTCCTAATCTTGGATGCCAAAGATGGGCATTTTCTTTAGTAGAAATTTTCTTTCTTTTATTCAAAGTTACCGCGGTTTTAAACAGCTCGGTGTTTAGGAGAGCTCTAGTTGCTAATGGTCTTAGCACATATAGATTATCCTATAATTTAGTAGAACAAATATTAATACCCTTTTTTAAAATAAAAAATTTATTATTTACATTAAAAGATAAATATAATTTTGTTCAAGAATACATTTTACGGAAATTAAGTTCCTCTTTAAATCAGGAACTACATATACATTTCTAACAAAATATATTTTTTTTTGCAAAGTAAGCCATAGTCCTCCCACTGCCCTTGCAGAGACAATGTGCCCAATTCCTACACGCATCGTCATCTCACCAAGTGCTAGCTGCCATTAGGAATCAACTCCCTCAAATGAAGAACAAATGTGGTTAGTGGTGCCTGAATCTATTATCTAAGCCGAATCATCATTCTCCACTAAACAAATCTCCAATACAAGTAAATCGTATTTACCTTGCTTGGACTTCTTCTTTTCTGCCAAGTACTTGGGACAATTCATTCTCCAATGTTCTTCCTGGTTACAATGGAAACATATTTCCTTTGTAGCCTTGTCCTTCTTGCCCTTTTGGGCAGCAGCTGGTAAGTTAGCCTTCCCCATTCCACATTTCTTCTTCTTCCGCTTTTTGATGTCGAAAGAGGAAGGCATAAATTTAGTTCCAGTGCTTGGACCTCTGTAGAACTTTTTAGCGGACGAGACAACATTTGTCTTACCTTTCTATTCCTTGACTCTCATCAAGGATTGGAAAGTTTGTAGTTCATTGAGCAAGCTGGTCAGGTTGTAGTCAATCCTGTTCATAACAACATTGCTACAGAACTGTAGGAAACTTTCATATAAAGTTTCCAAGATGAAGCTAACTTGCCTAGCCTTATCAATGATAGACCCGTTCATCTCAGCCACACCATGTTCAAAACATGTTCTTGAACAGAAGTCCCTTATTGCATACAAGAATTGAAGATGAATTTAAGAGCGTAATGCCTGAGTTGAGTGGATGGTTGTTTGAACATTCTCCGTAGGGACTCCATGATCTCATGGGAAGTGAGCATGGGCTCATGCTTCTTGGCCAAGATTTCAAAAAGGCTTGCCAAGATATACGTTCGGACCTTTTCATTTGTTTGCATCCAGCAGTCGTATTCCTCCCGAACGTTTCGAGTGGCATTTGAAGCTAGGACTGGAGGACATTCCTCCAACAGGATAAACTCTAAGTCATCGATGGAACTATGTTGATTGTGTTTTTCCATGTGATGTAATTATCGCCAGTTAATTTGTCGGCAGCGAGCGAAGTCATATTGATAATATTATTGAAACATACAATTTATTTATATCAGTAATCCATGCATTACCCATTTGGAAAAACCAATCAAATTTAGCAAAATAATTCAATAATGCACCCTATGTGACATCTATTTTGCAATGATATTTCGGTAAGGTAGGGTAAAAGCCACCATATGGTGATCAAGTATCCCTTCACTGAAATGTTTCAATCAATATATAGAACAACTCTTTGTTCCTATAAATATTAATCCCCATTGTTCGATCCAGAAATTGGTAACTATCTTAACATTTTCTTGTAAGTGTAATATCTCATTTTAGATTCTAGATTTCCACCCCAATGAACCAACTATAGGGAAAAATCAATTGGGGCAAAAACTAAACCAACCCTATCCATTTGTAGAGTTTGATTAAAGAGTCATGCAAATTTCATCCGTAGGGGCACAAGAAAATGTGCCTCGAGGCTAAGTATAAAAATTACTACAAACTAATGAGAGAGACCATGGGATGTGTTGACATACGTCCCATTCCCACTTACTATAAACACTCTTTCCATTACCTTGGTATTGGCCTATACAAACACCAACCATAGGGGAACACAAGCAAAGGTGTCTCAAAATCGAGTATAAGTATCACGGTGTGAACTATAAGGGAGAAACGTGATAGGAACAATGAAATATCATATACCTAATTTTCCTCCCACTGAGTATTTTACCTAGGGTTAATTTAACTTAGGAAAAATACGACTACTTATTTTTATTAAGTGATTGTTTAAGTTTGTCCAATAGTAACACTTACTTTGGATAGTTAATTTTTTTATTTATTAATGTTCATTAAGTATTTTAATAAATTTATTCAACAATTGCTTGCTTATAGCAAATCTATCTAATTCACCTTTCAAGTTAGTTCCCAAGTAGGGGTGTTATGTTTTCGTCAGCTTAAATACCTTAGCCTAGACAGAACTAGTCTTAGACAAATGTCCTTACAAATATATTTGCTACAACTTTAATATTTTATTAAAACCAATTTAATTCTATTAAACTGAATAAAAAGATTAAACTAGTTTCTAATCATATTAGAAATATTGTGAACGTAGGTCTATGTGAATCATATTTTAAACTATTTAAAAAATGATTTTAACCTAAGTTTGCATGCAATTTTATATTATTGATTTTAATTTCTAATTTCATTTAAATGTAACAATTATAAAACAAATGAAATAAATTAAAGTCAAACATTGCATATAATGGCGTAATTAGTAAAATTATAACATTTATAAAATTATCTAAAGTAGTATCATGCTTCATGTAATCTCAATTTTAATTTTCATTACTTAATCATGCATAACGTTTATATACTAAAGTAATGAAAGTATTAATGACATCCATACATCCATACATCCAAACTATATATCATAATCCTTATAAAATAAATGATGGATGACTATGTTATTAATGCATGCTAACATATATTATAACATTTATAAGATATGATTCATGAGCATGCTACAAAATAAGTCATGCAATTATATTATAACAACTATAATATTTATGATGCATGAAAAAAAAAATGCATAACCTATGGTGGGATTTTTCTATATGACATACATTATGACATATATAAGAAAAATAAATCATACATCCCATGCATAACTTAAAATTAAATACAACATATTAATGGATCGAGCTTGACTTTCCAAACAATTAATTAAATTAATATAACTTTTATATTAATTTAATTAGTTAAAACCTAAATTATTACAAAATAATAAGAAAAAACCAGTGCAAAAATCGCTTGGACTGGACCAAACAACAAATTGAACCACGAACTGAACCACTCAAGTGAACCGCATGCGAATTGGACACCTTGCGCGTCTCTCCATCTCGAAGTGTCACCATGTTGTATCCTAGTGTTGCGACGCTACGGGAACAATTCTCATTGATCTCGCGTAGGAGCGACGCGACGCTAGGGTACAACGTCATGACGCTTCTGTACAGAACACTTCTATACAACGGCTTATAGCACCGATTTTGCTCCAAATTTGGCCCCGTCTCTTCTAGATCTTTGTCGAAATAGCCACGAATGACCCGAACTTATCAAATTACAGACTCGATTTCATAATATACCAAAAAAAAAAAACAACGGGTCCTTACAAACCAATTTGTAAAAATTAAAGTGGTAAACACAAAATCAATCCCAAAAACATCCAATATGTGCAAAAATCACATTCATCAACATAAATGCAGAACTTAGTATAGTACCCATCATAAACTTTGTAATTTATTCCCGAAAAAAAATTGGGACTCAGAACCTAGTTTTGATACCAATTGAAGGGATTGTGAGGTCCGAAGCGAAAGCGGAATCGTGTCCCAAGTTTAGTATTTCACATAAAACAAAAATTATAGAGAACAAAATATGCATCTTCAATAAATTTACTATATGCCATATGGAGGAGAAAAGATTAGGGTTCAAAGATACTAACCTTTGAAGTCTAGAAATCTTCACGAAAATCTTCTCCCGCCACCGGTCACAAACTCTTCAATTGAAATCCTTCAAAAAAAACCAAAATGGACACCATCCTCTAGGGGTTGAGAATTACATGAGTGTGTGGGCTCTGTTAATTTTAATAGAGGGAGAGAATTTAGAAGAGAGGAATTTTTTACTAGAAGAGGCCTTCACTAGAATAACACAACGTCTGTGACTTTAGGAAGAGGATAATCTACGTAACCTCCCATTTTCCACGTTTTCTAAAGTGAAAAACAAGAGAAGGGAGTTATAACTCTCCCCAACTAAATTCAAAAAATAATTTATATATATATATATATATATATATATATATATATATAATATATTATATATATATAATAACCAACTTATCATACAGTATATATTAAACTATATGTTATATTGAATATAACACATAACCTATAGTTTTCATATTGTATCAAATACAGTATAACCTATAGTTTGAATCTCTCAATAATTTACAATATTTAATATAAATCAAATTTATATTCAATTTAATTATATTAATCTAATCCATATAATTAATATTTGAATCATATTCAAATATTTATTATAATGTATCAAATACATTATACTAATTATATCATATATAATTAATCCCCTCAATTAATTGAAACAGTTCAAATTTATCCAAAGTTAATTCTCAATAATCACAGTTGAGCTACAGATGGGACCTTATGGACATGTAGATCGAAGCTCCGATGGTACTTGATCAATTAATTAAATCCCTTTAATTAAATTAATCAACTTCTATTAACTGTCGGTAACTCTACTAAAAACTGACAACTGCACTCTTCGCACTACAGATATATTTTTATG
The DNA here is from genome assembly GCF_027475165.1 of Benincasa hispida. Lineage (NCBI taxonomy): Eukaryota > Viridiplantae > Streptophyta > Magnoliopsida > Cucurbitales > Cucurbitaceae > Benincasa > Benincasa hispida. The sequence continues at coordinate 43,935,065 of NC_143488.1, forward strand.
TTCATTGGATATAATCAGTTAACAATTCGATGACCCTTCACAAATTACTCCTAAGTACGGGTGGACCAAAATTACCATTTTACCTCTGTAGTTACATCAACTCCTTAAGTACCACTAATCCCTCTAATGAACAATAAGTCATAGTCCAACTATGACTACCTTTAGGCCAAGAAAGGGCGTAGCGCTACATTGTTCAACCCTAGAGTCAACCTTTAAAAGAGCAATTTATCTACTTACCCTAATAGTAGGGAATGAGTGAGTTTCATCTTGTGTAGCTGTGTTCCTAGCTTCCCAATCAAACGACTCTTTAAAATGGTAGGCATATTGAGTCAGCGAATTGACCACTCTCACCCATGTAAATCAAAAGACCTCCTTCATAGGCAGGAGTTTACGACTCACTCAGGATTTAGGTCATGTCATCTAGGGTCATCCTAGTGAAATTTACGTCTCTACTATTAACGGTGTTATATAATGAGACTATTCATTTCGGTCTCTACATGAATGATCAGGATCAAATCATTTATAGAACTTTACAACATTTGTAACATCTATAAAATGAGTAGTATTCGTAGTGTCACTGGATAAGGTACCCAACCTTATCCATTTACTACAAACCCTTTAGGTTATCATTTAAACACAATCCACTTGTATGTCTCTACATACATGTTTAAGCTTCAGAATATAACCTTATATGTTTGTTTGTTGATTTTGTGGATTAATGCTACTAAATGTTGAATAAAATACCTCAAATTTTATTAAATAAATAAACTGTTTGTACAATATAATTATAAACTATAGAACCCACGAGATTTAGGGCATCAATCCCAATATCTATACTCACCTTCTTCTAGTAGTCGATTTGGCTTGACCTAAAAGGAAGCCACAGATCTTGGAATCAAGCTATATTTATACCCAACCTTTTTACTAATTAATCAACATTATACCTTGTCACCATTTAATTAAAAATATAAAACAAAAGTAAAATCATACTTGTATCTAAATAAATCATAAATGATTTTGAATCCAAGTTATTTGACTTGACTTCAATGTGTTATTGTGTTCATATATTAATGCATTCAATCACAAATTCATTCTCCCAATTTATGAACTGGCGTTGCGTTAAGGTCCTCCATCCAACGCGTCAAAAGTCCACGTCGGTCCCAAAATACCCCAAAGAAAAATAAAAATAAAAAACCCAAGGGTAATTTGGGAAATTCAGATTCACTTTCTTTTATTTAAAGCTGAGAATCCACAAAAGAAGGAAGGTAACCGAGAATTGGACTCAGAGACAGAGAGTTTTTGAATAAAAACAGAGTATTTTGATAAAACCCAAAATTTTCAAAAATTGGTTCAAAAAGAAGATGGGTGAAGTGTTTGTTTATGTGGATGATTTTCAATTTCAAACTTCCTACGATGTTTCACGCTGTAGGATTTGCCACGAAGAAGAATTCGAAAGCCCTCTTCAACTCGAAGCCCCCTGTTCTTGTTCAGGTACCATTAAGGTAACACCAAAATTTTCAAAACCTATCAACTTTTTCTTCTTTTTCTTTGAGTTTTTAATTTGATTTCGTTTTTAATTTCTGGGTTTTTTTTTTTCAGTTCGCTCACAGAGATTGTATTCAGAGATGGTGCAGCGAAAAAGGCAGCACAGTTTGTGAAATTTGTCTCCAGGTTCGGTTTTTTCTTTTAAATAAATTGTTCTTGTTTTTTTATTTTTGAGTTTCTGGGTCGATTTTTTTCCACGAAATTTGAAGTGGGTTTTCGTTGATTTTGAATTTTGGAGTCTCTAAACTTGTGTTCTTGGACTCTGTAATGGGTTTCTTCTATGCTCTGTTTTTTAGGATATGATTTTCTGTTTGATTTCAATAAAAAATTTGGGAAAGGGGGAAGAAGTTTTCTATGGGATTCGTCTTTTTCTTTGAGTTCAAGTCTCTCTCTTTCTCTGTTCATAAAGTTGAACTTTCAATCTCCCATAAAGTTTAGCTATTTTGCTTCTAAAACATTCTATTTTATTTACAATTTTAATCTTAATACCACTGGTTATTTTTTTTCCTCTAAAGATTACTGTTTTAATTTAATGCGTTATTATTAATGGAAACCGGACATTAACACGTATTTTGTTAGAAGAAAAAACAATTCAGCTTTAAGAACAGTAAATTTGAAATTTCAGTTTAGAGTCGAAATATTTGGGAAAAAACTAAAATATTTTCTTTCTTTGCGTTTAGAAATTTAAAATTACAATAAATAAGAGCTATGGACTAAACAACATTTAAATCTCCTTTTTTTAAAAAAAACAATATTTAAATCTTTTATGTTGGTCACAAGTCTTCTGACTACTCCACGTACTGTTTTGAATTTATTATTTATATTTTCTAATTTTGAAAATGAAGAATGAATATAATTTTTTCTTTTTTTTTTTTTTTTTTTGGTTCTCTCAGAATTACGAACCAGGATATACTGCACCTTCTAAGAAGCCTCAACACGCCGATCCAGGTGTCACCATAAGGTATTTTCTTAATTTTATTTTCATTTTTCCTAGATTTTTCTTTCAAAATTTACGATTTTAAGTTTAATTTTTTTTTACTACACACTTTTGTATTAATGTAATTAATTAATTTAAAAAAATTATAATTAATTAATATTTACTAATTTTCCATCACCATTGAAATTAACTATAAAATATCACTCGTGGTTATTTTAAATTAATTAACTAGACTTTAATTTAAAAACTAAAGTGAACATTAGAGGAATTGAAACCAAATATAATTAAGGTCATGTTTACCGATTTGTAATAAAAAATGGTATAATTGTAATAAGATTTTATTGATAGATCAATCTTAACGATTCTGAATTGTAAATGTAATTTGATTGTTTTTTATTGCATTTACATAGTATTATAAACCTGTCACATTTACTGTTATTGTTACTGTTTGAACCAACGATAATACTAATAATAAAAATAATAGTAAATGTGACAAATTCGTAATTCTCTCATTAATATAATAATTCTCTCATTAATATAATAATAATGTTTTTAATGATAACGATAAAGGTAGCGAGTCTCATCTAATTTTCAAATACAATCAGATTGATATTTTTTGCTTTTTAATTAGATTGCATTTTTTATTACAAACTTGGGAGTAGGTCCTACATTTCATTTTAATTACGGAACACAATAAATATAATCAAATGGAGTTATTTTTTTCATTGGTTTATTGCATTTGCCTTTGGATGAACACCACCTAAACTAAAAAATGTTTGGGTGAAAATGTAAACATTCTAAAATTGAGGGCATTAAATTTAAAATTTGTGGATAAAATTGGAACATTACCAAATAAAACTGTCAGAAAACTAAAAAACTAGAAAGGTATTTTATTTTATTTTTCTCTTTTATTTTTTCAAATTTCTTTAAATTTAAATGTGCTCCCAGACTGTACTCCGATGGAAAATGAGAAATTTCTTAAAGCACGAGCCAGACATGCTTTACAGCCAATTCATCGCCTTTGCTGGCGATTTTTTCGAACATTGAGGAATTAAAATAAAAATAAATATTAAATACTAAAATTGGATTGAATTAAAGAAATGGGAATGAAAATTAAATATATATATATACACGATTTGGTTGACAGGAATAGTGTGGAAATCCCGAGAAGCGAGGACGAAGAGACGGCAGAGCCACCCGATGACGGCGGCGCGTTGGACACTGCCTGCTCCACCACCGCTGACCGCGGTGCCTCCTGCTGTAAATCCGTCGCTCTTACCGTAAGTTTCTCTCTATTTTAATTACCTTTTTTCTTGTTTTCTTCTAATAAATTCTAACAAATGTCATTAGGGAATGTACCTGAAAAGATCTAGCATCTCTTAATCTATTAGTTTAATTTTTAAGATTGATTAGAAGGTTAAATTTTAAGTTACATCTTTAATCATGAACCATGTTTAATAAACTCTCTTAAATTTTTGAAACTGTTTACTAAAAACTTTGATTTTATGTTTAATATATGAATCGGTGTAACTGATTGGTAATAGATTAGATCTATTACAGAAAATTGAATAAGCTCAAAGGCTTACACAACGTTAAAAATCACACCTAACCTAGTTTGAACTTTTGCTCTGCTTTTTCTTTTTTAGAAATTAATATTAATAATTCACTAGCCAAATTGATTTTTGACTTACGAAGTGTTGAAATTATATTAAAAAAAAGTTGGTCTCCAATCACAAAGTTAACTTATTTATAAATATAGCAAAATTAATTTTATCATTTAAATGGATTACTCTAAAAATATAAATATAGTACCTATAAAGATAATTTTATCCTACCATTGGAATGTTCAAGCTTCACCACAAATTTTTTTAAAATAAAATAGTTAATTGAAATTTAACTAGTAGTGATACTAATTTCACCGTACAACGGTCAAATTTAAGAATCATTTTAATAGAAATGAAAGTTATTAAATTCGATTTATTGGGCTAGGTATAATATTATTTTAGTAACAATTTAGTGTACTTCAATTTATAATGATTTTGTCCCAATTGTCAAAATTTTCATCATAATTAAGTGTTAATTTTTATTACATGACAAATTAATATTTATAATTTATAAATAAAGTTTATTTTCATTCAATTTATCAATCTATACAGATAAGAAATTTTTATTAAATCATAATAATACTTTTTAAGATAGGGACTAAATCATTACCAATTAATTAAAGTTTAGGGATTAAATGATTTAATTCGTTACCCTTAAAATTGAAAGTAACGACTAAAGTGTCTTTTAAGCTATAGTTTTTTCTTAAAAAAAATTATGCAAGAGGAAATGTTTTTACTGTTTTTGAGAAACAAGATAAATTTTTAACTAAATTATCATTGGAGATTAAATAATCATGGGAGGAGAAGAATTGAACACATGGTGAATAAAAAAGGGAAGGCTTTATAATTTCCCTAAGCATTGAATGACTAGGGGTTGTGTTGGTGCTAAGCCCATTATATGAACAAAGCCTGATTGCTACATTATCATAAAAATAAATACTAAGTGGATGTAAATTAGCACTACATAATTGGAAATCATTATGCCAAACACTAACTTCATTATTTTTTCTAATTCCACCTACTTTCATATGCTAAATTTATTTATTTATTTAGTAATTTTAACTGAACTGTTTTTGTTTTTTAATTTATTAAAAATATGCTAAAAGGTAAAATTTCTTGGTGGGGTTGGTTATCAATGAAACCTTACTCAATTAAAAACTATATTGTAAAAAATAATAATAATATAATGTAGCTCACCAACCCAACAAATAACGGTTAGACCCTAGCAGCCTACCATCACTTTCCTTGGCCACTATTTCTTTTTTCCCTTAAATTTTTCAAAAACAATTTAAATCCTTTTGATACTAAGATTCCCTAATGACTTTATAAAAGTTCACATTTGTATTTTAATTTCATGTTTTTGCAGTTTACTTTAGTGTTGTTGGTGAGACACTTCTATGATGTGGTTGCTGTTGGCACTGCAGAGTATCCATTTACAGTTGCCACGGTGAGTACTTAACTTGATTCGGTTCGGTTCAGTTTGTTGTTCGAGAGTAATTAGCAAAAACTACTCATAAAGTAAGGTGGTAGTTGTAATTACACCCTTAAACGTTCAATTGTAAAAATTGAGTTTTCACACAAGTGTTAAAATTGGATCTTCAAACTTACAATAGTTGTAGAAATTAGACTCCAAATCATAAAATTTGAACTCTCAAAGTTATACCATTGTTACAATTTCTACAAGTTTGTGAGTTTGAGGGTCGAATTTTAACATTTGCAAAAGTTTTCAATTTTTATCATTGAAAGTTTGAGGGTATAATTGTAACTATCATTTTGTAATTTGTCCTAATATTTTTAAGTCAACTACACAGGGAAGATAGATTAATTAACGGTTGAGTTGGATTAATGGAAAAGAAAATTTTTTTCAAAAATTCATTTCTGTTTTAACAATAAAAATTGTTAAAAATACACTTTGAAAAGCTATTTTTAACGGTTGCCAAATACTTTAATTTTTTTTCAAAATGATTTATTTTTTAAATTAAATACTTGAGAATGCATTTCAAATACACTCTAAATATTTTGTTATGTGTATTTGTTTTAGGTGCTTTTTTTAAGAGCCAGTGGAATTATTTTTCCCATGTATGTGATAATTCGAATGATCACCACTATTCAAAATAGTGTTTATCGAAATCGGTATCAGTATCAGAATCACGAGGTGAGTTTTATGTTTTTTGTTTTGAAAGACAAGAGAAGGGAAAAAGTTTGAGGTCTTTTTCCCATGGTTGACTGAAAGTATTTTGTTATTGTGTTTGAAATAGGATTCTGATGATGGTGAAGATATTTCAAGCTTTGAAGATGATGATAGAAGACTTCATCATATTGTCTAAGCTTTATACAGACACTCATTATTTGTTACATTTTTTTTAAAAGAAAATTTATTTGAACTAACTCAACACATCATATATTCTTCCTTTTGTCAATAATTTTTCTCCTAATTCAATGTAATGATTTTTTTTTCAATCTGTGTAAAAACATAGTCCAATCAGATTGTAATATTCAAGGGAAAATTTTCAATTTTTTAATTTATGCTTAAACGAGTGTCAAATGTAATGTGGTTTTTTTTTTCAATTTTCAATTTTTTTTTATATAGTTCAACATGATATTGAGGTTGATAGTACATATCTTATGTCTATTGATTACATTCACTATTGTGAAGAATTATTGGATAATTAGTAATTTGAGTTAATATTTGTTTGGTTGTTAATTTAGATTAAGTAGTAATTTGAAATTAATTAATTAATCGTCTTATTTTCTTGTAAGGCTACAAATAATCATTTTAGGGTTGTAGTAGGGAGATTTATAAAAATCATATTGAATAGAACTTAAGTTCTTGAAGATTTTAGGGATGAATTTTTTTTGTTTGACCATGACTTTGATATAATACTCTTAAGGCACGGCATGAATATGTTACTAGATTTGCACCTCTAATAAAATTGGTTTTTGTTTAGTATTCTGTTATTTGGGTAATTTCAATTTTTTTGATCAAATTGCAAATTAGCTCAAGTGAATTGAAATTAATTTATAAAACTTAAATGTATGGGAGAAAGTGAGTTTTTCCCTATTTGTTTACCAAACCTTTATTGTTAAAGCAATCTATATATATAGCATAGAAATTTGTTTTAAAAAAAGAAAAGGGATTCAAACTTTAAAACCAAGTAAAGTAAGGATGACCTAACAAAAGGGTTGCCTTATAGATTGTTGGATGAAACTCCAAACAAGTAAAATTGACTTGTCAACCAAAATTTGGAAATGGCTTTGTCTTTACCTTTGAAATGGGGCATGGGTGAACTTTTATTTTATCACAATATGAAAATGTCAGCTGTTTTCATTTAACTTGGGAAACCAATATGCTTTTAGGATAGGATTTTCCCCCCCTTTTATATGGCTGGGCCTTAGGAGTTGGAACCTATGAAACCTAACAGTTAGCCTATTGAATTACATGTGCTTTAAAAGGTTGAATAAGATTTGGCATCATTGGACCTAACATATTTATTTCTTGGATCTAAACATTTCATCCTTCAAATCTAAAAAAATGATATAAAAATTGGGTTTTTTTTTTTTTTTTTTTTTTTTTTTGTCGTTTTTGTTCTACCTTTTTCTTTTAGAATTTGTATTGGTTGGATGGATGACCGAAATTTGGGGGATAAAATGAAATTTGCCCTACTTTTTGAAATTGAGGTTTTTTTTTTTAATATACTTTTTATTCATGTTTAGATTTGGGTGACATTACTGAAATGGAACCTCATGCATGTAAATTGGGCCTTTCGCTTGTGCTTCTCTCTTTCCTCTCTCTCACGTAGATCGATCTCCTCTTGCTCTCGCACTCTCGCTCTCACACTCTCATACTCTCGCTCTACGACAAAAAATTGCCAAAATTAAAATCTTAGATGAGGGAGGGAAGGAAGAAAAAAAGCAAACAGAGGCGAGGGAGATGAGAAGGTCAACAAGGAAGGGGAAGGAAGAAGAAAAAGTAGGAAGAAGGAAAGGAGGGAGAAAAAGAAATTAATTTCATAAATTTTGAATTGGATCTTTTATAAAATTCTCTCTCATAATTTCCCTTGTTTCATTACAAAGAGACCTAACCCAAGAAGTTCATTGACGCTTGAGCCTAAGTTTGACCCAGTGACTGGATCATATAAGTTGAGCCATTTTACAGATAATTAGAGAATCAGATAATCTGGCTCAAGCCCATAAAAATTTTGCTGTTTAATGGGCCTTGGCCCATATTTCTTCGCACAACAGATTCAATATGAAAGAGGATTTTGGCCTTTTATGTGCGTTAATTTATATTTATATTTATATGATTTGGTTAATTATACAAAAATATCCTTGAAGGTTCTATTTTTGCTCTTAAACTTTAAATTATTTCAAAACAACCCATATCCCTACTTTTTTGTTAAAAGCAAAGAAGAAAATATGATGCAGTGGTACAATTCACATGATTCAATTATGTCTAAAAACTTTCCTTGAAAAGAAAAAAAAAATGTCTAAGAACTTTAAGGTATGTTTCATTTACTTTTGTCTTTACAAAATTTCATTTTAACCCTAATCTTAGTAAATGTTTTGAAACAAATCCTTCTTTAGCTTCCATGTTTAAAAAAAAGATGGAAAAATGATGTGGTAGTGGATTGTAAAATACTAAAGGGCCATTTAGGGCGTTGAGTTGGTTATTATAGTTAGTGATTATTATAATTTATGAGATACAATAATTTATGATTCATAATAGTCTATGTTTAAGGTATAAACTATTTTAGTTTAAATTATAATAGTCTGTGTTTAGGGTGAAAACTATTTTTTCTTAATAAAAAAGAGTAAACACTGTAAAAAAGGAGAGAGAGATAATGGGTAAGAAATAGTTAATATTGTAACAAAGAGGTATTTCAAATAGTATTACTGTAGTTAATTGTAGGTTATAAATGAACATAAAATATTTTGTTCTCTGTAAATACCTCATAACCTGTTTGGTTGCTTTCCAATGGTCCATCTCCGGGTTGCTCAAATATCTGCCTAACACTCCAACTATGAATGCAATATCTAGATGCATACATAGTTGAGCGTATATTAGACTTCCAACAACCAACGCATAGGAAACCTTCTGCATCTCCTTAGTCTCGAGTATGTCTTTGGGCATTGACCTAAATGAAATTTATCACATTTAGCGATAGAGATATCTCTTGGAGCATAATCTTTCATTCCAAATCTATTCAGTATTTTCAATATAGTTCTTTTATGACAATCCCAAAATGTCTTGAGAATGATCTCGCAGTATTTCAATTCCTAATATAAAAGAAGCATTACCAAGATCTTTCATCTCAAAATTCTTTTTAAGAAACCTTTTAGTGTCATGCAATAAGCCTACTCATTAATTGATTGAGTATGTTATCGACATATAACACTACAAAGATTGATGTACTCCCAATAAACTTATTGTTGGGGTTGATGTCCTAAATATTGTGGGTCATGTAGTTTGTAATTGTAATGTACAAAAAATCTATTTATTTAATAAAATAAGAGGTATTTTATTTTATATTTAGTAGCATTAACCCACAAAACCAATAAACTAAGATCCAAGGTTATCTTCTGTAACTTAAACATGTATGTGGAGACATACAGGTGGATTATGTTTAAGAGATAACCTAAATGGTCTGTAATAGATGAATAAGGTTTGATACCTTATCTTGGTGATAATACGAACATGACCTGTAGTTGTTACAATTGTTATAAAGTGCTACAAGTGATATGATCCTGATCATTCATGTTGAGACTGAATGAGCTCATATGAACAATAGATCATAATCTTACTATGACTAAACCACTCTTAGGCCAGGAGAAGGTGTGATGTCACATTGTTCAAGACCCGGAATCAGCCTTTAAGGGAGCAATTTATCTACTTACCCCTGTCTCGGGGAAGGAATGAATTCCATCTTGTGTAGCTGTATTCCCAACTCCCCAATAAGACGAATCCCCAAAATGGTAGGCTTGTTGAATCGGTGATCTAGCCACTCTCACCCATAGAAATCAAAGAACCACCTTCATAGGCAAGAGTTCACAACTCACTCAGGATTCAGGTCATGTTACCTATGGTCATCTTGGTGAAATGTAAGTCTCTATTATGAACGATGTTATATAATGAGACTAAACATTTTGTGGTCCGGTCTTATACAAATTCTTTTGTATAGAATATTCCTGCTTGCATGTCTAATACATGAATGATCAGGATTAGATCGCTTGTAGCACTTTACAACATTTGTAACACCTACAAAGCGGGTCATACTCGTAGTTTCACTAGGATAAGGTACCTACCCTTATCCATCTACTACAGACCTTTTAGGTTATCACTTAAATATGATCCACCCGTATGTCTCCAAATACATGTCTAAGTCACAAAGATAACCTTTGATATTAGTTTATTGGTTTGTAGTTAATGCAACTAAAATATCATATATTTTATAGACAAAGAATAAAATATCATATATTTTATTAAAACACAATGAGTTTGTTCAACAATGTTACAAACTATAGGACCCTATGATATTTAGGGCATCAACCCTAACAGTGAGCTGGGGTGTTCTATACAAAGAATTTTTATAAGATCAAACCACAAAATGAATAGTCTCGCTATATGACACTGTTGATAGAAGAGACTTACATTTCACCAGGATGACCATAGGTGACTTAACTTGAATCTTGAGTGAGTTGTGAACTTCTGCCTATGAAGGCAGTTCTTTATTTTGCATAGATGAGAGTGACTTGTATTTTCGACTCAATATGTCTTCCATTTTGGGGATTCGTCTGATTGGAGAGCTGGAAACGCAACTTCACAAAAAGTAATTAACTTCTTTTCTGTAGTTAGAGTAAGTAGATAAATTGCTCCCTTAAGGGCTGAATCTTGAAGGGATCAAATCTCGTAGTGGAAACGTCTATGTGAGAACGCCTTGCATCCCACAATTTGACTTTTACATAAACAAATTAATTATACTAAAACAGAATATAATGTAAATTAGCATACTTTGGGAAAATATTAGAACCATTCTTACATTTGTATATTCCCAAGCTTCACAAACAATCCTCTCGAAGTTCCAACGAACGTCTCCTCCAACGATCTTGATCATGAACGATTTCTTGAACAATCTCGAACACTACCACGAGAGTAACCCCCTTATTCTCTAGGATTCTAATAAAGGGATAGGTGGCATCCAACTATTGGGAGAGGGAGAGGAGAATAGGTTGTTGGAGAGTATAAAGGATTCTCTTTATGGCTTAGGGAAAATTTTGCACAATAACACTTGTATGTTGTGTATTGTCAGTGTCTGTGTCTCCCAAACGGGCCACAGGGAGGTCTTATATAGAGAAGGGTCAAGTCATTTTCCTAATTCTTTTCCTATTTTCCTTTTCCACAATTAATTAATGAAATAACAGTTATTTAATTAATTAGCCCAATTAAATAACACTTATTTAAATTTAATTTGCACATTAATTAAATAACTATTTATACATTAAATCTAATTTAATGCATATATATTTAATAATAATAAACATCGTATATATATGTGTAATACCTCTTTATTAATTAATTTTTTTAAATCTAATTCACTTGAGTTAATTAATTGAATCTTATTCAAATATTACTTTCCAATTTAATTTGAATTGTTATAGATCATATTCATAATCAATTATATATTAATCACATTAATATATGGTTTCCTCAAATTAATTTGAACAATTCAAATCATCCCTCTTAAATATCTTCTATTGAGCTAACAGTGGGACATGGTGGACCTGTAGATTAGAAGCTCTAGCGGTTTCCTCAAATTAATGAGAGCTAACAGTGGGAATGGTGGACCTGTAGATTAGAAGCTCTAGCGATATGAGATTAATTGGCTAAACTCATTAGTTAATCAATATTTGTTAATTGTGGGTAGACTCCACTAAAGATCCACAGATGTACTCTTCTCATTAGAGATATATTTCTATGTCCATGGATATAGACCAATAACAGAAACTTAGTCCTTCACGAGTGTTCGTAACGCCAACTAAGTCAAATAATCGTTTAGCCCTTGGGTTACCTCTGACTCTTTAAGTACCAGTGCTCCTCTGATGAACGATCTGTTTATGGTCCAACCAATAAACAGAAATCCCTCTCGAGCCAATGAGAGGGCAGAGCCCTTTGTTCAAGTCCCAGAGATATCACTTAAGGGAACACTTATCTACTTACTATTAAGACGAGAATGAGTGAATTTCATCTTGTATTATTATGTTCCCAGCTCTCTACCTGGTCATATCCCCAAAATGGTAGGCATATTGGGTTGGCAACTTGCCACCCTCACTCATACAAATCAAAGGACAATCCATCGTGAACAGAAGTTCATAATATACTCAGGATTAAGGCTAAGTTGCCTAGGTCATCCTATTGAAATAAGAACCTAACTAGTTAACATTGTTATATCTAGTGGTTACTATTTGGCAGTCTAGTCTTATGCAAACTCATTGCATAAGATACCCCACTCACATGTCAACTACCCGAACGTGTTGAATTATTGCATTTGTATCAAATATAAAGTGGGACGTATCTATAGTATTACCAGGATAAGGTACCCAACCTTATCCCTATACCATAGACTCTTTAGGTTGTATCTTGAATATTGATCCCTGTATATCTCCACATATAGTTCAAGACTTATAAGGCAACCTTGGATGTTAGTTTATTGAAATTAGGGTTATTAAGACAAAATTGACAAACAACATAAATAATAGTATTCATTGAATTAACATCCATAACTCTTTTATTGATGACAGTTAATAAATAACACTTACTATCGACGAGTTTTAGGGCATAAAACCCAACAAACTTCTACTTGAACTAAAGCTCTAGTCAATGGGTTGTACATGATATAAGAATCCAAAAGGCATAATTATTGTAAATAAATACAATAAACTAGGGCATCCATATACTCATTACACAACTCTCATTTGCCCTAGATTATACAATGTACATGTCCCTCAAACACTTTCGTCGAAAGAGAGCCTTCAAAAATAGATTAGCAATGGTTACTGCCCTAGTGTTCTCACTGTTGGGGTTGATGCCCTAAAGTCTCGTGTCTTGTAGTTTGTAAATAGTTTGTACAAACGCTTGTGTTGTTAATATATGATATTTACTTCACATCTTGTATTTTTGCTCAGTTGCTTGTTTTATTTGCTTTACCACAAACCAATAAACAAAAAATCTATTGTTATCTGTAAGTGACTCAAGCATGTATGTGGTGACATACAAGTGGATCATGCCATGAGTGATAACCAAAATGGTCTGTAGTATATGGATATAGGAGGGAAACCTTATCCTAGTAATGCTACGGATGCGGCCTGTTTTTTGGAATGGTCACAAGTGTTGTGACTTTTCACAGATGGTCTGATCTTGATCATTCGTATTGGGGACATTGATGCGTGTTTAATGCAAAGAAATAATGGAGTAGAATGCGATGGTGGAATAGGCGTTGTGCATGCAAGTTTTCTCAGCAATATCCAAGTATAAATCCTACTAAGTTGTCTGGTAAGCCCAGGGTCGAACACAAGGACTAAGGTAACAGTATGCGATGGTAATTTTTTATTACTTTGCGGTAACAAATAAATCAATGCGTTCGTTGGTATGTTGTTTGAAGTATAAAGTTTATGTGGCGGAGTCGAGAAAAGAGTTAATAATACGAGAGATACAATGAGTATGCGGGGGAACGGGTTGAGAAGGGATTTAGCTAACACTTCCTAGGATTGTGTTCATGTTATGCGATCATGCTACATACATATAACATCAAGTAATTTCTCAATACAAATGCTATGGCTTCTAGTTTTAGAATGCATGCGATATATGCGATGATGTCTATAGGACTTACATCTAGGCCTCTGTTCTTGTCTATGCGATGACGAATGGCACACACACACATAAGGCAACCGTATACTACCATAACCTATCTCTATGGTGCATGCAATGCATGTTGGCAAATAGAGCTTATCTCTAAGTCTCTATCTCTTGCTTAGGCAGATCTAATCTTGCTTTCTCAAGTCTAGATTCTAACCTAGCTCTTTCAAGTCTTAGGTCTTTCTTCAGACTTTCTCTCAAGTAGCTCTAAAGGGGTGATGGACACAATATAAGGCAAGATGATCACATGCAATGAAAATCCTAGGTCATGTTAGCTAAATACTTCTCAACCCATTCGACAGTTTTAGCTACTCATGCGTATTTTAAAGAGAGTGAATAGATGTGGAAATGAAAATTCCATTCCATATATGAAATCGAAGTACAGAATGACAATGTGAAATAAAGATAAAGAGCCTGGTAGCAATTTCTTGCTTCCCAAGGCTTTTACACTATTCTTTTCTACTCTGCTCAAGAGATATTATTGCTGTCACAAGAGTCAGCCATCTCTCTGTTTTCCATTCTCCTTGGCACTCTCTCGAGCTGACTAGGATGATCTTTCGACGTCTTCTCCCTTTTCTCGCTTCCGCCTTCTAGGTACAAGAAAACTAAGAACAAGGCTAATTATCGTCTATATGGTGGACTCTCTAAACTGAGCGAACTCCTTCAATGAAGGTGGCCTTCGGTATTTATAGAGCTTCGGGGTGAAAAGATTTTTCTCTCATATGATTGTATTGATGGGATGACATTAATTCTCTGTCTGATACGCCGAATAATTGTCACCGAAAAGTTGAGTGTACTTGCTACAGTGTCGTTAATGGCTTGTCAACTTAATTCGGAGTTGACTGTCATCAACTTTCTGTCCCATCGTGATTTATTAAGCTTTCACCTTGATGCACTGGCTTTATGCGACCACCTTCTTGAGCAAATTTTCGCGAGCGCATATGATCGCATAGCCTTACAGTCACAATCTCTTAATATACTCAGACGTTAATTTCTTCAGATCGCATTTCCGTCTTGCGCCAACGCATTTTCTGCACAAAATACATAAATTAGCTGTTTTAATGTGATGGACGCATGCGATCGCAATGTTGTGAACTTAATGCTTTTGGACGTAATATTGTATATTTTTACCATCGCAATCCTGCATTGTTTTATATCTTTGCACTGTAATAACATGCATTTCTGCCCGTTATCATACCCCCAAATTTAAAAAAATGCTTGTCCTCAAGCATAGACTAAAAATTTTCTTTAGAAAGTCGACAACCTTCTTCTTTCGTAGATTTCTCAAGGTTGCCTTATTCAAATCCAATGCACCAAAATCTCCTTAATTCTTATCCAGGTCTCTTCTTAAAATATTTCTAAAATTTAGGGACCGCAAATTTAACCTTAGAAAAGACATTACTTGTTTCCAGGGCATCACATGATTTATTTCATATAAAAAAGAACTTTTTTTTTCAACTGGGGTATTTTCAAATGATTTTTTATCCTTGCGTATTTTAAATATATTTATTTATTTATTTCTATGACCTTGCGCGGATCCAAGTGCCTAGCCTTCGTTTTGGTTTGCCCCTACGTGTGTCATGCGGGCATCCAACTACAAGCGAGGCGCTCTTTCTCACTCTAAACTCATGCCCATTTGGCAAAAGAGTTGCGATCATTTTATTTATGCATTGATCACAATTCCTACCTTCGTTTTGGCTTGCCCCCACGAATGTCATGCGGACATCCAACTACAAATAGGATCTTATCGTAATGTTATGATTTTTTTTTTTTTGTAGAACTTAAAAATAGCAAGGTCGAAAATGAATAACGCACCCTCAAATTTAAACGCAGCAATGTTCTCATTGCTGAAAGATTGAAAGAAGTCATGCAATGCTTTTAGGAAGTTTTGTAAAAAGTCAGTTTGAAAGAAAGCTGGCAGACCACTAACTTCTAGAAATATTTCATGAGAAGACTGTCCTAAAATTAAGTTGACTCTAGTATATACGAAAAAATAAAGGCATGCGTTTCATCATTGGAATCATAATTGGCAAAGAGAAATAATGTAGTGATTTACTAAATTAATCAATGTTAAATGATTGTGCCGACTAAAGAGATGATGATAAAATTTTCAAAGTTAAAATATAATGCGAGAGTGCAAAATTTGGAATAGACAAAGTCAAGGAAAGATACAACCCCAAATTTTCTTTGTCGCCCGCATTGGCTGTGATCGCATCCTTTCTTGCGGCAAACTGATTTCTTTGATTGCAGTGGCTGAATAAAGTAGTTGCGTCTTTCGTGTAACTCCTTTGCAATTGTTCATCATGATTGTTGCAAAGAAAACATCGAGAGGGTCAAATAAAACTAAAAAAAACAAAGTTAACAAAATTTTTCTTCTTTTTTTTTTTCTAATACAATGGATAACGAAATGATAATAACCGTAAGGAGATAGAGATAAGTTCATGAATTAAAGATTTCAATGGATACTTCACAAAACTTGCGTCCCTGATGAGTTTGAATCGCGTGATTGTGCAGGGACCGCCCACTTCTTTTTCAGTCAGAGTTCCTCAGGAGCATGGAGGTGACCTTGCGATGCAAGTCTTCTCCACGATATATTTTCACTTTTTGCCCGTTGACTTTGAATACATTGGTCCCATCTTCATTGGATAACTCAATCGCGCCATGCGGGAATACCTCTCTGACTATGAAGTCTGGACCAACGTGACTTTAATTTCCCAGGGAAGAGTCGTAGCCGCGAATTAAATAGTAAGACCTTTTTTCCGACTTGGAGATTCTTCTCGTATAAATGTTTTTCATGCCAGCGTTTTGTGTGCTATTTATAGATCTTTGCATTCTCGTATGCGTGAGTTCTTCATTCCTCCAGCTCAACCAATTGAAGTTTTCTTGCTTCCCCTGCTGCCTTTAAGTCAAAGTTTAGCTTTTTCACCGCCCACAGTGCTTTATGCTCCAGCTCGGTAGATGACATGCCTTTCCGAACACCAACGCATACGGGGACATGCCTATAGGTGTCTTATAGGCGGTCTTGTATGCCCATAAGGCATCATCCAGCTTTGTTGCCCAATCTTTTCGTAAAGGTTTTACCACCTTCTCTAATATCAGCTTGATTTCTTGGTTGGACACTTCAGCTTGACCATATGTTTGTGGATGGTATGCGGTGGCCACCTTATAGAGGATATTATATTTGAGCAGCAAGTTGTTGACGATGTGATTAACAAAGTGGGAGCCTTCATCACTTATTATGGCACGTGGAGTGCCAAAACGAGTGAAGATATTTTTCTTCAAGAACTTGGAAACTACCGCTACATCGCTTGCAGTGCACGCTATCGCTTCTACCCATTTGGAAACGTAGTCGATGGCTAACAGAATATATTTGTGACCATTCGATGGTGGGAATGATCCCATGAAGTCTATGCCCCAGACGTCGAACAATTCTAATTCTAAAATGATGTTCATGGACATCGCATGCTTCCATGAAATGTTTCCCGTGCTTTGACACCGGTCACATTTCATCGCGTAGTCTTTTGCGTCCTTAAATAGTGTTGGCCAATAATACTCACTTTGTAATACTTTCGCTGCTGTGCGTTGGCCTCCAAAGTGGCCTCCGTATGGCGAGTCATGACATTGTGATAATATGTATTGGTGAGCAGCATCCGGTACCCATAGGCACAAAATCTGGTTTGACCCCCTCTTATAAGGATTTGGCTCATCCCAATAATATGATTTGCATTCGTGTCTGAGCCGCCTCTTTTGGTGGTCTGTATAGTCTTCGGGAAATTGTTCGCAAACCAGAAAATTGACCAAGTTCGTGTACCATGGTAATTCTTCAATCTTAAATAATTGTTCGTTTGGGAAAGTTGCATTCACTCCTGACTGATTGCGGTCAACTTCTGGGTTTTCTAATCTGGATAAATGGTCCGCAACCTGGTTCTCCATCCCTGTGCGATCAATAATTTCCATGTTGAATTCCTGGAGGAGAAGAACCCATCTAATCAATCTCGGCTTCGCATCTTTCTTTGTTATCAAATATATTATCGCCGAGTGGTCAGTGTGAATGATTACTTTAGTTCCCAGCAAATAAGCTCTGAATTTTTCCAAAGCAAATATCACCGCAAGCAATTCTTTTTCTGTGGTCGTGTAATTTGTTTGAGCAGGGTTCAAGGTTTTACTCGCATATGCGATGGGATGTAGCATTGTTTTCTTCTTCTGTGCCAGCACCGCTCCCATCGCATAACCGCTTGCGTCGCACATTAGCTCAAAGGGTTGTGTCCAGTTGCGATTAACACAGGTGCGGTTGTTAATGCGTTTTTTAGTATCATGAATACGTTGTGGCATTGATCATCAAAGTCAAACTTTCTTTTTGCCTCCAGTAATGCATTCAGTGGTCATGCAATCTTTGAAAAGTCTTTTACAAAACATCTATAAAAGCCAGTATGTCTTAAGAAGCTCTTGACAGCCTTCACATTCGTTGGAGGTGGAAGCTTTTCAATCGCCTCAATCTTTGCCTTGTCCACCTCCAACCCATCCTTGGAGACCTTGTGCCCAAGCACAATATCTTCCTTCACCATGAAGTGACATTTCTCTCAATAGGTTCGTCTCTTCACATCTTTTCAATATCTTCTCCAAATTTTTGAGACAGACTTCGTATATTTTCCCATACATCGAGAAGTCGTCCATAAAATTTCTACAGAGTCTTCAAAATATTCAAAAAAGATGCCCATCATACACCTTTGAAAGTGCTTGGCACATTGCAAAGGTCGAACGACATGCGTCGAAACGCAAATGTTCCATACGGGTAGGTGAATGTGGTTTTCTCTTGATCTTTAGGAGAAATCATGATCTGGCTATAGTCGACATATCCATCCAAGAAGCAGTAAAAATCATTTCCAGCTAGGCGGTCTAGCATCTGGTCGATAAAAGGCAAAGGGAAATGATCCTTCTTTGTTGCCACATTTAATTTGCGGTAGTCCATGCAAATCCGCCATCCGGTGATGGTTCTCATTGGTATCAGTTCGTTATTTGCATTAGGGACTACCATCATCCCTTCTTTCTTCGGCACATATTGCATGGGGTTGACCCACGTGCTGTTGGTTATTGGATAGATAATTCCCGTGTCTAACCACTTGATTATCTCCTTCTTTTCATCGCAAGGTTGAGTCTGCATTGATGTTCGATCGATCCTTTGTGATTCTTTTCAAGACGAATCCTATCCATGCAGTATGTGGGGTTGATTCCTCTAATGTCTGCGAGCGTCCAACCAATTGCTTTTACATACTTTCTCAGGATGCTTAACAGCACATTCTCTTGATCTTCATTAAGTGCAGAGGAAATTATTATAGGTAGCTTTTCATTCTGCCCCAGAAACGCATACTTTAGGTGGTTTGAAAGGGTCTTCAGCTCTTTTATTGGTGGTTGTTCTAAGGATGGCTTTGTTGTTTTTCTTTCTTCACTCGCTGTCAGCTTATCTTCTTTGGATGCGATCATCTCATCTTCTTTGGTTGTTTTTTCTCTGATCACATTGTATGCTATTATGGATGCGGTCACATCCTCATCTTCATTTTCTTCTTCAAACTTTTCTTCTTCATTCAAACCTGGTTCATCATCGGATTCATTGAGGTCTTCTTCATTAGGATATTTCATGGCTTGGATAATGTCAAACCTAAGCTTCTGTCCATTCACACTCAGTGTGATCTCTCCTTTGTACACATCAATTTGAGCGCGGCCAGTGGATAAAAATGGTCGTCCCAAGATGATGGGTACATCTTTGTCTGCTTCATAGTCCAGGATGATGAAGTCTGCTGGTAATATAAATTTGTCGATTATACCTAGAACATCCTTCACCTTCCCCTCTAGATGCATAAGAGATCTATCTGCTAACTAGAGAGTCACCATCGTGGGCACCAGCTGCCCCACATTCAACTGCTTGAAAATTGACAGGTGCATCAAGTTGATGCTGGCCCCGAGATCGCAAAGCCCTTGACCGATGTATAACCCTCCAATAGAGCAAGGTATGGTGAACCTTCCAGGGTCATGCATTTTCGGTGGAATTATGGATTTTGAACTTTGCGTCAGTGCCACCGTTACGAACTTACCAGTGCTTCTCTTCTTCGTCACCATACCAGTGTCTTTCTTCTTCGTCACCATATCTTTCAGAAACTTCGCATACGTGGGCATCTGTTCAATCGTCTCAGTGAAAGAAATGTTAATATACAACTGTTTCAGCATATCCATGAAGCATTGATACTGTACCTCATCCTCTTCTTTTTTAGTCTCTAGGGGAATGGTGGCAGCTGTATTCTCATGGTCCCCTGTTCTTTCGGCTCTGAGGTGGACACAATCTCTGGTTCCATCGACTCATTTTCTTCTCTTTCTCATCGAGTCAACGTAATCTCCGGTTTCATCTTAATTGGAGCAGTCCGGCTAGGCTTCTTCTTCTCTCTCGCCACAGTCTTTTCGCTCCGCAACGTCACAACTTGACATTGCTCTTTTCCCGTACCCTTTCGGTTGCATAGGAGTTTCATTGAACTCGGCAAGGCCCCTTGCGGTCTATTCTTGAGTCCCCCGCAATCTATCCCATCTGAATTTCCAGATTGCGGATAGACATCGCTTGATTTTGAAGCACTATTCATTCTTTTCAATATATTGCTTCAGCAAACACTCCAAATATGAGGATTTTGGTGCCTGCAAACTGCTGGCTTGGTTTTGCGTTTGACCATTTGTTCGTGGGAAAAATCTGGGTAGCCCTTCTTTTTGCGCCACTGATTGAAAATTTTGTTGTTGATTTTTCATGCGAAGTTAGGGTGGTTTCTCTACCTAGGGTTGTATGTGTTGGAAAACGGATTATTCTTCATAAAATAGACTGACTGTGGGTTTCTCGGGCATTCCTCCATTGGATGGTCTTCACCGCAAGTAGCACAACTTGCGGTCGTTTGGTTGATTGCGTTGACTTGCCCACTATGCATTCCTGGGCTACTGATTACGATTCCTTGTATCAAATTCATCATTACGATCATTTAGTTCTGAAGGGATGCGATGGCCCCGTTATTAGCGTTACTGTCCTCAATTCTCAATCTTTGATCGTTTTCTCTCCAGTCTTCATGTTTTTTAGAAATGCGATCAAGTATATTCTTGGCCTCATCGTAAGTTTTATCCAGCAGACCTTCAGCTGCTTCCACATTGGCAACCATCTGCGATGCAGGGTTCAATCCATGGTAGAAAATTTCCATCTGTAAGCAGTCTGGTAAGCCATTATACGGGTAATCTCTTACCAGCCTCTTAAACCTTACCAAGGCATCACTGAGTGATTCGTCAATATCCTGTTCAAAATTGGTGATCAACTTTCTCCTTCTGGCATTCTCCGTCGGAGGGAAGTACTTCTTCATAAACTTCTCAACTACTTGTTCCCATGATGTAATCTCCCCTGGTTTGAGAGAATAAGCCCATTTTCGTGCTTGGTCACACAATGAAAATGGAAACAATGTTAATCGAACCTCCTCAGCGGAAATATTTGGAAACACAAACGTGTTGCAGATCTAAATGAAACTCCGGAGGTGGGTGTGCAGATCCTCGCCACGCCTACTGCCAAACTGTCCGACAGTTTGGATCATCTGCAGCATCACCAGTTTTATTTCAAACCTCGATTCGTCAAGAGCTGGCCTCATGATTCCTGGTGAGAAATCATAGAGGTTGGGCGACGCATAGTTCTGAATGGGTCTATTGCGGTCGTGCGCCAATAGGATGGGATTCTTCATGATATTATTTTCATTTGGTGCTCCATTTCCTGGTTGTTCCGCCATGTTTGGATCTTTCTCTTGTTGTTGTTGTTGGCAGTTGTCTCTTCTTCTTTTTCGAAAGGTCCTCTCAATCTCTAGGTCGTAATCGGGCTCAATATTTTGTCCTTCGCTCATACGATGCCTTCTTATTCCTTTACCTAAGGAGAAGTAGTGCACAGAGATGGAGAGTCTGCAAAGAAAATAAAAAAAAGTTACCGTTAGCACAATGTATTGCCGAAGTCCCTGGCAATGGCGCTAAAAACTTGATGCGTGTTTAATGCGATGAAATAATGGAGTAGAATGCGATGGTGGAATATTCGTTATGCATGCAAGTTTTCTCAGGAAGATCCAAGTATAAATCCTACTGAGTAGCCTGGTAAGCCCAGGGTCAAACACAAGGACTAAGGAAACAGTATGCGATGGTAATTTTTTATTACTTTGCGGTAACAAATAAATCAATGCGTTCGTTGGTATGTTGTTTGAAGTATAAAGTTTATGCAGCAGAGTCGAGAAAATAGTTAATAATACGAGCGATGTGATGAGTATGCGAGGGAACGGGTTGAGAAGGGATTTAGCTAACACTTCCTAGAATTGCGTTCATGTTATGTGATCATGCTACATACATACAACAACAAGTCATCTCTCCATGCAAATGCTCTGGCTTCTAGTTTTAGAATGCATGCAATATATGCGATGATGTCTATAGGACTTACATCTAGGCCTCTGTTCTTGTCTATGCGATGATGAATGGCACACACATTGATGCGTTATTTTATGTAATGGAAATATGGATGATATGCGTTGATGGAATTACGTTGTGCACTCAAGTTTCCCCAGCGGAATTCAAGTGTAAATTCCTCTGAGTTTCCTGGTAAGTCCAGGGTCGAACACAGAGACTTGTGAAAATAGTTGCGTTGGTGATTTTTATGAAGATTTACAGTAACCAGTTAAATAAATAAATCGTTGGGTTTGTTGTTTGCATTGATGAAAATAAATAATGAATGCGGAAGAGTTTGAAAATAGTTGGTAAACGGGAAATACGATGTATATGCGGTGAACGGGTTGAGAAAAGTTTCGGCTAACACTCCCTAGAATGCGTTCATGCTTTGCGATCATGCAACATGCATACAATAGTAAACCACCTCTCGGCGTGAATGCTAGGGCTTCTAAGGCTAGAATGCATGCAATAAATATGCGATAAGTCTACAAGGTTTACACATACTATCTCTATTTATGTGATGACAACATGACATTCACACAAATATGCGACCACATAATATCATTCCCATTCCTAGGATGCATGCGATGCAAGTTGACAAACAGAGCTTATCTCTAAGTCCTTATCTCTTGCTTATGCAAGCCTAATCTTGCTCTTTCAAGTCTAGATTATAACCTAGCTCTCTCAAGACATTAGGTTCTTTCTTTGGATTTTCTCTCGAGTAACTGTAAAAGGTATTTTGCACTGCATAAAACAAGACAATCGCAAGCAATGAACTTCCTAGGTCATGTTAGCTTAGTTCTCTTCAACCCATTCAACTAGTTTAGCTACTCATGCGTATTGAGAGAGTGAGAAAATGTAGAAATAGAACTTCCATTGAAAAGATATGAGATGAAGTACAAAATAACAATGCAAGTATAGTAAAGAGCTTGGTAGCAATTTCTTGCTGCCAGGTGTTTACACTGTTTCAACTCATGCTCTAAAGATATTCTCGCTCTCGTGAGAGTCTGCTCGCTCTCTGCTCTTATGCCCCAAGATTCTCTCTCGAGTTGCCCTAGTCGATCTCTGGCGTCACCACTCTTCTCTTGCTCCGCCTTAAAAATGGAAGAAAACTATGAATAGAAACAATTGGTTAACTCGTCAACCGATTAACCCCTTTTCTGAAGAATGCACTTGGTATTATAGGGCATCAATTGTGAAAAGCGGCTTCTCTCTCCCGGTTGTACAGATGGGACAACTTTAATTCCTGATTAATGCGCCGAATAATTATCACCGATAAAGCTAAATGTACTTCGTGACCATTATCGGCTGTCAACTTAATTTGGATCCGACTGTCATCAGCTTTTTGTCCCATCGCTCTTAATTATCCTTTCACCCGGATGCGCCCACCATGTTGC
Source organism: Benincasa hispida (assembly GCF_027475165.1). Taxonomy (NCBI): domain Eukaryota; kingdom Viridiplantae; phylum Streptophyta; class Magnoliopsida; order Cucurbitales; family Cucurbitaceae; genus Benincasa; species Benincasa hispida. The sequence continues at coordinate 43,958,945 of NC_143488.1, forward strand.
GATGACCAAGTTGCGGCGATTCTTCTTGGGTGAATGTTTGCGAGCAAGACCAACGCAAAGCCTTGCGGTGAAGTTACGCTCGACAAATGAATTCCTATGATGGCAATCTTTGCATTGCGTTAATACATATTCTGCACAAAAATATAAAGATCAACTGTTTTAATGCATTGGACGCATGCGACCGCAATATTATAGATTTTATGCTTAATGGACGCAATTTAATATATTTTATCAACGCAATCCAACATTGTTTAAGAACTTAGCACTATGATAACGTGTATTTCTGCCCGTTATCACACCCCCAAATTTAAAAAATGCTTGTCCTCAAGCATAAGCTAAAGATTCCTTTAGCAAGTCTACCACAAAGTTCTTTTCCTAGATTTCTCAAGGATACTTCATTCAAATCCTATATACCATAATTTTCTTAAGTCTTATTCAAGTCTCTTCTTAAAATATTTCTAAGACTTAGGGACTGCAAGTTTAACTTTCAAAAGGACTTTACTAAATTCCAGAACATCACATGATTTATTTCAAAAAAGAATTTTTTTTTCTTACTGGGGTGTCAAATGATTTTATCCTTGCAGAAAAATTTTCTTCCTATATATTTTTTTCTGACCTTGCACTAATTCGAGTGCCTTACCTTCGTTTTGGCTTGCCCCTACGTGTGTCATGCAGACATCCAACTACGAGCAATGCACTCTTTCTCAGACTAAACTCATACTATTTTGGCAGCGGAGTTGCGATAATTTATTTATGCGTTCATCCTGGTGACTTACTTTCGTTTTGGCTTGACCCTACGTGTATCATGCGGACATCCAACTATGGGTAAGTGCCTTTCACAATTAACTCTTATCAACATAGATTTCCCATTGCGTTGACAGTAGAGTTGTTATTCTAAAAAATATATTTTTTAATAAATAGCAAGGTCGAAAATAAATACCTCACCCCCAAATTTAAAATGCGGCAATGTCTTCATTGCCAAAAGATTAAAATAAGTCATGCGATGGTCATAGAATGCGTTGTAAAAAAAGTTTAAAAGAAAGCTAACAAACCCCTAACTTCGAGAAATATTTCATGAGGTGACTATTTTAACATTAAATTGACTCTAGTGTATACGAAAGAAATAGAAGCACATTTTTCATCATTGAAATCATACTTGGATAAAAAAAAATATAATGTGGTGGCTCACTAATTTATCTATGTCAAATGATTGCGGTGATTAAAGAGGATGCGGTGATAAAACTTTGAAGACTAAAATAAAATGTGATAGTGCAAAAATGGAAATAAAGATAAGGAAGAGTACACCCCCAAATTTTGCGCTGTCACCCGCATTGTATTGACGTATCCATCTTTGCAGCGATTTCTCTTCTTTGGGTTGTGGTGATGGAATAAGATAAGTGCTTCTTCGGGTAACATCTCCGCAATCCAACGCCTTGATCGTTGTAAGAAAAACAAAGAGAGAGTCAAATTATTTTAAACAAAATAAAAATCGTTATTACAAATTTATATATATATATATATAATAACGATAGTGATAGTAAAATAAGGATAAATCAGAATTGAAAAGATAGTGAAAATTCCGAGTAGTGGAGAAAAGAGTTGAAGACTTGAGGTTTCCCAAAACTTGAGTCCCTAATAAGTTGCGATCATTTGATAACTCAGGGACCACCTACTTCCTTCTTCATTCAAAGTCTCTTAGCTTCACGGAGTCGACTTGGCGATGCCAGTCTTCTCCATGGTATGACTTTACTCGGTGCCCATTGACTTTGAATATGTTGGTTCCGTCGTCATTTGATAATTCCACCGTGCCATGCAGAAGTACTTATCGAATTATGAACGGTCCAGACCAACATGACTTTAGCTTTCCCAAGAAGAGTCGTAGACGTGAATTGAAAAGCAAGACTTTTTGCCCGATTTGGAGGTTCTTACCACATATGCATTGATCATGCCAACGTTTGGTGCGCTCTTTATAAATCTTCGCATTTTCATATGCGGTTTTCCTCCATTCTTGTAGCTCGACCAGTTGTATTTTTTGCGCTTTCCCTGCCTTCTTCAAATCAAAATTCAGCTTCTTGACTGCCCACAGTGCCTTATATTCCAGCTCCAAAGGCAAGTGACACGCCTTACTAAATACCAGCGCATAGGGGAACATACCTATGGATGTTTTAAATGCGGCCCAGTATTCCCACAACGCATCGTCAAGCTTTGTTGCCCAGTCTTTCGGTGAAGACTTTACTACCTTCTCAAGTATCAATTTAATTTCTCGATTGGACACTTCAGCTTGACCATTCATTTGCGGATGGTATGCGATGGCCACTTTGTGGAGGATATTGTACTTGCACAGCAGCTCCTTGATATTTTAATTGACAAAGTGTGATCCTTCATCACTTATGATGGCACAGGGAGTGCCAAAACACATGAAAATATTTCTTTTGAGAAACTGTGAGACTACTGCTGCATCACTTGCGGCGCATACTATTGTCTCTATCCACTTGAGACATAATCGACGGCCAATAAAATATAGTGCTTACCATGCGAAGGAGGGAATGACCCCATGAAATCAATTCCCCAGACGTCGAATAATTCTAACTTCAAGATAGTGTTCATTGGTATTGCATTCTTCCATGAAATGTTGTCGGTGGTTGACACCGATCACATTTCATTGCGTAGTCAGCAGCATCCTTAAATAATAAAGGCCAAAAGAATCCACTTTGCAAAACCTTGGCTGCAGTGCGTTGCCCTCCAAAGTGCCCACCATATGGTGAGTCATTGCACTGTGACAATATACGTTGTTGAGCAGCATTTGGTACGCATAGTCGAATGATTTGGTTTGCATCTCTTCTATACAGATTCGACTCATCCAAATAATAATGTTTACATTCATGCTTGAGCTTCTTCGGTTGATGCTAAGTGTAATCTTCAGGAAATTGTTCATAAACCAAATAATTAACGATGTCCGCATACAAAGGCAATTCTTATATGTGGAACAGCTGCTCATCCGGAAACACGACACTCATTTCAGATTCATTACGGTCAACCTTGAGATTTTCCAGTCTGGACAAGTGATCCGCAACTTGATTCTCTGTCCCCTTCCGATCAATTATCTCGATATCAAATTCTTGAAGGAGGAGAACCCATCTGATCAACCTCGGCTTTGCGTCTTTTTTTGTCATTAAATATTTGATTTTCGAGTGATCAGTGTGAATGAATACCTTGGTTCCCAACAGATATGCCCTGAATTTTTCCAACACAAAAATCACAGTCAGGAGTTCTTTCTCAGTGGTGGTATAATTTATTTAAGCAGGGTTTAGAGTTTTACTCGCATATGCGATGGGTTGCAAAATAGTTTTCTTCTTTTGCGCTAATGTAGCCCCTATCGCATACTCGCTTGCGTCACACATGATTTCAAATGGCATTGACTAATCCAACATAATTAGTACAGGCACGGTAATCAGGCATCTTTTAATACTCTGAATGCGTTGAGGCAATTGTTGTCAAACTCAATTTTTCGATCCCCCTCTAACAACGCACTCAGTGGTCGTGCAATCTTAGAAAAGTTCTTGACAAATTGTCTATAGAATCCAGCATGCACCAAGAAACTTCACACAACCTTCATACTAGTTGGAGATGAGAGTTTTTCAATTGCTTCAATCTTTTCTTTGTCCACCTCCAACCCTTCCCAAGAGACCTTGTGTCCCAACATTATACCCTCTTTCACCATGAAGTGACATTTTTCTCAGTTGAGCACCAAGTTTGTCTCTTCACATCTTTTCAGAATCTTCTCCAAGTTGGCTAAGCAGACTTCATAAGTGTTCTCATAAACTGAGAAATCATCTATAAATATTTCCATAGAATCCTTGAGATAATCTGAAAAAGATTGCCATCATGCACCTTTTGAACGTGCTAGGCACATTGCAGAAGCAAAATGGCATGCGGCGAAAAGCAAACGTCCCATATGGGTAGGTGAACGTGGTATTGTCTTGATTTTAGGAGCTATCATGATTTGATTATATCCGGCATACCCATCCAAAAAGCAATAAAAATCATTCCATACTAGTCTGTGTAGCATTTGATCAATGAATGGCAGAGGGAAGTGATCTTTCTTTGTGGCCGCATTTAACTTGCGGTAGTCCATGCATATACGCCATCTAGTGATGATCCTTTGAGATATTAATTCATTGTTCTCATTTGGGACTATCGTCATTCCACCCTTCTTTGGCACACATTGCACGGGGCTGACCCACATGCTACTATGGGATAGATAATGCCCGCATCCAACCACTTGATAATCTCTTTTTTGACGACCTCTTTCATCGCAGGGCTGAGTCTGCATTGATGTTCAATTGTTACTTTGTGGTCGTCCTCACGACGAATATGGTGCATACAGTACGCGGGGCTAATTCTTCTGATGTCAGCGAGCGTCCAGCCAATTGCTCGCACATGTTTCTTGAGAATGCTCATCAACACATTCTTTTGATCTTCGTTAAGCGCAGAGGAAATTATCACTGGAAGCTTCTCATTCTGTCCCAGAAATGCGTACTTCAAGTGGGTTGGTGGTTCCATGAGAGAAGGTTGCGTTGTTTTTCTTTCTTCTTTTAACTCTTCTTCTGGCGTTGCGATCATTTCTTCTTCTTTGTTTGTTTTTGCTACGATTGCATTGCAGGCAGCTACGGATGCATTTGCATCCTCTTCTTCACACTCTTCATCAGACTTTTCTTCTTCAATCAAATTCAGGTCATCATCAAAATCTTGCAGGTCTTCTTCATCCAAAAATTTCATGGCACAAATTATATTAAATTTTAGCTTCTGTCCATTTATACTCAAAGTGATTTCTCCCTTGTGCACATAAATTTGAGCACGACCCGTTGATAGAAAAGGTCGCCCCAAAATGATGGACACATCTTTGTCGACCTTATAGTCGAGAATGATGAAGTTAACTGACAAAATAAATTTATCAATCGTGATCAACAAATCCTTTACCCTACCTTTTGGATGAACCAGGGATCTGTCACCCAATTGGAGAGTCACTGATGTGGGCACAAGTTGCCCCATATTTAATTGTCTAAAAATTGACACCGGCATCACATTTATGCTGGCCCCCAAGTCACACAAGGCTTGCCCAATATAGACCTGTGGAGCAAGGAATAGTGAAGTTCCTAAGATCGCTCATCTTCGGTGGGATAATGGATTTAGAGCTTTGCGTTAATGCCACCTGGCAAATTTTCCAGTGCCTCTCTTCTTAGTTACCATGTCCTTCAGAAACTTGGCATAGGCAGATATTTCCTCAATCACTTCACTAAAAGGAATGTTAACATCTAATTGCTTTAACATAGATAAGAAGTGTTGGTACTGTACCTCTTCGTTTTTCTTCTTTCTTAGCCTCTGAGGAAAATGTGGTAACTGAACTTTCACAGTTCCCATTTTATTTTACTTTGAGGTCGACGTAACCTCAGGTTCCACTACTTCATTTTCTCTTTCTTCTTCTTGCGTTGCTGCAATCTCAGGCTCCGTTGCGATGGAAGTTGTTCTACTATGCTCCTTCTTTTCTCCCTCCACAATTTTTCCACTACACAATATCACAACCTGACATTGCTTCTTACCTGATCCCCTTAGGTTGCGTGGAAGATTGGTAGAACTTGGCAACGCCCCTTGCAGTCTACTTTTCATCTCACTTGCAATCTGGCCCATTTGCAATTCAAGGTTGCGGATGGATGTAGCCTTACTTTGAAGTACTGTCTCATTTTTCTCTATATATTGCTTCAATAGGCTCTCTAGAGAAGAGGATTGTAGTGGTTGTTGTGAGCTACTTGCTTGATTTCTCTGTTGACCATTGTTACGTTGGAAGAATCCTGGTGGTCTTTCTTTTTACGCCACAGATTGAAAATTTTGTTATTGATTCTTCCAAGCAAAATTGGGGTGGTTTCTCCACCCGGGGTTGTAAGTGTTTGAAAAGGGATTATTCTTTACAAAATATACAGATTGTGGATTTTGCGGGCAATCTTCCATCGCATGCCCATCACCACAAGTCGTACACCTTGCGGCGTTTTGACTTGTTGTGTTGATTTGCCCACCTTGCGGTGTTGGGCTACTAATCGCCATTCCTTGAATCAAATTCATCATTGCGGTCCTTTGGTTTTGTAATGAAACAATAGCACCGTTGTTTGCTTCAGAATCTTTAGTCTCAATCCATGGTTCTTAGAGAGGTGGTCCAGCATATTCTCACCTCATCGTAAGTTTTGTCAAGCAGACAAGGGTTGCCGCATTGGCAGCGGTCTGCAAAACGGGATTCAAACCGTGATAGAAAATTTCCATTTGAAGGCAGTCTGGTAGCCCATTATACGGACAATCCCGGACCAATCTTTTAAACCTCGCCCAAGCATCACTGAGCGATTAGTCCATATCTTGTTCAAAATTTGTAATAAGCTTCCTTCATCTTGCGTTCTAAGTAGGTGGAAAATACTTTTTCATGAATTTCTCCACTACCTGCTCCCAAGAAGTAATCTCTCCTGGTTCGAGCGAATAAGCCCATTTCCTAGCCTGATCACAGACAGAAAATGGGAACAACGTTAGTCGAACTTCTTCAGCATAGTTGTTCGGGAACACAAAAGTATTGCAGATTTCAATAAAACTTCGGAGGTGGGCGTGCGGATCCTTGCCATGCCTTCCTCCGAATTGACCTGCAGTCTGGATCATCTGCAACATCACTAGTTTCATCTCGAATCTACTTTCGTAGAGGGCAGGCCTCATGATTCTCGGAGAGAAATCAAAGAGGTTTGGCGATGCATAGTCCCTAATGGGCCTATTACGATCGTTTTCCAACAGAATCAGATTCGCCATGACATTGTTATCATTTGGTGCTCCACCTCTAAGCTGCTCTGTCATCTCTTCTTTGTCTGATTGTGGTTGTTGTTGGCGGTCTCGTAGTCTTCTTCAAAATGTTCTCTCGATCTCTGGGTCGTAGTTCGCCAAAGATTGAGAGTTCTGCAAAGAAATCACAAAAATTACCGTTAACAACTATTTTGCCGAAGTCCCTGGCAACGGCACCAAAAACTTGATGCATTATTTTATGTAATGGAAATATGGATGATATACGTTGATGGAATTATGTTGTGCACTCAAGTTTCCTCAGCAGAATTCAAGTGTAAATTCCTCTGAGTTTCCTGGTAAGTCTAGGGTCGAACACAAGGACTTGTGAAAATAGTTGTGTTGGTGATTTTTATGAAGATTTACGGTAACCAGTTAAATAAATAAATCGTTGGGTTTGTTGTTTGCGTTGATGAAAATAAATAATGAATGCAGCAGAGTTTGAAAAGAGTTGGTGAATGGGAAATACGATGAATATCCAGTGAACGGGTTGAGAAAAGTTTCGGCAAACACTCCATAGAATGTGTTCATGCTTTGCAATCATGCAACATGCATACAATAGTAAATCACTTCTCAGCATGAATGCTACGGCTTCTAAGGCTAGAACGCATGCGATAAATATGCGATAAGTCTATAGGGTTTACACATAAACCTCTATCTCTATTTATGTGATGACAACATGACATTCACATAAATATGCGACCACATAATATCATTCCCATTCCTAGGATGCATGCGATGCAAGTTGACAAACAGAGCTTATCTCTAAGTCCCTTTTATTTATGTAAGCCTAATCTTGCTCTTTCGAGTCTAGATTATAACCTAGCTCTCTTGAGACATTAGGTTCTTTCTTTGGATTCTCTCTCGAGTAACTCTAAAGGGTATTTTGCACAGCATAAAACAAGACAATCTTAAGCAATGAACTTCCTAGGTCATGTTAGCTTACTTCTTCTCAACCCATTCAACTAGTTTAGCTACTCATGCGTATTAAGAGAGTGAGCAGATGTAGAAATAGAACTTCCATTGAATAGATATAAGATGAAGTACAAAATAACAATGCAAGTATAGTAAAGAGCCTGGTAGCAATTTCTTGCTGCCAGGCATTTACACTGTTTCTACTCGTACTCTAAAGATATTCTCGCTCTCGCAAGAGTCTGCCCGCTCTCTGCTCTTACGCCCCAAGGTTCTCTCTCGAGTTTCCCTGAGCAATCTCCGGCACCACCACTCTTTTATTGCTCCGCCTTAAAAATGGAAGAAAACTATGAATAGAAGAAACTGGTTAACTCGTCAACCGATCAACCCCTTTTTTAAAGAATGCACTTGGTATTTATAGGGCATCAATGGTGAAAGGCGGCATCTCTCTCCTAGTTGTACAGATGGGATAACTTTAATTCCTGATTGACGAGTCGAATAATTATCACCGATAAAGCTGAATGTACTTCGTGACTATTATCGGCTGTGAACTTAATTTGAATCCGACTGTCATCAACTTTCTGTCTCATCGCTCTTAATTATCCTTTCACCCGGATGCGCCCATCATGTTGCGCTGACCAAGTTGTGGCGATTCTTCTTGGGCAAATGTTTGCAAGCAAAATCAACACAAAGCCTTGCGGTGAAGTTGCGCTCGACCAATGAATTCCTATGATGGCAATCTTTGCATTGTGTTAACGCATATTCTGTACAAAAATATAAAGATCAACTGTTCTAATGCGTTGGACGCATGCGACCACAATATTATAGATTTTATGCAAAATGAACACAATTTAACATATTTCATCAACGCAATCCTACATTGTTTAAGAACTTAGCACTATGACAACGTGCATGTCTGCCCATTATCACACATACATAAGGTGACCGCATACTACGATAACCTATCTCTAGGGTGCATGCGATGCATGTTAGCAAATAGAGCTTATCTCTAAGTCTTTATCTCTTGCTTATGCAGATCTAATCTTGCTTTCTCAAGTCTAGATTCTAACCTAGCTCTCTCAAGTCTTAGGTTCTTTCTTTAGACTCTCTCTTGAGTAGCTCTAAGGGGGTGATGGACGCAACATAAGACAAGATGATCGCATGCAATGAAGATCCTATGTCACGTTAGCTAAGTACTTCTCAACCCATTCGAGAGTTTTAGCTACTCATGCATATTTTAAAGAGAGTGAACAGATGTAGAAATGCAAGTTTCATTCTATATATGAAATTGAAGTACAGAATGACAATGTGAAATAAAGATAAAGAGCTTGGTAGAAATTTCTTGCTTCCCAAGGCTTTTACACTGTTCTTCTCTACTCTACTCAAAAGATATTCTTGCTCTCCCAAGAGTCGGCCCTCTCTCTGTTTTCCACACTCCCTGGCACTCTCTCGAGCTGACCAGGACGATCTTCTAGTATCTTCTCCCTTTTCTCGCTTCCGCCTTCAAAGTATAAGAAAACTAAGAACAAGGCTAACTATCGTCTATATGTTGGACTCTCTAAATTGAGCGAACTTCTTCAATGAAGGTGGCCTTTGGTATTTATAGAGCTTCAGGGTGAAAAGCTTTTTCTCTCATATGATTGCACTGATAGGATGACATTAATTCTTTGTCTAATGCGCCGAATAATTGTCATCGAAAAGTTGAGTGTACTTACAGTGTCGTTAACGGCTTCTCAACTTAATTCAGAATTGACCGTCATCAGTTTTCTGTCTTATCGTGATTTATTAAGCTTTCACCTTGATGTGTTGGCTTTATGCGGCCACATTCTTGAGCAGATTTTCGTGAGTACATATGATCGCATAGCCTTGCGATCGCAATCTTTTAATGCGCTCGGGCATTTATTTCTTTGGATCGCATTTCCACCTTGGGCCAACGCATTTTCTACACAAAATACATAAGTTAGCTATTTTAATGCGATGGACGCATGCGTTCGCAATGTTGTGAATTTAATGCTTTTGGACGCAATATTGTATATTTTTACCATCGCAATCTTGCATTGTTTTATATCTTTGCGTTGTAATAACGTGCATTTCTGCTTGTTAATAGACATGCGAGCGGGGGCATCCTATACAAAGAGTTTGTATAAGACCTGACCATGAAATGTTAACGTCTCGTTATATAACACCGTTTAGGACAAAGACTTCACTTCACTAGGATGACCATAGGTAACATGACCTTAACCCTAAGTGAGTTGGGAACTCCTGCCATTGAGGACGGTCCTTTGATTTGTATGGGTGCGAGTGGCCAGGTCACTGATTCAAACTACCATTTTGGGGATTCATCTGATTTGGGAGTTGGGAACTCAGCTACACAAGATGGAATTCACTTCTTCCCCGAGGCAAGGGGTAAGTAGATAGATAGCTCCCTTAAGAGTTGATTCCGGGGCTTGAATGATGTGGTGCCACACACCTTCTCTTGGCCCGAGAGGTGTTCACACATAGTTTGACTATGTTATATTGTTCATTAGAGGAATCGGTGTTACTTAAGGAGTGAGACGTAACTATAGGGACAAAATGGTAATTTGACCCAGTTATACTTACGAGCATCTGTAAAGGGTCATCGTACTTATGATTGGTTATAGCCGATGGACACAGAAATATATCTGTGGTAAGAAGAGTTCAGTTGTTGGTCTTTAGTGGAATGCCTGATAGTTAAATGATGGTGAATCTCGTGGCTAAAGAGTTTAGTCAGCTATTTACAGACCGTTGGAGCTTCGAGCCACAGGTTCATTAGGTTCTCTGGGTAGCTTGGATAAAGTCGAGAACCAGTGTTTGAGTTAATTTGAAATGTTTAAATTGACAAGAGAAAGTTCGATTACATATGATATAATTGGATTGGTTAATTATATATGATATAATTGGCTAAATGTATGAGATACATTATTTTGGAGGAAATTAGATATAAATATGATTTATATCAAGTAGAGGAGAAAATACTATAGTAGATATGTGATATCAAACTATAGGTTAAAAATATAATATGATTATATTTATTATAATTTTAATTGGTTAATTATATGATAATTAAACCCAAAAAAATCACGTTTGGAAGTGGGTTAGTAGGGCAGCGTCGGTTATTATAACCGATGAGATAAAAATGAAATTGTTTCATTTTGAATCAATTGTTCAATCGCCTGTCCAAAAGAAATAGAGAAGAGCGCATTGGTAGAATCCTAAGAGATTGCTTAAGCATTTCGAGAGCCTATACGATAGCTTCTTTCTGCCTAAACAATCATCTACCTCGCGCCTAAATGATTACACACTATTTCCTACACGACCGCATAGCTTTTCTAAACGATCGTATAGTGTGCCGAGTTTGCTAACCGATCGTATACCATTTCCTAAACGATCGTTCAGTAAAACCTACATGATCGTGTAACTTCTCCTAAACGATAAGCATTTTGTTATGTGATAGCATCTTTTTCCCTCTCACTTGCTTATCGCTACACAATCCATGTTTTCTCCTTCCTCTACAAAATTCACAAAAGACCACGCTTTGGGTTCTCACTCCGAGAATACCTGGGGCTCTTTTCTGGTGGTGTCGTCCCCGCGGCGTTCGTGTTCGTGTGGTTGTTCGTGCTGTGTTGTTGACGCTGCTGCTGGGCGTTGGTAGATCGCGTGGAGGGTTCCACTGCGCTAAGTTCCGAAGATTGAAGATTGTCTTCAACTGGTATGGCACTCTCTCCCTTGGTATATATTGTTTATAGCATGCCGTTAATTAAGATTTGTTTGCATAACTGTACGTATGAATGTATAATGTTGTATTTCGGTCACTATGAGATCAGAGCGATCTGAACGTGCTCATAGAACTCTTCAGTAAGAGATCCTTCAGTCACAGTATAAGGTGATGGGCAAGTCCATATTTCGACCCACTTTCAAATCGCTTAGGAACTTCCTGAGCCAAACTGCTTTCTTTGCTACTTCACAAGCAACTACATACTCAGCTTCCACAATGGATTCTGCAATATATTCGTGCTTGATAATATGCCACAGTACAGCTCTCCCGTTTATGGTAAACACTGATCTTGACGTAGATTTCTTAGAATCCTTGTCAGTTTTTAATCAGAGTCGGTGTATCCTATAAGGATCAAGTCTTTTGCTCCATACACCAGCTTATAATCCCTCTTTCTCCTAAGATACTTGAGGATGTTCTTAACCCAGTATAGTGGTCTAACCCTAGATTGGACTGATTATTCCCACTACATAACAAATGTTTGGCCTAGTGCAGAGCATAGCTATATTAAGCTGCCCACAACTAAGGCATAGAGAATACATCTCATATTCTCAACTTCTTGAGGTGTCTTAGGAAATTGTTACTTAATGTCAGTAAGGTACTCTACATCATTCCCAATGAGTAGAATCGTCCACATAAAGTACAAGAAAAGCTACTTTATCGTTGATGAATTTCTTGTAGATACAAGGTTTATCAACGTTTTGATCAAAACCAAAATATTTTATTGTTGTATCAAATCTAATGTTCCAAGATCTAAATGCCTGTTTCAACCCATAAATGAACTAATTCAGCTTGCAAACTTTTTGCTCCTGACCTCGAGCTATGAACCCTTCGGGCTGAGACATAAAGATATTCTCTTTAAGATTTCCATTCAGAAAAGCAATCTTGACATCCATTTGCCATATTTCATAGTCATAATATGTGGTTATGGACAAGAAAATTCTTATAGACTTAAGTATAGCAACAAAGGAAAAAATTTCCTCATAGTCAACCCTTTCCCTCTAGGTACAATCCTTTGCTATAAGTCTAGCTTTGAAGATCTATACCTTTCTAGCTACATCTCTCTTTCTTTTATAGATCCATTTGCACCCTATGGGTTTTACCCCTTCAGGTGGATCTACAAGATCCCATACTGATTTGGAGTACGTAGACTCTATTTTAAGGTCCATGGCTTTGACCCATTGGTTCTTGTCTATGTCTTTCCTTGCTTGTTTATAGGACAATGGATCTTCAAAACCATCATCTAGTATGACAACCTGAGTTTCAGTTAAACCTAAGTAACGGTTAGGTTGTATCACAACCATGCCACTGCATTGAGGCACTCTCAACGATTGAGAAGAACGAGACTGATCTGAAGTGTTGGCTTCTTTGTTAATTGTTGATAAAGGACCAACTGCATCAACAACCCTTATTGATGTTTTAGTAGCTTCACTTGATATTATTTTTCTCCATGGTTTATGATCTCTCATGTGGTCTTCCTCCAAAAAATGTAGCGTTTGTCGATACAACACCGTATTTTCTTGAGGGTCATAGAACAAACCTTAGAGTAACCAATAAATTGGCATAATCTTTAACGAGGTTCCAACTTCTTAAGATTTTTCACTAACACATGTGTAAGATAACCACAGATTCTGAAGTAACATAAACTTAGTTTACGGTCCCTTCATAACTGAAAGGTGTTTCAAAAACACTTTTAGAGGGAACATTGTTCAAAATGTGAACTACAGTCTTTACTGCATAGCCCCAAAACAAGTTAGGCAATTGAGCATAGTTCATCATAGAATGAACCATATCTAATAAGGTTCTATTTCTTCTTTTTGATACACCGTTCTTTTGAGGTGTACTAGGTGCTGAGAGTTGGGATTGAATTCCATATTCTATCATATAGTCCTGGAATTCTAAATCCATGTACTTTCACCCCGATCAGATCGAGGTGTTTTAATTGTTTTACCTCATAGGTTTTCAACTTCAGCCTTATACTCTTTGAACTTTTCTAATGCTTCGGACTTATGTTCCATTACATATAAGTAACCATACCTTGAATAATCATCCATGAAAAAAATGAAGTATTCCTAACCTTATCTAACCTTTACATTCGTTGGACCACAAATATCTGATGTATGAGATCTAAGGGCTCTTTGGCTCTATAATCTTTTCCACTAAAAGGTTTTTTTTAGTCATTTTTCCTTCGAGACAAAATTCACATGGAGGAAATGAATCATCTTCTAAATTTCTTAGAAGTCCATTCTTTACCAATCTTCCGATCATATCGAGATTTATGTGGCCTAATCTTAAATGTCAAAGATATATATCATTGTTACGTGGAGAAATTCCCCACCTTTTTGTTTGAGTATTAGTAGTTTTAAACATTTCATGATTCAAAAGTGCTTTTGATTTAGTTGGACTTAACACATATAAATTGTCTTTTAGTTTAGCTAAACAAATAGTCACACCATTTTTCATAATAAATATTTCATTTGAATTAAAAGAAACAGAGTATGATTGTTCAATTAAACAGGAAATAGAAACAAGGTTCCTCCTCATTTTGGGAACAACGTATAAGTTTTCAAAAAGCAAAAATCTTCTTCCAAAAAATAACTTAGCAGATCCCACTGCACGAGCTGAAATGGCATCTCCGTTTCAACCTTGAACATCATTTCACCCTTTTCGAGCTGCTGGAAGGAACTAATTCCTTGTAAAGAAGAACAAACGTGATTAGTGGCTCCTAAATCCAGTATCCAGTCATTATGGTCATTTCCCACTATACAAGTTTTCGGAACAAGTAAATCATATTTACCTTCTTTCTCTTTCTTCTTATCAACAAGGTACTTGGGGAAATTTCATTTCCAATGATCATCCACATTACAGTAGAAGTATTTGCCCTTGTCAGCCTTAGCTTTGCTTTTGCTTTTTCTAGCAGTGAGAGCCTTCCCCTTCCATCCTTTATTTTTCTGGATCTTTTTAGAACCAAAGGTCGAAGGAACAGACTTAGTCCAGAGGATGAACCCTTATAGAACTTTTTGGAATAAGGAAAATTTTCCACTCCTTCTACTTGTCCCCTACTTTTCATAAAGGACTCAAAAGTATGTAACTCGTTAGAAGGATAGTCAGATTGTATTATATTTTATTCATAACCACATTGCTACAGAATTGAAGAAAACTCTTCAGAAGAAATTCTAAAATAAAGAACACCTGACTCTGCTCATCGATGATCGCACCGATTATTTCAGCGACATTGAACTAGACTATTAGGTCGAGAACATGTTTTCTCATTGATTGGCTTTCTTTCATGCGTACGTTGTAAATGTACTTGAGGGCCTCGTGCCGAATTTGAATGGATGGTTGTCCAAACATCTCCTGGAGGGACTCCATGATCTGAAGTGCAGACATCATGGCCTCATGCTTCTTGGTAAGAATGTTAGATAGACTTGTCAAGATGTAGATTCGGGCCTTGTCATTGGCCTTCATCTAACGATCATAAGCATCCTTCAACGCTTGAGACTCATTTCAAGTAGGGACTGGAGGACATTCCTCCGTCAAGATAAACTGAAGATCATCAATAACGAGAATCATACTCAGGTTAGATTTTCATGATGCAAAATTTTCATCGGTTAATTTTTCATTTTTAAGCAAAGATATGATTGTGAAGACATGCTAAAACATACAACAATTAATTGACCTTAGTAGTTATATTTTTCATAACTCATTACTTAATAATCTATACAATTTAGCAAAAGCATATGTAATCATAGAACCCTAATTAAACTATTGATTTTTGTTTTCGCAATGATAATTAAGAGGTTTAGAGCAACAACCACCAAAGGATGATCAACTACTCCTTCCCTAAATTGAGTCATTCTCAATCAATTACTAACTCCAGAATAACTCTTATTCTTATATTCTTTTAGCTACCATTGTTCGGTCAAGGTTTCATTAACTAAACCCGTAATTGTGACCGTCCCATTTCAGATCTCAGAGGTACACTTCAATAGGCTACCAAATAGAAAGAAAATTGTTGAAGATTAATCTAAGAAATTCTATTCATTGCTGGAGTTTGCGTTACTCCGACCCCTATGATTAAGCCCTCCAAAAGGAATGGTCGCTCCATGATGACAACAAGCGGACCATAAGAATCTCACAGTGCAACCTAATGGAGGAGACTATAGGATACGTTGATATGTGTCCCTTTCCTACTTACTATGAACACTTTCCCTATTCACCTTGTTATTGACCCAAATAAACACTTTCCGAAGGGAGGCCGAACCTAAGGTGACACTAAGCTGAGCATGAATCTCCCGGTGTGAGCTCTTAGGGACGTGAGAGCTGAAATTTTATATATCACATATACCAATATCCTCCCACTAAAGTATTTTAATATTTTTAGGATTTTATTATACTTAGTTAAAACCTGACAAATGAATTTATCTAAGTCCCTATAAATTTGCTCAATATAACATTTATATTGAATAATTTAACAATACTTGATTTCATTTATTAAACTCTTTTGATAAATAATTATTTATTGCATGCTTAAAAAAATTTACCCAATTCACCTTCCAGGTTGGTTCCTAGGTGGAAGTGTTCTGTTTCCGTCAACTTAAATATCCCCTCCTAGACATATCCTTCCTTAGACAAAGGTCCCTTATAGACAATTGTTTTATAAATTTTAATCCTATTAAAACAAATTAAAAAGATAACTTATTCCTAATCCCATTAGAAAAAATATAAGTCTAGCTTGATTAATTTTAAATTATTTAAATTAATTTAGACCTATGTTTGTATGCAACTCTTGATTATAAATTTAACTATAACTTGCATCTAAAGACATCAATTAAATACAACAATTATATTTATCTAAGTAATGTCACGCTCAATGCAAATTCAATTTTCATTTGATAAATATTACAATTTTATAAATCATTGATAAAAAAAACAAGCCTTCACATATATCATTCCATTATTTATTATAACAATTTTAATATATAGCATGATACATGGACATGCTTAGGTTAATCATACATCACTAACATAACACTTATATCATGATGCATGAGCAAGCTAATTTAATCATGCATCTACAAAATATAACCTTTTATATTTATTTATGATGCATGTACATGTTTATCCTAAGGTGGATAATTTTTAATCTATATGACATACAATATGCAATATGAATTCAAATATTAATTAAAACATTCATCCAATGCATAATTAAATTAATTTAAACAGCAAAATTGGACCGATTTTGGAATCTTAATGCAAAATTAATTGATTGAATTAATATAACTATTATATTAATTTAATTAATTAATAATAAATTAAATAATACAAAGGAATTAGGAAAAAAAATAGCTGCAGCCGAAGTCCTTGCTTGTGCTGCCTGCACTCCGTCAAACCTCGGAGCGTTGCAACGATGAGGGCAACATATGCAATGTTGCTACTACTCCACGATGTGTCGGCCTTTTAGTGTTGCAATGTTGTGATAGCAGCGTCGCGACGCTGAACAGTAGAATGCACATGTTCTGCACATTTTCGGCTCTAAACTTGCTCCTAACACCTCCGTTTCTTCCTAATCTCTTCAACAACCGTTACTTCTTCGATCGACATGGACTTACAGACTCGAAAAAAGAATTAAATTACCCAAAGATAAAACAACAGACCCTTACACTTTAATCAAATTAAAAGTAATCTATGTGTCAAAATTAAAAACATCCAATCTTGCAAACCGACATTCAAACATTCCAAATGCAAATAATAAACCTGCCTCTAAACTGATTTTGTTTCGTAAAATACGAAGAACGTGGATGCAAGAAATTGACTTTGATACCAATTGAAGGGATCGGATCCCGTAGCGAAAGCGTTTGTGTGAGAATCCCTTGCATCCCACAATTCGATTTTTACGTAACAAATTCAGTATACTAAAACATAATATAAACATGTAAATTAGCATGCTTTGGGAAAAGATTATAACCATTTTCACCTTTGTAGATTCCCAATCTTCACGAATAATCCTCTCGAGTTTCCAACGAACGACTCCTCCAACGATCTTGATCACGAACGATTTCTTGAACAATCTCGAGCACTACCATGAGAGTAACCTCGTTATTCTCTAGGATTCCAATAGAGGGATAGATGGTATCCAACTATTGGGAGAGTGAGAGAAGAAAAGGCTTTTGGAGAATAGAGAGGATTCTCTTTGTGGCTTAGAGAAAATTTTATACAATAACACTTATGTGTTGTGCATTGTCAGTGTCTGTGTCTCTCAAACGGGTCATAAAGAGGTCTTTATATAGAGAAGAGCCACGCCCTTTTTCTAATCATTTTCCTATTTTCCTTTTTCACAACTAATTAATTAAATAACAATTATTTAATTAATTAGCCCAATTAATTAAAGAACACTTATTTAATTTAATTGCACATTAATTAAATAGCTATTATACACTAAATCTAATTTAATGTATATATATTTAATTATCATAAACATCGTATATATATGTGCAATACTTCTCTATTAATTAATTATTTTTTAATCTAATTCATTTGAATTAATTAATTGAATCTTATTCAAATATTACTTTCCAATTTAATTTGAATTATAGAATATATCTATAATCAATTATATATTAATCACATTAATATATAGTTTCCTCAAATTAATTTAAACAACTCAAATCATCCCTCTTAAATATTGTCTAGTGAGCTAACCAGAATCTGATAGACCTATAGATCGGAAGCTCCAATGATATGAGATTAATTGGCTAAACTCATTAACCAAGTTAATCAATATTTGTTAAGTGTGGGTAGACTCCACTAAAGATACACAACTACACTCTTCTCACTACAAATATATTTCTGTGTCCACGGATATAGACCAATAACAGCAAGTTAGTTATTCGTGAGTGTTCATAACTCTAATTGGGTTAAATTACCGTTTTACCCTTGAGTTACTTCTGACTCCTTAAGTCCTAGTGCTCCTCTAATAAACAACCTGTTTATGGTCCAATCAATAAAAAGAAACCTCTCTCAAGCCAATAAGAGGGTAGGACCCTTTATTCAAGTCTTGGAGTCACCACTTAAGGGAACACTCATCTACTTATCCATAATATGGGAAGAAGTAAATTCCATCTTGTATTATTATATTCCCAGCTCCTTGCTCGGTCTTGTCCCCAAAATGGTAGGCATATTGGGTCGGCAAACTGGCCACCCTCACTCATACAAATCAAAGGATAATCCCTCGTGAACAAAAGTTCATAATATACTTAGGGTTAAGACTAAGTTGCTTAGATCATCCTATTGAAATAAGAATCTTGATGCGTTGTGAATATGATGAAATAATGGTGTATATTGGGTTGGTGCTGTATGCGTTGTGCATGTAAGTTTTCCTAGCAAAATCCAAGTATAAATTCTACTAGGTTGCCTGGTAAGAGAAGGGTCAAACACAGGGACTATGGAGACAATATGCAACGGTGATTTCAGATTACTTTGCGGTGACAAATAAAACAATGAGTTAATTGGTATGTTTGTTTAAGGTAAAAAAAACTCTATGCGGCGGTATTGAAAAAAGAGTTAATAACACGAAAGTTACAAAGAGCATGTGGGGGAACAGGTTGAGAAGGAATTTAGCTAACACTTCCTAAGATTGCGTTCACGTTAAGCAATCATGCTACATACATACAACAGTAAGTCATCTCTCAATACAAATGCTATAGCTCCTAGTTTTAGGACGCATACGATGTATATGATGATGTCTATAGGACTTATGTCTAAGCCTCTATTCTTGTCTATGTGATGATGAATGACACACACATATACAAGGCGACCGCATACTACCATAACCTATTTCTAAGGTGCATGCGATGCATGTTAGCAAACAGAGTTTATCTCTAAGTCTCTATCTCTTGCTTATGCAGTTCTAATCTTGCTTTCTCAAGTTTAGATTCTAACCTAGTTCTCTCAAGTCTAGTTTCTTTCTTTAGATTCTATCTCGAGTAGCTCTAAAGGGGTGATGGACGCATACATAAGATAAGATGATCGCATACAATGAAGATCTTAGGTCATGCTAGCTAAGTGCTTCTCAACCCATTCGAAGGTTTAGTTACTCATGCGTAATGTAAAGAGAGTGAACAGATATAGAGATGCAATTTCCATTCTATAAATGAAATCAGAATACAAAATGACAATGGAAAATAAAGATAGGGAGCCAGGTAGCAATTTCTTGCTTCCCAAGGCTTTTACACTGCATTTTTCTCTACTCTGCCCAAAAGAATATTCTTGCTTTCACAAGAGTCGACCCTCTCTCCGTTCTCAATGCTTCCCGGCACTCTCTTGAGCTAACCAGGAATGATCTTCCGGTGTCTTCTCTCTTCACTCGCCTCCGCCTTCTAAGTGTAAGAAAACTATGAACAACAACTAACTATCTTCTGTATGGTGAACTCTCTATATCGCTAAGCTCCTTTTTCAGTGGTGGCCTTCGGTATTTATAAAGATCAAGGTGAAGAAACTTTTCTCTCAAATGATTGCACTGATGGGATGTCATTAAATCTCTGTCTGATGCGCCAATTAATTATTACCGAAAAGTTGAGTGTACTTGCTACATGTGTCGTTAACGGCTTGTCAACTAAATTCGGATTTGACCGTCATGAGCTTTCTGTCCCATCGTTATTTATTAAGCTTTCACCTCGATGCATCGTCTCTATGCAGCCACCTTTTTTAGCAGATCTTCGCGAACGCATACGATCACATAGCCTTGTGGTCGTAATCTCTTAATGCGCTCGGACGTTGAATTCCTTGGATCTCAATTTTGCCTTGCGTCAGTGCATTTTTCTGCACAAAATACGTAAAATAGCTGCTTTAATGCGATGGACGCATGCGATCGCAATGTTCTCAACTTAATGCTTTTGGACACGATTTTACATATTTTTACCGTCACAATCCTACATTGTTTTATGTCTTTGTGCTGTAATAACATGTTTTTCCGCCCGTTATCACACCCCAAATTTAAAATAATGCTTGTCCTCAAGCATAACCTAAAGATTTTCTCTAGAAAGTCAGCCGCCTTTTTCTTTCCTAGATTTCTCCAAGTGCCTTATTCAAATCCTATGTACCAAAATCTCCTTAATTCCTATCCAGGTCTCTTCTTAAAATATTTCTAAAATTTAGGGACTGTAAGTTTAACCTTCAAAAAGACCTTACTTGTTTCCAGAGCATCGCATGATTTATTTCATAAAAAAACTTTTTCAACTGGGGTGTTTTCAAATGATTTTTATCCTTGCGTAGTTTCGATATTCTTTCTATGACCTTGCGCTGATCCGAGTGCCTAGCCATCGTTTTGGCTTGTCCCCACGTGTAGCATGCGGCCATCCAACTACGAGCAAAGCACTCTTTCTTAGTCTAAACTTATGGCCCTTTGGCAGCAGAGTTGTGATCATTTTATTTATGCGTTGATCACAATTCCTACCTTTGTTTTGGCTTGCCCCCACATTTGTCATGCAGACATCCAACTACGAGTAGGATCCGATCGCAATGTTATGATTTTTTTTAGAATGCCTAAAAATAGCAAGGTTGAAAATATATACCGCACCCCCAAATTTAAACGCAACAATGTCCTCATTGCTGAAAGATCGAAAGAATTCATGCGATGCTCTTAGGAGGTTTCGTAAAAGTTAGTTTGAAAGAAAGCTGGTAGACCACTAACTTCTAGAAATATTTCATAAATTGATTGTCCTAAAATTAAGTTGACTCTAGTGCATGTGATGAAAAATAGAGGCATGCATTTCATCACTGAAATCATAATTGGCATAGAAAAATAATGTGGTGACTTACTAAAGTAATCAATATTTAAAGATTGCGCCGACTAAAAAGGATGCGATGATAAAATTATCAAAGTTAAAATGAGATGCGAGAGTGCAAATTTTAGAATAAACAAAGTCAAGGAAAGATACAACCCCCAAATTTGCTCCGTCACCCGATTATTTATGATCGCATCCTTTTTTGCAGCGAGCCGATTTCTTCGATTGCGGTGGCTGAATAAACTAGTCGCGTCTTTTGGTTATCATGTAGCTCCCCCGCAATCGTTCACCACGAGCATTGCAAAAAAACATCGAAAGGGTCAAATAAAAGACAGAGTTAATATATATATATATATTTTTTTTTTATGCAAAGGAGTAAAAGGATATAGAAATGATAATGGATATAAAGAGGTAGAATTGAGTTCATGAATTGAAGGTTTCAAAGGATAATTCACGAAAATTGCGTCCCTGATGAATTTGAATTGCATGATTGTACAGGGACTGCCCACTTCTTCTTCAGTCGGAATTCCTCAGGTACACGGAGGTGTTCTCGCGATGCATGTCTTCTCCGTGATATACTTTGACTCTTTGCCCGTTGACTTTAAATGCATTGATCCCGTCCTCATTGGATAACTCAACCGCTCCATGCAGGAATATCTCTCTAATTATGAAAGGACCAAACCATCATGATTTTAACTTGCTAGGAAAGAGTCGTAGCCGAGAATTGTACAACAAGACCTTTTTTCCGACTTGGAGATTCTTCTCGCATAGTTGTTTGTCATGTCAACCCTTTGCGCACTCCTTGTAGATTTTCGCATTCTCGTATGCGTGAGTTCTTCATTCATCAAGCTCGACCAGTTGAAATTTTCTTTCTTCCTCTGCGGCCTTTAAGTCAAAATTGATCTTTTTCACTGCCCATATTGCTTTATGCTCCAGATCAAGCGATAAATGACATGCCTTTCCGAACACCAACGCATACGGGGACTTCATATAGATGTCTTATAGGCGGTTCTGTATGCCCACAAGGCATCGTCCAATCTTTGCGTGAAGGTTTCACCACCTTCTCTAATATCAGCTTGATTTACCTGTTTCACACTTCAGCTTGACCATTTATTTGTGGATGGTATGCGGTGGCCACTTTATAAAGGATAT
Source organism: Benincasa hispida (assembly GCF_027475165.1). Taxonomy (NCBI): domain Eukaryota; kingdom Viridiplantae; phylum Streptophyta; class Magnoliopsida; order Cucurbitales; family Cucurbitaceae; genus Benincasa; species Benincasa hispida. The sequence continues at coordinate 43,981,454 of NC_143488.1, forward strand.
TATACTTGTGCAGCAATTTATTGATGATGTGATTGATAAAGTGAGAGCCTTCATCACTTATTATGGCACGTGGAGTGCCAAAATGAGTGAAAATATTCTTACTCAAGAACTTGGAGACTACCGCCACATTGCTTGCGGCGCATGATACCGCTTCTACCCATTTAGAAACATAGTCGACGGGTAATAGAATGTATTTGTGACCATTTGATGGTGGAAATGGTCCCATGAAGTCTATGCCCCAGACATCAAATAGTTCCAATTCTAAGATGATATTCATGGGCATCGCATTCTTACATGAAATGTTTCCCATGCATTGGCACCGGTCGCATTTCATTGTATAGTCTCTTGCGTCCTTGAATAAAGTTGGCCAAAAATACCCACTTTGTAACACCTTTGCTGTTGTGCGTTGGCCTCCAAAGTGTCCTCCATATGGCAAGTCATGGCATTGTGATAGTATGCACAGGTGAGCAACATCTAGTACGCATAGGCACAAAATCTGGTCCGATTCCTTCTTATAAAGATTTGGCTCATCCCAATAATATGATTTACATTCATTTCTGAGCCGCCTCTTTTGGTCGACTGTGTAGTCCTCAGGAAATTGTTCACAAACCAAAAAATTGACCATGTCCACATACCATGGTAATTCTTCAATTTTAAATAGCTGCTCGTCTAGGAAAGTTGCATTCACCTCTGACTGGTTGCGGTCGATTTCTAGATTTTCTAATCTCGACAAATGGTCCGCAACCTGGTTCTCCGTCCTCTTGCGATCAATGATTTCCATGTTGAAATCTTGAAGGAGGAGAACCCATCGAATCAATCTTAGCTTTGCATCTTTCTTTGTCATTAAGTACTTGATTGTCGAGTGATTAGTGTGAACGATCACCTTGGATCCCAACAGGTAAGCTCTGAATTTTTCCAACGCAAATATCACTGCAAGCAACTCTTTTTTTGTGGTAGTGTAATTTGTTTAAGCAGGATTATAGGTTTTACTTGCATATGTGATGAGGTGTAGCATTGTTTTTTTCTTTTGCGCCAGCATCACCTCTATCGCATAACCACTTGCATCGCATATTAGTTCAAAGGGTTGTGTCCAGTCCGGTGCGATCAACATAGGTACGGTTATTAATGCATTCTTTAGTATCTTGAATGCGTTGAGGCATTGGTCATTAAAGTTAAATGCTCTTTCTGCCTCCAATAACGCACTCAATGGTCATGCAATCTTTGAAAAGTCTTTCATAAAAACCAGCATGTCCTAAGAAGCTCCTGACAGCCTTCACATTTGCTGGAGGTGGGAGCTTTTCAATCGCCTCAATCTTCGCCTTGTCTACTCCCCACCCATCCTTAGATACTTTATGCCCGAGCACAATACCTTCCTTCACCATGAAGTGGCATTTCTCCTAGTTTAGCACTAGATTCGTTTCTTCACATCTCCTCAATATTTTCTTTAGATTATTGAGACAGACTTCGTATGTTTGCCCATACACCGAGAAGTCGTCCATGAAATTTCTACAGAATCTTTGAAATACTCAGAAAAGATGGTCATCATACACCTCTGGAATGTGCTCGGCACATTGCATAGGCCGAACGGCATGCGTCGAAATGAAAATGTTCCATAGGGGCAGGTGAATGTGGTTTTCTCTTGATCTTCAAGAGCAATCATGATTTGGTTATAGCCGGCATATCCATCCAAGAAGCAGTAGTAATCATTTCCTGCTAGGCGGTCTAGCATATGGTCGATAAAAGGCAAAGGGAAATGATCCTTCTTTGTCGTCGCATTCAGTTTGGGTAGTCCATGCAGATCCGCTAGCCAGTGACGGTCCTCATTGGTATTAGTTCATTATTTTCATTTGGGACTACCGCCATCCCTCCTTTCTTTGGCACACATTGCATGGGGCTGACCCACATGCTATCGACGATTGGATAGATAATCCTTGCATCCAACCATTTGGTTATTTCCTTCTTCATGACCTCCTTCATCGCAAGGTTGAGTCTTCATTGATGTTCGATCGATCCTTTCTGATTGTCCTCGAGACGTATCCTACACATGTAATATGCAGGGTTGATTCCTCTAATGTCTGCTAGCATCTAGTCAATTGCTTTTATGTACTTTTTCAGGATGCTTAGCAGCGCATTTTCTTGATCTTCTTGAAGTGCAGAGGAAATAATTACTGGTAGCGTTTCATTTTATCCCAAAAAAGCATACTTCAAGTGGTTTGGAAGGGTTTTCAGCTCTACTGTCGGTGGTTGTTCCAAGGATGGTTTTGGTGTTTTTCTTTCTTTATTCATTGTCAGCTTTACTTCTTTGGTTGATGTTTCCACGATCGCATTGCAAGTTACTATGGATGCGGTCGCATCCTCTTTTTCATCTTCATCTTCATACTTTTCTTCTTCATACAAGCTAGGTTCATCATCGGACTCAGTGAGGTATTCTTCTTCCGGATATTTCATGGCTCTGATGATATCAAACCTGATCTTCTGTCCATTCACACTCAGTGTGATTTCTCCCTTATACACATCAATCTGAGCGCGACCAGTGGATAAAAATGGGCGTCCCAGGATGATGGGTACATCCTTGTCCACTTCATAATCAAGGATGATGAAGTCTGCCGATAAGATAAATTTGTCAATCGTGACCAGGACATCCTTCACCTTCCCTTCTTGATGCACAAGGGATCTGTCAGCTAGTTGGAGAGTCACCGTCGTAGGCGTCAGCTGCCCCACATTCAGCTGCTTAAAAATTGAAAAGGGCATTAAGTTGATACTGGCCCCGAGATCGCACAGCACTTGACCAATGTATAATCTACTGATTGAGTAGGGCATTGTTTAACTTCCAGGGTCGCGCATTTTCGGTGGAATAATGGTTTTTGCTCATTACGTTAATGACACCGTTGTGAACTTACCAGTGCTTTCTTTTTTCGTCACCATGTCCTTCAGAAACTTCGCGTACTTTGGAATCTGTTCAATAACTTCAGTGAAAGGAATGTTGATATGCAACTGTTTCAACATATCCATGAAGTGTTGATACTGCACTTCATCATTTTTCTTCTTCTTAAGACTTTGGGGGAATGGTGGCAACTATATTTTCACGGTTTCTTGCTCTATCGGCTTCGAAGTGGATGCAATTTTTGGTTCCATCGTCCCCTGTTCTTCTGGCTCTTCTTGGGTCAACGGGGTCTATGGATCAATTGCAATTGGAACAGTCCTACTCGGCTTCTTCTTCTCCTCCACCACTGTCTTTCTACTTCGCAAAGTCACAAATTGACATTGCTCATTTTCTGTACTCCCTAGGTTGCACGGGAGTTCAGTAAAACTCGGCAATGCCCCTTGCGGTCTACTTTTGAGTCCGCCCGCAATCTATCCTATCTAAATTTCAAGATTGCGAATAGCCGTTGCTTGATTCTAGAACACTGTTTCATTCTTTTCAATATACTACTTCAGTAAGCTCTCCAGAGATGAAGATTGCGGCGCTTGCGAACTACTGGCTTGATCTTTTGTTTGACTGTTTGTTCGCGGGAAAAATCCTGGCGGCCCTTCTTTTTGCGCCATTGGTTGAAAATTTTGTTATTGATTTTTTCACGCAAAGTTAGGGTGGTTTCTCCACCCAGGGTTGTAAGTATTGGCAAAAGGATTATTCTTCACGAAATAAACAGACTGTAGGTTCCTCAGGCACTCTTCTATTGGATGGCCTTCACCGCAAGTAACACAACTTATGCTCATTTGGTGATTGCGTTGACCCGCCCCCTATGTGTTCCTGGGTTGCTGATTGTGATTCCTTGTATTAAATTCATCATCGCAGTCATTTGGTTTTGTAGGGATGCGATGGCCCCATTATTTGCGTCACTGTCTTTAATTCTCAGTCTTTGATCGCTTTCTCTCCAGTCTTCATGATTTTTTGAAATGTGATCAATTATATTCTTAGCCTCGTCGTATGTTTTGTCGAGCAGACCTCCAGCTGCTGCCGTATTGGCAACTGTCTGTGACGCAGGGTTTGAACCATGGTAGAAATTTTCCATCTATAGACAATCTGGTAAGCCATTGTGCGACAATCTCGCACGAGTCTTTTAAACCTCGCCCAGGCGTCACTGAGCGATTCATCGATATCCTGTTCAAAATTGGTAATCAACTTCCTCCTTCTAACGTTTCTATTGAGGGAAGTACTTCTTCATGAACTTTTCCACTACCTGATCCCACGATGTGATCTCCCCTGGTTCGAAAGAATAAGCCCATTTCCGTGCCTGGTCACACAATGAAAATGGGAACAATGTTAGTCGAACCTCCTCAGTAGAGATGTTTGGGAACACAAATGTATTGCAGATTTTAATAAAACTCCGGAGGTGGGCGTGCGGATCCTCGCCACGCCTACTGCCAAACTGTTCGGCAGTTTCAATAATCTGCAGCATCACCGATTTCATCTCGAATCTCGATCCGTCTAAGGCTAGCCTCATGATCCCTGGTCAGAAATCATAAAGGTTGGGCGACTCATAATCCTAGATGGGCCTATTGCGGTCGTTCGCCAAGGGGATGGGGTTCGCCATGATATTATTTGTGTTTGGTAATCTGTCTTCTAGTTGCTCCGCCATGTTGGGATCTTTCTCTTGTTATTATTGGCGACTGTTTCTTCTTCTTCTTCAAAAAGTTCTTTCAATCTCTGGGTCGTAGTTGGGCTCTGGAGCTTATCCTTCGCTCATACGATGCCCACTTCTTCCCTTACCTAAGGAGAGGTAGTGCACAGAGAGGGAATGCTGCAAAGAAAATTAAAAAGTTATCGTTAGCACAATCTGTATGGCCGTAGTCCTCGGCAACAGCACCAAAAACTTGATGCATTGTGAATATGATGAAATAATGGTGTATATTGCGATGGTGGTGTATGCGTTGTGCATGCAAGTTTTCCTAGCAAAATCCAAGTATAAATTATACTAGGTTTCCTGGTAAGCCTAGGGCTGAACACAGGGACTATAGAGACAGTATGCGACGGTAATTTCATATTACATTGCAGTGACAAGTGAAACAATGAGTTGGTTGGTATGTTTGTTTAAGGTAAAAAAAACTCTATGCGGCGGTATTGAGAAAATAGTTAATAACACGAAAGTTACAAAGCGTATGGGGGGGAACGGGTTGAGAAGGGATTTAGCTAACACTTTCTAAGATTGCGTTCACATTATGCGATCATGCTACATACATACAACAGTAAGTCATCTCTCAATACAAATGCTATAGCTCCTAGTTTTAGGACGCATGCGATGTATATGTTGATGTCTATAGGACTTATGTCTAAGCCTCTACTCTTGTCTATGCCATGATGAATGACATACACATACACAAGGCAACCGCATACTACCATAACCTATTTCTAGGGTGCATACGATGCATGTTAGCAAACAGAGCTTATCTCTAAGTCTCTATCTCTTGCTTATGCGGTTCTAATCTTGCTTTTTGAAGTCTAGATTCTAACCTAGCTCTCTCTCAAGTCTAGGTTCTTTCTTTAGACTCTCTCTCGAGTAGCTCTAAAGGGGTGATGGACGCATACATAAGACAAGATGATCGCATACAATGAAGACCTTAGGTCATGCTAGCTAAGTCCTTCTCAACCTATTCGGAGGTTTAGTTACTCATGCGTAATGTAAAGAGAGAAAACAAATATAGAGATGCAATTTCCATTCTATAAATGAAATCAGAATACAAAATGACAATGGAAAATAAAGATAGGGAGCCTGGTAGCAATTTCTTGCTTCCCAAGGCTTTTACACTGCGTTTTTCTCTACTCTGCCCAAAAGAATATTCTTGTTTTCGCAAGAATCGGCCCTCTCTCTGTTCTCAATGCTTCCCGGCACTTTTTCGAGCTGACCAGGAACGATCTTCCAGCGTCTTCTCTCTTCACTCGCCTCTGCCTTCTAAGCGTAAGAAAACTATGAACAATAGCTAACTATCTTCTGTATGGTGAACTCTCTATATCGCTAAGCTCCTTTTTCGGTGGTGGCCTTCGGTATTTATAAAGATCAAGGTGAAAAAGCTTTTCTCTCAAATGATTGCACTGATGGGATGTCATTAAATCTCTGTCTGATGCACTGATTAATTGTCACCGAAAAGTTGAGTGTACTTGCAACATGTGTCGTTAACGGCTTGTCAACTAAATTCGGATTCGACCGTCATCAGCTTCTGTCCCATCGTGATTTATTAAGCTTTTACCTTGATGCGCCATCTCTATGTGACCACCTTCTTGAGCAAATCTTCGTGAACGCATTCGATTGCATAGCCTTGCGGTCGTAATCTCTTAATGCGCTCGGATGCTGAATTCCTTGGATCTCAATTTTGCCTTGTGCCAACGCATTTTTCTGTATAAAATACGTAAAATAACTGCTTTAATGCGATGGACACATGCGATTGCAATATTTTCAATTTAATGCTTTTGGACACGATTTTACATATTTTTACCGTCGCAATCCTACATTGTTTTATAAGAATCTAACTAGTTAACGGTGTAATAACATTCATTTCTGCCCGTTATAAGAATCTAACTAGTTAACGATGTTAAATCTAGTGGTTACTATTTTGCGGTCCAGTCTTATGCAAACTCATTGCATAGTATAAACGCACTCGCATGTCAACTACACAAACATGTCGGATGATTGTGTTTGTGTCAAATACAAAGTGAGTCGTATCTATAGTCTTACCAAGATAAGGTACTCAACCTTATCCCTATACCATAGATCCTTTAGATTATATCTTGAACATTGAGTTTTTGATATGTCCACATACAGTTCAAGACTCATAAGGTAGCCTTGGATGTTAGTTTATTGGATTTAGAGTTATTAAGACAAAATAGACAAACAACACAAATAATAACATTTATTGAATTAACATCCGTAACTCTTTATTGATGACGGTAAATTAACAACACTTACTATCTACGAGTTTTAAGATATAAAACTCTACAATTTCGGGACTTGAACAATGTGACGCCACACCTTCTCCTGGCTCAAGAGAGGTTTGGTCATAGTTGGACTATGATTTATTGTTTATTAGAGGGATCAATGGTATTTAAGGAGTTAGATATAATTATAGAGGCAAATTGATAATTTTGGTCCAGTTGTACTTACGAGCAATTATTGAAGAGTCAACGCACAATTGATTGGTTATATTCAATGGACACAAAAACATATCTGTAGTGTAAAGAGTGCAGCTGTCAATCTTTAGTGGAGTGACCGACAGTTAATGGAAGTCAGTTAATTTAACTAAAGAGTTTAATTAATTAACCAAGTACCATTGAAGTTTCAATCTATATGTCCATAAGGTCCCTTCAGTAGCTCAATTGGGATTATTGAGAATCAAATTAATTTTTGGAATTAATTATATGTCATATAATCAAATACATTATAATATAAAGTTTTATTTGAAAGGAAATAAATATTTGAATATAAATCAAATATTAATTATATGAATATGATTCATATAAATACTATAGGTTAAATTTAAATTGAATTTGATTCATATTAAATACTATATGTTAATTGAGAGAATATTAAAATATAGGTTATATGATATATTATAAACTATAGGTTATATGTTATAGTAGATATAATATATAGTTTAACATATGTTATATATAGTAAATTAGTTATTATATAAATATTTATTAAATTAAATTTAAAAAATTAGTTTTTTAATTATTAAATTTTGAATATAATTAAGGGAGGGAGTTATGTATTACTCCTTCCCCTTATTTCTCTTAATGTTAATCGTGGGAATGGGAGTTAGTTGAACACATAGAACGTCTCTCTCCACACTCCCAATACGATAATTCTCTGCATATTTCCTCTCAACCACACTCTCTCCCTCTTCCAAAACTATCACAAAGCCACACCTTCTATGGATTCTCACCTTAAAGAGAATACCAAGGTAATCCGGTGGTCGTGTCCAACCTCGGTTTTTGGCTTTGTTGGTTTTGATGTGTTCAAAGGGAGTTTGAAGTGTTTGCGATCAAGGAGAAGAATTTGTGACTTCAAGGGTGTGTTTCTTCTAAACCTAATTTCCTCTTTTTGTTCTTGTAGCATGTTGTGAATTAAATGTATATGTTATTCTGTTCTTTGAATTTCGTTTTTCTGAAAAAATAAAAATTTAGATACGATCCGCTTCCGTACGGGTGTTCACGTATCCTTCACTTATGATATACACAATCTTCCACTATATTCACCTCAAAACAAAATGAGGTAATTACTTCACGTATCCTTCACCTATGTATTTGTCATGGCTCTTCTTCAATTGAAGATAGTTTGACGTCGACCTACACTTGCTACCTTTCGTGATGATAGAATTGATTCAAAATCTTCAAAATTTGGTCTTCGATGCCATTCTTGTTTGTGTCCAACTAGGAAGATTGGTTCGGCATAATTAGCAAGCACACACTCAACTGTAAACCATTTTTTACATAATCTTTGAACATTAATGTTTCTCAGGGTCGCTGCATATATTGCATGAGAGCACGGGATCTCGATGCAATTAAACTCCATACAAGTACATGTCCGTGAACAAAGATTAATTAACACCCTGAATATCCATCGTCCACATTAATTATATGCATATCCACAAGGAAAAAAATATATTTTCTAGACATCAATTCTAATTCCTTAAGAATACTCATTGCGCAATCAGTTACAATGTTTGTGCATGCCATTGTACGTGTACTTCGGATGAACCAACCTTGTAGCCACTCGTGGATATGCTCTAATAGCTTCGTGATTGGTAGTTCTCGTGCATCTTTGAACACTCCATTGAGGCATTCTACTATATTTGTCATCATCTTGTCATACCTATAATGGACTTGATAAACTCTTACCTACCGTTGTAATCCAACCTCCTCAAGATAGGCCGACACACCAGGATATTGATAGAGCTTAGTCCAATACATCTGAAACTCAGGTATTCTGTAAGCTTTCACCACTAGGTAGAAGTGTGGGATTATGTACTTATTCTTGAATTTGTCAACCAAATTGTTTCGAATATGGTATATACATAGGGCATGAAATACATCAAGGAATATACTTGTAACAACCTTTGCAATTAAGATATGACGATCTGATATAATCACTAAATTGAGAACGTCTCCTATCAAAGCCTTCAAATGAGTCATGAACTAAGTCCATGATGCATCGTTCTCACCATCTACAATACTAAAGGTGATAGAATATATGTTGTTATTGCCATCGATACACGCTGCTATTAACAACACACCTTTGTGTTTCTCGTGCAAATGGGTCTCATCAACAACAATTACTAAGTGGATGCAGTGTAGAAAACCCCTGATACACGGACCAAGTGCCATGAAGTCGTACTTAAAGTATTGTCCGTCCTCTACTTCAACTTTAAATATCATACCTAGATTTGCAAGCTTAAGTGCCTCACCGTATGCTCTAACAATAACATATGATCCTTCTGGCGACCCTCATGCGAACAACAATCCATACTCTTTAGTGCAATAAGCCCCTCCCCCCCCCCCCCCTCCCCCCAACTTATGTTCACTCCATAATCTCATCAAACGTCCTCAATTATATCCCTTGGGTGGTAGTTCGAAAAACTTGTTCGTATTTGGAATAACCCAACTTTTTGCTTGTCGATGATTACTAATTCTCATTTCAAGAGAACATGTATGTTTGCTTGGATATTTCGTCACTTTGAAGGAATCACTTTCTTTCATATATATATATATATATATATATATATATATTTTGCACGGACCTTCCACTTGCATTCCTCCACCGAACACCGGATAGTTAGCAAGCTCTTTGTTGACTTTTTTACATGGTAGTCAAAGTTCTTTCTTGTTGCAAGCATCGATAATTTAACTGACAAATCATATTTCGAAAAGAAAATTTGATCGACCTTTATATCCTCGTCATTCAGATAATCATGAGGTATTGTGATGAGGTCGTCATACGATGGGCCCACTGATGGTTTGGATATATCAACAAATGGTTCGGTTGGAATGGTGGAATGCATTAGAACCGAAGGCATCACAACTGATGGGACAGGAGCAGGTGGGGTTAGAACATGAATGTTAGGTTTTGGAGAAGTTTGTGGTCCTAAAGATTGTCCATATCCATGTTTAGTATCGAATTATGAAGTACCTCTGTGTTCACTATTGTGACCAAACCAAGCTTCACTTCGGTCATCCCCTAAGATACATGGCTCAATATGATCATCAAGTGAAGACATGGTACAAATATTACATGTTAGAATGGTTGCAAACCCACAATTTTGACTGGTTGAAATGGGTTGATCAATTGGATTGCAATACTAGTACATTTGTCCGTGTGTACTCCAAGACTTCATAAGGTGTAACTGATATAAAGAATGGCATCCGAGATGCATCACTGCCTTCTAAAAAAAAGCTAAGGTCTTCATCATCGATTTTGTCAACTAGGGGAGCTGGGACTAATAAATTGTAACAACACTTGATGTGTATATCAAACATCTAGATCGATATTCAGTCGTTGGTGCATCATACTCACTAATTCATTGATTGTTATATCATTTCTGACTTTCAGACCTTTCATATGACTATCAACATAATTTCTTCTGGACTCATCCCAATCTCCACAAAATTGTACAAAGGTGTGAAGTAGCATCATTGATCTACAATGGGATAAACAAATCATTGATAAGTGAACGGTTGTTTATACATTACTACGCAATTGTTTATAAATGTTTACACGATCGTTTATAAGTTGATAAATTACTACACGATCGTTTATAAGTTGATAAATTACTACACGATCGTTTATAATTTATTAAACGATCGTGTATAACTTACTATACGATTGTTTATAGCGTACTATACGATCGTATTATAATTTATGAACGATCGTCTATATTATAACGAACGGTCATCTAGTAATTTATGAACGACCGTCTATATTGTAATGAATGATCGTCTAGTAATTTATGAACGATCGTCTATATTGTACTGAACGATTGTGTATATATTACTATACGATCGTTCATTTAATGCTAAACGACACTTAATATGAAAGCGATTTGGAACAAGAAATCGTAGAATATCAATTACATTCTCTCTGTTTTTGAATCTAACGATGAAAGCGATCAACGAAGATGTTGGATTGAAACTCTAAGAGAAAGCTACGAGAGAACAATGAGAGAATTTTGTGGGGAGTTCGACAAAAAGAGAATACTAAGAGTGACCTTCCATTCTCTTCATACCAATGTTATTCGATGCTATTTGTGGAATATTAGTTGAGAATAAATGTTTTGGTGGAATGTTGGTATTGTATTGAATGCACATTAAATGAAGGGACGAAGAAATCATTGAAGGAAGAAGAAATATGGTGCAGTTTGAGGAGTTTTAAAAATTGGGGATAATTTTGGTATTTCGCATGAGCAAAATGTCACTGATAGAAAAGATTTTAAAAAGAGATAATTGGTAGAAAAGTTTTTGAATTTTGGATATTTTTTGAAATTTTCCAAATATACGATTTAAACCTTTTTGTTTTTTTGTCTATCGATTACATAATTAGGACTCCATCGGACTGCGGAATAAGCTTCTCGTCTCTCCCAGTCCCGCCAACGCAAACACTTCCTACTTCATAACGCTCATCTAATCTTACTTTATCAACTGTTCATTTCCTTCTGATTTTGAGTTCCTTGAAGAGATCGGTACTGCAACAGAGTTTCAAAGATTTCTATTCTTAACAGGTATCTTCAAATTTTACATGACTTGTCGAGTTTCTTTTCCAAATGGTGATTCTGATTCATGTGTGGATTTTTCAATGTATTTTAAAATTATTAGTTAGACCCTGATTTTGAAGCCCTAAATTATAGACTTGAAACCATTTTTGAGAGGTAAATAGTAGCATAGTTTACGGAATTAAAGTTCAGGGAAGGGATTCTGCAAATAGATGGTTTTGGATTCATTTTTTTTGTAGCGGTTGTTTTGGAGCTCTTTGAAAAATTGATGAAATTATCTTATTGTCTTTTAGTTTGTTTCTGTAAAGGACTTATTGTCTAGAATCGAAGTTGTTCCTTCTACAAATCATATAGGATTGTGAATTGAGAGTACAGCCATATTAAACTTTTACGTTCCTTTTTTAAACTTGAACAATACGTGTGTGGGATTCAAACATTTGATCTTTTGGTAGTTGAGTCATGCTCAGGTTGGTAAAACATCAAACAGTTTCCAGATAACAAGCTCTTAAACCTTTCATTGACCACTTTGTGCATCCAATAAGATACCAGGAATGCTAAACTTGGCCTAGGACTTATCTTTATGCTCAATTTTCTTAAAGATTTATCCAACTTCTGGTATGTAAATCTGTTCCTTTTCTTTCCAATTCAATTCTTTGTTGAGTTATTACTTATTTTGTATTGCTTTGTATTGAATCAAATGAAATTTTCGGGTGTGTTGACCATTTGAGATCTGAGAGGTAGAGTTTAGTTTAATGATGGGAGGACATTTTCTGAGTTATCCCATCCAAGTAAATGAGATAGTACTTTGATTTTTTTAACAGAGAGAAGAAAAAACGATTCAGCTTCTGCCTGAAAATTTTTGTTGCGTCCTTTTTTTTTTTTCTTTTTTAATGTTTGTTGCATTCTCATAATCATCTCACTCTCCTTGAATTGCAAATCGTATATGAATTTTGAAGTCAGTCGTCATGGTTTCCCTTTGAATTGTTATTTTAACTGATCAGTTAGATACTTTTTAAACTTCCACCTCATGAGAGAACTAGTCCTGTTTCATTGGAAATTATGACTTATTTGATATTTGAAATGTCTAGGATGGTCGTTAAAGTTGCAATGGGTGTGGTTACTGGTTATCAGCAATGATTTGTAAACTGAATTGCAAGAAATCAAAAGTTTTCCATCAAGCAGAAAGAGAACCATGCTAATTTATTTCATCTTTTAGATTTTTTTGTTAGGAAAAACCTCCAACTACTGACACATAAATAAGCAGAAAAAAATAATAGAGAAATTAAAAGAAAACAATAAAACTAGAAACACTGGATTTAACGTTGAAAAGCTCCAAACCGGAGAAAAACCACAGACCAGAAAAAATTCTATTATGTAAAAAATTATTAAAATCACACCAGATAATTCTCTCCTGACCTAAATACAAAAGCATGCTCGCAAAGCTTTTGTACTACTCACAACCTTTAATCCCACTCTCCAACTAGATAATACAAAAGAGAATTTAATTAGAGTTAGCATACATAAGCTTAAATATGTTTCTAACTGGAACGGTTTGAAAAAAAAAAAGCATATTCTCTTTTTATAGTATGTCCATCACTTCCTTGAACTTTTTCAATATGGGATAACGATTGCACTTATAATATTTTGCCAAAGCTCAACACTATTCTAGTGGCAAATTGCGTCTAGTTAATTGTAACTAAGCAAGTAACAAAGACCTCGTAGATTTTAAGTATTCATGTCATGCATCGATTTTTATCTCAAATTTTGCTCATTCGTTATATTAACTTGCCAGATTCAATGGACGCTCATACTCAAGAAGATATTCCTCCAAGGCCCCCGGTTAAGGTCTCATTTTGTTTAGGGTCAGAGACACAGTTGGTGAATGCATTCTCTCAGGGCAGTTGATTTCTACGAAAGAAGAGAGCATGAGGATTTTGAAGGAATACATAACCAAGCATAATGCTCCTAATGATGTCCCGGACGAACTAGTTGAAGAAGATTCTGAGGACGATGATGAAATCACTGAAAAGCCTCAAGTGAAGTCAAAGAAGGCAAAATTAAGATAACTTCTGTGCTTACGATCTAACCTCAAAATTCTTAATAACAACAGGGTTATTATATATGAATATAGAGAACATGATTTTAAGTTGCTTAGTCTCTAATTTTGCTTGGATTCCTTTTCTGATTTGAAGCTCCAACTAGTTTCTTTCTCAGCCTTTGGATGATTGGAAAAGTGAATGTCACTGACATTTGACAGATTTTCTCCTTTCAAAAGCTTGAAAGCAGTGTGGAATAGGGTGTATTCTGTTTGAATTATATATCAGAAATCCTACATTTTTTTAGTGTTAATAGCTTTTATGGAGAAGACCATGAATTAAAGATATGTGGTTGGTTTCATTTGTTGACCATTATGAGTCTCAAATTTTTTGTATCTTTTGAGTTTAGTGCGAGGTGAGATCAAACTATCGATGTTTGGGATGATCATTGATCAAATAATTTTAGATTGACTCAGATGATTATATATATATATATTGGAGAGATGGTTAGATTCATAGTTTAAAAAAAATGATTTGTTTCTTATATATGTATATAATAAAAATTCTAGTTAAAAGTGACCATTTTAGTGTAGAAGTGTAAAAGTGACATATTCCACCCTATCAATTAATAGTGAAGAACTTCTCTAACCATTTGGACCCATTTTTCTTTCTTTTGCCATGCCATTGCCATCTAGCCATAATGTATGAGTGATATTTAATATATAAGTTCTTATAAGTTATTTTTTATATATAATTTTGATAGCTTAAATTACAAATTATAATTTGTTATTTCTTTAAATTATATGGTATAAGGATACAAAAGTAATTGATATATAAAATTGACATGAACAAATAATGTTATTCCAATTTAGTACGAACAAAATGTAAAAAAAAATTAAAAAAAAATAAAAAAAAATCAAGAGATGTTATCTATTCACCCTTTTGGAGCCTCTAATTTTTTAACATGAAAATAATTATTTCCCCGATTCATATTAGAAAGGTTGATGTTCTTCTCCATTTTTTCGTTTAAATCATCATTTTGGACATCCCAATCTTTCTCAAAATCATGATTACATATATAGTAGTTTGTAAAATAATACAAAATTATTGTGATTTAGTTATAACCATGACATATCAACATTTTCATTGGTTTGACGTTGACATAAAGTCAATGAAACATGACATTATAGCAAAATAAATGTGGCTGCTGGGATTCGAGCCCAGGTCTCCACGGCCACAACGTGGAATTCTCACCACTAAACTACAGCCACTTATATTTATTAGCTACTGAAACAAATAATAAGTCCAATTATTTTTAAACAAATTCTCCAAATAAAAGAAATTAAGAGGAAAAATTAGTGGAATACAAACTTTGACTATGCAACTTGAGGCTAGTTTTATGAACAATTTTTAATTAATTATACTTAATAAACTATTTTGTTATCAATGGAATCTATTTGTTATTTAATGATCACAAGGTCAATGATTTGAATCTTATTACATCTAATTATATAAAAAATATATTTTTTGTATCGATAATTAAATAATAATTTTTATTTACTATATACCTAACATCTGAATTAGATAATGTTGTCATTAATTCAGAGAAATATATATACATAAGCTAAATAAGAAATATCCCTAAATTTTGTATTTCGTTTCAATAATACTTTTGAACTGTCAAATGTTTGATATAGATATCTTTAAACTCCTAAATACTGTTATAAAAATGACTATTTAATGACATATAGAAATCATTGTTTTATCAAAATGAGCATGGCTCAACTAACATAAATCAGGTACTAAAAGATATTTAATCCCTACCTACTATAATTAGTTATTATTTTTCTATCCATAATTCAGAAGTTCTCGATATTTGTATCTATTTATTTTGAATTTGGCAAGTTTGCAGCATGCAGGGAAGATTTTGTTTTAAAAAAATCAGTTGAAAACTTCAAACACATTATTTGTTTTTCAATTTATTTTATTTTATTATTTTAAAAATAAATAAAAATAATAAGATAAAGATTTCGTCTTACATGATTTTATTTTTGTTTTAAATTTGTTTTTAGAAAAGTTCAGCATAAGGATTTTTTCCCCTTCAGATTTATTTACTTTGGCACATTATTTCCTTTTCAGATTTTGTATATAACTATCAATTACATACATGATTTTTTTTTCATTTTTTAAAAATTTGGACAACATTAATTACATACTTGGAAGTTATTTTATAAAGGAAATTTGTATTGAATAATACAAATAGAAAAAAAAATCTATTTATATATACCACATTTTTAACATTTGCTATTATAGCAAATATTGACCGGTAAATCTTTCATTTTTTCGGAATTCCAAATTTACTCTCTCTTTCCCTTTATTAACTTTCTTTTTTCACTTCGTGACCTCCTTTGAACATTGCCGTTCGTTCCCAGTGAAATATCTATCGTCTCCATGAAATTAGATCAATGAAACTCCGTGATACTTTTTTCTTTCCTTTTTGCCGTTCTTTCCTTTTTCTTTCACGATGAAATATCGATGAATCAATCTCCATGAAATCCCATTCGTGAAGCTCCGTGATACTTCGATGTCATCGTCGTGGCCATAATTGTAGGACATGCAAATTTCCACCAGTTATTTAATGAAGAAGCTTGTTTTGTAATTGATGTTTGTCATCAATTTATCAATGATAGTGAGACAGCCGATGTTTTTCACCAATTTGTCAATTAGATTGTAGTTGTTGTTTGTTGTCATCAATTTAACCATTAGATAGTGAGACAATTTGTTATTGATGTTTGTCATAAATATATTAGAGACCTTGTTACTAATCTTTTGTTAGTGGAACAGACTTTGTTGTTGATATATCCATTCTTTAGTCAATATGATGCTTCACAATATGATGCTTTTATTTAGGAAGCTTTCATTTTCTTTTAGCCACAACAATTGAAAGAAATGATATCAAGTTATCTGTAATAGCTTCTGTCAGCAATTAATACAATGAAGTGATAGATTCTATCACTGATAGTAGATAAACATTTTTGTAGAAGATCCATCAATGATAGATTATCATTGATGGAATCGCCAACCAAATGCTACACGATCGTATAGTATTACTGATACCATACTATCAGTGATAGAAGTTGTGCAGCTTGTGTTTAAATAAGTTTGTAGAAGGAAGTTTCTTAAAAAGAGCTCTGCATTGTGAGTTATGAATTTTTGAAGTTGTACCAAGGAATTGGTGCATAATCAGACAGCTGCTTGTGAAGAACAAGCAAGCAGTTCATCGTGGAGAATTATAGTGGGATTTTGTAAGGAGGATATCGCTCTCAGGGGAAATCTCGCTTGGAATTGAGGTGAGTATCGCTAAGAATTTCACAGGAAAAGCTTGGTATCGCTCTAGAGGGTATCGCTGGTGTCGCTCTAAAGGATCTCGTTAGTGTCGCTCTAGAGGATCTCACTAGTGTCGCTTGTGGGGATCTATTATTCTTCAGTAAATGTAATGTCTTGGTTGCATGCATGTATTTATGTAATCTTTGTAGAACCTTAAGGGAGGTTTGCTATTTGTATGTATTACTAGTGTTTTAATAGGTTGGTATTTAGATTAAAAGTCTTGGGTGTGGGTGCTAGTAGGGTTAGTAACTACTACGGTCATATCATTTTCCAGAATAAAAGGGTAATCTGGGAGGGGGTGTGACTCTATATGATCGTCTACCCAATGCTAGACGATCGCCTACTAAATGATACACGATCGATGAGCTCGGCTAAACGATCGCTTAACTTTGCTACACGATCGCTTAGTTCTACTACACGATCACTGAGTAACAAAATACTATACGAAGTTATAACTATATCAATCACATTTATACTATACGATCGCCCTCTTTTCCCTCAACCAAACAACCTCTAAAATAAATTGAAAGTTGCAACTATATCAATCACATTTATGAATGATTCATATTGATTCAATATAACTATCATTGATCCTGTAAAATAACAATGTAATTTCCAAAATCATAACAATCACTGTATATTGTCAAAATAATTTCCAAACTATTGTCAAACAGAAGTCTATTGTTAATAAAAAAAAAAAAAAAAAAAAAAAAGTCTATTTATTGTCAATCAAAGTTGTGATATTTTAAGATCAAAGCTTGAAGCATCGTCATTCCACCTTGGAGACTGCCTTGTAGCTTTGCTTGGAGACACCTTGGTAGACACATTTGGAGAGACCTTCTTTTTGTCTTTCTTTTATTTCTTTACGTTCTCCAAAATTTTCTTGGTTGGTTTTGCTTGTCTTTTTGGTCTCTTATTGTCCTCTATATTTTCGATGACAACCTTTGGTCGATATTTTTTTGGACTCTTTAAGAGTCTTTTCAATCACCTGAAATCATGGAATCAAATATAACATGACATTAATGTGCTATCAATATCAGTCAAGTAAATAAAGCTTCCTATTATTTATACTATCACTGGTAACAAACTAACAATGATAGCGTATTATCACTGATAGTTGGTTATCAATGATTTCAGATATTACTGATAGCATGCTAATGTTATAACTAAGATCATCGATCAATCAATACTTACATTCTTTTTCGTCATATCTCCTTTATCTTTTTCTTCTTGATCTTCTTCTTCATCTTCAGGATCATTATGCATTCATTAAATCACAGTACAGGGAACTACATTAGCATTAATGATAGTATCCATCAGTGATAGTTTGTTGATAGATTTGTTGATAGACAAATCCATCAACAAACTATCAATGAACTGTCAACATATTCCCTAAAGCATCAGTGATAACTTCTATCCTAAAAACAAACATGTGGAACCATTACATTCATATAATTGATAGCAATAATAGTGGTAGATACTTTTTCTATGAATAAACAATCATTAAATCACAGTACAGGGAACTGAATTAGCATCAATGATAGTATCCATCAGTGATAGCTTGTTGACAGATAAATCTATCAACAAACTATCAATGAACTGTCAACATATTCCCTAAAGCATCAGTGATAACTTCTATCATAAAAACAAACATGTGGAACCATTACATTCATATAATTGATAGTAATAATAGTGATAGATAGGGAACTAAATTATCATCAATGATAGCATCCATCAGTGATATTTGTTGATAGACAAATCCTTCAACAAACTATCAAAGAACTGTCAACATATTCCCTAAAGCATCAGTGATAACTTCAGTTAAACAAAATAAATAACTAAATTAGCATAATATTCACTGAAACATCAACAAATCACAATGAAATACAGTATTAATTTTCACATAATTAGCAATCAAACACAGTCAACAATAAACTATCTACATATTCCTCGAAAAACTAGCAAATTACAATCAATATTACAAAATCTTCACATAATCAACATTTTAATGACTATTAGTCTATGATGACTATGCTGTGATGACTACACCGTGATGACTACACTATGACCAAAATGCATAATAAAATGAAACACCTAAAAAAGCTGAAGAATGCATGTAGCCCTAATTTGAAATAACTATTTATCTTCTTATATAAACTGTCAATGGAAAAAGAACGAAGCCCTACGTGTTCGAATTTTTGCTATCAGTGATGAAGAGATGAACAAAGGGAAAAAAAGAAATGAAGAAACGAAGAAGAACAATGTACCTTTTGAAGTTTGGAGTGAAATCGATGGGGAAGAAGACGACACTGTTGAAATCAAAAGGTTGAAATCGGAAGGAGACGGCACTGTTGGAGCTCGAAAGGGTTGGAAGTGTTTTTCTCATTTTTCGGAAGAAGATAAAGGGTCGAAATGAAATTTATAATTAATAAAATAGTCCTTTACATTGTGGCCAAACGGTTTTATATGGGTCCATGTCCATTTTAGTCTTTTCCTTTTTCTGGGCTAAATCTTTAATATAAAAAATCTATATTTGCAAATACTTTTATCTTACTACATAAATTCTAATATTTATTGTAAAAGAAATATTCATGCAACTTCCCCTTTTATAAAATGTTTTTTCTTTTTAATATATTTTTTGGGCCTTTTTAAATATAAAAAAATATTTAAAAATACTTACATTTTATAATAAAATGTTACAAAAATACAAAGCACTTTTGAAACTTTTTATTATAAAGTGTAATTATTTTTTGGATTTTTCTATTTATAAGAATTTTTCTATTTTTTAAATAATAAAGGACAAAATGTTGAAATATTATTATAGTAATTGACATATTATAACAAAATCTCTAACTATTTAGTGCCAAAAGATTTGTAAATATTTGATTAGGGTGTTTGGCCCAGGATTTGAGTTGAGGAGAGTAAAGGTTGTCGACTTCGCACCTTGTTTGTTTCAAGGAGTTTATGGGGTCCATCAAAATAACATTAATTTTATATCTTATTGACATCTTATACTATAGGCTTCATGAGCTCACAACTTCTCACATAATTAAAATAAAAGAAGAGTTAATTTTTAATTTTTAAAGAAGAGTTCTTAATGTCTTGCATGTTATTAGAAACAAGACAAATATTTACACTTTAATTACAATATCTCTTCAAAAAAAAAATCGGTATTATACAACTACACTTTAGCAACAATTTAGTCATTTATGCCAACAAGAGCATAACTCAACTGGCATAATGCTTGTACTATGGACCTCGAGGTCTGAGGTTCAATTACCACCCCACACTTTAATTACAATACCTTTAAGTACTTGTACTATCGACCTCAAGATTTGAGGTTCGATTCTCCCATCCCACACTTTATTTACAATACCTTCAAAAAAAAAAAAAAAAAGAAGAAGAAGAAAGATAAATATGTTGGTGTTATAATATTGCATGATCAATCTTGATAGTTCAATTAATTGAATTGCTGGTTTTAACAGGTGAAATAAATTCCCTAGAATATTTATCTCTTAATTGTTCTCCACCTTTTATTTCTTGTTTCTATTGTGTTTGGATCATATTCATCTTTAGATTTTGTTTCCCTAAATAAAATTGGATGATTGTGTATTTATAGTATTTAAGTGAATTAGAACATCAATCCTTAGGATGTGTGATTTTGTAATTAGGTAGTGCTCCAGAAATGAATTAAGATCTATTTGAGGAAAAATCCATATCTTTAGCTTAAATAACCTTTTTGGTTAATAATTAACCCTCATTAAGCTTTAACAATTGGTTAGCAATTACCTAATCAACACAATTTAACAATACTGAACTTTCATATTACTTAGGTTAATTATTGTATATCAGTAATTCATTCTATTCATAATTTGACACGATATTAAATAAGATATTAATTTATTATTAAATGTCACTATTATGGTAAATAATGAACTAAGGTATAATGAAAATGGTAGTACTTCCATTTTTCTTTTGTTTTCCACGACAATGTGCAAATTTATACAAATTGTAAACATCGAAAAATATCTTCACCATTGAAAAATATTTGTTTCCTTTAAAATATCACATGGTAAATATGAAAAGGAGATTTAAATATTTGACCCTCTAACTCTAACTGAGTTAATCACTATATTTATGTTTAAACCAATAACAACTGAAATATTATATGTTTAAACCGATCATTTTGTATGCCTCTCCCTTTCCTCAGGGCGAGATCCTGGTGGGCTTAGGTGTATTGTTCGTGATCATGAAGGAAAAATGATTTTGGGTGGCTATAATTTTCTAGGAAGAGATGGAGTATCAACATGTTGGAAGCTGGTGCTATCTTAAAGGACTTGGTTTCAGTTCAATGTGAATGGTATGGGAACAATCCACAGATCGAGGTTGATTCTGATGCTTTGGAGGTGATTAACTTGTGCATAAATGAATCTTCCCTTGCTGAGATTGGCGCTCCTATTGAGAAGAACATCATTTATGTTGGAAAATCTGTTAATAGTCCTCTTTTTTGTCATATCCCAAGACAGGACAAATCTGTCCATTCTTTAGTAGATTCTAATGCTTTCAGAGTTGTTCTTTGATACGAAAAGAGAGTTTTTCAGATTAGGGGTGAACATCGGTCGCCGAGATCGATTTTTGACAAAAAACTTCCGTTGAACGATGACAACTCAGTTTCTATTGTCAGTTCCGACGATTCATAGAGACATTGAAGATTCCCGCCAGCTGATCACACGGGCGGGACAAACGATTTTGTCGGTTTCTTATTTCAGACGAAATGAGGAAAAAAAAAGTGAAGAAAAGAGGAGAAGAAAATAAGAAGTTACGAAGATGGATAGAATTTGACAAACTTAGAAGGAAGTAAAACATGTGAAGAAAAATAAGAGAGAGAAGGGAGAAAACAAAACAATGGAGATTTAAGAAGAAAAGATGAAGCATTAATGGAAAAGAGAGGAAATAAAAAAGGAAAGAGAGGAGAAATTTTGAGTAGTTTAAGTGAGAGAGAAGATAAAGAGAGGGAAAAAAAGAGAGAGTGAATAATTGGATGGGTTTCTTGGGAGAGGATAGAAGAGAGAGAATGTAATTAATTAATTGTTTATAAATTCAAAGTGGTTTTTGGAGAAAAACACCACTGCCCATGGTTTTGACATTAATGGGATGTAGATACACACCCTTAATTTTACATCATTCAATCTATACACGTTCTTTTTAAAACAAAATTAATGGCTATATATAATATAATATATATTTTTAATAAGGCTATTTAATGGTGGTCCACTTTGGGCGATTTGAGGTCAAAGTCATGGAACGATGAAGTTCACAGCGGAAGCAAGATCGTCTAAATTTACAATTTTCACAGAATGAAAAACTTACAAAACATAAAACTTATGCACTATACAGAAAATTCACAACATGTTTTTAAGAATAAGAAAGTAGGGTTGGGGATAATAATATATACTTGAAGCCAAAAGGTCTTC
The DNA here is from genome assembly GCF_027475165.1 of Benincasa hispida. Lineage (NCBI taxonomy): Eukaryota > Viridiplantae > Streptophyta > Magnoliopsida > Cucurbitales > Cucurbitaceae > Benincasa > Benincasa hispida. The sequence continues at coordinate 44,004,048 of NC_143488.1, forward strand.
ACGCAATCCTTCGATCCGATCACAAACTCTCTTCATACTGAAAATCCCAATTAGAATACCATCAAGCAGAGCCTTCTGTATACTTCTTTGGGGTAGAGGATTCTTAGGAAGTGTGGGCTCTGAAAACTTTTGAGATAGGGAGATATTCAAAGACCAACGTTCTGTAATCTCAAAATTGATGAGTTTTAACATTCCTTTCATGCAGACACTCAAAAGACCAGTTGATGCTACTTCAAATGTATAGAATTAATGGACAATGTGCGTGAATTTAGGAGAAACACCTCCTTACTTCACCAAAATGTGGAAAAGTCCACTCCCAAATTTCAATTTTCATTTTCAATCTTAAATTTTAATTAATTCAAAATTAATTAAAATCAAAACCAATATTTCAATTTTTGAAATTGAAATAAAAATAAAAATTTTGATTTTTAATTAATTAAATAGTAATTTAGTATCAAATATTAAATTAATCACATAACTAATTTTAAATATGAATCCTATTCATGTAATTAATATTTGTAATCAATATTTAAATACTATAAATTGTACAATTTCGTCTAATTTCCATAAATTAAACGTTAATTAATTATATCAAATATAATTATACAAACCTTAATTTGAATTTGAACTATTCAAATTCAAACCCTAAATTCAATTCGAACATTTCAAATTGAAATTCAATTTGAACACTTCAAATTGATATCATTCCAAATTCACTCAATTTACTAATTCAAGGTGTTCATGTTTTACGAGCTAGTAGAGAAACCTTATAGATCTACAGATCATGAGCTCCAACGATTTGAGATTAATTGGCTAAAACTCTTTAGACCGAATTAATCAATATTCATTAACTATCGAGCACCATAGCTCGATAGTTGCACTATCTTCATTATAGATATATTTGTGTCCATTTGATTTAACCATAATCAGTAAATCGACCCTTCACATGTTGTTTATAATAACAGCTGGGTCAAATGTTGTTCTACCCCCAAAATTACGACTTGTTCCTTAAGTTCCACTGATTCTTTAATGAACAATTGGTTTGTAATCCAGTCACTAAACTGGATCCCTCTCGGGCTAATGAGAGGGTAGGGCCAGACCTGGATTCAACACTTAAGAGAACAACCTTCCTCCTATCCCTAAATCGGGTAGGCGTGAATTCCATCTTGTACCCTATGTCCCCAGCTTTCTACCTGGTTTTATCCCTGAAATGGGAGGCTTATTGAGCCAGTGTTGTTGAGCCAACTCTCACCTATGAAAATCTAAGGATAATCCCAAATAAATAGGAGTTCATAATTAGCTCAGGATTAAAAACGAATTACCTAGGTCATCTAAGAGAAATAGTCAGTCTTAAATAGTAAACAACGTTATAAAGTAAGAGTGACTTTTTCTTGGTCCGATCTTACGCAAACCCATTGGATAGAACACCCCCATGTCTCATGTCAATACATGAACAAATCAGGATCACTTCGTTTGTAACACCTTACAACAAATTGTAACAACTATAGAGTGGGCCGCATCCGATAGTGTTACCAGAATAAGGCACCCAACCTTATTCATATACTATAGATCATTTTGACTATTTACTTGAACTTGATCCACTTTTATGTTTCCACATAAAATTCAAGTATTCATATAATAGCCATGGATCTTAGTTTATTGGATTTAGTCTTTATAAGTGCAATTTACAAATTCAATTACAACTTTATTGAAGAGATTTTGAATAATATCTTTATTGATAATAGAAAATGTTTAACTCTAAAAACTGCGAGTTTTAGAACATACAACCCAATAGTTTAACTATCCAAAGTAAACGTTACATTGAGAAAAGTTAATAATCACTTAGAAAAGATAATATTTAGCTGTATTTTTCTAAGTTAATCAAGCTTAGATAGAATACTCGGTGAGAGGAAAATGTTGTATACGATACTTCAGTTTTCTTTCATGTTTCTCCTATATAGTTCACATCGTGAGATCTATGCTCGGCCTCAATGCACCTTTTCTTGTGCCTGTAAGAGTGTAATAACATACAGCGAAAGTAACAAGGATCAATAAGCATTCAAATTCACTAATTTTGGCCAAAACTAAAGCATGCTCAGCTAAATAAGAGGGTTTTAGATCATACCTTTATAGAACTCTTCAAGATCTCGATTAAACAGTAACAGTCTTCTTCAAAGATTACCGTGAACCACCCCAAGATCTTTCCACTATCCTCTTGAAGCTTTAGACCGAGTTGTGGGACTCAAGAACAACTTGAAGTAATGTAAAACAGAATTAGAAGCTTACAGCACCCAATTTTGAAGAACTCTTCTTCAGTCGAAATGTTCTCTCAAAATTTCTGTAGAATTCATGCCTCTAAATCACTCCATTCTTCTTTATTCATTACAGATGAACATGCAAAGAAGAAATGTGTATGGCTTGCAGCTCATGCTTGGAGTTTAATGAAGAAGAGGAAGTGGGATTTGTGTGAGCATGAAGAAGATGATAATGGAAAATCTCATATTTCCATTTGTTCATGTAATCTTGATTTTCCAATTTTTCTTTAAAATCAAAACCATTTTCAAAAAATCAATTTTGATTTCAAAACTAAAAAAATTAAAATTCTAAAATTAATTTCACAAATTAATTTAATATCAAATATTAAATTAATTTTTGCACAAAATCATCTTCATATATTTAAATATATATTCTTCTATTCCGTTTAATTTTAATTTGAACGTTTCAAATTAATTTCTCAAGCTACTCTAAAGCTTAACCATTTACGAGCTAGTAGGGGGACCTCGCGGACCTACAGATCATGGGCTCCAACGAGTCAAGACTAATCGCTTAAACTCATTAGATCGATCTAACCCTCATTTGTTAACTAATGGAACACTCCACTATAGCCCATAGTTGAACTCTCCTCACTGTAGATATATTATGTCCACTTTATAACTATAATCAATAAGTCGATCCTTCACAGGTTGTTCGTAATCATAGCTGGGTCAAAACGACTGTTTTACCCCTATGAATACATCTTATTCCTTAAGTTTCCATTGACCCTCAAATGAACCATTCTAATTCATAATCCCTATGAATCAAATACTTTTTCTATCATAAGAAGGCGGAGCCCTGATTGTTCAAGACCTGGAATCGGTACTTCAGAGAACAACCTATCTACTAACCCTAAATCAGGTAGGAGTGAAATCCATCTTGTAAGGCTATATCCCCAGCTATTCATCCGGTCTTATCCCAAAATGAGAAGCTTATTGAGTAGTACTGCTGGACTACTCTCACCGTTTGCAGATCAAAGGATAATCCCAAACAAATAAGAGTTCATAGCTAGGTCAGGATTAAGATTGAGTTAACTTAGGTTATTTGACAGTAAATGGTCGTTATAAAGAAAAATGACTATTTTCGTGGTCCAGTCTATATGCAAACTCATTGCATAGTATGCGTCCACTTACATATCTCAACATGAATGATTTGTGGATCACATCGTTTGTAGTACTTTACAACTTCTTGTAACAACTATAGAGTGGATCGTATTCAATAGTGTTACCAAGATGAGATACCCAATTTCATCCATATACTTATTATACCATTTAAGATATATATTGTTAACTTGATCCTGTTTATGTCACTACATACAGTTACAGTATTCAGACTATAGCCAAGGATATGTTTATTGATTTTTCATAATAAGATGCAAAAACAACAAGTTATTATTATTGATAAATAGAATGTTTAACAAAAAATTGCAAGTGCTAAGACATTCCCAAAAATCTCCCAATTAGACTAAAACTCCAGTGAGAACAAATATATAAAATACAATGTTGAGAAACATAATGGGAAAAATACAATAAACTAGAGCATTTTCAACACCATAGACATTCTCCCACTTGCTTAAGGTTACACTACTCGGAGTTCTAATCCAACTAGGTGGCCCTTGAACACTTTAGCTGAGAGGGCCTTTGTGAATGAATCAACAAGGTTGTCTTCAGAGGCAATCTTTGTGACGATCATATCTCTTCTGTGCACTATCTCCCGGATGAGATGGTACTTTCTTTCAATGTGTTTTCCACGTTTGTGGCTCCTAGGTTCCTTCGAGTTGGCAACAGCACCACTATTGTCACAATACAGTGTGATAGACAGGTGCATATATGGAATTACTTCCAAATTAGCCAAGAATTTGCATAGCCATACTGCTTCTTTAGCAGCTTCGCATGCAGCCACGTATTCCGCTTCCATTGTGGAGTCAGTGATACAACTTTGCTTAATGTTTCTCTAAACTGTAGCACCCCCGTCAAGAGTGAAAACTGATCTTGAGGTAGATTTCCTGAAATGACCGTATCCTGGATTGGATTGGAACCTACTGACGATTCCAACTGCAAATCATATCTTAGGGCGTGTATACAACATAGCGTACATCAAACTCCCAACTGTAGATGCGTATGAAATTTTGTTCATCTCCTCAACTTTTTGAGGTGTCTTAGGACACTGTTCCTTTGACAAATGATTCCATGCCTAAAAGGTAATAAACCTTTTTTAGAATTTTGCATATTATACCTTGACAATATCTTGTCAATATAAGATGTCTGAGATAGTGTCAATGTTCTATTCTTTTGATTCCAAAAGATCTGTATTCCTAGACCATACTGAGCACCATCAAATCTTTCATTTGGAACTGTGTTGTTAACCATCTCTTTATGTCAGCAAGAAAACTTGTCTCATTCTCAATGAGCAAGATATCATTAACATATAGAACTAAGAATGCTACAATTTTGTTGACTATCTTCTTGTATACACAAGGTTCGTCAACATTCTGTTCAAAACCATAAGATTTGATCGCAATGTCAAATCTTATATTCCAAGATCTGGATACTTGTTTCAATCCATAAATGGATCGATTAAGCTAACAAACTTTTTATTCCTGTCCTTTTTCGATGAACCCTTCTGGTTGAGACATAAAAATACTTTCATCAAGATAGCCATTCAAAAAAGCTGTCTTGACATCCATTTGTCATATTTCATAGTCATAATATGTGGCAATGACAAAAAGTATTCTTATTGATTTTATCATGGGAACAGGAGAAAAAGTTTCTTCATAATCAACTCCTTCTCTTTCGGTAAAATCCTTTGCCATGAGTCTGGCTTTGTAGGTTTGTACCTTGCCATTTTAGTCTCATTTTCTCTTGTAGATCCATTTATAACCTATGGTGTAACCCCATGTGGTTGATCTACAAGTTCCCAGACAGAGTTGAAGTACATATACTCCATTTCATCGTCCATGGTTTTTATCCATTGTTCCCTGTCGACATCTTCCATTTCCTTTTTGAAGGTCAATGGATCCTCTAAACCATCATCTGTATGATGTTTTGAGTTTCTATTAAATCCATGTAGCGTTCAGGTTGTTGAATAACCTTCCCACTACGTCGAGGTATCCCCAACTCTTGAGATGGATGTGACGGGACAACAATCGTTGTTGATGGACCAGTTTGATCAACAACTCTTGTTGATCTTTCTGTCGTATCTTTAGTCAGTTCTTGCAATATTAGTTTACTGCGACGTAGATGATTTTTAATATGATCCTCTCCCAAGAACGTAGCATTTGTCGATACAAATACTTTATCTTCATGGGGATCATAAGACAATCCTCTTTTTGTTTCTTTAGGATATCCTACAAATAGGCATAATTTTGAATGTGTTTCCAATTTCTTAGGATTTTGTACTAACACGTGTGCTAAACAACCCCAGATACAGAAATGACGTAAACTCGTTATGCGTCCTTTCCAAAATTCATATGGTATTTCTGAAACACTTTTTGAAGGAATAACGTTCAGAATATAAACTGCAGTCTGTACTGCATGCTCCTAAAAGGATTGAGGTAACTAAGCATAACTCATCATAGACCGAACCATGTCCAACAAGGTTCGATTTCTTCTTTCTGCAACACCGTTTTGTTGTGGTGTTTTAGTGTTGTGAGTTGGGATTGAATTCCATGATCTACTAGATAGTTTTGGAATTTCATATCCATATACTCACCACCTCGATCTGACCGAAGTGTTTTAATTCTTTTACTTAACTGATTTTCAGTCTCAGCCTTAAATTCTATGAACTTTTCAAGAGTTTTAGACTTATGATTGATTAAGTAAATGTAGCCATATCGAGAGTAATCGTCAATAAAACTGACGAAGTACTGATATCTTCCTCGAGCTTTAACATTCATCAAACCACATAGGTCTGAATGTATAAGTTCAAGAGGTTCTTTGGCAGGAAGACCTTTGTCAGAAAAAGATCTTTTAGTCATTTTTCCCTCAAGACATGACTCACATGGAGGTAGAGAATTGTCTTCTAACTTATTTAGATGACCATTTTTAACCAATCTCTCAATCCTATTGAGATTAATGTGACCAAGCCTGAGGTGCCAAAGATAGGCGTTAGGAGAAAATTTTCGCTTTTTATTATGAGTGTCAACCGGTTTTAACATCTCTATATTTAAAATGGCTCTTACTTCAGTTGGTTTTAATATGTATAAGTTATTTTCAAGTCTTGCAGAACAAATATGTAAACCTCTTGAATAAATAAACATTTCATTATATTCAAAAGATACACTATACATATTTTCTAATAGACAAGAAATGAAGATCAGATTTCTTTTCATCTTTGGTACATAGAACACATTCTTAACCAAGATAAAAGAATCTTAAAAAAAAACTACTTTACATCTCCCAATGTTTCAGCTGAAATGACTTCACATGTTCCCACCTTGAAAGTCATCTCAAGTTCAGAAAGTCTTTTCCAAGAACTAGTTTCCTATAGAAAAGTGCAAACATGATTAGCGGCATCTGAATCCAATATCCAGGTAAGGTGAGAATTTTCCACTATACATGTTTCAACAACTAGTAAATCATATTTACCTTGTTTAGCCTTTTCGGCTTTCTTCTCAACCAGATATTTTGGGCAGCTTCGTTTCCAATACCCAACTTTTTTGCAATGGAAACATTTTTCTTTGGGGGTTTTGTTTTTGTTTTACTTTACAGTGGATTTCTTTTTACCTTGTCATTTCTTCTTCATTTGTATGGTTATCCTTAGAAGAAGAAGGACCGACTTTCTTATCATCAGTGGGTTTCGTACCTGACGTAGACCCCTTATAAAACCTTTTCGGTTTTGAAATAACGTTTATTTCTTTTTCCTTCAGTTTCACCATTGATTGATAAGTCTGCAATTCATTCAACAACGTCGTCAAGTTATAGGTGATTTTGTTCATGACAGTGTTTGTCCTGAACGACAGAAAACTCTCTGGAAGAGATTCCAGTATCATGCTAACTTGACGTATCTCGTCTATCATCGCCCCGTGAGCCTCCACAATATTAAAATAAACCATCATGTCGAGAACGTGTTCTCTTACGTTGGTTCCTTACGTTGGTTCCATCTTTCATGCATGTAACATAGACATATTTATGGCTTCATGTCTAACAGAAGATAAGGGTTGCCCGAACATCTCCTGTAATGATGCCATAATCTCACGGGCTGTGGGCATGACCTCATGCTTCTTGTTGAGTACATCATATATACTCGCCAAGATATCGGCCCGGGCTTTCTCGTTCGCCCGTACCTGCCTATCATAAACGTCCCGAACATTTCGAATAGTTGTTGAACTAGGAACTGGAGGATACTCCTCTGTCAAAAAAAACCTCTGATCGTCTACTACTAATATGTATTGATGTTTGACTTCCAATTCGAATAACCCTCTCCATTAAATTTATCAGAAGCAAGCAATTGTATGATTGAATTCGACATTGCTGAAACATTTTAAACAAACTCTATTAAATATGCATCTAAATCCATTTTTAGTAAAACTAATAAAGTACCAAATAAATCTTTATTTATTTGCAGCGATACTTAAGTAATTTAGAACAATTTCTACCGAGGGACAGTCAAGAATTCCTTTACAGAAGCAAGACAGTTCTAGACGATATACTATTTCCAGAATAACTCATATTCCAATAGTTCTTTTGGTTATCGCTTTCGGTCAAGATCTTTACTAACAATTAGTAATTCTTGTAAGTGTGATATGCCATCTTCAGATCTTATAGGACGATATGAATATACCTACGAAATAGAAGACAATATCCAAGATGGAACTATAAAACCCTATTCATTATACTAAAGCCTGGATTGTTCTGAATCCTATGTTACAACCCTCCGTGGGGATCGTCACGATTAACAACTAGCTAATGCCACCTAAAAACGACAATAGGCGCAACATAGGAATCTCAAGGTTCAAACTAATGGAGGAGACTGTAAGACAATGTTAACACATTTTCTTCACCCACTTAATATGAACTACTTCTCTCATTCACCTTGTTATTGACTCATGCAAACACTTTCCGAATGGAGCAGTCGAGGTAAAATCGATACGAAGCAGAGCATGGATCTCACGGTGTGAACTACTGAGGACATGGGAGCTAATAACTATATATCAAATATATTGTTAATCTCCCACTGAAGTGTTCTAAATGTTTGGATATTTTACTTAAGTATATCAACTAATTCCATACAACCTAAGTCTAAGTGGTTTATCCAAGGATAACGCTTATAATTGTATTAACCTACAATGTCTAGGTAATAAACCATTTTATTACCTTAAATCGTTCATGCAAGCTCATAAAATCAATTAATAACGCTCAATGTTTCCGTCATAATCCCCAGGTAGGAGGTGTTCCGTAAATCGTAAACTTCAGTACCCCCAACCTTAGACAGGTTTATGAATCGATATGAGTTTGCAACCATATTTTATAAGGTAACAATCTATTTTGACGTTTAAAACTAGTTGTTAACCTAAGTGAGCACTCAACTGTTCTTTGTTATGGATTTTGAACGTCTAACCAATTTTATAACAACTTACAAAAGTTTAGACAAGATAAGCATCCACAACATTCAACAAAGGCATCTAATATAACCATTAAACATAACCCTAACATGCATACTATATATTATAACAATTATAACATACTTCAACACATGTAACATGCTTCCTACGGTGGAGTTTTAAACCTACATGGCATACTATATGCATATACATGAATTATTTAATTATTACATACATCACATGCATAAACAATTAAATACTAACTGATATAGTTTTAGTTTTGGCATAAACAAGCAAACAGATAACTAACTATTACAAACAGCTTCAAAATCATCTTTGAACCGCTTAAACTACTCCAAACCGAACCCAAGCATCTTGAACCGAACTGGATGAGTCTGAACCGAGCCAACAAAGTTTGAACCAGACCAACCAAAAACCCTTTGAGGCTGAACTGGTTTGGACCTTGAGAAAACCGGTTGAACCGGCTGCTTTCAGTCTTACCTCAAAGTCTTGTTAAGGTCGATCGTGTAGCACTGAAGGCAATCGTCTAACACCATTGCCTTGTGTTGAGAAGAGGTACATGATCGCTTAATGTCATCTGTCTGTCATAAAGTGCAATCGCTTAGCTCTCGGGTAGAACTACACGATCGCTTAACACCATCGTCTAGCGCTTCATGTCATCGTTTAGTGTCCGTCGCAGCTAAACGACCGCTTAGTTCCATCGTATAGAACATCATCGCATTGTTCAGCGCCGTATCTAGACGATCACTTAGCGCCACATCCAGACGATCACTTAGCATTATTGCATAGCACTTCATCGCATCGCTTAACACGCTTGCAGTTACACGATCGTGTAGTGCCATCGTATAACACCTCCATCACATCGTTTAGATCCCACGCAAAAGCTAAATGATCGCGTAATGCTATCATATAGCATTTAAATGCATCGTTTAGCTCCCATAGGTACACAATCGTTTAGCGTCCAACATCACAATGACCAGTGCCCATTGCTATATGATCGTCTAGCTTTTCTTCATTTCGTGTAACACCTGGAACTAGACGATCGCTTAACAACTGAACCTCAACAACTATTTTGAGTAGAAGCTGAAAAACTGAAACAGCAGCTTAGCCTTCTTCACTTGTTTCTTCAATTACATCTTAATTTCAACTATAATGACTCCAAATAAATTACAAACTCTTGCTAACACATATAAGCTCATGAAACAAGAGCCAATTACAAATTTAATTGTTTGAAATTAAAGAGAATTAAAATGCCAAAATTCAGAAAACCATATCAGTGCATCGGTTTCATATATCTCATGAAAAAACACCCACCACACCAAAATTAAACCGAATTGAATGCTTATATGATACTTTGATACCAATTGTAAGAGTGTAATAACATGTAGCGGAAGTAATAAGGATCAATAAGCATTCAAATTCACTAATTTTGGCAGAAACTAAAGCATGCTCATCTAAATAAGAAGGTTTTAGATAATAACTTTCTAGAACTCTTCAAGATCTCGATCAAACAGCAGCAGTCTTCTTCAAAGATCACCGTGAACCACCTCAAGATCTTCCCCACTATCATCCTAATGAAATGAAGTCTCTGTCATAAGCGACGTTATATAACGAGACTATAACACTTCGTGGTCCGGTCTTATACAAACTCCTTTGTATAGGACGCCTCCCGCGCATGTCTCCACATGAATGATCAAGATTATATCATCTGTAGCAAGCAACAATTGTAACTATTCTACAAAGCGGGCCACATTCGTAGCGTTACCAGGATAAGGTATCCCTTCTATATCCATATACTACAAACTATTTTAGTTATCACTTAAGACATGATCTACTTGTATGTCTCCACATATACACTTAAGTTACAACGACAACCAGGGATCATCCAATGTTCCATAGATAAAATTGAAGAAAATATCATATATTATTACATCATGAGCGTTTGTTCAAAATTGTGTTTACAAACTACAGGACCCAACGAGAGTTTAGGGCATCATCCCCAACAGGCCTTTATTCTTCTTTTTCTTGAGGAAAAACAAACAAAAGTGCTCCCTGTATTTTTCTGATTGATCCATTATCTCATCTCTCAATCTCTATCCCTCTCATAAATCCAAAATAGCCAGAGCCCACTACCTTCCTAGATTCTCACCTAGAGAATACCACGGAAGCTAATGTGGTCTTGTCCAATTGTTCGAGGGATTTTTCTAGTGAAGATTCATTCTTCAAAGGTAAGGGTTTTGAACCCTATTTTAAATTATTCTTTGTATTATTTTATACATGTTGTAATTTTCTGGGTTAAATGCATAACTTCATTCTGTCTCTGTAAAATTTGGAAAAATTGGGACGATCCACTTCTGCTTTATGGTCCCTTCACAGGGTTCCTTCAGATTTAACATTCATAACTCTTTATTGATGATGGTCAATTAATAACATTTACTATCTACGAGTTTTAGGGCATAAAACCCAACAAAAGGTATACTGACTGATATAAAACAATGGTTGGCAGCCCAAATCCAAATGAAAGATTTGGAAAGGCGTAGTTTATTTTGGGCATTTAGATCTTTAGGGATCGTAAGAATAAAATGCTAGCCTTGTCTCAGACATCGTATATTGACAAGATACTTGTCAAGTATGTTGGGATTGATGCCCTAAATCACGTAGGGTCTTATAGTTTGTAAACCTTGTATGAACAAATGTTTCTATGATTAATAATATTTGATATTTTATTCACTTTGTCTATGAAATATATGGTATTTTAGTTGCATTAACCACAAACCAATAAACTAATATCCAAGGTTATCGTTGTAACTTAAACATGTATGTGGAGACATACAGGTGGATCATGTTTAAGTGATAACCTAAATGGTCTGTAGTATATGGATAAGGCTGGGTACCTTATCCTGATGACACTACGAGTATGGCCTGCTTTGTAGGTGTTACAAATGTTGTAAAGTGCTACAAATGATCTGATCCTGATCATTTATGTATTAGACATACGAGTAGAGATATTCTATATAAAGGAGTTTGTATAAGGCCGGACCACGAAATGCTTACTCTCATTATATAATGTCGTTCATATAGAGTCTTTCATTTCACTAGGATAACCATAGATAACATGACCTTAATCTTGAGTGAGTTGTAAACTCCCTGCCTATGAGGGCGATCTTTTGATTTGTATGGTTGAGAGTGACCAGATTGCTGACTCAATAAGCTTACCATTTTAGGGATTTGTCTGATTGGGGAGCTGGAAACCCAACTACACAAGATGGAATTCACTCCTTCCCCGAAGCAAGGGTAAATAGATAAATTGCTCCCTAAGGGCTGATTCCGGGTCTTGAACAATGTGACGCCACACCCTCATCTGGCCTGAGAGGGGTTTAATCGTAATGAGACTATGATCTATTGTTCATTAGAGGGATTAGTGGTACTTAAGGAGTTAGATGTAACTACAGGGACAAAACGGTAATTTGGTCCAATTGTACTTACGAGCAATTTGTGAAGGGTCATCGTACTGTTGATTGGTTATATCCAATGGATACAGAAATATATCTATAGTGCGAAGAGTGCAGCTGTCGATCTTTAGTGGAATGCCCGGCAGTTAATGGATGGTGGATAGTATAATGAAAGAGTTTAATTAATTATTCACGTTCCATTGGAGCTTCAAGCTACAGGTCCATAAAGTCTCCTTGGTAGCTCAAAAGGATTTATTTGAGAATAAGTTTTTTGGATTAATTTGAAATGTTTAAATTAATAAGAGAAAATTTAATTATATGTGATATAATTAAATTAATACAATTATATATGATATAATTGACATAATGTATTTGATACATTATAGTTTGATTGGAGGAACAAATATTTGAATATGATTCAAATAGATTTTCTATGAATAAGATTCATAGTTGTTAAATTTAATATAAATATGATTTATATAAAATATCATAAAATAAAGAAAAAGAACTATGGTTTATATATTGTGTATGATGCAATATTAAAACTATATGTTATAAATATGATATGATAAGCTGGTTATCATATTTATTTATATTATTAATTATTTGATAGTTACCCATTTTTCTCTCTAACCACTTTAGTGGGAGGTTAAGCGGCTTATTATGGCAAAGAAAATAAATGAAATATGATTTTATTATTCAAGATATGTGTTACACGATTTGAGCTAAGACTACACGATTAACTCAGAGATTGAAGCAAACCTTGTTATGCGATAGCTTGTTCTTTCTTCAGTTGTCTTCCTCCTCCAAACCACAAACTCCCTATTAACCAAAATAGCTAGAGCCCACCACTCCTGGGTTCTCACCCTAAGAATACCAAGGTAACCAAGTGGACGTGTCTTTCTTTGGTTCGAGTTTCGTTGTTGTTTGCTCGATGAGAGTTCATGACTATTCGTGGTGTTCGTAACAGTTTAAGGGATTTACTTGAAGAAAAGTTCTTCAAAGGTATAATCTCTAAACCCTTTTTGTAGTTTAAAAGCATGATGTAATTTATGTTTTATGCATAATATATATTGTTTACTGTAAATGTTTGTTTCAATCAAAATGGGATTTGGACGATCCGCTTCCACTTAAAGGTTCTCTATAAAACGAGATCCTTCAAAGTATTCAATGCATAACTCCAAGAGAGGTTTACTACCTTTCAGGCATGAAGTTGTCTTGTCTAAGGAACAGTGTCCTAAGACACTTTAAGAAGTTAAGAAAATGAGACGGATCACCTACGCATCAGTTGTTGCAACCTAATATATGCAATGCTATGTACTAGACTTGACACTTGCTATACGGTAGGGATAGTCAGTAGATATCAGTTTAAACCATGATTAGATCACTGGACAGCCATTAAAACCATCTTTAAGTATCTTAGGAGAATGAGGAACTACGTGCTTATGTATGGGTTTAAGGATTAGATCCTTATAAGATAGACTGACTCTGGTTTCTAGATTGATAGAGATTCTAGAAAATCTACTTCAGGATCAGTGTTCACTATTAATGAAAGATTTGTAGTCTGAAGGAGCACTAAACAAAGGTGCATCGCTGACTCCAACATGGAGGCAAAATATGTAGCGGCTTGTGAAGTTGCCAAGGAGGTTGTGTGGCTCAGAAAATTCTTCATTAATTTGAAAGTTGTTCTAAATATGTCAAAGTTCATCATCCTTTATTGTGATAATAATGGTGTATGACTAATTCAAGAGAGCCTAGAAGCCACAAGCATGAAAAGCATATAGAGCGCAAGTATTACATGATTTGGGAGATTGTGCATCAAGAGGATGTGATGATCACGAATATCGCTTTAGAGCACAACATTGTTGATCCGTTTACAAAAGCCCTTATGGCTAAGGTGTTTGAGGGTCACCTGGAGAGTTTGGGTCTACGAGACAAGCCTCATCTAGTCTAGGGCAAGTTAGATATTTTACTGGATGCATATTGTATGCCCTAGTATTTTTTTTTTTTTTGTACTGTTGTACTAGTTTGACTTTTATGATGTATACTCCACTAGCTTTAGAACAAATGAGAGATTATTGGGGTTGATGCCCTATGTTATAGTTTGTAATTTTGTTTGTATAAACAATTTATTTATCTAATAAAATAAGAGGTATTTTATTCAACATTTAGTTCCATTAACCCAACTAAATTAATAAAATAATATCCAAGGTTATCAACTGTAACTTAAACATGTGTGTGAAGGCATATATGTGAATCATGTTTAAGTGATAACTTAAATGGTCTGCAGTAGATGGATAAGGTTGGGTACTTTATCCTTGTGACATTACGAATACGACCCGCTTTGTAGTTGTTACAATTGTTGTAAACTACTACAAGTGATTTAATCCTAATCATTCATGTGGAGACATATGAGTGGGGGTATTCTATACAAATAGTTTGTATAAAATCGAACCACGAAATGAATAGTTTCTCTTTAACACCATTGCTATAAAAGACTTACATTTCACCAAGATGACCATAAGTGACTTGACCTAAATCCTGAGTGAGTTGTGAACTCCTACCTATGAAGGCGGTCCTTTGATTTTCATAGGTGAGAAAGGCCAGTACGGACTCAATATGTCTACCATTTTGGGATTCGTCTGATTGAGGAGCTGAGAATGCAACTAAACAAGAAGGAATTCACTTCTTCCCTAGTGTTACGGCAAGTAGAGAAATTGCTCCTTTAAGGGTTGATTTTGGGGCTTAAACAATATGGCGCCACACCCTTTCCTAGCCCGAGAGGGGTTTGGTTATAGTTGGACTATAACCTATTGTTCATTAGAGGGATCGATGATACTTAAGGAGTTATATGTAACTACAGAGGTAAAATGATAATTGTGGGCCAATTGTACTTACGAGCAATTGGTGAAGGGTCAATGCACTGTTAATTGGTCATATCCAATGGACACATAAATATATCTATAGTGCGAAGAGCAAAGTTGTCGGTCTTTAGTAGAATGACCGACAATTAATAGAAGTTGATTAATTTAATTAAAGAGATTAATTAATTAATCAAGTACCATTGGAGCTTCAAACTATAGGTCCATAAGGTCCCCTCATTAGCTTAATAAGGATTAGTGAGAATCGAATTAATTTTGGATTAATTTGAATAGTTCAAATTAATTAAAGGGGATTAATTATATGAGATATAATTAAAGTAATGTATGTGATATATTATAATATAAAGTTTTGTTACAGAGAAATAAATATGTGAATATGATTCAAATATTATTTATATGAATGTATAAAAACTATAGATTAAAATTAATATGACTATAACTCATATTTATACTATGGTCTAATTGAGAGATTAACAAACCATAAGTTATATTATATGTGATATAATATAATGTATAGGCTATACATATCTATGGCACTTGATTAACAATTTATAAGCATACACATCCTCACACATGCATCAGAAACAACTCAGACTTATATATATACATTACAGAAAATATACGTTACAGAGGGGTCCCATTCCTACCATCTCTTGCCCTTAATATGTACATGATATTTATTTATTTATAAGACAAACTTAACAACCTAGAGTTCTCCTTCTCTTTCTTCAAAACTTGCACTTGAGTGGTAGACAACAAAACAACTACCTCCTAGGGAGTTGACTACTACTTGGGGAAAAAGAAAACATTAGAAAAAGTGAGCTACTAGCCCAGTCAATGACTTACTTTAAAAAAAAAACATTCTCATTAAACATCAACTAAAACACTAACTCATGAAATAACATGCATTTCTAAACTCAAGGTTTGGAAAACATCTAAAGCTCAAACCTCGGCTTACATTAAGAATATCATAAAAATATCATTCTTATTCATCATCAACATACATATTTAAAACATCATTCCCTAGCCTTAGTTGAGAGAGAACCATTTTGCTCAATCTCTCAACGTCGAAACCTTAACTGATGTGGAGTCATCCCAACACATTTAGCGTCAATATCATAGTACCTATGTGCACATGATCATACCTTGAATACCATCATACCTTAGGTATTAGAGGAATGGTAATGCCCTAGATATCGTCATACCCTAGGTATCAAGGGACTCAAATGCCTTCATACCTTAAGTATAAAGTTTCTTCATCATCACATCATAAAATATCATTTAAACATCATGGAAACATCTTAAATCATTATGGTACTACTCATCAAAACTTAAGCAACACCATAAACCTCTTTTAAAATTCAACGCATAAAACTCAAGGTTTTTCTTTGAACTCATTATAAACTCATTTTAAAGCTTCTGAAAAGAAAGGACCATGTGTCCACAACTTTGCTTAAAATTCATACTTCAATTCGTGAAAACTCGTCGCATGGCAAATAGCCTATGCATTGGAAACCTCTTTAAGAAAACATCTGCAAACCTTTAAGCTTAAATATATATCATGCTTTGGAAACTCTTACGTAAAAAATTCATCATAAAACATGCATTTAAACTATTTAATAAGAAAACATTCCTAAAACATACCACTCATAGTCTTGGACTAATCCCTCAATGGATTGTAGGTCTCCCTTATGTTAGAGTTAACATGCAATTAGTGGAAACAAACAGAATCATTAACTAATCTAATTAATCAATTTTAGCAATTAAAAAAACATATTCATAACAGAAAATAGGGTTTTGAGAAGTTACTTTGAAAACCTTCTTCAATACACGAAATTCAGTTTCAATCTTCTCATAAATCACTTGTAGACCACCAGTTGGTCTTCCCTACTATTCTCTTGGACCTTAGATTGGATTGTGGGATCCAAAATGAGTTCTAATTTGAGGAATCTTGGAGGAAAAGGACTGTTTTTTCAGCTTCAAAGTTGAAGAACACTTCTTCAAAGAAAAACTAGAAAAAATTTCATTTGCATGAGCCAACAACCACTGGTTTTGTTTAGCTTGATAGTGCAATTAAATTTTATAATAACTTCACGCCAAAACATCAATTGAATTAGTGGAATTTTATGGCAAAAATGGGAGAAACTTGCTTAATCAATTCTCCAATTTTATAAATTAAAAATTCAATTTTATTTAAAAAAGATTTAAAAAAATTATTGAATTTTTCATTAAAATTCAATTTTAATTTAATTTTCTAAAAAAAAATAAATTTAAAAAATTGATTTTTTAAATTTGAATTTTCATAAAATTTAAATTTTCAATTTTTAAATAAAATTAAATTTAAACATTTTAATTAATTAAAATAATTTAATATCCAATATTAAACTATTAAAAAACCAATTTCACAATCATGAATCCCTATTCATGTAATCAATATTTAAATCAAGTTTAAATATTATTCAATTGTCCAATTTTGTTTAATTCAACAATTAAACGCGTATATAATTACTGATTCCCTTAATTCAAATTTGAACATTTCAAATTCTCTTATCATGCTATTCTAAGGTTTAATCCGTTTGTGATCTAATAGGGGGACTTAATGGACCTACAGATCATAGGCTCCAACGATCCGAGATTAACGGACTAAACACTTTAACCTGAATTAACCAACATTCGTTAATTACCAGGTCACTCCACTAAAGCTTAGTAGTTGCACTCCCTTCACTGTAGATATAATTGTGTCCATTCAATAACCATAATCAGTAATGCAACCCTCCACAGGTTGTCCGTAATCACGGTTAGGTCAAAAGTTGTTTTACCCCCAAGATTACATCTTGTTCCTTAAGTCCCATTGATCCTCTAATGAACAATTGGTTTGTGATCCAATCACTAAACGAGTGCCTCTCAGGCCAATGAGAGGGTGGGACCCCTTGTTCAAGACCCGAAGTCAGCACTTAAGGGAACAACCTCTATATTATCCCTAAAAGTGGGTAGGAGTGGTTTCTGTCTTGCACTCTATGTCCCCCAGTTATCTACCCGGTCTTACCTCTGAAATGGGAGGCTTATTGAGCCGGTGGTATTGAGCCAACCCTCACCTATGCAAATCTAAGAATAATCCCGAAAAAACAGGAGTTCATAGTTAGCTCAGGATTAAGGCCAAGTTACATATGTCATCACTTTGAAAAAGCTAATCTTAAACAGTAAACAATGTTATAAACTTGGTCTGGTCTTATACAAATTCTTTACATAGGATGCCCCTACTCACATGTCTCTACATGAACGAATTAGGATCACTTCATTTGTAGCACTTTACAACAATTGTAACTTCTACAAAGTGGCCTGCATTCGATAGTGTCTCCAGAATAAGTATCCAATCTTATCTATATGCTATAGACCATTTTGGCTATTTACTCAAACTTGATCTACTCTTATGTCTCCACATAAAGTTCAAGTACTCATGTAATAGCCATGGATCTTAGTTTATTAGATTTAGGTTATTTCTAAAATGAAATGATCAATTCAAACATTCAATAATAATTTTATTGAGCCCAACTTCAATAGCATCTATATTGATTAACAAAATAAGTTTATTATTTATAAACCACGAGTTTTAGGACATAAAACCCAATACCTTATTTGTGTTTACCCTAAGACATCAATTAATACCTTTGGTTAGTACCTTCAGCTCCCTTTTGAGCTTAACTTTTAACATTAAAGTTTATCATCAACTTAGTCATTTCTCTCAACTCCTTATTGCATAGTTAACCTCAATTCATAGCATCTAAACCATCTCATTGCATCTTTTACATTTAGCCATCTTACCTAACAGTTGGTTGAAAAATGGCCACCCTTGCTCATGGGTGCTTACTTAGGTGTTAGGACACGTCTCCATGCCTATGCAACGAGCGATCGTTGCGCATCTAGCTTAGCGTGCCTTGGCTGCTGCCACGTTCCTTCACGCAACCTCACGCCTTACTCCGCATACCCTTACCTGATGACTACCTTTGCTCACGTACAATCTCCCTAATTGCCTACGCGTGTCATCGTAAACCTTGTTGGTTCAGTTGCTTGTTTATTCTTCGGATGAAGCTGTCTACTTGTTCATCCATAATTTTATTCCAAATTTCAACTTCTAAATTCATAACTTAAATCCAACCATTATTTAACTAAATTTACTTATAAGAACTTACTCATAGACATCTTAACTTTCTTACCTTAGAATTTGAGCTTCAATTTCCTTTGAATAGGCTGGAAATTTTCTAATCCCTCGTGCTTGCCTGATAACTCTTCAACACCTTCTGAACTTTAAGTGACAGTAATCCCCTTCCTTAAGCATGTGCAAATTGGCGAAACAGATTTCTCATTTACAAGACCTATTTATACTTGAGTTTGCATGTAAACTTATCTTAATTAAATGCCACGTGGCCCATAACCCTTAGTTAACATTTCTAATATTGCCACTTATCCCACTTACTAAGTAATCAAGTTGAACTCTTCTACTTAACTTCATCGCATAGGGCTTGCGACCACTTAAGACCTTCCTTGATCTTTGCTTAACTCTAACCTTCAATCATATCGTCTTGTATTAGGCACTTTCACAAGCCTTATCCGACCATCTTCCATAAATAATCCCTATAACATACCTCATTGCATCATCCATGCGACACCATTCCTCATGTCATCACTAAAGGCTCGCGGCAGCCTTGCCTACCAACCTCTAAGCCTCTCGGCCAGTCCTCATCTCGCACCCCTCTTAGCACTCTGCCTTAGTATCACTTGGGATGTTCGTCTAGAGGACTTGACTACTCGCACGCTACCTGCATTTAGCCTTTACTTACATCAAATGAAACTGATCGCATGTACCTTCTACTAGCCTCGATCAACACTTTACTTGCCTGATAGCCAACTCAAATTCCTTTATGGCCATCCGTATCTATTATGGGCCATACTTAGACAAATTTTCCTCTTCTTAAATACCCTGCCGCATAGCTTGGGATGATTAGCTGCATAGCTTGACTCGACTTCGTCACATTAAGCTCTCTGTTTTTCTTCTAAGTACTAATTCCCCTCTATCTCACCTGATAGCTTAACACCCCATGCTTAGGATATTTTTTCCTTCCTCTTATCCTTTCATACTCATTATACCTTCAAATCATTTCAACTAACCCAACATCATTAACTCATAATCACAGAGACTTTGGCATAATTAATTAGTAAAATAGGTCTGAGAGTTCACAATAAAGCAAGACTGCATTGCTAACTCTACCACGGAGTCAAAGAGGTTGTATGGCTCAGAAAATTTTCGATACATCTGAAAGTTGTTCCAGACATATCAAAGCCCATCACTCTCTTTTGTGATAACACTGGTGTTGTAGCAAATTCATGGGTTTCATAGTTTGCAAATTATTTGTATATAAACTATTTATTTAATAAAATAAAGTATTATTTTATTTGACATTTAGTCTGCATTAACCCAATCCAATAAACTAAGATCCAAGGTTATTTAATGTAACTTCAACATGTATGTTGTTGACATACAAGTGGATCATATTTAAGTAATAACCTAAATGGTTTGTAGTATATAGATAAGATTGGGTACCTTATCTTGATTACACTACAAATACGACCCACTTTGTAATTATTACAATAGTTTTAAAGTGTTACAAATGATCTGATCCTGATCAATCATGTGGAGGCATATGAGTAGAGGTATCCTATATAAAGAGTTTGTATAAGATGGGATCGTGAAATGATTAATCTTTCTCTATAATGTCATTACCTGAAAAGACTTACATTTCACCATGATGACCATAGGTAACTTGACATTAATCCTAAATGTGTTGTGAACTCCTGCATATGAGGGGCAATCCTTTGATCTATATGAGTGAGAATAACCAAATTCACCGACTTAATGAGCCTATCATTTTGGGGATTTGTTTGAGTGTTGAGATGGGAACATAGCTACACAAGATAAAATTTGCTTCTTCCCGTCTTGAGAGCAAGTAAATGAATTGTTTCCTTTAGGGTTTATTCCAAGTCTTGAATAATGAGGCATCTCACCCTTTCGTTGACCAAAGAAGGGTCTAGTTTATTGTTGGGCTATAACTAATTATTCATAGAGGGATCAGTGGTATTTAAAGAATTAAATATAACTACAGGGGTAAAACGACAATTTGACTCAACTGTAGTTACGAGCAATTTGTGAAGGGTCAACTTACTGTTGATTGGTTATATCCATGGACACGTGCGAATAGTGCAGTTTTCAATCTGTAGTGGAATGACCGACAATTAATAAATGTTGATTAATTTAATTAATTAGTTTTGTATCATTGAAACTTCTAATCTGTGGGTCCATAAGGTCCCATTGCTAGCTCACTAAGAATAAAACAAAGGATAATTATTTTTGGAATGATTTGAATTGTTCAAATTATTTGAAAGAATTAAAGGTGTTAATTATATTAATATGATCGGTATAAAGTATGTATGTTGATACATTATAGTATAAAGTTAATTATAAATATGATTTATAATTAAAACTATATAATATGTGAGAGATAAATATTTGAATAAGATTCAAATATTATTTATATGAATAAGATTTATACAAACACTATATGTTAAAATTAGGAGAGTTTCATTTTACTATGATTAATATGCATAATATATAGTTTATTTATTAATGGTTAATCTATCAACCATATGTTATATCATTAATATTATATTATCAATATAATATTAATTTAATAATATAACTCCCCACTACAGGGATTATATTCGGCACGTACGAGAGAGAGTTACAGAACTCCTCTCTCTGTTCTACTATTAGTCTGTTGTGAACAGAAAGAGAAAACACATCATGAAAATTCTCCAAAAATTCTCTCAAGAAAGTCTCTCACTCTCTCTCAATCCTTCTGCCTTTCCATTCTCCCAAAAACAAGTTCAAGGAGACCACACTTCCTTATTCTCTTGTACTGAGAATGACAGAGGCTCCAAGTGGTGGTTAAAGAAGTTGTTGTGTACGGCACTGTTGTGTTCGAACTTAAGAGATGATTTTCGTGAAGAAGGGTAATTCTACAAGGTTAAGTCTACTTTTTCCCTTCCTCTTTAGAGCAACATGCTTACAAGTTTTATAATGTTTATCCTCTGTAATTCTGTATGAATTTCTCTGAATTTCCATTGCTTCAACTTGAACTTCAATTACACAGTGTTCACGCGCTTCCTCAAAGAAATTCGATTCCTTTAGAGAGTATAGATTATGCTCAAGAAGAATATGAATAGTTGTATGCTATGGCCTTTTGCAAAAAGCTCAATAGAGTAAGGTCGTTTAACTTGAGGCATATCATGGTTGAATCAGATTGTCTGGAGATTATTAATATATTTAAGAAATTGGCTATCATTGGACCTTCAAGTATCATTCTTCATTGATGAGACTAAGCTTTGGATGCAAGATGTCACAATATTCTGGCGCACTCTATTCCATATAAGGTGTTCAAGAATAAGTTTCTTTTCTCTAATTTCACCTTATCCTAAGTGGTTTTCTTCTAATTTTTGATGTAATCCTTTAGTTTGGTCTTCTTGGGTGTCTTGTTAAAAAAAAAAAAAAGGATATGAATAGCATATTTGGGGACATATTTAATATATACATATTAATTGAAATTAGGGAAAAAAATATTAGAAAAGGTCAAAAAAAAAAAAAAAAAAAAAAAACCCTCCACGTACACATATAGACGCCATTTTTTAAAATGATACATGCCCAATTTGTCCCTTCGGCATAGGCTATAGCATAATTAAGCATGCGTTTTTGTCCTCTCTATTTTATTTTATTTATTTATTTATTTTTGTTTTACTATTTTAAATTCTTTTTTTCCCCTTTTTATTCGTTCCCAATTTTTTAAGAAATGTCATAAAATAATTCAACAACTTTGCTTGTTTGGTGATTTAAGCCAAACCCACGGGAATATGACGGAACTCTAAAATCATAATAAAATATAAATAGTATTTACTATATATCCAATTTGGTTTAAATATTGTTTTAGTTTCAATAATTTCCATTTTACTTAATTTCTGTTTCAATAATTTTGGTTTTTTCCCGACTTTTGTTCAATTTAGTTAGTGTATTTTCAAAACGTTTGGTTTTGATCTATATATTTGTAAAAAGTATGCATCGTAGTCTTTTTTTCGTTTGTTAGATATTATATTAAATTTGTCTTCCCCACTTTTAGATCTAAAAAATGGTATGAGAAGTATTGGTCTAAGAAGGTCATCCACTAAGGCAGCGTTTACTCACTAGTCAACGTAATAAATCACTAGTAATCTAAAAAATGGGTCTCCTTTGATTACGTAACCTGTATTTGAAATTTATGTAAAACTCACTATTCATTATAGTTATCATTACAACTATTACAGTATTAAAATTATAAATCTGTCATATTTATTTTACTATTATTGTTATCGTTAACGTTACCGTTACTGCTAAGGTCTAGTAGTAAATGTAACGATGATGATAATAGTAAACCTGACAGATTTATAATTTTAAGTAAATGCGATAAAAAACAATTCAATTACGCAATTGACCTATTAATGAAATTTCATTACGATTATACCACTTTTTATTATGGTTTGATAAACGTGGCCAAAATTTCTTAAATTATAGACATCAATTTGTATTAAAACGTTACATGGTATATTTGAAAATTATTCACCATACTACTTTTTTTCCCAATATATAAAATTTAAAAGTTTCACCATACTTTTACGAGAATCAAACCAATAAAAAATCATATTGTTGGTTGAAAGTTAGATCAGAGTTTTTGACTAAAGAAACGGATTGAAACATTCCAATCTAATAAGAAAGTGACGGGAGAGTTTTTACATTTTTTTTTGAGTATTTATATTTAATTGAATTCAAACCAAGTAACAGATTTTATAATTCTTAGGGTGGCTAGAAGCGCTGAACATAATTGGTAAAAATAAATGTGCATCAACTTAATATGGGAAAATTTTTAAAAATTTTGCAAATTGATATTCCAAAAGTTTCAATATTACTATTGTAGAAAAAAAGTGTTTGCACAATGGCAAATGCTCACTCGTGTCAAAATAGATATAATTCAACAATAATTGACATGTACATGTATTATTTCTTTTGAGATCATAGATTTAAACCTACATATTGTTGGAAAAAACGATATACATAAGAATTAAATAGTACTAGAAACCGATACAACCTTTATAATTGAATATTGTAATTACGTGTAAATGTATAAACACTGCATTTAATGATAATTTCAAACTCAAAAGTACGTTAAATGGAATAACAAGGTTTAAAATTTGGAGTAACAAACAAAAAAAACCTTCAAATTAAAATATCTTGTAGAAATTCAATAAGTAGATAGATAGTCGAGACATGCTTATAATGCATTGTCTTGAAAATAATTATTATTTTTTACATATTGCAAGCAATCTACTATAGTGATTATTTCAGTGGGATAAAACGACTAATTTCGATAAAATATCAACTTCAAATGAAGAAACAAATTGTTATTCATCACCCAATAATTTTGTAATCTTCAAAATATGAAACAAAAATCAAATAAATACAAAATTTAAACCTACATCAAATATAATTAATTGAATTATTGTTTGACCAAATTCAAACATAACTCAGGATAGGAATAACTAAACATTGACCAATTTAAATGTTTTAACAATGCAATTTTATCGCTACACATTAAATTCATATATTTTTCACTACTTTCATAATATATAAAATCCAACACATATCCCCACTTACTGCACAAAAAAAAAAAAAAAAAAGTATATTCCATAAATTCTATTTAAGCATATCAAGCCAACGAGTCACAATCGAACATGTGCACCACACCGAATCTCCAATACTTTTTAGTACATTGATTTATTGCTTAAATAACTTAAGTTACACATTGTTTTCATCATCATTCAATATATATCAGTTGACTATTGAATTAAATATATTTACATGCCTTCGTCAAATTAAGACAGACAATAGCTAATGGAATTTTATTTCCAATTATATGTCGTTGTTCTTAGTTTTATTTGATATATCAAGTCTTAAGTATCTAGATGATTCTATCCTTGAAACTATATTACATTCATAACAATTTTGATCTTCGATGTCACTTCTAAACTATAAATGCTAAATCCTAAATCAGTTCTAAATTGACATCATTGATATATGATGACAAATTACAAACTACCATCTTTTTTGTTCATTATAGTTTACCACTAGACTATGATGACAGTTTAAAATTGTCGTAAAAATTGTCATCATACTGTAATGATTTGCTATGATGTCAGTTCTGAATCGATATGATACCCATGTTGTCACATTTGTATGTTGACGAATTAAAATGATCAGTTGCTATTAATAGAATACCCTGGGAATATAACTTCATCAGATTTAGAGTCTCATTTTCTTTTGGCCTCCCTATCAATCAAAATATAGCATGTGCTACCGAATATATGAAAAAGATTTGACATTTGGTTCTCTCCCTCCATATTTCATAATTCGTGTCGGAGGAACCATGACGCAAAATGACACGATTGTGAATGTGACAAGTTGTGTTATAATTTAGCCCAAAAAATGAAGTGGCGGATGTTTAACATATAACATGGCTCTAGCCATCACTTGAAAAGTGCAACTTTTTCTTTCCACAACACCATTTTGTTGAGGAATAATGGGTGCAAAAAATTCATGATGAGTACTAGTTAAAATGCAAAATTTTGTGAATTGAGAATTATCAAATTTTCTGACTGTTCGGGTTGATATCCTAAATCTCGTGGGTTTCATAGTTTGTAAATTCTTTGTACACAAATTATTTATTTAATAAAATAAGATGTTATTTTATTTCACATTTAGTTTGCATTAATCAAATCCAATAAACTATGATCAAAGGTGATTTAATGTAATTTAAACATGTATATGGTTGATATACAAGTAGATTATGTTTAAGTAATAACCTAAATGGCATGTAGTACATGGATAAGGTTGGGTACTTTATCTTGGTGACACTACGAATAAGACCTACTTTGTAATTGTTACAATAGTTATAAAATGCTACAAATGATCTGATCCAGATCATTCATGTGGAGACATGTGAGTGGGAGTATCTTATACAAAGAGTTTGTATAAGACCGGACTGCGAAATGTTTAATCTCTCTTTATAACGTCGTTACTATTAAAGTTGACATTCAACATGCGGAAGATATTTGGATCTTAAGCACTCTAATTATATTAATTTTAGTAAATAAACATGCAAGATCATACATAGCAAATTAGGGTTAGAATGTACAACCTTTGCAGAACTCCAAAAATGATGCAATCTTTTTTTGTTTTCTAATCACGAACGGTTCGTAAAAAACCACAAGAGTCTTCCCTGCTATTCTCTGGCCTCGGAACGGATTGTTGTATCAAATACAAAGTGGGTCGCATCCATAGTGTCCCTAGGATAAGGTACCCAACCCCATCCTTATACTTATGGACCGTTTTGGCTATATACTGAAATTTAATCCACTTTTATGTCTTCACATAAAGTTCAAGTATTCATGTTATATCTAGGGGTTCGTTAGTTTATTGTATTTAGGCTTTAACATGTGCAATTTACATGTTCAATAATAACTTTACCGCATAAACCTCAATAACATCTTTATTGCGAATAGAATATGTTTAATGTTTACATCTGTGAGTTTTAGGACATACAACCCAATAAACTTCTACTTAGACTAAAACTCCAATGAGTTTACATATATATATATAATGTTAAGTATAAGAGAATAAAATATAAATTAGAACATCAGATACCCATGAATTCTCCCACTTTCCCTAGATTTATAAGTTTCGTAGTCCTAATCCGACTAGATGATCCTCGAACACTTTAACCGTGAGGGCCTTTGTAAACGGATTAACTAAATTGTCTTCTTAGGTGATCTGCATGACGATCACATCTCCTCAGTGTACTATCTTCCTAATGAAATGGTACTTGCACTCGATGTGCTTTCCACACCTATAGCTTCTCGGTTCTTTCGAATTACCAACTGCTCCACTGTTATCACAATAGAGTGTGATGCGCAGATACATATTTGGAACTACTTCCAAATCAGTTGAGAATTTCCTAAGCCATACCGCTTCTTTCGCTGCTTTACATGCAACTACATACTCCGCTTTCATGGTAGAGTTAGCAATACAATTTTGCTTTATACTCCTTGATACTATAGTTCCTCTATTTAGAGTGAACACTGATCCTGAAGTTGATTTTCTTGAATCAATATCGATTTAAAAAACAGAGTCAGTGTATCCTATAAGGATCAAATCCTTAGCACCATACACAAACATATAGTCTCTCGTTTTTCAAAGATATTTGAGGATGTTCTTAACGACAGTCTAATGATCATATCCAGGACTGAACTGAAACCTGCTGACTATTCCAACTGCATAGCATATGTCTAGGCGTGTACACAACATGGCATACATCAAACTCCCAACTGCTGATGCATAAGGAATTCGTTTCATAACCTCAACTTCTTGAGGTATCTTAGGAGACTGTTCCTTAGACAGATGAATTTCATTTCTGAAAGGTAACAGACTTTTCTTGGAATTTTGCATCTTATATCTAAACAACATCTTGCCCATATAAGATGCCTGAGATAAGGCTAGCATTCGTTCTTGCGATTCCAAACTATTTAGTGGAGTGACTAGAAGTTAATGAATATTGATTAATTTAATTAAAAAGTTTAACTAATTAATCTTGTATCATTGGAGCTTCTAATATGTAGGTCTATAAGGTCTTCATGCTAGCTCATTAAGGATAAAACAAGGGATAATTATTTTTGTAATAATTTGAATTGTTCAAATTATTTAAGGGAATTAAAGGTATTAATTATATTAATATAATTATTATAAAGTATAATGTATGTTGATACATTAAAGTATATAGTTAATCATAAACGTGACTTATAATTAAAATTATATAATATATAAGAGATAAATATTTGAATAAGATTCAAATATTATTAATATGAATAAGATTCATATAAATACTATATGTTAACATTAATGTGAATGAGATTCATATTAAAACTATAGGTTATAAGAGAGAATTGCATTTTAATATTATTAAGATGCATAATATATAGTTAACTAATTAAAGGTTAATTAATTATATTACTATATATTATATTTAATATAATATTAATTTCTGCGCAATACATGGGAGTTATTTACTTACTTTTAACATGGGGGAGTTAAATAATTCCCTCATCCTCTCCTTCATCTTTGTATTGTGAATATAGAAGTAATAGAAGAACACACAAGCGTGAAGTTATTCCAAGGTCTCTCTTAAGAAAATTTTTCTCATATTCTCTATAATATTCTCTCTTCTCCCAAAAACTCTAAGGAGGCCACACATCTCTATCCCTTGCCAGAGAATAACAAGGTTGCTAAGTGGTGGTATCTTATGTTGAAGAAAAGTACCAGTGTTCGGGCAGAGGCATTGTCCGTGGTTTGGAGAGGATTTACGTGAAGAGAAATAGTTCTACAAAGGTAAACATTTCTTTTTCTCTCTAACTCCCCGTAGAAAGCATGCTTATAGGTTTTAATTTAATGTTTATCCTGTCAATTTTTGTTTTTGTTCTTCTCTGCATTTTAATATTTTTCAAATTAATTGTCAATTGCACGACGTTCACATGCTTCCGCGAGGAATTTGATTCTTTCACTGCCATGGTCACTTGAATGCATATAACATTCATTTTTTTCTTTGGTCCTAAGCAGAGTGCTCGAAAATGCAGTAAAAGTCTTAGATTTGTCTCAAATAAATTGTACCCATGTGTACCTAAAAAAGTATCAATACACACTAGGACATACTTCCTAAGCTTTCAGATTGCATGGGGCCCATGAGATCTAGATGGAGAAGTTCTAAAATGCGATTTGAAGCAATATGAAGACTTTGTTTATATGATACATGCGTTTGTTTTCCTGTCTGACAATCACCATATATAGATTAGTTGACAACTCGTAATGGAGGAATACATATTATAGTATTCTTGGCAATGACCTTTTAAATATTCTTCATACTCATATGTCCTAGGCGTTTATGCTACAAACTTGTCTCATCTTGATGAGAGAGATTACACACCTGAGATAAAATCGTTAGGGGACCACAAATAACAATTACATGTCATAACAAGAGAACAAGAGCTCTATCATTGTCTTGGACAATACATTGGTCCTTAGTAAAATTGACATTCAGACCTTGATCACACAGTTGGTCGATGCTGATAAGATTGTGAGACCTTTAACTAACATAACATCACTGAGCGAAGGAAGGTCGGGGTAATTGAGTTTTCACTTCCCATTATTCTTTCTGTAGCACCATTCCCAAAAGCAACTCTACCTGAGCTTACTAATTTTAGCTCCAATATATAACTCTCTCACTAATCATGACTTGAACTTTCACTATCAGAAAACCCGTCTCATTTGGTAGAAGACTTGAAGGAAGTCAAGGTAACATTGCACATATTCTGCGCGCTTTTCACTCTTCACTCTTTTTTAAGCATGGTCTCCCTTTGAGAGTTATTTTTGAAATGGTGAGGAACCTTGGTTGTATCTGTAAATCTGTGAGGTAGCCCATGTAACTAAAAACATAAAGGTTGTCTATGACCCCATTTTCTACAATAATGACATATCCACTTCTGCATGAAAAGATCTGTTGACTTTCCAATTTAGATTACTTGAGGATGTTCTCAGTGAAATATATGAATCTGAGTTTTGTGCTCTAACATACTCTATCTTCTATTTTCCTTTGTATTGAGTCTAATTATCATTCATGTTTCCTCTTTTGGAGAAACGAAGACAGGAGTTGTCACCAACCGTCTTCCCTTTGGTCAATACTTTATTTAAAGTCTCAGTGCTAGATTTCAGCATTCTTTTTTATTTACACGCGAATTCTTTCTTTACCCTAACCTGATTTAGCTCACACTTTAAGTCAGCAATTGAAGACATAAGTCTATAATTGTCTGCCACCAGAGACTCAATCCTTTTTGAACATCAAGTACTTTCAAACCATCTTGCCATTTGTTGAATAAAAACCTGATAAGATGGATCAGAAGACGCAAGGTGCACTTCGCTATTATCACCTCCCACAAAGACATCATACTCAAGGTTCTCATATGATGAGGTGTTGGATTATATGTTACTGATAAGGGCCTTGACATCTTCCTCTGATCATTATTCTCATCAGATAGTGTCAGAACATAGTTTTTACTTTGTTTCATAAAAAAAATGTGGGCACTCGGCTTGAAAATCCCTATAGCCTTCACATTCTCTACACTTAAACGATTTTTCTTTGTGTTGATAGTTAGTAAAATCAGTCTTTTTCATCTTCCTTCTTTACACTCTGAGTCTTAAACTGTTTTGCAGAAAGGGTATCCCCAGATTTAGGATTCTGAGAGCTATAGTTTACTGAGCTCTTCTCAAATCGTTTAAGTACTCGATTGAATTATTTGAAGAGTAAAGATACAAAGTCAGCAAGAAATTCCCTAGTATCTTTGTTCAGTTCATCATGTTCTCATTCAAAGGAGAATTTCAGAGCAATTCCTTTATTCTTCTTCTCAAGTTTATTATCTAAAGACAACTCAAAGGTTAGTAGAGAGCCAAACAATTCGTCAACTTTCGTAGAAGTTAGGTCTTGTGCTTCTATAACAGTTATCTTCATGTCAAATATCTTAGGCAGTGCCTTAAGCACCTTTTTAACTAATTTTTCTTCATAGATTTTCTCCCCCAGTACAAAAGACTCATTAGTAATACCCAACAACCAAACATTGA
This sequence comes from Benincasa hispida, assembly GCF_027475165.1. Lineage (NCBI taxonomy): Eukaryota > Viridiplantae > Streptophyta > Magnoliopsida > Cucurbitales > Cucurbitaceae > Benincasa > Benincasa hispida. Next base: position 44,035,110 of record NC_143488.1, read on the forward strand.
AGTCAGCAACTGATTGATCATCATGCATTTTTAGATTTTCAAACTTTAAAGTCAACAGTTGCAATCTAGACATTTTGACCTTTGAAGGTCCCTCATGAGCAATAGATAAAATATCTCATGCTTCCTTTGTAGATACACAAGTGTTAACTAAATGGAATTTATTTCGATCACTCCATTAAATATGGCATTCAGTGCACGAGAGTTTCCTAGGAAGTTTCTTCTTCATTTTCTGACCACTAAATTTCAGGTTTCAACATTTTTTTGCCATCAACACCTTTAGTAGTTGGATGAGACCATCTAGTTACAATAACTTTCCAAGTTTTTTTGTCCATTGACTTCAAGAAAGCAGTCATCCTAGCTTTCTAGTAGGAGTATTTTGTTCCTTCTATAATGGGAAGACATGTGGTGGACCACCTTCCTTAATTCTATCCATGATCGACACACATGAGATAAAGGTGACTACTTTGATACCATGTAAAAAATTTTAAGAAGACACGTCAATTAGATCACAAATGTTAAATAGGATGTCCAAGCATTTACTGGGACAACAAAATAATAACAAACAATAAATCAAGGAAGAACACACAGAGATTGGTAACCCAGTTCGGTAATATACCACCAACATCCGGAGGGCAGTGTGCCCAGAAAAGAGAATTTCTTTTCACTAATATTAAAGAGTCGAGCATTTACAATGTAGTATTTATTTGTAAAGTAATGGTGTTTATAGTGACACATGTAGAGTTTAACTCACTAATCACTTAGGCTCCCTCTAAGTGTGTGAATATTAGCAACGAACACTTCGGTTTCCCTTAGTGTATGAAAATTCTTTTCTTTTGATGTTATCTTTCCTCTGTTCGTGAAGACACTTCACTGATATAACTTAGCTCCCCTTAAGGGTGTGAACTCCTTCTCGTGTAATGAAGTCTTAGACTCCCCGTAAGGCAGCGAATCCCTTCTCAAGTATCGAGTCTTAAGCTCCCCTAAGACCATGAAACCTTCAACAAAGATTTCACATGGTTGAATGTAGATCAACGACAACACAGTAGAGTATTGTATTAAATAGACAACATAAAAACACAAGAACTCCACATCAATAAACAGAAGTGACAACCCTAACAATGCAAAGACTTGCAAATAAATAGGCACAACAGATAAAAGAAACAATATCAAACGAGTTCTGTAGAGCATTAAGAAAGGAAAAAAATCCAGAAAAATAACTCTGCAGAATTTTCAAATAAGGAAAAAATAAATTGCAGGAATGACATCTTGTGTGACAACTTCTGTAACAACACCAGATCATCCACGAAACCAACAACTATCAACCTCAAACAGATATATAGCCAATAACAAAACTCTAACAATATGGAACCTTTGTTCCTTCACATATAAGAACAGAACTTTAAATGATGTTCATCGTTAATGGATTATGAATATTTAATTGATGATATAATGAATTTTGGACACAAACAACAATTGATGAGGAGGAAAAGGATGAACAATAAGGTTCAATGGAGGAGGGAAGAAATAGAAAGGAAGAAGAAGAAAAGAAGGAAGGAAAGATATTTATCGTAGCAAACAATGTGGTGAAGTCGATATATTTTCTCATATCCATAATTTACAATCAAGGATTGAATCTCCATTTCATTATACCATTAGTCAAGTAATAGTAAAAACAGCGTAACAAGGTAAAAAAAAAAAAAAAACTTGCGGAGTGAAAGAAAATATTTAAAAAAGTAAATTAATGAATGAAAATCGTGAGGGGGAAAAAAACGGTAGAATCAAACGAAGACAGATACTTACACGCTGTCGTCACGTCCCATGCCAGCTATGACACCGACGCGCTGCCATGAAATTACGTTTTTGTCATTTAAAAATAAAATAATTAAAAAATCCGAATTTTTTTAGTTGAGCCCTTCACGTTGCTCGCCTATAAAAGCCCCTCTCCACGCCGTGCCTAACCTTCTTTCGCCTTCCAATTCGCTCGCTGCCTTTCAGCTTCCGCTTCTCTAAGCTAAGTTTCCTTTTCTCCTTTTCCTCTCTTTTTCTTTTGGTCTTTTTTATCTCTTTCTTTCTTTCTTTCTTTCTTCCTTCTTTCCTTTTCTTCTTCTTGGGTTTCCTTCCCATTTCTCTCTCTTCTCTTCAATTTCGAATCTCTGTCCAATTCTTCCTTCCGCTCCTCGGTTGCCTCTTGATTTGTGGTTGTTCTTTCAATTTGCCCGTTCTTTGATTCATTTCTCCTGCTTCCGTGTTTGCCTCTCTTGTTCTGATTTCAAAATCCGTGTGTTAGCTGCTTCCTTCTAGGGTTTTGTTCATTTCCTCAATGATTTTAGGTTTTCTATGACGTTCTCTTTATTAAGGCGACGTATTCGTATCCTCCACTCCTTTTCGGTTGTGTTTCTCTACTGGTTCTATGTTTTCTCATGAACTAATCGTTTCCTTCGTCGCGGTAGAATTCGATTGATCTCTTCTTACACTAGGCTGAGTTGTAGATCGGAAGATTCGTTTTACTTTTATCAGATTAGAACCTGAAATAACTTTTGACTTGTGATTATTTGGCGGGAATTAATTGAAAGAGAGAATTATATGGCTTCTATCCCAAGACAAACCAGTTCCGGATCTAATGGAGGTTCGCCATCTGCTCTTCCTGATGAGAGGAAGAGGAAGCGGATGCAATCTAACCGAGAATCGGCTCGGAGGTCTCGGATGAGAAAGCAGAAGCAATTGGAGGACCTTGCTGGTGAGGTAAGTCGATTACAAATTGCGAATAATCAGCTTGTGCAGAGCATTGGTGCCAAGGAGCAAGCATTTGTACAAGTCGACAACATGAACAATGTTCTCAGGGCTCAAGCTATGGAACTCACTGATCGTTTGCGGTCCTTAAACTCTGTTCTTCATATTGTGGAGGAGGTTAGCGGGCTTGCTATGGATATCCCTGAAATACCCGATCCTCTCTTGAAGCCGTGGGAGCTCTCTCGGCCAGTTCTGCCCGTTGCTGACATGTTCCTGTGTTAGTCAGTCCCTCTTAGAGGGATTAGAGATGCCACATTTGCGAGTCTTTTTGTCCCTTGGAATCATAGTCGTCTGTGAATTTGTCGCAGGTCTTAGGATTCTGCTCTGTGTGTCTGTGTTTGTGTGTCATGTAATTGTGGTAATGTATCTGCAAATGTGGATTAGTCAAGATAATGTCTAGAACATGGTAATTTATGTGTTTTTGGTTATGGTAATGATATATTAATACTATCTGTATTCCGGGACTTCTATATTTGTGATTTCTCACCGAGTAATTGCTGAACGCAAGAAGTTCTTGTGTATCAATGACATGGAATTTGGTGTTATCTCTCGAGTATTGAATATTGTTGATGCAAAGATCTCTGGGTGTTAGCTCCTTTTGTTTGTTGCTGTTTTAGAATATGGGCTGTTGCATTTTGAACAAAGTCCATTATGTCTGTTACAAATTTGATTTAGATTATCAGGAATTTTGCCGCCTAACCTTTTGAATTGGCTCATTACAGTTGAATAAAAAAAGAAGTCCCGGGGCTGGATTTGATTCATGGCTATCCCAGATGGGAAAGGAATATGCCTCAGATTGTGTACTGGAGAAACCCCAGATGAGTACTGTTGCTTGTACTAATCCATTATGTAATGATAGGGTTGATATATATCTATATTTTTCTGTCTTTGAACTTCTTTGATTTTATCCTCTTGGATTGATTCTTCCTGGAATCTCCTTTCTGATCTTCTTTGGACCTTCTCTTTGGTTGCCCTTGTGTGCTGCAGGGTCTTTTGTAGGTGGAGTTGGTAGGTGGGGAATTTTTTAAAGGGAAAAAGGTAGAAAAATATACAATAAACAGGGTCTCCTTTAAGTGATAGTTTATTTTATTTCACAAAAAGGGAGTGTTTAGATATCATAATCAAGATTATAGATATAAGTCAAAGTAGTCCAAAAACTCAATATGCCCTAATTCTTCTATTGCTTGTCAATGAACAAATTTGACCTGTCTGCCCTTGGTTCCGTGGGCAATTTTAGCTTATCCAATGTGTTAAATAGTCTTATTCCTCTTCTTCAAGAATATGCCGATTCTTTTCTTTATAAACTAAATTTATTCTCTAAAAATAGCCTTCTCGCCACAAATTGCATAGATGTAAAAACCAAAGGTCACGTGTTGTAGCTTAATTTTCTGTGGTCTATCTTTCTTGCTGGCGTAGATTTATTTACTAATGAAAAGACTAGCAACTTCCACTTGTTTCTCGTATTCACCTTTAGTTTTAAACAGTAATCTAATTCACAGCTGTCTGATTCTGTAGCTGTTTTTAAAAACCGTTTTGGAACAAAAATCTAGTATGTTGTTAATTGCTTTTGAAAAGTTGTCCAAGGTTCTTTAGATATTTTTGTAGAAGTTTCCTGTGATGATTATTGAACTTTTTAGTTGATATCATTTCTGTTTTTTATAGTTTGGAATGTAGTCAACCTGAATTGTTGTTCTACTTCACACTATTAATCATTCTACAATTTTAAACTAGTTTTCTCCCTAGAGTTAATGGGGACATTATAGGACCCCTTCCTGTTTCTTTTTCTCAATTTTCAAGAACATTCATGAATGATAACCTTTCCTGTTTTTTGTTCATAAATTTTAGGAAACGTTCTTTAAAATTGGGCTAGATTTGAAAAACTATAAAAAAAAGTAGTTTGTTCCTATATCTTAAATTGGTGTAAATTATTCAACTACACTATTTAAAGTTTACACATTTATCGAATAACTTTATCTTCCCATCTTTTTCTATTTTTCACATTTATTGAAAAAAATTTATCTTCCTTTCTATCACATTTATGGAGTAACTCTATCTTTCTTTCTTAGTATATTTTTTACCATTATTGATAGAACATTATCTTGTAGCTTTGCATCCTAAACATAGACTTCTTAATTTCAATATATTAACTCCATACTTATTTAACTCCGTCTCCTAATAGTTAAGGTTTTGTTTTAACAAAGATTTCATTTCTAGGTTTAGGTTTTTGAAATTTGTGCCCTCTCTCTCAATTTTCTTTCAATGTTGTCTTTTCAAAAGAAATGTTTGAATTTTTCAGCCAAACAAGACCATTTAAAAGTGAATAACAAAATAAAGGAACTAGATATGAGGTATGTTTATAAGCCGAATTTTTAAAAAACAATAAAAAAAAAATGAGACCTTGATTGGTAATTATTTTATCTTTAGTTTTTTATTTTTAAAATTAAATCTATTTTCTCTTCATTTCTTGTAATGAGTTGAATCTTTCTTAAATACAATGGTTGAATAATTAGTTAAATTTTAAAAACAAAAACAACTTTCTAAAGGCTATTTTTTTTAGTTTTCAAATTTTGACTTGGTTTTTTAAACCATTAATAAAAGGTAGATAATAAATGAAGAAATTTGGAGGTGAAAATAGTGTCTATAGATTTAATTTAAAAAAAAAAATAATGATTATCAAATGAGATCTAAATAAGCAAATGGTTATCATAAGGGCTGAGGGTTTTTTTTTTTTTTTGACAATAACTTAGAAAATTATTTTGACTCTTAATATGCAAACCTTCTATATCATATAAATTAGGGATTTTGTTTTATTATAATTATATAAAGGAGGAAGTCAAATTGACTCAAAATAGTTTTGAGAAACAAATACCTCAAGAGTAGGTTAGTACATGACATGAATCCTACTCTCAATATGCAATTGCAAAGCTTCTACATCAAACAAAAAATCATTCCTTGGCCCGTCTTTAGAAAATACAAACAAATTGAAACCTTGAATAGTTCAAATTACTCTATGGTGAATGTTTGAACTCAAAAGCTTCAGAAAATCTTGGAGAGTATAGAATTCCTAAATTTATGTGTAGTAAAAATGAAGTGGGATGGTCTTTATTGATTTTTAGATTCATAAAATTTAATACATAATTGAAATGAATTAAAAATGGAATAATATTTTCCTTGTCTATCTATAGATAAACAAATAATTTATCTTTATAATTCCCTAGGTTCCCACTTTGAAAGGCAATTTACAAGCAAGAAATGGCCAAAATAAGGTAGACGAGAAAAACCTTTTCTCAAAGCTTAATCATAACGTGTGGATAATATCTAAAGCTCTTATCTAAGACGAGTTTATGGCCATATTCATGCAACTTTGTAAAATTAACAACTTTAAAAAGTTATACAACAACATGTCGTCCAATAACTTTAACCCAAATCAATATATAGATGAAATAAAATGCCTAAAATTTGATATCATTTCATTACTCAATTGTCATAGGTGCGACATTCCTCGGTCTCTGGATTGTCTTTGCAATAGTTCTCCAATGGATCCGACTCCTTCTTCCTGTCACGAGCATGGCTCGCCGCTGCGCTCAATTCCTCAACTTCGTCCCATGCTGCAGCGCACTCGCCACTCACAGGGTCGCCTGCACAAGCCTCCTCTGCATTTTTTATACTCTCTTCTACCTTATCTGATATCTTATCCGGAGCAGCGTGAACCGGTGGAACTCTCAATCGTACGGCTCCGAACCGGGTCGATTGCTTCCACGAGCAGCGGAGCGACCCGACATTGAGAGCCTGTACTTTAGGTGTCTTAGCTGCCTTGGGCAAGATCCTTGGACTTGAGAGGTTTACACCATAAATTGTTGCCATATCTATGTGTATGGAAGAAAGTAATGTTAAGTTCAGTTTGTGAGCTTCAAAGAGGATATAAATCATGGGATATGGCTTTAGGAACTATATATAATATATAAATTGGAATGGGAAGTGTGCCATTGACACATATTTCTTATCAAATGATAACCAATGGGTGAAGCCCACGTCATAAGAGTTCTGAAGATATTTCATCAAAGGTCCAAAAATTTGAAAAAAGAAAAAGAGTAGGAAATTGAAACTAAGTTAAAATGGACAAGTCTTGAAAATTTATGGCCATTTGATGGGCAGATGGCAGGAGGATTTTGTCTCATAGAGCATAAAAATATCAAGAGAAATGGCTAATATATCTTGCAGCTGCAATTGTCCTGATTTGCAAAGGGCTTTCATTGGTCACTAGAAGTTAAAAGAGGAATAAGAAAAAAAAATAAATAATAAAAATAGAGGAGAGACACATAAATTAAATATCAAGTTTATTTGGATGTTACAAAATTATCATATAATGTGAAACAAGTAAATTATACAATGGAAAATTTCTCAAGGTTTTGATTAATCAAGTTGAAGTAAGAAAGAGAGATGAGAATTTCTCATTTACAAAATCCAAAGCAATTATTGGGCATAGTTCAAGCTTAGGCTTAACCTAGTTTAGGCAAAGGAGAAAACTATAGAGCATGGCACTTTATATAAACTACTACTAATTATTGAACACAAGTTCGAAATATGTTTCATTATTTGTTTTTTTATATATTCTAGCTTTCTCCAATATTCGGGCGAGAGAGTTTGGGAAAATTTTGATCATAACAAATATTTATTTAGTGATGATTTTAGTATTTTAAAGTGTTCGTATATCGAGATTGACATGATGATTTCAACATAATTTGATTACTCAAATCAAAGTTCAAATGAAGCAGATAAGATCGAAACAAGTTTAACAGAAAAATACTCGTGATGGTAAATTTAGTGATATGACGCCTTAATCATCAAATTGGAATAATTAGAAAGCGTCACTTGAAATTATGAAGAAATGTCAAAACAAGAAAGGGGGATAAAAAGAAAGAAAAAAAATAGGATAATAAGAGAAAAGATTAGTGTCGTCCAGTCTTTCGTTACCCGATCTTTCATTCAATAATTAAAAAAAAAAAAAAAACTAACACAATCGAATAAAATGAAACAAAATGAGACTAAAATGGTTACAAATACAACATAATAATCCAAACTACAAGGACAAAAGTGCAATTTTCCTATTAATAAAATTATTTCCCACCCCCAATTCTAGAAGTAGAAGATTGGGTTTTTCTACACGGCAATTTAATATTACATTTTGTTTCAAAGTCTACCTAATTAAACTAGCAAGAGTTTCATTTATTTATTTTATTCCACACAAAACATGTGCAAGAATAAAACAATATCAAACGAGATATATGAAAAATCTTAAACCTTAGTTTATTGCAAGGATAATGAGCTACACCTAATCGTATATATTCCCTTTTCTTATACAATAAAATATATATTTTTAAAAAAAATTATTTATCCCGTGTCAAAATTTTATTAGACAATCTTTTGAGATGCAGCAAGATAAGTGTCACCAAGAGAGCATCCAAGTTCTTTTCTTATGAAAATATACTATTGGAGTTAACTGTCCGATCAAACTATTAAGGAATAAGGACTCCCATGTATATGTTTCTCCATTTTTTTTCATGACTTGATATCGAAGCTCACCCGATCATACCTGTGCCAAGGCCTGTATTAAGACGTTTTCATATTAAACTCACTTGAATGTTCAAATGGTAAGACCAAAGGTAGATCATTGTTATTGTGCCATGAAAAATCCACTGCCTTAAAAGTAATATACGGCACTACTTTGATGCTAAATCATTGTAAATCGATTGCTCTTTCTTAAATAACCAATTGACCAAAAAACTTTCGTGGATAAAGGCAAATTTAATTATATATCACTAACACTCTCCCTAATTTGTGAACTTGAAATATAAAGAAAAGCTAAACAAGCACAAATCGATATTAAATAGGGAGAAAATAACATTGCACGAGTTTGAGCATAGGATATCATGAACCAATCTGCTATGATACCATTTAAAATTATCGATTGACCTAAATTTAAACATTTAGATTAATTGATGATTTAAGACTCCTCAACATTAACTTCACCCTATTTTGACGTGCAGTCGTCGGAGAATGGTTGAAGTGAAAAGGAAAATTGCTGAGAAATTGAAGTTTAAATTCAGAGAGGAAAAGAAAGAAGCCTATTCTGTATTGTGTATTTTTCAAAATGGTATAGCACTGTATATACGGAAGAAGGAAATTAGAATGGTTTTAGATTGAAATTAATTTTAGATACACATAATCAGTTTTAAAACGGTAATAAAATGTTTCTGTCACATTAATAAAACAATAACCTTTAACTTATTGCTCTCCCTGTCCAACAACCAATAGCAATGAAAATGTACACATATCGAGAAAGTTTCTACCTCCACCACGATAATAATTTAAAAATTCTTACACAAGTCTTTATTCAATAAATCAAAATCTTTCAATGTAGAACAATGTACTATTTTTTTGACATGTCTTTTGCTTTTTGTTTTTCGTAATAGACCAAAAGCTCAAGTCATTCCCCACACAAATATGTAACCTCTTATTAGATATTATTGAGAAATGAAAATTAGTTAAAAAGCAGATGATTTGGTTGAGTTAGTGAATTTTTTGGAAAACTAGGCTTTGCTCTTATTAATAAACGGTTCAAAATTCAAAACTAACAAATTTTAGATTAAAAAACAAGGGCATTGATGCAACGGGTTGAGATATTTAGGTCAAATTCATGGACAAACAAGAAAAATTTATCCCTAATTGAGATAAACTCTCCAAAACACAAGTTCTATATTAAAATAGATGATCAAAAGCTTCTAATTACCATCCTAAAAGTGGCGATATATAGTCTTACATAAAAATAAGATAATTAACTAATTAATTCTAAAATACTAATTAATCAATACTTAATCTATAGTAACAACTAATCTAAATATTAACTAAAACATACCAATTGTGTTCTAATTATTCTTCTATAAAAAAAAAAATATTAATTCTTCTTACCTCCTAAAAAAATAAATGCAAACAATTAGGAGCATATTTATTATGGATGAATAGATAATAAGTTCAACAAAACTGGAAAAAAAGAAAGAAATTTACCACACCGATCATCAGGGAAAAACTCGAGGAATTCTAACACTAAATCAATAGATAATTATACCAAAGTCTATTAAATGGAAGTGAATATCTAGATAATTTCGAATTAGAGTGTATATGTGGTTGGAACCACACTGATATGAATTCTTTTGCAGGTCGGCTCGAACACACTCACAAAGATGTGAAGTGACCTGTGAGGATTTATGCATCAATAAAATGAAATTTTTTAGCTTTACTTAATATATTAAATAAATGCATAGAATATTGGTTATGTAAATTATCGGTTTAGTACTTTGACTTTTGAATTTATCTTCATTTAGGGTTTGTTTGATATGTTTCTGTTTCCAGTTTTATGTTTTCCGTTCCTTGTTTCTTGTTTCTTGTTTCCCGTTTCTTCTTTTTTTAGAACAAGAAACAGGAATATGTTTGATAATTATTCATGTTTCCTGTTTCTTGAAAAAAAAAAGAAATAAGAACAAAATCTTGTTTGATAACTATTTCTTGCTTTTCGTTTCTTTTATTTTTTTCCTTATAATTTTTTTTCATATTTTATAGTTCAAATAAATATAATTTAATTATATAAAATAAAAATATATAGTATGCATTAAAATATAAAAAAAATAATTATCAAATATTTAAACTATTGAATACACGTAAGTCCCGATGTAAAATTAATATAAATAATACAATTGTTTCTATCATTCTTATGTTGCTAAAATTTTATTTACAATATTATTTCTCACTCAAGTCATTTGTTTTAAATTTTAAATAATGAAGACTCAAATCTAACTCAATTATACTATTGTAAATGTGTTGAGGTTGTAAAAATATTGAAATGAACCTAAATGAATATTTTAGTAAACAAAATTTATATTATTGTAAAATTATAATTGGTTTCGTATGTAATAAAAAAAATAAATAAATATGCATATTGAAAAATTCAAAATTCAAAATTAATATATATATATATATACATATTGAAAAGGAAAATTATTTTAAATGAAAAATTGTTGAAAATATTTACAAATAATAGAAAAATATCACAGTCTATTTGCAATAGACAGTAAAATTTTGTTATAGTTCATTTTCCTATATTTGAAAATAACCCTATTGAAAATTTGAAATTTGAAAATCAAAAAAATATATAAATCTAAATATTTGAAAATTCAAAATTCAAAATTAAATTAACATATAGATATAAAAAAGGACAATAAATATAAATAAAAGAAAGAAATATAAAAAATATAGGGAGAAAATAAATATATATAAAAAAAGAAGAAAATAAATATAAATAAAAGGAAGAAATAATTATGAAAGAAATATTAAGAGAAAAGGGAAATATAAAAGAGAGAAAGAAGAAAATAAATACAAATAAAAGAAATAAATAATTCTGAAATAAATATAAAAAAATAGAGAAAAAAGAAATATAAAAGAAAGAATGAAAAATAAAATAAAATAAGTTTCAAATGAGATTTGATCTTAAGACGATGAATATGAAGAGTAATTTAGGCATTTTTCTTCACCAATTAACCAAGTCTCTCTAGTATAAAATATTCTGAAAACAACCTTAAATAAAATAGAAATGAAACAAAAGAATACCTTTTATAATTCCTCATTTTTTGTCTCATTTTTAGGAACGTTTCTCAAATTTTAAGAACAAGAAACATAAATAGTTATCAAACAGGTCAATTTCTTAAAAAATAAGAAACAGAAACAGAAAACATAAAACAGGAACGTTATCGGACGGGCCCTTAGTTTCTAAGTTTTAAAATGTGTATAATAAGATTATGAATTTTAAAAGTGGTATCCTAAAAATTCTTGAACTTATAAAATTGCCTAACAGATTCTCAATAGTTCGATTTTTGTTTTTTTTTCAAGTCTTAGATCTTCGAATTTATATTTCATATAGATTGTTGATATGTTCTACATTTTTCTTTAAAAAATTACAAAATTAATTTTTAGAGTTCAAAAATATTTTTGACATAAACTTAAATGGTCGAGAAACTAAGTTTGCAATTCAATTTAGAAGCTATCATAATGCTCTTTTGGAATGAATAGAGGTTTTTTTTTTCTCCTTTTTTGAAAAAAGATATTACTTTTTTATGGTAGGCTACAAAGTTGGCATCTATATAATGTGTGCGTTGTCTTCTTAATACACCGCTACATGCATTGGTGGAAACTTAGAAGCTCCAACCTTGATATTGTGTTAATTTACGGGATAAACATCATTTTTTATCAAAATTATTAGCTAACTTTTGAGTATAGTACAATCTAAAATAATTTATAGATATAACAAAATTTAGATTTTGTTAGAAGTAATAGATCATATCATCGGTAGAGGTCTATCAGTCATAGATGGAAATTTTCAGAAATAACTTTTTCAAATTTTTATCTTTCAAAACTAACACATTTTTTAAAAACTTGTTACAATAATTTTTTCGATCTATTTCGTGTGAGATAGTCCATCAAAATTTACATAAAAATTTAACTTTTCTAACTTTTATTGATTGTTTTGGGCTTTCTCGATGAAATCCCAGACAGTAGAATGAGATTCTATCGATTTTTCTAAATATTATGTAATTTTTTCAAATTTTATATCAAATCTTACTTAATTTTTCAAATCTTTTAGTCCAAAGATCAAATATTGCCACAGGCAAAATTACTATATATTTAGGCTTTCGTGATGAAATTTATTACAGATTAACATCGAGATTCTTTATATTTTTCCTATTTGCAAAATTTGATCTTTTATAAAAAAAATTGGGAACTTAGAAATTCATATAATATGGAAATAGAAATTAGGGTGAAGATTTGAAAAACTATGTGAAAATTTGATATAAGATTTGGTAAAAATAATCAAATTTGGAGAAATTTTGAAAAAAATATAAGATTTAGTATAAAATTTGAAAAATTTTATAATTATTTTATTTATTTTATATTTTTTTAATTAGGTTTATTTACTCACAATCTTTTTAACAATTCATATTCTTGACTTTAGAAAAAAAATAATTTGCTTTGTCCAATACCATCCTAATAGAATAGAGGTCTGCCCACTGCCAGCCTTAAAAACTACCATGACACCCTTCAAATTTGTTAGGATTTAATGCACATCTTAATGGATTTTTTATAGGCTACTGTTTGGTAATCCACACAGATAGGAGATCCATTGAAGTAACCAACATCTACAAAACCAATCTCTAAGCCACTAGGGATGTTTAAAAAACTAGATGATCCGAAAAAACCAATCAATCCAACCCAATTCGTACGGTTTGGATTAGATTATCAACTCATTTGGATTAGGTTGGATTCAAATAAATGAAAATTTTATGGGTTGGGTTGGTTCATAGGTTCACCTAATATAATCAAAACCAACCCAGATTTATTATTAATTTTAAAATATATATATATTTTTTTTGTTACTTATAACACAATTATTTATGCATATACTGATTTTAATTTTATTTAATTACAATATTTTTTGAATATTTTATTCTTCAACAACTCTTAAAATAGTTTATTTACACTTTAGAAAGAAAATTTTTACTAAATAAATTGAAATTGAGTAGTTAATCTTAATTCAATATATGAAAATAATTAAATTAGATTTTTATGTATTTATGTTTTGTTTTTTTTAGAACAAAATTTTAAATAAATTACCCGATTAACCCCAACCAATCCAACTCAAATATTTCATAATTGGGTTAGGTTCATTTTTTAATAAAGATTATTTGGATTGGAGAAATTTACAATCCGAATAATTGAATTGAGTCTAAAAAGTCTTTCAATCCAATTCAATCCATGAACACTTCTAAAAATCATAGACTAGCGGAAGGTTGTGCAAAGAGATGTAGCTTCAAATTTTCTACAAAAAGCTAGACTTATGAGCCGATAAGCTCTAACTTGCTTTTTTAAGTAAAAGTAAAAAAAAAAAAAACTAATTTTGAAATGAAGAACTATAGGGCTAAAGTTAACAACTTTTGACCTTTACAACCAATAGTAATTTAATAGTATTTGGCGTTTAAATTTAGTGGGCTTAAGATTTGTATGTAAGAAAAAGTAATAATATATATATATATATAGGCATATAGTTTGGGTAATTTTCATTAAGAACATGAATCAGAATCTAGGATAAGGTAAAGTTCATTTATGAGCCCAAACTATAGTTTGACCCACACGACTCTTTTAAATAAGTTGGGTTTTTTTTTTCTTCTTTATTTTTTTTAATATGTAGGACGAGACAATCGAACAAAACATTCAAGTTTAAGATTAGATGGTATCTAACCGTTTGATTGGTTTTACAAATCTTTTCCATCGGTATTTAATATTTTTTAGAAAGTTTAATTATTTGTTCTTGTTTCACTAAGAGATTTAAAATTTATCTCAAATAAATTTTTTAATACCTTCACATAATTGAGATTTTCTATAACATAATTAATTAAGTATTAAATATAAATATAATTTTTAGACTTAATAAATTTTGATTATTACATTTACAATTAACATTTTATATTTACTTAACTTTTTATTATAGAATTTTCTTATTAATTAATAATATTATAATTAATTTATATTTATTTAATTATATTAGTAATATATATATATATTGCTTTTAATTAACGTTTAATATTAAAATATTTATTTATCTCTATTTCTGCGAGAATATATTAAATATTATTAAATTTGATTCATGATTATATAACAAATACATATGTTTAATTCCCATACATTAGTTATCTCGCATATTTTGATAAGGAGCTAACAATGAGATGACAATGATAGGAGAACATGAAGTTTTATAAGAGAAAAATGAAGTTCAACAAGCTCAATTCAGCTCAATCGAAGCTCATGCTAAAAATCCATGGGAGAGCTTTATAAGTCAATCTAATCATGATGCAATCATTATGTCCCAAAAACCAATGATAAGCTAGAGCTAAAAGACTTCTAGAAGGATTAAATACTTGCTTTGAAGATAAGTTTCCAGTCAAAGGTGAAGAGTTGCAACCATTAAAGCTCCAAGAGTCATTTGGTCATCCAAAAGCCATCATGAATCTAAAAATTCAGATTCATTTACACTATTAACATCCCATGTATTTAATTATGAATTTACATTAATTAGAGTAGTTGAAAGGGTATTAGATGAATGTACCCAATATAAGTGAAAGGTTGCACCTTTTCATGGTGTCTATTAAATTAGTTTAAATAGGGTTGTAATCTCCACATTTAGAACAACACTTTGTGTAACGACCGGATCCTTACATATTATGTTCCGACCGTTATGAGATGAGTTTTGGCAATAATCTCAAAAGAACATATCTAAGATTTTATTAATTAGGTAGAAAACTATATAAAAAAAAAATTTATTTTACAAAACATCAGGATCCATAAAACATCAGCGTAGTGATACAAAAATGCATATGTCTATAATAGTGAGTTTGATGGTTGGCCATTTGAGCGACGTCCAGTTCTGCCACCTGCGCTGTGTCCTTACCTACAAAGTCTGTAAAAATAGGATGAGTATATAATATACCCAGTAAGTAGTTCTCACATAGGGTAGTGACCAAATGCACAATCACATGCAACATGTCTTGAAAACATAAGATTGGGACCGAAAACATATAATAACATGTGGTGGTCGGTTATGCTTCTAATGTAAATTTCTCCGTCCTGATAGGAAGATGAGGACTTAGGCAGAAACTAACCCATCTGATGATTAGCGGGTTATGCAGTCAGTAGGGCCAGAGTTGCATCAAACATCAACCATTAACATAAACGTAAGATTGGACTAGAGGGGTGCAACCATACATACCCCGTTAGTCCCTAGCATAATCTTGACATAGAATTGGGTCTAGAGGGGTGCAACCATACATGCCCTGCTAACCCTAGAAGCATAACCTTTATCTAATTAAAATTTAATCTTATGAATAAACATAATGCATGGAGTCCCTTGTCGATAAACGTATTTTAAACATGTAATGTAACATAACAATAACATAATTATGCAACATATTAAAGGTACACTACCATGAAACACTTAAAGAGAGGGTGAGATAAACTACTTACCTTGACTACGATCCTAGTTATTCCTTATTATTCCTTATGGTTTAATAGCTTTCCCTCTTAAACCAGAAGGAAATTTGGGCAGCACTTCCCTTGCGTTTCCTCCTTTTAACTAACAGAATTACTTCACCCTTTTCACACGATTTTTACTACTGAGTTTTGTTTGAGAATCAGTTTAACTTCTAACCTAAAGCCTCCTATTTATAGCCGTTTCCAGCTCTTCTCTGTGTGACAACTCATCCTACAAATGGCTTTTTTAAAATTACTTAGGTTTAAGAATTTCTCTTAATAAGGCATCTAATTTTGGCTAACGTTTGCCCTTACGTCATCAACCTTTGTTTTTATTCTATTTTAGGGTTCTCCATGTATAATCTATAAGATCGTGGCCAAATTCAACGCATAATCCACGCTTCTGTCCAAATCTCGATCTTTCTGTTCTCAGAATCTCGCTCTCTCCAGTTTTTTCGCTGGTTTGGCTCTTGTGACTCTCGCTCTCGTTGGTTTGGCTCTCGTGGCTCTCGCTCTCGCTCTCGCTGGTTTTACTCTCATGGCTCTCGCTCTCTCTAATTTTCTCTCCAATTATCGTTGTGGGGTTCATCTAAAATAAAGAGGGATTCTCATACGTGATTGAGGTAGTTCTCTTTATCATATTTAAACGCAACTTTAATTATTTTAGACATTTAAATTATATATATATAATATTCATATCCATAGAATAACATGGACAAATCTAAACCGACTCTAAATACTGAAATTTTTGAACCCAAAAAAAAAATTTACCAAAGAGTTTTCCAATGAGTAGAAAGATTAGTTCGACCATAACTAAAAAGAACCAATCTATGTATAATATTTAAACTTTTTTTTTAGAACTAAATTGGTAGCTTGCTAGAAATCCATTCCTTTATTATGTTCAAGCCTATTCTTAAGGAGGCATTTGGGGACTGGAGTTGGTTATCATAGTCTTAGATTATTATAGTTGAGTTATAATAGTTTGTGTTTGGGATGTAGATTATTTTAATTTGAGTTATAATAGTATGTATTTGAAGGGTAAACCATTTTAGTTTGAGAAGAAAATAGTAAATACTATAGCAAAGAATAAAAAATGATGAATGTAAAATAATAAAGACTATAGCAAATAATATATACCGTAGCAAATGTGAATTTTAAAATAGTGTTGCTGTAGCTAATTGAGAAATATAAAATAGTATTTACTATAACAAGAGATTGTTATTATAGTTTTAGGATAGTCCTTGCCCCAAACACATCCTGATAATTTCTAGAGAGACATCATCCCATATAAAAGCACCTTCGGTGGATAATATTTCAAAGTATGAAATTAAGAATGGACATCATGACCTTATTAGTTGTTAGGTTGAAGTAACTTTATTTCTTGGTTGGTCAAGAAATTAAGTTCACGAGTCTATGACTACAAACATCAATTTTATATGTTATCAATTCGTTATACTATAAAAAATGAGCATAGTTCAACTCGTATAGTACTTGTACTATCAATCTAGAAGTTAGAGGTTTGATTTTTCCTCTCTACATATTCTCAAAAAAAAAAAAAAAAAAAGTCAAACTATAGACCCCACAACTGCTGTTTGAGTTTTAAGGTCTTATGTCTTTAATAAAAATATTAGGGTTTCAAATTTTCACACGCCATATGTTTTTTAACTAAAAAAAAACTAGAAATTTGAACCCAAGGCCTTAAAAGAAACTTTTAGTACTCTTAAGGGTCATTTGGATCCCATATATTGTTTCATGGGTATAAATACTAAATATCTGAGATTTGAATGACTGAGTTTTAAATGTCTGGGATGATTATTGTTTGTGCTTGGATATGCAAGATAAATAATGTTTGAAAGTTAAATTTTTGTGTTTAATTTACCAATCTTATATATGTAAACCAAAATTAAATCATTACTTAATTAAATACAAGAGAGCAGTTAATATAATCATTAACTAAATTTAGCATTATTTAATGGTTAATTATTTTAAATAAAAAAACTATTGAAAATATTTTCAAATATAGCAAAATATGTCTATTCGTGATAGACAATGACATTTTGCTATATTTATAAATAAGTTAGTTCATTTTCATACATTTGAAAATAATCCTTATTTAATTTATAGTTATATTGATTAATGATTTAATCAATTAAAATAGAAATGAATAAATACTTTTATTTAAACACAGTTAAACTATTTAATTAATTACTAAAAATAATTAAATTAATTAGAATAGTGATCATTAATATTAATAATTTACATTAAATAGTTGAGATAGCATGAATATTACTTTTAAAAGTATTATTTAAAATTTATTAAGTCTAGAAAAAATATCTATATTTAATAAATAGTTACAATCAATAACAATAAATCATTTATTTTAATTTATTAGTAAATTAGACTATATTTTTATTATTCATCTCCCCGACATAAAAATTCCACAATTATGTAGAGTATAAAAAGTCACCATGTCAATTGGGTTTTAAAGTTCTCTGGATAATAATCTCCCAATTTTTAAAAAGTGAAATCCTGTAAAACAAATAAGGATATTAAATATTTGTATAAAATCACATTGAAAAACTTCTGAAACAAACGGGGCTTTAGTATATATTTTATTTGCCCACATTATAAATTGTTCTTCATAAATAATATTTTAGTACAGTTAGATTTGAATGGTGTTAGCATATTTGATAATAAGTGAAAGTAGTACTTATACGAGTATAAGATTTCCTTTTCTATGAATGAGCAAACATGAACAATGATATGCGATTTTCACCTCCAAAACATTGAGGCACATCTATGTGGGAAGATCCCACTTAAAACTAATTTCCAAATCTAAAAAACCCATATTTTCTTCCACAAATTCACTCAAATCTGAGTTCTACCACTCAAATTCAAAGTTGAGAATAGTAGAAAAGATCTTTTGGTGGTTCACTTTTGAATTGGAGTTGGAATCACGAGAAAAGCAACTTGGAATCACGAGAAGAGCATGCTTTTAGAACTCAAATTAAATGTAATTAGAGTGTTTATTAATTTGTTTGTTCCGTTGCATGCTAGTAATCCTAATAATCTCAACTTTCAAGTTTGTTTTATTGGTCCATAAAGTTTTAAATGTCTATTTTAGTCTTTGAACTTTCACATTTATTTTTATTTTTTGTTTTGAACTTTTAAAATGTCTATTTTAATCCTTTGAATATGTCGGTATCTTCATTTTTTTTAATAAACTAATGACAATTTTGAGTATGCGTATTAAAATGTGAATCCTAGAGATGGTTTCAAACTACCTAGATAAAAGGCAGGCACTTTTGTTTTGTTGTTTTTTTTTTTTTTTTTGGTTTTGTTTTGTCTTGTTTTTTTGTTTTGTCTTGGTTTTTTTTTTTTTTTTTGAATTCTAAAGACAAGCACTTGACAAGCAAATGGATATAAGTTGAAAAAATAAGATAGCAACAGATATTTTGAAAGTTTAAGATCTGATATAGAAAGAAAGTCAAAGACTATAACATGAACCTTTTAAAAGTTCATGAACTAAAATGTAGCAAAATTAAAAAGTATAGAGACAAAAATGAAAATTTTTAGTCAATTAAATTTCTTGTGACGAACATCAACATTATTCATAAACAATGGATTCCTCGACCAATCGATCAAAATCCCTAGAAATGCATTTTCGCACAAATCCTCATTGTCAATCACTCCAACTTCCTCCAAAACCGTCTCCAGCAAGTGGTTGTGACAACAATTTGCCTGACGCAAGCCTCCATGAATGCGAGAAAGAATCGTTGGCGGACATCATCCCATTTCGCCATTTCACTAAAGAAGTTGTTGTGGTAAATAGTAAAAGCAAGATAATTAATTAAAGGCCTGTTTGGATTGACTTGAGAAAAAAATGTTTTTCAAAAAACTCATTTTTTTAAACACTTTTGATAAAATCTTATTAAAATATTTTGAGTGGTTGCCAAACACTTCAATTCTTCCAAAATGATTTATTTTTTAAATTAAATACTTGAAAATATATTCTAAACACACCTTAAGTTTCATTATTTTTCATCACTATTAAAATTAAATGTAAAATTTTACTTCATAATTATTTTAAATTAATTAATAGACATTAACTCCAAAGACTAAAAGCGAGTATTTAGTAAAAAATTAAGGTTAAAAATATAAATCCTGAAACTTAGGAATCAAATTGAAGAAAAAAACACAAATCTCAAAGATAAAATTATAAAATTTTGAAATTCTAAATCTACGTTGAAATCAAACTCAAAATTTAGGGGTGTTTGGTGCGCAATAAAAGCAGAGAGTTGAATTGAGTTGACAGTTATTATCTGGGAAGTTAAATTATGTGGAGAGTTAAATTGTCTGTGTTTTGGGTATTGAGTTGAATTGAGTTGAATTGAGTAAGTTTGTGTTTGGGGTATAGAGTGAGTTGAATTAAGTTGGGATATTTGGTGCAGTTTTTATAAAGACAATTGTTTTTTTTTTTCTCGGTTGTTGTTGATTAATTTTCAATTCTATACTAAAATACATGTCATATTGCAAAAAAATGAACATTTTTCCTTCTATCTGACAATAACTTTTAACCTTCAATTACTTATAAATTGGTTATATATATATATATATATATATATATATATATTAAATCTTACTAACTTCACATTATTATATAAAAAAAAAAAATTAACATGTTGTACACATAAACGTTGAAGCACTCGATAATTTGATATTTTATGTTTATATAACATGGATCGTCTATGTCAAAATGAAATTGTGCATAGAATATTTACCTTTCATTTCATAATGATGTTTACAGTGTGTTAATATAGTAAAGTTACATTCTTTTGAACATCACAAAAGTAATATCGAACAGCAAAATATGTGCCCGTTTCAAAAATCAAATTCACAAAATATACATTTTTGGGTTGAAATATTAGGTGGTCAATCTAAAGGGTCTGAGCAAGTAGGCAGATGCAATACCATTTCTATGCCTCTTCTGGTACAACGAGGAAGATGTCCGCCTTTTGTATGTCTGTACCAATGATATCAACTAGGTCGTGTCTATCATCCTCAATCAACCCCTCAATACTAAATATGACATTAACTACCTCCTTCCGACATCCAAATTCCAGCTTGTACTTCTCCGTTTGCCACACAACGAGTCTGGCCAATCTTATGCTGGTTGTTGTTCTATCATCCGATTATGGTTTTTTAAAGGCTTATAGGTATTAATAAATTCTAGTCTATTAACATTATGAGTTTTATTTATGAGTTTTTAATAAATTGTTGACCCAATCAAAACTCCTAACATTATACCATAGTCTATCTTTTTTTCACGTTATGTGTAATCAAATTTATATTTCAAAATTTTACACATTATAGTATGTGCAATCATTATACCATAGTCTATGTGCAATCATTATACCATAGTCTATCTTATTTTCAAAATATAAATTTATATTATGTGCCATCATTATACCACAGTCTATCTTCTTTTCAATGTTTTTCAATATCCAATTTTTGATGGAAAAGCAAAGAAAAGGACAAGTGAAGGACACATGGTTTATTATTGAAGCGGAAAAAGGAGATTTGGAAAAAAAAGTAGGAAAGATAGAGATGAATCAGAACAAATATCAACAGGGGAAGAAAGAACGAAGATGAAGAAGTAAACATAATAGAAATGGAAACAAAATGACAGAGACTTGGTTGTAATAACATAACAGAAGCGAAAGAACGAAGAATAAACACATATAGTGATCGAAAGAGGTAGCACACACAAAGAAGAAGAAGATATCAATAGGAGAAAAATAATAGGGTAAACATAATACAAGTGGGAAAAAGTTACCTTTGAGACGAGGAAAAAAACGCAATAGAAGTGAAAACAAAAAATATTAGAGACGAATAAGAAAAACATATAACGACTGAAAAAAGAAGCAGACACGAAGAAGAACCATAAATCCTAGTCATAAAATAGAAACAAAAAAATTCGAATGAAAAAAACTCACACAATAGATCTGCCATGCGAACCATTTCCATGAAATCGAGCCCATATCATTGAAAAGAATGAAAAATTAACCTGCAAGGACGAATAAAACATCAGGAAATCGGGACGAGAACGTACAAATTCAAACCCATAAACAAAATATTTCAAAAGATTTTAGATCTAAACAAAAAGACAAAGTAGAACAACAGAAAATAGCTAGATCTACTAAAAAATCATTCATATCTACTAGATCTAAAAAAAATAGCCATACAAAGAAAATCAAAGAAGAGAAACGCAAGAAAATGCAAATATAGAATGAAACCTATGGAGAATACAATACATACGAGCCAAAGGGAGAGAGGAGAGATGAGATGAAGGAAGATGAACCGAACTGCGAAAAAGTAGAATAGAAAATAGCTAGATCTCCTAAAAAATTGTTCATATCTACTAGATCTAAAAAAAATAGCCATACAAAGAAAATCGAAGAAGAGAAACGCAAGAAAATGCAAATATAAAATGAAGCCTATGGAGAATACAACACATATGAGCCAAAGGGAGAAAGGAGGGACCAGATGAAGGAAGACGAACTGAACTGCGAAAGAAGAAAAAGATGAGAAGAGAGAGAAAGAGAAATGGGTGAGTAAAGGGGATAGTAATGAAACGCATCATAATACTAGGGAGTTGAGGATGGTAAAATGGTGGGTTACCAAAAACCCATCATTTAATGCTTATTGGTAATCCAAACGGTAGTTGGGTAATTTAAACCAACCGAGTTGGGTTGGGTTACCAAATACCCTTTAAAAACTAAAAAGTATAACTTTTTGAAACATATGGACGAAACAAAAAACTAGACCAAACTTTAGGGACTAAAAAAATGTTCTCCAAAAATAGAAAATTCTAGAAAATATTTAAATTAATAAATAAATATTTTATACTTTTCAAACAAGTTAATCCGTCTATTATTTATGTTAATAATATTTTGTTGTTTATTTTTATATTTCGTTGTTTTTTTAAGTGATATGATGAAAATGTCTACTGTTATATTGATATCAAAACTTGTGAAAATATAAAAAATATCAATGAAAATATGAAGAAGAACAAGAACAAACAACAATCAATATAGGGAAAAGAAAGAAGGAAAGCAATAGAATGAATTGAGAAAAACTTTTTCCTGCTCAACCTCTTACTTTCAATAGTTAGATCAGTAGGTTATCGAATCTGTTAGGAATTAGTTGAGCTGATTAATTATTTCTTAATCATCTCCAGAATTCAATATTGAAATTGATTTTTTTAGTACAAACAAATTTAGGTAAAAAATTTTTGAGCATTCATCACTATTACTGCTTTTGTCAACTTTGCTGATTGAGACTTGAAGGCATGTGATCAGCCTTGTAAGGGAATTTTCAACATATGAAACACATTTTTTAATACACCATCTTTGCCTATCAGGTGCTTAGAATTTGTGCACTGATGATTAGTGATAGGTTTTGTCGTTGATAGACTCTTATTAGTGATATGATTTATCACTGATAAGCTCTGAGATCTATCTGGATCTAAATTTTGCTATATTTATAAATTTTTTTGCATTTTGTTATATTTACAAATACTTTGGGTTTGATTATTATATTTGCAATTGTTCTTTTAATCAAAGTCCAATAATTGGTGTAATATTGAGAATTATTTTACTACAATGGTTACAATGAGTACGTGCCTCACTTTTTTTTTTTTTTTTTTTGCACTACTATTCTCATTTGTGATAACAATAATGATGTGTTTCATGAACAAACGAAATATATAGAAATTTTAATTAGATTGGATGTACTATTTACTTGTAGCTTCAGGTCACAAATATTCTTGAAGTAACAACTCTTTTCTGATTAAACCTTTTTTTATGCTTTATAATAAAAGTTTATTACTTCTCTTCATTTCAAAATTCTATAGCAATGTTACAAATGAATTTAAATATAACATGTGTGAAGGTGAATAGACTTTTAATGGTAGATATATATTATGCATGACTAGTTGAGCTATACTTCCATTAATTTTTTTTTTTTAAAAAAAAAACTAATAAAAAAGGTCAAACTATAATTTATGTTTGATTTCAATTTCTTTTATTTGAGTATAATAATAATACATGAAGGTAAAGAGATCCAAACCTTAAACTTTTATATTGAGAACCCTATATCATAACCAGTTGAGTGGTGCTTGAAAATAATATGGAAGTACCTACCGCACGTTAAAAGATGTTATGAACTATGTCTCAACAATTCACAGAATATTCAACAAACAAAAATACCAAACAGAAATCACACAAAAATTGTTAACCTAGTTTGGTGATCAACACCTACGTCTGGGGAATAATGTGCCCATGGAAAGATAATTTCACTAATATAAATGATAAGTGATTATAACGTGGTACTTATCTATATTGACAACTCATTTAGAGTGACCTTTGTATAGCTTAACAACTCGACCATTTTCACTAGCACCCTCTTAAACAATGATATCAGTGAAGAATGTCTTAGGCTCTCCCTAAGACTAAGACTCATCCTCTTGAGTCGTGAGACTCCTTCTCACTAGCACTCTATCTTTTCCTTACGAGCACAAACTACATCACTTGTTTAGCTTAGGCTCCCCCAAAGCTTGAGAATCCCTTCTCAAATGGTATACTGATGAAGCACGCAAATAGCTTGGAATAAGTGTCCAAAGACTAACACAAAGACTAAGAGTCTTTAAATACGCATAGCAGATACAGAGAAACCCAATCCTAACTTCAAAAAATACTTGAGCACGAAAAAGGAAAATATTTGCAACAACATGGAAGACAGGATTTTCTATATAAAGAAAGTATTTTGCAGGATCAACACTTTCCGAAAGCAACCCTTAATCAGATAAGCCGAATATAGAGACAATCAAATAATGTTTGAGTACCTTAAACAAATATTGGCAATATTCAAAGTATCACAATGCTTAAAGTCGATATGTTTGATCTCAATTTGATGTAGCTTTAAAATTTTTAATTCAATTAACAATAAGTTTGCCAAATATCTCAAAATATTTTTGTCCTTACGAAAAGTTAACTACGGTCTAACACATTTTATTCTCGCACTTTTTTATTACCTACTCACTAAATTTACACTATAAATTTTTTATATGATTGAATGCTATTAATTCTCATATTATTCTTAAATGTTGCTCATTTGGGTGACGTTAAATGTAAATATTGATGCTCTGTTGGTATAGATGTTCAAATCTCTCTCAATAGCCACAGGGCAGGTCAGGGATGGGAAATTTCCCATTTAATTTTGCTTGATTGAGGCTAGGATTTCAAGTGAGGAATTTGAAGGGTAAGATTTCCAGTAGAGAATTATTCTCTATTTAATTTTTTTAGAAAAAAAAATCAATGAAATAATTTTGAAGCAAAATTTTCAATTAAATAGTTTATTTTCTAAGCCGCCCTCACTTAAATAGTTAATTTCTTATGAATCCTCCTTTAAATGGTTAATTGGTTAGGAAGGATTCTTTAACTCTCTTAAATTAAATATAATTTCATATTAAGTTATTTAATTATCCATAAATTTGAAGTATACTTACCTCCTACTTTCATTTATATCTTGATACATGATTAGATGATATATTAATTTATTATTAATGTATTTTGTGTGCCCACATTATTCTTGAACGCTAATATGGCTATATATATAAATATATTAGTATTTATAGTTCATAATGGCTGGTTATGTCTTTTTTGAAGTCTCTATTATGAAATTGTTTTTTTTAAATAGTAATAATAATAATAATAACTATAAATGAACGTTCATCGCACGCACTCTCAGTTAAAAGAAATTCCAAACAAGAATTCCATCCCCAAAACCTCGTTTCTGCCTTCAGAGCTTTGGAAAGGCTTTGACCCACAAACCCATAAAGTTTCTTCCTTCTCCATTGCACGAAGAAGGAGACAGCCACAGCACAGCATAGCACAGACATGGCCCTTTGCTCCACCAGATTTCTCTTCATTCTCTTCATACTTTCAGCCATACCCATCGCATTTCTCATCTCCCTCGAGCTCTCTAACCCCCCTTCCCATGTCTATTACTACCACAGCACTGGCTACTTGAGGGAATGCGCCAAATGGGACGATCTCGGCCGCCGGTTCTTGGTCGGTTTCATGGGCGGCGGCGTCGGCCAGGTTTCTGTCCCTGATGATCACTCCCCGGAGGCCGTTCTTGAGGAAGTTCCCGTCATCAAAGATGCTGAGTTGCAGGGGAATGCTTCTCTTGGGATTGTTGTTGACCGTCCCAGAAATCGGCTGCTTGTGGTTGTCGCCGATTTGCTTGGCAACAAGTACAGCGGACTTGCTGCGTACGATCTCTCATTGTGGAAGCGGCAATTTCTGACTCGTCTTAGTGGTCCGAGTGAGTAATTGATCTTCAATTTCATTTTTCGTCTGTGAATTTTGAGGTTCATCCGTAACTCCGCTGCAAGAATTTCGCCCTTGCGTTTAGTCCTTTCCGGATAATTAGATCTCGATTCTCTTTCTTTTTTCTTTGTTTTCATCGCTTCCATGCTTGATATTAGCTAATCGGTTTGGATATAACATGCAAATAAATCGAGCTTAATTAAGAGGATGATGAAAGGGGAAAAAAAGTCAAATTATGGATGGTTGGAAGCCATTAAAACCCTTAGTCAAAATCTAACACGAAATGTACTTAGTTCCATTTCATAATACATAGTTAGCAATTCAAGTCTTGTTAGTGGAAGTTTAGTTTAAAGCCACTTTGTTAGGCAGAATATCATGCATCACAGGGTAACTGGTAAAAGAGAACAGAAGGACTTCAGAAGTTCAGCTTCAGTGGTTGTTGACAATATAACAGAAGCAGGAGGAAACTGAATTCTGATATATGCTTTTAGCTTTTTGAGATTCTTAGTTGGGAGGATTAAAATGGAAAAGTGGAAATTATGGAATTTTTGGAAGGTGTTTACTGTTCAACCATTTCATCAAAATCTATTTTGTTGAATTGCTGCTTGGCTCTATTTTAGCATTTACTTGGTGATACTGATAATAATGATTTTCTCTGAGGGAAATTTTTAATACATATTCTGTTCTCCTATCTGGATAGTTGGTCGTAAGTTGTAAGTTGTAACTCGTCTTGATCGAAATTGATTAGAATTTCAGTAGTGTTAAATCATCATTGATCCTAAGTTTAAGTTCTATTCTCCACATTATGATGTGCTTGGTGTTGTCATTTTAATGAATGTAAGTTTGACTGACCCATATGATTTAGAGTTCTATATAGGACAGATAAGTTTCAGCTTTTGTAATTGTCGATTATTTTCAGTCAAAACATTATACATTATACTAAGCCATGACATCCTGAGTTCCTGCAAAATTCTTGGAGACATTCTTTTCACTTTGATGTTGTGTGTGTATTATGTATTCAAGATGATCTGTTTTAAGCCTATGCAGATGATGAGAAATCCTTTGCGGATGATGTTGCTGTAGACTCCGAAGGCAATGCATATGTCACCGATGCCAAAAACAGCAAAATATGGAAGGTTGGAGTTGATGGCAAATTCATATCTATCATCAAAAGTTCTCTATTCATTCCAAAGGAGTGGTACAAAAACTTGGTTGGTTTAAATGGCATAGTTTATCACCCAGATGGTTTTTTGTTAGTTATTCATACATTTAGTGGAAATTTGTACAAAATAGATTTGGTGAAGGGGGAGGAAGTTAAGTTGATCAATGTAACTGGAGGCAGTCTTATGCTTGGAGATGGTCTAGATCTACTTTCTCCAACCAAACTTGTAGTTGCAGGAAACCCAGCAGGAAGGTTGGTGGAGAGCACGGACGGGTGGGAAACCGCTACTTTGGTGTCGACATGTTTGGGGCTCAAGCATCGGTTGGCCACGTCTGCAACCGTGAAGAATGGTAGGGTGTACCTCAGTCACATGATCGGTATCGGCTACCCAAAGAAGAAGCATGCTCTTGTAGAGGCAGTTTTTACTGCATAGGATGATTTTCTAGGACAGAATATTTGATGTAGGTTGAGAATACAGAAGAAAATTAACTTATTTCTGTTTGGGTTTGTGTTATTTTCAATTTGGAGATTGTGGAGAGATGGAAGGTACTTTAAATTTGAAACCATTGTTCATGGAACATGCTTTGTTTTCATTTTTCAAGGTGGAGATTTCTTATGAAAGACTTGCGTTAAAAATTCCTAGAAAGAAAAGGTGAAATGGATTCGATTCGGATTTCAGTGACATTGAATAAGTATTATTTAAAAAAAAAAAAAAAAAAAAGAAGTCTATTCGGCTAACCGATTTTATGTTTTTGGTCTTTGAAAATTAAGCTATATAAATGCAACTTTCACTCCTTTTTCATTATCTACTTTCTACTCATATTTTAAAATCCAATCACAAACTTTGAAAAGTAAAAAATAGGAATTAAAGTGTTTGTTTAATAAAGGTCAAAATATAATTAAAAAATGAGATTTTCAAAAATAGAAAAATAAGAAAAATTATTTATACAAAGTAGTAAAATTTAATTTCTTTATAGAGGTTGATAAAGATTCATAGAAGTCTATTAATGTCTATAATAGAAATGAATAGAAGTCTATAGTTGATATTATAGGATAAACGTGAATAGAATCTATCAATATCTATCAATGGTTTTTTTGTTATTTATGTAAATAGTTCGACATTTTTTCTATTTATAAAATTTTTTCTTAAAACAATTAGAAGAAGACGAGCATATTGAAAATTAAAAGCAAAGTTATTATCAGACAAGACATGAAAAAAGGACTAATTATCAAACCAAGAAAACAGTTAATTTTGTACGGAGAAAGTATAAATGTGATAGGACAATTTAAATTTTAGATAGGTTAAGATAAATAAATTAGTCCATCAAAGTGAGTATGTGTATGACTCAAGAAGTATATAGTATTTCATTCTAATTGTAATAGATAAATTAATAAGTCAATCCAAACAAAACCCAAAAAAGTTATTTTTATTTTAACCAAAAAAATATTTGTATTTTATTTCAAGAGGCATTTTATTATTATAATGGTTCCTCAGAGTTCTGAATAATTTATTGTAAGTAATAAGATGAGACAATTTGTGTACCTACCTACGTATCCATCCAGAAATATTAAATAAAAGAAAAAAAAAAATTAGGTATGCTAATTTGTTCTTTCTATTACTTGTTTATTTATAATGTAAATAAGTAAATGATTTTATTTATTTCCCAGCAATTATTTTCTGGTGTGCTGATTTGTTCTTTCTATATTTTGCTTTTTTATGTGCACTTGAAGTTAATATATTGGGTCAAATTTAAATGAAAGAGAATTATTTGAATATATAGATATACTAAAATTGAATTATTAATTTAGTTCTCAACCTTTTCAGGTTGTGTCCACCCTAAGTGTTAAGAAATTTCTAAAAGCATTTAATTGGTCCTCAATTTGAGGTCTGTTTGAATACATTTTCAAGTGTTTAATTTAAAAAATAAATCATTTTAAAAGAAATTAGAGTATTTGTCAACCATTCAAAATAGTTTTTGAAATGTATTTTAATGAGTTTTTATCAAGAGTATTTAAACAAAAATTAATTTTTCAGAAAACATTTTTTCTCAAATTAATCCAAATGGGCTCTTAATTTTGTAACTATACATTTTAAAAGTGTTTTCAAAATTCAAGCCTACATCTTGAGAAAAAAATGTTTTCATGTTTAGGATTTGGCTAAAGAATTCAAATGTTTATCGAGTAAAAATGAAAACCATGATTAAGGAATTGTGAAAAATTAGTATAATTTTAAAAAACCAATGGTAATGAAACAAGATTTTAACTTTCCATTTTGTGGCCAAACTAAGCATAGCACAATTGGCATCTAAAGTGTGTTGATAACCATGAGGTCTGCGGTTTTGAATCCCTCTCCTCCAGTATTCAAAAAAGTTCATTTTGTGTCTTTTTTATGGGAGAATTCAAATCTTCGATCAATTGGTAGATGATATATGACTTAATTGGTTTTTTAAAATAATATATAGCTTAATTAGTTGAGCTATATCAGGTTGAGGTTATGATATCAAGTTTTAAGTCCATTAATTTTTAACTTTGTATCTAGTAAGTCTCTAAACTTTAAACTATTTTTAATTTCTCTAAACTTTTAATTTTGTATTTTATTGGCCACTAAACTAATTTAAAGTATTTAATAAATTCCTAAATTTCGACTTTGTATATATATAGGTCATTGATCTTTCGATTATGTTCTAATAGGTTATTGACATAATCTATAGTTTGAAAAATTAATGTACTTATTGCACACAAAATAGAAAGTTTAGGCCTCAGTTAGTAATCATTTTGTTTTTTGTCTTTGTTTTTAAAAATTAAGCTTATGAACACTACTTCTATCTCCAAATTTCTTTATTTGTTATCTATTTTTCACCAATGGTTTAAAAAACCCAAGCCAATTTTTTAGAACTAAAAAAGTAGCTTCCAAAAAGTAGTTTTTGAAATTTGGAATTTGACTAAGCATTTGGTTATTGTAATTAAGAAATATGTAAATTATTGTAAAAAAGTGGATAAAATAGAGACTTAATTGTCCAAAACAAAAATAAAAAACCAAAGACTAAATGATTATCAAACAGACACTTAGTGATTTGTTATATACCAAATTCAATTTTATGTATAATAGGTTTACTAATTTTAAAAAATGAAAATGATCAAATATGCTATGGATATGTTAGACATAAAATTAAAAATTTAGGGATATTTTTTATGGTTTTAAAATTAAAGGGCTTTGAACCAAAATTAAAAATTAGGGACCTTATTTGACATGTGTAAAATTGAAGGACTTCTTAGATACAAAATACAAAATTCAGTATCATATAAGATATAAACATAAAAGTTCAAGGATGGAATATGTAATTTAATTTAATTTTTTTTTTTAATCATTGACATGAAATTGTGTCAGATAAACTCTCAATTTTCCAAATTTGTATTTAGTAAGTTCATAAAATTTGAAAAGTTTATAATTAGTCAATAATCTATAAAGATATAATTGAAATATCAAACATACTCTTAAAGTTTAAGAATTAAATAAAACATTGCAAGCTTACAAATCTATGTTAAAATATAACTTAATCTTTATACTCTCAAATTTTTTATTTTAGTTTATATATTTTTGATAAATTTCAAAATCAATTTTAACTGTCAATTTATTATTGATTCATTCAAAAATATATTTGGTCAATTTTAACTTTCATGCTTTAAGTTTTGAAAACATAAGTACATATATCTTTCTTGAAGGGTAATTATTATTATTTTATCCAATACGATAAAAATTAACTTTAAATTAATAATAAAAATTTATTCTAAGATTTATTGAAAATACATGAATTACACTTATATATATATGTTAAAAGTAAATAAATTAAAATAAAATGAATCAAGTCAAAGATTTATTACAAACATTTTAAATTTTAAAAGATCTCTATAAGTTTATGGGTTAAATTAATTGATTGTAAGATAAAAAAACCAAATAAAAGGACAATATAATAAATGAGTGTTTCACATGTGATTCCTATCATGGACAAATATGTGATGGAGATCCAAACTTTAGATTTTGAGAATTGAATTAGGGCTATTTTATAGGTACCCATCACCTGTTTTTAGTACAATAAGGATTAGAAAATTCGAACTACATATCTCACCTTTTTGTCGTTAATATCCATTTAAACTAAGCTCACGTAATCATTCTTTTCATTCTTTTAAATAAATAATGAACTTGTCAAAAATTTTAAGTTATAAGTCCGAATTGAAATCAAATTCATAACGGTCATTTGTTTAAGACGCTTATGAAATAATCAATTTATCCTATTGACTTTGAGCATATAGCTTTAATTGTATAGTATATCAAAATGTGGGAACAAATCGAAAACTACAAGCTACCACTAATAATGTAGTAAAGTTGGAAAGTTTGATTGAAATATAGCTATAATTATATAGTATGCACATACAAATAGCAAAAAAGAAGGGGGGAAAAAGGCAGCATATGGACTTTAAAACTACTATCCCAAACACATATTATTAAAATCTACAGATTAATTTAATTAACCCTTAGACTAAACAACTTTTTGATAAATTAATTCAACATCCAAAACACTTATTGAATATGATAAGGACGATTAAAGTGCATAATTTAAGAAATTAATTATTATCATAAGTTGATATTTTGATCTCTCATTTCATAGCTAGTGAACTATAAAAATATAAAAAAGAAAACTAGTATACTCTCGTACTTTAGTTAAGATCTCTTCAAATTCGTTAGATACGTACATCAATAAAAGAAAAAAAGATAAAGTGTGTGAAAAATCAATATGAGTAGAACTCAAATGACATAAACTTGTACTATCAACTTTAAAGTTTGAAGTTTGATCCTTCACTTTATATATTATCAAATAAATAAATAAATAAGATGTATAAAAAGATTAGCATGTTCCTTCATGTACAAACTTATAGATAAATATAATACACACAAAATTTTGAAGGATTCAAATTTAAATAGACTAAATAAAACAATTTAGGCTTCTTAAAAAATACATAATGTTTGATAATCATTTAATCTATGATTTTTTATTTTTGAAAAATTAAGCATATAAACACTCATTTCATCTATGAACTTTGTTATTTTATTATCTATTTTAAGGAATTGCAAAAATCAAGATAGGTTTTGAAATTAAAAAATAATTTTTAAAAACTTGCATTTATTTTTAAAATTTAGAGAATTCAAACGTTTAGTTAGAAAGAATGAAAAACATAATAATTTAGAGTGTGTTTAAGACAAGAACTATTTTAGGATTATAATAACCAAATTTTGATATAGAAATACTATTTTGTATTTTCCAATTAACTATAGTCAACACGGTTTAAAAATCTTTATTTACTACGGTATTTACTATTTGTTACCGTTTTTACTATTTTACTTTCATCATTTTTTTTATTCTTTAATATACTGTTTACTATTTCATTCTCAAACTAAAATAGTTTACACCTCAAACATATGCTATTATAACCCAAACTAAAATAATCTACACCCAAACACAAACTATAATAATTTAGGACTAAAATAACCAACTTTTTGCCCCAAATATCTCCTTAGTAAATAAGTTATAAAAAAAGTAGTAAAGTTTAAAAAAAATCTAATGATTATCAAATAAGCCTTAAATATTGAGATTGGATGTACGTACTTTATAATATATATCTTCTTCCCACAATTGCGGAATACTTATTTCTAAAAAGATTTTTTTTTATTGAGAATTTTCATTTAAAAAGACTTCTTTAAACTAATCTTTATATTTATATACACACAGACAAAAATATTTTAATGTGTTTTTTTAAGATACAAAGAAAATCAATTTAAACTATGCTCACTTGTTGAGATATATATTTAATTAAATATAACTAGTTGAAATATATATCTTTGGCAAAATTTGTAATCTAAAAAAGAAAATCATATCTATAATTTAAAAAAATATAATATAAAATCTTAGTAAAATCCACATGAACCGTTGTCATTTGATAATCAATTTAAAGGTAACAGTACATAATCAAATTCAGTTTCAACTTACAGCAATCACTATTCAAAATACCAATTCATTCCCATTTGACAATTTAGTTCACAAATCTTCCTAAAACAACAAAATTTCATCTCTGTTATTCATTCTCATAGCTTCTTCTTCTAAAGAACAATTCTCAGTAGCGCTTTTTCATGGGCTGTTGTTATTATCCCAAACTTATCTCCGAAGAAAATTAACATTTTTCTAATTGCTCCATGTTAGTGATTGATGGAGTGGAGCAGTTGAGCCCTCAGAGAACTTCCCCACTAACAAACCCCATTTTTTCAAATCGCTTTGCTCGTCTTCATCGTCTTTATTCGCTGTCGCTCTGTTTTTGCCTCGATCTTTGGTGTGACACAGCTATAGTTTCTTGAGCTCCAACAAACCCTTTTTGCAAGTGAGAATCGATGGAGCGTCAAAGAAGCTTCGTCGTTAAACCCACTAGATTCTTGGTCTTCACTTTCATAATCTCATCGTTTATCATCTTCATCTCATTTATTTCCCTTTGGATCGTTAATAATTCCCCTGCTCGCCCTGAGAATTTTTTGTTCTTCAACAGAACTACCCCAGTTACAGTGAGCTTTTTCAGACCTGTGAATCTCCAAACGGTTAATAGTTTCGGGAGGAATTTCTCAAGAACTGACGCGATTACTACTCATTTGGTGGATGCCCATTTGAGGAAATCTGAAAATCTTTCAACCCATTTGAAGAAACCTGATAATGTTACTGGGTATGGTGGGATTCCGGTTCCCGACGAGCAGAGGAAGGAGGACGCCGCGGAAGAAGGGAGGAATGATGGCGGCGGTGATGGAAATACCACCGAGGTCCGGCCAAGCGGCGGCGAGAGTTTGGTTAAGAAAGTGGAAGTGCGATTGCCCATTAGCGAGAGGATTGAGAAGAAAGATGTGAAAATTTCATTGGAGAAATTAAAATCCCCAAACAAGATAGTGAGAACAGAATCTCATCAGTGCGATTTAACAAAAGGGAAGTGGGTTTATGATGAGAGTAACCCAATTTACTCGAATAGTTCGTGTCCTTTTATTGATGAAGGTTTTGATTGTGAGGGCAATGGAAGAATGGATTTAAACTACAAGAAATTGAAATGGCAACCCCAAGATTGTGGTGCTTACAGGTATGTTCATCTTCACTTTTTAATTGCTTAATTTTGGCAAAGAAATCCTTCAAAGAAAATGGTTTCTGGATTTATGAATGTGACCTTTTAATGAAAGGTTTAATGCAACAAAAATGCTGGAACTGATTAGAGGGAAGAGGCTGGTTTTTGTGGGAGATTCAATTAACAGAAACCAATGGGAATCTATGCTTTGTATGTTGTTTGTTGCCATTAAAGATCCAAGGAAGGTCTATGAAACTCATGGCCGAAGAATCACTAAGAAGAAAGGGAATTATAGCTTTAAGTTTGTGGTAATTCATTATAACTTGAAGAGTTCTTTCTTCGTTGTAGTTTTTCAGTTGTTGATGTCTGATGTTTCTCTTTGAAGGATTACAAATGTACTGTTGAGTTCTATGTGTCACATTTTCTTGTTCACGAGGACAAGGCAAGGTTGGGACGGAGACGAATACAGACACTGCGAATCGATACCATTGATCGAGGATCGTCGAGATGGCGGGGAGCTGATGTTTTGGTATTCAACTCTGCCCATTGGTGGTCCCATTACAAGACAAAATCAGGGTTGGTTTCTTTTTCCATCAATGTTCTATTAGAAGCAATGTCCTATTCATTTTGACTGGTTCCATGTTATTTGCATTCTTAGGCGATTCCTATACATTTACAGCTCTTTCAGCCATGTCAATGCTTACTTAGAGACAGCACACTATGAGCCCATTTCATTGATAAGAAAATAGGAAGAAAATGAGAAGCATTTCTTATTAGCTCTTCTAGACTTGGTGAAAGTCACACTCTCACTATTCTTATGGCACAAAATGTTGTGTGGTCTCTTTCAATGTCTTCTTTCCTATAATGACATCGATCATCGAACAAATTGCGATCCCAATTGTCTAAAACTCTATTATGATGGTGTGGTTTTATTATAGGATCAATTACTACCAAGAAAGAGACCAAGTTCTTCCTCGACTCGATGTAGATATCGCTTTTAGAAGAGCTCTGACAACTTGGGCAACATGGGTCGACAAGTACATCGATACAAAGAAAACCCGAGTTTTCTTTCGAAGTTCAGCACCATCCCATTTCAGGTATTTACACTTTCAGTAGCTCCAAAGACGATCTACTCAGTTGCTGAGTGTTACATGTGATGCATTTGAATAGGGGAGGGCAGTGGAATTCAGGTGGGCATTGCAGAGAAGCAACAGAGCCTCTAAATGAAACATCAAGCTTGCATCCTGAAAAGAATGTGATTGTAGAAGATGTCATAAGTCAGATGAAAACTCCAGTTACTTTGTTGAACATAACTGGTTTATCAGATTTCCGGATCGATGGCCATCCGTCTGTGTACGGGAAATCGTTTTTAAATAGGAAGTTGTCTTCAAGAGGAGGTGAAGATTGCAGCCATTGGTGCCTGCCTGGTGTTCCTGATACATGGAATGAGTTGTTGTATTTCCATCTGAAATATAAAGACATGGTGAAATGAATTATTTTTGACAATGTGTACAGAATCATTCTGTTTGTAGACGAACGAGCGTTCGAGCAGAGCGAGTGAAATCTCCATCGGTCTCATCAATTGGCAAAGGTGTTGACATATTCTTCATTCGTTGCTCATTGATTCATGGTTGAAGCTGAAGAATTATAGGCTTCAAGTAAAAAAGTGATTTGATACTTCAAATTCTTTTCTCCATTGTAAGTTTAAAAGAATGTGAATAAAGCCTTGTTCAAGAAACCATTCTTACAACTAAAGAGCCTAACGACCTTCAACTTCAATATTCTCGATTTTGAGGATCTTTGGAGCATAATCTTTCAGTTTTGAGTTGGAAGTGGACCATAATAATTACTTAAAAATATTATCTATTATCTATGATAAATAATTAATTATCAAGAGGTAGCAACAAAAAGAAAGTTAACAAAATATTCTCTATTTTTTTATACCAAAATTATAAAATAAAAAATATAATAAATTTCCGATCGTACTTTCTCGAATTGAAATCTCAATTTTCTTTCTTTTTCTTTACAAACATGTGAAATGGCTTGATTTGCCAACTAATGATGAATTCTACGCATATTCTATGCATTAAAGAGATGAAGGATTGAATCTCTAATCCTAAGAGATAAACTGTATGCCAATTTTTTCATAAAAAAAAAATTATGTTTCTAAAAATTTGTATACTTGTATCTTATAAATCTCAAATTTTCAAATTTGTATCCAACTAGTTTATAAACTTTCAAATTTTTAGTCTAAGAGATTCTAAACCTTTTTTATGTTATTCAAATTTCAAAGTTAACCAACTTAGCAAACACATCCAAAAGTTAGTCTCTATTGAAAACAAATTTACAAAATGCATTTAATAATTTATTAGACATTTTTAATGTTTAGATATGACTTCCATACGTGAATCCAAAAATGATCAACTAAATTTGTAATTTAATATATATTTTCCTTTGCCAATTAAGGAAAAAATGAACTAAATTCTATAAGAAAAATTCCTAATATCTAAGTAGTTGTGGCTAAAGTAAAAGATTTGATCAAACTTTGGAGATCAAAATATTTGATATTCATATTTCCAGTCATTTTTTAGGCATCATCAAAATAATATTAATTCAGCTGGATTAAATTATTAATTTTTATTAATTTAGTTTCACTGCACTAAAAGATTCATAAACTTTTAAAATTATTTAACAAAGTCCAAGTCTCTGATATTTAAACATGTTAAATATGTTATTAAACTTTCAATTTAGACAACAAATCTAATAAAACATGAAAAAAATTTAATCGTATCCAATAAGTTACACCTTTTAAAATTCAAAAATCTATTTGACACAAACTTAAAAGTAACAAATTTATAATTTAACTCAATATATATAATCCGATGACACACGCAAACTTCCCTCATAAACAAACGTCATAAAGAGTGTTGATGTGCAAATCAGATTTCCTGACTTGCATAAAATGATTCTGAATTTGGTACACAATTACATAATGTTATACATTATTTCCCACTATTTATTAGGGCTTTGTATCATTACCCCTCAAATAATACTATGCATATTAACATGTATGATTATTTCTATAACAACTTAAAAGCAACCCCATTATTTGACACACTGTTTGTTCTCCTAATAAGCAAGCAAGGATATGGTTTATGCATCCAAACCTTTTCAATGGAAAATCAATGAGATTGGTGTTTCTTGGCTCTCCCTTGGGAAATTGACGCATCATCTCTCTTGGAACCCTCGGGTCTTCGAGCCCATGCAGGCGCTTGATCGGGTCCATAGCGGTAATCGTAGAAAAGCTCCTCACTAGCTTCAATATGCTCCTTGGCAAAAATGCCTACCCTATGATCTCCTGCCACCAATATTACCTGTACAAGCCAACAAAAGACCAACTCTTTCCTTCCTTTCTTTTTTGGATAAAACCATAACATGAAGAGATCTCTATGAATTTCAGATTTGATGGGGGCGTTCCTGAAATTAGCTTACCTTTGCATAGCAGTTGGGGTTCGATGAATGATTTGCAAACTTTAGCTTATCTCCTTTACGATAGGCATCAAGAACATACTGTGGAAATAGAAAGCTGCTGATATTTAAAACATGTTGTAATAGAGTTTAAAGGGCAGCGATCAGAAAAAGCTTCAATCACTAATTGATCCAAAAGTTTAAGCTAATGGGTGAACGTGAATTTAATATTATACTATTTAACACTCTTCCTCACTTGTAGGCTTCAAATATGTAAGACCCAACATGTGGAAATCAATATTAATTGGAGAGAAAATAACATTGTACCAAAAACATAATCTGATGAATGAAGAAAACTTTAATATTACATTATCTACCAGAGTTTGTGGTCTATCCAGGGTTCCCAAAGTAACCTTATTAAGATATAGAAGGTATAAAATATGCATATATAATAACTGTGAGAGAAGCCGATTTACCTGATCATTCAAGTCAAAAAGGAAAGAAGAGTTTGCACGATCGTAAATTTTTCCTCGCTTATCTGCTTCCCGGTGTGAGATTAATTCTCCGGTATATTCTCCCAGATAATCATTCTTGTTGACAGAGTTCTGAAAGCACGTTTTCCCCTGGTTCAGAATATTATTTAAACACAAGAATGGAAAACAAAAACTAGTGTCCAACCTTCAAAAACGCTCCCCATCCAGCAACATCAGACTTACCCAGGAGAATCTGGAAATTTAGAAAATAATATATATTAAATGTCATAATCATAGTTCTTAAATAACTTCCGAGAGATTGCAGTCATGAAGTCTTTGTATTTCTCACTCTCTGCTGTTGCCTTAGGAGGAGTCTCATGTTACCACACTGGCCATCTCCCTGTCTAGGTGGCTCTCCCAATGATCCGTCACCACAACTAGTACATTCAACATATAAGCAGGCATCGTTAGGGAGCAGAAAAGTTTATATATATAAGAGCGCTAAAAATCCTATCATATAACAAGTTCCAACGACCAATTTTGGACTGCAAATTAACAATGCGTGAGTTTATGAATACTCATGCTTCCTAAAGAGTAAAGTAAGACAGGTTGATCATAGTGGATTTAAAAAATGTATGAACTTCCCATGGCATCAATGTTCTAAGTAATCTGTGCACCATTCCGTCCCTGGGAAATTATCCAAGGAAATCTCTACAAATAATAAATAATACATCTAAAGGTGCAGGTGCAATCTTTTGTGTGAAGATTGTGGCTCCAAAATAAATCCGAGTAAACCAAGATGGACCAAAAATGTTCTAATCTTCAGTGAAGTTGCTAACAAACTTCTGCATAAGCATTCACCAATATATATGAATATCCATCAGAAGTACAAGTGTTTGACGCTCAATACCTGACCCAGCAATTTCGGCATACATCAGGGTCACATTCACGTCCAGCAGCAAAGCATGGGCACTGCCTGCTTCTGCATTGACTCTTGGCACAGTGACATCCCCTGAACCTATTTTTGCAACTTTTTGAGCACCTGATATGAAATTTAAATGCAGGTTTAGCTGATGAGGTCTTTCCAGAAAGAAAAGTCTCGTAACTTTCAGGAAACAAAGAAACCTTTTAACTAGAAATAAACGATTGAAATATTGTTGAACCAACCAAGAATTAGAAAAATCATACCCACAATATTTTTCACAGCAGGTCCCATTGTGAAGACAAGGGCATTGCTTTCCACAAGAAGACAAGCATCCACATGGTGTATATTGCTTACAAGATTGATTTTTTCCATCAACAATCCTTTTCCAAAAAGACGGATGACCAGCAGATTTCCAAGAATATTTGAGCTTCCGTGCTTTTCCTCTTTTACGAAGTAGCCGTGATCTAATTCGCATATCCTGTTCCTAACACAAGGGAGACGAGGTGACTGGAAACATTAGGATTAAATTTTGTCTTCATAGTGCAATTATAAATTATTGCAGAAATAAAAAATTATTTCATTCATATGTAGTTTACCGTATAGTCAATATCAGCTTTTCCATTGTCATCTGCATTTGAACTTGGCATGCTGCTTGATCTGTTCGATGTTGAAGCTCCACCATTGTGCATGTAATTGAACACCTCCATGCAAGTCTTCAATCCAGAGAGTAAGTTTCTTGATATAAGGCAACTACAACAAAAAATTTAAATATAGAAATGAAAAAGGTCTTAAGGAAAATAGTCAGATTAATCTACAACTAATCGACAAAATAGAATTGAGTTCCATTTAGAGAAACAAATATGAATACGACTCTATTATGCATGACAATCCCAAAATTTCAGGTATTTTTTCATGTGAAATTCACAAAGAATAGATAATAGCTGACTAATTAGTTGACCATACCCATACAGACAAATTAACTTATAAAATATATAGCACATTAAGTAATCCAAAGTTTATGAAGGAAGATTCGCATCTCAAAGATCTTCATAGCCTTAAAACCAACATCAAATTTTACTGCATAGCTGCATCCCCTTTCCTTTACAAAAGAATTATGCTTTTTCTAATTCGAGGGAACTCCATCCTCACATTTTGATTCACACTGCTTGATCTTCTTTCCACTCTTTCCACTCTTTCCTCCTCTATGTTTACTACACAGAATCTGAATAATATGGTAGATAATAGTAGAATTCATCTTTCAGCAAATACATTTCTTTTTATAGGAAACTTATGAACATAAACATCTTTCAGCAAATACAATAACGGGAGATCAATGCTCGAAAAAGTATCAGATGCAGTAAGTGACTATTTCCAGGATCAAATGACACCTCTACTAACAACTGAAATGGTAACTTCTCAAAACTAAAACAACACAAAATTATAATACTATCTTAACTACTGACTTTATATGCAGAAATTGTAAGGACCTACTTGTTTATTTCTGTTACTGAAGGTATTTACTACCATCTAGTATACATAAGCATCTTTACTAAGTATAAGGACCCACCTGTTTCTTCCAAATATCTCTATTCCCTTCATGTACAATTCCTTTTCCATGAGCTTCCACTCGGAACTTCCACTCATTCCTTCAACAGGTTCTCTGACAGTTTCAGCTGACTGCTTCGAGGTTGATAAACCTCTGACTTCTACAGTGTCAGATCTGCCAGTATCCTGCAAATTATTGCATGAAGTAATATCGGAGGGAGAAGTTTTCTCCTTAGCCTGTTCACTGGCTTCACCCAAAGTTATTGCATTTCTTTGAAGTTCATCTTTTTGAAGTCCATGAATATCCTCATGACTACAATTGATGCTGGTAATTCTAGAGATGGTTTCAGTAGAGGCATTCGCAACATCCATGGCTGACAACATCTTTTGTTTCTTGCAATCTTGAAATTTATCGGAAATTAACTCAGGGTCATTTGATACTGAATCCTTAATTTGGTTCTCCACGGCCTTCTGCTTTGCCCCAGTTTCAGGATGGGTTGTAGTCCCTATAGATGTATCTGAATTCATGCCTACGGTCACCTCAGACACAGAAATGCCTTTAGATGTACTGGACGACAGTTTTCCAGTAACAGATCTTTCATCTTGTATGATGTCAGCATCCACATGAGCACTTGACTCTTCAGGTTTGGATGATCTTGGCCTCTTGCTTCTTCGTTCTGGATTTTTGCTCTGTGTTTGCTGCAAGTAATGAATATATGAATGTAAAAAGTGAGGGTTTGGCAAGTATTTTACAGCAAAGAAACAGACTTGGACATCAAACCTGAAAGCAACTTTGCAAGAACACAGCGTTATTACAGGAATTAGCAAGTTGTAGATAAATATAAGCAAGAGATCCAGCAAAATAACAGTATAGAAGTAGATGCTAAATAACAGTATAGAAGACAAGTGCTCAGGAAATTCAGCATGCCATCAACTAGTGGTCTTATCATGTATCTTACACTAATTAAGCATATCTGACTCCAACATGATGCAGAACACTCCTTCCTTCGTTGAACTATTAGAGATAGTTTCTGAAACAACTGAGTTGTTTGAAGGGTATGAGTTGGACAGAAAAGTTACGAGCACAAAAGTGGTTCATGGTATAGGACATTTAGATAAAAGACGAAATTTTACCTCAAGGAAACATCTGTTACTGCAAGGTTTTCTTTCTTCCTCATGATCAGGCCAATAGAGCTGCTTCTCATTCTGTCAGACATGATTCCCAGTGAACTCGTGGAAAGAGAAACAATTACATAAGCTACAACAGCCAAGAAGAAATGTACAATGAAATTGCTTACCGGATAGATTAACGACTGAGAACATCCATGTAGATGGCAATCAAACAGCTGTCAGTGCGATGCAATACAACAGATGAGCAAGAGCATTATCAGAAACCTTTGAATGTAGCAAATGGCTACATAATATTAGTTATTATTGATTGAACAAAACTTTTTAGTTCCTAAAGTATGACTCACTTTCAGTTTATTCTTGTCTTCTAACCCTTTGATTTTGTCTCCAAGTTTTTAGTTGATATTAAATTGGTATTTAATTTTTACTATCAGGAGAATTAAGATAACTAACACTGGTTTTCTTTACAG
Organism: Benincasa hispida; assembly: GCF_027475165.1. Lineage (NCBI taxonomy): Eukaryota > Viridiplantae > Streptophyta > Magnoliopsida > Cucurbitales > Cucurbitaceae > Benincasa > Benincasa hispida. The sequence goes on from NC_143488.1 coordinate 44,077,739, forward strand.
GAAAATTCTAGATGATATGGATTTAAAATTTTCAAGGATCAAAATAGAGCGTAAAAAACACAAGGGACCAACATGAAAAATAAGGGGCAAAAACTACTATAACCAGTATTGCTTAAACAAATGATGTCTGAACCAAGAGATTAAAAAATCCCTTACCATACAGCGACGACAAAAGAGATTGTCAAAAGAATCTAATGTTGAACTGAGGCTCTTGTATAAAGATATTCCTTTGTCAGACTTAAATTCTTCCAAAACTTTAGAACTCAAATCTGTTTCGTTATTTCTTTCCTTAAGTACATTATACCGCTCCTGAAAATCACAGAAAAGGTTTGATTCAAGCAATAGAAAGGATGAAGGCTCCAATTAAGTTCTTTGACAGCTAAATAACCTCGTGCATGCATAAATACACGCGCGCACACACACATATATCATGCAAATATATATAATACATATGTATGCATGTATATTCAGCACTTCAATAGACAGTGTGTTTCACCATTTTTATCCAGATTACCTGGATTTCTGATGTGGTACAGCCAATAGAATGACTTAAAATTTGAAGTACATTCTCGCCTACTCCATGTTCCTGAATAATGATCCTGGAAATACAAAAAAGGAAAAAGAATTTGAGCTTAATGCTCTATGCGGGTTCTAATTTAAAATATATATATATAAGCAGGCATAGCCACATCAATTCATTTTCCCACATATTTGGGTCATGCATTGCCTCCTCAGCATAGAAAACAGCAAACAGGTCAAGTACTCAAGTTCATCTGATCTCCTAAATAGAAATGTACCAACAATCTAGGAATACAATAAACAAACAGGAAGAAATGTATGAATAGTTGCAGATATGGGATCCTGAAATGACGACCAGCACAGGGGGAAAAAACCAGCTAAAAATCACCTCTGAATAATTAAGCAATTGTATGAAGAACCAGGAAATACAGTTCATATCAACTCATACATTGCAAGGAATATATAATTCAGCTCACCATAACACACGGTCTTCACCTTCAGAAAACTCATGTTTTTCATCCTCTGGTTCTGCAAGTTCTTCCTCACTGTCACTACAAATCAAGGCTTCACTGCCATGCTGATCATAATAAATGCGTCTTCTACCAACTACTGACTGGTCTTCAGCCATTCTCTGATTCCTGTGCTGCGAGAGACAAATTTGAGATAGATATGATAGATATACAACAACAAAGTACTTATTCTTAGTAGCTGCAGGCATAAATCTGTGTTATTCAACAAAAATAAAAAATATATATATATATAATTTCTTATTCAGAAACAAAGACAACTACATGAATATCCATCACCAGACAGCTACAGCCCATTTTAAAGGGAAAAATGACCAAAGTATCTCAAACAATAGTATACCTGTCCAAAAATATCCACGTTGTGTAAGGAGGCAACTTCTCAATGTATGGAAGTTTAATACTGATGGAGAATACAACATCCTGATTGCTAATGTAGTCCTTATCTCCAACACCATAAGCAATCCCGGATAACTTACACAGAGGAAGCTCCATCCTCGAGAGAAGCATTTTCCCCCTCCTATTTTCTTCTACAAATGATAGGGCATCTCTAGAAGTTCTAGATATCGCCTGAGCAACGTTACTTGCAAGCCTCTGTGCATTGTTCTCAAGCTTTTCCTGCACAACCATAATACGATTTTGTTTTTTGTTTCACTCTTTTTCTTGGATGTCGAAGGTTTGCAGTAGTAGTAAAATATCAAATAGAATTCCCTGCAACATACCTTTACTGAAACAAATCTCTCCGCTTGAATTTGCGTTTTGAGCATATTTACCCGGTCTGTTAAAGACCCAATAACAGTAGATTGGTCTCCCAGTGCAATCTGTAATCAGGTGGGGGAATATACATAGACATACGATCATATATTCAGGAACAAAATGAAACAATTAAACTCTCAAATCAAAAAGCTTAGATCATCATCACTTTACGATTGTGCAACATAGAAATTAAGAAGAAGATAACATCCACCAGCAAAAAAAAAAAAAAAAAGAAAAAAAAAAGAAAAGAAAAGAAAAAGAAAACATCCGCCGTGTTATCTGTAGAACCTCTAATTCCGAAATTTCAAACCATGGAGGCCAAGCAATTTCATATGGATGTCAAATAAAAGGATGATCGATTGCTAGCTTAAACGACCATCAACTTAGAAGAAGGAAAAAGTGCAACGATGGAGAAGTAGAGGGGAAGGGGAAAGACTGACAGTGAGTTCGGCGTCGGAGTCGATTGGGTTGGACACCATGGTTGGCGCATTGAGTGTGGTCTGCAACTCGGAAGAAGGAAGAAGGGAGGTTAAGGAAGTTTAGGTAATTCTAAAACCGACACGTAAGGAAGAAAGTGACGTGGCTCCACTTAGAAATGGGAATCCAGGACGATTGGGAGCACTGAAATTGGAGAAATATTTTACCCCAACCTCCCATAAAGTCCATAAACTATTTGCGGTAATTGTGCTACATGCCCCTCAAATATTATATTTGTCAAAATGACCCAAATCTAAGCAAACTTATGTACCCTTTTTTGTTTGGGTAATGATGCTTGGTTTTGTCGAACCAATGTGGAACAAAGTGTGAACGATAGAATTGGAATAAAGAGGAAGAAAAAGGAAGAAATGAGACTTTTTAGGTCCAAATACAATTTTACATTCAACTTTTTAACAAAAGTAACCTTTTTGGCTTTGTTTGGTAACGGTTTTGGTCTCGTTTGATAACAGTTTCATTTTTTTTATTTTTTTTAGAAACTTAGCCTATTTTCTATTGAATTCTTACTATTATTTACATATTTCTTAAGTACAAAAGTTGAGTTTTTAGCCATACTCTAAATTTTTAAAACTATATATTTTTTTTTTTGTTTTTAAAATTTGACTTGGTTTTTGAAAATATTGATAAAAACGTAGGTAATAAAACAAGAAATTTAGGGATGAAATGAGTGTTTATAGGCTTAATTCTCAAAAACTAAAAACAGAAAACCAAAAGGTTACCAAAACAAGGCCTTCGTTTCTAGTTTTCTGTTTTTGAAATTTATCATATTTTTCTATTTTTTAATTATAGTTTTCATCTTTGTTAAGAAAATACTTGAATTCCTAGTCAATTTCTAGAAACAAAAACAAGTATTTGAAAATTACTTATTGAAACATTAGTAGAGAGTGGTTTCTTTTTTAGTACAACAATTTAGGGTTGAGGGATTTAAATTACATACCTCGTGATTACTAGCACACTTCGATGCCAATTGAGTTATGCTCGCTTTGGTTAGTAGAGAGTGGTTAATAAAACATAGAAATTTATGAGTGAAAATAGTGTTTGTAACTTAATCTTAAAAAAAACAAAAGAAATTAAAAACCAAATAGTTATGAACGGGTCTTACTATATTGTTGTGGGTAATTCAACATCAAGCAAGGATGGAAACAACTAAATCAAAACGACAACAAGATTCGGGTTGATTGAAAGTGACATCCTAAGACCAAAATATGCCTAGAGAAGGGGGATGGTCTGGGCTTAGGTCTAAGCCATCGTGTTCGGTCTCGACCAAGGCCAAACTTGACAAAATACCTAATGGGGCATGCCTCATGCATGCCTCGACCCTAGGAATCGTCATAGGCCCAAAATAGGACTAAAGATCGACCTTGACCAACCCTAGCAAAAGGCCAAACGGGATGTGCCCTTCACACACATTCAACCTAGTGAGTTAAAGGATAACCCTACAGCAATTGTAAAACTCTATTGGCAAGGACCTAGGTCAACTACACCTATAAATACATCATGATATCTCCAAGGAGATAAAAGTCCATTCTAATACTCATACTCTCTACTTACTACACATATATACTTTATGACTTAAGCATTAGAACCTATGTGACAAACACCACATTGGTGCAGATCTTTTCTTCTTGTAGGTGACACCACACAAATGCAAACAAGCGGAAATGTCGAACTAATAAAATCCCAAATAATGGGTGTTGTCCTCAAGGATTCATGTTAAAATTCTTGCTTAGCTATTGCTATTGACCTACCAATTTTATCTAGCCAAATGACAAATTGATTCAATATTGAAATCGAAATAAACAATAAAACAATTCTAACAATTCAATTGGATATTGATTCCAGGGTGTTGCTTCATTATAAATTTCCAAACAGTCATTAACATACATATCAGTGATTTAGATTGAATGAGTTTAGAATTCTGAATCTCTTCCAAATGATTATATTAGTGCAACATTACAAACCTTCAATTGCAGCCCTTTCTTGTTTTCCAATCATTTACATGCATTGTTAAATAACAATCTAATCTATCATGTCTAACTAGAATTTCTCTCTCACAAGTAGAAAATTCAGCTTAAGAACATTTGATTAAAGGCTAGTTAAATAAAAGAAATTACGCATAGAGATTAGAATTCATTCATATTAATAAATGACCCACCTGTTAAAAACCTATTCAATTGCAATTCATAATTTAACAAAAAACCCCTAGAATTTAAATATTTATCTATACATGATCATAAAATTAATAATTCCAATACAAAAACTAATCATGACAGCATAAAAGGGATGAAGAGATAAATAAAACAAGTAATTCAATCTTCCTTCACCGTCATCGTGTCACGATCTTGAGCTCTAAATCCTTATCGTTGAGTTCTGGATAGATCTTCAGCAGCAATTCTCTTTTTCAGATAACTCCCCTCTACTTTAGGTTAGAATGCTCTGAATCATTGATGCCTTACAAGTACTTCTCTGGTCGCAGCACCGCAACGCTCTAAGATAGTACCACGACGCTACCTCAATGTCTTGCTCTCAGATTTCAACGTTGAACCCAATGCCTTTAGAGTGTAGTTGCTTGACCTCTCCTTGATTTCTGGCTTCATTTTTCCCTCTTAATTGCATGGTTGGCCGTAAAGTCTCCCATATTTAGACTTTTACACCATCTTTTGTCCACTTAAACTCAAATTACTCCTATAACTTGGTTTTCTAAAACTTACTAAATAAACCACATTAAATAAAACCAACTAGTAATAATGACTCTAAATTTAAAGGCAACTAAAGCACTTTTCAAGTGCTTCCCTAAATTAAAAATTTATCATCGTTTTCACGTGAAGGACATGTGTGCATTCTTCTGCCCAAATTTTGTGTTTATATACTTTATGACTTACGCATAAAAACCTGTGTATCACACCAGTGTGTAGATCTTTCTTTCTTACTAGTCACATCATTTCCTAAATTACAAATTCATTGTCGTTGTCACGTGAAGGACATGTGTTTATTCCCTTGCCTAAATTTTGGCATCAATTGTGTTTTTTTTTTTTTAATTTGTAATGATTTAATATATGTACTTTCAATTTTGTAATAATTTAGTTCTTAAAATTTATGGATCAAGAAGAGAAATTGCTATATTTAAATAATAGTATTTGAAAAGTAACTAAAACATTTTCTTGTAAAAAAGACTAAATGTATATTTTAGTAGAATTTAATAGTTTTACAGTACGAAAAATATCGATTAAGATTTTGCAATTTTTTCAATAGGAGAATTTTTAACTTTCCTCTTTTGCCTCTAAATCTTTTGACCATGCCTTGTATGTTTCATGCCCATTCTCCCTTTTTTCTCTTCATTATAATTTTACATTCTCTTCTTTCTTTAGATTTTTCAACCATTCTTATTTTATCCTCATATTCTATAGTACGTTTTTACCTACTATATATTTTCTTGTTTTTTTTTTTTATGGAGCCCTTTATTTTTATTTTTTTTATTAATAAAGAATTATTAAATTGAAAATTGAAATCCTATCAACACATCCTAAATTAAAGATTTGTTTGTTTTTCTTTCGTCCATCTTCATTTTATTAGGGCGAAGTCTTCCACAAAGAACGAAAATTGAATATCTTTGTAGTTCATAAGAGAAACATTGAAATGCGACCAATAACTTATTTAATAATATTTTATGAACATCCACTTTTTTCCAACAAAAATAAAATTCTATAAATAATTATATTTGTTTTACTTTTAGATTTTAAAAAGATACAATTGTTTACTAATAACTTATTTAAAAGCACATATAAATATAACATGTAGTACATATATATACTATCCATGTATATGCTTATGTATACATCCATATATCTCTATAGATATACATATATATATATATATCAAGTGTCTATTATCAATGAAGTTTTAGATAATCTATTTTTACTCAAAACCATTTTAAAATGCTAGGCAGGGACAAGTATGATGTTTATGACATAATTTTTATGGTAAACTTTATATTTTGATTGAGAATTTATTTTAAGTTCAATTAGTAAATAATTGTCATCAAATAAAGTAAAAAAGAAAGTACCTAAAACTATATATTTATTGTTTATTGTACAATATATTTATAAAATTTATATCATGTAATTCTGGATTTTTAAATTTTTTTATTGAAACTTAGAAATGAAATAATTTTGAATAATTGATTTGATCATGATTATACTTTTTAAACACAAATATTAAAATTGTCAAATATTAAAATTAAATATATCTATTTCTTCTTCATTCAAATCATAATATAAATAACAAATTCGTAGTGGTAAATTTTGAGACATAATTTTTAATATAAAAATAAGATTATTTAATGAAAGATTTGTAATTGAGTTTAAATTTTAAATATTTGACATGAGTAAAAGTAAAGAAAAAGAAAAATATTTTAAAGTAGATGAGATGAATAAAATTAAAATACATGTGATATAATATTAATAAAAATTGAAAAATAAAATAGATTAACCAAAATAATCTTATTATATCCTTAGGATAATTGTTTGGGGCATTTCTTGAAATAGGGTGATTTCTAGAGACTGGGGAAAGAAGATATTGTAAAAAAGTGTTCACGGGTTTACAATGAAATTTACTAATCTTGAAAAAAAAATATAAAATTTTACTATGTTTACTAGAAAGGTCTAAAATTGAAAGAAAAAAAAGGAACAACCTAAAAAATAAATAAGAAAATGAGAGGGGCATTCTTCTACAAAACAAAAAAGGCATGAAAACAGTTGTTTTTAATTATAAGTGAGTATGATTGTACCTGATTTTTTCCCTCTTCTTTCTTTATTACCCAAAGATGCCCATTTCATTTTTTTCTTCTTAAGAGAAGACGTGAAACCCGAACCCTACGTTCCCTACTTAAATATGTTTATTATTGAGATTAGTAAAAATGAGAGATTTAATATTTAAGATATTGTGCAATTGTAGGAAAATAGGTAAAGGATAAGGAAATGAAGAAGGAAAATGTTTAAGTAGGAAACTTGACTCTTGGGTGTTTATAAGTTAGCCTAATAAGAAGAAATTTTGGCTAAGTGTTGGCTGTGAAAAGAGTGGCCAAGCATCGAGTAAGCATTAGGTACGCATCGAGTAAAAACCATGCATGATCGAGGAAAGGATTGTGCATCAAGTATGCATGATCGAAGAAAGGATCGGGCATCGAGTATGCGTGAGCAAGGAAAAGATTGGGCATCGAGTTTGCCATAGAGTATCATCGAGTAAAGGCCAGATTGTGCATCGAGTAAAGGCTATGCGTGATCGAGTAAAGGCCACCGTGCATCAAGAGAAACCCATTGTGCATCGAGTAAGGGTCTTCGTGCATCGAGTAAAGACCATCGTGCATTGAGTAAAGACCATTGTGCATTGAGTAAGGGCCATGCACGAGCGAAGAAGCGCTCGATTGCGCTCAAGGATGGGTGCAAGACGTTGAATGTAGAGCAATGAGCATGCGATTGATGAGTTATGCGATAAGGCTTGAGCTGTGCGATGAAACTAGGAAGCTGTGCGACGAGACTAGGTTGATGCATGCAGCAAGAGGCCTTAGGCAAAAAGCTTGTGCAAGCATTGACACACATAAGGTAAGCATTGAATTATGCATGCATTGAAGAAATATCCGTTAACCATGAGGCTAGGCGTTGAAAGAAGAAGGTGGCCATTGGACTATGCGTTAGTCTTGAGTTGTTAGTTGGACGCAAGGTGTTGGTCAAGACTATCAAGGTTGTGTGAGGTGGCAAAGCTGTTAGGCGTTGATGAGCCTTGCTATGCATTGATGTAAGGGTTGAAGGGTGAAGGGCATGCGTTGAGAAGCTTGTCAAAGAGCCAAGGTTATTTTGAGGTTAGTTAATCGCATTAGGAGGGCAAGACAGGGCCTATGTAATGAAGCCATGCGATCAAGTGGGCATGCGACCATTTGGTAGGGCTATGCATTGACAAGAGGAACCTTGGAGATTGAGCATTTTGGGATGTTAAGGAACAAAAATATAGCAAGATAAGCTAGGTGGCTCAACCAAGTGAAATCTTAGCCAAACCAAATAAGAGGTGGACGCATACATGTATAGAACAGATAGAGAAGACACCTCAAAGTAGGAGGTGGAGGGAAGTAGGTGGTGGCAAAGTAAAGAGAAGATACTCCAAAAGTTTAGAAGAAGGAGATGTCATACATTGAGAGCCTTAAGGGATGATGATGATGGCTTCTTAAAGGCCTATAAATAGCACCCTAAGACTTCACTTCGACCCATAACACAAATTTCCTTCAATAAGACATTAGGAAAAGTGATCGAGGGCAAGTTTGGAGAAAGCCTTGCATTGATCATGAAGAACATGCGTCGATAGCTAGACCATATGTTGATCAAGAAGGCAGAAGGTGCAGGTGTTGTCCGGCATTGAGGGCAGACTGTAACCCAAGTTCAAATGAGAAGTTCTCCCAAATTACTCGTGAAAATCAGGTAATTCTTAAGCTAAAATCTCAAAAGTTGAGTGTAGTTTATGTATAAAGGCTGATGTGAAGAAATTTTAAGTTAAGGGCTGTCAAAATTGAAGGAAACCAAGAGGTGTTCACATAATCGAGGACAGCTGGTTAAGGTGGAGGATTTTGAGATTCTGAGCTCTTGAGTTGGAATTTGAAGCTCGAGGTAAGTAAGGTAAGAAATTTCTAAACATATTTGTAGAAGAAAGTGTCTCAAAATAAGGTTTGGAATAATGAGTATTCTAAGCTTCAAAATGAATCTAGAAATTAGGATTCAGAGGAAACTAGAGAACTTGAAAAGAGAGAAAGGTTCCAACAAAACAAAGTGGGTGGTTTATATTTTTGAATGTTTGGATGTATTATATATTGGTACCAGTTTGATAAATTTGGCATGATCTGAAAATATGTTTTCTTGTATTATAATTATTGTTCTTTTGTTTGGATGACTGTTTTCTCTGTGAGTCTTAGTTTGGATGTTTGCTCCTATTGGTTTGATTGGAAACTTGAAATTATACCTAGGATATTATTAGCATACTTCATGGACGTTTGACTGGAATTGTTAATATATTAGGTTGGGGTTATCCACAAGCCCGAGTATGTCTAGTAGGAATTGTCGACATGTGCACATTCGACGGGTTGTTTGGGATATTGGAAATTGTTTCCTCAAATCTATTTATGGTGATTTTCTATGTAATTGGAGGATTATGTGATCATGCCAACTTCATCTCATTTATTAGATTGAATGTATATATTCGATGGTCATATATGATGTGATATTACTTTCCCAAAAATGTTTTGAAAGCAAATAATATTTTAGTTCGAACTTACCACTCACTGAGCACTCTCACTCACATTTTCTAAATCCCCCCTCCTCCCAGGTATCAGAAAGAGGGCGATGATTTTGATTAGAACCAGTCGATGAAGTGATTGCAGAAATCATCCCGTCTCAACAGCTATATTAGGAGGGTTCAAACACATGGTAGTAGTGTAACCTTATAATTGATAAACGATAATGTATTGTATAAAACACTTCTAACTGAAATAACTCAATTATGATTTGTAATAGGAAAAGGAAAAAAAATCCTAGACAGTAGAAGTTCCTAATGTTTGTAGTTCTCACACCCTTTTTCGGGTTAGAGTGGTGAGCTTGGGAGGGGTGTGACAGCAGACATGTAAAAAAAAATGTAAAATAGCCCACAAAAATAAGAAAAAAAGGTATAAACAATTAAAATTGAGGATATAGTAGATATTTATTTAAAAATGAATGACAAAATAGGAAGATAAAGATTCCCTTCTCTCATAATCCCTGATCGACTATGTGTATGGGTGGATTATGGAACCAGGGATAGAATGGTCAACACACAACAAATGAAGAGGAGAAGAATAAGAACAAAAGAAAGATGGGCCTTGGTCGAGGTCGAGCCCATCGAGAATGCCCCCAGGTTGTCTGGCCTAGCATAAGCTTGGCCAAAAAGGGATGATACCCTAAAAGTGGCAGGTATGAATGTTATATTGATTGGCCTCGGCCCAAAGGGAATTCCTGAATAAGCATCTTAGTCATAAACCCTAATCGGATAAGGGATTGGAGGAGGGGCAAAACTTATAAATAAGACATAGAAGAATGTAAACGACAAGTAAGTTCTAAAACCAATATCAAATTCTTTCTTCTCCTTCCAACCTTCTGACTTAAGCATCGGAGTGGTTGTGGCTTACACCACACCAGAGTCCAAGTTTCTCTTTGCCTGTAGGCGAGCGCTTTATCCCTAAAGTAACAAATTTACCATTGTTGCCTAGTGGAGATTAGGTACGCTCGCTTAGTCAAAATTCAACATCAACAGTTGGTGTCGTCTATGGGGAAGAATACTCGAAAGCAAGCCTAGAAAATCTTTTTAAAATCAGTTAGAGGTTCGCGAACATAAATTTTGGCGAAGATGAGTCAGACTAAGAAGGCCACTACCGACAAGTCCAGAAGGAAAAGACCCCTCAACCCCGGCCAGAAGACTAGCCTACGAAGGACAAATTGTTGGATTTAGTGTCTTAAATCTTGTGGATATTGTAGTTTATAAAATGTAAATATAAATTATTTATTTAATAAAATAAGATGTATTTTATTTGACATTTGAATTGCATTAACTTAATCCAATAAACTAAAATCCAATGATGTTTAATGTAACTTGAATAGTATGTGGTAGACATACAAGTGGATCATGTTCAAGTAATAATCTAAAAGGTCTATAGTACATTGTTCAGATTGGGTGCCTTATCCTGATAACACTGTGGATACGACCCGCTTTGTAATTGTTACATGAGTTGTAAGTGTTACAGGCGATATGATCCATATTGTTCATGTGAAAACATATGAGTGGGGGTATCTTGTATAAAGAGTTTATATAAGACTGGACCACAAAATGATCACTTTCTTTGAATTGTACTGTTGCTCGTAGAAACTAACATTTCACTAGGATAACCATAGATGACTTGACCTTAATCCTGAGTGAGTTGTGAACTCCTATCTACGAGGATAATCCTTTGATCTGTATGGGTAAGAGTGGACAGTTTTGCTGATTCAATATGGCTACCATTTTGGAGATTTGTTCGAGTAGGGAATTGGGAACACAACTATACAAGATGAAATTCTCTCCTTCTCGTAGTTAAGAAAAATAGATAAAGTGCTATTTTAATAGCTGATTCTGGGTCTTAAATAATGAGGTCTCACTCTTTCATTGGCCTGAAAGGGGTCAGTTTATAGTTAACTATAGATTAGTTGTTCATTAAAGGAATTAGTGACATTTAAGAAGTTAGATGTAACTACAGGGGTAAAATGGTAATTTGTTCCAGCTTTAGTTATGAGCAATTTATGAAAGGTCAACTTATTATTGATCGATTGTATCCGTGGACACAAAAATATATCTACAGTACGAAGAGCGTAGCTGTCAATCTTTAATAGAGTGACCGACAGTTAATGAATATTGATTAATCTAATTAAAAAGTTTAATTGATTAATTTCGTTCCATTGAAGCTTCTAATCTGTAGGTCCATAAGGTCATCTTGTTAACTCACTAAGGATAAAAATAAGAAATAATTGTTTTTGGAATCATTTGAATTGTTCAAATTATTTATGGGAATTTAAGTAATTATTTATATTAATATCATTAATATTGATACATTATATTATATTGTTAATTATAAATAAGATTTATAACTAAAACTATATAATATGTGAGGGAGAAATATTTGAAGAGATTCAAATATTATTTATATAGATAAAATTTGTATAAAAAATATAGGTTAAAATTTAATGTGAATATGATTCATAAAACTATAGGTTATGCAAAAGAGTTGCATTATAATATGATTATAATGCATATTATATGGTTTGTTAATTAAATAACCAACCATATAATTGAAAGGTTTGAAATACCTCGAAGCGGAAGCAAACGAATGCGTAGTGTCTCGTTTTTGTTTTATAGAACATGAAATTACAGAGTAACAAAAACATGACAAACATTTTACACTAAGCATGCTTTTCTACTGTGAATTTCAGAGAGGAATTAGGTAATTCGAAACTCACCCTTGAAGAACCTTCTTCTTTGTTATTCCTCTTCATAACAAGAATAATCACGAGTAATGCTTTCCTCGTTATTCTCAATGATGAGCGATCAATAGAAAGGTGTGGGCTTCTATTGACTAATTTTGGTGAGGGAAGAATTTTCTTTTTGCTTGAAAGATTAGCACACAAAGATCCAAGGAAGAAGATGAAGATTATCAAACAGTTGTTCTTTCTCTATGTAGTTTACGTATATGAGAGAGTTGAGGGGATAGAGGGAGTTATCAAATAACTCTCTCCCCTTTTTTAATTTAAAATAAATTCAAAATTCAAAATTTTGAATTTTAATATATATATATATATAATAACTAATTTAATATATATAAATATTCAACTATATATTATATTACCGTTTTACCCTTGTAGTTACATCTAACTTCTTAAGTACCACTGATCCCTTTAATGAACAATTAGTCATAGTCCAACTATAATTAAACCCCTTTCGAGCCAGGAGAGGGTGTGACACCACATTGTTCAAGACTTGAAACCAGTCTTTAAGGTGACAATTTATCTACTAACCTTAACAATAGTGAAGGAGTGGATTTCTTCTTATGTAGCTATGTTCCCAACTCCTAAATTAGATGAATCCCCAAAATGGTAGATATATTGAATCGGCAAAACTGGCCACTCTCACCCATGCAGATCATAGAACCGCCCTTATAGGCAGGAGTTCACAACTCACTTAGGATTAAAGTCAAGTCACTTATGGTCATCTTAGTGAAATGTAAGTCTCTTCTAGCAACGGTGTTATAAAGTGAGACTATTCATTTCGTGGTCCGGTCTTATACAAACTCTTTGTATAGGATATCCCCACTCATGAAGGAGTCGAATTCCCAAAGAAGCGTGTGAATGCCTTGCATTTAGATATCCAATTTTTATAGAAACAAAAATAGTAAAATAAAACATGCATTTGTAGGATAAATATTCAAACAAAACTATAAGCTTCCTAGAAAAGAGGAAGAAAAAAAGAAATCAAAATTCATCTTTGTTGATTCTTCTAGCTTTCCTCTTCCACCGTTATTAATGATTTCGAACTGCTCCAATGAAGAAGGACACCACCAACAAAGTTACCTTGCTATTCTCTAAGATTCTAAAGAACTTGGAAGACTGGTCTCTAAGAACTTTTGAGGAGGAAAATGGTAGAGAATTTGTAGAAAAAAGGTGGAGGCTATAAAAAAATAACCTTTTTTCCTAAATGAGCTATAAGGATATATTTATATGGAAAATGGTTAACCCTTCTTCAAGTATTTCTCTTTATACCCTTAGTGCTAATTAATTATATAACCTTGATTTAATTAATTGGCACATTAATTAAATGACCATACATTAAATCCTATTTAATTAATTATCGTAAAAATCATATATTTATACTAACCTCCAATCTCCATTATTTCTTAATCAATTAATTAACCATTAATTAATCAATTAAATCATATTTAATATGAAGTTAATTAACATATAAATATCACATATTTATATGTATACATCTCTTTGTGAATCCAATTCATATAAGTCTAATATTTGAATCTTATTCAAATATATATCTCTTACATAATTTGGATTATAGATCATATCTATAATGAACCATTATATATTAATCTCATTAATATAAAATTCCCTCATTTGATTTGAACAATTTAAAACATTCCTCATTACTATCCTTTAGTGAACTAACAAGGGGACCTTATGAACCTATAGATTAGAAACTCCAATGATATTAGATCAATTGACTAAACTCCTTTAATCCAATTAATCAATATTCAGTAACTACCGATCACTTCACTAAAGACTGATAACTGCACTATTCACACTGTAGATACATTTTTATATCCATGGATATAACCAATCAAAAGAGCGATGATCTTTCATAAATGCTCATAACTACAGCTGGGTCAACATACCGTTTTACCCTTGCAGTTACATCTAATTTTTTAAGTACTAATGATTCCTCTAATAAACAAACAGTTTATATTCCAACTATAACACCTCTCGGGCCAGTGAGAGGTTGAGACCTCATTGTTCAAACCTCGAAACCAACTATTAAGGGAGCAATTTATCTATTTTTCCAAGGAATGGGAAGAAGTGAATTCCATCTTGTGTAGTGTGTTCCTAGCTCTCTAATCAGACAAATCCCCAAAATGATAGGCTTATTGAGTCGGCTATCATGGTTAATCTCACCCATACAAATCAAAAGATTGCCATCATAAACAGGAGTTCACAACTCACGTAGGATTTGTTGGTGTTGATGCCCTGCCCTAAATCTCGTAGGGTTCTGTAGCTTGTATACACCTGTATGAACAAACGCTTGTGATGTAATAATATGAGATATTTTCTTCACTATTGGCTATGAAATATGAAATATTTTAGTTGCATTAACCACAAACCAATAAACTAAGATCACTGGTTATTGTTGTAACTTAAACATGTATGTGGAGACATACTAGTAGATCATGCCTTAAGTGATAATCTAAATGGTCTGTAGTATATGGATAAAGAAGGAAAACCTTATCCTGATGACACTACGGATATGGCCCGCTTTGTAGATGTTACAAGTGTTGTAAAGTGCTACAGATGGTCTAATCCTGATCATTCATGTGGAGACATGCGAGCGGGGTGTCCTATACAAAGGAGTTTGTATAAGACCGGACCATGACATGTTTAGTCTCGTTATATAACGCCGTTCATGAAAGAGACTTTCATTTCACTAGGATGTCCATAGGTAACATGACCTTAATCCTGAGTAAGTTGGGAACTCCTACCTATGAGGGTGATCCTTTGATTTGTAAGGGTGCGAGTGGCCAAATTGCTGGTTCAAACCTATCACTTTGGGGATTCGTCTAATTGGGGAGTTGGGAACTCAACTACACAAGATGGAATTCACTCCTTCCCCGAAATAGGGGTAGGTAGATAGATTGCTCCCTTAAGGGTTGATTTGAGGGCTTGAACGATGTGGCGCCACATACTTTCTCATGGCCTGAGAGGTATTCACTCATAGCAGGGCTATGATGTATTGTTCATTAGAGGAATCAATGGTACTTAAGAAGTTAGATGTAACTATAGGGGCAAAGCGATAAATTTGCACAACTGTACTTACGAGCGATCTGTGAAGGTTTATCGTACTGTTGATTGGTTATATCCAATGGACATAGAAATATATCTGTAGTGAGAATAGTGTAGCTGTCGATCTTTAGTGGAGTACCCGACAGTTAACGGATGGTGGATTTCGTGATTAAAGAGTTTAGTCAGTTATTCACATACCACTGGAGCTTCAAGCTACCGGTCCATAAGGTTCCCTTGGTAGCTCAATGAATTCAAGTTGAGGATTAGTTTGAAATATTCAAATTAACAAGAGGAAATTTGATTATATATGATATATAATTAAATTGGTTCAATTATATATGATTTAATTGATTTAATGTATTAGATACATTGATTGGAGGAATTGATATAAATATGATTTATATTAAATAAAGGAGAAAAGAACTATGGTTTAAATATTACATATCATGTGATATTAAAACTATAGGTTATATATATAATATGATAAGTTAGTTATTATATTAAAAACACTTATGAGATAATTATTTAGTTGATTATTTATTTTCTCCATTAATCGTACAAGTGGGAGGTTAATTTCAGTTTTGAATAACTGAAGGATAAAATGAAAAGAGTTTTCATTTTACAAATGATCGCTTTATTAATTACTTCACTAATCGTTTGCTCACAAAAGACTACAGATAACCTCACGAGAGACTAAACGATCGAGCGAGATTTTCTAGACGATCGACTCTAAACGATTGAGCAAAAGACTAAACAATCGAGCAAGATTTGCTAAACGACTATGTAAACGATTGAGAGAAAGACTAAATGATTGGTTAGACGATTGCTCATGAGAGCGAGATTTACTAGACGATTGGTTAGACGATTCTCACAAGAGCGAGAGATTACTAAACGATCAAGTACTCTTAGTCTATGCAATAGATAAGACCTTTCTCCCACTTACTTGATCGTGTAGTTCGATCGTTTTCTTCCTTCTTCCCTCTACCAAATTCACACAGAGCCCACACCTCCTAGATTCTCATTCTTGTGAGAATCATCTAGCCAATCGTCTAGTAAATCTCGCTCTCGTGAGCAATCATCTAGCCGATCATTTAGTCTCTCACTCAATCGTTTACATGATCGTCTAGCAAATCTCGCTCGATTATTTAGTCTCTTGTGAAGGCTATCGTGTAGTCTTTCGTGAAATATTAGTTTATTAAAATAACGGTGTTATAAAGAGAAATTAATTATTTCATGGTCTGGTCTATGTATAAACTCATTTAGACAGGATACCCCCATTCACATGTCTTTACATGAACAATATGGTTCATATTATTTGTAACACTTACATCTCATGTAACAATTACAAAGTGGGTTGTATCTGCAGTATTACCAGAATAAGACATAAAGCCTTCATCACTTTACTGCAGATCTTTTAGGTCATTACTTGAATATGAACCATCTGTATGTCAACCACATATTGTTCAAGTGACATCATATAATCTTGGATCTTAGTTTATTGGATTAAAATACCTCTGATTTTATTAGATAAATAATTTGTGTTAACAAAACTACAAACCACGAGATACACTAGATTTAAGACATCAATTCCAATAGCTTACATGTCTCTACATGAATGATCAGGATTAGATCATTTGTAGCATTTTACAATAATTGTAACAACTACAAAGCACTGGGATAAGGTACCCGACCTTATCCATCTACTACAAACTGTTTAGGTTATTATTTAAATATGATCCACCTGTATGTCTCCACATACATGTTTATGCGTGACATGACTTTGAAAATGCAAAAGAAGTATGATAAGTATTGGGAGGAAAGTGAGAAAATAAATTTCTTTTTGTATGTTGCTTTTGTTTTGGACCATTACATCTAATAACCTTGGATCTTAGTTTATTGGTTTTGGGTTAATGCAACTAAATGTCACATAAAATACATCTTATTTTATTAGCTAAATAATATGTTTGTACAAATACAATTTACAAACTACAAGACCACGAGAATTAGGACATCAACCCCACAATAAATACATATTATATTACTAGTTGTTTAATAATATAATTATAACTCCTCATAATAGGGGAATTATATTCAGATTGTGAAAGGGAGTTATTGTAACTCCCTCTCTCTCACTCTTCTCTTAACTTGTTAATGTTAGAAATCACGATACATAATACTTTTTCTTTGGGAAATCCCAAGAAGCTTGCTCTCACACACATTCAACCTTCCCGTAAAATTCCTTCTGCCAAAAACCAAATCAAGGATCCCACACATCCAATTCCTTGTTTTAAGAGAATAACAAGGTCTCTAAGTGGTATGTTCATTCCTACCGTGTACGATTTTTGAAAAGTTTTGTTGTTTGAGCAAAGGTGTGTTACTGCTTAATTCAATGAGAAATTTTGTGAAGAAGTAGAACTTCAAGGGTCAGTCTCATACCTCTAAATCTTGCATTAATATGTATGCTTAAGATTTATGAATGTTTATTTTGGTTTTGATTATTATCTTCTCTGTATTTCACTGTCCATCAATTGAATTTCAAATTGTACGACGTTTACATGCTTCCGCAAGAAATTCGATTCCTTCAATTGGTATCAGAGTCATTTCGTACAATTTTTTTTTTCAATTTGATATGAAATTGAGAGAAATGGTGAATTCTATCTTGCATTTTGATTGTAGTTTACGAATTGGATGTTTACAAAGGTTTTGCACTTAGATTTACTGCTTTAATCCGGTTAAAGTTGTAAGGGCCTAATTGTTTTAGGCATTTAATTACGCTATCGAGTCTGTGAGTCCATATCTTTAAGCTTTGGCAAGAGTTGCTGGAGAACGCAAGCAAATTTGGAGCATTCCTGGTGAAAATCGAAACAGAGAGTAGCTTCTGGCTTAGATTGTCACGATGCTCTTGTCGAAGCACGACGACGCTTGTCACAAAGTGCAACGACACAACATGAAATCCTACCAAGCACCACAATGTTCTTGCTGCAACGCCGCTGTGCTTTGGAAGCAAAAGCCAGAGCGCGACGACACTCTCTCACAGAGTCACTACTATCCGAGAATGTCATACGTGCGTGGTTCAAGGCCAACATGATGCTTGGAGCAGTTTTTAGCTTTTTTTTCTTTTTTCTTTTTTGTTAATGTAATTTTATTTGTTTTAATTAATTAAATTAATATAAATGTTATATGAATTTAATTAATTCTTAGAAGTGTAAATTTTTAGTCCAATTTTGCTGTTTAATTAATTCTACATGTGATGTGGGATTAATTATATATATTGCATAATGTATGTCATATAGTTTAAAATCCCACTATATGATAAATATTTTACCATGCATCATATTTATTATAATTGTTATAATATAAAGTTGCATGATATAATACGCATGCTCATGCATTATATTGAATATAGTTATTATATTATATGATTGCATGCATAATTAACATGTCCATGCATCATACTAAAGTATAAAAGTTAGATTATATGATGTGTATGATGGATGTGTTTATTTTCATTAATTTATAATATAAGTGTTATATTATTTAATAAAAATGAAATTATTGGGGTTGATGCCCTAAATCTCGCAGGGTTCTATAGTTTATAAACATTGTATGAACAAACTCTTATGTGATTAAGAATATATGATATTTTATTCACTTTGTCTATAAAATATGTGATATTTTAGTTGCATTAACCACAAACCAATAAACTAACATCCAAAGTTATCATTGTAACTTAAACATGTATGTGGAGATATACAGGTGGATTATGTTTAAGTAATAACCTAAATGGTCTGTTGTAGATGGATAAGGTTGGGTTTATCCTGGTGACACTACGAGTATGACCCACTTTGTATGTGTAACAATTGTTATAAAGTGCTACAAATAATATGATCATGATCATTCATGTATTAGACATGTGAGCGGGGATCTTCTATATAGAGGAGTTTGTATAAGACCAGACCACGAAATGTTTAGTCTCATTATATAACGTTGATCATAATAGTGACTCACCTTTTACTATGATGACCATAGATAACATGACCTTAATCTTGAGTAAGTTGTGAGCTCCTGCCTATGAGGGCGGTCCTTTAATTTGTATGGATGAGAGTGGCCAGATTGTTGACTCAACAAACCTACTATTTTGGAGATTTGTCAGATTGGGGAGCTAGGAATACAATTACATAAGATGGAATTCACTCCTTTACCAAAGCAGGGGTATGTAGATAAATTGCTCTCTTAAGGGTTAATTCCAGGTCTTGAACAATGTGGCACCACACCCTCTCTTGGCCCGAGAGGGGTTTAGTCATAGTGGGACCATGATCTATTGTTCATTAGAGGGATTAGTGGTACTTAAGGAGTTAGATGTAACTATAGGGGCAAAACGGTAATTTGGCCCAACTGTACTTACGAGCAATTTGTAAAAGGTCGTCGTACTGTCAATTGATTATATCCAATCGATACAGAAATATATCAACAGTGCGAAGAGTGCAGCTGTCAGTCTTTAGTGGAGTGTCTGACGGTTAACAGATAGTGGATAATGTAATTAAAGAGTTTAATTAGTTATTCATGTACCTTTAGAGCTTCAAGTTACAGGTCCATAAGGTCCCATTGGTAGCTCAAAAGGATTTAATTAAGAATCAATTTTTGGGTTAATTTGAATTGTTCAAATTAATAAAAGGGATTTAATTATATATAATATAATTAAATTGTTTCAATTATATACAATATAATTGTCAGTTTAATGGGAGGAAATAAATATTTGAATGAGATTCAAATATATTTTCTATGAATGTGATTCGTAGTTGTTAAATTTAATATAAATATGATTTATATTAAATGTCATAAAATAGAGAAAAAAAAATTATAGTTTATATTGTACATGATACAATATTAAAACTATAGATTATATATTATATTTGATATAACATATAATTTAATATAAATATAATATGATAAGTTAGTTATCATATTTATTTATATTATTTTATTATTATTTGAATAATAACTTCCACACCTTTTCTTTCCAACCACCTTAGTGGGTGGTTATTGATTTTGTGGCAAGAGGAATAAAAGAAAAGTAGTTTTCTTCTTCTTCCTCTATGATTGGACGATTTGCAACTTGCTGAACGATTGAGAAAACTTTTTTGTTTTTATTTGTGAGAGATTTATCAATCTTCTTCTTCCTCCACCCAAACTATCCCTCCTAACCAAAATAGTCAGAGCCCACTACTCCTGAGTTCTCACCCCGAGAATACTAAGGATTCTTTGTGGTAGTGTCTGGGTTGCTGTTCGAGGATTCTTGAAGAAGGTCTTCAAGAAGTTGCTGAGTTCGTGATTGCTTGAGGGATACGTGAAAGAAAAGGTCTTCAAAGGTAATGTATCTTGAAACCCTTTTTCTTGTAAAAAACATGTTGTAATTTATTTTGAATGCATATATGTATACTGTAAGTTATGTTTTCAATAATTAATAGAATTTGGAAGATTAACTTCCACTCAAGGATCTCCTCAAACGTGTTCCTTCAATTGGTATCAGAGCCAGATTGTTGGTTTCTGATTCCAAATTCCATTCTTGTATTGAATTTGTTTATACTACTAGTGGGTTTTACAATCTGCATTGCACTTATATGATGAATGTTTGTGGATGGTTTGTTGGTGGATGTTTCGAAATAGAAATCTCTGTTTATGGCTTTCTATTTAATTTACAAAGTTGGTTTGTAAGGGCCCCTGCATTTTTGGGCAATAAATTGCAATCGAGTCTGTATTTGTTTAAGTTTTGAGTCGCTCGTGAAACTTTAGAAGAAGGGTTGCAGTGCGTTTCGGTAGAGAAGGCAAAACAGAGGTTGATGCATCGTGTAACTAAGAGCTAAATGATCATTTAGTTTTTTGTTATGCAATCGTGTAGAGTTTTCTACATGATCGTGTAGAGTTTGCTACACGATCATGTAGTATTTGTTAAACGATCGCATAGCTAAAGTTTCCTACACGATCGCGTAGGCACTCGATTGGTAGATGATCGCGCGGTATATGATACTCGATGCATCCTTGCGTGCTAAACGATCGTGTAGACTATTATGCTCATCACATAGTCATTAGCTACATGATCGCATAGTATATGATACTCGACACATGGATGTTTACTACACGATCGCGTAGAATTTCATGCTTATCGCATAGTCATGAGCTACGCGATCACATATAAATGATCATATATACTTGATGCCTCGCTGCTCGACGATTAGGTGTTTGTTACACGATCAGTTGCAAGGGTTCTTTGTGGAGCAGTTCAAGGCGAGCAGTTCAAGACCTGGTTCACTTGTTTCGAACCAGTGGACTCAATTTTGTAATAGATTAGCCTTTTAATTTCTATTTTAGAGATGTTCTATCCTGGTCCATCAACTTCAGTTTAAATATACATGTGATGTATGATTATATTATATGCCATAATGTATGTCATATAGTTTTAAAATCCACCATAGGTTATGCATTTATTTTCATGCATCATTTTATATTATAAGTGTTATAATATATTAGTATGCATGATTTAAATTACATAAAGCATACTCATGCATTATATAATATAAGAGTTATGGTATATGTGTGCATGCATTATAGCATATCTATGCATCATTTTTATTGTAAATGTTATAATATAAGGTTGAATGGTTGTATGGAATGTATGCTATAGCATGGTTCATTACTTAGTTATATAAAAGTTATATATTAGTAATGAATGAATATTGCATGAAGCATGACATTACCTTAGGCTAAATTATAAAAGTTATAATTAACTTATGTATGTCTTTCATGTAATGATTGGTTTTAATTGTTTCATCTACTTATCATTGTTATAATAAATGAAATTAGAATTAAAATCAATAATAAAGAGTTGCATGCAAACCTTAGGCTATATTCATTTTTTAAAATTGTTTTAAAATTTGATTGAGATAGATCTAAGATCATGTTTCTAATGAGATTAGAAATCTAAGTTTAACCTTTTAAATCAGTTTAATAGGATTAAATTGATTTCTAATAAAAGATTAAATATGTAACAAATATATCTATAAGGGACCTTTTTTCTAAGGCTAGTTCTCTCTAAGTTGGGGTACTTAAGTTGATGGAAACGTGGCATCCCTACCTGAGAACCTACCTAGAAAGATGAATTAGATAGATTTGCTACATGCATGCAAATTTGATGAAAGTCTATTAAAGAGTTTAATGAGACTTGAATAAAAGTTTTTTAATCATTAAAGATGAGTTGTTTTTGAGCAAATTAAACAAACACTTAGATAAAATAAGCAGCCAGATTTTCTATGTTAATTAACCCTAGATAGAACACTCAGTGGGAGGAAAATGGGGTATATGATACTTCAATTTTACTTTTACACGTTTCTCCCTAAAAGTTCACACCATGAAATCTACTCTCGGCCTTAAGGCACCATGGGTGTCCCCCTACAGGTGGCATTTGTTTAGGTCAATACCAAGGTGAATGGAAAGAGTTTTTATAGTAAGTGGGAGTGAGATGTGTGAAGAAATATCCCTCAGTCTCTTTCATTAGATTGGATAAAGTTTCATGCATCGCCTCGAGGTATCGTGGGTGTCCCTCTAAAGGATGGAAGTATTGCATGACGCTTTATTTGATCTCCAGAAATGGATAGGGCTGCTTTAGTCTCTTTTTCCAATCGACTTTCTCTAAGGTTGGCTCATTGGGCGGGACTCTAGAACCTAAAATGAGGGGCTACACTTACACAGAATTGTTAAGAATGTTAACAAATTCTGGACCGAACAATGATGACTATTAGTTACAGTTACAAGAAGTTGTTTCTGTCTAATGGTTGAGAATGTCTCATTTTAGTAAAGGAGCACTTAATCACCCTACGATGACTTTTGTTCTACCTCACTGAAACATTATTGAAAAATAGATGTCACTTAGGGTACACAAGACTATTTTGCTAAAACTTGATTGGTTTTCTAAAAGTGGTTTAATGCAAATAGACTAATTTAAGTTGCTCTTTTTCAGCAATTTAAAATGGCTACCGCTATACTTAGTTTACTTGCCATCGAAAAATTAACTGGCGATAATTACGCTAGTTGAAAAAACACGATTAACACGATTTTGATCATCGATGACCTATGTTTCGTCCTAATGGAGGAGTGTCCTCCCATTCCACCTTCTATTGCTCTTCAAAATGTTCGAGAAGCATACGAGCACTAGATAAAAAAGGCGTGAGCGTATATCTTGGCAAGCCTTAACGAAGTCTTGGCCAAGAAGCATGAGCCCATGCTCATCGCCCATGAGATCATGGAGTCTCTAAGGGGAATATTCAGACGATCGTCCTCACAGCTTAGGCACGACGCTCTCAAGTACATCTTCAATGCCCGTATACAAAAAGAGGCATCTACTCAAGAACATGTTCTCAACATGATGATCCACTTCAACATGGCAGAGATGAACGGGTCAAGCATCGATAAGGCCAGCCAGGTTAGCATCATACTGGAATCTTTACCAGAAAATTTCCTGCACTTAGCTTCTGTAGCAATGCTGTTTTAAACAGGATTGACTACAACCTGACTACCCTGCTCAACGAGCTACAGACTTTTCAATCCTTGTTGAAAAGAAAGGAGAATAAGGGTGAAGCAAATGTTTCTTCATCTTCCAAAAAGTTCCATAAAGGTTTGA
The DNA here is from genome assembly GCF_027475165.1 of Benincasa hispida. Lineage (NCBI taxonomy): Eukaryota > Viridiplantae > Streptophyta > Magnoliopsida > Cucurbitales > Cucurbitaceae > Benincasa > Benincasa hispida. The sequence continues at coordinate 44,101,861 of NC_143488.1, forward strand.
CCTCTGAAACTAAGTTTGTACCTTCTTCCTCTAGAACCAAAAAATGGAAGAAGAAGAAGGGTGGAAAAGGGAAGGCTGTTGCTAACCTAGGAGTTATTGCTCCAAGGGGCAAACAACCAGTGAGGGTTGACAAGGGAAAATGTTTCTATTGCAACCAAGATGGGCATTGGAAGAGGGACTGCCCTAGGTATTTGGTAGAAAAGAAGAAGGCCAAACAAGGTAAATGTGATTTGTTTGTCTTGAAAACTTGTTTCGTGGAGAATGATGATTCTGCCTGGATTATTGACTCTAGGGCCACTAACCATGTTTATTCTTCATTTTAGAAAATTAGTTCCTGGTGGCAACTTGATTCTAGTGAGATGATGATGCGAGTTGGAACCGGACACGTCGTCTCAGCTATGGCAGTAGGAGGTCTTCGATCAACTTTACATAATAAATTTCTCATTCTAAACGGTGTATATGTTGTTCCTGATTTAAAAAGGAACTTAGTTTGTATAAAGTGTCTTTTGGAACATTCTTATCAATTAAACTTTTCTTTTAATAAAGTGTTTATTACAAAGAATGGTGTTGATATATGTTCTGCTAGAAAACAATTTGTATGTGCTAAGGCCGTTAGCAACAAATTCTCTCTATAACATAGAAATGTTTAAAACTGTTGTAACTCAACATAAATGACTTAGAATTTCTCCTAAGGAAAATGCCCAATTTTGGTACCTAAGACTAGGACACATCAATCTCAATAGGATTGAGAGCTTGGTGAAGAATGGACTTCTAAGCGAGTTAGAAGAATTTTTTTTTTACATGTGTGTGAGTCATGCCTTAAAGGCAAGATGACTAAAAGGCCTTTTTACTGTAAAAAATCAGAGGGCCAAAGAACCTCTAGAGCTAGTGTATTCAGACCTTTATGGTCCAATGAATGTAAGAGCTAGGGGAGGTTATGAATATTTCATCACTATCACTGATGATTATTCAATAGTGGGTACGTCTATTTAATGCAACATAAGTCTGAGTCTTTTGAAAAGTTCAAAGAATTCAAGGTTGAAGTTGAAAATGCATTAACGATTAAAACATTTCAATCTGATCGAGGTGGAGAGTTTATGCATTTGGCATTCTAGAACTATATGATAGAACACGGAATAGTATCCCAACTTTCAGCACCTGGTACACCTCAGCAAAATGGTGTATCAGAAAGGAGAATCGAACCCTGTTGGACATTCGGTTTATATGAGTTACGCTTCCTTATCTGACTTGTTTTAGGGTTATGTAGTAGAGACTGCAGCGTATATCTGAACTGCGTTCCCTCTAAAAGTGTTGTCAGAACACCTTTGGAGTTATGGAATGGTTGTAAAACTAGTTTACGTCATTTCAAAATTTGGGGTCACCAAGCACATGTGCTTGAGGCCAATCCTAAGAAATTGGAACCACATTCAAGATTATGCCTATTTGTAGGCTACTCAAGGGAATGAGAGGTGGTTATTTCTTTGATCCTAAAGAAAACAAAGTATTTGTATTGAAAAATGCTACTTTTCTTGAGGAAGACCATATAAGGGAGCACAGACCCAGAAGCAAAATTTTGTTGAATGAAATTTCCAAAGAAACTATTAATCTTCAACAAGAGTCGTTGAAGAGTCTAGTACCTCAACAAGAGTTGTTGAAATAGGTTCATCTAGTAGGTCAAATCCACCTCAAGTGTTGAGGGAACCTCGACGTAGTGGGAGGGTTGTGAACCCACCTATTCTCTATATGGGTTTAACTGAAATCCTAGCTATGGTAGCTAATGGCGAAGTTGAGGATCCATTGTCTTACAAGAAGGTAGTAAAGGATGTTGACAGAGATGAATAGATCAAAGCCATGGATCTCGAAATGGAGTTTATGTACTCCAATTCAGTATGGGATATTGTATATCAACCTAATGGGGTGAAACCTATACATTTAAATAGATCTACAAGAGGAAACGGGGTGCTGATGAGAAGGTGCAAACCTTCAAGGCTAGACTGGTGGCAAAGGGTTATACCCAGGTAGAAAAAGTCGACTAAGAGGAGACATTCTCGCTTGTTGCCATGCTAAAGTCTATCCGGATCCTCCTATACATTGCCTCATATTATGACTATGTGATATGACAAATAAATGTCAAGAATGCTTTTCTGAATGACAATATTGAGAAGACCATTTATATGGTGCAACCTGAGGGATTCATAATCCAAGGTCAAGAGAAAAAAGTTTGCAAGCTTATTCCGTCCATTTATGGACTGAAACAAACATCTCAATCTTGGAACATAAGGTTTGATATTGCGATCAAATCTTATAGCTTTGATCAAAACGTTGATGAGTCTTGTGTATATAAGAAGATCATCAACAATTCATTAGTTTTTTCTAGTATTGTATGTAGATGATATCCTACTCATTGAGAATGATGTAGGTTTACTGACTACAGTTAAGAACTGGCTAGCGACCTAATTCCAAATGAAAGATTTGGGAGAGGCTCAGTTTGTTCTAGGTATTCAGATCTTTTGAGATCGAAAGAACAAAATGCTAGCACTGTCTCAGTCGTCGTATATTGACAAGATGCTTGTCAAGTGTTTGATGCAAAACTCCAAGAGGTGTCTATTGCCTTTTAGGCACAGAGTTACGTTGTTTAAGGAACAGTGTCCTAAGACACCTCAAGAGGTTGAGGATATGAGACGGATCTCCTATGCATCTGTCGTGGGCAATTTGATGTATGTAAAGTTATGTACTAGACCTGACATCTGCTACGCAGTGGGAATAACCAGTAGAAATCAATCTAATCCAGGATTAGATCATTGAACAACTATTAAGAACATCCTCAAGTATCTACAAAGAACAAGGGACTACATGCTTGTGTATGGTTCTAAGGATTTGATCCTTACAGGATACATGGACTCTGATTTTCAGACTGATAGAAATTCTAGGAAATCCATATCAGGATCATTGTTCACTCTTAACAGAGGGACAGTAGTATAGTGAAGCACCAAGCAGGGGTGTATCATGGACTCCACCATGAAGGCTGAGTATGTAGTGGCTTGTGAAGCTACTAAGGAAGCTGTTTGACTCAAGAAATTCTTGACTGATCTGGAAGTTGTTCCAGACATGTCAAAGCCCATCACATTGTTGGGACTGGTGTCCTAATTCTCTTGGAGTCTCGTAGTTTGTAAACTGTACACATTGTTATGAATAAAATAAGAGTTATTTTATTTAGCATTTACTCATATCCATAAACAAAGCTCCATGGTTACTGTAGTAAACTTAAGCATATATATGAGATATATAAGTGGATCATGCCTTAAGTGATAACCTAAAAAGGTCTGTAGTATAAGGATGAATGAGGGATACTTGATCCTGGTGACACTATAGATATGACCCACTTTGTAGAGGTTTGCAAGTGTTGTGAACTACTATAGATGGTAGATCCTAACCATTCATGTGGAGACATGCGAGCAAGGGTGTCCTATACAAAAAGTTTGTATAAGGCCGGACCACGAGATGATTAGTCTCTTTATATAACGCCATTGATACTTGAGATTTACATCTCACCTAAACAACCATAGGTGACATGACCTTAATCCTGAGTGTTTTTGAAACTTCTGCTTTTGAGGGCAGTCCTTTGATTAGTATAGGTGAGAGTGGCCAGATTGTCAACTCAACATGCCTAGCTTTTTGGGGATTTTTCTGATTTGGGAGTTGGGAACTTAGTTACACAAGATGGAATTCACTCTTTCCCCGAAGTAGAGGTAAGTAGATAGATTTCTTCTTTAAGGGCTAATTCCGAGTAGATTTCTTCTTTAAGGGCTAATTCCGAGTCTTGAACATAATGGTCACAACTTCTCTTTGGAAGAGAGGACTCAGTCATAGTAGGACTACGACTTATGTTCATTAGAGGAATCAGTGGTACTTAAGGAGTTAGATGTAACTATAGGGGCATAACGGTTATTAGTCCAGCTGTACTTACGAGCAATCTGTGAAGGTTATCGCACTGTTGATTGGTTGATATGGACCAAAATATATCTGTAGTAAGAAGAGTGCAATTGTCGGTCTTTAGTGAAGTGCCTGATAGTTAACGGATGGTGGATCTAGTGGCTAAAGAGTTTAGTCAGTTATTCACGTACCGTTGGAGCTTCAAGCTACAGGTCCATAAAGTCCCCTTGGTAGCTCAATGGATTCAGATTGAGAATCAGTTCTTGGTATTGATTTTAAATGTTCAAATTGACAAGAGGAAATTCTGTTATATATGATATGATCGGTGTGATGTATAAGATACATCAAGTGGATGATTAATGTAAATGAGATTTATATTAAGTACCATGAAATAGAAAAAGAGTTATGGTTTATATGTTTCATGAGATAAAATATTTAAACTATAGATTATAAATATAATATGGTAATTTGGTTATCATATATATTTATAATAATATTAATTATTAGATAATTATCTTTTTTTCTCTAATAACCAATTGAGTGGGAGGTTATTGGTGGTTTTCATGGTAACCGTGAGATAAAAGAAAAAATGTTTTCCTAAATTTAGAAGATTTTGCAAGAGTTGCTATTCTCAGAAAAACTCACAATTTGTTGTCAAGTGAATTGGATTCACTAAACGATAGCATAAAGAGAGACTAAACGATCTTGGAGTGACACTATATGATAGTTCACTCAACTGGTCATAGCTAAATGATCGCAGGCCTTTTGCTATACGATAGCTTACCTTCTGCTAAACGATTGAGCATTTGTCTATACGATAGACTTCTTGTCATCTCCCACTTACTCAATCGTCTAAACAATTGTTATTCCTTCAGTCTCTTCCTCTAACCAAGTCCACACAGAGTCCACACTTTTGGATTCTCACACCGAGAATACCAAGATAGCGATTGTGGTGGTGTTCTCACTTAACTCGACTGAGTTCGAGGTTTTGGAGGCTGTTCATTGGGTTCGTGATCTTGAAGATCGTTGAGTTCGTGTTTTGCTGATTGATCGTGTTGTGTTGCGGTTGTAGTGTTCGAGCGCTCGGGTGTTGCTGTTTTGGAGACTGAACGAGTGTTCATGATCAAGGATGTTTGAAGCATGAGCCTTCAAAGATATGTATAATCTTTCTCTTGATCTCATTGTTAAACATGCTATAATTTCGTATTGTGCATGACCTGTAAGTTTTCGTTTCGTGACTGTAATTGTTATTGTTCAATTTTGAATGAAATTTGGAACGATCATTCCGTTGCTCGTGGAAATCCTCATGTTTGATTAAGACAAGAAGCAACGACAGACCGAGAAAAGCAGCAGAAGGGAAGTGGCAAATAACAAGCTACAACCAGTAAAAGAAAAAGGAATGCCTGGAAGCTAGAATTTAACTGGACAATATTCTGGGATGACTCCTAATCTAGAGGTGGGTCGACACGATTTTGGGCATAACTTTGTCATGAGATGGAGGAGCACATTGAAAAATCAGTTGGACCGCAAAAGTGTTTGACTTGATAGGCCTAGCAGCCCCTAACAAGTATGAATTAAGTTTCGCAATAGGATAGTGTGGAGTTTGAAGGGGAGATCGCACTCCCAAGAAAGGTTCCGAGAATTGAAATCTGCAACAAAGGGTCCAAGAAACCACAAACTCTAGCTTGGGAGTAAGGGCTAATGTTTTGAGTGGATTCTGGAACCAAGGATAGAACAGCCAACATATAGCAAATAAGGAGGAGAAGAATAAAACCGAATGAGAGATGGGCTTGGTCGGCCTCGGTTTATCAAGAACGGCCTAAGGTTGTCTACCCCATCATAAGCTTGACTAAAAAGGGATGAAACTCTAAAAGTGCCAGTAAGAATGTTGGGTTGGTCGGCCTCGACCCAAAGAGGATTCCTAAATAGGCAGTCCAGTCAAAAACCCTAATTAGATAAGAAATAGGAGGAGGGGTAAGACCTATAAATAAGACAGAGAAGAACGTAAACGACAAGTAAGTTCTAAACTATAAAGCACAGATACTTCATGTGAGGCAAAGAATCAGTATCAGACACGTATCAGATACCGATACTTCCAGATACTTCCAAGATACGTATCTGACACGCGATTTGACGTATCTATACTTTTAGATACTTTCCAGATACGTATCTGATACACGATTTGACGTATCTATTTCTATTACGTACTTTTTTTTAAGAAAAAAGACAACTAACTCATCTAATCTTTCTCAATCTAAAATTAGGCAACATATTTAAAAAACTCACTACTGGAGTCCAAAACTAAAAGAAAAAAAAAATAACGGACCAAACTCTAAACTAAAATCATCTAATTTCCATCTTCACATTTGAGTCCCCACAAAGTCCACCAAAATATAAACCATTTGGATATCTTCAATAATAAGTTCTTCGTTTATCTTCATACTTCTCTCTCTAATATTCTTCTTCTTCTTTGTAATATGAGTCACTTTTCTATTACATTTTATTAACTATTGTACTTCAATATCTTAGATATTGCTTTTTTTGTATTGTATTTCAGTGTTTGTATTCTATTTTGTGCTATTGTTATTAACTTGTATGCTAAATTTATCTATATCCTAGATTTTTTTAAAGAAAAAAATGCATCTTCAACGTATCAGTATCCTCTTTTTTTAGAAATATATATATTAAAAAAATATAAAAAAATGACGCATCCTTAGACGTATCCGTATCTTAGTTTTTTAGAAAATGACGAATCGCCGTATCCGATCGTATCCGTATCGTGTAGCCGTATCTATGTCTGTGCTTCATAGATTCTAAAACTAGTATCAAATTCTCTCTTCTCCTTCCATCCCTCTGACTTAAGGATCAAAGTAGTTATGATTTACACCACACTGGTGTTCAGGTTTCTCTTTACTTGCAGACGAGCTCTCTTTCTCTAAAATAACAAATTTATCCTTGTTGTCCCGTGGAGATCATGCTCGTTTGGAAAATTCGACATCAACAGACTAAACACACTTTTACTAAATTGAAAATCATTTGAAAGAAAAAATCTCTAGTCTAGTGCAAGTGCACAATGCAACAAATAGTAAAAATTTTGGAAGAATTTCAAGTCGTCTCCCAAAGGAACGATTTTTCAACAAAATTCTTAAATACAACAAATATTTTCCTCAAAATTGCAATTTTAGTACCAAAAAAAGATTATTTGGATTTTTATTAAGAATGTAACTTTTTTAAAAGACAATTAATAATGAGAGAATAGGGATTCAAACATGTTCAGACTCATTTTTGAAAGTAAATGTAGCCTAATATGAAAACTTATAGCTTAGCTCAATTTCAATAAATTGGTGAACCGGATTCAACACCTATACGATCTTCTAAGAAGTGTCTTTAGGAGGCTAAGCCATTAAATCTATATTTCTATAACTAATGTAAACTTATATAATTAAAAATGCAATCCCTTGGTTCTAAAGTTATTGCCATATGTCTAGGTTAAAAAGCAAAGTCCTATTTCTATGCTCTTTTCCTAACTCACTTTTATGAGAACCAAATTTCACCTAACTCATTCAGTATTAGATTTTATTTTAGTATATTAATTTAGGTGATCAATCTAAACTAATAATGATGAAATAAAAATAAAAAAAAAGTGAACCAAGTTATGAATTAAGCGGAGTCACTTTGTTTTACATAATAGGCATTGGCTACTTCTTTTAGAGCATTCACATATTTGAATCCCAAAGAAAAGTCTGGCTCATGATGCAAGAAATAAAAAAAAAAAAAAAAATTGAGATGATGACAATTCCATAATAAAATTAATGAAGAAGGATATAAATTTCCTATTGAGGAAGATTACAAGATTAAAACGAGAATTAAAATGTTGAAAAATAAAATTGAAACTAAAATAGTACTGGAAGAAAAGATGAAAGTTAAAAAAACTTTAAAAAATAAAAGAATGAAAAACTAAAATTTAAATAAGAAAGTTGTGAATCTAACCTAATCTAACTCAATTCAACCTTTCTCAAGGAGAATCGGATAATTTACCATCCAAGACTTTCAAATGGGACTGGATCGACACAAGTGTAACAGCTTAGAGCTTTAAAAAACGCCTAATAACAGTAAAATAAATAAAGAGAAAAGTGCACTTTTTTTTTTTTTTTTGTGTGTTTTCTTGGAAAAATGGATCTTCAATAGAGAGCTTTGGGAGCCTTTATATAGATATCGAAGAGGTGGTGGCTGTTGCTAAAGATTAGGGCTCATGAGCTGCCCTAATTTGCCAAAATTGATGAAGAAAATACTTGAAATCATGCCCCAAATCGAATCTAGTGATTCAATTCTGCTGTGGTTGATTGCTGTAGCAATCTATTTTAATGCTGCAACAATTGGACTTCAATGAGTTTTCTGCATAAATATATAGAAATCAAGCATTTCTTGCCCATCTTCAACTTTTTTTTCACAATTAAGATTAAAAATGCCACCCATGAATTATTTGTTGTTTAAGATTTGATTTTGCTATGCAAAAGACTAAACATATGCCATTTTATATCAAAATACTTATGTTTTGTAGCTAAATAATTTTAAAAAATGAGAATTGTCACCCTCTTTTATATTAGTATATTAAAAAAAAATAGAATTTTCTTTTAATACCCTAATCCTACGTATCTTATCAATTCAAACTAAATGTTAAACCATAGTATTAAAGTTAACTTTTCCTACTCTATTTCTGGTTAATTGGGCACTATTTGATTTCTTTATTTGGTTGTTAATCATTGTTCAGTGTCATGTTGTCACATGTATCTTCCTTTTTATATTTTATATTTAGATATTTGTATCTATGCTCATTTATATTAACCGTCTTCAATTTTGATGAAATAATATACAAAAAATTTCTCCTTAAATCTCCCAATCTTTTTAGAATTTTTTACTTAACATCTTATGTTCTCTTTCTTAAAAAAAAGTGTAGAAAGAAGAGACTCACCCGTTTCCATTACAAATGGAAGAGCCTTGGAGAATTCTTTTAGAGACTTTATCGTCTTTGGATGGCAGTGGCAATAGAAATTCATTAAAAAAAGCAATCAACAAAATGAAGATACGGAGGAAGATTGTGACCATCTTGAGATGTAGAATGAAAACTTCAATACTATCATTCTAAAATTCTTTTTATCGTAGGATATTTTGAAAATGAAGATAGGGCTAAAGAAACACAAAAAAGTTTGTAGTTGCGACGTGAAACGATATGTCTATAAAATTTGTAATTATGACATAAAGGGATGTATCTACAAAATTTGTAATTATAATATGAAGAGATGTGTATATATTAATTTTAGTTATTATGTGAAGTGATTCATGAAGTTGAGAAGGTGCGATATCATTTTTTCGGGAGATGTGTATGTTTAAGTGTGGTGAAGGAAAAATATGAATACTACAAATATTATGAAGGGTTGTGAGGGCAAAATAGGAATTCTCAAAAGCTTTAAGGGCAAAAAGAGAAGAGAAAAATTCTCCCCTTATTGCCCCTTTTTATATAATATAGATAAATGAAAACATCTTACTTCATTTTTTCTCTTAATTACTTTTAAATTTCATGTCCAATATTTACAAAAGAATTATATTCATCGAACTCTTAATAATTCAATATATAATTATAGGTTTCAAACATTTTAATAAAACATATATATAGTTTTAGTCATTACCTTTTTCTAAGGGTGTGAATGGGTTGAGTTAGGTTGGGTTAGTGGGATTTTTTGGACCAACTCGAAATTTTGAGTTGGTTGTATTGGTTACCCGAAAGACCTGAACAAGATCTCCAACCCAACTCTTAAAATTTAAGTTGGTTTGAGTTGGGTTGTCCGGTTATTATTATTTTATTTTACTTTTAAATATTTAAATTTATCTACAATATATAACTAATAACTAAAATCTCATAAAATTCAAATGTTAAATACCAAATATTCATGATATCTATTACAAATTTTAAACAAAGAAAAACATTATAATAATCCTAAAAAAAATTACACAAAGATAAATACATATATGTATATACATACATATGTACATATATTTATCGTGTACATATGTACATCTGATACATACCATACCTATATATATACATTTGTACATATGATACATACATACACAATACATATATACATATACATACACAATACATATATACATATATATACATATATACATATGTATATATATATGTATATGTATGTATGTATGTATGTATGTATGTAATTTGGATTGGGTTGGATCAACCCATCCCAATCCTTACAGTCTGAGTTAGGTAGTCCAATTTATTTAGGTTGTTGGATTATTTGAACACCCTTACCTATTTCATTACTTTTAAACTTCAGGTCAATCATTTACTATTTAAATTTAATTAAAAATATAATAATTTAAAAATTTATGTTCTAAAAATTTTTAACCACGTGCATTGTACATATCCTCTAACAAATATAAATAAATTGTGAAACCCAACTACCTCAATTATACGAAAGTGGGTCTACAAACCTCTTAAATTAATTTGTGGAATCAATACCAAAACTTACCCAAATATAACTATCATAGTGAATATATACATAAATATAGGTAAAATAATAATAATAGTTGTCTAAATGTGGGTGCTTCTAAGTATATATATGAAACCTATGCTTTTGAGTATATAGAGGAAGCCTAGCTATGGAATGCAAAAGTAAAAATATGGAGAAGTGTAGCCAATTTCAACCTCCTATTAAACACAACAATACCAACATGAGTTTCGTGCAAATTTTAAAACTTAATACAATAACTACGTTGAATAATTTCGTAAAATATTGGGTGTCTTCTTCTACGACTCTATGTACTTCTATATCTCCTTCAACTTCTCCTTTTGATGATCTTCGTCTACATCTCTCTTTCTCGCAGATATTTACCAGAACTCTATCTTCATCTCCCTCTCTATATCATTGATTGAATTCATAAAATGAAACTATATGTGCATCTTCGTGATATTTTTTCTGAGAGTTATGTAGTTTATCAACAATTTAGAAATTGCGGCTTAAATTTTGGATGAACTTTGAATTCTAAAAATTGGGAGTAGAGGAGTTGTTTTTCGTTTGGCTACAATTTAAAAATGAAACGTTTATATTTAAATCCACACCAATATTACGATTTTATTGAAGTTGAGAAATTGAAATTGAAAATGGTGAAAAAATCATTTAATGCAACTAAAATATAGAAAATAACTTTATTGAAAATCATTAAATATGATTACACGCAACTCTAAGTGATATATGAAAAAATCATAATCCAATGGCTATTCTATAATAAAAAATCGTTAAATGCAACTAAAATATAAAATACAATTTTTAAAATTAAAAATTTTACAGTGTGATTTTTAAAAAATAAATATAAGGAAAATTATTTACACAAAATTATAAAATTTTAATCTTCTTTAATAGAGGCAGATAAAAATCTATCAATATCTATTAGTAATAGAAACTGATAGAAGTCTATCACTGATAGACACGATAGAAATCTATCAGTATTTTGTTTTGATATTTCTGTAAATAGTTTGACATTTTTCTATATGTAAAAATTTCCTAATTTTAAATGTATTTACAAGTAAATCTAAGTGATATTTAAAAAAATCAAATTTATACTTAAAAATATGTAAATACAACTAAAATATAGAAAAATAATGATTTCAACTTAACTATATACTAGGGATATAAATGGGTCGAAGAAAACTTTTAGCTCAGGTTTTCTCCTAAAATCATGTTAGTGCAGGGTATGAGCATACAAAATATAATATTTGGGTTTTTTTTTTTTTTTTTTTTTTTTAAAAATCCTTTTTTGATTGGATTAATTTGATTGTAAATACACGAATATACTAGGATATAAAGGAAAGAAATTTCTTCACTCTCTTATCATATAAATTTGTGAGGTATTTTTGCAAGGACACTCTCAATTGGACTATTTCTCATTATCTTGTATTTTATTATTATTATTATTATTATTATTATTATTATTATAATTATTATAGTTATTCCTCATAATTTCTTTAATATTTATAGGTAACAATTTAATTTTTTTAAATTAGAAATGGTTGTAACAATTTAATCATTGTTATTAAAGTTATAGTTATTTAATGGAATTGACAACAAAGAAGTTGGTGACCACAAAGAGATGACAATGTAGTAATGAAGAAAGTGGTTAGCGATGGGTGATAGGTAAAGGAGATCAATGATCTGATGAGACGGAGACAACGAAGATATAGGTGTTTAAGATATTTTTTTTATCTAAAAATACTAAATGGGAAATACTCACTCCACTTCTTGTGTAATTAAACGAAGATTTTTTTACAGGCATAGAGAACGAAATGGGGCATACGCCCCTAAACATCTCTAATCATATTGTTGGGGTAGTTCTACGTTGAATGAAGGCACATACTCCCAAATAGTTAGGTTTTATAAATAAATATAGGGGTCTTTAATTTGTTTTATTATGTTAGACTCCCGAATGCACCCTTAACATTCACCCTCAACAATGGGTCAGCCCGATTTGACATTAAAAACTTGGATAGGGTCATCCTAATCTTCAATAGTCAAGTCAATGACCCAATTTTTTTGAATTAACTCATTGGATCAATGTTTGGAGTGAGCTTAGGTTAGACTTGAGTTGGCCCACTTGATTACCACATTGAATATTAGTTATTTAATTATTTATAAATAAATATATTCATATTTTATACCTTCTTTATGAAATATTATTAAAATTTATTAAATTTTTATTTTCATTAAATTTATTATGCATTTTTATTAGTTTTAGATGTTATAAAGGTTTATTTAGTCTCTAGTTTACTTTAAAAAAATGGTTAGTTTCTAAACAATAATTTTTTTTTATGTTAACTCATATATCTATATATATTTAGAAAATAATATTCGAATTTTATTCTATTGTGTTGGCTCGATGGATCAATCAAATTATTACTAATAGATATGTCTGAGTTTCAAAATGGTTATCCATATCTAATCTAATGAATAAATTAGTTGGGTTGGATTGGACCAATCAAAAGTTGATTTTTGACTAAGTTTAGATAGAAGCTAGGTTGGGTTTGGGCAGATCTTTGGACTTCAGGCCCTTTGATGAGATTGACAAAGACATTTTTCTACTACTTCAGTTTCGTTTAGGTATTATATTATTTTTCAATTTTGTGAAAATGTTTACAAGATATAATGTTATTCTTTTAATCTTTACTTTCTAATTTTTCAACACACACATGTATATACTATTTTAATTTTTAGGATAGTTGAAACCAGTTAAAGAAAAAAAAAACTTTAACTTTATTTTACATGTTCTCACATTTGTATATATATATATATAAATATACAAAAGTTTTCTTAATAGATTATTTTAGTAAAATTAGTTATACACTAATACTGTCAAACTTAGTCCTATTTTAAAAAAAGTTGATAAATATTTATAGTTTCAATGTTTGCTTATATATACGTAGGTAATTAATCTTATCAAGGTTTCTTAAAACTAATTTTGTAAAAAGTATTACTTAATCTACATATTACATTTAAATACGTTTAAAATTATAATTATATGAATTTAAAATTATGAGTTAGGCCTAAAGGCTCCATTGCACTAAAAATAAAAAATAATAAATGAGTTTTATTTTTAAAGCGTATTCATTTGATCTTATATTGTTTCTATTTGATTAATGCATATATTTTTATGTCATTATTTACATGATGCTACTTAAATTATACAAAATATGCAAGTTTTATATGATATTTGTCCAAGTTTTATTTGATACAAAATATGCAAGATTTTTCAAAAATTGCTATTTATCCAAGTTTTATATGATATTTGCATAACACATTTTTCTTTAAATAATAATAACAACAATAAATAATAATAATAATAATAAGAAGAAGAAGCAACTTTAGTCTCCCCCATGAAAACGAATATATCAACTGGCAGCTACCAAATGGATTCAAACTAATTATTATTTTATGTCTGACTCGATTAATTAAATCACATTATTCTTTTTTGAACAAGTCTAAAAATAAAATAAAATAAAATAAGGGTCAAAACAACGAACACAAAAATTTAATCATATACAGATAGAATTAACAACCAAATTATAAAATATATATGGGTGAAAATATATTTACCAAAATCCAATATCAATAATAAGATTAGGAATGGTTTTCAACTTCTTTTCATTCCTAAAATACTTTGTTTTTTTATTCCTTGAAAGTGTCCATATTAGTTACCAAATTCTATCCATAAAATAATTATACAAACATAAATCAATGGATTAAGGTGTTATAAATTGGAGGAGAGAAACGAGGAAGAAGAGAGAATGAGAAAGGTTCAGAAATGAATAGGAAAAATGAAAAGAAAAGAAGAAATGGGGAGGAAGAATGAGGGAAAAAATTAGTCATCTAACGCCCGTTAACAATTGAAAATTGAAATTGTATTTGACTCAATAGTATTGACATAACTTCCATTCCTAGAAGTCGAAGATTATTCAATACCCACCCTATAATCATATTAAAAAAAAGTTGATTAAAAAAGTTGAAAAACAATTTATCTAACTCAAACTTAATTCAAGTTCAAAACTCGATACTCCAACTAACTTAATTTAAAAAAAAAAAAGAATAACAAGTTGCAATGAGAGAGAAAAAAATAAAATCACTACCAATTACCATTTACGACCAACCAAATTGTAAAATTAATTACAAAAAATTCAAACATGATTCTCAACACCAACCTCATGGGGCTTTTTAGAATGTTTTGTAGAGACAAAAATCCCACCAAACCAAGCAACAAACCTAACAATCTTAGCAATTCCAATGGCCACCGTAATGTAATACAAACACCAGCCGGAAATGTCTGCCGGACCCAATTCCGCCGACGTCAACCACTTGCTTTCCGCCACAACCACTAGCGCCTCCGCCTCATCTCTCAACCGCCACCACCACAGCCCGCCCAAACTCACCGCTGTAGCTGCCGTCTCAAACCACTTCTCTTTCCTAGACTCCCCAAATACGGTGTCATCCACCACCGGCTTCACCACCGCCCTCGTCCAGTGCACCACCGCCTCATGAAGTCCAAAGAAAAACAACAGCCTCCTCCACAGGCCGCCCTCGATGTGGCCGGCTGCCGCGTGGTTCAGGCCGCTTGATAAGCTCCCCTCGATCCCGACACCGACACATACCTGTCGTTGTTGTTAAGAATATGAATAAATGATTGTAATTTGATACATCATGCTTTCTGAAAAGTCAATTTCCTTATTCTAAATTTTCAACTTCATCAATGTTATAAATTATAATTAATATTTAATATCTCTACAAAGTTGAGAGACTCAAATTTTGAATCTCATTTAAAATCATATCATTGTAGCTAACCACAAACGTTTCTGACTAGCTAAGAAAGTTCTATTAACAATAACGTGATTAAAAAACCCGAAGAAATGCAAGTTAAGATACATGTTACATCCATTATTCAAGTTTTTAGATTTAAATTTATTGTAAGCTTAACTAATTCAAGTAGGAAACTACTGAAATATTGTCTGAGCTACATCTATCATTGTACAACCCAATCAATTATCTAATAAAAAATTATCATGTAGAAATCTTTTAAAAAAAATTATGTGTAAAAGAAAGGAGATGATGAGATTAAGTGTAGCTTACGCTGCAGTTAATCACTGCTCATTAACTAATCTCCACTCTGTAACTTTATAAGCTCAAACGAAGAAAATTATTATAATAACCTATCAACTTACACTTTTAAGTTAATTATCATTTTAACATACCTGAAGAGTGCATAGAAAAATCCATGCAGTGTAAAGACGTGGTTGGGAGACGGGACCAGGGAGTTTGGTTGGGAGAGCAGATTTTCCAGTGAGAGAGTGGAAAAGAGTGGAGACAATGACAAAAGAAACGAGAAGGAAAAGAAGAGGAGAGTTTACATAGAGAATAAGAGAGAGCAACAAAGGCGACGACAACGGTAGCAGGCCGATGAGATATAGGACAGAAGAGAGACGAGCGAGGAGGAGGAACGAAAGGGGAAGCAAGAGGCCAAGAAGGTTGATGGCAAAGAGATGAAACAAAAAGGAAGGGCTTAGAATTTCCATGGCGGCCTTTAGGACAGTTTTTTATTGTTGTTGGAATTGGAGACAAAGAACAAAGAAGGGGATAAATGAACGGAAAAAGCTTGGTTTTGTTTTATAAGAAAATCTTTTGGGTTTGAGAAGATAAAGAATTTGATTGAGTGTATAAAATATATAACATTAGATGAGACAAATATAATGAAATGTTTATAAATTTATAAGTTGTTGTTATGGAATAATCTTGCAATCATAAAGTGGATGCCACGTCCACTGTTTTTGATGATGAGTTGACTGAGACTTGGTCCGATCCACTTTATTTTTTTTGTATGCATGTATATATGAAACGTATTTAGATGTATTTGGGATGCATCTATTTTTTTTTCCAATCTATTTAAGAATTCAACTACAAGTTATCACGTGATATATACATACATATATATATATATATTATATATCCTTTATAATCGATTGGGTGCAACACAGATTACATAACATTAACACAAAGATGAGTGTGTTTGGGCCAAAAAATTGGTTATTATAGTTGGGTTATAATAATTTGTGTTTGTGACGTATATAATAGTTTGGGTTATAATAATATATGTTTGAGGTGTAAAACTATTTTAGTTTAAGAAGAAAATAGTAAACAATATAACAAAGAATGAAGAAATGATAAATGTAAAATAGTAAAAACTGCAACAACTAGTAAATACTGTAGGAAATGAGAATTTTAAAATAGTGTTAATTGTAATTAATTGGGGATTACAAAATAATATTTACTGTAGCAAAAAAATGATTATTATAGTTTTAGGATAATCCTTGTCCCAAATGCACCCTTAGTGGTTAGATTGAACTCTTGTTAAATATGTGATTGCATGTTATCATTTAGAATAAAACTAATAACATAAAACCATAATATAAAAATATAACTCAGACATATACTAATTCTCTTATGATTAAAAGCCTAATTCTCTTATGATTAAAGGTTGAAATTTTCATATCCTCATATTTAGTACATATTAAATTTCTAATATAAATACAATATTTTGTGATAATGTTGCCATGACAAACCTTAAGAAATTAGAATTTGTAGCCCTTGACATTAATGGAAATAATTATTTTGTCATGGGTGCTCGATGTCGAAATTTACCTAGATGTTATGAACTATGGGAGAAATAATTAAAGAAGGAAATACGACATCCAACCAGAACAAAGCAAAAGCTATGATTTTCCTTCGTCATCATCTCCACAAGAGATTAAAAATGGAGTATCTTCTAATAAAAGATCCTCGTATCTTGTGGAAAATTTTAAAAGAAAGATATGATCATCAAAAGACAGTTATTCTTCCTAAAATCCATTATGCGTGGATGCATTGGAGGCTACAAAATTTTAAATCAGTAAGTGATTACAATTCTGCTTTATTTAAAATCAGTTCAAAATTATTGTTATGTGGAGAAAAAATTACTGATGTTGATATGTTAGAGAAGATGTTTTCTACATTTCATATCTCGAATATGCTCCTACAGCAGCAATATCGAGAGAAAGGTTTTAAACAGTATTATAAATTAATTTCATTTCTTCTCGTGGCCGGACACAGTCATGAGTTATTGATGAAAAATCATGAATCTCGACTAACCAGAATGACACCATTCTCTGAAGTGAATGCTGTGAATTTTAATAATAATCATGGTCGAGGTCGTGGTCACGGTTAAAATTGTGAATTGTGGTAAAGGAAGAAATAATAATTATTTTTGTGGTGGTCGTGAATCATTCAAATTTCAAAAGAACCACACGAAATAATGATCACAAAGGAAAAGCTCCACAAAATACGAGTTCAAAAAGTGTTGAATATAAATGCTTCGATGCAGAATGACTGGGCTTTGGTCACGTACCTATCGTAGGTCAAAACACTTATCTATCAAGCCTCCCTGAAGGAAAAAGGAAAAAATGTGGAAACAAATTTTGCATACCAAGATAATGATATATATGACTCATTCCATATGATAAATTTGGATGTGGTGGACTTTTTTGAATCTCCTAAAGAGAAGATTGGCGCAATTGATGAAACATCAAGTTTTCTTTTGATTTTGAGAATATCTAGACTTAATGTTGTTGTTTTCTTTTATCTTTCTTCATGTATTTTTAGTAACTTTTGTATATTTTAAGTATTTTTTTTTCTTATTGTAATTATGTTCTTTTAATAAAGAAACATGGATCATTTTCATATGTTGGGTGTTTAAAAAATGAGCAAAGAAGATCTATGTCTGGCAGATAGTGCAACTACACACACAATACTTACAAATAAAAAGATATTTTTTCAAATTGACAATGTATAAAACAAAAGTAAATACAATATCAAGTTCTGCAAACTTGATTGAAGGTTTTGGAAAAGTAAATATTATTTTGCCTAGAGAAATCTTCTAAGTTTTAAAGATATACGTTGCAAGGGTTATCATATGGAGACTGATAGTAAGAATAAGGTGGAATATCTATATATTATCTCTATGTCTCAAATGAAAAACGTGTATTGGAAAATTTGTCTGCTTTATCTTATGAATATCTATATATTATCTCTACTAGCTAAAGTGAGGACTGAATCACCTACATTTTTAGAACGAATTCATGTGATATAACCCACCAAGTGAACCATTTATATATTTTACGTTATTAATAGAGGCATCCAGTAGATGGTCACACGTGTTTTTATTTTCAAGTCAAAATCTTGCATTTGCAAGATTACTTGCTCAAATAATTAAATTAAGAGCACAATTTCCTGATTATACAATTAAGACCATTCGTCTTGATAATGTTGGTGAATTTACATCCCAAACTTTTGATAATTATTGTTTGTCAATTGGAATAGGTGTTGAACATCATGTATATCATGTTCATATACAAAATGGTTTAGCAAAATTATTTATAAAACATTTGTAATTTATTGCAAGATCATTACTTATGAGAGCTAAGCTTTCTTAATCTGTATGGGGACATGTCACTACAAGAAAAACGGGAACTCCCGATGCCGTTTTAATGTGTCGGGAGTTAAGTCTCTCCCGAAGAAATAAAGGTTCGTCGGGAGTTCCCCAGAAACTCTCAACGCTGGGTGTTAACCGTCGGGAGTTCCCTTAGAACTCCCGATGGATATTCTGCCGCTCGTCGGGCGGCATCGGGAGAGGGGTCTGGTTTAAACCAGACCCCTTCTTCTTCTCCACTCCCTCAAAATTTTTTCTCTTTCCCTCTCAAAAAACCCTAACCCCCTCCTCTACCACCCCCCTTCACACCCGCCACCCTATTTTCCTTCTTCCCTTCACGCCCCCGCCACTCCCCCCTGTTGCCGCCCCTCTTCACGCCTGCACTGCCGCCTGTCCTTCCCCCTTCACATCGCCGTTCGCCGCCACCTTCCCCCTTCATTGCTTGAAAATTCAAGGTTTGTGCACATCCATTTCATTTATTTTCTCTTATTTTGTATCTTAATTTAAGCCATTGTTTTTAATTTTTAGCATGTTGGTAATTTTGGTAATGTTTAATTTTTAGCATGTTACTAATGTTGGTAATATTTAATTTTTAGCATGTTACTAATGTTGGTAATTAATGTTGCTAATGTTTAATTTCTAGCATGTTGGTAATCTAATGTGAATTATGAATTATGGATTGTGGATGTTATTGTGAATTCAGTTTTTTTTCCTTTTAATTCTTAAGGTCATGGATTACTTAATTTACTATAATATATGTTACAATTTCTGCAATTTGGTGGATTAATATGAATTGGTGGATTATCACTCCCTCAAAATTATGGTTTAAACCAGACCCCTTCTTCTTCCCTACTTTTTAAAAATATTGTACTTAACACATTTAATATTTTAAAAAAGTTTAAAGAATCTACTAGACATAAAACTAAATTTTGTGTCTAATAGAAAATTGAACTTTAAATTTTGTGTCCAATAGGCTTGTAAATTTTAGAAGATGTTGAATAGATGAAAGACCTATATTAGACACAAAATTGAAAGCTTGGAGACGTACTAAATAAAACATTTGAAAGTTGTTAAGACAATTTAAGCAGTCTAGGGACCTATGTGTTTATTTTGCCTTAAGAAATGAAAATTATGGAACTCAATGCTTAATAATACTTTGTACTTTGTCCTCTAATCCAGGTTATTGTTTTGGATTACAAGTTGGTCAAAAAATATTTATTTTTAAGGATGAATAAAGAATAGATTAAACTAAGGAATAAGTTATCAGTGGAGTATAGAGAAGAAGTATCACAGTTCTTAGATATGGCAAGGTTTCATGTAAATGATTCCAGACGAATAAGATGTTCATGCAAGAATTATATGAATTCAATTTGGGAAAAGATAGATATTGTGGAACGACATTTATTAACATATGGAATATCTCCCTCATATTGTGAATGGGTATATCATAGAGAGCCAGTAAACTTATCTAGAAGTCATACAAGTCATTCAATACAAGATGTTGAAGTAGATAGTATAGAGAGTAATGCTGTTGAAGAAAATGAGATGTTGAATCTTATAAACGATTTACAAGTTCTAATTGAAAACAAAAATGCAAATGAAGGAAGGATTGAGAATAATGAATGTCCTTTAATGGTTAAGAAAGAGATACCATGAACTTATTCGAGGATTTAATGACCGAAGCACGTAATGAATTATACCCTGGGTGTTCGCAATTTTCGTCTTTAAACATTTTAGTGAAGTTGATGCATATCAAAGTTCTGAATGGTTGGAGTAACAAATCGTTTGACATGTTGCTGGAATTGTTAAAAGCAGCATTTCCAGCTGGCACCTCTATACCTACTTCCTTTTATGAAGCCAAGTGAAAATTGCGTGATTTAGGCCTAGGTTATGAGTCTATTCATGCGTCAAATATGATTGTGTATTATATTGGAAAGAGTTTGCAGATTTGCAACAATGCCCTATTTGTGGTGAGTCTCAGTACAAAGTTAATGTTGGCAAGGGTAAAAAAATACCACATAAAGTATTGCATCATTTTCCATTGATACCAAGATTAAAACGATTGTTTGCATCAAAAGGAGACGCTTCTGACATAAAATGGCATAAAGATAAGAGAGTTGAAATGGATGATGTATTGCGACATCCAGCTGATGCAAAAGGGTGGAAACATTTTGATCGTGAATTCCCTCATTTCGCTTTAGATCCTCGAAATGTTCGTTTGGGATTAGCTTCAGATGGCTTCAATTCGTTTGGAAATATGAGCACTTCTTATAATATGTGGCTTGTGGTGATAATTCCTTATAATTTACCCCCTTGGAAATGCATGAAGGAAACAAACTTCTTCATATCTTTGCTCATACCTGGTCCAAAATCTCCTGGAAAGGAAATTGATGTTTACTTGCAACCGTTGATTAAAAAGTTGAAAGAGTTGTGGACAATTGGTGTGCGAACTTATGATTCTGTTGCTGGTGAGTTTTTTCAACTATATGCTACCTTATTATGGATGATTAATGACTTCCTTGCGCACGGTGACTTATCTGGGTGGAGTACAAAAGGTATCATGCATGTCCAATATGCAAAGAAGATAACTCGTCCTTCGGGATAAGAGGGAAAATATCATTTATGGGACATCGACGTTATCTTCCGGAGAATCATAGTTGGCGTCGAAGTAGATAACATGATGGAAAAGTTGAACGTAGACCTCCACCAGTCGTAATGAATGGAGAAGAGATATAACAACAAATAAATACGCTAAAATTTTCTGTGCTTAGCAAACATCCATCGAAGTAAGATAAAAAAAAAAAAAGCGAATTCTAAACTGGACTAAAAAAAGTATTTTTTTTCCAACTTCCATATTGGTCTAGACTATTGTTACGACATAAATTGAATGTAATGCATATTGAAAAAAACATATGCGATAATTTGGTGGGCACATTGTTAAATATTGAAGGAAAGACAAATGATACAACGAACGCTCGATTAGACTTACAAGATTTGAAGATAAGAAAGGATCTACACTTGATATAGGTCGAGAACAGATTTGTAAAACCACATGCAACATACACATTAACAAATAGTGAATGGATTTCGTTTTGTAAGTATTTGAAATCAATAAATTCCCTGATGGATTCGTATCTAACATATCACGATGTGTCAATGACAAAGATGGAAAAATATCGGGGTTGAAAACACACGACTATCATGTGTTGCTTCACAGACTACTCCCTATTGGTATTCGAGCATACCTACCGAAGAACGTATCCACTGCTATTGTTGAGTTTGTACATTCTTTCGCGACTTATGTGCAGAGACAATATGTGTAAGTGATTCAAACAGACTACAAGCAGACATCATAGTCATACTTTGTAAATTGGAGAGAATATTCCCACCTGCCTTTTTCGATGTAATGGTACACCTTGCAGTTCATCTACCATATGAAACCAAAGTGGTGGATCCAGTTAGTTATAGTTGGATGTATCCTATTGAAAGAAGTTTACGAACATTAAAATAATTTATACGGAACAAAGCACGTCCCAAGGGGTCTATAGCGAAAGCATATGCAATGAATGAATCATGGATTTTCTGCTCGCGATATCTAAGTGGGATTGAAACGAAATTCAATAGAGATAAACAAAATGATGATAACATTACCGATCACGAGATATTTGGTGAATTTGAATTATTTAGGCAGAGGGTACGACCATTAGGGGTGTCAACTTTACGGACGCTATCAACGGAGGAAAAACGTATTGCACATTGGTACATTTGCTACAATTGTACAGAAATAATAGACTATCGCAAGTACGTTTCAAAATTTTTCCTTTTCTAAATTCTAGGGTATCTCCTTTGATATAACATTTAAATAATCAATTTTGTAGGCAACATTTGAGGTTAATTCGTCGTGAATCTCAAAGCACCTCTGACTTATATATAAAACATCAATGTAAATATCCCGATTGGTCCAAATCTCAGGTATACATAGTCATTTTGTAGGCAACAGTTGAGGGATGATTCATTTTTCGTATTCATTTTTAATGTATAAGTAATTATCAGGTTCTACAACGGCACGAGAGAGAAGATATCTCCAATGATTTCTTTTCACTTGCAATGGGACCTTCGTCTGAGGTGCGCTCTTATAATGGATGCATTGTTAATGGGGTACGTTTTCACACTATAGAGCGTGATAATCGTCGAGCTACACAAAATAATGGAGTCCTAGTGGCCGGGGAGATCAGTGAGAATACAAGTGTGGATAACAATTTCTACAGTGTTGTAGACGAAGTATTAGATTTCCAATATGTGAACAAAAGACGTGTTTTCTTGTTAAAGTGTAGATGGTTTGACACATATAACAACAAAAGTAATAGAACACATGTGGATTTAGGATACAAATCGATCAATACATCACACTTTTGGTATGTCGACAAGCCTTTCATCTTTGTTATCCAAGCACAACAAGTCTTTTACATTGATGACATCAAACATGGTAGCAATTGGAAAGTTGTTCAAGTAATCCAAAATAAACAAATATGGGATGTACCGGAAGTGGATGATGTTGAAAACGCACAACTAGATTTACTAGAAATTTTTGGTGGCGTCCGAGTGGATGAAACCATTGAGGAGGTTACTTTATGCAGAGTTGACGTTGATCCTACAGTTGAGGAAAGACCAATTACTGTACATGGCGATCATGACTTCATAAACGATGATGATGAAGAACAATTATCTCCCAATAACAGTTCAAATGCTGATGAATAATTTGAATTAGATTACGATGATAAGTAATGATGTATCTATTCAATTCTCTTTTTCTCTAGCTTACACGTATTTATTGTTAATTTAATATTGTTTTCTTTTTTTTTGTGTTTGTATAGATACGATGTCAACCCCTAATAGGCAACGGGAGGCTGATGAAGAATTCCAGGAGTTATATCTTGGCAACACGGTATCTTCTGTGGTTTCAGGTTAGTATATTTTGAAATATATTCTGTTAACTGAAATACATCATAAACTGTTTTAAATTTTTTATTCTTCAGATAGTGACTTAGCATCCAATCGGAAGAAACGAGAGCATTCGCGGAACATCGAGTTGGAAAAATATGTCCAAAAACATGGGAGAATTCCAATCGTGATAAATGAGGGGGAGACGAAACCGATATCTCAACATTCAGTATGATTTAGTAATGCAATAGGCGTCACCGTGAGATCTGCATTTCCAGTACGTTGTTGTCCTTTTGATGAGGTTCCAAACGAGTTCATAGAATTGGCTAAAATTCAATTATTGGTAAGTAATTATAAGTTTATTCTTTTACACTCATGAACATCATCTATGCTAATTCTTCCTTCCCTCTTTTGTAGGCTCATTTCGAACTTGATCTGTCCAGTCAACGACTTAACCGTTTTATAGAACATCAAATGTAAAACTCGTTCAAAGAATTTAGAGCAGATTTGCACAGACATTACAGAAAATGTGGAGATCCTCAGCAAGCACGTGCCAGTTTGCCTAGTTGGCTTAAAAATAGGCCAGAAGATTGGTACTTTTTATGTGACGGCTTCGAGAGTGAAGCATTTTAGGTACAATATTTATGGCGTGTATCATTTGTTGCATTTACTAATACATCAAACTATTGACATATTTTTTTTCTTCAAATGTAAGAAATGTCTGTGACGAACAGGAAGAATAGAGAGAAATTATCATTCGACCACGTAGGTGGATCGAAGTCATTCCTGCAAATTCAGGCAGAGTTGCAGGCAAAGGAGGGTCGAGAAATAGGACGTGTTGACCTATTTAGGGAAACACACTCTAAAGGTAGCAAGTTTGTGAACGAGGCAGCTAAAAGTGCACATGTAACATTTTTTTCTTTATCGTCGTGTTTTTTTTTCACTTTTAACTTTAGTCTCTCATTTTTACCTATTTAATTATTATGTCTAGCATCAAATGTTGGAATTAAAATCCAGCACCACTGTAGAAGGTTCTCAACCACTAACAGGGGATGAAATATGTGAGACGGTTTTGGGTAGACGACCTGGATATTCAAAAGGTCTAAGTTGGGGCCCTAAGCTTAAGTCAAGAAGAAGTACCATCTCATCAAGCTCGTCATCTACTCAAGGAACAAAGGGGGGAATGGATGAATTGAGATTCAATTTCCAACAGTCTCAGTCGAGGATTAAGGAACTTGAAAACATTCAGAAAAGAATGCAAGAGGATCATGCAAGACAAATAGAAGAAATGAAAAAGATGATTGAAGACATGGTACGATCACATAGAGGAGACCCATCAAATTAGGCATGATTACTACATTATTTAGTTGTCTAATATGTTACTATCCTACAGTTATGGTACGATCACATAGAGGAGACCCATCAAGTAACTTTATGATAATTAAAGAATTGTTGGCTATCCTACAGTTATGCTAGCCAAACAACTGGATTTTGATGTGTTTTTTGTTGGCTCTCTCCTTGCCTCTTTTTTTGACTTTTTATTCAACTGTATCTCGCTCTCTCCCTGAATCTCGCTCTCTCCCTGCCTCTCGCTCTCTCCCTACCTCTCACTTTCTCCTATACTATTTTTTAAAGTTTAGACATCTGTAAGAACAATCTTGGATTGCAAAGATGCCCTCAGCAGCTTCACACCCTAATTCTGTTGTAAATATGTATCATTTAAAGCTTCAACACTCTCATACAAATTATATAAGCATCCTACCATGCCTTGATGTTTCAAAAGCCCAATCACAGTCCCTGAATCTCGCTCTCTCCCTGAATCTCGCTCTCCCTGCCTCTCGTGCTCTCCTATACTATTCTTTAAAGTTTAGACATCTGTAAGAACGGTCTTGGATTGCAAAGATGCTCTCAGTAGCTTCACACCCTGTTAACATCCAAAGTTATGACTTTCTCCACCAAACCACCAACTTCTTTGATATTAAACTTGTTTAGGAGAGTAATACTAGAAATGGTGGACATTGGTTTCACAGTCAAATCATCCATCACCATGTAAGTAACCACATCCTTCACAAACCCTCCTCCTACATTTCTTTTTGCCTATGTAGTTGCACTATTAGGTGGATTCACAAATTCACAGACTTGGTTCATAACATACGAACAACTCGGACAAAGATATTTAGGATTACTAGAAACTTTATAGTCACATCTATAAGAGCACATGTATAACTTTATTTGATCAGCTGAAGATTCAATATTAGGCAAAAGCAAGGTAGAGACAGATAGTGAAACTTTAGGCTTCAAAAGGGTGTCTTTGCTCTGATTTGGTTGTAAATATGTGTCATTTAAAGCTTCAACACTCTCATACAAATTAGATAAGCATCCCACCATGCCTTGATTTTTCAAAAGCCTAATCACAGTCCATGAATCTCGTTTTCTCCCTGAATCTCGCTCTCTCCTTGAGTCTCGCTCTCTCCATGAATCTCGCTCTCTCCCCGAATCTCGCTCTCTCCCTGCCTCTTGCTCTCTCCTATACTATTCTTTAAAGTTTAGATATCTGTAAGAAATTCTTGGATTGCAAAGATGCCCTCAGCAGCTTCACACCCTGATTAACATCCAAAGTAATGACTTTCTCCACTAAAGCACCAACTTCTTTAATATTAAACTTGTTCAGGAGAGTAATACTAGAAATGGTGAACATTGGTTTCACAGTCAAATCATCCATCACCATGTAAGTAACCACATCCTTCACAAACCATCCTCCCACATTTCTTTTTGCCTATGTAGTTGCACTATTTTGTGGAAATGTGAAACTTTAGGCTTTAAAAGGGTGTCTTTACTCTGATTTGGTTGTAAATATGTGTCATTTAAAGCTTCAACACTCTCATACAAATTAAATAAGCATCCCACCATGCCTTGATTTTTCAAAAGCCTAATCACAGTCCATGAATCTCGCTCTTTCCCTGCCTCTTGCTCTCTTCTTGCCTTTTGCTCTCTCCTATACTATTCTTTAAAGTTTAGACTTTCATTTGCCCCTTTATTTCAGCCATATTCATTTTCTCTCTCTCTCATTGCCTCTTGCTCTCTCCTTGCCTCTTTCTCTGATTTGGTTGATAATGATGCAACATACCACACACATACCACACACATATACAACTAAAATTAAAATTACATATTGTTTTATGAGATTTTTGTAAGGATGATCAAAAGTTGATTTATAAAATTTTTGTATGGATGACCATTTTTTTTTGCCAATGCAATTTGATTAGCTTTTTAAATTTTTCTTGGCGTCACATATTGTTTTAATTGTTTTTTTTTTCTCACTTGTTTTTACTCTTATTAGCCATTTGGTTTATTTGGTATCTAAAAAACTCTGTTTGTTGTCAAAGAAATAAGAAACAACTTTGTCATTTATTGTCTTCGTTGTTGTGATTAGAAGCAAAATATGGAGAAAGTAGTGTTATTTTATTGGGATGAACCTCTTTATTTTCCTTTTAAACGTAAATTATTAATGCAAAGAGCAATAGTTAACTGTAGTCTAAGTTACACCCAGTTTCATATATTCATTCCTCAAACCATTTTGGGGACAAATTTGAGTTTTATGTGTGTTGGTCATCATTGTTTACTCGTTTGGATGTTCATTACCACCCGTATTGGAGTTTGAACGTGAATTTGAATTGTTTATCGATATAACATTTCAATGTTTTTGTTTTATTGTAGAATGTTGTTCGGAGATGAGCTGGGCAATTATTGAAGATGTTGTGTTCGAGAAGTGTTCTAGATGTTGTTTTCATTTTACTTCTTTTATGTATTTCTGATATGAATGTTTATCGACTTCGTTTAGATATTGTAATTTCTAGTATCGACTTCATTTGGATATTGTAATTTTTTACTTGTTATAAAATGGACTTCATTTTCGTTTATTGAATCTTTATTGGTATAATATGTTTTACAAGAATTCAGATCAAATTTTAAAAAATTACAAACGATATATTAAATTTTAGTACTCCCCACGCATATAGAATCCCCCGACGCACTCTAAAATGGCGTCGGGAGTTATGGTGGAACTCCGGACGCCTATGTGGCGTCGGGAGTTAGGGGGAACTCCCGACGCTTACATGGTGTCGGGAGTTAGGGGGAGTTCCTGACGCCGTAGACTAGGCGTCAGGAGTTCTCCCCTAACTCCCAATACTGTTCAAAAGTTCGTCGGAAGATCCTCTCCCGATAGATTTCTCTCGACTAAACTCCCAACGACCGTTTATGCGTCGGAAGATCCTCTCCTGATAAATTTTTCACACTTTCCCGATGAAATGTGACGTCGGGAGAAGTCAGAATTCCTGTAGTGTGTTATTTTGCATGCAACTTTACTTGTAAACATTAGGCCAGTAGCTTATCACAAGTACTCACCATTACAATTAGCTTATGATCAGGAGCCAAATATTTCCCATCTGAGAATTTTTGGGTGTATATGTTTCAATCTCTATCACAACACACTAAGATGGATCCTCAAAGGAGGTTATGAATATATGTTGGATATGACTCCCTATCAATTATTAAATATCTTGAACCCCTGATGGGTGATGTATTTACTGTAAGATTTGTTGATTGTCATTTTAATAAGATAAATTTTCTAACATTAGGGGTAGAAATTAAGTAATTGGAAAAATAAATTACATGGAATGCATCGTTATTGTCTCATTTAGATCCCCGTACAGATCAATGTGGTTTTAAAGTTCAGAAAATAATTCATTTGCAAAATATAATAAATCAATTACCATATGCA
Organism: Benincasa hispida; assembly: GCF_027475165.1. Classification (NCBI taxonomy): domain Eukaryota; kingdom Viridiplantae; phylum Streptophyta; class Magnoliopsida; order Cucurbitales; family Cucurbitaceae; genus Benincasa; species Benincasa hispida. Next base: position 44,130,593 of record NC_143488.1, read on the forward strand.
TTTATAGATGCAAAGAAAGTAACTGAGTCACATATACCAACTGCAAATGTTCCATAAAAAATTGATATCCCAACACAACAAATTGTCACTAATGAGTCTGGAACACGCCAGAAGCGTGGTAGACCAGTAAGTTCCAAGATAAAAATCATCGAAACACGAAATATAATTAAAAGACTTGATTTATGATGTAAATACCCATGAAGAAATCCTCGACATGACTAGTGAGGAAAGTAAAATACCTAAAGATTAATAAGATTTCAATAAACTATGTTATGACAGGAAAATGATGGAATCGAGCTAATGTAATTATTAACAACATTTTTGTGTATATTGTTGCTCTTGATATTATATCTGAAAATGAGGATCCTGAATCAAAGTCTGTTGAAGAATGTTGGCATAGAAAAAATTGACTTCAGTATAAAAAAGCAATCGAGACAGAAATAAACTCACTTTCAAAACAGCATATTTTTGGACAAGTAGTCCGAACATCAAAAGGTGTCAAACCTGTGGGATACAAATGGGTATTTGTGAGAAAAAGAAATGAAAATAATGAGGTCACAAGATACAAAGCAAGACTAGTTCCATAAGGTTTTTCACAAAAACCTGGTAGTGATTAGGAGGAGATATATTCTCCAGTAGTGGATGCAATTATACTACGATATTTAATTGACTTGACTGTGTATGAAAATCTGGATATGCATCTTATGGATGTAGTCACAACATATTTATATGGATCTCTTGATAATGATATTTATATGAGAATCCCGAAAGGATTTAAGGTACCTGAAATATATACATTAAATTCCCGGGAATGATATTCAATAAAGTTACAGAGATCACTATATGGATTGAAATAATCAAGATGGATGTGGTATAATCACTTGAGTGGATATATATGAAAAGAAAGATATCAAAATAATTCAATATGTCCGTGTGTTTTTATAAAGAAATCACAATCAGGATTTGCTATTATAATTGTATACGTTGATGACTTTCAAAGGCAATAGAATATCTTAAGAAAGAATTTGAGATGAAAATCTCGAGAAATTTTTTTTTGACTTGGTTTGCAAATTGAGGATTTAGCATATGGAATATTTATTCATCAATCAACTTAAACAAGAAAAATTTTGAAAAGATTTTATATGAACAAAGCACATCCATTAAATATTCCAATGGAAGTCCATTCATTGGATATAAAGAAAGATATATTTCGACCTCGAGAAGATAATAAAGAACTTCTTGGTCTTGAAGTACCATATATTAGTACAATTGGTGCACTTATGTATCTTGCTGATAATACAAGATCAAATATTGCATTTTTAGTAAATTTATTAGCTAGATATAGTTCTTCTCCTATAAAAAGATATTGAAACAGAATTAAGCATCTCTATTATCTCCAAGGAACAATCGATATGGGTTTGTTTATTCAAATAAATCAAATTTTGAACTAGTTGGTTATGTAGGTTCTGGATATTTATCTGATCCACACAAAGCTAGATCTCAAATAAGTTATCTGTTCACATGTGGAGGAATTGCTATATCATGGCGATTGGTGAAATAGATCATAACGGCCATTTCCGCAAATCATGCTGAAATTCTTGCAATTCACGAGCTTAGTCGAGAATGTGTATGGCTAAGGTCAATGACTCAGCACATTCGTGAAACATGTGGCTTGTCTTCTAATAAAAATCTTTCAACAATATTATACGAAGACAACACAACTTGCATAGCCCAAATCAAAGGAGGATTATTAAAGGAGATAGAACAAAGCATATTTCATCGAAGCTTTTCTACACTCATGATCTTGAAGAAAATAGCGACATCACTGTACAACAAATTTATTCGAAGGATAACTTGGTAGACTTATTTGCAAACATTACCAACTGCAACTTTTTAAAAAGTGGTGCACAACATTGGAATGCGGCGACTCAGAGATCTTAAGTGATGTTTTCGTGAGGGGGAGTAAGTATATTGTATTCTTTTAGGAGTATGTATTTTATGAAATATGTACTATTTTTCCTTCACTAGAGTTTTTTTCCATTAGATTTTCCTAGTAAGGTTTTAACAAGGCATATATATATATATATATATATATATATATATACATACATACATACATACATACATATATGGCCATCTAAGAAAGAATATTATAAATATCATAAAAATAGATGATCAATGCTTAGTATTCTAAAAGCCATGTGCCATTTCTCATGTTGTCCATGTGATTTGTAATAATTAATGTTTGGTGTCCATATAATTTCATATCCTACTTGCCACTTGCCTATAAATAGCGACATTTAGTGAATCTTAAAATTATGCACATTGGTGAGAATAAAAAAAAAATTTCATATATTTCATATTCCATAAAATCATATTTTCTATTTCTATTATTCCTATTTCCATAAAATTATAATTTTAATTATTTTTAATTTAGTTATTTATAAGTTTAGTTATATTTTATTATTTATTATTATTTTATTATATACATATATTATTTTCTCCACATTCGTTGTGCTCCATTGTACTCCTCAATTTCACAACATATTTGACTTTTTTAGATGATGCAAGTGTTAAAGAAAGTCATGTCAGCAAACTAGTCAGCAGTACACATACACAAAAGGCACCTCCAAGTCAGCTACACCACTGCCAAGTCACCTCCCTTCCAGAAGAGTAATTGGTTAGAAAGAATATTTTCACTCAACCAATCAAAAGTGTACACTTATATTTAAAATATTTCATTCATTTCTTTATTCTTTCTCTCCAATGGCTATTTAAAGCCTTTTATCGTTTTTACCAAATGTCCAGCAAATATACAGTAAATATACAGAGGAAAAAATCATTCCAGCATCTTCTCTCTCCCTTCTGTTTTCTAACTTGGTATCAGAGCCATTAATGGCCAACGCCCTTTCCACCGGTTCATCTTCTTCATCCACCACCATCTTCAGCAACCCACCATTAAATCAGCTGCTGAACCAAATCACCACAATCAAACTCGATCGGAGTAATTACCTGCTATGGAAAACTCTTGCACTACCCATTTTGAGAAGCTACAAGCTGGAAGACCATCTCACAGGTGAAAAACCTTGTCCTCCAAAGTTCATCTCTGCAACAACTGATGAATCAGACCTCCTTCAATGTGGAGACACTACTGAAAGCACCGATGAGGCTTTTTCGAGCTCCATTCGCTCCAGAACGATCAACCCTCTGTTCGAATAATAGGTCATGATAGACCTTCTGCTCCTTGGATGGCTGTAAACTCGATGACCCCTGAAGTGGCTCTGCAACTGTTAGGATTCAACAATGCAAAGGAACTATGGGAAGCCACTCAAGACCTTTTCGGCGTGCAGTCGGGAGTAAAGAAGAACTTCCTTCGCTACATTTTCCAGACAACAAAGAAAGGTAACTCCAAAATGGAGGATTATTTACGTATTATGAAGACTAACGCAAATGCCGACAACCCTACCTAGACGATCTTTGATTTCTTAGGTCCTTCTCAGTTTGGAAGAAGTCTACAACCCGGTGATTGCAGTCGTATAAGGAAAACCAGACATCTCTTGGCTGGATATGCAATCCGAGCTCCTTATCTTAGAAAAACGTCTAGAACACCAAAACGCTGAAAGGAATCTGGGCAAATTGTACCTACTGTGAACGTAGCCCAAAGTTGGAATCCCAATGATGCTAGAAAAATGAACAACTACCACCAGACAAACTCTCGACCTCAATTTAATCAGAAACGAGAAGAAGGTAATGGTAATTCCAACTCCGGTCGAGGACGAGGTCATGGATGTGGAAACATACCTACATACTAAGTCTGTGGTAAATATGGTCATTCAGCTCTTGTATGCTTTAATCGATTTAACAAAGAGTCCGTTGGAAATTTTGGGCAAAACAGAGGAGGACAGAGCACAAATTTTGGAAACAATATCGGACCAAATCCCACTGCCTTTGTAGCAGCTCAGAACTCTAACCCCTTTGCCTGACCTGAAACTGTTATGGATCCGAATTGGTGGTATGTGGATAGTGGAGCCACAAATCATGTTATAGTTGACTATGCAAATCTAAACAACCAAGTGAATACTCAGGTAATGAGAATGTCATTGTTGGAAATGGTAATAAACTACAAATCTTTTATATTGGTAACACCTCTCTGTCTGATGGAAACAACACTGTTCTCTTGAAAATATGTTGTGTGTGCCTAAAATTACAAAAAAAAAATTGGTGAGTGTGTCTAAGTTAGCTCAAAATAACAACATTTATTTTGAGTTTCATGATGCTCATTGCTTTGTTAAGGACAAGCATATGGGTCGAACTCTTCTGAAAGGAAATCTTAAGGATGAGTTGTATCATCTGGATCGGGTGGTTGTGAAGAGGAATGAGGAGTTAAAGCATCGTTATCCTGAACACAGAAGGCTTATGGACAAAAATAAGAACACCTCTACATTAATTTTGTCTGGAAAAACACAAGTATTAATGTAGCAGTATCTAAAGCCATCTGGCATATACGTTTAGGACATCATTCGCAAAAAGTTTTAAATTCCGTTATTAGTGATTGTAATCTACAAATTAAAAGTAATAAAGAGTCTCTGTTTTGTGAATCCTATCCCTTGGGTAAAACTCATAATTTGCCATTTTCTATGTCTGAAAGCCACACAATAAAACTATTTGATTTGATTCAATCTGATTGATGGGGACCAACCCCTGTTGTTTCATTAGATGGCTACAGATATTACATCTTATTTATTGATGATCATAGCAGATACACCTGGATCTATCTATTGAGACAAAAAAAGTTGTGCATTTGAAGCTTTTTGGCATTTTCTTGTATATGTTCAGAATCAGTTTAAGAAAACAATTAATATGTTTCAGTCTGATAACGAAGGGGAGTATACTAAAATCCATTAGCTATGCAACTCAAAAGGAATTATAACAAGACTATCATGCCCCTATACCTCTTCTCAAAATGGTCGAGCAAAAAGAAAACAAGGACATGTAGTAGAAATCGGTCTTACACTGCTACACCAGGCCAGCTTGGCATTGAGTTTTTGGTGGGATGCCTTCCTCATAGCCACGATGCTTATAAATGGATTACCAATAGAGGTACTGCAAGGTAAATCCCCCGTCTCTGTTCTCTCTAACAAGAAACTAAATTTTTCAGAGCTCAAAGTCTTTGGCTGCATTTGCTTTCCATATCTTTGCCTCTTTCAGCACAACAAGGTCAATTTTCAATTAAAAAAATGTGTGTATCTGGGTCATAGTGAACTACACAAAGGTTTCAAATGCCTAACCAAAGCCGACTGTGTCATTATCTCTCGGCATGTCACCTTTAATGAAGATGAGTTTCCCTTCACCCAATTATCTCAGGAAAATCCCAAGCACCAGCATATTCCCTCACCCAACCTCACCCTACCTATCCTTCCACCTTCCACCACCTCAAACACTCCAAATCCTTGCCCACAAAACGACCTCATACCTGATCGTCTACTCAAACCCATCGCTCACCAACTTCATCTCTACATGATCGCTCACCAAATGCCTATCGTCTACCAAATTCACTACTTGATCGCTTACCTACTGCCCATTGCTCACCATCACTTAATCACCTACCCGATCGTATACCAAATTCTTCCCTACACGATCGTTTACCAATTTCTCTCCCTGATCGCCTACCAAACCCGTCATTAAACGATCGCTTACCTAATGCCCATCGCATACATTTACCTGATCGTCTACCTGATAGCCCACCAACTTCATTCCTAAACAATCGTTCACCTCATACCGATCACTTACCTACTGCCCATCGCCTATCACCTAATTGTCTACCAAATTCATCCCTACACGATCGTTCACCTAATGCCTGTCGTTCATCTACACCCAGTCGTCTATACAATCGTATACCCATATCAACCTCATCTGATCATTCACCTATCCATTCACCACCTGATCGTTCACTATAGTCATCTCTAAACGATCGCTCACCCAATACCTGTCGTCTACCTACGCCCGATTGTTTACATGATCGTACATCTATATCAACTCCATCTGATCATCTATCTATCTCTTCCTCACCCATTCGCCCACCAAATTCATCTCTAAATGATCGTTCACCTAATGCCTGTCATTTATTTACACTCGATCACTTACATGATCGTATACCAATATCAACACCATCCGATCCTGTACCTATGGCCTCGTCCACCTGGCATCTTCAACCCGACATTCCAAATCCCCTATCAACTAAACCTATCACCTTACCCAATCATCCCATGATAACCCGAGGGAAAGCCAGTATCTTCAAACCAAAAATTCCCCAATTGACTGGTCTGTAACCGAACCCACTCGGATTTGACGCCATAGCTTCTCCTCATTCGAAACAACCTATGGATGTTGAATATGATGCTCTAATGCGGAATCATACCTGGCGTCTTGTGCCTCCCACACTAGAGATGAATATTATAGGACACAAATGGATATTCAAAATCAAGCGAAACTCCGACGGCTCAATACAACGCTACAAAGCACGGCTTGTAGCAAAAGGATTTCACCAGAGCCCGAGTATCAATTTATTTGAGACCTTCAGTCCGGCTGTCAAGCTTTCGACGGTTCGAGTTATTCTCAGTATTGCTGCCTCTCACAGGTGGAGTCTTCGGCAACTTGACTTTGATAATTCCTTTTTGAATGGAACTCTAGAAGAAAAAATGTACATGACACAACCCTATGGGTATGTAAATCCGTCCTGTCCACATCATGTATGCAAGCTTGACAAAGCGCTTTATGGATTAAAACAAGCCCCAAAGGCCTGGCATGCCGCCCTAACAAAGGAACTTCTTCGATGGGGATTTATAAACTCCAGGTTAGATCCCTCGTTGTTCATTTATAACAAACATTCCTCTGTTATTTTTCTCCTGGTGTATATTGACGATGTAATCATCACTGGCAATGACCCCTCAACAATCAGTCATCGTATTCGGTCACTCGACAACTCATTTGCTCTAAAAGATTTGGGACAGCTCACATACTTCCTTGGTCTTCAAGTACACTATCTTGACTCGGGTCTCATATGAAGGATCTCATATCTAAGAGTTCCATGAGCGCGTTCGGATCGCTCCGATCTCACCGTGACCGAAATACACAATATACATTCAACATATAGTTATGCAAACAAATCTTAATTAACAGCATGCTTTGAATAAGAAAATAATAAGGGAAAGAGTTCCATACCAGTTGAAGACGTTCTTCACACTTCTGAACTCCAACACAGCGGGACCCTCCAAGCGATCTACCAACGCCCAGCAGTAGCATCAACAAAAATAGCACGAACAACTGCAAACTCACGACCGCAACGGGGATGACACCATCACTAAAGAGGCTCAGGTATTCTCAGAGTGAAAAATCAAAGGGTGGTCTTTAGTGAATTTGGTAGAGGAAGGAGGAAACAAGAATCGTATAGGCGATAAGCAAGTGAGAGGGAAAAAGATGCTATCGCATAGTAGACTGCTCATCGTTTAGGAGAAGCTACACGATCGTGTAGGATTTACTAAACAATCGTTTAGGAAAAAGTATACGATCGTTTAGTAAAATCGGCACTCTATACGATCGTTTAGAGAAGCTTGCGATCGTGTAGGCGATAGTATGCGATCGTTTAGATGCGAGGTAGACGATCGTTTAAGCGGAGAGTGCTATCGTATAGGCTCTTGAAAAAAAAATTAAGTGATCTTTTCTTTTCTCCAACGCGCGCTTGCGAAATCTTTTTGGGCGATCAATTGAACCATTCAAAAATGAAAATAATTTTCATTTTAACTCATCGGTTACAATAACCGACGTTGCCCCACTAACCCACGTCCGAACGTGAATTTGGATTAATTATCATATAATTAATCAACTAATTAATTAATAAATATAATCATATTATATTTTTATCCTATACTTTGATATCACATATCTAGTATAGTATTTTCTCCTCTCTTTGATATAAATCATATTTATATCTAATTTCCTCCAAAATAATGTATCTCATACACTTAGTCAATTATATCATATATAATTAACAGTCCAAGCTACCAGGGGACCTAATGTACCTGTGGCTCGAAGCTCCAACGGTTCGTGAATAGCTGACTAAACTCTTTAGCCACGAGATTCACCATCAGTTAACTATCAGGCATTCCACTAAAGACCAACAGCTGAACTATTCTTACCACAGATATATTTCTATATCCATCGTATATAACCAATCATGAGTATGATGACCCTTCACAGATGCTTGTAAGTACAGCTAGGCCAAATTATCGTAACAATACAACATAGTCTAACTATGTGTGAACACCTCTCAGCCATTAAAGAAGCTATCTATCTACAATCCCTGCCTCAGGGAAGGAGTGAATTCCATCTTGTGTAGTTGAGTTCCCAGCTCCTAAATCAGACGAATCCTCAAAATGGTAGGTTTGAATCAGCAACCTGGCCACTCACACCCATACAAATCAAAGGACCGCCCTCAATGGCAGGAGTTCCCAACTCACTCAGGATTGAGGTCATGTTACCTATGGTCATCCTAGTGAAGTAAAGTCTCAGTCATGAACGGTGTTATATAACAAGACGTTAACACTTCGTGGTCAAGTCTTATACAAACTCTTTGTATAGGACGCTCCCGCTCGCATGTCCCCAATACGAATGATCAAGATCAGACCATCTGTGACAAGTCACAACACTTGTGACCATTCCACAAAGCGGGCCGCATCCGTAGCTTTACCAGGATAAGGTTTTCCTCTTATATCCATATACTACAGACCATTTTGGTTATCACTCAAGACATGATCCACTTGTATGTCACCACATATATGCTTGAGTCACATACAGATAACTAGGGATTTTATGTTTATTGGTTCTTGGTAAAACAAATAAAATAAGCAACTGAGCAAAAATACAAGATGTGAAGTAAATATCATATATTAACAACACAAACACTCATACATACTATTTACAAACTACAGGACACGAGACTTTAGGGTATCAACCCCAACATCATCATCAATCAAGAAAAATATGTGGATGATCTTTTACAATGATTACAACTCACAAATCTCAAGCCTACTCCATCCCCGAGTGTGCTTGGCAAACACTTATCCATTGTTGATGGTACTTCTCTCGATGATCCCTTTATCTATAGAAACACAACTGGTGCACTGCAGTACCTCACCCCAACAAGACTTGACATTGCATATATGGTCAATCACTTAAGCCAATTTCTTCAAATACCAATTGATATTCACTGGCAGGCTGTCAAACGTATCCTTCGGTACATCAGCGCAACTAAACACTTTGGTCTGTTGTTCCAACCCAACTCTAACCTATCAGTCTCTGCTTACTTTGATGCAGATTAGGCTTCCAACATCGACGACCAAAAATCAGTTGCAACATACTGTGTATTCATTGGAAACAATCTCGTTTCTTGGTCATCCAAGAAGCAAACGGCTGTAGCTTGATCGAGTATTGAATCTGAATACCGGGCCTTAGCACACATTACCTCTGAAGTTATCTGGCTTAATCAACTGATGTTAGAACTTGGAATGTTGTCCTTTGTAAAACCCATCATCTGGTGTGATAACTTAAGCGCCACTGCGATTGCCACCAATCCTGTGTTTCATGCCAGAATTAAACACATTGAGATTGATGCTCACTTTGTAAGAGATCACGTTCTTCGAGGAGCCTTGGAAGTTCGGTACGTCCCTTCGGCCAGTCAACTTGTCGATTGCCTCACAAAACCGCTCACACACTCTCACTTCTAGTCTCTTCGTTCCAAACTCGGCATACTTGATGTACCCTTTCGTTTGAGGGGGGATGTTAGAGAAAACCATGTCAGCAGCTCAGTCAGTAGTACACATACACAAAAGGCACCTCTAAGTCAAGTGCACCATTGTCAAGTCACCTCCCTTCTAGAAGAGTAATTGGTTAGAAAGAATATTTACACTCAACCAATCAAAAGTGTACACTTGTATTTAAAATATTCCATTCATTTCTTTATTCTTTCTCTCCAACAGCTATTTAAAGCCTTGTATCGTTTTTACCAGTTGTACAGCAAATATACAGTAAATACACAGAGGAAAAATTCATTCCAGCATCTTCTCTCTCCCTTCTGTTTTCTAACTGTAAGTCCCTTAATGGTTTAAATTACTCTAATACACATGTATTTTTTAATATTGGCCATTATAGATGTTTATTAGTACTTTAATAAATACTAAAATCGGTTAATGTATGATGCATTTAGAAGGATTCTTTTTCTTTTCCTTCCATCTTAAATCACATCCATTCATAAAATTTTAACTTTGTTCTATTTTTGCGCTTTTACAGTGCATCCAAAATTAGCCTTTAGCAAAAGCATTAGAAGTTACTGAAATATTTTTTATTAAGTTAAAAAATTAAAGTATGCATTTTAATTCCATTACAAAATTTAGGATATTAACCGTATTCGTACATATATCATAATATGATTACGAATTCAAATACTATTTTTTACCATAATCATAAAGTTTTTAACATCTATTTTTCTCATTGAACTTTTGTGTTTTGTTAGTGCATACAAAACAAATTTCCACTTGAACAAACCATGTCCTTTTATAAAACAAATTATTGGAACAAAATTTCCTAGAATTCTTATTTATAAGCTAGGTAACCGATATTAAATTTCTATCCGAATTATATTTATACCTTCCTAAAACTCTATATTAAAAAAGTCTAATCTTCTTAAACTAACCCATTTTTCTGGCTCACCATCAAATTAGAAATTTTAGTCACACTAGAGTTCTTTTATAGATCAAACTTGTTTTGGGGGAATTATGACGAATAGCAAAAAAAAACAAAAAAAAAAAAAAAATTGACGAAACTTTTTCAATATTTGAATTTTTAGCTATCATATTTTTTTGGGGGAGGTTGTCAATAATCCCCATCATACCTCTTACATAGGTTAGATATTACATTGAATTAAGGTTTAAAATGTCGATTTTGACGAAAACATTGAAATCTTAATTTTATAGAAATTTCAATGGAAATATCAGTAAGATGTCAGTTTAGATGTATATTTGAAAAAAAGTATAAAAATAAAACATTCAAAAAATAAATTTAAATGAGTAAATAAACATTTTATGATTTTTAAACTAGCGAACATGTCTATTATTTATCTTATATTTATATTAGTGACATTCTATTGCCTATTTTTTTAGTTTCATGGATTTTCTTACAATACAATGAAAATATCAATTTATCTTTAATGTCGATGTTGAACTTATGAAAATGTAGACATATCGATGGAAATATCGACATGTTAATAGAAATTTATTATTATGCATTCAACACACAAAATGAACTATAACATTAATTTTCACTCCAATTATTTCCAGGAATCTTCATCTTGTTGTCGTGTTTTTTAAGAAATTGTGATTGATAGACAGGGAGAGACAAATAGTCTAGGAAGCCATGCCACAAAGAGGGAAATGTCAACAGAACCTTAACATCATTATTGTCAATTCTTAACATCATCCGATATGAATCAAGATGTCCTCGTGTTACCTTCAAGTCCAATCATACGTTCAAAAACTAAGAAACTACAGTTAACATTAAATTCTCACATACAAATAGAAATGAACTCAATTTGAGGGGATTCAAACAACAACATATCAGAAGTTCTATAACTAATTTCATTTAATGTTAAAATAAGAAATTGGTTGAGCTCTATTAAATTTATGTTATTTTATTTGTAAACATACCTTATTTTTAGTATTTTATTTTTGGGCCCATATATGTTTTATTAAGATTTTATATTTTTTAGTTGAGGGTAGAATAGACTTTTAAGTCTCTTTCGTTAAGAAGGATAGGTTTTTAAGAGAGAGAAAAGGGGAATAGTTTTTGATGTTTTGAGTTTTACAATTTTTTTCCTAAATGAAACCTGTCTAATAGTTTATCGAGCCTCATCACACTAGAAGAATTTCGGGCTTAATATCGGTTTGTTATTAAAGCCCTTTAATGTCGGTTGTCTTTAATGTCGGTTTATTAAAAGGCTTTAATAACACTATCTTTAATGTCGGTTGCAATTGACATTAAAGCTCTTTAATGAAATTTGCAACCGATATTAAAGCCCAAAATCTGTTTGTTTTATCAATTATTGTACTTGACAATGTAGTTCTTATTGATCTTGGACTTTTTTTTTTGTAGTTCTCGGACTTGTCACTTAATCCTTTTTGTAGTCCAAGTAATGTCCTCTCGCATAACACATTTCCCCAATCCATAGAGTTGAAGTAATCTAAATCCTCCACATCAATTAATAAGGTCTTGTCGACATTGACCTTCATCTTCTCCCTTCCCATCATAGCCAATTCAGTGTAATATATCAATGTCATCATCACAGCATCCATATCATTCTCAAACTCCATCTCCTTGTACACTGTCTCTAAGGTACCAATATGAATGCCTCCCGTAAAATCGTTCCTCAAGTACCTATTACGTAGCGATCTAGTTACTTCAGCCCTCCTTACAACTACTGGATTAGGTGACCACCACAATCCTGTCATCAATAGGAAGTCTTCTTTGGTGAATGTTATAATTGTACCATTCAAATCGAATGTCATTGCACCCTTTCTATGGTCTTCAACCTCCCTTAATAGAATGTAATGGACCAATCGACTGTTGAAGATAATGTCCATACTGCAAATCGTCTAAATACCGTCTTCTTGAAGAGGGCAAGCTGAGTGGGAGTAAACTTCTCTTTCACTATCTTGTTAGCATTCTAATGTGAGAGGATAGACTGGTCGTTTGGCCTTGGAAACGATCCTGGGGTGGTATCTTGAATTGTCTAACCATACTGCACAAAATAACAAAAAATAGGGATAAATAAGAATTTTATTCAATACCCGATACACGATGCATGTTCCTCGATGCAAGATACAAGATACTTGATTTCTCGATAGCCGATATATGCTACATGGTGTCCCTTACTCGCTACATTACGAGTGACTAGATGGTCAATTGTCGAGCATTCAGTTTGATTTTCTACCTTCATGCATTATCCAACTCAAACCCTAAACTCTAGACGGTCCGAAATAACAAAAATATGAAAATTGAAACGAAACAAACTCGAAGTCCAACCAAACATGCAAGATATAAAAATAGAAATGAAAACCATGTCGGTCGAGTATCGAGTAACATGGAAGTGCATATCGAGGAACATGATGCACAGATAGTCGAGTTTTGAGTGAATGATGCCAAAATACAACAAAAAAGAAAAAGAAAAGAATGTTACCTGATGATAGTCGAGTTTCGAGTGAATGATGCCAAACTACAAATAAGGAGAAGAATGTTACTTGATGCAGAGATAATGGAGTTTCGAGTGTAGAGGTGTTGTCTTCGAAGGATATACAATCAGGTGAACAGAGAGAATAGTCTGAGCTCGTGGGAAGTGGTGAAATAATAGAATTCAAATGCCTTCAAACGGGTTATGAATTCAAAAGAATCGAGTATAAAGTAATCGAGCGTCGAGTATGGCATGGATATGATCGAGTATACACGTGTTGGTTGCAACTGTATCGAGTGACCATGAAGTTGGGTATCGAGTGACCTTTAAACGGGTTATGAATTTCGAGTATAAAGTAATCGAATATCGAGTATGATGTGGATATCATCGAGTATATACTTGTCAATTGTAGTTGTATGGAGCGACCATGAAGTTGGGTATCGAGTGATCATACATTGAGGAACGTGTGACGAGCCATCGGGTATCGAGTGATGAGCCATCGAGGATCGAGTAAATTCGTTTTGATAGGCACAAGGGATGCATCTCAGAGACGAATCAGTAAAATCACATGCTTATGACGTAAGCAGAAAGCCACTTTCCATTACTTTCTCTATAGGTGGTCATTTTTCATTTAAGCCTCTCAAATGAGGCCATCTGTACAAAAAAAAACTCTTAAAAACTTGCTTGAAAAATTGGAGATTGAAAATTGAGGATGTTTTAGAGCTTTTGAATTATTTCACACACTTTTTTTTCCTTTGCATAATTTGTCACATTATATTTTTTAACCCAAAAAATTAATTTATACTTGTTTTTAATCACACTTCCATTGGGTTTTTCTCAAATTTAAGAATTTTACCACGGCAACTTTTAAGATTGTAAAAGTAGTAATGACCGTTTTGATTTCAATAACAAAAAGTTAAGGTACTATTTGATAATCATTTTGGTCTCATTTGTAACTATTTGATTTTTTATTTTTATTTTTTAAAATTAAGTCTATTTCATCCACATTTCTTATGATGATTTGCATCTTTCTTAAGTATAATTATTGAATTCTTAGTCAAATTCTAAAAACAAAAATAACTTTTTGAAAGCTACTTTTTTTTAGTTCTCAAAATTTGGTTTGATTTTTTAAACCATTGGTAAAAAATAGAGAATAAAAGAAAAAATCTGGATGTAGAAATAGTGTATATAGGTTTAATTTTTCAAAAACAAGAACTAAAAACAAAATGGTTACCAAACGGGGCATTTGTTTTCTTGTATTTTGTTTTAAAAATTAAGCCTCCAAACTTCTTCCTTTGTCATCTTGGTTTAAAAAACCAAGCCAGAATTTGAAAACTTCAAAAAGTAGCTTTTAAAAAGTTTGTTTTTGAAATTTGACTAAGAATTCAATCATTGTATTTAAGAATGATGCAAAGTATTGTAAAAAATAGAGAGAAAATAGGTTTAATTTTCAAAAACTAAAAATAAAAAACGAAATAATTACCAAACGAGATTTAGATGTATTCTTATCCAAGAAAAAAAAATATTACACATATGTTAAGAAGCATCATCCAATTTCCTTTGGAAAAAAAAAATGTTTGATCCAATTTTCCTAAGAATTTTTGTACGAAAGTGACTAGTTTTTCTTTAATTTTGGTGGGATGCCGAATTCTCATTTAAAAAAATAAAATAAAAAAATAAATCATTGGTTGAATGGTTGAGAATAAGCACACTTCAAGAAGTTAGTGGTATGAATTTTTGAGATTTTGAAGATTCTTGTAACGCTTTATATTGGCAAAACAAAAAAGGGAAATCTGTTTTAAACCTTACGTTAATTACTGTTTCAAAATTTCTAAAAGGACAAATATTTTAAAGATTCCTCTACATTGGAAGCTAGTGTAAGTTGTAACCCATTTTTCTTAACGAAGAAGTTTAATCTAGTTATATTTGAACCTCAAATAGGGTTTTACAAATTTTAAAACAAGAGTGCAAACAATCGTATAACAATAAATTCTTACGAGTAATTTGGTTTAAGGTTTTTTAGATGCTCAAAAATTAAGGAGGACTGCAAATTATAAATTTGGAAATAAGACTGATGGGAATCAAGGATGACTACATTTGGTTGTGCATAGACAAATGTTATCTGAACAAATTATCTTTATATTTAATTTATAAAATTAATCATGATAACTCTATAAAATTTTATAGATTAATTGATAAATAATAAATTTAATTTAAAATTTTGAGAAAAATAATTATTTAACAATCAAATATTAATAATAATTAAATTATTGATTACAAGTATTGGTAAAATGAGTAATTTATAATTAAAGTTACTAGAATAATGAACAATTATAAAGTATTAAGTTAAACCAAATTTATCTTTTAATAATTAATTTACACCATAATAATTTAATTTAATCTCCATTCATAGGATGGAAAACATGAGAATAAAATGATAAGAATGAAAGGAAATAAAATTAAAAAAAAAAAGATGAATAATAAATAGAAGAAAGAAAAGGAAATAAATAAAATAAATATATTAAAGAAAAATAGAAAATAAAAACATGTAAAAATATAATATAAAGCAGAAAAATGATTAAAAAAAGTTAAAATAATAATATAAAAAGAAGAGAAAAAAATGGAAAAAAGAATAAAAAATGGAGGAAAAAAAAGAAGTAAAAGTGGGGGTTTATTAAAAACTCATCCATTATGGCGGGAATAAAAAGCATGCAAAGAGAGGCATTCATGATATCTAGAAAAAATATTTTCTCATGTAAATACTTCAATTCTTCTACCAAACAAAGATTTTATATATTCATGTCCATTCTTACCATTCCATTTCTTTGAAGCAACGACTCATATTGGTATTAACCAATTTGAGGAGACTTTCTTTCTTTTTTTTTTTTTTTTAAGAAATTATAATAATTTGAATAGGCTCCCAAATGTTGTGTGGAGAGGATATAAAGGAGCTTGAACAAGTTCATTAAAGTTCCATTAACTTCTTGGTGGGTTTGGCATTATGAATGTGAATTAGTGCTTTTTTTTTCTTCTTTTGCAAGTTTATTTTTTATATTTTCCTTAAATAAGAAATTAAAGCACTTATTATTTACTTTTTCTTTTCCTAAATGCGTGTTAGTAAAACAATGTGCTACTCCTTTTTTTTTCTTTTTCCCAAGGTATTAAATTGCAAACATAAAGGTGACTACACAACCTAGGAACTATCAATGTCACAACAAGAGTACAACAAACCAAACATAACCACTAAACAAGACCAAAAAGAACACAAGAGATTCCAAGAGAAAAACCTTACAATCACTTCCTCACTAAACGCCCTAAGCCAAGTGGAACCATTGAGAAACACATTAATGATGTTATGGGACCGTAATGTAACATGATGAACATGAAGGTTATGCTTTGACTAAATATAATAAATAACCACACATTAGGACATTCTCCAAATTTTGCCTTATATGCATATACTTGTACTAAAATGGACAAATCCAATCCAGTTCTTTAGGCTATTAAGAAATCTGATGGGAGGAGGAGCCACCCCCACGAAAGTACTTCTCCCTAAAATTGTATGTCTAAAAGGACAATCAAAGAATATATGGTATCGACTCATCCTACTCGATACAAAAAATATAGACACTAGATATAGCAACCTATCAGTGACAAATAATCTCGCATAGGTAGCATATCTCCAATAGTTAGCTAGATTATGAAATTTGAACCGTAAAGTTACACTACAACAATTTAGGCTTTAGATGTCAATTGGGATTTTATAAACGATGACAGATGACCTCTATGATGTTGGTTTTGGAAAAAGCATGCCTCTTTTGTGGAAATTATTATATTTTTTTTAGTAAATCTTATATAAGATGACATGCATGAACTGTCACCAAAGATTTAGATATAAGGGTGGTTTTAAACTGCCATTGAAAGTTTTAAAAAATGGCGCTAAAATGGAAAAAGAATTATGTAGTTTAATAAAATTAAAATGGTGCCGTTTTGAACCGTCGTCGAAGCCTGATATCAAAACATAATGCAAAACTACGTCGTGGGTTTCTAAATTTTGGTGAGTTATCTTTTCTTCTTCTCCTTTTTTGTTTCTTTCAATTCTTTACTTTGTCATTTGTATTTTCTTTATTCAACTACATACCTTTTGTCTTTCGTTACTTGTTCTCTCCCTTTGTATTTCTTCTAAACTTTGTTATTTTAACAACTTATATATCTTGCTAACAAGCAAAAATGCTTGTTTTCAAGAATTGTGCACCAACAAAGCACTCTCTTACGTACTCTAACATACCACATATTATCAATTCTTTTGTTTAGTATTCACAAATGCTCAAGTTAATTCATTAATAGTTCTCTTGTTATGTGGATAACTCCAAATTAAATTTGTATGATTTTCATATATATTCTTCTTTTATCATTTTATTTACCTAGATCGTGTTCTTTATTTGCTATGTTTGAAAACTCTGCTATTCCAATGTTGTGGAGATACTAATCTTTATAAAGCCTTGTTTTTGGTAATTGCAATACCAATCTTTAGAGCATAGTGCATACAAAGTTAACTAGAATACTTATTGTCATTTTTTTTCATGTTTCTTTAGGTAAAATTTGATTGTGAAAAATGGTTCTACTATGCACACACACTTAGTAGTGTGTGCAGGCATGCCCAAGTGGTCCACAACTGGTAATGTTAAGTTTGTTTAATATTGTGTTAAGTAATTTAATTTCTCTCTTTAGGTTTCTCTTTATTATAATATTTGTGATTTTTTTTTCATGTAGTTTAACACGAAAAACCTTTTTACACAAGAACTCAACGAGGTATAAAGTTGAGTGGGTGGAGTGTGTGTTTCCGGAGTCATTTAATTAGTATCACATGGTGGTTTAACATATTGTTTGGCTTTTTGAAAGTTTGGTAGATGCATTTTGTGTACTTTAAAATATATTGTGTAGCTTTGTCTGGTTTTCAGGATCTTTTTCTAAATTTTTTCTCGATTTTGGAACCTACTGTATAGCTATTCTGAGAGCATTGTGTACCAAACTTAATGTTGAATTGATAAATGTTGAAATGAAATGACAAATTATTGTATTATAGAAATTTTTCTGAATTTTGTTGGAACATTTGTATGGAGGAATTAATTGAAAATGAGTTGAGAATTATTATTATTGTAAAATTCATTTTAGGCAAGATTTGGGTTCCAATTATGCTAATATTTCTTGTTGGAGGTTACATTAGAATCAATGTCAGTTCACAACGGTCATCCATTATGCATACAACGTCTGTTACAAATTAACATCATAGAAAGTCGTCATCATAGATGATGATGGCATGGTTATGATGTCAGTGTCCAACTGACATCATTCAAATCGCCATCATATACACATGATGACGTAATATTTAATGTCAATTAGTAACCGCCATCGTAGGTAATCGTCACCATAACTATATGATGGTAGTTCAAAACTGCTATCATATCCTAAGATGAAACGGGATACAATGGCCATTTGTATTCCACCATCATATGTATATGATGGCAATTCAAAACTGACATTAAAAGTCAAAATTGTTGCAGTGTTAGTATATATAATGACACCCCTAATCTTCTCGGACATAGAACCCCCAGGCATTGGTGATAGAAAAAACTCTAAGGACAAGGGGCCAAATCAAACGATCCTCCCTACAGTTCTTAACCACCACAAAATGTATCTGTCACAGGGATCTTTGATCACTAGAATTACACAGCCTAGACCAATAGCTATTTGGGAGGAGTAACTCAAACAAGGAACTATATCCACATTTAAGATAATCATGGTGTTTTCGTTACTAATAGAGATCCTAACCAAATGATACAATTGATCCCTAAAATGAAGAATGCACACCGAGACGTTTCATTTTGAATGCATACTTCTTTAAGAATGCTTGTGAGTATTATTCTTACACTTTTTATAAACATCTTTTAATACATTTTTTTTAATAAACTTATTTTAATATTTGATTCAACTTAACTAATTAATTTACATGACTCTAATATACATATATGCACACATACATATATAACTATTTTTGGGGTGAGAGATCGAATTATTGGCCTTCAAAATGATTATAGTTATCTAATTTGCTTAGCTATGATCGGATTTGAACTTATATAACTCAAATAAATACTCACATATCAACATATTGCGTGAAACGTACACGTCACTGTTCACACGAGATTTCCGGAGAAACTTGTTTCATAGAGTTGAACTTAAGTTGGTGTTGATGTTGAAGTTGATTTGATGCGATGTGGTTCGATCTCTAATACTTGATACTCTTATTCTCTCTCAGTTGGGTGAATGTGCTTGACTTGAAAAAGAAAAGCACCAAACGTTCTTGAAGTAGAAGTCTTGGAAGAGTTTTTGTGTCTTCAAGGGTCTTCTGTCTTCTAGGAGTGCATCTTCAGGAGTCTTGGGAATCTTCTGCTTGTTGATGAATTCTCTGGGCTCTCTAAATGTAGAAAATGTTGATCCCAATAAATGAAGATAACTTCTCTATTTATAGAGTTCTCATGTAGGCTTCGTGTGCTTAGGCTTGGTCGGTTCGTGGACCTGGCCCTTGGGCCCAATTAGTCGGTTTTGGGTCTGATTTGAAATTTGAATCAATTCAACCTTTTTTTGTAGTTTGGAATTTAAACTCAAATAATAATATCAAATTGGATCAATTTAATCTCATCTGATCCAACCGCATGGCGTCATTGAAATTTATCTTCAATTCAATTTGGGACATATGTCAACTTCTAATTGGATCCAAATTTAATGATTTAGAATTTTGTCATTAATTTAATAAATAACGTGGCAACTTGTGATTGGTCCAAAATTCTTCATTCAACAAATGTCCCCTTTCGAGATTTATGCACATATATGGGTGGATGAATCTCGAAAAATATAAAGTTGGAATCAAAATCCAAATACATCTGTTCTTGAATTTGACTTCAATTGATGTGTCAGTCAAACTATGAATTTAGTACATAAGTTTAACTTGAGTTCGGGATCAAATTTGAGATATAGTCGAATTTACGAAAAAAATAAATAAATAAATAAAGGATTCATCCCTAATTTAATGTAATTCAGGGCTAAAAATACGATTAACAAAAGGTTCGGTACATTGCCAAAAGTTTTAGAAAATGAGGGACAAAGAAAGAATCAAAGATAAGATTTGGGTGGTAAAATTTTTTATTATTTTATTTATTTTTTATTATTATTATTTAAATAATAGAATCTAGATTTAGCAATAAAATCTAAATTTAATCAAATCTAATATTTTCTTATTGGATTCTGGATTCTATGGAGTCCCTATAAATAGGGCTTAAGGTCTTTTGAATTTTCACCCAAACGGTCAATGGTAGAGAAAAAAAAACTTTCCTTCTCTCTTTTATTTTTCTTTTTTTTCTACCGAGCTACCATCAAGGAGCCGAGCCACGTGCGGTAGCCCCAACCCTTCACACAGCCGCCAAGCTGGGTCGAGCCGAGCCGTTTTCGGTCATCTCTAGTGCCTTCACGCCGCCGCTGCGCCGAGCCGAGCCGCATCCGGTCTTCTTCTTCACGCCTTCGTCCAACCGACCCAGCCACCATGCGCTTGCCATCCACTCGTCTGTCCCAGCCACCACGCGCACGGTACCGCCGACTGTGCTAAAGTCGTGCTTGCTGTCCGCTCATCGAAGGCCACTGCCTGCTCATCCGTTAGGCTGCCGCAATCGATTGCCGTCGAAATCGATCCGTCCATTCGAGGCTCACCAGGGCTCGCCAGGCTCCAGTGTCCGAAGATAGGGGGCGCCCTAAGGTTCTGGCACCATCCCCTCCCCCCCGTTTTCCCCTTTTTTTCCTTTTTTTTTATTACTCTTTTTTTTATTTAAAAAAAATGTCCTCTTTTTTTTTTTTAAGAAAAATTTTCGTTTTTTTTTCTCTTTTTTTTTTTTTTGCCCTTTTTTCAATCATCACTCTTTTTTTTTTTTTTTACCAACTTGCCCCTTTTCTTTTTTTTTTTTTTTTTGTGTATAAGTTTACTAACTTGTCCCCTTTATTCTTTTGTAGGAGTTAAAACACAACTCAAGGGAACACAACCGCTTTTTTCTTAGCCAACCCATCAATAATCTTGAAGGGTGGGTTTCTCCTCTTATAAGCTTGGTTTTGTAACAACAATTTTTTTTTCTAATTATCTGGCCGCGTGACCGAATCCTTGGCGCACATAAGGATGACCTTGGTATGGCCTATCTACTGCATGCCTGTTCGTGCTTCCTGATCGTCATGGGGGACCCGCAAAGGCTTATGACCCCTCATTCGATCACCGACTATCTTGCAGTGTCGTACCTGGATCCTAATCGTCATGGGAGTGGCCCTGCAAGGCTTACAACTCTATCATGCTTTCATCCTAGGGATGATCCTGATAAGGTCTACCTTGTAGCACCGTTCACATATCCTGATCATCATGAGAGGGGCCTCGCAAGGCTTACAGCTCTCCCATGCTTTCACCCTAGGGAGGATCCTGATAAAGTCTACCTTGTAACACCGTTCGCATATCCTGATCGTCATGTGAGGGGCCCTGCCAAGGCTTATAGCTCTCACATGCTTTCACCCTAGGGAGGATCCCGATAAGATCTACCTTATATCACCGTTCGCATCTCCTGATCGTCGTGGGAGGGGCCCCGCCAAGGCTTACATCTCTCTCATGCTTTCACCCTAGGGAGGATCCCGATAAGGTCTACCTTGTAGCACCATTCGCATATCCTGATCATGGAAGAGGCCCCGTAAGGCTTCCAGCTCTCCCATGCTTTCACCTTAAGAGGATCTTGATAAGGTCTGCCTTGTAGCACCGTTCGCATATCCTGATTGTCATGGGAGGGCCTCCGCCAAGGCTTAAAACTCTCCCATGCTTTCACCCTAGGGAGGATCCTAATAAGGTCTACCTTGTAGCACCGTTCGCATACCCTAATCGTCATAGGAGGGGCCCCGCCAAGGCTTATAGCTCTTCCATGCTTTCACCCTAGGGAGGATCCCGATAAGGTTTACCTTGTAGCACCGTTCGCATATCCTGATCATCGTGGGAGGGGTCCCGCCAAGGCTTACAGCTCTCCCATGCTATCACCCTAAGGAGGATCCCGTTGAGGTTTGTTTTATGGCACCGTTCGTGCATCCTGATCGTCATGGGAGCATCCCGATCCCCCAAGGAATAATTTGATTTTTTTTTGTGTTTTTTTTTAACCCTATGGTTTAAGCTCATTCCTCTGTGACATTTTTTTTTTTTTTTACAGAACAATGTTCTACTTCATCGAGCACGTCTCATCAGATGAGAGGCTCCTCGTAATTCTTAAAAATCAGAGTCAGCCCATGGAGGAATGACTCAACCTTCTTGTGGCAAAATCGTTAGTCGGTCCTTTCACTAATCGTTGGTCAAGTTTAAATGACAACATGATCCTTTCCAAATTATCAATGGAAGTACCCTTGACCCGAAGAGAGCGTGCATGGATCCTAAGATCTTCTATTCATGAGGAAACCCCTAACCCAGATCGAGTGCTAACTCTCAAACGTCGTATAATTGAGGGTCAGGTCCGCTGAAGCGTTGTGACAAAAGTCCCTAGAGAATTCGGTTTCGTTGACTGTTACTGGGACTGGCTTGAGGTTGTAGTAGGTCGAAATGAGCAATTCCTTCGTGACATTAATTTGTTAGGAGTGGCTTGGCACAGTGATGGCCTCCCTGTACACATATGATCGCAATGGTGACATAGTTTGAGCTTTCTGTGAAGCCTGGTGCCCTTCAACCAACATTCTTCATACTGTAGTGGGCAAAGTGTCAATTTCCTTATGGGACCTCTGGTTGTTCGGGGACCTCCCGATCAAAGGAATCTTTTACGAAGAAGTGATTCCCTCCCTCAAAGAGCTAACTGGTCACTGTGACAAAGAGAAGTACTTGCCAAAAACATGCAACACCTTTTTTGGGCATATTTTTTTATAGTGTGCTCGTAGAGAGAAAATCGCATGACTCCCACGAAACATGATTCCTCAGTGTCTATCAGCTCATGGATCGTGTTTTAGTTCCTGAGGGCTTGCAAATATGACAAGCCCGTTACACAAAAGCAAAAGAAAGCCTTTCGATCCACGCAAAATCCTGATGGTACGCAAATCGCATTTCGAGATTGGTCGAGTAGGGAGAACATGTTATTTGCGGAGCTAGATGTAGGAAACGAGTTGAAGAACAAGACCTATCTGGCCGCCTTTCTATCCTGCTGGTTATGTCTTTTTTTATTTCCCCAGAAGGGAGGTTATCTTCGCCCCGAGGTCTTTAGAATGGCTTGTTTGATGGCTCATGGAAATGTTTATAGTCTTGTTGTTCTGGTCCTGACCAACATCTATCACAGCCTAAGGCTGGTAGCAGAGGCTTCGAACCCCATCGGGGATATGGACTTTCATTTCCCCATGCATTATGTCCATGGTTGGCTGGCCCATTACTTCGACACCCATTACCCCATTCCTGCAGATGTTCGAGGTCCCAAGATGGCCCACTTTTTTGGCGAAGGTGGCTCGGTTTACTTCCACGAGTACGAGGCACAGGAATTAATCCATGGCGGCTGAAGTATTCAGACAGGAACAGGCATGAACGCCTAACTGATAGTAGAGACCTACCTCTCCTAAAGTCCAGTTATTTTTCCAACATGTGATCAGGTTACTTATCCTCCCAGTGTGGGGATGCCCGAATTATAGAGTCGTATAGTCCCTTTCACTACGGTCGACAATTTGGCTTCCATCAAAACGTTCCGAATGATATAGGGGGAATACCTCCCGCCCTTATGCCAAAAAATGTTTTATATTACTGGAGAGTATGTATGAGACACAAGCCCTCGTCTCAGGTATTCATGCCGGCCTGTACATTGGATCCGCACACCCATGTTATCCTACGATTCAAGGATTGGTGGTTAACGAAGCATGGGAACTACTTCGAAGAGAATCGTCATCTGTTAGTGACCAGTGTTATCCCTCCCCTAACGCCATCAAGACTACTTAAAGGTAAAGAAATCAACCATGGAGGGAAGCTGCTTCGCCTGACTGAGGGGGTGGCAGCGATCACACAAAAAGGCGCTTCCAAACCGATTGAGGAGGATAGTCAAAGTAGTACCGACAACCATTATTGTAAGCGATGCTCCAAAAAACATAGGGCATCGGATGCCAATTTTTTTGAGCTGGCTCAGAATGATTCGATGGCTCCTAACGCTCTCAACTCACTGGTATGTCATTTTTTTATTATTATTTTTTATTATTATATTTTTTTTGTACGGTTTACATTAAATCTCCCTTTTTTGTAGTCGTCTCTGAACCTCTCTTTCCAAGGACTTGAAGCATCACGAAGCGAAGAATCTTTAATGGGCCCTTTTGTCATTGACTCAGTCGTTAAGGGAGTTGGTACCTCTGAAGCGCTGCCAGTGGATCCCGTGCTAAAGTCCTGTCAAGCGTGTGCTATCCCCAGAGACATTCCTCATGCCAATGAGGTGGTGGTTGTCGGGAACATTGAAACATCAGATTTAATAGCCAAGGAAACTAGTTTCCCCTTGGCGCCTGCGGTAGGAAGGGTTCTCCAACCCGGAGAAGCGTCGAGGGTCTTGGCAATTCCAAGCGATAGTGAGCTCCAAAGGTGAACAAATAGGGCACCACCTCCGATCGATCCCAAGATTTTTGAATTATATGCTGCCACTATGGTTTTCGACATCCGACGCTAGGCAGCCTCGGCCATGTGGGAGACTATGCACAAGAAGATCATGTATACTCCTTTTCGAGAAGGTTCTTAGTTGGAGAAAGAAACGCATGAGATATTCCGAGCCATTTTTGACATTTGTGGTGCCAACCTCTCTCCTCTAAAAAAACTTGTAGATGAGTACTTCTAAAATGTGGAGAAGTATAATCAGTTCCAGTTATCCTATTTCACTCAGTTGACTTAGACAAGTAAGGAGCAACGTTTGGAAGAGGCCAAGTCTGATCTGGAGAAGATATTGTACGATGAGAGTAGTGCTTTTGTTAAACAAAAGTTGCTCATTGAACACGACTCTCAGGCCTTACAAGAGGAAGAGAAACTGTTAGCCAAGTTAGAGGCCATTAAGGCCAAACGGGTCGAAATATCGTGGCTGATTTTCGAGAGCGACGGCCTTTTGACTCGGCATAAGCTTGAGGCCTCGGAGATGCAAGGGGTGATAAATGAACTCGAGACCATCCCAATCCATTCTGACAAGGACGTCAAAGCTTTGGATGCCCTACGTCATGTGTTAGAAGCCATGTAGTAGAAGCTATGGAGCTACAACTGGGTATCCTAGACGTTCCTCAATAGGCAATGGCCTTGGAGTTTTTTAAAAAAAAAACTACTAGAGTCGACTATTGTAGCACTGAAGTCTCTTATATGAAAGTTTTTTTTGTTATTTCGTCCTTTAAATTTCTGCTTCTTCTATTTGCTTATCTCTCATTGGACTCATGTACATGCACATATATATTTTTTTTATCACGTGACTGAACTTAAATTCTTTTAAGCTGCCTACGTACCCTTTATAATGATAGGGATCAAGTCATAACGTAGTTAAAAAAGAATGTTTTTTTTTTTTTGCGCGATTGAACTTAAATTTCTTTAAGTTGCCTACGTACCCTTTATAATGACAGGGATCAAGTCCTAACGTAGTTTGTACAAAGGTTTTTTTTTTAAGCATAAAACTTCTTGAGAAACTTGCCGTTGATTAGGCCAATTCTTAGCCCATCTTGATCAACTATCTTATACGCTACGTTTGTGTAGACTTCTTTGACGACGTAGGGCTCATCCCATTTAGGTGTAAACTTATTCCTCGTATGTCTTGTCATTATAATTGGTCTCCTTACGGCGAGAACTAGATCACCGACTTGAAAGGACCGAGGCTTTACATGCTTATCGAAGGCTTTAGACATTCGCGCTTGGTAACATTCCAACGCTTGTTAAGCTTCTAGTCATTTTTCATCCAGTGCTTCCAACTCATGGAGCCGCAGTCTGACGTTGTCCTCTATAGTCAGCCCTTCTTGCACCGCCATTTTTAGCGATGGAATTTCTCTTTCCAAAGGAAGGACAGCTTCTACCGCATAAACGAAAGAGTACAGGGTGACTTCTGTAGGGGTATGGTGAGTGGTGCGATAAGCCTACAACGTTTCACCGATCTTCTCCTGCCAATCTCTCTTCAACTTAGAAACAATTTTCTTCAGCAAGTTGCACAATGTCTTGTTAAATGCCTCAGCCAACCCATTTGCGACGTCGTTATACATGGATGACTTGTACTACTTGAATTTGAATTTTTGACACAACTTGTCCATCAAACTGTTGGAGAATTGTCTTCTGTTATCCATCACGATCCGATGGAGAATACTGTATCGATAAATGATATGAGTGCGGATAAAATCCACCACATTTTCTTTCTTAACTTCCCTTAACGCGACAGCTTTAGCCCATCTTGAGAAGTAGTCAGTGGCTGCGAGGATGTAGGAGTGCCCTGCTGACGACTTAGGCGTTATAGGGCCGACCAAATCAAGCCCCCATGCTTCGAAAGGCCATGAGGCTATGGTCGAATGCAGAGGCTCAGGCGATTGATGAATGAAATTCGCGTGATATTGACAGGCTTTACACTTCTTTGCATAATCCATCGAATCCTGGATCATTCCCGGCCAATAGTAACCTATTCTTTTCAGCTGGAACCGTAGCTTTGGTCCAGATTGATGCGCGTCGCATACGCCTGAGTGTGCTTCCTCCAAAGCCTTCACGGACTCTTCTTTACTGAGGCATCGAAGGAAAAGTACTTCAAGGGATTGACGATATAGAACCCCTTTTGTAGTAAATGAAATGCACTGCCCTCCTTCGAACCTCGATTTTATAGCGGAGGTCATCCGGGAGACTTCCATGCTCAAGGTAATCTATGATGGGCTATCGTCAGTCTTCCTCATCGGTTAGGTAGACTGATATCGCATTTATTTCCCCATATGCAGTCCCAACCGGAGGTACAACCCATCTCCGCCAAAGCGATATATTAAGAGGCACATTATCCAGCTCCGTTAAGGCAATGGCTAGGTTTCCATGGCATCCACCTTCTTGTTCTCCGTCCTCGGGACATGTTCCAACGTCACGCTTTCGAACTTTTCCATCAACTGGCGAGCGTAAGTGAAGTAGCGTTTCAAGTCATCATGTTTCACCTCGTACTGGCATAAGAGTTGACTGATTATCAATTTTGAGTCACCGAAAATCTCTATACAAGCTACTCTAATCTCTAAGGACATTTGGAGACCAATTATCAAGGCTTGATATTCAGCAACGTTGTTTGAGCATAACTCGACAAGTGCGAAGCTATAAGGCAGCATGTGCTTTTCTGGCGAAATGAGGATGATACCTGCCCCCGCACCACTTTTCCGTACCACACCGTCAAAGAACATGACCCACCGCCCTGAGGTTTCTGTGGAGAGAACTTCGTCATCAGGAAAGTCTTCACTTAACTCCCAATCTGATGGAACTGGGTGATCTGGCAGGAAGTCGGCCAATGTCTGCCCTTTAACTACCCTTTGCGGTATATAAATAATGTTGTATTGTTAAAGTACGATTGCCCATTTGGCTAAACCTCACGAGATGATCGGCCTGGACAGGATATACTAGATGGGGTCGGCTTTCATAATTAAGTGGACTGTGAAGGCCTGCATGTAGTGCCTCAACTTATCTATGGCGAAGAAAAGCGCAAGGCACATCTTCTCTATAGGGGAATAATTGATCTCGGCTCCATTCAGGGTTTTACTCAAGTAATAGAGAGCACGTTCTTTTCCCTTTTCTCTTTCTTGTGCCAACAGTGCCCTCAGTGATCTCTCTTGTGCTGCAATGTATAGTATCAACAGCTTACCCACTACTGGGGCTCCTAAGATAGAAGGGTTGATTAGGTACCTCTTTATGCTATCGAAAGCATTCTGGCAGGCCTCATCTCATTCGAATTTCTCTTCCTTTCTCATCAGTCTTTGAAAGTGTTGACACTGCCCTGCCAGGTTAGAAATAAACCTTCGGATGTAGGCCAGACGTCCCTGTAAACTTCTCAACTCATGTAGATTTCTTGGTCTTGGCATCTTCTAGATGGCATCAATCTTGGATTGGTCTATCTCTATATCTCGATGTCTCACAACAAAGCCCAGAAACTTTCCTGAAGTTATGTCGAACGCGCATTTGAGGGGGTTCATCTTTAATTGGTACTTTCGTAGGCGATCGAACACGGTACTTAGATCTTTCAAATGGTCTTGTCGTTGCTTGGTCTTGACCACAAGGTCGTCCACATAGCACTCATGCAACATATAGTCAAACACCTTTTGCATGGCACGTTGATAAGTAATGTTGGCGTTCTTCAACCCGAAGGGCATTACCTTGTAGCAATATATCTCTTTTGGGGTTTGAAATGCTGTCATTTCCTCGTATGCGAGGGCCATTCATATCTGGTTATACCCGAAAGATCTGTTCATGAAGGATAAGGCTTCATGTCCCATTGTCGCATCGACCATGATCTCTGTGATGGGCAATGGAAAATCGTCTGTCGAACATGCGCTATTTAGGTCGGAAAAGTCTATGCAGACATGAAGTTGTCCATTCTTTTTTCTAATCGGGACAATGTTGGCTATCCATGTTAGATATTTAACTTCACGAATAAACCCGGTCTCGATCAGCTTATTGACCTCAACCTCAATCTGAGGGATAAGTTCTAGCTGAAAGCCTTGTTGAGCCTGCTTAACAGGTCGACACCCCTGTTTGATCGCGAGATGGTGGACTGCTACTTTTGGATCTAGTCCCGACATCTCTTTGTATGACCAGGCGAAAACATCCCTGTATTTGGTGAGCAAACTCATTTATTCGTCTTCTTCCCCTTCCGAGAGGGATGCACTGATGAAAGTCAGACGTGGTTCTTCTACGGTGCCCAGATTCACCTCTTTTAGCTCGTCCATCGTGGATTGACCACCGTACTCTAGACCTTGCGGAGTGTCCTCCACTTCCTCTTCGGTCATACCTTCTTCGGATTCTTCAGTGATGGTGATGTGGTGGCACGAAGTTTCGCCTTCCTTCTGCTCTAAATTTCTATCTGAGGATTGGTGAAAACGACATCACGCCTCTTTACTTTGAGTATGCCCTCACTTGTGTTTAGAGTAACGAAGGTTTTTCTCTTCATGCGTGAGGGGACGATACTACGGATTTCTCCATCACTTCTTGCCTCTCCTTATGGCTTCTGGTTCGATAACACTTCAGCGTTTTTAAGGTCGATTCGTTGCCAGATGGATGCTCGGGGTATCGGCCCTCTCTTTCTTATAGTCATTTCGGGGGCGTCAGCGCAGGTTTTTCCCTTCCCCTTTGTCTTACTAGGGACATATTAGTCGAAGGGATCTTCAGCCCTCTCGTGCTTCAGACGATCAAAAATGGGAGCGCGGGGTTTCCTTTGCTCTCCTTTGGAACTGTGCCTAGTCTCTCGAAGGCTGACGGTCGCTCCACTACCGACAATTGACAGAAAATTTCCTCATTTTCTTCATTTGGTAGAGTCAACCTTCTAAAAACTGAACGTCGAGTAACTCTAGGAATAGTATGTGGGCTTCCCCTTTCTGCTTCTATCATGCTTAACCTCTCGAAAACCAAGGAGCATGCGGCCAACGATTAATACAGTCGAAGGCTGAAGCTCTTTTATCTTTGCCCTTCTTTTCTCCTACATCATCGACTTCTTCTGCAGTGATATGATTACTGTTGGCCACTTTCCCTTGCGCCTTTCTAATTATGTGAATTGGCTCTGACGGCTCATATCCCAGTTCCACCCTCGATGTGGGTATAGCGTGTCCTTCTTGCAAAAGCTTCTTTTGGGTCAGCGAGATTCAGGGTTGCTCGTAAATCTTCAAAATCTTGAACTCAGTGTGAGTTGTGAAGTCATAGCCCGCCTTCGTCAACAGCCTGTAAGCCTTAGGATCGAATCCGTCTTTCGTTCGCCTCTCAGATAGCTTTAACCCCATCACTTCCGCCTCCGGCTCGTGGACTTCCTGCTTCGTTATCAGCATGAGGGGTGTGATGAAACTCTTCTTTAGAATTTCTATCTTGTCAACTTGAAAACCATTCGAGCATTCCGTAAAAGGTGATTCACCCTTTTTTCGTCTCGACAAAAGAACATAGCATAGAATCGGAGGTTTTAAGGCTTTCTCGCCCCTCACCACGGGTTTTTCTCCAACGCTGAGGGATGTCCTATTCTCTTTTGGGCTGGAGACTTGTACCTTGCTACCCGCCTCTTTCTCTGTGTCTATTGACGACCTCGACCGGGATCCACCTGATTTCTTTCCCAACAAGTTCTCTGTCGACATAGTCCCATAGGAGTTCTTGCTCTTTAAGTAAAACTTTGCATCTGCGAAGTAAGACTCGGCCTCAGAGAACGAATTAGAATCTGCTTCAACCCTCTTTATCCCGTCTTGGTAAAACTTGAAACACTGATGTAGTATCGATGTAATCACACCATTCCCATGAATCCAAGGGCATCCCAATAGTATCTTATAGGTGGTCTTTGAGTCTATCACATGAAACAGTGCGTCTGCCTTCAGATCACCAATGAGGAGTTCCAAGCGTATCATGCCTATCGCACTGAATTACTAATTTGTTGTTTGATAGCTCTTCCATGAGGATGCCCAACTGTTTCATAGTCATCTTAGGCATTATAATGACGGTGGATCCGTTGTCGATGAGGATTCGACCCACTCTCTGTTCTCGAATGTATCCAGAGACGTACAAAGGCCTACTATGCAATTTGGATCCCAGTAGCAAATCTTCGTCTGAGAAGCCTATGAATGTGCAACACGAGGCATAACCATGTGCTGCGGAGGTTGATGCACCAGATGCGTTGGATTCTAACAGTGTCTCAATGAGGGTCGTCTTAGCTTCTCACGGGAGTGAGAGCAGGTCGTCTATGTTGAATGGTGACGAACTCTTTGGTTCTCCTGTCGAATTTAATGGGCCTAGAATGGTATCTTCTTCTTCCATGGTACTGACAGCATGACATGCAGCAGCCTCTGGCATCTCCTCTGAACCCCAATTGCAGAAGTTCTTCGGGAGGAAATCTGTTAACGTCATCTGTTGTCTGGGACGAGGAACATCCTCGTCTCTCTCGTCAACAGCCTTGGGCCTTCAAGCCTTCTTTTTATTCTTCCTTTTTTGTGTCTTGCTCCCTTTCTTGTAGCTTCTATGAGAGTGTAGCTCTTTTTGGGTAGAGTTTAGTCTTTCCTTCTTACAGCGCACACAAGGATCTAGCCTTCGTCATCGTCAACATGCTTTCCTCTGTTTTGAGGATCTGTAGCTTGGACCTTCTGCTGAAACCGCACTACCACAGGTTTGAAGGTCCCAAACTGGACCGGGTTCTCTCTTTCTTCATAATATATGATCGGTGCCGCCACGTTTGGTGGTACTGTCACTACAGCATGATTCATTTGGACTACCTCGTCTAGATCCAGCTCTATTTTCCTCTCACGGGCCAATTTGAGGATCAATTCCTTCAGTAAAAAAAAAATTTCGACTGAGTGTGCTAACGACCCTGTGATACTTGTAGTAGTTGGGATCATCCACTTTTCCGGCTTGTTTCGGTCATTTATATTCTGGTAGCTTGGTGGTTCTCTAGTAGTTGCTCAAGCATATCCGCAACGTTAGAGTCGGGGAATGGGTAGACTTTTTCCGGTCACTCTTTTAGGGTTCGGCAACGTCTTTCACCTCTTTCGTCTTTCTTTTCTATCTTCTTTTCTTTTCCTTTCGAGGAGAACTTCAACGGGATCGTATTAACGACTATTGATTCCTTTGTGGCACCTTTCACAATTTTCTCAGTGCCCTTCACCTCCTTCTTGTCTTTCTTTGGTTCGTGGCTCAAGAAGTCCCTCGTTCCCCTGTTGACAATACTTAGCTCCATGTCGTGAGCGTGGGTCGCCAATTCTTTAAAGGTACGGGGCTTTATTCCCTGCAGGATATAGAGGAGTTCCCAATGCATACCTTGCGTGCACATTTCTACAGCAGATAATTCGTTGAGTCGATCTTTGTAATCTAGACTCAAAGCTCTCCATCGATTGATATAGTTGACGACCAACTCCTCTTTTCGTTGTTTGGCGTTTGTCAGCTCTATCATGCTGACGATGCGCCTAGTGTTGTAGAAGTGATTCAAGAATTCTCTTTCAAGTTGCTCCCAGCTGTCAATCACCTCAGGCTCTAAGTCTGTGTACCAGTCAAAGGTGTTTCCTTTTAGTGTTTTGACGAACTACTTGACTAATAGATCTCCCCTTGTTCCCGCATTCTCGCATGTTTCTACGAAGTGGGCGATATGTTGCTTTGGGTGCCCTTTCCATCTTAAATTGAACTTTGGGGGTTGATACTCTATAGGCATTCTCAGATTGTCGATCCTCTGGGTGTATGGCTTGAAATACATGAAGGAAGTTTGAGTCGGTCCTCCAATTGAGCTCTTATGGAGATCATGATCATATCTTGCAGTTGTTGGACTGACAGAGAGGGCCACCGAGGCTAACTATTGCAGTTGGTTTTCTTGCAGCACGGTCTTCCCCTTGTCAGTTGCTTTGACCGTGGGGTGCTTGGCTTGATTCAGCAGCCTCTCGAGACTGCATTTGTTCTCTCAGGGCAATGATCTCATGGTCTCGCTCCTCGATGGCATTCATCAGAAAGTTAATCTTCCCTTCCATTTTTTCCATGGCCGCTTCCACCGTCACATCTGCCATCATGACAAAAATCACATCTGGCGGTGAATCTCTTTTCGGCCTGCTGAAGGTGGAAGTAGAGTTGTCAAACAAAGGGTTTTCCTTGATGACAACCCCTCTTTATGGGGATTCCATCATTTGCCTCAAGATGTTATGGGCGATGAGGGAGCTCTACTCTTACTCCTACGTGACTTCTCTTGAACGGTTGCGGGTAACAGGTCCCATGTATGAGTCGTTTATGGAGGAAGCTTTGGATGCCATCTTCTTAGGTGCCATTTTCCTTGTTTGGATACTGAGAGAGAGATGAGAGGTAGAGATGTCCCACTGGACGTGCCAATTTGTTCACACGAGGTTTCCGGAGAAACTTGTTTCGTGGAGTTGAACTTAAGTTGGTGTTGATGTTGAAGTTGATTTGATGCGATATGGTTCGATCTCTAATACTTGATCCTCTGATTCTCTCTCAGTTGGGTGAATGTACTTGACTTGAAGAAGAAAAGCACCGAACGTTCTTGAAGTAGAAGTCTTGGAAGAGTCTTTGTGTCTTCAAGGATCTTCTGTCTTCTAGGAGTGTAGCTTCATGAGTCTTGGGAGTCTTCTGATTGTTGATGAATTCTCTGGGCTCTCTGAATGTAGAAAATATTGATCCCGACAAATGAAGAGAACTTCTTTATTTATAGAGTTCTCACGTGAGCTTCATGGACTTGGGCTTGGTTGGTCCATGGGCCTGGCCCTTGGGCCCAATTATTTGGACTTGAGCTTGGTTGATCCATGGGCCTGGCCCTTGGGCCCAATTAGTCGGTTTTGGGCCTGATTTGAAATTTGAGTCCAATTCAGCTTTTTTTGTAGTTTAGACTTTAAACCTAAATAATAATATCAAATTAGGCCAATTTAATCTCATCTGATCCAACCGCATGACGTCATCAAAATTTGTCTTCAATTCAATTCGGGACATTTGTCAACTTTTAATTGGATCCAAATTGAATGATTTAGAATTTTTTCATTAATTTAGTAAATGACGTGGCAGCTTGTGATTGGTCCAAAATT
This sequence comes from Benincasa hispida, assembly GCF_027475165.1. NCBI lineage: Eukaryota > Viridiplantae > Streptophyta > Magnoliopsida > Cucurbitales > Cucurbitaceae > Benincasa > Benincasa hispida. Next base: position 44,164,650 of record NC_143488.1, read on the forward strand.
CTTCATTCATCAGTCACTTATCTATTAATTAAAGAGAATCCCTTGAGATTTATTGATTTTTTTTCTTTATAAAAAGTGAGATTAGGTTATAAATTTGATCACTAGATATTTAGATGTTTAATTTTGTACTATGAACTTTAAGGGTTGTGGCTTATTTACCTTAAGAAAGATTCTAGTAATTTTTTTAGAAGAATTCTAATATATCTTAAAATTATAATCTGGTATCAAAATTTTCTATTAATTTAATGCTTACATCCTCAAACATGTTCAAAATTAACCTATCACATCATCTCTCTAAGGTTTATTATCGAGATTAATACCAAGAATTTATTTTTAAAAAAATACTGATAGTTTTAAGAATTAATCGAACATGATATACTAAAAAAAAGGTATATAATAGCTTCAAAAGTTCAACTTGAAATATAATTAAAAAAAAAATCAACATAATTTTAGCTCAATTGATCAAATGTTCAAATCTCTGTTTCCCTATTTATTGTACAAATAAATTAAATAATAATAAAAATATATTAAAAAATGTAAAAATTGCATATTGCACATACATAGAGATGTCCACGGGTGCGGTGGGGCCTGGGATGTCATTCTCCGTCCCCATCCCCGCTCCCCGGCCATTACATTCCTTATCCCCATGAAATTCTCCATGGAGATCGAAGTGGGGATTTTTCGTAGGGAATTCAGAGGGATCAAGTTTCTCGTGAGAAAATTTTCCCTAGTTTTTTTTTTTTTTTTTTTTTGAAAAATAACTAATTTAAATCACTAATGTGATAAATTTTAATTAAATAATTAACTTTATCACTAAATTATTTATTATGGTTAGTTTTACATGACAATTTGAATTTAAAATAAATTACTCAAAATTTGGCCTAAAAAAACTAATCAACTTTTTTAGTAAAAAAAATATATATAAATATAAATCAAATGACTCACATATATAATCTAAATTTAAATATTCAATTTAAATATATTCATTATCTAAAACAATAAACAATCAAATTTGAAATTTAAATGTAATATTTATATAATAATAATAATATCATAACATTAAATAATTAGACTAAATAAATAAATAGATGTTAATCCAGGTTGGGATAGGGGTAGAAGCAGGGATAGGTAATGCATTCCTCATCCTCATCTCCATTTAATTTGCAAGAATTTTTTTTTCTTCTACTCTCTCCCCATTTTCCATTTAATTAGAGAATCTTCATCCATTGAGATGGATCATTGTTGAAAAATTGGACATCTCTACTCATAAATTCCAAATTTATTGCGGATAGGATAGGACCTTGCTAAATGGAGTAGGGCCAACAAATGTGCCATGTAGCCAATTAAAAATATCTAAGGGTCCACCACTATCTTTTTTCTTTTTTTCTTTTTCTTTTTTTCTTTTCTTTTTTCACTCTATTCTTAATAAGAAAATTGTGGTAACTAAGTTGAGCCAACATGTATTTTTAAAATAAAATTGATGTTTAAATTTTCAAACTTATCTTTTCCAGAGGCATTTGAGGTAAAGTTGGGAATACTACAAGAATTTTGGACTTTAATGTCAGTGCGAAAAAATAAAAATAGATGTATAAAGTCGGATTTTTTTTTTAAAAAAAAATGATTTTTATGTCGGTTTTAAACCGACATTAAAGATTGGCTACAATGCCAGTTTAAAACCGACATTAAATATCTCCATTTATTTTTTCCTTTAGTAAAAAAAATATCTCTCTTTCATTTTACTTTCTTTTCTCTCTCCTTTCTCACTTCTCTCCTCCAAACCCTATTCCCCTTGATCATACCAATCACCACCATTGAGCTCGCCATCGGTCGTGCCGTTCAACTCACTCTCGTGCAGTTTGTTGTCGTTCAGTCGCCGTCAGCTTGCTCACGTGTTGGTTCTGGTCATGCAAATCTCCGAAGACGAGCATAGGGAGATCTGGTCGGTCAGCTCGGTTGTGTCGTTCAGCTCGTCGTACAGGTCTCCGGTTGTACAGCTCATTCCAATCTTATAAGTGGGTCACCGACATCGGATCTGTAGATCTAGTCATGGGCTTTTCCAATCTGGTCGTCTATTTATCTAATCTATTCATGAGTCTTCCGATCGAGTCATCGACGTGGTGATTCAGCTCTGTTTGCCAGGTTCAGCGCTCATTGACATTGTGCATTCTCCAGATCTGTCAGTCTCAACTTAGATCTATTCCAATCTTCGAGCTCCTGATCAAATCTCTTCAAGCTTATGGGTTGTTTGAGTTGTTTGCTTGCTCCAGAGGTAAAATTTTCTTTTCATATTTATTTTCAATTTAGTAATTTAAAGTTATTTCATTCATTTTATTTTTATTTAAATGATTAAGCTTCTTGAGATTTTGAAATGTTAGAGTAAAATTAGTTCGAGAATATGTACTTGGTTGATAGTCTTGCTTGGTGTGGTTCAAGTGTATATTAGAACCATTTTTTTAAATTATATATAAACTAATTTAGTCTTACTTGATTGATTAAGCTTGCTTGGTGTGGTTCAAGTGTTATTTCATTCATTTTATTTTTATTCCAATGATTAAGCTTTTTGAAATTTTGAAACGTTGGAAAGAAATAAGTTCAAGAATATGTACTTGGTTGATAGCCTTACTTGGTGTGATTCAAGTGTATTTTTTAAAGTATATATAAACTAATTTAGTCTTACTTGGTTGATTATGCTTGCTTGGTGTGGTTCAAGTGTCATTTCATTCACTTTATTTTTATTCCAATAATTAAGTTTCCTGATATTTTGAAATGTTGGAATGAAATTAGTTCAAGAATATGTACTTGGTTGATAGATTTTTTGTTTATAGGTATTTGGGTGTAAGTACTCATGGAAGTACTAATTGGTGTTTGTGAAGGGAAGAGTGATTATTAATATTGTAGAAGTATTTGATATTTCTGATTATAGTTTTGGAGAGGCAGGTGGTTCCACATGAGTGTTGAATATGCTAATTTTAATTATTGTTCTATGGAAGTGTGTTATCGATATACAAGTGTTGATTAGTGTGTTTATCATATTTGGTAAGTATTTATAGAATGGATTGGAAGTACTAATTGTTGTTTGTGGATAAATTATTATAGGTGTGTGTTTTATTGCAGTTCTATGGAAGTGTGTTATTGTATTTAATATTACTTTGCATTTAGTTTTGTGGTAGAGTGTATCATTGTGTCTATTGTTATATTTTAGATTTGGGTTCTGTGCATTTATAGGTGGAAGAGAAATATTGTTGACTTGCCACGCAAAACAGTAAACATGCATATAATATAATAGGCACGTATTACAATAAATAATTTTTTTACATTTTTTAATAAAATATGAAACGGAAATTTCCTGACCCAAAATGAGACATTTAACATCGTTTTTAACTCTTTGAATGACAATAAAAATAGATTGGACAATTTAAAAAATGAGGCATTAAAAAAATATCGGACAATTATTGAAAAAAATTTGGTAAAAAATCGACATAAAATATGGTATGCAATGTCGATTTTTTGACATTGAAGATGGTATACAATGTCAGTTTTAAACTGACATTGAAGATGAAGATAATTAGCATTGAAATTTCAGTTAGCTATAATGTCAGTTTAAAACAACATTAAAGGCAACCGACATTAAAGACCTTTTATAACACGAACTTCAATGTCAGTGTTCAACCGACATTGTACCCTATAATGTCAGTTTTAATCCGACATTAAAGCCCAACTTAATTGTAAAAGTTTTGAAGTCTAGAGAGATGTGAACTTTCTAAATCCACAAGTTAATAAAATATAAAATTAATATTTTTTTTAAGTGGCAAAGCTTATCAATCTTTTGGATCAAAGACTCCCTTAATACAATCCATATTTACATTTGTGATAGAAAAAATATATATATATATATCAATACTAATAAAGTTGTTTTAATCTATATCATAAATCTAAAGGCTTGGGATTTGGCTAGGGGTAATTTTTCAATGTCCATTGGAATAATTCGACTCTTATATAATAACCATCTGCTAGAAAGTTCAAATTTTATATATTTTCTCTTCGGAAAAGAAAAAAAAAAGCATATTATCTTTAATAATAGTTTGATATTAGTTGGAAATAATTCTATAAAAAGAAAATTAAAAATACTAATTGGAATTAAATTTTAAAAAACATCTAAGCCACATGTTTTTTTCGAACTTTCTCAAACAATTTCTGTATTGTTGGATTTTTTTTATTTTTTTTACGTTTTTAGTTTAGTCCCTCACATTTAATAATTTTGAATTTTACTCTCATTAATAATTAATGTTGGAATTAGTTGAGGATAAAATTACCTTACATAATATTAATTGAATCGTTGAAATTTAGTCCATATATCAGATAATTTAACAAAAGAAAAATTCAAAATCTAAATATTGTACAATAGAAAATTTTGAACCACACATCTTTTGATAGTACATTCTATATTTTAATTAAACTAAACTTTTCTGGCCAAAATTATTTTTTATATATTTTTTTATTTTTTAAAATTATTTGTTTCCACATTACCATTTTTTAAGTTTTCACATTCCTTAAAAACACATTTGAAAGCAAAATTTCAAAAACATAACCAAGTTTCCAAATCCTTTTTCTTATTCAAATTTGGCTTATTTTTTAAAATATGGTTAAAAAATAGGTAGTAATGTATGAAAACTTCAATTTGATTTTAAAATATATAAACAAAATAAAATTATTATCAAATGCATCATTATATATTGGAGAGTGGAAAATAAAGTTGTTCACTCACCTTGTTTAGTCAAATGAATTTGTAGGCCATGTGATAAAAAAATAAAATAAAATAAAATAAAAACAACAACAACAAAAATTTCATGACTTATTAATTCTTTACGAAAAAAAACTCTTTACTTAGTGGACCCCATGGCTAAACAACTTGGTTTTAGGTTATTCGAGAATAAGAGGTTTGAAAATGCTATCAAAATTTTATAAACAAAAATTAGGTTTGTATTTAATTTATGAAACTAAGAATGACAATCTTACATAATTTTATTAGATCAATTAAACAAATAATAAACATCATTCCATGTAGTAATTCATGTCCAACATCCTAAAACCTTACACCTAACAAGAGTATAAAATTGATTTTTTTTAGTAGTGGAATAGTGAGCTCCAAAGAGTTATGAAGTCTAAAGAGTTGTGAATTATTAAGTTTATGTATAAATAGTCGATAAGATATAAAATTGATGTTTTTAAATAGTGAGACCTACAAACTCCTTTAGCCAAATAAAAAGTAGAGTTCACAATTCCTACTGGCAATTTCTACTTCTTAACTCCTTGGATCAAACACGGCCATCTTAAATTCCCTGGTACCAAATTGCCCCTAAAAAAACTCCAATTGCTCCAAGTCCTAACATATTTAAACTTTCTTTAATGATGTACAAACCTGCCTCACTCTCTCTCTCTAACTGTTAACTCCATTAAATGAGTGATAAACAACAAAAGACATCAACTTGGTGGGGGTGATTTTGTCATCTCATCTTTCTCTCTCTTCATAACACAAATGGGCTCTGTCTCTTCTCCATCCTACTCCTTTCTTTAATACCAAACAACCTCTCCTCTCTTTGCTTTTTTCTACTTCAAATGCTCAACAAAAACCAAAATATAGCCTTAGACATACCCATGGAGCTTTCTTCTGATCATTTTCCCTCTTTAAAACCAAACCCAAATGATGAACATCATCATCTTTCAACTCAACCCACACCAGAAGAAGCACCTTCCAAAAAAAGGTTGGTATTTTTCTTTCTATTTTGTCCAAAAAAAAAAAAAAAGAAAAGAACTTTTTCTTTTGGGTCCTCTTTTTTCCCCATGTTTGTATTGTTTTTGCAGAAAAGTTGTGCAAAAGACTGTGGTTACTGTAAAGATTGGGTCTAAAAAAGCTGCAATAGGGATAGGGAAGGTGAAGAATGAAGGTCCACCTCCTGATTTTTGGTCTTGGAGAAAATATGGCCAAAAACCCATCAAAGGATCTCCATATCCAAGGTTTCAATTCCTTTGCATACAAAAAAAAATGGCCTTTTTCCCCCCCTTCTCTTGTAAAAGAAAAAGGGCATTTTTCCCCCTAATTTATCTCTTTTTTTGTTGATTTTTTAGGGGGTATTATAGATGTAGTACAACAAAGGGATGTTCAGCAAAAAAACAAGTAGAGAGATGCAAAACAGATGGTTCAATGTTCATCATAACATACACTTCAAGCCATAACCATCCAGGTCCCAACATCTCCACTCTGAATTTGGATCAAAACCAAGAAGAGATTCAACCACAGCCGTTGGATCAAGATGATCAAGATCTTGTTCCAAATCAAGGGCTAGAAAAGCAAGATCAAGATCATAATAATGATGAGAAAAACAGCATTATTAGTCCAAGTGAAGAAGAAGAAGAAGAAGAAGAAGAAGAGGAAGAAGAAGAAGAAGAAGAACCATTATTAGCTATGGAAGATGAGGAGAAAAAGGGAATTTTAAAGGTAAAGGAGTGTTTGGAAGAACCAATTTCTTCTTCTTGTTCTCATGAGATCATAAATTTGTCAGCAACAACAAAAAAATCAGAAATAGAAAATCATGATCATTTCTTTGATGAGCTTGAAGAACTGCCAACACCTCCACCTTTCTCAAGCTATTTTTTTGATGAAATTAGGATTTCTGCTGCCCCTTCTTGATGTTAGTGCTGTTTTTCTAGTGCTTAATTCCCTTTTGCTCTTAGATATATGTGCATATTATAATCATAATCAAGTCTCTTTTTTCTCTCTAATTTTTCCCTTTCTTTTTCATCTGAAGTTTAATATCATTTACCTTACCCCTAATTTTTTTCTCTTTTTTTCCCTTGTTAATTTGGTTTACCTTTTCTTCTTAAGTTCAAGATCAAAGAGATATGGGAGGAAATTAAAAGTAGAGCAATTAAAAGCAATAAATAGGGTAATATCTTAGCTTTTGCTATTAATTTGTGAGAGTGGTTGCCATTGCATCATGGATGGTATCTCCCTTGTAAAGTTTGGATAGGCATAGCAATGAAAGGTGAACTTGGATTTGAGAATTTTGGGGCATGTTTCTTAGGCAATCTAAAATCATAAATTTCAAAATAATAGATTCAATGGAGATAAAGTTGTATTTCATGTTTTCATATATGTGTAGAAATTTGAATAACGGTTCAAAATATTTATAATAATACATTTATAAATCATAAAATCAGGTATATTTATATGCTAGACAGGAAGTTAAATATATAATATTATTAATTTATTTATAGACATGATTTATCTTAAAACTTTTGTATAATTATCCTTGTGTAATATCATATAATTTCTAATAAATTTTATAGTACATATATCAATTTAACAAGAATGGATTCTATAACATATTTTAATTTTTAGACATTTTCAAAAAAATTTGAAAATAGAAAATTTCCAAATCACCTCCCTCGTTTTAGACATTCGATGCACTTTTGTTTTTCAAAATCATAATCCATATTAGTGAGGGTTACCGAAAGTTCACGAATGAATCCAAGCCTAAAGGATACTAAGAAAGGTTGTGGGAGAACAAAATATCTCATTCAAAATTATTTTTTTTAATAAAATTTGAAAAAAAAATTTCATTTAAATTTAGATTAAAATTGACTTAATATCCTATATGTAAAAACTGAAAGGAATACATAACATCATTTTTTTCTATAATATGTGAAGTGGGGGAATCAAAACCTCATATCTCAACGTTAATTGTATGTAATATAGTTTATAACATCATTCATTTAAATTGGCATCGCACTTGATGTGCAAAAAATGATATTGTAAATGATGTCAACTATATCTTTTAAGTTAAATAAACGGATAAATATAATGTTAATGTTCTATATGATTGAAGTTGAGCAATAAAAAATATCGTGGTTTATGTGTTTTAATTTTTAAAGATCAGTTGTCACATCAACTTTCATTAATTACTTTAAAAGAAAACATAATTGTAATATGACTCCTTCGAATTCAATTATAATGTATCTGTAGGAAGCAGTGTCGTGGGTCTTAGAGCTGTAGTGCGGGATTCTAACAATGAAGCTTTGATGGCTTTAGAGAAAAATCAATCTGTCATCGATTCTGTTGAGATTGTTGAGACTATGGTGGTTGAGGCTGGTATTCATCCCCTTTAGGTTGAGACTGATTCTTTCATTTTCTAGAAGCTTCTAAACGGATCTTCACGTTATGGTAATGAGATCCAATATTTAGTGGACTGGACTTCTTGCGAGGTCCGCATCGAAGTTAGGAGCAATCTATGGTTTCTCCTATGTTAATCGCAAAGGCAATTCTATGGTGTACAAACTTGTTACTCATGCTCGAAGACATTGTGTGCATCGATTTGGATCAATTATCAAGCATTATGGGTAGATTCCTTTCTAAACGTTGATAAGTTATTATTTTCTTTTGTTCGTTTTCTAAAAAGAAAAAAAAAAGGAAAAAATAATAATAAGAGATTTGAATAGAAAGAAAAATGGCACGAGATTCACGAGTGGGGAAAGGAAAGGAAAGGAAAGGATATAAAAGACATTATCTGCTTTTTGGTAGTTGTGAAACTCAGACATCTTTTACTCTCTCTTTTAACTGTTGAGAGTTTCAGAGATCTTTTTATTCTTTAGCCTATCCTTTCCATTTTCATACCATTATGTTTGTTTATATAACCCTATTTAGTTTTGAATATAGTTTTTATTAATGTTACATTTTCATTCTTTAGTTTTGGGTTTAATTTTTATTTAGTTCTTATATTTTAAAATATCGCTTTTATCTTTAAATTTTTAGTTTACCTTCTTTTAAAATTTCATATTTTTACCATTGCCTTTTCAATGATACACACTTTTATATCTTAACTTTCAGTAAATGAATTTAAAATAATCGCAAATTTTCAAGTTTAAATATTACTTTGGTTCATATATTACTAGTTTTGTTCATTTTGATCCTTATACTCAAATTGTTCACTTTGGTTCCAATACTTTTAAAATGATCATTTTGGTTCCAATACTTTCAAAATGATTATTTTGGTTCTTATACTTTCAATTTTGGTCCATTTTGGTTCTTGTACTTTTAAGAAATGATCATTTTAGTCCCTACTTTTTTTTTTTTTATTTCATTTTTAAGGGATCAAAATGATAATCTTTTGAAAGTTCAAAGACCTAAATGAATATTTTAAAAGTATAAGAATCAAAATGAACAAAAATAAGTATAGAGACTATAATGAACATTTTGAAAGTATATGCACCAAAATAAACCAAAACCAAAAGTATAGGGACCAAAATAGTATTTGAACCTAATTTTAATTATGATTAAAAATTAGTGAAAACTAAAAAACTAAATATGATTAATTTAGTTATTTGAAATGAATTAATTAAAAAAATTGAGTAAACAACAAATATTTTAGGGTAAAGTGAACAATCTTGAAATTTATGGGTAAATGAAGATCAAATGAAAACCAAACTTAAAATTCGAAGATAAGAATATAAATATTTTGAAATTTAGGGACCAAATGAGAATTATATCCAAAACTCAAGAACCTGGAAGTTTTTTTTTTTTTTTCCTTTCATTTTTTATATTTGTGTCACTTTTTTAGTTCTGGCAATTTTATTATTGAGCAATTTTAATAAATTAAAAAAGCAAGCTAATTATTTACAAATATAACAAAATTCTTAAAGTTACTGCAAATATGACAAATTGAATGATTTTTTTAATTCCAATTTTGCCCCCTCACCTCCTGCAATTTCTCTTCTTCTTCTTTACGACTTTTGCATACGGATGATTCTTACAACAAATTGTCATCGGATTCCATCATCAATGAGTGTCTGGGAACTAATGGACGACCTCGACGGTGCCTTTAATTTCAGTTTAGATCAATATACTTATGAAAGTTCAAAATTTAAATGGATACAATTATTAGTTTGATATTTAAATTATACAACTTTCAAAGTTCGGAGTTCAAATTAATACAATTATTAATTTATGATTTAAATTGATATAACTCCTAAAATTTAAAGCTATACATTGATATTTACCCCCAAAAAATAAGAAAAGAAAAAGGAATAGTTGGAGGTGAGCTACCCAAATCTTTGATCTAAAAAGTCCACTTTGTACTTTGTGTACCAAAATCAAAATGGCACATCTTTGGTTGCATAATCCCAAACGACCTTTAACTTTAAGGACTGTCCTTTCTTCTACCATATAAATCATTCTTTTGAGGAACCTTTGAAATGGGATTTCTCATACCATACTCTTTGATTCTATGTAGTTTTGTGTAATTATAAACAACAAAATAATAATGTTTTATAATATTGGAACAATTATAATTTTTACCATGGTAGAGTTAACAATTTAGCATCGTTTTTTTTTTTTTTTTTTTTTTTTTTTTACACTTGAAAGAGAGGAGATTAAAAAAATTGATAAGAATTATTTAATGATATTAATGCGCTATATTGGAAAAAAAGTCGTTTGATTTAAATATATGTATGTGGAAAGATGTATTTTGATAATGATATGGTATAAAAGAACACTTGAAAAAGTTTCCCCATAAACTTTTTACAAGCCAATAAAATCAAATGACTCAAACTTTACAAATATGAAGGAGAATTTAGTTCATTTTCACTTCTTTCATTTTCAGTTTGCATAAGTTGACAAGTATCAAATTATTATATAATTTGATTTCAAAAAAAATTATTATATAATTGCAAATTGTTAAACGTAATCAGAATAATCAAAAGCTATTCAACATTTTATTCTTCTATACTTTATATTCCCAAACTCTTCATTCTCAACTTGCGATTAAAACATATACTCTCAAACAAAAGAACAAATAGCAATCTTTCACCCCTTATAAGTTATTGAATAAAAAATTTGCAGAAAATAACTTAATTATTTAATAGTTATTATTATTTTACATCCAAAATTAAATAATATAGAACAATTCGCTATCTTTGATAACAGTTCCAAGAAAATAACACAGTTAATTTGAGGAGAAGAAAAGGATAATTATAATTGGTAACATTTTTAGAGATAATAATTAAGTATATGACGACACTTTTAAAAAATTTCAAATATAACAAAGTTTATTAGAGTTTATTAGCGATAACTTTTACCGTCGGTAGACTCTTACCAACGATATGATCTAAGACGGATAAACTTCTATTAACGATATAGTCTATCATTGATAGACTATCTAAATTTTCTCATATTTATATATATTTTTATTTTACATTATATCATATTTACTAACACTTTTGAGTCTAATAATTGCTATATTTGCAACTATCGCAAAGATAAAAAAGTGAGTTTCATATGACAACTGAAATGGAGAAATACACAAACATCTTTAGCACATTAAAATTTCCATAATCAAAATTTTAAAAATTCTAAAACATTTATAAGCACTTAAAGTATGTTTAAAAGTACACCTGGAATAGATGTTTTTAACCATTGTTATAAGCCCTTAAATTAAAGGGGCATACTCATGAATCACTTTCGTTTGTTTTGAGTTTGCCTGCTTTGAAGTATTTTGGTTAAAAGTGTAAATTTGGTCCATGTGATTCAAATAAAGTTAGAATTTTGTGTTTGTAGTTTATAACTTGAATTTAATCCCTGTGATTTATAACTAGAATTTAACCCGTATGGTTTATATTAGAATTTAGTCTTTATGGTTTGATAAAACTCACCTAAATAGTCCCTACAATAAGGACTCTATTTATGGAATTTTAATCAAATTATAAAGATTGAATTCTAACTTCTTCCGATCCATAGGAACCAAATTTGTAATTAACCAAGAGTTCAACACCCTACAAGTATTTTCTTACAAAGGCAAGGCAGTTGCTGCTGCTTTTTTTTCAAAAGCTAACAAGCATGATGATTTTGAGGGAGTACTCTTTGGCATGCTAAAAGTATACTTGACTATGGCAAAAACACTCCAAATTACTTTTGGAGAGAGCAGCAAAAGAATACTTCCTCATTCTTTCACTTCAAACACACTCAACAAACATCATCAGGTTTTCCCATTTTTCAAGAGAACAAAATGAGAAGAAAGATACAAAATGGAAAACATCATCAATAATGACTAATAATGCTAGTCAAGTACTAAATTTCTTAAGAAACATATCCATAATGTAACAACTCCATTGAATAAGAAAACACTAAAATATCAGAAAAAACCAAGTTCACCTCCCTGCAACGTATATGGAAAGCTACTGAATGCATTAGAAATTCTCAAAAAAACCTAACGCATAGTAATCCACAATCAAGAAAGTGACTACATAATAATGCAGTCTTTTATAGGGTCGGTGGCATCTTTTCACAATAATCAATCAAATATTGACAAGTGTTAGGCCAGTATCATTCTTGTCATCCCAACCAACCAGAGAGCAAATTTCTTTTAATCAGGACAGTAACTTTAATGGACGCTTTCAATATAATATCTTGGTGGTGTAAGGAAGCAACAGTAATTCAATGGGCATTTCAAGATTTCTCAAGCTTAAGCTACGATGAGAGCATGGAAGCCATGTTGTTAATGGTCAAAATCTGCATACACTATGATGGTTCTCACTTTTAAATCTACAAGAAGAATATCTAATCGGTTGCACAGCAGGATAAAATTTACGCACCGTCTTCAGTTTCAGCCGCAGCTGCTAAAGGTTGGAGAGCTTTGAGAGGATTCATTATAACTCCATCTATGAGTCCATACTCTTTAGCTTCTTTAGCGCTCATGAAGAAATCGCGATCCGTATCCTGGTTAATCTTCTCAAGACTTTGACCAGTGTGGTACGAAAGATACCCGTTAAGATTTGCCTTATGGTGCAACATTTCATTTGCCTGAAAACCAAGTTACGGTTTAGGGACTAAGTTGAAAATGCTTAAAACTAACATGCATGAAATTGTAATCTAAGGCAATAGCACATTCCTACTACAATTGTTGATGGAAAAGCAATCTAAATTCTCCTGCCGAGAACTTGTTCAAGGTGGACACGAAAGTTTTAATTTTCTTGAAGGTTTAGCAAATGATACTCAACTCGACAAATTTGACCGGGCTATTGTGGATCAATTGCAACATTGCCGGAATTGTTAATCAATCAGCTTGGAGGATTAAAAACATCTAGCAAAAATCCTCCAGTAGCACAAGTTGGAGGCATGATCAATTTTGAGAGTGATGACATTTGTGAGGTGTGAGTAAGAGTAACAAGTGGTGCTAGTCGGACTTTCTTAGCTTTAAACAGAGTGAAACAACCCAATAACGATTGGTTGGAGATTCAAACCCAAAGGTTTTAAATTATTGCACATGTTTTATCAATCAAATGTTGTAGAGTTAAGTAGTTATCCTTTAAGGTTAGTTGAGCGGCGTAAAGCAATCAAAACACATAGAATTCAAACACTCTCTCACTACATCCTTAACTCACTAATCCCTCTTTGCACTCCTCTCAACCTTCACTCTCCTTTAACACATTTTCTCTCATTTATCTCCATCTACACCTATACTTTCTCTCACTGGATTTTCTTTACTCTTACTCATTTATTTCACCCTATATACTCTCTTACTAGTCTTTCATAACACCTACACAATCTCTCTCCCTAGCTTTTCTTCCCACATATATAACTTTTTCCAACAACGTTTAACCTACACCTTTTTCCCTATGTTCTCTCCATAGTTTCTTTGGTTAATCTCTCTTTACACACTCCCTCACCATTATCTATTTACTCACACTTTTATCTAGAAATGCTTTCTCGCTTTACTTTATTTTTCTTCGGGTTTTGATTTTTTTTCCTTTTCTTTCAGTAATTTGTCAATTCTAAAATCATTTTTTTACTATATAATAAAACAAATTAAAAATATTAGATGAAAAGCCGTTTTGAAATGTTAGAACCAACCAGCAAAGTGGCCTATTATAAGCTTTTCAAATTTTGGAAGCACTTTCAATAAAAATGTTTTTCCTTTTCAACAAGCACTTATTTCATATGACTATATGAGCTCCCAAACTCAACCTCAAAGCTCTATTATGAAGTACCTTGACAACAGAAATGCAACCTAAGGAAATTATAAAAATCATAAAACGAATCTGATTGATATATTACTGATCACCAAGAGAATTTATAAGGATACCTGAATATCAATATCAGTCTGTCCACCCTGAGCACCACCGAGAGGCTGGTGGATCATTATCCTTGAATTTGGCAAGCTGTATCTTTTTCCTTTAAAAATAAAGGAGAAGGTGCAGGCTTAATATACAGAAAAATACATCATATATTTTTTTAAATAGAAAAATATTTCATTTAAGAAAACTACAAAAATAAAATTAAAAAAATTGTTAACACTAAAAGCTTGTACCTTTAGTTCCAGCGCTAAGCAGGAAAGCTCCCATACTGTTAATAATAGAACAAGCAGAAAACCCAATGTAAGAACAAACTATTAATCAAGAAATTGAGCCTACCAACACCAATTGGACAACTCATGCATTATCTCACTGATTTTGACTACAGATACATGCAGCTAGGCGCTAATGATATAAGGCCAAACTACAACTGAAACATTTGGACTGGCCAAAGTTGATCCATCTGCCCCTCTGGAGGGAAAACAATAATGAATGCTACAGCCTTCAGAAAATATATGCCTTACACAGGCCATATAACTAGGATAAGTTGATGACTGGAACCAAAAAAAAAAAAAAAATCATCTGCCACTATTTTAGATAATAATTCTTCCCAACACAATTCAGCAATGCCGCACTAAATTGTAAATGACACTTGCGGAAATAAAAGAAGAAAAGCAGGATAAGTCAGCATAAAAAACAAAAGTATGATCTGATGAATCTTGTACCTGGCTGCTAGTCCAACGCAGACAGTAGAAACGTCGGGCCTAATATGTCTCATAGTGTCAAAAATGGCCATACCTACATAAATCCACGTTAATCAGTAGTTGAAAGATAATCCTGTCCCAATTTCCAAAAAAACAAATGATCAGTGAAATGGTTTTCCGGGTTCAATATTACCAGCTGTAACTGATCCACCAGGGGAATTTACATACATCACAATATCCTGTTAAGCGTACCAAAAGTATCATGTTAATCAATTAGTTATACAGAAAACATGATGAACTATATATGACCTACTTCCTTAAACTGAATTGAGAACAAAAAAGAGAACCTTATTGGGATCAACAGCATCAAGGTATAGAAGTTGAGCAACAATGATATTTGCCATATCATCATCAACGGCTCCACCACAACGAATAATTCTCTAGTCCAAAACAAACAAAAGTATCAAAAGATGGTGGTAACAACCTACAAGTGCAACATAAAACCTGCGTCAAGGAAACAATTATTGCACACCTACACCCTTACATATTGAAAAAGCTGGCTTATAACACTTTGGAAGCGTTCCTGCACCATTGGCGGAGGACCTTGCCCTTGTGCATAAGCTGGGAAGTATGGTGAAGATGGAATTTGCACATCATCCCTGTGAATCATACAGAATATAGTTTCAAAAGCCATTTCTATGTTTAGTTTTTCAATAACTGATCATGATTATAGCCATCTTTGGCCCCAAAAGGACGTATGGGGAACTCCCAGTTAGTAAGTCTATGCACCTTATAGACCAAATGCCTTGGCGAGAATTCCTATCCAGTGATGACAACTCGCCCGAGTAGACAGATTTTACAGGAGAGTTCTTGAGGTTTCTTCCACCTCCAACTAATTTTCCGAGTTTCCTGCAAATAGTGAGGACATTACCCGATGCTACTACAATTAAAAATTATAGACAAACAAGAGAAGCCTATACTTATGCAACAGAAAGAAGATATCAAGAGCAGAAGATAGGAATTTGAGTTGAAGCCTATCCCCGGAAGTGTAACAAATTTGAGGTTGAAAAACAAACGAAATTTTCCCAATCTCATCAACCATCAAAAATCACCTAAGGCGTGCTCTTGGCACTAGTAATTTCCAAAGACCCAAAATCCATCTGGACATCAAAACCTTTCAATTACGAACTTAAACTAAGAAAATATACCAATTCAGGCAATCCATTACAGTGATACCAACGACGCCCACACATTCACGATCTTTTACATTCAAACGAACTACGCAACTACTACCAACATTGCATAGAAACACAAAGAAAAAAAAAAACACGAAGCCAGCCCAGAGGAGGTACCTCGAGTGAAAAGGCTCCAGTGGGAGAAAGAGCTTATGGGACTCGGAAGAAGAGCTAGAATTCGGAACAGAAACGAGGGAGTTTAATCGGAAAGACGAGGCAGATGTGTAGGCGAAAGTATGGGCCATTTTCGAAGATAAAAGTTCCGAAAAATCTCAGCAGAAAGCAATAGAGGAAGAAGAAAGTGGAACTGCGGAGAATTAGCGGGTGGCGTGAGTTCGGAGCAAAGTCGGAGAGGCCTTATCCGCTGGAAGAAGCCAACGACGGCGAAGATAGCGAAGGAGAAGATGGGTCGAGCAAGTAATTTGATGGCAGTGACCTCTGTGAATATCTCCTTCACAGATACCCATTTCGCTTTCGAGAGCCCCGAGCCCGACAAGTCGTGGGCCGCGACGCGTATGATGTTGGACTCGGATCTAATGGGCCGGGCTTCTTCGCTTTGTATGGACCCAATTGGCCCAATAAGACCTTCCTCGGAAATTACCTTATGAATAAGACCTTCACCGAGAAATACTTAAGTTGGGAGTGGAGTCAAGAATTTTCTCTCCATTTATACTTCTAATATATGTGTGCATACAATTAAATCACCCTAATCAAAAATTATTTTTTTTTAGAAAAAGAACAAGATATGTTTTTTATTCTCTTACTCGTCATTAACATGATTTTAGGAGATCAAAGCAAAGAGTGTGTTGTTTCTATTTACACCCCTAATATATCTATGTATTTACCATCAAACCAACTAGATTAAGATTTGATATTCTAATCTTAAGATAGGCATAAGATTATGATTTTTTTTTCATATAACAATTTAGGGAGTGTTTGCAGTGAGGAAATGAGATGAGATGTGTTGAGCTATGAACTCGGCACATTCTTTGGGAGACCAACTTGGTATGTCACCAACATTTTATTTCATGTCAACCAACAATGCACTCAAACCTCATCACCACCAATGCCTCGTTGTTCAACTCCGGCGACCACCTCCGGCGGCTAACTCCGACAACCATCACCTGCGATCAACTACAACACACATCTAACAACCACTGTTGACGACCAACTCCGGCGACTTCCGACGTCGGCCACTCCACCACCTCCGACAACCATTATTTTAAATTATGACTACTGTAAATTTGGGCTCTGTTGACACACAAGTTCTAACACCCTGTATTTTTTTAGTAGTATTAATGTAATTTCAATAATTTTTACTACTTGAGGACATTTTTAGAATTTTGGACCTTAAGTGTAATTGCGGGAATTTAATTATGGACGTTGAAAAATATTTATATTGGAATTGAATGGCAGGAGTTAAATCTTTTTTTAAAGGAAAGAAGTTTAAAGAATTTATGTAGATTAAGAAAAGAATAAAATATAATATAATATGTTTTTTTTTCCTTTTCTTTCCTTTTTTTTTTCTTTTTTTCCCCCCTTCCCTCTTTTTCCTCACGCAGACCTAGCAGCCGCCGACCTCGACTAGCATCTCCCGTCGCCGACATCGACCAGCATCTCCTCGCCACTAACTTTGACCGCCAGCCTAGATCTGAGCCACGAACAACCCAGTTTCGACTTCGGCTTCTTCACGCTTCAACCGTTCGCACCACCCAAGATCTGACTCCTGCTGCCACTCGAGCCCAAGCTGATCTCCATCGTCGCTTGTACGCTAGACGACTCCTTCACCGCACATCCGCCGCTCTCAGTCTGACCAGATTCGAGCCACCGACGTCCTCCTCCGCCCAGATCCAAGCCCGAGTCCTTCCTTCGCCGCTCACCGCATCGCTGCCGGATGCTTCCAGTGCCACCAGCTCTATTCGTACCCAAAACCCACCTACACCATTGGACTTGTGTTTGGAGTAAGCGATTGATTCTTTTTTTGGGCAAGATTTTGGTTGATCTGGTTTGAGTACCCATTTGGATTCTGAGTTAAAAATTTGTTCTCTCTATATTTGGAATCCAGATTCAAGATTTGAGTACTTCGGAGTGCGCAGCGTGCTGTTTAGTGGATTCGAGTTCGTTCGACAAGTATTTTTGGTAAGTGTTGTGACCTTTGTTGTTGATTGTTGGGCACCTTTTGGTTGTTGGACTGATGGAGAGTTTAGTTTTAGTGTCTCGAAGGTTCCAGGTCGTCGTCCTTTGGGTTCTAAAATCTGCTAAGAGGAAATTTGGAGTCGAAATCTCACGAGTGTTGGTTGATCAAGTTTCGTTGAGTAAGTTCATTGGTGATCCCTAAATTTAATTTATATGTATAAATCTTGGTTCTAAGAATTTAAAATTTGTGTTATGGTCTATATTAGGGGACTTAGTTCAGGGGTTTTTGGTTGGAGATCATTAGCTTGGATTAAAATCGGAGTTTGATATCGAGGTAAGTAATCTTACTACTGGAACTGCCCACGAGCTAGAAACTAGATGTATGCTAGCACGATAAATGAATGTTATGGCAGTATGACAACATGATAGACTGATAGTATAGTATGATCAATGTATGCTCTGGTAGGAGATCTGAAAGATTTATTTGTGCACATAGACACTTAAATGCTAGCATGAGATTGTATTGGATTCCATATGGTTGTATTGGATCTGATGATATTGAGGTATATGTGTATGTTATAAAGCCACGATGTTGAGGTATATATGTATGTCATAGATTCATATAGTGATAATTTTGATGTTAAGATTGTGTAAGTGTTCTTATTGATTAATTAGATGCCCATTAGATTTTGTGTTTCCTTCGGGATTCACCAATTTGTGTTTCCTTCGGGATTCACTTGTTTGTGTTTCCTTCGGGATTCACCAGTTTTATGTCTTCTTCGAGATTCACCAGAGGTAGTGAGCATATTTAACTACAGTAGGATAGAACTCAATCTTCTTTTGTTTCATGTGTATATGTGTCCCATGAGGACTAGAGCAGTTTATATGTTTCACTAGAGGTAGGTATCTAGAGGACATAGATGTCTAGTTTGACCCCAGTGGTGGGGTTACTTACTGAGTATTTTATACTCATTCTTTCTCATGATGTTGTTTCACGTAAGGGTAGAGATGCACCGGCAATGTATAAGTGGAATTTGTAATCAAGCCACTGGGACTAGATTTTACGCTTCTGCTCATGAGATTTAGAGTTCTTTTCATGTTTCTCTTAACGTTTAGCTTTGATGTTTAAAGCTTACTTTTAAGAATCATTTTTCAGACTTATTTATTATCCTTAATGATTTATGGGTACTTTACTATTGTTTTAGTATTTGAAGTTAATGAAAGCCTTTTGAACTTACCTTATTTAATTAGCATTTATTTCGCAATAACCGAGTGTCGTTTTGAGTTCCATGCATGCATGTATTTAGTAACGGCCTAACTTAAGTCCTAGGGGGTCGAGTCGTTACAGTTGGTATCAGAACCCATGTTTTGGGTTCTGTAGACTGACTTACTACGTAAATCTAGATAGTCCTTGTGGCCTAGTAACTGATCCCTCATCATCGCCAGGTACGTCCTACTAATGAAAGTTTCAATGCATATATGAGAACAGTGATGTAGTGTTTTAAATGCATGATGTTTGAGAAAGACCCAAAAATAGCTAGTTAACGTATGAATTCATGATAGGACATGACACCTAAACCTAGAACAAGAAAGACAGTTAGAGAAGAAATGCAAGCAGAGAGAGCTAAGAGTAACCAGACTGTTCCGGCGGCTCCAAATCCGCCTGTGACCCAAATTGATGAAAAGGAAATGGAAGCTAGAATTAGTAAAGCTGTTGCATCTTCTCTAATGGGAAAGCTGCAAGAGCTGATTCATAGCACGATGGCAGGACAGACTACCCAGATCCAGGCTCAGAAGGAACCAGTGCCACCCGAGCAATTACAACAGACCCGACCGCAAGATAGAGACACGCAGGGCCTGTCTCTTGAGGTAAACATCTAATGGATTTCCGGAAGTATGACCCTTACACTTTTGATGGATCGTTGAGGGCCTCAAGATGTGGTTGTCATCTATTGAGACAATATTCCGTTTTATGAGGTGCCCGGAAGAGCACAAGCTTCAATGTGCAGTTTTCATGTTGACTGGTAACGCGAAAATCTGGTGGCGTTCAGCAGAGAAGATGATTGATACTGATGGAGAGCTTGCAACCTAGGAGCAGTTCAAGGAACGCTTTTATGAGAAGTATTTTTCGGCCAACACTCGGTACAACAAATAGGTGGAATTCTTAAACTTGAAGCAGGGGGTTATGTTAGTGGAGGAGTACAGTATGGAATTTGATAAGCTATCTCGCTTTACTCCTAAACTAGTAGCCACCAAGGCAACGAGGACAGAGAGATTCATCCAGGGCCTGAGGAGTGGGATGCGAGGTATGGTGCATGCCTTGGACCTCAAGACGTATGCTGCGGCACTACAGGCCGCCATAAGGATTGATGCTGACTCCCAGGTAGGAGAGGATTATAGAAGGTTACTCGGGATTGGGACCTCTACAGATCAGAAAAGGAAGGTTAAGCCCAGGGCTCTTAAGCATCAGTAGAGGAACCAGAACACAGTAAATGCTCCACATTAGTAGGGACAACAGGGTTCCCAAATTGTGACTGGTAGGGAGGATAGGCCGATATGTACTACTTGTGGTAAGCGACAATAGAGACGTTGTCTAGCCGGCTCTGGGATCTATTTTCGATGTGGCCAGAAGAGCATATGTTAGAGAGATGCCCGAGGAGAAACGTGCCTGAACACAGGGGCCAGCCCGTAAGCTCATTTCAGGGGGGCCCAAGTCGTCAACAGCATCAGGGTAAGGTGTTCTCTACCACTCGGCGTGAGGCCGAGAAGTCAGGCACTGTGGTGACAGGTACGCTTCTCATTTTGGGGCACCATGCTTTAGTTTTGTTTGACTCTGGCTCTTTGCATTCGTTTATATCTGCGGTATTTATGAGGCATGCCATGTTAGACTCAGAACCTTTGCCATTTGCATTGTCCATTTCCACTTCATCAAGAAAGATCATGTTAGCTACATAAAAGATAAAAGCATGTCAGGTTGAGATAGCCAATCGCGCATTAGATGTAACCTTGATAATTTTATATATGCATGATTTTGATGTGATATTGAGCATGGATTGGTTAGCTGCTAATCATGCCAGCATAGATTGCTCCTGTAAAGAAGTCATCTTTAACCCTCCTAAGGAGCCAGTTGTAAGTTTAAAGGGGTTGGGACCGTAGTCCTACCCAAAGTGATTTCAGCATTAAAGGCCAATAGACTATTCGACTAAGGAGCCTAGGGCTTTATGGCCAATGTGGTGGACACTAGAGAGACTAAAGTTACCTTGACTTCGGAGTCAGTAGTGAGGGATTTTCCAGGCATTTTTTTAGAGGATCTTCCTGAACTGCCCCCGCAGCGGGAGATAGATTTTGCTATTGAGTTGGAGCCAGGCACAACCCCTATTTCGAAGGCTCCATATAGGATGGCCCCGGCAGAGTTGAAGGAACTGAAGGTTCAATTGCAGGAGTTGTTGGACAAGTGTTTCATATGCCCTAGCGTGTCACCATGGGGTGCACCTGTTTTGTTTGTGAAAAAGAATGATGGATCGTTATATCTATGCATTGATTACAAAGAGCTGAACAAGGTGGTCATCAAGAACAAGTATCTTCTTCCCCATATTGATGATTTGTTTGATCAGTTGTAGGGAGCTACAGTATTCTCTAAGATTGATCTCCGGTCAGGATACCACCAGCTGAGAATAAAGGACAGTGACATACCCAAGACAGTTTTTCGTTCGAGGTATGGACATTATGAGTTTATAGTAATGTCGTTTGGTCTAACGAATGCACCAGCAGTGTTCATGGATTTAATGAATAGGGTGTTCAAGGAATTCCTCAACACCTTTGTGATTGTTTTTATTGATGACATCTTGGTTTATTCCAAGACAGAGGTCGAGCATGAAGAGCATTTGCGAAAAGTTTTGGAGATGTTGAGGGCCAATAAGTTATATGCTAAGTTTTCTAAATGTGAATTTTGGTTGAGGCAGGTGTCGTTTTTAGGGCATGTAATATTGAAAGAAAAAATCTTTGTGGATCCTGCAAGGATTGAGGCAGTTACGAGTTGGGCTCGTCCAACCACAGTCAGTGAGGTGCGCAGTTTCTTTGGATTAGCAGGCTACTATAGACGATTTGTAAAGGACTTCTCTCGCATAGCTACCCCATTGACTCAGTTGACCCAAAAGAGAGTAGCATGTGTTTGGAATGAGGCTTGTGAAAACTGTTTCCAAGACCTCAAGCAGAGGTTAGTTTCAGCCCCAGCTCTTATAGTACCAAATGGATCAGGTGGTTTTGTCATTTACAGTGATGCGTTCAATAAGGAGTTAGGATGCGTATTGATGCAGCAGGGTAGAGTAGTTGCTCACGCTTCACGCTAGATAAAAAAGCATGAACAGAATTATCCCACGCATGACTTGGAGTTAGCAGTAGTGGTTTTTGCTCTCAAGATCTGGAGGCATTACTTATATGGAGAGAAGATACAGATCTTCACCAACCATAGGAGTTTATAGTACTTTTTCACTCAAAAAGAGTTAAACATGAGGCAAAGGAGGTGGTTGGAGCTGGTGAAGGACTATGACTGTGAAATTTTGTACCACCTGGGAAAAGCAAATGTAGTAGCAGATGCTCTAAGCAGAAAGATGGCTCATTCAGTAGCCCTCGTTACTAGACAGACTCACTTGTGCAGGGAACTAGAGAGGGCAGAAATTGCAGTGGCAGTGGGAAAGATCACGGCACAGTTAGCACAGTTGTTGTTGCGACCGAGTCTAAGGCAGAAGATTATTGATGCGCCGCGAGACGACCCTTATCTGGAAGAGAGAGTTCGTAGGGTGGAGTCAGGTCAGGATAGCGAATTCTCAGTTTCAGCGGAAGGTGGCCTCCTTTATCAGGGACATTTGTGAGTACCAGCAGTTAGTGATATTAAAAATGAGTTGTTGTCAGAAGCTCATAGTTCCTTATTTTCAATTCACCTCGGCAGCACTAAGATGTATTAGGACTTGAAACGTTACTACTGGTGGAATGATATGAAAAGAGAGATTGCAGAGTTTGTCAGTAAGTGCTTGGTGTGCCAGCAGGTGAAAGCCCCGAGGTAGAAACCAGCAGGCTTGTTATGGGTTGTGGTAGACAGACTTACAAAGTTAACATATTTCATACCTGGGAAGTCCACCTTTTCAGTGAATAAGTGGGCACAGTTATACTTGAAGGAGGTAGTGAGGTTGCACGGAGTGCCTGTGTCCATCGTGTCGGACAGAGACCCTCGTTTCGCGTCTAATTTCTGGAAAAGTCTTCAGGTAGCTTTGGGGACCCGGTTAGATTTCAGTACAACTTTCCACCCAC
This sequence comes from Benincasa hispida, assembly GCF_027475165.1. NCBI lineage: Eukaryota > Viridiplantae > Streptophyta > Magnoliopsida > Cucurbitales > Cucurbitaceae > Benincasa > Benincasa hispida. The sequence goes on from NC_143488.1 coordinate 44,188,153, forward strand.
AGACTGATGGGTAGACAGAGCGATTGAATCAAATATTGGAAAAATGTTGTGTGCCTGTGCCATAGTGTTTTCAGAAAGCTGGGATGCTCACTTGCACTTAATGAAATTTGCTTATAATAACAGCTACCAGTCCACTATTAGGATGTCACCATTTGAGGCCCTATATGGGAAGAGTTGCAGGTCCCCTGTGTGTTTGGATGAGGTAGGAGAGAGGAAATTGTTAGGACCTGAATTAGTTCAGGCCATGAATGAGGAAATACAGAAGATTAGGGCTAGTATGCAAACAGCTCGGAGCAGACAGAAAAACTATGCCGATGTAAGATGTAAGGACTTGGATTTGAGAATGGTGTGAAAGTGTTCTTCAAAGTGACACCCATTAAAAGGTATTATGAGGTTTGGCAGGAAGAGAAGTTGAGTCTGAGATTTATTGGACCTTTCGAGGTCCTGGAACGAGTTGGCCCCGTAGCTTACCATTTGGCCTTGCCCCCAGCACTGTCTTCAATTCATAATGTCTTCCATATTTCGATGCTAAGGAAGTATAAAACAGACTCATCCCATATAATGGACTTCGAGCCCTTGCAGTTGAATGACAACTTGAGCTACAAGGAGAAGCCTGTAGAGATCCTCGCCAGAAAGGTAAAGACATTGCGTCGCAGGGAAATTGCTTTTGTGAAAGTCCTGTGGCAGAATCACCAGTTCAAGGAGGCTACCTGGGAGCGAGAGGATGACATGAAGGCCCAGTACCCAGAACTTTTTCAAGAATGAACTTTCGAGGACGAAAGTTCTTTAAGGAGGGACGGATGTAACACCCCGTAATTTTTTTAGTAGTATTAATGTAATTTCAGTAATTTTTACTAATTGAGGACATTTTTGGAATTTTGGAACTTAAGTGTAATTGCGGGAATTTAATTATGGACGTTGGAAAATATTTATGTTGGAATTGAATGGCAGGAGTTAAATCTTTTTGAAAGGAAGGGAGTTTAAAGAATTTATGTGGATTAAGAAAAGAATAAAATATAATATAATATTTTTTTTTTCTTTCATTTTCTTTCCTTTTTTTTTTCTTTTTCTTCCTCCCTTTCCTCTTCTTCCTCACGCAGACCTAGTAGCCGCCGACCTCGACCAGCATCTCCTCGCCGCTGACCTTGACCACCAACCCAGATCCGAGCCACGAACAGCCCAGTTTCGATTTCGGCTTCTTCGTGCCTCAACCATTCGCACTGCCTAAGATCTGATTCCTGCCGCCGCCCGAGCCCAAGTCGGTCTCCACCGTTGCTCGCCGTGGAAGCTTCTTCCCTAGTCAACTCCTTCACTGCACGTCCTTCTCCTCCACCTAGATTCGAGCCAAAGTCCTTCCTCTGTCGCTCACCGTGTCACTGCCGGATGCTTTCAGTGCCGCTAGCCCTGTTCGTCACCGGGATCCACCTATGCTACTAGACTTGTGTTTTGAGTAAGCGATTGATTATTTTTTTGGGCAAGATTTTGGTTGATCTGGTTTGAGTACCCATTTGGATTTTGAGTTAAAAATTTGTTATCTCTATATTTGGAATCCAGATCCAAGATTGGAGTACTTTGGAGTGTGCAATGTGCAGTTTAGCGGATTCGAGTTCGTTCGGCAAGTATTTTTGGTAAGTGTTGTGACCCTTGTCGTTGATTGTTGGGCACCTTTTGGTTGTTGGACTGATGGAGAGTTTGGTTTTAGTATCTCGAAGGTTCCAAGTCGTCGTCCTTTGGGTTCTAAATATACTGGTACATAAAGTTACTTTACTATTAACAACATTAGGTAACTCTTCTGCCTCCTGGTAGGACACTTCGTAAAACCTGCCCTGGCGTTGAGGTCGTCCTGCTTCCTTTCTCATTTTTCTTCTTTTGAATTCCTTCCTCGGCTCCGAGCCACTAGGTTTGTCCATCGTCTGTAAAGTTATTTTGTGTTCTATTTGAACTTCTCGACCTAGCTGGCATTCCCTCTTGAAATGTCCTGCCTGTCCGTACCGGAAACATACGTTTTTCCCTTTATAACATGTCCCTTGATGATGCTTACCACAATTCGTGCATAAGGGTTTCTTACCTGTACCAGCTACCAGCTCGGTAGGATGCCAAAACCTTGATCTATCATCCATACTAACCACAAGTCTTGGCTTCTTCTTTCCTACCCTATACTGACTTGTAGCTTTCCGTCCTTTATCAATATATTAGGTTATTCTCAATATCGTACTTCCTTTATGAATCTGCCAGAATGGATTCGACACTTTTTGCCAACCTCTTGTTAAATATTCTATCTTCTAACTGAAGATCTGTTCCTGTCTGTGGAATCCTTGACTCCACGCATGAAGTCGTTTCCTGATTTACCAGGTCTTGACCTTTTTGTTCACTAAAATCTGAATTCCCTCGAGTATCGAAACTTCTAAAGGTAGGGTCAGGGTTCCCGTTGTCTGTCTACCTGCTCTACTTGCCAATTTTCTTGACATCTTCCTCTTACTTAGGTAGTACACATGCTAAGGACTCAAGACTCAGACTTACATATATAAACTTTTCCCCTCTTTTCCCAAAACCTTTTACTCTGATACCAATTTGTCACATCCCGCTCCAGATTACCTTCCTAACCTGGATGGAATGGTGACTGCAGCAGTTACCAACCCTTTTACTGGCACTTACTGACTATCTTACCTGTTAAATAATGCACAAACCCTGAATACATACAAATTAACTCAAAACTTACCACATTTACACTACAGGGTTCGGCAGCACTGTTCATACATGGACATTACAATCTAGTGAGCCCTATCAAGAATACTAGTCACTAGACAGATACATGTGTACTAATTAACATTAGTCTTCAATTATGCTTCCTTCAACCTATTTCTTTGAGTGGCAGAGCAGCAGCAGAATAAAACCTGAATCTTAGTTGAGAATGAACATTCACTGCTCTAATTCCCAACGTCAAGTCATGGCCAGATAAGACCTCTACCTCGACCTGTTCACATTAAACTATGGCTAGAAGAGATCCCTATATTGATCTCTTTAAATATACCAATGGCATCTCAAACAACATCCTTAAAACATAAACGTTGATAACAACTCTTAAACATCAATAATCATCATTAATCCCTAGTTGAGAACGAGCATACACTGCTCTAGCTCCCAACATCTATTATCGGCCAAGAGACCCATACCTCGACCTCTCATTCAGACCTACCTACATACACATGGAGATTGCTATGTACTGTCAACACCTTAGGTAAATTTATTTAGATACCTTCTCTACCTTCAGTATCCCTATTCATTATGTTTAGAAATACCAACGCATGTACTTTGGCAACCTTAGGTATTTAAAACATAGTACGTCAAGCTTCATTCAACCTTAACTTTAACCCTAACACATGTTTCATACTTTGTGAAATAAGTTGGCTTAAAACATATTGAACTAGCATGTAAAACCACTAGCATGCGTTAGACATGGAAAACATACTTGGAAAACTCATACATTAGTAAACATCATGCGTTGATAAACATTAATAAGTATTAGAAATTTCAAACTATCCTTCTAGCCTAGGAGAATATACGACTGTCTTTATCCTTAGTTGAGAGTGAACTACTAGTTCTAACCCTCAATGTCAACCTTAATCGGGGAGAACCCCTTTTGCTCAGTCCCTCGACGTTGTATTACCTACGTGCACGTGGTTATAACTGAGTACCGTCGTACCTTATGTACCTGACTAGAATACCTTCTCATTGTCCTTCAATATCCTCAGGTACTTAACTAGGATACCTTCTCATTGTCCTTCAGTATCCTTAGATACTTAACTAGGATACCTTCTCATTGTTCTTCAGTATCCTTAGGTACTTCTGCTCAGATACCTTCTCAAACATCCTTCAGTATCGAGCTGCTAAGATACCTTCTCAAATGTCCTTCGATATCAAGTTGATCCAGTATCTTCTCGAATGTCCTTCGATACCAAGTTGGTCAGATACCTTCTCAAATGTCCTTCGAAATCTGGTTAGGCGGATACCTTCTCAAATGTCCTTCGGTATCGCGTTTTAAGTAAATCTAGTCATAAACATTTGAACACTAAGGCTTAGTGCTCAAATTATCATACTAGTTCATCCATCATACTAGTTCATCATAAAATGGAGTTACTTAAACATGCTGAAAGTATTTGGATAAAATAACATATTTAAATCATATTAATTCCATAGAAAACATGCTTTACTTAGCATGAGAAACAGTTTCACAAACACGTTGCTTGGCACTTCATTTAAACACTTAGCATGAGAAATATCTTCAAGAAATCATAGTTTCTAAATCATTAAAACAGTAAGTCATCAAATAGTCACTCACAGCTCGTTGGCCTTTTAACGGGTTATACGCCTCTCCTAGCTCTTATTTGCTTGAAAGAACATAATTCCCAGTTAAACTATTTAGAATTCTTAGCAAAATACCTCAAATAGTTCATTTACTAATGGATCTTTTATCAACAAAATCAGCATGACTAGCGAGAAAATCATCATGAGCGAGATCACCCACATGAGCGAGATCATCCTTATGAGCGAGATTTACCAGCGAGATTTGGCACTTTCCAGCGAGATTTAGCGCAAAACCAGTGAGATCCAGTGCAAACCAGCGAGATCCACCTCTCACTCTCGCTCTTGAGCTGCCTGCTTAATCTTCCTAAGCAGTTGTCTGCTTATGCCCAGATCCTCTATTACAATTTCAAAAATTCATAACTTAAAATCCAACCCTCTTTTGAAGAAACTTCCTTCTACAAACATGTTTAGAATTGAGTTAAAAAATATTACTTTAAAATTTCAGCTCAAAATTCCTCGTCGTTTAATCTGAAGATTCAAAACTTCATCATTGGCCCCAATTCAAGCTGCTACCTGCTTGTTCAACAATTTCCAGTTCAACTTTCAAAATTATATAACTCGATTTCCAGGCCTCATCTTAAAAAGTTTCATTCTATAATATAACTAAGTTAACAATATTACCTCAAATTTTTAGCTCAAAACGCTTCGTAATTCACCTTGGAGCTTCAATTCTTCATTGATGACCTAGATTCACCTAAGAAATGAACCCATTGTTTTTATTTTGTCCCTCCGGCTTTATTCCGGCGAGTTTTCCTTCTAGCAGCTCAGCCACAGAAAATAGACACACAGAACTTTCGAATGCCACTGGAATTACACAAATAGCGTAAGTAGTCTGTCCAAACTGACCCCATGAATTCGACCTTCTTGCTTATATTACCGCCCAAAATCCAGCATGCACCCTCCTTGTGCCTCCTGACCCACTATTGGTGATGAAGGGCTAGGATTTAAAATTTCCTTTTGTAACTTCACTCACAATATTACTTCAGCACTACTCCTCATTAGATGGCATGTTCTCATTCATATGCTTATTATGTATTCCATCTTCTATCCTTCCTGAGACATGACATTATTTAGCTCATTAGAAGACATCACATGACTTAAAGTAATTAGGGTTTGGGTTTTACAGTAAGTGTTCCTACTGATTAGTTAGATGGCCATTAGATTTTATGTTTCCTTCGGGATTCACCAGTTTGTGTTTCCTTCGGGATTCACCAGTTTGTGTTTCCTTCGAGATTCACCAGTTTGTGTCTCCTTCGGGATTCACCAGTTTTGTGTCTCCTTCGGGATTCACCAGTTTTGTGTCTCCTTCAGAATTCACCAGAGGTAGTGGGCATACTTAACTACAGTAGGATAGAACTCAATCTCCTTTTGTTTCATGTGTATATGTGTCCCATGAGGACTAGAGCAGTTTATATGCTCTCATGTTGTTGTTTTAAGTAAGGATAGAGATGCACCGGCGATGGACAAGCGAAATTCGTAATCGAGCCACTGGGACTAGTTTTTACGCTTCCGCTCATGAGATTTAGAGTTCTTTTCATGTTTCTCTTAACTTTTAGTTTTGATATTTAAAATTACTTTTAAGAATCTTTCAGACTTATTTATTATCTTTTATGATTTATGGGTACCCTACTATCGTTTTAGTATTTGAATTTAATGAAAGTCTTTTGAACTTACCTTATTTAATTAGCATTTATTTCACCATAACCGAGTGTCGTTTTGAGTTCCACGCATGCATGTATTTAGTAATGGCCTAACTTAAGTCCTAGGGGGTCGGGTCGTTACAGTTCGTATCAAAACCGATGTTTTGGGTTCTGTAGACTAACTTACTACATAAGTCTAGATAGTCCTTGTGGCCTAGTAACTGATCCCTCGTCATTGCTAGGTACGTCCTACGAATGAAAGTTTCAATGCATATATGAGACAGCTCCAAATGACCCAAATTGATGAAAAGACAATGGAAGCTAGAATTAGAGAAATAATTCTCTAGAATTAGGTTTTTCAAACTCTTACTTATTTCCTTGTTTTTTGTTTTTTAAAGAAAGGTTACACAAAAAATAAAAGAAAATATAATATATTTCTAATATTCCAAATATGAAAATATATTTACTTAAAAACTGCTTTTTAATGACAGTTAATTTTAGTCATAAACTGGTGATACCAAAAAAATGTCAACATAGTCTTTTTTCCGATTTCAGAATTTAAGTAGATGTAGAACAAGAAGGAATGAGGAACCCATCAAAAATATAAAAATCATAAAAGGGAGAAGTTGAGGGATGAGGCACCCATAAAAAATATAAAAAAAGACATCTAATGTTTTTTCTAGTATATATATCTTAGATATTGGAAGAATTTTAAAATCTTCATTTAATGGTAGTAGGTAATTGTTTATATTGATTTGTTATTTTTATACACTCAACATCTAGAAGCTAGTTTAAACTGATTTAAAGATTTAGAGCTTCAAAACTCTCCACATTTTTTTTTCTCAATATAATTGTCTAACATTTCACACGAATGCTAATTTATATGTATGTATCTAGTTATGGGGTTCAATTGACTCTTATTTCCAAAGACTTACACGGCACGGAGAGGTTCATATGGAAAATAGGGTTTAAATACTTGAAAAAGTTAGTCGGGTTATGTCTTAAAGTTTAATACTCGGACAGATTAATACCAAGATCAATGAATTTTCGAACTACACAAGAAAAACATGTTTTTGAGAGTGCTGTTTCTTAAATGTTTTTAGTTGTAAATTTGATCAATGTTTGTCCATAGGTTTTCTGTAGAGTTAAAAACACTCACATTTAGGCAATTATTATAATTATTAAAACTAATTTTAGGTACTGGGATAAAATTGGAGGGTTTTGAAGCTGAGAAAATGATATGAGAGAGAAGAGTATATGAAATGACAAAAATGAAGAATAAAAAAATAAATGATAAATTAGGATATTATTTTTGTCATATAAATACTGTCATTGCCAATTTGCCACCAAATCACTTCGCAAAATTTATTCCATGAATTCATCATAGAATGAACAGAGCAGAATGTTTAAATAAACCTTCTCCAAATGAAGGCTCTGAGTTGAAGAAGAACAACAAGAACAAGAACAAGAGGCAGACTCCATCAATGGAATCTTCTTCTCCAACTCGCTTCTGTTTTGCCTTTACAGAAGCAATTTCGAAATCGCCAAGCAATTACTGGCGTACTTGCTCATCCTCGTGCTAAGACTATCCAATGGAGAATCCACTCCCATCTCTGCAAATGTATCATCGCAAGTCATCAGATCCGTCAGTACGGCCGTAAGAACACTCTCCATTCTACCAACGTCGTGAACATCGATCGATTCCAATCCAGCTTTTAGATCTTCAATAGCTATATCGAAATTCTCCAGGCAAGTATCGTAACACGCGATTTCCACATTCGATGCTGATGGATCTTTACGAAGTTCCTTCAATGTTGCAATTGCTTTCGTCACCTCTTTCATCGATTGCTGAATTTCTGTTTTCAATGCTGAAGTAGGATCCACCGTCATTCCATGGATCTGAGATGAAATCGAGGTTTTACATAGTTGAGGATTGCTAGTCACATCGCAGATCTCAACCAGATCCGTCGTCGTGCTTGATGCGACCGACGATACCAAATTATCCGAAGGCAATTTTTGAAATTCAGGTAGTCCTGAGTCTTCTTCAGAGGCGGATTCCTGCTCCTCCTCCGCCGGAGCGGAATTCGTCGATGGTGAGGGAGATTGAGGCGGCGAAACCGTAACCGTAGCCGGCGGTGCTTGTGTCGGTGGAGATTGAGGCGGTGAAACTGTAACCTCAACCTGCGGTGTCTGTGCTGAGGGAGATTGTGGCAGAGAAGCCGTAACTGACTCTGTTGTCTGTGGGGCTATTTGCGGCTCAATGGTTGGTGGAATAGAAGTTGATACAAAGCCCAAAGCATTGCGAGGAACACAAATGGCAATGGCAGAGGAGAAAAGAGAAGAGAAGGCGAGGAGGAGGAAGACATTATTGATGAGCTCCATTTTTATTCTGCCGTTCTCTTCCTCCAGAGAACAATAAGATGAGAATGGTGAATGGGAAGGGAAGATGGAGGAGTTTATGAAGGGAATTGATGGAAGAGATGGGCTTTGTAGAAGAAGGGAACAACAGCCATTGGAAGCTTAATCAGGTAAGTGCTTGAAATAGCTTAACATTTCTTTTGCTTTGAAAATTTCTGATTGCATTTTCACCACAATCTCTCTCTCTCTCTTTACTATTTATAACATTAACAACCATTTTTAGAAATTTTGGGTTGATTTGGTACATTGGATTATTGGATATCCATTCTTTCACAACTAAAATACCCAAAATCAAGGTGAAGTTTCAAATTCCTTTTTCTTCTGTTTTTCCCCCCATTTTGTGGATTTAGTTTAATCCAGCTATTATTATATATTTGCTTTCTAACTAGAACATGATTCAACTTGTAAAACATATCATTTAACTTTTATAATATATCAGTCATACCTTCAATATAAAAACTAACTCAAAGTAGTAGTAACATTTGAACTCATTCAACATTCTCATCGAGTTTAATGTCATAAGAAAAAATTACAATTTTCTAGTAAAACGTATCAATAACCGATTTTAAGTGCCAAAATGAACATAGCTTAACTACTATAGTGTTTGTACTATCAACCTCGAAATCAAATATTCGATTCCTCCACTCCACATATTGTCAAAAAAAGGTTTAAATCCTATTTTAGTCCCTAAACTTTGAATATCATTTTATTCTGGTCCTTAAACTTTCAAAAACATTCATTTTAGTCTTTAAATTTTTAAAGTGTATATTTTAATCCCTACTATTAAAATTATGTTAACTATTCAATAGAAATTTGAGGGAGCTTGTATTTTTGGATGACTATGCTCTAGACATATTGAGCAAAATGAAGGTGAATAAAATGTCAACAACCAATATACCAAAATAGTGAATGACCAAAATTTTGGATTAAAAATGTCTTTTAAATTCTCCTAGAACATCATTATATAATAAGGACCATAATAAACACTTTTTGAATGTTCAGAGACTAAAACGTACAATTTTAAAAGTTTAGGGACCAAAATAAACAATATTCAAAATTCAAAGACTAAAATGGACACTTTTTAAAATTTAAGGACCAACATAGAACATCATTCAAAGTTCAGGGACTAAAATATGATTTAAACCTAAAAAAAATATAAACAATTTAAGGCCTCTGAGGTAAGAAATCTGAAAACAGAAATTTGAAAACAAAGGGTTCAAGGAAAACAAAATAGTATTACATATTTTCAAATATTTATTTGGTAACAAATTCATAAATTAGACTCTAATTTAAACAAATGTTTGAAATGTGTTTGATACTATATATTTACAAATCATAAAACTACTAGTTGTAGTTACCCACTAATATTTAATTGGTAATAAAATATTATTAATTTATTTATGAATATGATTTATGTTAAATAAATTTGTATAATTATTATTTTATAATATTATATAATTTATAATACATTACATAAATACATATTATTTTCTTAAAAATTGAATTGAATTTATAACATGACATATTGTATTCTAAATGTTTTTATCTTTATTTAATATAATTCTGCATTTCAAAATTTAAATTTTAAAATATAGAAACAATAAAAACATAAAAACGTTGTTTTCAAAATTTGCATTGTTTAGATCATTGAATCATGAAACAGTCTTTAGAAATAGAATTTGAGTTGTATGAACACATATTTGGTCAATTCAGTAAATCTAAAAATAGAATTTGGATTCTCTACCAAACAGACTCTTAGATATTTGTATATAAATTCAATATCATCTCATTCCCCTTTGTCTATGTACGTACTAAGCATAGGCCAAAGCCATCATACTCATGCCCAACATCACAATGTTTACCATAAATTTAGATAATGGTGACAACATGCATCGTAATAGTGATGTTCATTTTCTTTGCTGGGAGAAGGAGGGGGAAATTTTTCCCTTTTTAATTTACTAGTTAAACACTATGTGTGTTGTACGTGTTTTTTGACATTATACCTACTTGAGTTGAATTTGAGAAAAATATATATCTATTATTAAAGATTAAAAAAATTAATATTTGAATAATTTAATAAAAATGTAATTTAAGGAGATTTTTTTTTAGAAAATTGTAATTCTTATGTTAATTACATTAATTATTTTGATTATAAAGTTTCTAGAACCATTGAAATTTAGGTACGGATGGATTTAGAAGTTTTCATTATATTTAAATTTTAGATTTCAATACTGATATTCTTACCATTTACAAATTTTAATTTAAACTAAGATGTTTTTTTTTTCTATTTTTGTATATTTAATAATAATCTTTAAGAATTTGATTTTATCGGGATGATTTGATTGTCCTCTTAAATTCAATTTTTTTTAATTAATCATGTTTTGTAAAGCTATTATCTTTTTTAGTTTTGAAATTGAATTTTGGAACTCTTTGTTCAAATCTTTGGTTTTTTATCGATTTAAATCTTTGATATTAAACCAACAAACACACTAAATTGAATTAAAATAAAACTGAACCACTTTTATTGGAATTGAAAATCATTACTATTCAATTCACTTTTATTGGAGTAAGTTCAAGAATAATGCAATTTTTTAAAATAATCACAAAGTTAAGGTATTGCAAAAAAAAAATTCTAAAAAAGTGGTTGAAGAAACAAATGTTAAAAATTTTTGTCAATAAATATTGATAAAAATAGGGTAGTGGTAGTGTTGAAACAAAGATAAGAGACTAACTTGAAAGATAAGAGACTACCCTAATTTTATCATTTCTTTCCTTTCAACCCTTATTTTTGTCGATAAATATTAAGATAACATTATTTTATAAAAAAAAAATCTTAAAAAGAATATTTGATCTAAATCTCAATCTAAAGAAAAAAAATTAAATCTCAATTTCAATCTCACGCAAAGGAGTAGAAAAATAATTAAATAAAAATAAATATAAAGAAGATTGTCTTGATCCCTCGTTCTTCTCCTTCACCTAATTTATGGCTACACTTGTTCAAAAAAGAAAAAAAAAAAAAAAGAAAGAACTAGGGTTAGAAATTTAGTTAACTACAGCATAAAAGTTAGCTTAAATGTGTGGAAAAAATAGTTAAAAATAAGATCCCGTTTGTTAACCATTTTGTTTTTAATTTTTGTTTTTTAAAATTAAGCTACTTGCATCTTTGAACTTTTTCATTTGTTATCTACTTTTCACCCATGATTAAAAAAACTAAGCCAAATTTAGAGAATTAAAAAAAAAGCATTCAGAAAGTTGATTTTGTTTTTGGAATTTTGATAAGAATTCAACCATTATACTATGTAAATTATGGTAAGAAATATAAATGAAATAGACTTAATTTCAAAAATAAAAATCAAATGATTACCAAATGGGATCTAGACAAATATAGGGGACTAGTGCACCCACAAATATATGAACAATTGGATAAAATATCTATCTATAGAGGGAAAATTAAAAGGATATTGTACTCTTATAAACTATTTAGGAAAATATTGTTGTTTTCAAACTATTTGTAAAAATATTGTTGTTTTAAATAAGTCGAGGGTTGAAAATTCGACCTAGATAGGTCAAATTTTGAACCCTCGATCTTTTTTTTTTAGGAAAATATTGTTGTTTTCAAACGGATTCTGTCATCTCAGCAAGTCTGACTAAATAACGAGCTAATGAATCTCCTTCATTTTGCCACTAAACTTCCCAATCAAATTAGAGAGCGAGATTATGAGAGACAGCGAGAGTTTGAGAGAGCAAGAGCGAGATTGAGAGCGAGAGCGAGAGCATGAGTGTGAGCGTGAGCATGAGCGAGAGCGAGAGCGAGATTTTGATAAAGAGCAAGAGCGAGATTTTGATAAAGAGCAAGAATACCGTACAAATTTCCCCTTTTTTTCCTTTATAATTATTACACATTCCACCTTCTTTTTTCTAATCCTTTCTTTTTTTTTAATTTTCCATTTTATAAAAAAAAATTCTAAAAATATTTATTATTTTATTTAAACTCTAAAAAGAATAAATTAAAAAAATAATAACTCATAAAAATAAAAAATGTAAATTAAATATCTAATTTATATAAAAATAATTACAAAAATCAATGTGTCCCACAAGGCGGACGTCGTTGATTTCGAGTTGGTTGTCGTCGTCGACTTCGAACTTGAGGTTGCTCGGGTTCTTCTTGATGTTACTCTGGTACCTCTACAGGCACTTCATAATATAAATATTCATTATGCTCTCCACGACCCCGACCATGTCCATGCACGTATGAAGACGAAGGACCAGCCTCTAAGTCATAATGTCCTGAACCAAATGCTTGCATCATCATCATCGGACTAACATAATCAGTTTGACTCTGCGTCTGCGTCATAGGGGTAACTCTTCCACATTATATGCAACCTCATCAAACTCATCTTCTTCCCGAACAGGTCCTCTACGTCTAGGAGCTGGTGGAGGAACAATAGGTATATCGTACATATAATGAATTTCCTCCATATAGCTTTGGTTGTCAATACATATAACAAGAACCTGGTTCAGATCATTCGCAACTTCACGGAGTCTACTGTTGTTCGATCTCTGTGAATTATAAAACAATTAGACAATATTTAAAATAAATTTTAATTAAAAAATTAGATAATATTTATTCATTTACCAGATGACCCATAGCTGCTCCCGGACGAGTGATGTAGCGTTTTGTGATATTATTATACCAATGAATATATTCTGGAGTGACATTTGTGTCAAACTATTCAAGAGAAACCCCCACTCCAATAAACCTTCACGATAGTGCCATCGCACTACCAAATGTGCAACTTTTTCGAACCAATCTCCAGTCTTTAAGTCAATATCATGCAGTACGGGTTCAGTATTATAAGGCGATGGGATATCCTGCTGAAAACCGAATTGTCTCATCACCCTGTCAGGAAGATGTCACTCACCAATGTGAAAACATATGACAGGACTCATCGTACGCCATATGTTTTGACCATTCGTACAAAAATTAGGCAAAGTATGCACAATAATTTTGTACGGCTCCCATATAACCTGAAACACAAAATATTATATTAAAGAATATTAAAGACAAATACAATAAAAATGTGAATAAAATAATCAATTAGGTTTAGTGTAATGTACCTGTTCAAGTTGAAGTAGATCAAACATGTATCTATACTGGTTGACTACATGTGTGGCTGTCCTAGTCACACAAAATTTGTCTCTACACCTAAATTTTCAAATTGATAATTTAGAATTTAAATTAACTAGATCAGTGATATAAAAATTAAATTGAATTAAAATAATATACCGAGAACCGTAGGCTCGTCCAACTAACTGAGCGTCATTAACATGATGTAGTTGTGGAGCCATTATTGGAAATTGCTCCCAAGCCCATAGTTGCAAAAGTATGAGAGGCCCAACTATCTCTCGAACCTCAGGTCTTGTTGCTTTGCATAGTTGTCTATACAACCATGCCAAGCATGCTCCACCCCATGAATACCGCCCCGCATCATGGAGGTTAGCTAATAGTGGTAGGAACATCAAGTGAACAAAATGACTTGATTTATCAGAAAACAGACTTTCACCCATCATTTGTAGTATATATGCTCGTGCATATCTTACGACGGTTTTCTCGTCTGCATTATCTGTGAGCTCAAAAAATTGTGTTCCTAATCATATTAAACTTAACCTCGATCCTTTAATCTTGTCAGCAGGTGGGGTCGCACCGAGATACAGTTGACAAACTTCTAACCGGTCATCGTACATCACTCCGGTGACCGGCTCACCGTCAACAGGTAACCTCAACAACACTTCTATGTCTTGTAGAGTGATAGTGTACTCTCAAACAGATATATGGAATGTATGCGTCTCGGCCTCCATCTTTCGACCAAGGCTATGATCAGATGTCAGTCCAACTGAATAAATCTTAATCTGGAAACCCCATGGAATCCAGATGTGCGCAGTAGCGGTAGTATTCGAGAGTGGAGCGGGATAGTGCGCTGGAGAATTGCCTCTCGACGTCTACAAGATATTTCTCCAGTAGTACGATCTCGCCATGCAACATATGATCGATGAATGGACTGGTCGTACAAAACATCGGGATCAACAGGTCCTGGGTTTAAAGCCATGATCTGAAAAATAATATATATATTAAAATTGACTATAATTGAATAGTAGAGAAAAGTGTGAGGGTAAAGAATAATGTAAAACTTTATTGATTACAATAAAAAAAATTGAATATACAATAGATTATTATAAAAAAAAATTAAATATACGATAAATTATAATAAAAAAATTGAATATACAATAAATTATAATTAAAAAATTGAATATACACTAAAATGAATATACAATAACAAAATTATTTATTTTTCAATCCCTAACTATCTGGAGCCCGTCTTAGTAACGAAGGACACTTCCTTCGATTATGTCCTAACTGGTTACAAAATCCACATCGTTGTCGAGTGGCTGGTTCTGTCCAATCCATCTCGTTGTGATAACGTGAACTTTTCGGTCTACCAGGTTTTCTCAACAACGATGGATCAGGATGTAAGACGGGCATATTAGGGTGTGTGATCCAGTAATCTTCAAGCGGTACAAGTTGAAATTGAGGAGAGTAACATTCAGCATACGTTGACAATTTGTAGTAGTCCTCAATAAAATCTTCGTAGTTCATGTTAAAATGTGAGCAAACTGCCATAAAATGCGAGCATGGAATGCCAAATGCTTGCCATTTGTTACATGAACAGTACCGCTCGGACCTGTTTAGCCTCAATATTTGAACATTTCCTTCTTTGGCATTAAGACTATGACGTCCGGTCTTCACATGAAACACACCTTCTTACCGATCGTATGATTGTACTTCATGTTTACTAGATCATGCAGCCCATTTATTTATTTTGTCGTGTGCATACCTGGATTTTTACTCCACTTAGTATTATAAAATATGTTTGAAATAAATTATTAATAATATATATATATATATATATATATATATAAATAATATTACCGGGTGTATTTATCTTGACGCTCCAATGCATCCCTTATTTCTTCTCTTCTTTTCTCGAAATAGTTCACACATTATCTGAGCAAGAGTATTTATAGGCAACATTCGAGCTCCTTTGAGGACTCCATTTATGCACTCTGATAGATTTGTCGTCATCCACCCATATCTAAATCCTCCATCATGTGCTTGAGTCCATTGCTCTAAACTAATATTGTCAAAAAAACTCAGACAGCTCCGATTTATTCCTTTGATATCTTCAATTGGTTTGTTGAACTTTCAAATTTGAAACTGACACCCGGCACGATAAACATAATTTTTCAATGAATTAAATTTATACTTTTTATTGAAGTTGCTGACGATATGTCATAAGCAGAAACGATGGTGACATTTCGGTCCCGTCCAACCATTTGCTAGGTTGTTCACTGCTGTAATTATACCAGTATGTCGATTTGAAATTAAACACACCTCTTCGTGTGTTACAATTTCTCTCAGGTTTTTCAGGAACCATCCCTATGAGTCTGCAGACTCTTCATCAGCAACGACAAACGCAAATGGAAGTAGATGGTCGTTCGAGTCAACTGATGTAGCAATCAACAGTTTTCCTCTATATTTGTCATACAAGTGTGTACCATCTATCTGAATGATCGGCTGACATTTATTAAAAGCTTCTATACAAGGACCAAATGCCCAAAATACAGAAGTTAGGATAACATGGCCTTCAGTAAGCGTTTCTTTAACTCGCCACTCTACTCGTGTTCCGGGATTGGTCTGCTTAACCATATATAACCACCTAGGCAACAATTTGTAAGACTCATCCCAATCACCGAATACTTTAGCCAACACTTTTCTTTTTCCCTCCCATACCCTATGGTAAGGAACATGATATCCAAACTTTGATTTAATGTCAGACTGCAGTTGTACCACACTGATAGATGGTTTTTCTCTTACGGCGTCACAAAACTCCAGTGCAATCATTGATGAATCCAATTGCACGTGACTTTGACTTAGTTCTTGAATAAAAACATGTATGCTGCTCATCATACTTAGTGATCTCGAACAAGCCATGCGATTTTTTCTTTATTGCACGAAGTCTCCACTTGCAACCTTCCTCCCACTTCTTACACCGAATTGTCCAAATCATCGGTGTAGATTCAACAACCTCGTATGGTGCGTGACACTTTATAGCAAAACATTTGACCACGTGTTGTAGCATTTCCTTGTCTTGACAAATCATTCCTTTATACAATTGCATATTGTCAATGTCCACAGGAGCTACAATTGGGTCATGTTCCCGAATGCTATCCAATACATTCATATCCAAATCATTGAATGTATCTGAAAGCATCTCATGTTCACGACCATCGAAATCCAACTCTTCAAATTCGTCATCCGTTTCTGTTCTGAAGTCTCTGTACAGGTTGTTAGCCACCATATCTTCATTATCACATGGCGATGCAACTGACTCCAGATCAGGATCGATACATTGAGTTGGATCTTCAAACTGGTTAAATGATGTATCAGGATCCACCCCTATCATATTTACATTTACATACAAATGCACTACATTTGGCACTGACATTGCCATTGAGAACATCAAGTTCATAGCTTGTGCATTCGAAATAGGGAATGACATATATCTTATTGATCCTGATGGTTCTAGATTGGGATGTCTATATATTATTTCTATCTGATTTGCTCCCATATCTACACTAAGTAACATCCCAATCATTTGAATGAATTGTTTAAATACAATTCCACTGTTCACATTTATGGTAAAACTCCCACTTGGTGGTTGGTCATACTCAACTCCATCAATACCATCAATCATATTACCATTTGTAAACAACAAAAATCCCAAGCATTTGCCTGCCATTTTCTATAAAAAAAAAAAAAAAAAAGACAAACATCAATTTTTTGTATTATACTTTTTATAAGAAGTATATTAAAAAATATTAAATTTTTTAGTTTATAAACATAAACTTTTTAAGTTTTATGAACATCAACTTTTTAAACATAACAATAAATTATACTTTTTATAACTATTTTTAAACATAGCACTAAATTGAACTTTTTATAACTATTTTTAAAAATAACAAAAATTAAACTTTTCAAATTAAAATGAGGTAAACTTTTTAAAACTATTTTTTCAAATTTAATACAAAATAAAAAATTAAATTAAATTAAACTTTTTCAAACTATTTTAAACTATATTTTCAAAGTTAATACTAGAAAATATCAACCTATCACAATAAACATAACAACAATAATTTTCATATGAATAAACTAAAATTTTCAAACTATATTAAACTTTTGAAACTATACTAAACTTGTTAACTATCACAATAATTTTGTATTAAAACATAAATATCAACTTCTTAAACATAACAATAAACTAAATATTTTAACACTATAAACATCAAAGTTAATACTAAAGAAATCAAATATCATATGAATAAACAAAAATTTTCAAACTATATTAAACTTTTGAAACTATACTAAACTTGTTAACTATCGCAATAATTTTGTATTAAACTATAAATATCAACTTCTTAAACATAAAAATAAACTAAACATTTTAACACTATAAACATCAAAGTTAATACTAAATAAATCAAATATCATAAGAATAAACTAAACTTTTCAAATATCATAAGTTCAACTCACAGATTCGACGGTAGTTCTCTTTTTTCCTTCAAAGTGACAACGTTCGCCCTTTTTTCATGTTATTTGTTATCTGAAAACAATTACAAAAAATTAAAAAAAAAAAAAACTAGAATCTATAAAAAGAAAATAATAATATAAGAACAAAAATAAAATTTATAATTATTCTTAAAAAATAAAAATTTAGTAGAGTAACGAACCAGTATAGTTATGTGAGAATAATTTGTATTAAACGAAATACAAGAAGAGAAATGGAAATGGAAATGGGAGGAGAGGAAGATGATTTCGAAGGCTTATTTTCGAAGGTAGTGAGGGGGCAGTGAGCTATGAAGGGGCAGTGAGCAAATCAAGGGGAGAGGAGTGAGCAAAATCAAGGGCAGTGAGTCTTCAAAAATTATCGAGGGAGTGATTGAGGAAAAATGAAGAGGATGGTGGTTTAAAAGGATGTAGGTCGAGTGTTCAACACTCGACCCACAGGTTTAGGGTGGTTGAATAGGCATTAAGGCTATGGCAGAGAGGCATGAATGCGTCAATGAATGCATGGAATCGGAGCAGGGAATCGGATAACGTCAATGCATGCAGGGAATCGTGCAGGGGAATCGGAGCAAGAGCAGCTCGGTGATATATATGCACTTTTTCAGACTTATGGAAAGTAAATAAAGTGAAGATGATTTCCATGTGGCAGACCACGTCAGCTGACTGGTTGCCCGTTTAATCCATGTGGCAGACTCAATCTTGCTCTCGCTCACAATCTCGCTCTCTCAATCTCACTCTCTCTTACAATCTCGCTTTCAATCTCGCTCTCTCCTACAATCTTGCTTTCCATCTCGCTCTCTCCTATAATCTCGCTTTCAATCTCGCTCTCTCTTACAATTTGCTTCACCCACTTATCTTCCTTGTCAAGGGTTGAAGTTTCAACTTATGTATGCCAGAACTTCAACCTTCGACAATCTAATATACAAAATTAGCGAGATTCCCTTCTAGAGCGAGATCCTCATCACAAAATTAGCGAGATTTCCCTTTCTATGTCGAGGGTTGAAGTTTCGACTCATGTATGTCGAAACTTAAACCTTCGACAACCCTAATTTACGTATTGTTTCCATGTTTTTCTCTATTTGTCGAGTTCTCAACGTTCGACCTCTACATTAGTCGAATCCTCAACCGTCGACTTCTAGCTTCGAAATCCCAAAACAACAATCTTTCTCTAATAAGTTTCAAAACAAAAATATTTCTCTAATAAGTTTTGAAAACAACAATATTAATATTAAAGGTCCATCTATAGAGGTACAAAAAGAAGAAAATAAAGACGTTATCGAAAAGATATATATATTATAAACGAAAAAAATTCATACCTTCAAAAGAGTTCTATTGAGTTGCAAAATAAAAGACACGTTGTTAACAAAACAAAATAATAAATAAAGAGGTCAAATAAACAAAGGGAACTGGTGTAAATATCTAAAATAAAAATGGGAGAATAGGCAAGAAGCTGAAAAAAATATATAATGAAATTTAAAAATAAGAAAGAGGAAGAAGAAAAAGAGATACTTTAAAAAATTGTAGCATAATTTAGTCCATTTATAGAGAAAATTTAGTTTTAAAATTTAATTTGATTAAATTTAAATCAAATATTGAAATTATTATATAACATGATATTATTTAATGATTTAATGTGAAATTACCTAAGATATCTATCATCAACCAAAAGGGATAAAAGAGACAAAAGGAGAAATCAAACTTTCTTCCCCTTAGCCTCTTTTAAGGGTATTTGACATTTTTTACCCCCCTCCAACTTTATTTTTGGAAAATTAGACATTTAAAAAAATATTTTTTTGACCCATTTGATGAAAGTGATGTAAGCAAAGAAAATTTAACATGGTTAATTACTTTTCTACCCTTCCCATCTTATTAAATTCAAATTCAACCAACCCTCTTTATCTATTCTTTATTACTATCAAGTATCAACCACTAATTAAATGTTTTAGCTTCAATATCCATTATCCAATTTTTGGATTTTCAGTTTTTCAAGTTTCAATTTTTCATAATTCATGTCATATTTTTCATATTTAATTGAAGACCATTTTTAAAATTAGATATTCATTATTCAAAATCAAAATACTTTTTTTTAGACAAACAAAGACAACAAGAGAAAAAAAAAATTACCTAACTTCCTCATCAAGAATGATGAGGAGAATATAATCTGGAATAAACTCTTTCCAAGCGAAGAGAGACTCGAAATGATGCCAAAGTCAAGAAAGCATGAGCAACTATCTTCTCCTCACGGGAACATGACAACAACTCAAGACATTAACATGTTGGGGTTGATGTCCTAAGCCTCTCTTGTATTCTCGTAGTTTGTAAACTTTATAAACAAATTGCTATCAATAAACTAATTATGAGCATATACTCAATCCAATAAACTAAGATCCTAGGTTATTTTATGTAATTAAACATGTATGTACAGACATACAAGTGGACTATGTTTAAAAGATAACCTGAACAATCTGTAGTAGATGGATAAGGTTGGGTACTTTATCCTGGTGACATTATAGATATGACCTGCTTCGTAGTTGTTAGAAGTGTTGTAAAGTGCTACAAATGATCTGGTCCTAATCATTCATGTGGAGACATGTGAGCTAGGGTATCCTATACAAAAAGTTTATATAAGACCGAACCACGAAATAAATAGTCTCTCTTTATAATATCGTTGTTAGAAGAGACTTACATTTCACTAGGATGACCATAGGTGACTTGTCTTGAATTCTGGGTGAGTTGTGAACTCCTGTTTATGAAGTCGGTCCTTTGATTTGCATGAGTGAGAGTGGCCAGTTTCGTGTACTCAATATGCCTACCATTTTGGGGATTCATCTGATTGAGGAGCTGAGAACACAGATACACAAGAAAGAATTCACTTCTTCCCTATTGTTAGAGTAAGTAGAGAAATTGCTCCCTTAAGGGCTGAATCCAGGGCTTGAACAATGAAGCGCCTTACCCTCTCCTGATCAAAGAGGGGTTCGACTATAGTTGGATTATAATTAATTGTTTATTAGAGGAATTAGTGGTACTTAAGAAGTTAGATATAACTATAGGGACAAAACGGTAATTTTGGCCTAGTTGTACTTATGAGCAATTTATGAAGGGTCACACACTGTTGATTGGTATATTCAATGAACACATAAATATATCTATAGTGCGAATAGTGCAGCTATCGGGCTTTAGTGGAATGACTAACAGTTAATGGAGGTTGATTGATTTAATTAAAGAGCTTAATTAATTAATCAAATACCATTGGAGCTTCAATCGATAGGTCTATAGGGTTCTTTTATAGCTCAATTGGGATTATTGAGAATTGAATTAATTTTGGATTAATTTGAATAGTTCAAAATAATTGAGAAAATTAATTATATATGATATAATTAATATAATGTATGTGATACATTATAATATAAAGTTTTATTTGAGAGAAAATTAAATTTTGTGAAACCCAGATTTCCATTTTCCCTACTTAAACAGGAAATAAAAGGGATTAACTAAGTATAAGTTAAATCCTATGTCAAAGAGTAGGAAAATTTTAAGTGTTTAAATAGATTGGAAAATTTTAAGTGTTTAAATAGATTGTTGAGCAGCTTTGAAATAAGCTTTAACTGGTGAAAATTTGGTTAAGTATGAATCAAAACAGAACTATGCGTTGGAGGCTAGGAAAAAAATATTAGACAAATGTGTTAGCCTTATGCTAAGCATTGGTGTTGTGCCATGCGTTGGCCATTAGAATTTGAGAGGTTATTTGGGTATTGAAAGAGGTTGAAGTATGGCCGAGAGGAAAGGCTATGCGGGGACAAGCATGCGGCAGCCTATGTTTGAGAGGTTAGTAGAGTATGCAGTAGCCTCAAGTGTGTGGACATAGGCGCAAGGCGCTAGAGATGTGTGCGCGGGTTGATCGTGGATGCGGTGATACTACGCGATGGATGCGCCGATGCTACGCAATGGTATGCGGCGATGCTACACGATGGATGCGGTGATGCTACGCGATGGATGCGGGAACACTATGCGATGGTGCTATGTGGTGGCCTTGCTAAAGGATGAGCTATGCTGCAATGAAACAAGCTATGGTGGACGCATAGTGAATTGTCTTTGTGTTGCTAAGGTTTGCAATAATAAGGTTTACGAGGATGGTTGCGTTGGTCTTGAGCAAGAGACTAAGGACGTTGACAAGCAACTAAGACATACATGCGATGGTCATGAGGGATGCGTTAGCAAGAGGCTAGGCGATGGTAAGTTATACCATAAGGCGTTGAGCTGAGACTTAGCTCGACTCAAGGATTGACATGCATTGGAGATGTACTATATGCGTTGGACATCCGAGGCATGTGGACACATAAGACAAGGCTTGAGCAAATAGTATGCGATGGAAGAGGGTTGGTCGTAATCCTAGTTGAGCGCATAAGGCAAAGGTAAGCCATGCAGTAGAAGGCATACACCTAAGGATGAGCCTTGCGAGCATCTAACATATGCGACCAAGTTGCGCCAATGGGATGCACAAGGTAAGGTTGGATGAACGCATATGAAGTTGGATGGACGCATTCAAGGTCGTCATCCGAACATGTGGCTTGTTAAGAAGAAATCTTAAGCCTTAAGCAAATGAGGTGGATGCACAAGAAGACATGTGAATGTGAGGGTTATGTATTGGCTAAAGGAAGAGGAACACACCTTGGATTGCGATGATGTAAGGTTACGTTAATAGTGTAAGGAAAGGACACTTGGACATGCGGCCAAGTAGGAGGTGTCGACCTTAGATAGATTTTGGACACCTATAAATAAGGCCAAGGACTTCTCTTCAGACCATAACTCAAATTCTCTTCAAAGGACATCCAGAAGAGTGTATGAAGGCTAATTGGGAGAAGACTATGCGTTGATGGAAGAACGCATGCGTTGGTAGAAAGACCATGCGTTGGTCAAGAGGTTCCAGAGGGAAAGATGTTGTCGGATAAGAAGGTCTAGAAGTAGTATAAACTTGGGACGAAGAGTTCTCCCAGAATACTCGTGCGTTTGGAGTGATTCCAAAGCCACCTGAAAGCTCTGAGAGTCTAGGTTTCAGGGTAGGGCTGCCGGAGAAACTCCAGGGAATGGGGCTGGAGAATGAAGACAAGACAGAAGGGACGAGCTGTCGGGTAAGCTTGGGCCAGCCTTGATTTTTTAAAGATTCCGTCCAGGCCACGAGAAGTTCTGAGCTAAGATTTTGAGGTAAGATTTTTGAGACATTGTAGAGCATATTTGTAGAAGAAAGTAACTCGAGATAATGCCTAGAACTATAAGTAATCTGAGCTTTAAATTGAATCTAGAATTTAGGGTTCAAGAGGAGCCCGGGAAGATCGAGAAACTTTTAAGAGAAAGATTTATATCCTTACCAAGGTGAGTGGTAATTTCCTTTAAGTCTTAAAGTATATCTTTTAGAGTAAATTATATATGCTTATGTTATGAATGAGTATCTAGCATGAGAATGGGATTATGTGATCGGGATGGTCAGAGGGTCAATAGACCTAGTTCCTGAGCCCGAAAGCAAAACCTCACGAAATAGTCAGGGGACCGAGAGGTCTAATTCCTGAGCTTGTGGGAGGAACCTCGCATGGGATGGTCAAAGGGTCGACAGGCCTAGCTTCTGAGCCCATGAGCGAGGAGCTATGTGCACATAGAGGACATAGAAGACATTGGGAACAAAAGGGAACGCAAAAGAGTAAGTGTTATGTTTAGTAACGGTTAACTATCTACCGTGTGTGTGTAGGTAGGTAACATACTCATTATAAGTAGTTACTAGTTTAGCTATCCACCGTGCGTGTAGATAGAGTTGAGAACAGACTCATTTGAAGCTGAGGTTTAAATGTAACCTCGTATTTATGATATGCTTGTTATTATGAGTTGAAATATACTCTAAAAGTTGCTTACCACTCACTAAGCTTTGTGAAGCTCATTCTTTTCTTTCATGTTTTTCTTCTCAGGTAGCGAAAGGTGAGAAGTTCCAGAGCTACTGCTAAGGTCAAGGTCTGCCACATGCCACAGTTGCACTTCCAGAGGGTTTTAAGAGTGGTTTTGTGAACTTTTGTAGTTAAGTCTTGGAGTTGTATAAACTTTACATTATTGTAATAAAATGGGCCTACTTATTCAATTGTCGTTTATCTCCTTGACTTAAAGTTACTGAGAGTAAAGAGGTTCAGATGGATTGTAGGTATCAAAAAGGGTGGTATCTGAAGTCTCTCACGCCTCTCCCCGGGATCGAGGCGGGGCGTGACATATTTGAATATGATTTAAATATTAATTATATGAATATGATTCATATAAAAACTATAGGTTAAATTTAATATGGTGTGATTCATATTAAATACTATAAGTTAAATGAGAGATTAATAAACTATATAGTATGCGTTGTATTTGATATAACATAAAGTTTATTATACATACATACTAAAATAGTTTATATGTATATGCATTTAGATTAATTTAAATTATTCTAAATTTCGGAAGGAGTTATTGTAACTCTCTCACCTCAATTCTCTCACTTTGATCGCGTCTAGGTAGAGAGAGCATGGGAGTTTTGAGATTGATCTTCCTTTCCTTCTTCACAGAAGACTCTCTCCTTATAGAATACACAAAGATCACTTCTACGTTTTCCACTCATCTCAATTACTCTCCTTTCTCTCTCCCTAAAAATTAATCACAAAGCCCACACCTCTCATGGATTCTCAATCTTATAGAGAATATAAAGGTCTCTACTTGGTTGTGTCCAAGCCTTGTTCGTGAGTTTGTGGAAGAAGGGATACTGTTCGAAGTGTTTGTGATCAAGAAGATGAATTCGTGAAGATATTGTGATTCAAGGGTAAGTACGACTCCCCCTTTGCTCTTATCTTGTACTGTAAAAGCATGTTATAGGATATTGAATGTTTATCATTCTTTGTTTCCGTCACATCTCTGATTTATGTATGTTCTATAAAACTAATTGAGAGGCATGATTGCATATCACGCATCTACACGGGTTTTCCAAACCTTCATAATAGACATGCCAACCAAGACCACCAAGACCCTCTTGTGGAGACCACACTACATCCACATTAAGTTTCCAACGACCAATAACGAGGGGATGCAACACAAAAGAGAGGAGGAGCTGGAGGGGGAAGGAGAAACAGGAGACGCCAACACACCAAAAGACCTATCTAACTTAGTCAAATGATTCCCAATTAATCTACATCGTGAGAAGGCATTAGGGACACATTCCTGAAACAGATTTCATTACAAAAGCTCCATAGACACCACAGGATGTTTAACATGCGGTCAATCTTCTTCCTAAATCTCAAAGCTCTCCACAGGTTCCAGTAGTCCAAAGGCAACATCCAGCCCCTGCCAACACCAGACCAACATAAGAAGGCATGAATAGATCCCAAATAGAGTAAGAAACTTACATTCCCACATGATATGACTTAAAAGTTAAAAGTTAAGAATAATTTGTTGGAGATTTACTGATTGTCTCTATATTTTTCTAAGGCAGCTTGGTTATTGCAGTTGTCAGAAATGAAGTCATAACATCTGTCTCAAACATTACGATTTCCTGCAAAATATTTTCCTTTCCTAGTCTCAAATTTATATGCGAAATATTTTTATTTCCTAATCTGGAAAATCTCAACAAAAGTATTTTGATTGATATTTTTCTTATTTATGGATCTTATTTTGACAAAAAGAGAAATATTTTTCTGAAAATTCTTTCTTTATTTTACCATAGTTTTAAAAGAAGATTTTTTTGCCCTCATTTAGGGCACCCCCATTTGATTATTGTGAGGAGTGTATTTGTTATTTTGGTCGTTTTGTTCAGTAAAGTGTTCTTGATCTTTGCTCAATATTTTCCATTGTGCAACGTCATTGTATGAATCATTCAAGAACATGAAGATCATTTTATCTTAGGGGGAGCCTAAAGCGCAGTTGAAGAGAAGGCATTCTCGGACTTAGGGGGAGTCAGAAGACTTCATTCATCGAGAAGGATTTCTCAAGTCTTAGGGGAGCCTAAAGTGTTATTTATCGAGAATGGAATTCTCAAGACTTAAGGGGACCTAAGTTCTCATATGAAGGGAGATAACTGAATTACAAGAAAGATAATCAAGCAAAGATGAGTCCCACACACTTTCGGAAGCCAAAGCGTTCAATACTAATATTATCATGTTTAGCTAATTATAATTGAGAGTGGGTCTCACATCTAGGAGGAGTCTAGGTGATTTATGAGTTGGGCTCTACTGAATTACTATACTAGTCGGTGTATTATAGATAAGTACTACGTTGTAATTGCTTAACTCTTTAATATTAGTGGGTTATCTTTCTTGGGCACACTACCCCTCAGATGTAGGTGGTTTGTCACTGAATTGAGTTACCAACTTCGATGTGTATTTACTTGTTTTCTCGTTGTTAATATTTTATTGTTACAGTGTTTATCAACGTTTTCCATTTAACATCCATAATTCAAGTGATGAGTCAAACTATTGCTTTTCCATACTTAAAGTTAAAAACTTAAATTTAAATAGTAAATTTAATCTAAATTCTAAATCTTATATTATATGAAGATTTTCCCTTGTTGGTATACATGAGAGAAAAAAGACATTGTTTTAATGATCTTTAAAATAGTTTTAGTTATCTTCTAAAACATGTGATTTTAATTATATTTTGATATTTTGAATTTATGTGCATTAAATATTGCAAATATCTAGGAAACTTTTCATCTTCCATCTTTTAGTCTCTCTTTCTTCTTCATTTTCTTCAAAATCCTTCCTATTCAACTTCCTTTTTCCTTCTTTCTAATCGCCAACAAGATAGAGGGAGGAAGATCAACGATTTTTCCTCTTCTACTGCTCACTCTTTCCCGCCATTTTCAATGTTGAATTTAGGATATCTTTCTTTGACAGCTTTATAATTGTTCTTGCAAAAAAATGTTTAAAAAATCAAAATTTTTCATTGAAACCAGGTCGGGCTTCATAGGTTAAGAACAGGGCCAACATCGAGGCACATAGAGACTACTCAGGTGAGCTATCTCTTGGTTAACCCGTTCTGTTTTTAGGCCGATGGTAGCCCAACTGAGTATGCAATTGGGCCTACTTTTTTAATTAATGTTTGTAATTTTTTAGTTTTGTATCCATTATAATACTAATTTTTTTAAAAAAAATAATAAATAACCTGGATTATTTTGAAGCTTTTTTAAATGAAAATGAAAAAAAAAAAAATGGTTGATTGATAGATATGACTATTCAAATCCAGCAAACTAGTTAATTATCTTCCATCTTCTTAGTCTTTAAAAAAAAAAAACCTTCCTTTAAGCTAGTTAGTGGTAATTTAATATAAAAGATCTCATAAAATTAAAAAGGATAAAATGGTTAATGGATAGATATGACTCCTCAAATCAAATCAAGCAAATTAATTAATTCTAAAATATTATCATTTAAAATTTAAATAAAAATTAGGGAAAAGAACAATATAGGAAGAAAAAAAAATTATAATCCCTTTCGAATTCTAACCCTTCTTTTTTATTCTTTTTCTTCTTGAATGTTTCCCCTATAAACTACGAATTCTTCCCTAGCCAGGTATGAGATCGGAGAAAAAATCAATAGCTAATGCCCAATTATGCGTCTCCCACTACCCAGTCACCCCCACACCACCGGCCACCCTCCCTTTCTCAACTCACAGTCGCACCCAATTGGGTATGGGATTGGGGCAAAAACCAGAAGCTAATGTCCTAGTCCCGCGTCTCCCCGTACCCAGAAACCCACCCACACCCGCCCCAGCTTCATCATTTTAGAATATAAAACCCACAAAATTTAAGCTTCAAAAATCTTGCTATATGTATGGAGATTTACAATATGCCCTAAAATCATTCTAATAGATGTAATTTTCATCAAAATACAGAATAAATCCCAAACCAATTTAATAGCTCACATCGCCTAACTCAAAAAAGATTTGATTTTTTGAAACCAAACAACCTTATACAAGATCGAAACTCAATATTTATCAAAAAAAGATGTATACAAAATAAGAAAAATGTATGGACGCATGATACCAATGGAAACTCACTCCAAAACCCTAATAAGATTTGTGAAATACTAGCCAAACTTGTCAAAATAAAGGGCATAACAGTGTTTTCATATACCTGATGGAAAGTGGAGGTCCAAAAAAACGTGTTTTTTTTTTCAAAATGGTCCTATTTTCCAAATCGAAACTCTGGAGGGTCCAAAAATGTCAAATTCCCCTCTTTTAGATAGTATTATTGTTATATTATTATTATTATTATTATCTAAATTTAAAATTTTTTTTATTTAATAGTCAAAATAATGAATATGATTGAATTGAACATTTATATTTTGATTATATATATGAATAATTTAATAGGTAATTATTTCTTTTTACTAGAAAATTTGAATAATTTTTCTTTAGATTCAAAGTATCCATATAGAACTAATCATCAAAGAGAAATTAAAGTGTTGGGCCTGTTTCAAAAAGAAAATAATTAACTCAAATGATGAAATGAAGTGAGGCTTTTTACTGCTAATCCAAACCGAGAGCCCTGTTCTTTGTCCCAAATCTTTTGGTTGGTAGAGAACTTGGTTGAGAAGAGTCCACGATTTTCTAGTTGATGCCTTACATGTGGCCGATCCCACTGTTCTTTGTCTGATGGAAAAAATGAAAAATACCTCTTTTCTTATGGGTGATTAATGCAAATCAAATTTTTCTCTCTCTCTCTCTCTCTAGCTTTCTGATTCTGTCGTTCTCTGCCTTTTGTGTTCTTTTACTTTCGTCTAACTCTAATGCTTTCTTATTTGATCTGTGCGATTTCTTTGAGTATACGATGGAGGAGACTTGCAATCAGGTAGACGATGGCAGAAGAAAAAGGTAAACGAACATGCAATCATGTAGACGATTGCTGAAGGAAAAGGTAGACAATCGGTTGATCTTCTAGACGATATGAAGAAAGATGGTAAACAATCGAGCTATCTTGTAGACGATGAGAAGAGAAGAAGAAAAAATGCTCAGCGATGTACGTGGTTCGGCTATTAAAGCCTACGTCCACGAAAGGAGAGAGTTTTTATTAAAGAAGCTAAGTCACACTCTTTTTCTTTACAGATCTTTCAAGTTCTCTTGAAGCTATGTAGTTGTTGTATCTAAAAATTTGTAAATGATGAGTATTTATACTAATTTCTTATACAAGTAGTTACAATAACTAACTGTAAAGATTAAAGAAATGTGAAACAACTTCTTGAATGTTGATGTATGAGCTTATAATCTTCATAAAATTTATGCTACGGTTGAATGGTTCCTTCCTAACTCGGCAAAGAAAATACAAGGTTTATTAGGATTGTCTAAAATGCCTCAAGTAGTTAATTTAGCTACATTAATGGTATCGTCCCTGATTGATATGAATGAGGTCATGAAGGAGTTCAAGAAGATCAAACATTTTGACTGATTATTAACAAGAGTAACAACTAGAATAAATTTATGTATAAAGGACGGTTGGTGTTGTCCAAAGACTCTAAGACTAATTCCAACTATTCTCCACACTTTCCATGAGTCAATAATGGAGGACATTCTAAGTTCTTACAAAACTTATAAACTAATGATAGATAGTTGTGTGGTTTGTCAATAGAACAAATCTCAAGTAGTTTCGTTAGTGGGGCTATTACAGCCACTGCCTATTCATGATAGAATGTGGGAACATATTTTTATGGATTTTGTGGAGGGTTTGCCCCCAAGTCTAGGGGCTTAATGTCATCATGGTTGTCGTTGATCACTAGAGTAAAGATGGGCATTTTAGTTTTTGTGACACACTTGTTTTTAATCAAGACTATCATGGAAGTCTTTGCCAAAGAGATAGTTAGATTCCATGAATTTCCCTTGGATAGGGGATAAGATCTCGCTACAACAAAAACAAGTTTTCACGACTCTAAAAAACTGTCATTAATACATTTTTTTACTCTTTTTTTAGTCTTTGAATCTACCATCAAGAAAAGTGTATAAATGACTCATGAAAAATCTATCATTATTGGTTGTTTCATGACTTTTCAATTCAGTCAACAATAAATGTTTATTAACATTTATTACCTATCATGGTAACATTTTCTATGACAATTTATCATTGAAGTTGACTTTTTCCGTCAATGAAACCTTTTTCTTAACATTGAAAATATGTTAAAACATAATAATGACACATGTTTCAATAATGCATTAATTGTGACACTTTCTAAACATCATTGAGTTGCGTACATTGACACTTATTTGTAGTCATTGAAGTCCGATTGAGGAGAATATTCCAATGTCATATTAATACATCTCATGACATTTGTGAAATGCCAAAAAAATGCTTATGGTTATAATCGACTATTTGTTTTATACTTGTCATTACACATATTTCATCCAATTTTGATACAAAATATGTACACAGACATAAATATGAACTTTCATATATAACAATAAGGTTAGTTGATTATACAAAGAAACTATATACAATAAATTAACCAGTAGCTGAACTTTGGTTAAGTTATTAACAAAAATGAACTAGATACAATATGTGTTGTCAAGCAAAGTGTAAACACTAACCCAACAAAAAACGTATATATAAATAACTTGCTTAGAGGTTTCTTCACTTTAATGGGTTTGTGCAAGTCCTAGTAAAAAAAAACAACATTCGTTTTAGATTTCAACCCAATTCATCACAATGTCAACAGTAACAATAATATTCATATGGTAAATGAAACTTTAAAACACACAAGATTTAAAGTCACGATATAATCACATAAATAGGCATATAAAATCACATTATAAGCTCCATGAAAATAATCACATAAATAACTTGTCCAAACTTTTTTAGGATATATAACAACTAAACTATCATGTACAATAGTACAACTAATCAAATTATAACAATAGAACTTAATAAGCTTACACTTGTTAATAAGAAATCTAAAATAAAGAACAGTACTAAACAAGTAAACCTAATAACCATACTCCAAAGCTCAAGATGACAAAAGTGTAGGTGGTATAATAGCTAGAGTTACAACTTCCTCAAATAGTCTACTACACACTACAAACATAAGCCACATAAGTATTTCTCTCAAATATAAGTAAAATCATAATAACAAACGTTAAGCTTCAATGGTCAACATCCATTAAAAAATCACAAGCATAAAATAAATATGGAAGAAGAACAAAAACAAACCTACAATTTATGAAAGAAACTCTTATATCTTTAGAAATCTATGTACAAATTCTACTACAAACTAATATATTTTATATTAGAAAAAAGTACTATATCGAGAAAAAAAAAATACTATGCAATCAAATGATCTTTAAGGTATCCTATAGAATTAATTCATTTAAGTGTCAAACTTTCCTTCAATTGCTTAGAGTGAACTTCTATATCTCAATAATTCGATGCAATTGGTTGTCAAAGACGAATAACCTTCTTTCATGACATTGTTTATTCTTTCTATGATTAGTATAAAATAACTAAGAAAGAAAAGTTTTGACCAATTAGAAAGAACTAGCTACAAAAGAAATATGAGGAAATCATATACACATGAATGGAATATTTTTCTAATGTTTATCTATTATCTCATTTGTTTGAAAAACAATGAGGAAAAAATCAATTGAAGATTTAAAAAAGAAAAAGAAAAGTGGAACTTGTACCTTGTTCTTTCTTTAAAGACGAGGAACTTGTACCTTGTTTTCTTTTTTTAAGACAAGGAACTTGTACCTTGTTAGTGACATCAAGACTTGTCAACTACAACGCTAAAAAAAATAAAAAAATAAAAAAATAAAAAAAATCAACATGTATATAATCTAAAATCAAAGAAAACTGGGTACATTTTAAAATTTACTAAGTATAGACTTAAAAAATTTGAGGAAGAAATGGAAAACCAAAAGGCAATAAAATGCCTCCATTTCAATGACAACCACCTGATCGCAATAGCCAACAATAGTCCAAGGAATGATAAGATCATGATTCATGGTTGAGTGAATAAACATACAACAAAAAAAAAAAAAAAAAAACTTCTTTACTTCTACAGAAACATCTCATCAAATGAATAGTGTGCAATATATCAAAAGATCAAAGTGCAAGGCCTTACCAAATTTCCAACTCCAATAGTCTAGAAGCCACTGATAATATCAACAAGAACAAGACCTTTCACAACATCTTTGGTCAAAACGATATATAAAGTTTCTAAAAGGTTCCTAAATATTTGTGTACAGTTTAAAGAAAATGAAAGTCTCAAATTGTATTCAACATTCAAATAGACTTCATAAGAATATAATACAATTGATTTTCAAAACCACAAGAAACCACATAAAATGTTTCAAATTAGTTCCTCGATGTTACTTCGATTCTCAAAACTATCTAAAAAGTTAATAAAATGTTGTCAAGTGTCCTTTTGACTATGAAAAACACATATAAAGTTCCTAAACAATGTCAAAATGAAAATTTAATTCTCAAAACAATTTAAAAAGTACATAAGTGTCATTTTGATTTTGAAAAACACATAAAAATTTCCTAAAAATTGTCTAAATTACACTTTAACTCTCAAAACCACCTAAAAAGTGTCTATACGCCATTTTGACTCTCAAAATCATATAAAAAAAATTTAAAATATCTTCAATAAGCCACTTTTGAATTGAGTTGTTCCTTCTCCAAAAAACTCAATTGAAGCAAAGCACGATATTTCACCCTCAAACAGATAGGTAGACTGCAATTGTGATGGAAGTACAAGTGCTTAGAGACCTACCCACATTGTTTCTATAGTGAAAAACCAAAGTCATGGAGTAAATGTGATACATCTAAATGAAATAAAGCTTGTCGTGAATTTGATGAGCACAACGACGTGCAATGAGAATATGGATATGGAGAAAATATAATATAATAATAATATATAATAAAATAAATAAATATTATGATAAATATAAAATAATATATAAATAAATAACAAAAGTAAATAAAATAACAAAATATGAATTCCTCCGCTTTCTCCAATCTTTTTGGATTGATCACCAATATGTGTGTCTTTCAAAACCCACCAAATGTCACTATTTATAGGCAATTTGGCAAGTAGGAAGTGGATGGACACTAATGTGTATTCTTAAGACACATGGATGACACATGGGGTAATGGATAAGTGACACATGACCAATAGACACTAATAATGAGCATTTACATTACACCTAACTTAACATATTTATAATACTCTCCTTTAGATGGTCATTATATATGAAATATGCCCCGTTAAAACCTTACTAAGAAAAAATCCATTGGAAAAAAATTCTAGTCAAGGAAAAAGAGTACATATTTCATATAATATGATACTCTTAAAAAGTATATTTACTCTCCTCATGGAAATATTACTTGAGATCTCTGAGTCGTCGCATTCCAATATTGTACACTAGTTTTTCAAAGATTGTGGTAGGTAATGCCTTTGTAAATAAGTTTGTCAGGTTATCTTTCGAACAAGTTTATTGTACAGTGATGTCGCCATTTTCTTCAAGTTCATGAGTGTAGAAAAGTTTCTGTGAAATATGTTTTATTCTATCTCCTTTAGTATATCCTCCTTTGATTTGGGATATGCATGTTGTGTTGTCTTCGTATAATATCATTGGAAGATTTTTACTAGAAGAAAAACTACTTGTTCCACGAATGTGTTGAGTCATCGATCTTAGCCATACACAATCTCAACTAGACTCATGAATTGCAAGAATTTCAACATGATTTGAGGAAGTGACTGTTATGGTCTGTTTCACCGATTGCCATGATATAGTAGTTCCTCCACATGTGAACAGATAACTTGTTTGAGATCTAGTTTTGTGTGGATCAAATAAATATCCAGAATCTGCATAATCAACTAGATCAAAATTTGATTTATTTGAATAGAACAAACTCATATCGATCATTCCTCGGAGATAACATAGTATATGCTTAAGTTTGTTCTAATGTCTTTTTGTTGGAGAATAACTATATCTTGCTAATAAATTTACTAAAAATGTAATATCTGATCTTGTACTATTAGAAAGATATATAAACATGTTGTGACTACATCCATAAGTGAACAAACTAGTGAACGAACTTCCATTGTCATCTTGAGGTTGAAATATATCTTTCTTAACATCTAGTGAATGAACTATATCTTTCTTAACATCTATTGAAAGAACTTCCATTAAAATGTTCCATGGATGTATTTTATCTATATAAAATCTTTTCAAACTTTTCTTGTATAAATTAACTAATGAACAAATATCTCATCTACTAAATGTTCAATTTGCAAACCAAGGAGAAACTTTGTTTCTCCGAGATCTTTTATCTCAAATTATTTCTTAAGATATTTTGTTGCCTTTGAAAGTTCTTCAGGAGTCCCGATTATATTTAAGTCATCAACATATACAGTTAAGCAAATCCTGACTGTGATTTCTTTATAAAAACACATGGACATATTGAATTGTTTTGATATCCTTCTTTCAACAAATATCCACTCAAATAATTATACCACATTCATCCTGATTGTTTCAATCCACATAACGATCTCTGTAACTTTATTGAATATAATTTTCGGGAATTTGATTTATATATTTCAGGTATCTTAAATCCTTTTGGGATTCTCATATAAATATCATCATCAAGAGACTCGTAGAAATATGTTGTGACTACATTCATAAGATGCATATCCAGACTTTTATACACAGTCAGACCAATTAAATATCTTAGTCTAATTGTATCCACCACCAAAGAATACGTCTCATCATAATCAATACCAGGTTTTTGTGAAAAGCATTATGCAACTAGTCTTGCTTTATATCTTATAACTGAAGGACTGTGAGGTCCAATGCGGAAGTGGGTCGGTCCCAATTTTCAAATTTCACAAAAGATTAAAATATAGAGAAAAACAATTATGTATATCACATAAATTTACACCATGCTTTTAGAATAAACAGAAAGATTAAGGTCTAGATTACTTACCCTTGAAGCCAAATAAGTTTTCACGAAACCCTCTCCAACCAGTCACGAACACTTCGTATAGAAACAAACCCAATCTGGACACAACCACAAATGAGCCCTCTGTATTTTTCGTAGGGGTTGAGAATTAACAGAAGTTGTGGGATCTGTTAATTTTTGGGAGAGGGAGAAAATTTTTCTGAAAGAGAAATTTCTATATTGTTTTTGGAAACTGTGTCAGAAACTAAGAAAAATAAAAAGATCTGTAACTTTCTCTCATTCCACAGGTCTGATTAGAGAGAAAAATAGGGGAGGGAGTTATAATTCCCTCCTTAATTCAAAAGTTAATTTAATAAAAATTGATAATCTATCTTTATATATCACTAATAGAACTAATATTTTATATTTTATATTTAATATTTATATATATATAAATGATAGCTACTTATTATACTAGTATTTATTTAAAACCATATGTTATATTGAATATATAACACATAACCTATAGTTTTTATATTGTATCAAATACAATACAATCTATAGTTTGAATTCTCTCAATCATTTATGGTATTCAATATAAATCACATTTATACTAAATTTAGTTATATGAATCTAATTCATAAAATTAATATTAAATTAATTATATATGATATAATTAATTTAAATTAATTATATGTAATACAATTATTATAATGTATCACATACATTACATTAATTGTATCACATATAACTAATTTAAATTAATTATATCATATATAATTAATCTCTCAATTAATTTGAACAATTCAAATTAATCCAAAATTAATTCTTAATAATCCCTTTTGAGCTACAGATGAGACCTTATGGACCTGTAAATTGAAACTCCAATAGTACTTGAATAATTAATTAAACTCTTTTAATTAAATTATCCAACGTATATAATTAATCTCAATTAATTTGAACAATTCAAATTAATCCAAAATTAATTCTTAATAATCCCTTTTGAGCTACAGATGAGACCTTATGGACCTGTAAATTGAAACTCCAATAGTACTTGAATAATTAATTAAACTCTTTTAATTAAATTATCCAACGTCCATTAACTTTCAGTCACTCCACTAAAGACCTACAGCTGCACTCTTTGCACTACATATATATTTCTGTGCCCATTGGATATAACCAGTCAACAGTGCGATGACCCTTCACAAATTGCTCGTAAGTACAACTGAGCCAAAATTATCATTTTCCCCTGTAGTTACATCTAAGTACTACTGATCCCCCTAATGAATAATAAGTCATAGTCCAACTATGACCAAACCTCTCTCGGGCCAAGAGAGAGTATGGTGTCAGATTGTTCAAGCCCCGAAATCAGCTCTTAAAGAACCAATCTATCTACTTACCCCAACATTAGGGAAGGAAAGAAATTCATCTTGTGTAGTTGTGTTCCCAACTCCCAAATCAGACAAATCTCCAAAATGGTAGGCTTATTAAGTCGACGATATGGGCACTCTCACCCATACAAATCAAAGGACCGCCTTCATAGGCAGGAGTCCACAACTCACTCAGGATTCAGGTCATGTCATCTACGGTCATCCTGGTGAAATGTAAGTCTTTATTATTAACGATATTATATAACAAAACTATTAATTTTGTGGTCTGGTCTTACATAAACCCCTTTGTATAGAACAACTCAGCTCACATGTCTATACATGAATAATCAGGATCAAATCATTTATAGCACTTTATAACAATTCTAACATCTACAAAGTAGGTTGTATTCGTAGTGTCACAAGGATAAGGTACCTAATCTTATCCATCTACTACAGACCATTTAGGTTATCACATAAACATGATCCACCTGTAGGTCTCTACGTACATGTTTAAGCTACATTAGATAACCTTGGATGTTAGTTTATTGGTTTTATGGGTTAATGCTACTAAATGTCAAATAAAATACCTCAGATTTTATTAAATAAATAAATCGTTTGTACATTACAATTACAAACTACATGATCACGAGATTTAGGGCATCAACCTCAATAGTGATCTCATTATTTTCATTTTTTTTCCTCACAAATACCCATTTGTATCCCACAGGTTTGACAACTTCTCGTGTTCGGACTACTAGTCCAAAAACCTGACATTTTGAAAGTGAGTTTAATTCTGCCTCAATTGCTTCTTTCCACTGAAGCCAATCTTTTCTATGTCGACATTCTTCAACTTCAAAATTCTCATTTTAAGATATAATATTAAAAGCAATAATATATGCAAAAATGTTGTCAATAACTACATGAATTTGGTTCCAACCTTTTCTTGTCATGACATAATTTATTGAATCACATTATTATCTTTATATATTCCACCTTCCTTATTAGTCATGTCATGAATTTCTTCATTGATATTTACATCCTCAACCAAGTCTTCTTGACAATTAATTATTTTCCTTTTTCAATGATTTTTATCTTTGGAACCCACTGATCTACCACGCTTCTGGCGTGTTCCAGACTCATTAGTGACAACTTGCTATGTTGAGATATCAATTTTCGATGGAAGATTTGCAATCGGTATATGTGACTTAGTTACTTTTTTTGAATCTATAAATGCATCTCGTAACTGATTTGCTATATTTTGCAAATAAATTATCATCTAAACTTCAAGTTCACATTGATCTGTACAGAAATGTAAATTAGACAATAACGATACATTCCATGTAATTTCTTTTTCCAACTTCTTAATTCCTCCCCCTAATGTTAAAAAATTTGTCTCATTAAAATGACAATCAGCAAATCATGCAGTAAATACATCACCCATCAGGGGTTCAAGATATTTGATAATTGATGGATAATCATATCTAATACCTAATCTTCTTTGAGGACCCATCTTAGTACGTTGTGGTGGAGAAATTGGAACATATATTGCATATCCAAAAATTCTCAGATGGAAAATATTTGGGTCATGGCCATAAGCTAATTGTAATGGCGAGTACTTATGATGAGATATTGGTCAAATGCGTCCAAGTGACGCTGCATGCAAAATAGCATATCCCCATATAGATGTAGAAAGCTTAGTTCTCATAAGTAATGGTCTAACAATTAACTGCAAATGTTTTATGAATGATTCTGCTAAACCATTTTGTGTATAAACATGAGATACAAGGTATTTGACACTTATCCTAATTGACATACAATAATTATCAAAAGTTTGGGATATAAATTCACCAACATTATCAAGACCAATGGTCTTAATTGTATAATCAGGAAATTGTGCTCTGAACTTAATTATTTGAGCAAGTAATCTTGCAAACGTAATATTTTGACTCTATTAATATCATAAAATATCTAAATGGTCCACTTTGTGGTTTAATATGTCCACATATCTCAATATGAAAATTTTCTAAAAATGTAGGTGATTCAATTCTCACTTTAACTTGTGATGGTTTAATGATTAATTTGCCTTGAGAGTAAGCACCACGTGATAATTCATTAGATTGAAGAATCATCTGGCTCTTTGATAACTTGTATTTGATGACTTGTATTTGATAACTTGTAGATATACAAGTTATTTATACCGTTTTATTTAGATTATGCGGCAAAAAGAAGATAAAAGTTGCATCGACCGTATAGAAATTGGCTTAGAAACGCGAAAATTGTAAAGTGTCGTAAGCACGCCCATTAACCCCATTGCGATGGCAAAATGGAATGTCCAAGTCTTTGTTTTGAATGAAATAGGTCACCGCATACGACAATCGCTCGAGGACAAAAAGAACAATGCATTCGCATTGCATGCGGCGGTCAATCGAGAACGAAAATGATCAACGCATTTGTACCGCATGCAGCAATCGATAAAACGATCAAAGCAATTACACCGCATGCGACGGTCGATCGTAGATGTAAAGAGCGAAACATTCGCAAGGACTTCTAACATTGTACAGCTTTTCTGTTGTAGGATTCTGACAAATTAAATGTGGAGCAGAGCGGACGTTTCCACCAATCCATGGCAGGAAAAATCAGCTTTTCAAAGCGGGACCACTGATGCAGAAGATGCCAAGGTCTATAAATAGCTACATCAAATTCAAAGAAATGAGGCTGGTCTGAAGAGACAACTTAGAGAAAATCCAGTGAGAAAGGTGAGAAAGACGAGACAAGACCGAAAGGTAAGTCTCTGGAGCAAGCAATTCATTCTCATTCCTGAAGAAGAAGCTTTGTGCAAAATATCACTTCTACCTGGAAAATAAGCCTGAGAGGGAAGTTCTCCACTCCATTCCTACCACAAGCCAACAAACAAATCGTCTCCGATCGGGATCCGTGTCAAGACATTGACACTCTTTCCACATTTGTTCTCATTTTCTATTCGTCTACTGTGTTCATCTCTAATCTTTCATTCACTATCTGTAACAAATGCTTATCTTTAGATTTCAATGTCATTATCGTATTCATCATCATATCTCTATTCTTCATCATACATTCATCATCCATTTCTTTCACCATGTGTAACTAATCCCCCAGGATAAAGAGGAAGGATTAAGCAAGTAAGTTAATCTTTGTTGAAGAAATCGGCTAAGTTTAGCTAATGCGTGCTCAACGACATCTTCACCTGTGAGAGCAGAAGTGAAGATGTTATTTCGCCTCTCGAAAGAAGGTTGGAAGAATGCGTTAACTAAAACGACAAGTATTTCCAGAGATGGAAACAACCTTGTGTTCACCACGTTCATCCCCGTTTCACCATAGACATATAGGAACGCGATCAGATACGTTTGCACATCTTCACAGCCAGTTCTCACTTTGTATATTTAATTGTTTATTCATTTATTTGTTACCGCATTCTACTTTATTACCGCACTTTATTATCGCACTTTACTTTTCATTGCATTTTACTTTTACCGCACTTTACTTTTCTCAAACCAATTCATTATTATTTTGTTTCCCGGTCGCATATATCATCACTCTGAGAAACTTGCGTTGGAATTATACTTGGTTCCAGCGTAAGAAAACTTGTGACACGCGCACACTACATGAACGCATACTACGAAAGCATCTAAGCATTACCACATGAACCATTTAAACGTAGTATCACATATTATTATTATTACAACGCATACGGCGTCAGCGACATCACCAGCTATTTGACCATACACAAATGATCAACGAATCAATCATTTTAAAATATTCATAATTCTCCATTACAAGTTTTTGGCTCCGTTATCAAGGATCGAACCCAGGTCACCCGCGCCGTTACCAGTGATCGAACCCGGGTCACCCGCGTGATAGGCAGGAATACTCACCACTATACTACAACGACTTGTAATGTAGAAAATTATTCTTAATCGTGTAGTCAAAAACTTCTTAGGTCTTTGACGACGTATGCGCTTTGCAACAATGATAATATGCGATACTACGTTCTAAATGATGTATGCGGTGATGCTTAGATGCCATCGTAGTTGTAGCCAAAGCCTGCCACGCATCGATTGCATTGGGCTCATCAAGGCCTAACCTATAAATCGCACCTTCTTAAGCCCGAAGAGCTCACATTCACCTCTTCGCGAAAAACCCTAAGCAAAAATTCTCTCTATATACCATCATCCTCTTCCGAACTTTCTTCCAAAGAACAAAAATATTTCCAACCTTTTTCACTTAACCAATCCATTGGCCGGACAATCATCCCATTCCTCTTCCCAGCCATCGTCCTCTTCCCATGCCCCTGTTACCACGCGGGAGGCGGCCTTTCTCGCTGCCAGCCGCCGCCCAGCCCAAGCTATCCCCTAGAATCGTCGAAAAACCCTAGTGAAAAACCTCTACAGCTGTAATACCACCTACCCATCGTGAGGGGCCGAGCATGGAGAGTGCCCCTGCCACCAGACCTGAAGTGGCGCTCCGAGTACCTTCAACCGAGAGTGAACTGAAACGAAAAGACGACAAGGAGGTATTCAGGAGTATTCTAAGCCATTTAGAAAGAGACGAGGGGTTGTCGGAGGTCGGAGTAGTGAACCAGCTCCAGCCGTCAAAG
The DNA here is from genome assembly GCF_027475165.1 of Benincasa hispida. Classification (NCBI taxonomy): domain Eukaryota; kingdom Viridiplantae; phylum Streptophyta; class Magnoliopsida; order Cucurbitales; family Cucurbitaceae; genus Benincasa; species Benincasa hispida. Next base: position 44,229,185 of record NC_143488.1, read on the forward strand.
GAGAAGTTAGCGGTGGCTTCGCGGAGAATGGCCCTGACCATTTCGGATCCTAAGGAGACTACCCCAACAGAATCCAATGAGAGACCCATAAGGGCTGTTTTGGAGGTTGTGGAGGTGAAGAAGCAGATGGAGAATTCTGAAGAGAATGAGTAAAGAAAAACGGGTGGAAGAAGATGAAGTTGTTTGGCTGGAGAAGGAGAACAAAGAAAAGAAGAGAAGTGAAAGAAAAACGGTGCAGGTAAGAAGAGAAGCACTTGAAGAAAGAGGAAGAAAGGAGGAAACGGGCAGAAAGTTTAGATATCGACGGAGAATCAACCACCGCAAGGATGGAAGAGGGGGTGTCAGCGCAACTACTAGCTTTATCGCCGCATTCTAGATTAGTTGTGTCGGACGACAAAGAAGATCCTGACATCTCCCCTCTAATACGGCGTCGCAAGGAGAATGCGTCACCAGGGTCCACAATTGACCCAACATCTTTTTAACGCATAGAAAAAGAGGAGGAAAGAAAAATAAAATTAGAGGAGAAGGAAGAGAAGATGTCACGGGTGCGCCACATCATCGCATCGGGCGATTTAGCCAGAAAGCTTCACAATGAGAAGGTTCGCCGTGACAATGCAATGACGAAAGAAGAGGAGGGAAGAAGGCTCGAGGATGAGCAGTGGATTGCGCTCGCCTCAGAGCAATTTGAAAAAGAAATGAGAGAAGAAGAAGAGGCGGAGAATAAAGAAAAGAAGGAAAAAGAGAGACGCAGCAAAGCAAGTATTTAGCGCGTTAGAGAGCGGAAAAGAAAAGAAGTGGAAGAGTGGGAAAAGGAAAAAGAAGAGCAACGCAAGGCACGAGAACGCACCCAAAGACAAAAATCCCGCCTTGCATCTGCTCAGGAAAAGGGTAAAGCAAAAGTGGAAAGCAGCAAGCTTGCGTCGACGAGAAGGCCCTCAACAACCAAAAAGGAAAATGATGATCTATGGATGGAAATGGGCTCCTTTCCTACGTCCATGCCACTATCGAATCTCATCATCAGTGTTGTGGTGGAACACAGGTGGGAAGCTTTTTGCCAGTGTCTATCCATCGTGATTCCATCGGCAGTGAGGGCCTTCTACCATGGCCAGCTCCACGATACCGAAGATGCGGTGATTGTCGAAGGGAGGGTAGTGTCGTTCAGCATAGAGGACATCAATCAGCTCTATCAGTTGAAGAATTTCTCTGAAGCACCGAGTAACAAACTGATTAATGATTCTACAAAAGATCATATGGAGGAGGCGCTGAGAGTATTAACGTAACCGGGCACCAAGTGGACGGTGTCCTTAACATGCATAAAAACCCTCGCCTCCAACCGGCTGCTATCAGAAGTGCGCCTTTGGGTCTATTTGGTAAAAAGGCGACTCATCCCAACATCGCATGACAAAACCATTTCAAGGGATCGAGTTATGGCCACATATTACATAGCACGCAGCATTCCGATTAATGTGGGTCAGCTCATTGCGAAGCAAATTCGAGGTTGTGTTGGCCGTGTGAGAGCTCAGTACTTCCTCCCATGGACAATTTCGAGCCTATGCCTATCTGTGGGCGAGGGCATTGACGAAGAGCCGATGCCAGAAGTGCACGGCGTCATCAACACCAAAATCCTGAGAATGCTTCTCAAGGATTCACCGCATTGCCCCGAGCTTCCAACAAAATGGGCCCTCGTTGATTTAAATGCGCCGCAACCACCAAGACCAAAGAAGTAGTGTCGTAATGACAAAAGGAAGGAAATCATCCAAGGAAGTTCACCACAGAAGCAAACTAATCTACCCTTGGACCCTTTACCCTTAGTCATTCGTCCACCAAGCCCAACAAAGGAACCCTTTTCCCCTCTTCCCGAACAATTCACCAAGCTCATCCTTGCCCCCGACTCCAACCCCGCATCTCCAGCAGCGTCCACCCGCCATCCATCTCCACCCCACTTTTCACCGCTAACATCGTCGTATGTTGATGACCCACACGGTTTGGGAGCAAGCCCTTCCGCTCAACCCCAAATCGACGTTGGTGAAATATCGACAACGCAACCCTCCACTGCATCCCTTGCTGCTGCCTTAGAAGATATGCGAGCCTTCTTATTTCAAGAACTATCCTTCTTCCACCATTCATTAACGGAGTTGCGAAAGAGCAACGCAGAGCTGTGACAGGCGATGGTCAATATTCAATGCAACATTTTCACCATTCACCTAAATCAAAGACAGAAGGTTGAACGCAACCATGAGTACTTCAATTTCTTAACTGCCTATTTACATGGTCTCATGGTGCCTTAACATCTGCAGCAGCCTCTGCAATTTAAAGAAGCACCGCAAAGAGCTCCTCCATAACACCCTCCTCACCAAGATCCCCCGCCACAAATCTAAATTTGGGGATGTACCACATTCTCCACAATTTTGCATTCTTTTTGTGGTTATTCATATTTTTTTATAGATAGCTATACTTTGTATTCTTCTGTACAAGCTTATAATTTTGTGTTTGTGATAATTATAATTTTTTGTGTACTTAGTCAATTTTTATACAACTAAGTAATTATTCTTTCCATATGCGTTGGCCTCTTTATTTTTATCATCATTTGTCAATTTATTGCAGTAATTCTTTTATTTTATTTTGCGATATTTATTTGCGCTGCCATGATGAGTATTATGCGTAACCTCAACGAAATTTCTTTATACATTGCAATTTCTACCTAACACTTAGACAATTCATCGCAATAGCTCTACTTTACCTTCTCTATTACAAGACTCTGCTCAAACCTTCTTTTCAAAATTTTAACTAAGTGTTTTGTCTTTTCTGTCCAAAACAATGCAACGAGGACCTTGCGCATCTCTAAATTTGGGGGTGGGGAAGGTCTGAGTAGATGCGGTCATATCAGACAAATGCGTTCATCAAAAAAAAACCTTCGCTGCAGCACAAAGGAAAATCCCAACCTGATAAGAGTTAAGTCGTGAAAGAAATCTACTCGTAGTTGGATATTCGCATGACACCCGTGGGAGCAAGCCAAAACGAAGATAGGTTACCATGATCGACGCAAGAAAAAAAGAGAGAGAGAGAGAAAAAATAAGAATAAAAGAGACAACTCCACTAACCAGCAAAAGTAAAACTTGGCTAAGGATCAAGAATTGAAGTTGAGCTTAGTACACAACTGAAGTTGGATGCTCGCATGACAATCGTGGCAGCAAGCCAAAATGAAGGGTGTAACCATGATCAACGTTCTCTATAGGATGATGCAAACCAGGCCACCGCATAAAAGGCGCACTTCGTTTTTTTTACAAGAATAGGTAAAACATTCTTTTTAAAACAAGAAGAGAACTTTGGGCAGAGGTTTGTCTTAGATAAGAATAAAGTAGAGCATATTGAAGAAATGATCAGAGGATAGAAGGAACTTGTAGGTTTGAGAAATTATGTAGAGGTGGAGCATTCGGAGTAGCCGATCGACGCAAAGTTAGGATAGAAATTAAGCTGAATTGCCTTAATCGAGGATATGCTTGAGGACAAGCATATATCTAAATTTTGGGATGTGCTAAGTTGTAGAAATACAAGTTATTTATACCGTTTTATTTAGATTATGCGGCAAAAAGAAGGTAAAAGCTGCATCAACCGTATAGAAATTGGCTTAGAAACGCAAAAATTGTAAAATGTCGTAAGCACGCCCACTAACCCCATTGCGATGGCAAAATGAAACAGGTCACCACATACGACAATCGCTCGAGGACAAAAAGAACAATGCATTCGCATTGCATGCGGCGGTCAATCGAGAACGAAAATGATCAACGCATTTGTACCGCATGCAAAAATCAATAAAACGATCAAAACAATTACACCGCATGCGACGATCGATCGTAGATGTAAAGAGCGACGCATTCGCAAGGACTTCTGACATTGTATAGCTTTTCTATTGTACGATTTTGACAAATTAAATATGGAGCAGAGCAGACGTTTCCACCAATCCATGGCAGGAAAAATCAGCTTTTCAGAGCGGGACCACTGATGCAGAAGATGCCAAGGTCTATAAATAGCTACATCAAATTCAAAGAAATGAAGCTGGTCTGAAGAGACAACTTAGAGAAAATCCGGTGAGAAAGACGAGACAAGACCGAAAGGTAAGTCTCTGGAGTAAGCAATTCATTCCTATTCCCGAAGAAGAAGCTCTGTGCAAAATATCACTTCTACCTGGAAAATAAGCCTGAGAGGGAAGTTCTCCATTCCATTCCTACCACAAACCGACAAACAAATCGTCTCTGATCGGGATCCGTGTCAAGACATTGACACTCTTTCCATATTTGTTCTCATTTTCTATTCGTCTACTGTGTTCATCTCTAATCTTTCATTCACTATCTGTAACAAATGCTTATCTTTAGATTTCAATGTCATTATCGTATTCATCATCATATCTCTGTTCTTCATCATACATTCATCATCTATTTCTTTTACCATGTGTAACTAATCCCCCAAGATAAAGGGAAAGGATTAAGCGAATAAGTTAATCTTTGTTGAAGAAATCGGTTGAGTTTAGCTAACGTGTGCTCAACGGTATCTTCACCTGTGAGAGCAGAAATGAAGATGTTATTCCGCCTTTCGAAAGAAGGTTGGAAGAATGTGTTAACTAAAGCGAGAATTATTTCTAGAGATGGAAACAACCTTGTGTTCACCACGTTCATCCCTGTTTCGTCATAGACATATGGGAACCGGTCGATCACTGAAAGGTGTAAGCCAAGGGAAAGCGAAACCTTAGTTGCGTTCTCAACAAGATTGACGAACTTGCGATGTCCTTTCCCTCAACTCATTCTCTTTCTGACTCATTTCACAAGACTTGCCACCGCATTCATCAGATATTGCACATCTTCACAGCCAGTCCTCACTTTGTATATTTAATTGTTTATTCATTTATTTTTTACCACATTCTACTTTATTACTGCACTTTATTTATCACCACAATCTATTATCGCACTTTACTTTTCATCGCATTCTATTCTTTATCGCATTTTACTTTTACCGCACTTTACTTTTCTCAAACCAATTCATTATTATTTTGTTTTCCGGTCGCATATACCACATTAGTATCGTATTAATCACCGCAATCCCCGTGTTCGACCTCAATCACTCTGAAAAATTTGCGTTGGAAATATACTTGGTTCAAGCGTAAGAAAACTTATGACAAGCGCACACTATACGAACGCATATTACGAAAGCATCTAAGCATCACCGCATGCATCATTTAGACGTAGTATCGTATATTACTATTATTACAAAGCGCATACGATGTCAGCAACATCACCAGTTGTTTGACCATACACGAACGATCAACGAATCAAACATTTCAACATATTCATAATTCTCCATTACACTCTTCAATTGATATGTATTTGAATTCTCAATCATTTTTCTCATCATTATAGACCCTGGATGACCTAATCTATGATGTCAAATTGTAAATATGTTTGGATTCATGAACTTCAAGTTTATTGTTACATATGTTTTAATTACTCATATATGAGTATAATATAATCTAGAAGATAAAGTAGATAGCTCTTCCAGTATACGTTTTTCATATGAGACAGTAGATATGATATAAAGATACTTCATATTATTCTTTCTATCAGTTTCAATATGATAACCATTGCAACAAATATCTTTGAAACTAAGTAGATTTCTCTTTAATTGACTAGAGAACATTGTATTGTCAATTGTAAATTTTGTTCCTCTAGGCAAAATAATATTTTCTTTTCAAAACCCTTCAATTAGGTTTATTGACTTTTTCTTCCAGCATTATCAATTTGAAAAAATATTTTCTACTTGTAAGTAGTGTATGTGTAGTTGCACTATCTGTCAGACATAAATCTTCTTTACTCCTTTTTTAGTCACCCAAAAAATGAAAATGATTCAAATTTCTTCATTAAAAGAAAATAATTACAATAAGAAAAATAATACTATGAATATACAAAAGTTAATATTTATTTTTTAAAAAAAAACATGAAGATATATTTTTTAAAAAAAACAACATTAAGTCTGGATATTTATAAAGTAAAAAAAAAACACTTGATGTTCCATCAATTTTGTTGATTTTTTCTTCAAGAGATTCAAAGAAATTCGCCACATCCAAATCAATCATTTTCGCCACATCCAAATTAATCATTTGGGATTGGGTCAAATATATCATTATCCTAGTTTGCAAAATTTGCTTCCATATTTTCATCTTTTTCCTTTAGGGATGCTTGATAAAGATCAACTAAGTGTTTTGACATACGACAGCTACGTGACCAATGCTCAGTCATTCCATATCGGAAGCATTTATTTTTAACACTTTTTGAACTCTTATCTTGTGGAGCTTTTTCTTTGTGATCATCATTTTGTGTGGTTATTTTGAAATTTGAATTATTAGAATGACCACTAGGAAAATTTGTTTCTTTTTCTAGCACTATCACGACTCAACCACGATTATTATTAAAATTCATAGCATTATGCACTTCAAGGAATGGTGTCGTCCCAGTTGGTCGAGATTCATGATTTTTCATTAATAACTCGTTATTTTGTTCGGCCACGATAAGACATGAAATTAGTTTAGAATATCGTTTAAAATCTTTCTCTCAATATTGCTGCTATATGTGTATATTCGAGACATGAGATGTAGAAAATGTCTTCTCTAACATATCAGCATCAATAATTTCCTCTCCATATAACAACATATTTGAATTGATTTTAAATAATGTGAAGTTGTAATTACTTACTGATTTGAAATCTTGTAGTATCAAGTACATCCACTCATAGCTTTAGAAAGAATAACTATTTTTCTATGATCGTACCTCTCTTTCAAATTTTTCCACAAGATACAGAGATCTTTTATTGTAAGATACTCCATTTTCAATCCTTCATGAAGATGATGACGAAGAAAAATCATAGATTTTGCTTTGTCCTAACTGGATGTTGTATTTTCTTCTTTAATAGTCTCTCCAAGATTCATTGCATCCAGGTGGATTTCGACATCGAGTACCATGACAAATAATTATTGTCGTTAATATCAAAAGCGAAAAATTTTAATTTTGTGAGATTTGTCATGGCAGCACTATCATAAAATATTGTATTTATATTAGAAATTTAATAGATATTAAATAAGCAAAATAACATTAAATTTATTAATTATAACGAAGAGGAAAAACCGACATACTTTTAGAACCTACCTTTAGCAGAAAAAACAATAGGAGCTCGTGCTGATAACGTGTTGTAAATTTGAGGAACACAACGACATACAACGAGAACAGGGTTATAGACAAATATAATATAATATTAATATCTAATAACATAAATATAATATAATGTATAAATATATAACATAAATAAATAACAAAAAGTAAATAAAACAACAAAGAATGGATATATTTCTTCACTTTCTCTCATCTTATGTATCTTTCAAAACTCACCAAATGTCACTATTTATAGATAATTTGATAAGTATGAGGTGGATTACATGGGTACTAATAGTGTGTAATATTGAGACACGTGGACAACACATGGAGTAATGGATAAGTGACACATGGCCAATAGACACTAATAATAGATATGTATATTATACCTAATTTAACATATTTATTTATCGAAAATGTTTTATTTTATAAAAGAATACGCCAAAATTTGAGGCCAATTGTGTATTATTTTGAGCCCATGAAATTATAATTTCTAGATTTTAACTTGGAAATTGCGAGGCCCGAGGAAGTTGTTAGACCCCCAACCGTGAATACTAATATTAGATATCGATATGGGATTTTTACATAAAAAATATCTTTAGGTCCTATATTTTAAAAATGTCTTTAAATTTGAATTTTTTCTAGAAAGACTTTTAATATTATTTTTGGACAAATTTATCCTTTTATTATTTTTATTCCCGATTTTTATATATATTTTCCTATTTTCAAGACTTTCTTAATGATGGAGAGAGAAACTGCATTTATTATGAAGAGAGAATGTTTATTTAATATGATTTTTTTTATATTTTCAAATGGGGAGAGAAAATGCATTTATTTATTGTGATTTTTTTCTTTATTTAATTTAATTGGAGAGAGGAAATACATTTATTGAATCTTTTTTCTATTTTTATTGGTTTTACCAGTTTTTTCTGCAGATTCATGGTTATTTAAAATATACCTCAGAACATTTTGTTAGGAATTTGAAAATATTCTAACCAATATATAAAATATACCACAATATATAAATTCAATCATTGACATAAATCACCATATAATGCATTTATTATGGAGAGATAAAATGTATTTATTAAGATTTTTTTCTCTTTTTCGATTGTAGAGATAAAATGCATTTGAAATATTTTTTTCCGTTTTCATTTGGAGAGAGAAAATGACATTTAATATGATTTTATTTTCCATTTCGTTTTTCATGTTGATTTTTGTTATTATGTGAAATATTTTATTGTTTGTTCACTTGTACATGTAATATATTCTGTTGTTTATTTGTACATATTAATTTATTGGATTTTTTTTTAGGAATTAATGGTTATTTTAAATATACCTTAGAACATTTTGACGGATTCATAATTATTTTAAATATACCTTAGAGCATTTTGTTAGGTATTTGAAAATATTCTAAACAATATATGAAATATATACCGTTTATAATTAGAGATTGACTCAATACTTGACATAAATCACAGTATAAACCAATAAATGAATTATACTACAGTACATAAATTTCATTTATACTACAGTATATATATATCATAATACTATAAGTCTAAGTTAAAAAAAAACACTCATTTATATCAAATAAACGAATGCATATACCACAATATATATTAAATTTCCTACAAAAAAAAAAAAAATTTAAAAAGTATATATATCACAGTATATATAAAAAATAGGAAAAAATAAAGTCCATCTTCATATGGGGTTTATAATACGTAACCCTCCATCTTTATCCATCGATTTGTCCCAAATCGTTCGTGTCACCTCATGTCGAGCCATCATTTTGTCCCACGCTATCATCTACTGCGTCAAAAGGAGAAAAGAGAGGAGGGAAGGAGAAAATAGAGGGAAGAGGAAGAAATGAGTGTGAATTATGAGGAGAGAATATATGAAATATATTATTGGGGGAGAGAGAACATATGCATGGGAGAGAGAAGTAAGCATGGAGGAGAGAGAAATACATATATACATAAATCCCTATCGATATAGATGTAATTTGTAAAAGAATTTGCAGGTAAATTAGCTGAAATTGAATCAATTGTAGTGCAATATTTAACTAAATCTAAGATCCAATTTGATGAAATCAAGAGAGCATAGTGAATCGATGTAACATGAAAATTCTAGAGTCAAATTATGATTTTTCTTTTTCTTTTCTTCACAAAGTGCAATGATGTGAGAACAAATGTTCAAACCTCTAACCAATTGACCAAAATTAATATTATAATGTATTAAACAGCTGAACTATATTTGGATTTGGCATTTTAGTCGAAGCCATTTAGCGCAAATTGTGGCATAAATTTTCATTCAAAGAGTAAATTTAAAGCCAAGAGGAGGAATCATTAACAAAAATCCTTTCAGGGCCATTCCCCATTGAACAGGCTACAAGAACATATATTTACAAAATCTATGCACCACATTGAGAATAAACAACACTGCCATGGAAAAATTGAAACAGCAGTTCTCCACAATGAGCAGGAAGTCTGAAGAAATTAACACCCCTTCCTTCTCCCACCAATCACCATTACAAAGTCCCCAAAAAGATCACACCACCACATACTTTCAACGTTACCTAAAATCCTCCAGCTTCACCCTCTCTCTAAATAGGATGCCAAACCAAAAAAAAAAGGTGGGGTAGAGATGGCGGGGGATTCTACCAACTCGCCGGGAGATTCCTAGTTACCTTGCTTTGAAAGACTCTCATCGTCCCTCATGTAGATCTTCAGAGAAAATTGCTGTTCGAGATACATTGTCATTGTCAAAAGCACTTAAACCAGAGTAAGGACCAGAAGAGAACATTGAAGAGGATCCATCGGACTCAAAAGTTGTGGACGACTGTCTAAGATTGGTTCGGTTATTGGAGGATGGTACCATGGAGTCTTGGTATTCTGTTACACGCTGCACCATTTTAAGAGACTGTACAACTTCACCCATAGTTGGACGTTGGCCAGCCTCCGGAGCAACACAGGCTGCAGCAATGGTACATACCCGCACAAAATCTTCCTTCGGATACTTTCCTCCAAGTCGTGGATCAGCAAGTTCTTCTAACCGATCCTTGTCTCTCAAAATTGGCCTCGCCTGAAACGAATAAAACCCACGCATCTAAGCTTACACCAGAATACATATATTTATAAATATACACCAACCTTGCAAAGATTAAACCAGAAAGACACAGCAGGTAGCACATTTATCAATATCAAACGATGAGAAGAATGGGAATTGCTCGATGAAAACGCACCCATGTGACCAGGTTCTCCTGTCCCGATGGTTGTGACATATCTACAGGTTTCCTTCCGGTGAGCAACTCGAGAAGTACAACTCCATAGCTATAAACATCACTTTTAACAAGTAGATGGCCAGTCATTGCATACTCAGGGGCGACATATCTGCAAGGGAATTGTATTCCATCAAATCCCAAAATTCAATATATAAGAATAGACTACTTTGAGAAGGGGAATGAGACGAACCCAAATGTGCCCATCACACGAGTAGAAAGGTAATTGGCTCTGCCTTCCGGAGCTTGTTTAGCAAGACCAAAGTCGGCAACTTTGGCATGGAAATTGTTCTCTAGCAATATATTTGAGGCCTTAAAGTCTCTGTGTATGACACAAGGTTGTGAATCTTCGTGAAGGTAAGCAAGCCCTCGGGCAGCATCCAGTGCAATTTTCATCCTGGTGTCCCAATCCAAAGGACAATTAACACCCAAAGGACCTGGGAAAAGAATTAGCTTGTCAATATATTGTTCTAAAAATCTTTAAGCTCAATGTAAATTGCCTTCATTTAAAGGTTCTCAAAATACTAGTCCACTCAGTAAAAGGAGGTAAATGGATACCATGGAGCCAGGCCTCCAAGCTTCCATTTGGAACAAGTTCATAGCATAACAGGTTTTGTGAAGAGTCACGATTGCTGTAGTAGCCAACAAGTTTAACGAGATTTCGATGATGCAACCGGCTAAGCATCTCCACCTCAACCAAAAACTCCTTGTCGCCTTGTTGCCCTCCACTTGTAAGCCTCTTGATTGCAACAGCTGTGCCGTCACTTAAGACACCCTTAAAAACCTTGCCAAACCCGCCCTCCCCAAGAATGCTGGCTGCTTCGAAGTTATTAGTTGCTTCTTTAAGCTCTTCATAAGTTAGAAATCTCATACTTGATGGATGAGGGAAAGATCCTGCCACAGGCACTTTGTCCTCAACCCTTGGTTTTTCTGAGATGTTAGAAGAATGGGTAAACATAGGGTTGACATAGAAGAAGAAATGATATAAAATTATGTGGAGATTGTAGAAACAATGATATCGGCAGTATCTACTCACACTGTATAGATTTCAAAACCATGTATTAGTTTTTTGAGGATAGAGGAGTAAAAATCTTATCTGATGTTGTCAAAACCACAGCTTAACTCATTTAAGCTTACGTTGTGTGACCAGTGCTTCATAGGCACTTAAATTTTCTCTTGTATTTGGCAATTCCTATTGACCTTATAGACAAAAAATCTAATGGATAATATGTTCCATACTCCATCACAAAAAAGAGTAGCTTTAATTGTCCGTAGGTTCAAGTTGGTGGCGGAGATATTTTTCAAAAGCTAGGTATAAACTTTACAGAAAGGAAAGAAATTAAGGGCACGATCATTCATAATTTTACACACGTACCAGTTATTAATGGAGGTGCTTCAGTCTTCCCACGATGAGATGTGCATAAGCAAATTATCAACACAAATAGAATGGCAATGAACAAAAAACCAGCGCCAACACCAAGAATAAGTGTCATATTAGAACGGTGTGCTTTACTAGGAGAACTCAGTGATGTTGAAGCTGGAAAATGATATTCAGGAGCTGCTGCAGGTGATGCAGAAGCTATAGGAGCTGTAGAACAAATGAAAATATAGTAACACAATAACTTGAAACCTACTGTAAATACTCAAGTCAGCTACAGGCTTAAAAGAATACACAACAACATTCATATCCTCAAAAGCAACACAACTGCAAGCAGAGGGTACCATAATTCCTCAATTATCCATGCATTATTCTTTTTTTTATAAGTATTCATACGTTACTGTTTACTAATTTATAGTCTGTGTACAAAATTTATAAATATTCATACATTACTAAGTTATAGTCTTAGTGTACTACAATAGCATTCAGAGCTGTTTTTTTTTTTTTTTAAAGCTTGAATTTGAATTAAGAACTGTTGACGGAATTTAACTTTGTACAGAATAAGCTGTCAGGACCAAAAGATTGAGTAAAAATATCAACTTCCACTGGCGTGCATTCAAAGATACATACTATGGAACACAACAAATACACATCTAGGTAGTCTCCCAAAAACAAAGTGCATAGTACTAATTCTCAAATCTACAATATAGTTCACTGCAAATCAAATTCTAAACAAGACATAAGTTATCGAAAAACGTGTTCTATACAACCTATAGCTACAATACTAATGTCATTAGCAGCGTGCACAGTTGAATAATTGTTTGAAATATTGGATGTACCTTGAGAAGGAGGTGGAGGCTTAAACCAGGTAATATTGAGAAGATTGTAATCACCAACTAGTGTAGGGTCCAGACGAACTTTATGCAATGTAAGTGAAGAGTTTATTGCAGATGCATCAACTGCAGAAAAGCTGATCCCAGCATGGGGAGTAATGTCCATTGAGATATTTAACCTCGATAAACTAAGTACATAAAAGTTTATCAGCTCAATCTGAGAGACTCGTAAACCAAGTTCAGAAGCTAACTCTTCAAGAAAAAGTTTCCAGTTAGGATTCTGTGATACGTTCAAGAGGAGGAGATCAATTTTTATGGGATAGACACAATGGCAGTCATCATCACTTCCTCGTTTTAGCACCATGTCAGGTTTGCAACAGTCTGCTAATTGATTAACAACAAAACCAGGAGCAGCCCTCAAATAAGTGTACTTGTCAACAAATAAAATTAACCAAAGTAGCACACTTTTAATTCAAAGACGACTGCAAGAAAGAAATATCCGGAGAAAAAGGAAGAAATAAAATCAGTATACGACTTACCTGCTGCAATAGGGGAAAGCGGTGGTTGAGGTAAGCCAGAGGGAATAGCACCAGCACTGGACTGTATGGGAGCGATGTTTTCAAGCCTACCATCAGGAGGAGCTGATCCACTCTTCATCAGTGGTTTGGAAAAATTTGAACTTGTGGGTGGGTGACCAGAAGTGATAAGGTGCCCATAGTAAGGAGGAGATGAGGGTGCTAGTCCAGCTTCTGGCGCACTCTGTGGTGACATATATTTTCGGTTATGGTGTTGGTGAAGAGGCAATTTCGCAGGTAGAGGCATATCGCGACTAGCAGGTGCAACCAAAGGTGCCGGTGGTACGCCGGGGACATCGGCATTGGTTACGGAAATCACAAACCACAATAAAATCAACTGTTTAGGAAACCGGTAAGAGACCTGTTCCAATATACCTGCATTGTAACCTCCAAATCAAGGTTTCGTACACTGAAAAAATGTATTGGCATAAATAATACAGTATGTCCTTCTAAGTATGCCACCTTAGTCTTCTAAAGGGGCTTGGGAAAGTTACTAAAGGAAGTTATGTATAGCAGCTATCTGACCATGCATTCTAAAATTCCCTTTGATCCCACAAAGGCATGTTTCATATAGCTCACAGATTCATTACCAGTAGGGGCAGAGCAAAAGGAGTCCTCCTTTTGGATCGTCTTAAATTAAATTTCAAAACTTATATAAAAGGGATAGGTTTCAAATTTCTATCTCTAATATTTTTACGAAATTATCAACATTATGGAAATAATACAAATATTTAAAATCGTTTGCCCTTTCCCATGAATTCTTGTTTGCTGCACCCCTAAATTCCAGGAAAGGTTTCAGTACCAGAATCCACACATCCATTATTTCTAGAGAACACTCGGCAATTAATGTTCATAGAGTCTTTGCCACTTGAATAGGATAAGATAAACAACACAACAATTTGCCATCCTCATACCACAATGGCTCACTTGAAAATTACAGAAATGGACCAAAGTCGAACAAAGGTCAAGTAAAGAAGGTGTCGGCAAGCTTGATATCACAACAATAACTCAAGAAAATGCGAAAGCCAGCCTGATCCTCAATCAAGCACAGCAACTCAATAAAGGTGAATGAATTCCGCATCACTAATTTCCTGATTTCCAACTAAAGCATTTCATTTCATCAAAATCCCACCGACGTTTTTTTCCATAGCTTAACAAATCACATAAGATTCAAAATCCTCAATCTCCTTTTCACCTCTACCAAATCCCAATCTTCACATTAACAGCAATCAAATGTCACAACGAAAAACCACTCAAACCCCATCAAACCCAGATAGAAAACGCAGAGAGAAAGCTAAAATAAACATACCTGCGGTAACGGAAGCCGCAGGTACCGACATCACCGACGCGTCAGATCTGTTAGATTTGGATCAAAACGCCGAAGAAACCATTCCCGAAATGAGCGTAGGTAAGAAGCAGAAGCAGAGACGATGCAAAAGCGAAGTGCAAATTGTTGGTTCCAACAAAGAACAATGACCAAAGCGGAGTAGTAACATCACCGAAAAGGGAAAGGAAACGAAACGAAACGAAACGAAACCCAGAAAAGCTGAAGCTATGAGTGAATGAAATAATGAATGAATCAGAGAATGAAATCGAAAAAGACGAAAAGGGTGTTGTGGGAAGTTCTTCTTCTTCTTGCTCTTCTACCCTGACAAAGTGACTGAGACTGAAGAGTACTCGGGGGAAGCTTTTTTCTCTTGAAATTTGGATTTTTTGGGGGTTTTTTACAGAGAACAAAATTGATGGGTTTGATGATTTGGAGTTTTTTTTTTCATTTTCGGAAGGATGCGTGACAAAGCAGAGAAGTAGAGAGAGACAGAAGAGGGATTTTGATGGACTGCCATTTGCATCTAATTTTCTAACGTGCGCAGTTAACGGAAAAGAACAAATTAACGGTAAAAATGAATGTCTGCGTCATCTCTACTACTCTACTGTGCTTGTTCATTTCTTTAACATTAAATATCCTATTTTATTACTCCTCCATTTTCCATTTTATTTTGGGGGAAAATATTTTTAAAAGAAAAAAATTACAAGTTTAGTTCTCCACTTGTAAATTTAAAGAGATTTAACTTTTTAATTTTGAAGTTTGGAAGAATATGTGTTTGATTCTTGAATTTTAAAAATATACATTCTTAATCTCCAAATTTATAAAAATAGATTTATTTAATTATTGAGTTTTCAAAATATATTTTTTTTAATTTTTAAGTTTATAAAAATAGGTTTAAAAATCATTGAATTATTTTTTGTTTGATTGTTTAAAAATAATTATATGATATTTAAAATTAGGGAAGAAATAGTTCTAGAGAGGATGTGATTTTTAAAATTATCCTTTTAATTTAAAAAGTAATATAATTATTCAGAATAATAGTTTAAAATTATATGAAATACTTTTTAAACGTGTTTTTAAAAACTCAGTAACTAAAAATGTACCTTTTCAAAACTCATAAACCAAATGGGTATCCTTATAAGCCTGGACTAAAAAAGTACATTTTTAAAACTCATAGACCAA
Organism: Benincasa hispida; assembly: GCF_027475165.1. Taxonomy (NCBI): domain Eukaryota; kingdom Viridiplantae; phylum Streptophyta; class Magnoliopsida; order Cucurbitales; family Cucurbitaceae; genus Benincasa; species Benincasa hispida. Next base: position 44,244,956 of record NC_143488.1, read on the forward strand.
ACACAATTCTTCAAAACTTAAAGATCGAGAAGATAATTTTCCCTAAATTTAAGCTTCAAATATTGCATCTAATATGTCAAGTTTCAATTTTGAATCTAGTACATCCATGATAAATTCAAAACTTTTTAGAGTTAATTGATCCAATAGATATAAATTTAAATTTTATGACTAATCAACAAAGTTATGCATAGGATAGACGTAATAACCAAATGTTGAATGTATATGGATTTCATTTTAGTTCAATACAACATATGGAGGTCGGTAGACTAAATCTTTTGACATCTAAGTCAATAGCATATACATGTTAACTAGTTGAATTAAGCTCATATTTACAACAGACTCGTTTTTATTATATTATCACATCTCAAAATTTTAAAACTGAGCAATTATGTAAGTATACTTCAAAAAAGAGATTGTTTCTTCGTGTTTACAAAATTATAGGACTTCGTTGATGGTTAGGTATAATCAAAACAATTTTTGTAATTTCTTCCAAAAAAATAAAATAAAATAAAATAAAACCATTTGTTAAGTGTTATAGTTCCAACAATATTGGATTTCATTGTAAATCTTAAACTGTGCCAATGTTTTTTTTTTTTCGTTCATTGTAATCACTGCATTTTTAACTCCCACAAAAGAAGTTATAACATCAGGACTTAATTGCATCGTTTTTATTGATGAGGTATTTGCTCTACTTTAAAGTTTGAGAGAGTAAAATTTTATTGTCTATCTGTTATAAACTGTGATACATTGTGATAGACGATAATATTTTGTTATTATTTGTAAATATTTTTAATAGTTTTGTCATTTAAAATAATTTTCTTCTATATACGTATATACATATGTATGTATATATGTATGATGTGTATATATATATATGTATGCATGTATATATGTACGTGTGTATGTATAGATATCATTTTGATCTTTATACTTTAAAGTTTATTTAATTTTAGTCCCTATATTTTCAATTTTTTAATTTACATTTAATAAATTTTAATTTTAGTTTTTCAAAATTAATTTTTATCGAAATTGATTAAATAAAAATAATAATTTACATGCAAATAAATACAATATGTAAATATGCTTACAAAAATTATAATAAATGACAAAAAAATTATAAAAAAAAATCAACGGCAACTAAGTTTAAGATTGAATAAAAGTACTGATATTAAAATTAGAAAATTAAAAGTTCATAGATTAAAATTGAACAAATTTCAAAGTATATGAACCAAAGTGATATTTTAACTTGTATAAAAATACTTAAGTGCATCTTGATCATCCATCTTTGTGCGACCCATCTGAATGTCCAATTTAAGTTATCAGTGGCAAATTTAAATATATTTAAAGAAAATATATTATATATAAAGAAATTTTTTTGTGACTAAAGAAGATGAATAAAGATTAATGTGTCATGAATTGCACTTAAGTATTACTTATATATACGTATTTTCAATAACCTTCAATTAGCTACAAAATAAATAGGTTGAACAATCAAAATAATTATTTATAAAAGTTCACAAAATTGATATCGATGATGAAATAGTAGGTTGATTTGTTTCTATAGGTACTTCTTGCGCGATAATGTCCTATCTATACATACCAAAATTCCTTCTATTTTAATAGAGAAGAGAACGAGTTATTCACATTTCATTTGATCTTCTCTAAAAATAAAGTATTTAACTCCTAGCACCACATTTGTTGAACTCGTCGGGAAAGAAGGAAAAAAAATAGAAATCGAAATAATGGAAGAAAGAGGAAATTATTTTAAATTCAAATTTGTTAATATATATATATATATATATATATATATATATATATTTTAAATATAGCAACGTGTCACAATCTATTAGTGATAAACATTGATAGACTATGACATTTTACTATATTTATAAATATTTTTATTCAATTTATTATATTTGGAAAAAAAAACAACATAAAGAAAATATTTTTTTGTTGTGAACTTGAAGAGTACAATGGAAACACGGATACTCATCTGTTAAATATTTAATTTGTAAACCAAGACAAAATCTTGTTTTTTCGAGATATTTCATCTCAAATTCTTTCTTAAAATATTCTATTGCCTTTGAAAACTCTTCAAGAGTTCCAGTTGTATTTAAATCATCGACATATACAATTATAATAGCAAATCCTAACTGTGATCTCTTTATAAAAACACATGGACATATTGGATTGTTTTGATATCCTTCTTTCAACAAATATCCACTTAGGCAATTTTACCACATCCGTCCTGATTGTTTTGATTCATATAACGATCTCTGTAACTTTATTGAATACAATTCTCGGGAATTTGATTTACATGTTTCGGGTACCTTAAATCCTTGTGAGATTCTCGTATAAATATGTTGTGACTACATCCATAAGATGCATGTCCAATTTTTCATACATGGTTAGACCAATTAAATATCTTAATGAAATCGCATCCACCATTAGATAATGCGTCTTCTCATAATTAATACCAGGTCTTTGTGAAAAACCTTATGCAACTAGTCTTATTTTATATCTTGTGACCACTTTATTTTCATTTCTTTTCTCACAGATACCCATTTGTATCCTACAGATTTGACATCTTCTGATGTTCAGATTACTAGTCCAAAAATCCGACATTTTGAGTGAGTTTAATCCTACCTCGATTGCTTATTTCCACTGAAGCCAATCTTTTCCATGTCGACATTTTTCAACAGATTTTGGTTCAAAATCCTCATTTTCATATATAATATCAATAGTAACATTATGCATAAAAATGTTGTCAATAACTACATTAGTTTAGTTCCATATTTTTCCTGTCATGACATAGTTTAATGAAATTTCATTATTATCTTTAGGTATTTTACATTCCTCATTAGTCCTATCAAGAATTTCTTCATAGGTGTTTATATCCTCAACCAAGTCTTATTGACTATTTATTATTTTCTTTTTCAAGAATTTTTATCTTTGGAATCCACTGGTCTACCATGCTTCTGGCGTCTTACATACTCATTAGTGACAACTTGCTATGTTGGAATATTAATTTTTATGAAACATTTGCAATTGATATATGTGACTTAGTTACTTTCTTTGCATCTATGAATGCATCTGGTAACTGATTTGCTATATTTTGCAAATGAATTATCTTACGAGTTTACCTTGATTTGTACGGGGATTTAAATGAGACAATAACGATGCATTCTATGTAATTATTTTTCCAACTTTTTAATTCATCCCCCTAATGTTGGAAATTTTGTCTAATTAAAATGACAATCAACAAATCGTACAATAAATACATCACCCATCAAGGGTTAAGATATTTAATAATTGATGGAGAATCATATCCAATATATATTTCTAACATTTTTTGATGACCCATCTTAGTGCATTGAGGTGGAGCAATTGGAACATATACTGTATATGCAAAATTTTCAGATGGGAAATATTTGGCTCATGACAATAAACTAATTGTAATGACAAATATTTATGATAAGCTACTGACCTAATGCGTACAAGTGACACTGCATGCAAAATAGCATGTCCCCATATAGATGTAGGAAACTTAGCTCTCATAAGCAATGGTTTAGCAATTAACTGCACACGTTTTATGAATGATTCTGTCAAATCAATGTGTATAAACATGAGCTACAGGATGTTCAACACTTATCCCAATTGACATACAATAATTATAAAAAACTTGGGATGTAAATTTCTCATAATTATAAAGATGAATGATTTTAATTATATAATCAATAAATTGTGCTCTTAATTTAAATATTTGAGTAAGTAATTTTGCAAATGTAATATTTCAACTTGATAATAAGCACGCGTGTGACCATCTGCGGGATGCGTTTATTAATACTATAAAATATCTAAATGTCCACTTGATGGGTTAATAGACCCACATATATCACCATGAATTCGTTCTAAAAATGTAGGTGATTCAGTCCTCACTTTAGTCGGTGACGGTCTAATGATCAATTTTCCTGGAGAGCTAGCATCACATGATAATTCATTAGATTGAAAAATCTTCTAACTTTTCAATTGGTGTTCATTTGAATTATCAATAATTTTTCTCATCATTATAGACCCTGGATGACTTAATCTTTTATGCCAAATTGTAAATATTTCTGAATTCGTGAACTTCTGGTTCATTGTTGCATATGTTTTAATTACTCATATATGAGTATAATATAATATAGAAGTTAAAGCAGACGACTCTTCTAATATACATTTTTCATATGAGACAATATATATGATATAAAGATACTTCATATTATTCTTTTTATCAGTCTCAATATGATAACCAATGCAACGTATCTCTTTAAAACTAAGTAGATTCTTTTCTATTGATTAGATAACAATGCATTGTCAATTGGAATTTCCGTTCCTCTAGGCAAAATAATCTTTATTTTTCCAAATCCTTCAATTAGGTTTGCAAAACCTGATATTGTATTAACTTTTACTTCTAGTATTGTCAATTTGGAAAAATATTTTATACTTACAAGTATTGTATGTGCAGTTACACTGTCTGCTAGACGCAGATCTTCTTTATTCATTTTTTAGTCACCCAATATATGAAAATTATCGAAGTTTATTCATTAAAAGAAAATAATTGCAATGAGAAAAATAACTCTTGGAATATACAAAGGTTAATATATACTAACACGAGGAAAAAAAAAAAGTGGAGATGAAAAAAACAGCATTAAGTCTAGATATTGATTAAAACTAAATATTGTTCGGTCGCGAGAAGACGTGAAATTAGTTTAAAATATTGTTTAAAACTTTTCTCTAGATATTCCTATTGTATAAGCATATCCGAAATGTAGAAAAATGTTTTCTCTAACATATTGATTTAAAATTTTGAAGCCTCAAGTGCATTTATTTACGACGAGCTTTAGGAAGAAAATTTATTTTCTGATGATCACATTTTTATGGCATCTAGGTGTATTTTGGCATCAAATACTAATGATAAATAATTATTACCTTAATATCAAATGCTAAAAATTTCAATTTTATAATGTTTTCATAGTAACATTATTACAAAATATTATATTTATGTTAGAAATTAATATATATAACAATATTTAATTTATTAATTATAACGAATAGAAAAAAACTGACATAAGAAGCTCGTGCTGATAAGATGTTGTGAACTTGATGAGTACAATGGGAATACAGATACCAATAAAATATAATATTAAAATAAATATAATATAATATAATAATACAATAAATAAATCTTAAAAGAAATTAAACGTAATATATAAATAAATAAAATAAAATAAATTGACAAAATATAAAATAAGAAATTTCTCTAAATTTTTCATTTTCTCAAATTTTCATGGAATATGTCAAATGTGTGTCTTTTTCACCAATTGTCACCATTTATAGACAATGAATTACATAATCACTAATAATGTATAATGTTGAGACACGTGGATAAACGGATAGATGAGAGTATGACACATAATCAATTGGCACTACCGATGAGAACATCTATTATTATAATATTTATAAATATATTTGTTTCCTTTTAACGGGGGTATGAGGCCGCACGAGGGTAGAACGGGCGTCGGCGAAGGAATTGATTGGTCAAAGAAAGAATGGAAGCCGCCTTTAATAGCGGTTGGTTTGTTAGGTTTTGGAATTTGTCCACCACATTGACATTGCCCGTCCTTTTCCCTTTCACATTTTTCAAAAACCAATTTATAAATATTTTATACCCAATTTAATGTCGATGTGTAAATTAAAATCTTGAATCAATTATTTTATCAATTTAAATTATAACTTTTACAAGTGTATGAATTTACTCAAAAATTTTGATAAAAAAGAAATTACCCTAATTTTTAGACTTTGCTCGAAAAACTATCATTTTATACTTAGTTATAATAGTATTGATTTAAATTATAAATTTTTATAAGTATATTAATTTACATTATCCTTTAATTTTAACTTGAAAAACTGTCTTAATTTTAACTTGAAAAACTATCATATGAGACCATTTATAATTGTATTGAAATCAATTTAAACATTTTTATTAAGATTGTCTTTAAAAAAGCATTCATATATCGACTTTTATACGTGGGTAGACTACTTCAAAAATTGAACTAACAAAATGGAGGACTAGAATTGATGCATATATAATTTCCAAATGAATTTTTTAATGAGAGTCTAAATTGATTCGTTCATGAAAGTTTGAAAATTTAATCGATAAAATTGTAGGTCTCACATGATGTTTATCCAAACATAAAGCAAATGAAGAGTAAATATTGATAAACTTACAAAATTCATAGTTTTTTTTTTTTAAAAAAAAACGGCTATTATTTGTTTAAGGTTGCTTGGTTCATGGTGAAAGAACTATATTGATAATTTTTTCATGGGATGTCTCTCGAAATGTCTTCCAGGATGTTGATTCTATAGACAAACTTTTCCCTTATTTGGAATATTTTGCATTGTTATTATTTTGAGATGTTTTCTTTTTTTATGGTCTATCGAATTTGAATAGGAATATTTTCCTTTCTTCCACCATGCCTACTCAATGGCGAGATATTGTCTTGCTAGGGTTTACGTTTGTGGGTTGTGAGCCAAGTACGATTAAGTTTTGTAGCCGATCACCAAAGTTCTTTGTAATATTAGTGATAGTGAAGCAAGAAGTTTGAATAGTATTTAGTGACATGTTTTTTTTATTATTATTCTTGAATTATTTGAACAAATCTTAATAAGAGTCTCTTGTCCTTGAGGGGGCCTAACATCTTTGATTGAAAAGGGATTCTCATCCTTAGGGGATCCTAAGATAATTTAGATCGATAAGGTGTTCTCAAACTTAGGGGGAGCTTAAGTTTATCAAGTGAAATGAAGGTAAAAAGATATAAAGCACTGGGGAGAATGTGTCTCACACTTAGGAGGAGCGTAAGGAATTATTTTCTAATATTCACATACTTAGGAGGAGCATAAGTTTCATCGAGAAGGAGTCTCACATCTAGGAGAAACCTAGGTGACCAACATAAGTTAAGCTCTACACGTGTCATTGTAAATGTCATTACTTTACATATAAGTACAACTTTGTAAACGTTTGACTTTTTTTATATTAGTGAATTTATCTTTCCCGAGCACACTATTCATCAACATTAGGTGAAATATCACCGAATTGGATTACTAATCCATGTGTGTTATTTGCTCAATCAATTGTTGGTACTTTACTTGTTGTTTGTGTGATTGTCAAAACTATCAGTGGAACATTTGTGTTTTGTATAACGAATCACTTTAATTTTAATGGGCTTAGCTCGATGATAATTGACATGACATTTCTCCCTAAAAATTAATAATAATAATAAAAAAAAAAAATTAACTATGTTCTACTTCCTTATAATTTCTTTTTCTTTTTGAAAATAAATAAATTGACATAACATCCTTATTGTTTCTTTTATTTCATAAATGTTCACTTCAATTAATTATTGTTTTTCTTTTGTTCAAGTTATATCAACTTTCCTTTGAGTCACATTTTCTAATTTGAGAGGCAAAAAAGCTGATGTGGAGGTTGATCTAGCTTTATTTATCAAAGTCCCAAATCTAAGGTTTGAAATCTCCTACCCCTAAACTAAACTAGAAAGAGAGAAAAACTTAATTTTTATCCCTAAATTTAGTGAAACTATCCAGTGGATTCAACCATTAAACTATTGCATATACCTGAAGAAATAATTATAAGAAGCAAATCAAAGAAGATTCAAGAGGCTTTCACATCATATCTTTAAAGCTAGCAAATTTACAAAAAACAATAAATAATTTTGAACCCAAATTTTTATGTAATGTTAGTTCATTGAATCAAGAAAAGAATGACAATGAAGATGACACGGAAAGAGTCTTATGGTTTGGAAGATGACATGAAGGTTAAAAATAGTTGGCACGATAAAAGTCTTATAGTACGGAAGATGACATGGAGGTTAAAAAAAGTGTATATATTTTGTGAAGAAAATGTTGTCAAGTATGTACTGTATTGAAAATTGTGATGAAGCTTGTCGCCTCCTAGAGGGGATATTGAAGACAATTTGGAGACTCTATATCTTTAGTTTTGTATTTTGACTTATTAATTAGTATACAATTAAATTTTAAGTTCTAGGTCTTATTTTCTACAATTTGCAATTAATCGTGTTTGAACGACTTTTGAATTTTTTGTCATATCCACGATCATTTGGCCTTTAAAATGACTTGTGATGCTCTTGAAAATTCATATTATCAATATCAAAAAGTTTGTGTGTATTCAATCCCTTTGGTATTGTCTTTCTTTCAAATTTTAGTATAGATTTGATGTTTAAATCATTTCATTGGGTTAGTATTGATTGAATTAATTCTGGAATAGGTTGTTTAAAGATCTAAGAGTGGCCATTATAGATTCTAAGTTTGGTCTAAGTCAACTTTATTTGTGAGTGTTTGCAAGATCATAAAATGACCTTTAACTTTGCATCCAACAAATATTGCGAGCATTTATCATTTTTACTAACTTTTAATTTAATTAGAGTGAAGCATAAACTTAAATTTGTTTTATTATAGGTTCATATTTTGCTACATTCTTTAGTGTCACTTTTTCATTGATACTTCATTAACTCCACACTATGTCACATATGCTTTGTATTCATTAAATGTAAGAGGAAATATCATGGTTGATACTTTTCGAATGAAAGTCTATTTGAAGGTAACAATTGCAATACTTAATTAAATTTGAGAGTTAAGATAAAAGCTTACAAAATATATCAAATTTAAGTTGACTGAAAGCTAATATAATAATTCGACATAAGTACTCTTTTTTATTTTTATTACCTCCATATGGAACTTCAGAATTCTAAAAGATTTCAAATCCATTATGAATTCACGTATTTGTTTACCAGATAAAATCAAATAATTTCAAATCATAATAGATTTCAAATCTTATTTTTCCAAAAATATTTTCATATCAAAATGGTCGAGATTGTCAAGATTTAGACTTTTAGGGTCGATTTTGATAAAGATATTTTGTTATATGCTTTTAAATTCATTGAGTTTAGGATATATGTATTTAGCACACAATTCAAGTTCGGTTTTCGAAAACTATTTTTTGGATTTCATAATCTAAACAATGTAAATTGTGAAAACAACATTTTTATATTTTCATTGTATCAAATTTTAAATTTAAATTTTTAAAACAAAATTATATTAAATAAAGGGAAATTATGATAGGTGGCAAAACAAAAATGATAAAAAGAAAGCGTGTCACACACTTTTTAAACTTGGAAATATGGCAATAAAATCAACTTTTAATTTTCGTTTATATATGTCATTTTTTCCCTCTTCCATTACTAGCGTTTTTACTCTTGTTTTTTCTACAACTTTTAGCTTTTGGGAGTCAACATGCTGATACACATCATTTTAGGTGTATCAGTTGATATACCTAAATATTAATTTTTTAGTCCTTTTTCATGTAAGTATTTTCAAATTTTGAATCTTATTTCTTCTAATTCAATAACGGTTATTTTTTTTCGCTCTTTCAACATGATCTTAATACACTCATCACATATATACTTTTTTCAATTTTATTTCTATGTTAATTTTTTCAATTTATTTTGTTTGATTTCTTTTTATTATTAGAGGAGATCTTTGTTTTTCATTTTAATGTTATTTTTTTCGATTAATATTTTTTTCGATTTAGGTTTTGATGAGTTTATTTCTTTCCTGGTTTTAAATCAAGTTTCAATTTTCCTATTTACTTTAAATTTGGTACATTAGTAATATATTTAACAATAATTAACATGTCAAGTGTATCAACAATAAATCTAACAGCAATCGACATTCAATTAGTAACATATGCTGAAATAAAATATGTATGTTTCATTTTACAAGCATGATATTTGAAATGTATCAACAACATATCAGATATAAGACATATATGTATTAAACATCAATCAGTAAATATTTAAAGTCAAACATGAGTATATTAGTAGTATATCTAATAGCAATCAACATTATAAATGTGTATCGAAAGTATATCTAACAACAAACATTCAACTAATACATTTTTATTTTGAGGTAAACCATATGTTTCATTTTTTAAACATGATATTCAAGTATATCAGCAATATATCGAGTATAAGATATGAGTGTATAAGTAGTAAAAATATCTTTAGGTAAGACACAAGTGCATTAATAGTATATCTAACATCAATTGATATTCTAAAGTGTATTAGCAGTATATCTAACAACAATGAACATTCAATCAATAAATTTGATAATCACATATTTTAGTTTTTGTCACGAACGGATACTTGCTCCACTATTTTATTCTTTTTTTCCTTCCTTTTTAGATGGTGTATTGCTTAATATAGTACCTAATATACTACTATTTTAATAACTATACAATATATCTAAAATGAAGTGTATCAGTGCACTACTCATAGACATCATTTTAGGTACATAAGTTAATTGATATATCCAATTCATTGCTGAAGTATATATTAGAGTCAACCTCGAAAAGCGTGCATAGGCTTTTCCTTATGTTGTGCACATCATTGAAGGACGTTTTTAATATTTTCTATTTTTAATTGGATTGGGTTGGACTTATTTTGCCATTTTTGCAAAACAAAAAAGTGATGACAGACTTAATTTTGCAAATATATTTTGCTACTTGTGCAATTACCCCTTAAATAAATATATCATGTTATAAACTCAATTCGTTTGCTTAAAAAATATAATATGTATATATTATGTAATATATGATAAATTATATAAACTTTTATAACATAAACCATATTCATAAATAAATTCATGATAGTTTATTGTCAACTATATATTAGTCGACAACTATAACTAGTTTTAAGATTTATGAATATATAGTATCAAAAACATTTCAAACAATTGTTTAGATTATAATTTAATATCTGAATTTGCTATCAAACACATATTAGAAAACACTTTGCTTTCATAAAATCATTTGTTTCAAATTCTCTACCAAACATACCTCTAAAAAACTTGCTTCAATTTTACCTAAACATTTATAACTGCACCAATTCATATTTGATGACTATCATACTATTTTAAAAAGGGGCTAAAGAAGAGAATCATTCTTGGACTATTTTGTCCAAATGATAACTCTATTATTCCCCTTGTGTCCCTTCTCTAATTAGGCTCATAAGAAGGGGAAAAAAACTATTTCTTGTTTAAATTTAATTAACAATTATGAAAAACTACAACTACATGGGCAAAAATTATTAATGTGAGTAATTATCTAAACCTAAAAAAAAACTCCCATTACGCTTCAAATTCAATTAACAATTATATATATATAAACTTCAACTACATGGACAAAAATTATTAATGTGGCGAATTACTATAATTACTGTTAGTGGCCATTTATTATGTAGTTAATTTTCAATTAGACATAAAATTGGAAGGTTAGATACAAAAATTACTATTTGAAAGAAAAAAAAACCACTACATGCATACAAATTGAAAAGGTTGAGTGCATTGCCTTTTTTCCTCGTTCTTCCTTTTCTTTTTTCTTTTCTTCTCTTTTTTTATTTCTTTTTCTTTTTTAAATTTCTAAATTATGTATTACATTATAGTTTGTTAATATATATTGCCTTTTTAATAAGACATTTCAATTATGCCTCTCCCATTGATTCAGAAAAAAATTAAGTTCACCCGTTTGGAACTAACTATTTGTAGTGACTTTTAGACTATAATTTATAACATAAATAGATATAAATATCTGATCTTATCTTATTATCTTACAAAGTGACTAAATTGGAGAATCATTTTTTCATCATTTTGTCTAAAAGATAATTCTCTAATTTTAAATGTGTTCCTTAATCAATCATTGATTCTTTAATATTTATATATTTGTCTCATTTAAATTTAGAACATTTAAAAAATCATAAACGTTTTGTTCTTCTTTTTTTATCTCTATAATTTGGAAGGTTTTGATTTTTAATTTTTTAATTTCTTTAAGTTCATTGGTTTTGTAAACATTTTTTTTTTTGGAAAGAATATGGGAGGTTTTGCTTTTTCTAATTTCTTTTATACATTTTAATAAATTTAGTAAACTTTTTTGTTGTATTTAAAAGAAGTTAGAAGGTTTTTTTTCTTCTTTAATCAAGCTTTCTAAATTACATAACCAAATAATAAATTATCTATTTTATAACAAAATTCTTCGCTTTCTTATAAATATTTTCATGCATTTACATGTAATAAGCTCAATGCTAAATAAAGAACAATATTTTTTTTCTTTTTTTTTTTCGATGTCAATTTGATTGATTGAAATTCAAGGTATTTCTCAATCTTTTTTCATTCTTTATTCTTCTTTGACCCCTTTAATGCTAAATAAAGAACAATATACCTTTTTTTTTTTTTTTTTTTTCCAATGTCAATTTGATTGATTGAAATTCAAGGTATTTCTCAATCTTTTTTTTCTTTCTTTCTTTATTCTTCTTTTTACCCCTTTCATTTTGTTTTTTTAACATTTAAATTATCATTGCATTTCATTTGTAAAGTCAATTTTTTAAATTCCTTTTACAAATCACAGTTAGAACTACATAGTTTGTTTAGTGATATATATTAATGTAAAATTTTAGACAAAATAAAGAATATAATAATATGTGATCTAACATTTTTAGAATTATTCAAGAAATAACTATTGGAAAGTAAAAAAAAAAATAAAAAATAAAAAAAGAGGAAGGAAGGAATGCCTAGGTATTGAGACTTGTTGTTAGGTTAGATGAAGAAATAATTCTATAACTTTTTCTTTTTTATATATATGTTCAGCCCACAATTTAAATATAATATTAAATTATTCTTGATATATTAATTTAAAATTTGTAGGCAGAACCTTATTTTATCTTACCTTACTTTTTATCTTATATCTTACTATCTTAAGAAGTAGTTAACTTGGATAATCATTTTTTTTTTTGGATATTTTGTCCAGAAATAACAATTCTCTAATTTTAAATCTATCATTCAATTAATTATTACTGATTTAATATTTATATTTGACTTGTTCAATACTTATATTTGTATTATTTAAGGAACTTTAAAGTTAGTAAATAACGTGTTTTCAAAATTTAAATAGTTTAAAAGTACTATACTAGAATTTGGAAGATTTTGTTTTGTTCGACTTTTTTCCTAATTCTTTAGACTTTTTTAGTATCTTTATTAATTTAGTAATTATTTTGTTTTCTAGAGGGTTTTTTTTCCCCTAATTTGTCTATAAATTTAAGTCTAAATTTCTTTTAGCAAGACATACATTACTATAAAATTGGAGGTATAATTAAGAATAGGTTAATATGTTATCTAAGATATTTTAAGAATAGTTAGAGTTTCAAAACTATTGATATTAAAAGAAAATTACTGGAAAGTATCAAGAAATCGGATTATTAAGTAGGTATTTTGAGACCCATTGTTTTAGATAAAAGTAATTATCTCTCTCCATATTTATTAATACATGGTCTATAATTAAAATTATATCAATTCGTTTATATTTTATTTTATTTAGTAACATTAAAGTATCAAAATAAAAAAAATTACAATTTTATCTTTACATGTGTGAATTTATTAATGCATGGTCTACAATTAAAATTATATCAATTCGTTTATATTTTATTTTAAGTAGTAACATTAAAGTATTAAAATAAAAAATTATAATTTTATCTTCACACGTGCGAATTTATTAATGCATGGTCTACAATTAAAATTATATCAATTCGTTTATATTTTATTTTATTTAGTAACATTAAATTATTAAAATAAAAAACTACAATTTTATCTTCACACGTAATATTTTCTAGTTATGCTAAAAGTGCCTTTTTGTAGGTTTGAAAGTGCTATGTCAACTGTTAAGGTCCACTAATTACTTTCATAAAAAAATGAAAAAATAATAATAATAACAATAATCCACTAATTACTCTTCTTTTTTTAAAAAAAAAAAAAATACTAACACGTGTATATTTTCAAGATACAATAAAATTTGGATCGATTCTTTAAAAAAAATAAAATAAAATTTGATCTATTATCTACCCTGGTTGAATTAAAAAAGATCAATAGAATTTGCAGTTGATTAAAATCTTATAAAATTTCATTACTATTATGCTAAAATAAAATAGGGAAAAAAAACGTTGAAAATCTTTTTGAAAAAAGAGATGTTGACCAGACTTAGTGCATTTTTGTTGGTTGATGTTGTGATTTTTGGAAAAAGAATATTTAGGGTGAAGTTAATTTTGTAAAAGTTGATTTTCATTTTATTATAGACTCGATTTAAATATATTTAAAAATAATTTTAAATTATTATATTAGATTTCAGACGTGATTTTAAAATTACCAAATTACCGAAATGATGTTGGTTATTTGAAAAATTACTTATCTAGATATTTACATTGGTTTCTAATAATTTCTAATTGGTTTATTAAATTATTACTTAATATGTTTCTTTTTAGGAATCATGATTAATATGTTTTTTAGTGCAACAAATTTGAGGGTGACACATACGCACGAACGTACGAAGTCTAAAATTGGAGCCTGGTTTAGTGGTCGGGTGCTGGACTTTATCTGATGGACAAGCATTTGTATTTTCCTTTTTATTCACTCATTTTTAATATACCGGTAAAAGAAACTTAATTCCATTTTTATTTTTTCTCAAATATATTAATTCCATTTTTATTATTTTATTGTCATATATGTATACATGTTTATTTACAAACATTTTGAAATCTTAAGCTTATTCGGTAACTATTTAATTATTGATTTTTATTTTTTTTAAATTAAGCCTATAAAACACACATATTTTAATATACTTGTAAAAAAATTTCATTTTTATTTTTTCTCATATATCTTAATTTCTATTTTTATTTTTCTCACGCACATTATATATACAAATATTTTTGAAACCTGAAACTAAGTAAAATGTAACTATTTGATTATTGATTATTATTTTTCTGAATATTAATGCATATAAATATTAAACACATTAAACACATTTTTCACATACAAAATTTTTGTTTTGTTATTTACTTTACCATTATTTTAAAATTACATTCAAGTTAGTAAAAGTTTAATCTCTAATTTTTAAAATTATGATTAGTAAATATTCAAACTTTGTTAACTCTAGTAAATTAATATTACTTAAATGGAGTTATGGAGAAGAAATATATTATTTCTCCTTTTGCCCTTTTAGTTGATGATCATATGCTTATCTTAAGTAATCTCTTATTTAAATTATAAAAAAAATCACATAATTTTATCCTAATAATCTCTATAGATTTTTTTAAAAATATATTTTATCTCCTAACATCTTATTCACGATTTTTTTAAACTCACATTTGATATATAATATCTACTTCACTTAAATAAATTAGAGAAAAATATTAAAAACAATTCACATTTTATCCTCTAATCTTCATATTCTTGATTTTTTTAAATCACATATTATCTCTAATAATCTCTACTTCATATTAAATAAATGATTAAAAAAATAAAATCAAGTTATGATTTGAGATCTAAATTTTATCTACAGATAGCTAATTTCAACCTCTCATTTTCTATCAGATATCTCATTTTCTCTTTCTCTCTTTTTTTAGAAATTTTGTTGTAGGTATTTTTTAATTTAGTTAATAACAACTTTTTCTCCGATGTTTCTCTTCTTCTTTAAGAAGTTTAATTTTCCCGTTTTAAGTATCTCTTCCATCATCTATAAGAAGATATCACATCTCTCTTTTGTTTAACATATATCCTCTTTTTCAATTTTTTTTTCACTTTTCAAATTTTTATAAATATATAAAGTTATTTAATGTAACTTTTTTATATGCTTTTGTAGTTTTCTTTTTCTATACACGTAGATCCTCAAACATTGTAGAAGGTGGAGAAAATACCTTGTTTTTGAGGTGGTTATCAAAGTGACAGAAAGTAATTGTTTTTATGTCTTTATAGTTTTTTTCACATTTTAAATTTTTGTAAAAGCATACTAATGAGTTTAGGGGTCTATAATAATTTTTATTAGTTTTTACATGTTTCTGTTCCTTTTTTCCTTTTTCGAATTTGTTGTAAGTACACACCAATTCATTTTTGTATAACTTTGAAAAAAAACGTTCCTTATTTTAGAAGAAAAACCTATATAATACATATACATTCGTACTTAAAAAAGGTCGAGATATGTTTCTTGATAAGATAAATAGATATATTTTTTAAACACGTATTCTCAATTTTGGACATAATGCTAATAAAATTTCCTATCTCATGTTCATAAACAATGATACTCTAAACCAATCAACATATATGTATAATAAACTCCAACTTACAATTTGACACAAGATGCGATACATAGCCGTAAAACTCCTTGATGATTTACTTTTTTTTTTTTTATGTATATATTTCACTCATACATTCTACTAATGTATATGAATCTTACAATTTTATAATTTGCATAAAATAGAATATTTCATCTACTACAAATATAATAATCATAGGTAAAAAATTATAAGATATATGTGAAGTTTTTAAATTGATATCTCAACTAAGTGTTCAACGTTCTAAAAAATATAACTAGATGTTGAAAATTTTAAAAATTATGTATGAAATTGAATGGTTGAAACAAAAATAATCCGGAGAAAGCTAGCTTTCTTTAAATTAAAAATACTTAATAACTTAATTTGACACTTCAAACACAAACTTCTAAATCTACTCACCAGGTAGAAAGAAAAGAAAAGAAAAGAAAGAAAGAAGAAAAAACATCATTTAATATTGATGGGCCATGTCGGCCCACGGCCCAACCACAAACAATCACTTCAAACTATTCGGGCCATTCTGTCGGGTTTTCCGGGTCAAATCGCCCGATCCATAAATTCTGTGATTACCCAAAATTTGACTTCGTTCGCCGTCGGTTCTTTATTCGAACTAATCACTGAACCAGCGGAAGGATTAAAATCCTCTTCCTCTCCGTCGAGTCGCCGTTCAGATTCCCAAAACCCTAACTCCAGCTAAATTGTTCCCAAATCTCAGATTGAGGGTTTCTACTACGCTTCGATTTCTCATGTCGATTTAGGGTTCTGTTCTCGAATCGTCCACCAACCAATCAGAATGTCGAAGAGGAAGTTCGGCTTTGAAGGGTTTGGAATCAACCGGCAAACCACTTACAATTTCGAGCGCTCTCAAGCTCCTCAGCGGCTTTATGTCCCTCCTTCGTCGCGAGGCCATGGCCACGACAACTACGAAGATACTGATGTTGATAACATAGAATATGATGATAATGATGCGGAGGAGGCGAGTGGTAACGACGGTGGTGGAGGTGGCGGTGCCGGTGCTGAAGAAGAAGAAATTGATCCTTTAGATGCATTCATGGAGGGAATTCACGAAGAAATGAAAGCGCCGCCGCCGCCGAAACCGAAGGAGAAGGTGGATAAGTATAGGGACGACGAGGAGGAGGATCCAATGGAGAGCTTTCTGAGGGCTAAGAAGGACGTGGGACTGACGCTGGCAGCTGATGCGCTTCATGCTGGTTATGATTCGGATGAGGAGGTTTATGCGGCAGCTAAGGCTGTGGATGCAGGGATGGTTGAATACGACTCTGATGACAATATGCTGATTGTTGAGAAGAAAAAAATTGAACCAATTCCTGCCCTAGATCATAGCTCCATTGATTACGAGCCGTTCAATAAAGATTTCTACGAGGAGAAAGCTTCAATATCAGGTCACTTATTACTTGGAAGTTATGGTTCAGTTATATTTCAGTATTGCTTTTGCACTTCTTATTTTTTTCTCTCTGGCTTACGTGACTGCCTCTGTTAAGTTTGTGCATCACGGCCATTAATTTATCTTCTCATAGTGTTGGACCGAAATTGTATTTCTTTCTCTTTTTGGGGAAGGAAGAACTGTATGATATATGGAGATTACGATTTCTTTTCCTCGGGAGAAAGAGTTAAATATTTGGATATGCAAACGTCTTTCCATTTGATTATTTTCAATACTTCAGTTTTTGGCCTTTTCAACTTACTCACAACAAGAAATTGGGTAACATATAATTCCCAATTGAAAGAGTTCATGTTTCTAATGAAATGTGTGGATTTGTGTGCGTATATTGTTATTTACCGTTTTTACTGTTGTTGTTTTATACTTCTGACGACAACTCCCTTTTTTTCCTTGCCTCCCTTGTTTAGAGTTTCGTAGGATTCACTTACTGAGCATTTGGAGAATTTAAATTATTAATTCTGGTTCTAAATTTGGTGAGTCTTTCCTTTTCTATATTGCGTCTTTAGGGATGAGTGAAGAGGAAGTTTCTGAGTACCGGAAGAGTTTGGCTATTCGTGTGTCGGGTTTTGACGTTCCCAGGCCAATTAAAACCTTTGAAGACTGTGGATTTTCCCCACAACTTATGAATGCTATAAAAAAGCAAGGGTACGAGAAGCCTACATCTATACAGTGCCAAGCTATGCCAATTGTGCTTTCCGGGGGAGATATAATTGGAATAGCAAAAACTGGTTCGGGTAAGACTGCTGCTTTTGTTCTTCCCATGATTGTTCATATTATGGATCAACCTGAACTTGAAAAAGAAGAGGGTCCTATCGGAGTGATCTGTGCACCCACCAGAGAACTTGCACACCAAATATACCTAGAGTGTAAAAAGTTTTCAAAAGCACATGGGCTACGTGTTTCTGCAGTATATGGTGGGATGTCTAAATTTGATCAGCTTAAAGAACTGAAAGCTGGGTGTGAGATAGTTGTTGCCACCCCTGGCAGACTGATAGATATGATCAAATTGAAAGCTGTGACAATGTCTAAAGCCACGTACTTGGTACTTGATGAAGCTGATAGAATGTTTGACCTTGGGTTTGAACCCCAAATTCGTTCCATTGTTGGTCAGATTCGGCCAGACCGTCAGACCTTACTCTTCTCTGCTACTATGCCTTGTAAGGTTGAGAAATTAGCCCGAGAAATTCTCACCGATCCTGTAAGAGTTACAGTAGGAGAGGTTGGGATGGCTAATGAAGATATCACGCAGGTTGTTCATGTTCTTCCTTCTGATTTGGAGAAGTTGCCTTGGCTTCTTGAGAAGTTACCTGAAATGATTGATGATGGTGATGTATTGGTGTTTGCTTCTAAAAAAGCCACAGTGGATGAGGTTGAATCTCAACTTTTGCAGAAAGGTTTTAAGGTTGCAGCTCTTCATGGTGACAAGGACCAGGCATCTCGAATGGAAACTCTGCAAAAGTTTAAATCTGGTGTTTATCATGTTCTTATTGCAACTGATGTTGCTGCCCGTGGGCTTGACATTAAGTCAATCAAGTCCGTTGTAAACTTTGACATTGCTAAAGACATGGACATGCATGTTCATCGTATTGGTAGAACAGGTCGTGCTGGTGACAAGGATGGAAGAGCACACACGCTTATAACCCAGAAAGAGGCTCGCTTTGCTGGCGAGCTAGTACATAGTTTGATTGCTGCTGGCCAGAATGTTTCAGTTGAACTGATGGATCTGGCAATGAAGGTAATTTTTCTTTATCTGCTGCATATTATTAGGTTCACTGTATTATTTTCAGTCATTATTTTCTAAAAATTTTTCCCCTGGGAAAGATTTCCTTTCAGTCATCTCTGAGTTTTGAGTATGGTTTCTATTCTGTTTACACAGTTTCAAAATGTTACACTTTTACCCTAAATGTTATATTTTTATCTCGGAGTCTTGAGTTAAGTTTCCATTCGGTGTTAGGTTTCAAGATCTTACACTTTTACCATTTTGTTTTCACCAATGCTCACTTTTAGTCTTATGTATTAATTTTATATTAATTAATTTAAAAGAAGAATTAAATTAGTTTTTACTAAAGTTTCATCACTATTAAAATTAATTTAAAAAGTCTACATCATAATTATTTAATTTAACTAACTTAAGCCAACACTAAGGTCCGAATCTAAGCATTAGGAAAAACTTAGGGACAGAAGTTTAAAATCATGAAAAGTAAACTAAAAATTCCCGTGTAAAAGTGTAACATTTTGAGATTAATGGACCAAATAAGAACTAAACTAGAAAGGCAAGGTTAACTATACAATATTTCTAAAAACTTAGGGACCAAAGAGTGGTTTTTCCAATATAATATATATATACATATATATAAAACAGAATATGCCTTCTCGGTCTTGTATTATTTCTCTGTCTGGCAATGCCTTGTGGGCTTTTGTGGCTGATTCTTTTCTTATATTGTTTTGTATTATTAACAATTCGGGCTCCCTTTTGGAAGATTTTGGGTGCTTTCTATGGTTTTTAGGTCTCCATGTGTGTTTTCTTAATAGCCTTGCTTATTCTTGTTCTTTCATTAAGCTTTCTCCCAGTTCTTTTTCCTGATTGTGAGGGCTAGTTGTTTGAGAAAGTTGCTATTATAATCTTTTGCTGAACCGTTTCACTTTGAAATATTATAGGATGGGCGATTCAGGTCAAAGCGTGATGCAAGGAAAAAAGGAGGTATTATTCGACACTTAATCCTAATCTTTTTCAAGGAAAGTTTGGTATTTCATGAGAAAACGAAAAATCAATGTATTGATTAAATTTCCCAATCCCAATTATATATTTATGCAATTGTTGTCTTTGTAGGTGGTGTTGGTGGTGGAAAAAAGGGTAAAAGTCGAGGCAGCAATGGTCGAGGCGTGCGTGGAGTGGATTTTGGTCTTGGAATTGGTTATAACCCAGAAAGCAGTGGTAGTAGTCCTTCAACAACTAATGTTCAAAGTCGATCTGCAGCTGTAAATTCTTTGAGGACAGGAATGATGGCGCAGTTTAAGAGCAATTTCGTTGCCGCTTCAACAGGCCCCCCAAGTCAGGGTTCAAGTAACAGCTATAGTGTGCCAACAAACAAAAGGCCAACATTATCAGGCTTTGTATCTGGTGGTTCAATCGGTGGTGGTGCGAACAGCCCAGTGCCTCCAGTGTCAAGAGTGAACTCGTACATGCCAAATACTGTAGAATATTCAAGCCAAAAGAACTCAGAAAGAAGGTTGGTAAATCGGTTTCTGTGTGTTGGAACTTTTACTACTATGTATTCTTTTATCAATATCCTCATTTGGTGGCTTTATATGATCTGATTGCAGTTCTAGCGATAGGCCCCGAGAAAGGAAGAGACCCTCTGGTTGGGACAGATGACGCCTAGAATTGAAGGAAAGATAAAAACTCAGTAGTATTGAGAAATGTGGTATGATTAAACTCAATAGTGTAAACCCCTTTATTTTGTTTAAATTTGTTTTACCAATGTATGATTTTTAGCTAATGAGGTTGTAGAAATTGTCTGGTATAAATCGTCACCTGTCTCACTGTCTCACTCGCTCTTAATATAAATCTTTTGCCTCTATTTTTCTCTCCCGATCGAAGTATATGCCTTAGCTAGCTGACAATTTACGAACTTCATGCGTCAGTAGACTCATTATCAGTTTTATTATTATTATTTTGTCAACTTTAAATTTCCTCATTTGTCATCTATTTTCGTCAATAATTTAAAAAACTAGCCTAAATTTAAAAGTAAAAAAAGTTGTTTTTCTTTTTGGAATTTGGTTAAGAATTAAACCATTGTACTTAAGAAAGACGTAGATCACAATGGGAAATGTAGATGTTATAGGCTTAATTTTTAAAAATAAAAACAAAAAAACAAAATGGTTACCAAATGGGACCTCAGAGGTTGAATTTGTAATTTTAAAAGTTTAGGGATCAAGTGATAAATCTTAAAGTTTGTAGATTAAATATGTAACTTAATCTAGTAGTGGTAAACATCTTTATGTCACCAAAATTATGGTCATCATTAAAGTGGGGAAAAACAATAAAATGATAAACTATAATGAAATAGTATTGTTTTTCTTGAATAAAACTTGACCTAAATTCCACACAGTTCTGCCATCTCTGTCTCTCTGCTTTTTTTCTTCCATTCTACTCCCGAGCCCTTCAACTACCTTATTTATCTTTGTAGTTTGTTTGGATTGATTAGAGAACAAAAAAAAAAAAAATAATAATAATAATATCAAAAACTCATTTTTATTTAAACACTTTTGATTAAAACAAATGTTTAAAATACACCTTAAATATGTTTCATAAGTGGTTGCCATACAGTTAAGATTATTCTAAATAACTTATTTTTAAATTAAACACATGAAAATGTATTCCAAAACACCAACAACAATTAGAATAATCTTCCGATTTTCTTCAAAATTAATATTCTTTTCTTTTTTTAAATCAATTAAGAATTCACGTTTACAATCAGGAGCTAAACCAAAGTATTGCAAGTCTGAATATCAATAAAATTCAACATGTATATATTTTCATGTAACCATCTCCATTAGTGTGTATCTCGATAAAATATTGCCGTATTTATTTTATGCGAAGATATCAATTAATACTCATAAATTTTAGAGATTCCATCAATTTAAATTAATAAGTAATAGTTGTATCCATTTAACTTTTATATGTGTATGTTACACCATTCATTATGTTCTACTTGAAGAAACTTCGTGAGAATTTTATAATTGTGTCACTTAAACTCCTAAATTTTCATAAATGAATCAATTTAGACTCTTAATCAAATTTTCTTCGAGAGTCGTTCATATATTTATTATAATTGTTTAATTTGTAAAACTGACATTTGAAGAAGTTCACATGTGTTTGAGAATTATGGATGATTTTCAAAGGTAATAGAAATAAATTGTTTAAATAGATTTCCTTAAGAAAATTTAGGAGTTTAATTGACTCAAATAATAAGCTTTACATGATATTAGTTTAATGAAATTTGGAAGAAGGTGTAAATTAATACACAATTCAAGATTTATTAGAATTAATTATTAATTTAAGATTTTAATTGATACAACCTCAAAGTTTAGGAGTATAAACTGATAATTGTCCTTATTTCTTTTGTAATGGTAGTTTAAATCTCAATATAAACCTTATTGTCTTCATTTTCTCAATGAACATCAATGTAGCCATTGATAAGTATAAAAAAAATTAAAAAGTTTAAATATCCTGTGGTCCTTGTACTTTCTAACTTCGATTCATATACTTCTTAAAGTTTTGATTTGATTCGTGTATTTTTAGACTATTTATTTTGATTTCTATACTTAATTTGATCTATTTAGGAGAACGAAAATAAAATGGCCACATTTCATCTGTTAAAATTAGAGAATGAAAAGAAGTTAAAATACAAGAGTACTCAAACTAAAAGCACAAAACTACAGAATATTGAACCCAATATATATACGGAACTAAAAGTGAACTGAAAGTAAGAAGCGAACAAAATCGAAAGTTGTTCTTCCTTTTAAGTCAAATTCTAATAACATTATAAATTACAACATCCGATTTTTTCACACTCAGATTGAAATATTTGGAACTAAAAATAAAAATCAGCGATATAGATGATAAATGAAAATAATTTTATATTTTATACATTCAAGTGCAACATAATCATTTTCAGAAAGATAAATGAATTTTGAATTCCGCACTTGAAATAAGTTTGTCCCACATCGGCCAGTTATGATAGTTTGAAGCAAGACGCTGATTATAAAACGGCGTTTCATTGACAAGAAAAATCATACCTTTCTCGGCCTTTTGGCTAAGATCAAGTGTAGTATCTGTTCTTATCAGTTTAATATCTGATACGTGGGCCATCGGTCCACATGATATTAAATTAATTTTTAAAGGGGGAGAGTCCATCATGGTAGCTTGCTGCCAGGGCCCTCGAGCGTCGTCCATGCGTTGCACTACAGCTTGGGCCTGGCGCACCCCTCCAAACTATCAGTTCAAAAAGTTTCTTTCTTTGGCTTTAATTGTGCTTAACAAACCTTTCATATTTTAATGAACTTCACCTGATAAATTGAACCAATAAATTTATTGTAACCTTAGGAAATTATTTTGATTCATGCTGTAACTGGGTTTTCTACTAATTTACTACTTGATTTTCTCGTTTCCACTTCGTTATTCACAAATTATCTATTTTTAATGAAGTTAGGGGAGAACCAGAGGGAACAACTGGAAAACGAAGTTTTGATTGAAGGTCCTCGGATTTTCTCTCTCGTTCTACTTTCAATGGATGTTAGTTTGTGATTTTCGAAGTTTTCTGTAATTTGCTCATTCTTGGTATTGTGATTCGTTGTGAACTTTCGTAGATGCATATTGATGTTCAGATAAGGCAATTTATGTTTGTATCTTTCATATAAGCTTTTTTGTTTTTGTTGTAATTTCTTTTAATCTTTTTCCATAATTTTAAAATTTTTAACTTTAAATAAAAGAAGTCCTTTTGAACATTTTCTTTCTAAATGAAACGAAATTTACAAGCTTTAATTATATGGAAAATCACAAATATTTTTATAAGAAGTTAAACAAATCATTTTAGATTTAATTTTATTATTTTTTCTTTTAAATTTTCGATTTAATTTTTCCTGATCAAAGAAATATAAATAGGAAGTTAATAAGACATTACGACACCAAAAAAGGGACTAACTAATTTTCTCTCCTCTCTTTTCTTTTTATACACTTGCTCCATCTCTCCCCATACTTCTCAATGAGGGTATATGAGGGTATGAGCTGAGTTAAAAATTGGTGGACCAAATAATGATTGGGTAGATTTTTCTAACTCACCCTTCTTCCTATGTTTACAATGTCTCCATCTATCGGACACTATCATACTCTGAGAATTAACTCTAAGTTTCGACAACCACCTCCAATGACAACTCCGACAACCAACTTTGGATTTCAACCACCAACTCCAATAACTCCAGCAACCAACTTCGAACTTCGACAGCCACATTCGATGACAATTCTGGTGATGAAATCTGGACTCCAAAAACTACCTCCGATTATAACTCCGGCAACTCTGGACTTTGACAGCCACCTCCGATGACAATTCTGGTGAAGTCCGGACTTCGACAATCACCTCCGATGGTGGTATATATATAAATAGTTAAAAAAATAAAAAGTAGATGTCCTCAACATTAGAATCTAAAAAACCCATGCTTTAGGAGGGTACCCAAGATTTTTGAGATGCCTGGCTTCCTAAAATGCTCGGTTATCTTATATTACCATAAAACAAACTAGGTAATTCAATGTTCACTCCAAAGGAATCCTAAATTCCTAGGAAACAAACGATCACTTAAAAAAAAAATAAAAGTATTTTGTTTAACTTTTTCATTCTTTAACTAAAATAAAATAAAATTGAGGATAAAAAAATTGGCAAGCTTTAATGTTAATATTTATTTAATAAAAAGTTGGAAAGAACTAATTGAGTCACATACATAGCTTCAAAAAGTTAAAACAAACCATTTTCAATTAATTGTATTATATTTTCTTTTAAATTTGGTGCGACTCATTTTTTCATCATAAAAAAGCGTTTGAAAGTTCTAAAAATTAGAAGTTACTATAAATATTATATAATAATAATAGATGTTCATTGGTGCCTGCTTAGTGTCTAATGCCAAGTGTCATTTTTCATTATCACATGTGTTGGCTATGTGTCATTTAACCACCTATGCATAGTGTGTCATTTCCTATTTGCCAAAATTCCCTATAAATAAATGGTCATTTGTGGATTTTATAGAGATATATACATTGGTTGAAACTCCACCAATTTTGGAGAAAGTGGACATTTTTGACGTAATTTTCTATTTTTTATTATTTTATTTATTAATTATAATTTTATTTTATTTGTTTATATTTTTTTACTATTATATTTATTAATATTCGTGTTTCCGTTGTGCATCGTTTTTTCTTGCAAATTTACAACACGTTATCAGTTTTTCCCTCTTTGTGATAATTAATAAATTAAATATTGCTTTATATATTTGATATATATTAAATTTATAATATAAATATAATATTTTGTAATATTGTTACTATAGAAAATATTACAAAATTAGAATTTATAGCATTTGATATTAAGGGTAATAATTATTTGTCATTAGTGCTTAAACCCAAAATACACTTGGATACCATAAAAATATGATTATCAGAAAATATATATATATTTTTTCCAAAAACTCGTCGTAAATGGATGGGCTAGAGGCTCCAAAATTTTAAATCAATATATTAGAGAAGACATTTTTTTACATTTCGGATATGCTTCTGCAATAGTAATATCGAGAGAAATATTTTGCATTCATCTGATGTCTTCTTGTGGCTAAATAAAATAACGAATTATGGACTAAAAAAAATATATGAATCTCAGCCAACCAGAGCAACAACATTCCCTGAAGTGAATGTTGTAAATTTTAAATTGTGGATGAAAAGAATTGTAGATGAAAAGTCATGAATCTCGACTAGCTGGAACAACAACATTCCCTGAAGTGAATACTATGAATTTTAATAATCGTGGCTGAGATCGTGGTCATGGTCGAGGTCGTGACCGTGACAGAAGAAGACATAATTATTATTTTAGTGGTGATCGTTCTAATCATTCAAATTTCAAAAGAACCGTAGAAAATTATGATTATAAAGGAAAAGCTCCATAAGATAAGAATTCAAAAAATGTTGAAAATAAATGATTCTGATGCGGAATGATTGGGCATTGGTCACGTACTTGTCGTACGTCAAAACACTTAATTGATTTCTATTAAGTCTCCTTGAAAGAAAAAGAGAAAAATGTGGAAGCAAATTTTGCATACCAAGATAATGACATATTTGACCCATCCCATATGAAAAATTTGAATATGGTGGACTTCTTTGAATCTCCTGAAGAGAAAATCAGCAGAATTGATGGAACATCAAGTGGTTCCTTTGACTTTAAAAATATCTAGATTTAATGTTGTTTTTTTTTTCTTTTTCATCTCCATGTTTTTTTCTTCTTTTATAATCTTTGTATATTCCAAATGTTGTTTGTCTTATTGTAATTATTTTCTTTTTAATGATGAAACCTAGATCATTTTTATATATTGGGTGACTAAAAAATGAGTAAAGAAGAACTATGTTTGGCGAACAGTGCAACTACACATGCAATACTTACAAGTAGAAAATATTTTTCCAAATTGACAATGCTGGAAGCAAAGTTAATATAATATCAGGTTCTGCAAACCTGATTGAAAGATTTGGAAAAACAAATATTATTTTGCCTAGAGGAACAAAATTTACAATTGACAATGTATTGTTCTCTAGTCAATCAAAGAGAAATCTACTTGGTTTTAAAGATATACGTTGCAATGGTTATCCTATTGAGACTGATAGTAAGAATAATGTGGAATATCTATATATCATATCCACTATCTCAAATAAAAAACGTATATTGGAAGAGTTGTCTGCTTTATCTTCTGGATTGTATTATACTCATATACGAGTAATTAAAACATATGCAACAATGAATCTGAAGTTCATGAATCCAAACATATTTACAATTTGGCATGACCAATTGGGTCATCCAGGATCTATTGAGGAGAATTATTGATAATTCAAATGGACACCTATTGAAGAGCTAGAAGATTCTTGTATCTAATGAATTATCGTGTGATGCTTGCTCTCAAGAAAAATTGATAATTAGACCATCACCAGCTAAAGTAAGGATTGAATCACCTGCATTTTTAGAACAAATTCATGGTGATAATGTAGACTTATTAACCCACCAAGTGAACAATTTAGATATTTCATGGTATTAATAGATGCATCCAGCAGATGGTCACACATGTGCTTATTATCAAGTCGAAATCTTGCATTTGTAAGATCACTTACTCAAATATTTAGGTTAAGAGAAAAATTTACTGATTATACAATCATGACCATTCGTCTTGATAATGCTAGTGAATTTACATCCCAAACTTTTGATAATTATTGTTTGTCAATTGAGATAAGTGTTGAACATCCTGTAGTTCATGTTCATACACAAAATGGTTTAGTAGAATCATTTATAAAACGTTTGCAATTAAGTGCAAGACCATTACTTATGAGAGCTAAGCTTCCTTTATCTGTATGGGGACTAGTGCGCATGCGCGTTAAACAATACGCGAGCATCCCATCGTCTACACGACCCGATACTCATTGATCGCTTGCCCCATCGTTTATATGACCCGATCAACCCTTGACCGTCTTCTTCCTCGAAGAACAGCAACCCTTGCTTCGATCTTTTTCACGAATGACTCAATACTCAAACTGACTTTGAATTACAGACTCGATAACGACTAATAATGCTAAAAAACACATAGGGCCTTTACAATCAACCGAAAATATAAAAGAATTAAATCAAACCGAGGCTAACATTCCAGAAAACTCCATTAATCTGCACATCCACAACAATTAACAATTAAACAGAGCAGATATGCACCCACCAAGAATGTATATGCAATTTGTTGCATCAATGAAGTTAGAATATCAGAACCTGACTCTGATACCAATTGAAGGAACTCTTAACGAAGAGAATCCATGAGCGCATTCGGATCTTTCTGATTTCATTGTGACCAAAATACCGCACACACATTCTAACAGATAGTTATGAAATTGAACACTAATTAATGGCATGCTTTGATAAATAAAATACAAGGGATTGAGTTCACATACCAATTGAAGACCCTCTTCAATTTCGAACTCAACGCAGCGGAAACAACCTCTACTTTCTTTATCGCCCAGCAAAATAGTCGGCTATGGCAGTATGATCGTCTACACGAACGACATGAGCAAGTAGGAGTGGAGACGACACCACCACTTAGAACCCTTGTTATTCTCGGGGTGAGAATCCAAAGCGTGATCTTTGTTGAATTTGGTAGAGGTAGGAGGAATGGGCTGATCGTGTAGACGATAAGCAAGTGGGAGAAGACTATCATATAACATATGCTTATCGTTTTGAGAAAGCTATACGATCGTGTAGGTTTTACTAAGCGATCTTCTAGTAATAGATAAACGATCGTTTAGAAAACACGACACACTAGGTGATCATTTAAAAAACCTAAGTGATCGTTTAAGCGATGAAGCTCCATCGTAAAGGCTCTCAGCTAAGTGATCAAAATGTTTTCACACCTTTTGCGATTTTTACGAACTCTTTGCCAAATGAAACGAATTTTCATTTTATTCTTCGGTTACAATAACCGAATACTGAATTCCCCACTAATGCACGACCGAGGAGAATATTTCGGCCAATTATCACATAATTAACTAATTTAATTAATAAATGAATATAATCATACTATATTCTTACCCTATAGTTTGATATCATATATCTACTATAGTAATTTCTTCTCCACTTGATATAAATCATTCTATATCTAATTTCCTCCAAAATAATGTATCTCATACATTTAGCCAATTATATAATATATAATTAACTAGTTCAATTATATGATATATAATCGAACCCCCTCTTGTCAATTTGAACATTTCAAACTGACCCAAAAACTGATTCTCGACTTCATCCAAGCTACCTAGGGGACCTTATGGACCTTTGGCTAGAAGCTCCAATGGTACGTGAATAACTGACTAAACTCTTTAGCCACGAGATCCACCATCCGTTAACTGCCAGACATTTCACTAAAGAACAATAGTTGAACTCTTACCACAGATATATTTCTATGTCCATCAGATATAACCAATCATGAGTACAATGACCCTTCATAGATGGTCGTAAGTACAACTGAGCCAATTTATCATTTTGTCCCTATAGTTACCTCCCACTTCTTAAGTACCACTAATTCCTCTAATGAATAATACAACATAGTCCAACTATGTGTGAACACCTCTCGGAAAAAAAAAGGTGTATGGTGCCACATCGTTCAAGCCCTAGAATTAGCCCTTAAGGAAGCTATCTATCTACTTGCCTCTACCTCGGGGAAGGAGTGACTTCCATTTTGTGTAGCTGAGTTTCCAGCTCCTAAATCTGACGAATCTCCAAAATGGTAGATTTGAATTGGCGACCTGGCCACTAACACCAATACAAATCAAAGGACCGCCTTTAATGGTAGGAGTTCCCAACTCACTAAGGATTGAGGTCATGTTACCTATGGCCATCCTAGTGAATTGAAGTCTCTATCATGAATGGTGTTATATAACGAGATGTGTGGTCAGGTCTTATATAAACTCTTTGTATAGGACGCCCATGCTCGTATTCCCCTACACGAATGATCAGGATCAGACCATTTGTGACAAGTCACAACACTTGTTACCATTCCACAAAGAGGGCTGCATCTATAGCGTTACCAGGATAAGGTTTTCCTTCTATATCCATGTACTACAGACCATTTTGGTTATCACTCAAGACATGATCCACTTGTATGTCACCACATACATGCTTGAATTACATACAGATAACCATGGATTTTATGTTTATTGGTTTGTGGTAAAGCAAATAAAACATACAACTGAGCAAAATCAAGATGTGAAGTAAAATATCATAAATTATACAACACAAACATTCGTACAAACTGTTTACAAACTACAGGACACGAGATTTTAAGGCATCAATCCCAACAGTTCATACAAAAAATGGTTTAGCAGAATCATTTATAAAATGTTTGCAATTAATTGCAAGACCATTACTTATGAGAGCTAAACTTTCTTCATCTGTATGGAGACATGCTATCTTGCATGCAACATCACTTGTACGCATTAGGCTAGTAGCATATCATAAGTACTCGCCATTACAATTAGCTTATGGTCATGAGCCAAATATTTCCCATATTGGAATTTTTGGATGTGCAGTATATGTTTCAATTGCTTCACCACAATGCACTAAGATGGGTCCTCAAATGAGGTTAGGAATATATGTTGGATATGATTCCACATCAATTATCAAATATCTTGAACCCCTGACGGATGATGTATTTACTGCACGATTTGCAGATTGTCATTTTAATGAGACAAATTTTTCAACATTAAGGGGAGGAATTAAGAAGTTGGAAAAAGAAATTACATGGAATGCATCGTTATTGTCTCATTTAGATCCCTGTACAGATCAATGTGAACTTGAAGTTCAGAAAATAATTCATTTGTAAAATATAGCAAATCAATTACTAGATGCATTTATAGATGCAAAGAAAGTAACTAAGTCACATATACCAGCTGCAAATGTTCCATAAAAAATTGATATTCCAACACAAAAATTGTCACTAATGAGTATGGAACACGTCAGAAGCGTGGTTGACCAGTGAGTTCCAAAGATAAAAATTCTCGAAAATGAAAAATAATTAATAGTGAAAAAGACTTGGTTGAGAATGTAAATACCCATAAAAAAAAATCCTCAACATGACTTGTGAGGAAGATGAAATACCTAAAGATAATAATGAGATTTCAATAAACTATGTCATGACAGGAAAAAGATGAAATCGAACTAATGTAATTATTGACAACATTTTTGCGTATAATGTTGCTCTTGATATTATATCTGAAAATGAGGATCCTAAACCAAAATCTGTTGAAGAATGTCGATATAGAAAAGATTGACTTTAGTGGAAAGAAGCAATTGAGGCAGAATTAAACTCACTTTCAAAATGTCGGGTTTTTGGACCTATGGTCCAAACACCAGAAGGTGTTAAACCTATGGGATACAAATGGGTATTTGTGAGGAAAAGATAAAAATAATGAGGTCATAAGATATAAATCAAGATTAAGTGCACATGGTTTTTCACAAAGACCTGGTATTAATTTTGAGGAGATGTATTCTCCAGTGGTGGATGCAATTACATTAAGATATTTAATTGGCCTGACTTTGTATAAAAGTCTGAATATGCATCTTATGGATGTAGTCACAATATATTTATATGGATCTCTTGATAATAATATTTATATGAGAATCCTAGAAGGATTTAAGGTACCTGAAACAGATAAATCAAATTCTTCGGAATTGTATTATATAAAGTTACAAAAATCGCTATATGGATTGAAACAATCAGGACGAATGTGGTACAATCGCCTGAGTGGATATTTATTGAAAGAAGGATATCAAAACAATCCAATATGTCCTTGTGTTTTTATAAATAAATCACAGTAAGGATTTGCTATTATAACTGTATATATTGATGCTTTACATATAATTGGAACTCTTGAAGAGCTTGCAAAGACAATAGAATATCTTAAGAAAAAAATTAGAGATGAAAGATCTCGGAAAGACAAAATTTTGTCTGGTTTGCAAATTGAGCATTTAGCAGATGAGATATTTGTTGATCAGTCATCTTATATAGGAACAATTTTGAAAAGATTTTATATGAACAAAACACATCCATTGAATATTCCAATGGAAGTTCGTTAACTAGATGTGAAGAAAGATATATTTTGACCTCGAGATAATAATGAAGAACTTCTTTGTCCTGAAGTAGCATATCTTAGTGCAATTTATGCACTTATGTATCTTGCTAATAATACAAGACCAGATTTTGCATTTTCAGTAAATTTATTAGCAAGATATAGTTCTTCTCCAACAAAAAGTTATTGGAGCGGAGTTAAACATATACTCTGTTATCTTTGAGGAACGATCAATATGAGTTTGTTTTATTTAAATAAGTCAAATTTTGATCTAGTTGGTTTTGCATATTCTGGATATTTATCTGATCCACACAAAGTTAGATTTCAAATAGGTTATCTATTCACATATGGAGGAACTGTTGTATCGTGGCGGCCAGTGAAATAGACCATAATAACCACTTCCTTAAATCATGCCGAGATTCTTGCAATTGACGAAGCTAGTAAAGAATGTGAATGGCTAAGATCAATGACTCAACACATTCGTGAAACATGTGGTTTATCTTTTAGTAAAACTCTTCCGACGATATTATACGAAGATAACACAACATGCATATCACAAATCAAAGGAAGATATATTAAAGGAGATAGAACAAAACATATTTCACCGAAGCTTTTCTACACTCATGATCTTGAAGAAAATGACGACATCATTGTACAATAAATTTGTTTGAAAGATAAACGGACAAACTTATTTACAAAAGCATTATCTACCATAACCTTTGAAAAATTGGTACACAACGTTGGAATGCGACGACTCAAAGATCTTAAGTGATGTTTTCATGAGGGAGAACAAATATATGCTTTTAAAAGTATAAATTATATAAATATGTACTCTTTTTATTTCACTAGGATTTTTTTCCCATGTGGTTTATTCCCAATAAGGTTTTAATGAGGCATATTTCATATATATAATGGGCATATGAGGGGGAGTATTATAAATATTATATAATAATAATAGATGCCCATTAGTGCCATGCTTAGTGTCCAATGCCAAGTGTCATTTTCTCATTATCACATATGTTGGCTATGTGTCATTTAATCACCTATGCATGGTGTCCAAGTGTGCCACTTTCTATTTGCCAAAATTCCTTATAAACAAGTGGATATTTGTGGATTTTGTAGAGATATATCATTGGTTGAAACTCCACCAATTTTGGAGAAAGTGGAGATTTTTGAAGAAATTTCCTATTTCCTATTATTTTATTTATTTATCATTATTTTATTTTATTTATTTATATATTTATTAATATTCGTGTTCCTGTTGTGCCTCGTTTTTCCCGCAAATTAAAAACAGAAGTTAATTAGACATTTGTGATTAATTTTTTTTATTAGGTATGTTTGTTTTATTCAATATGCTAGCCAGAAAAAGATCCATGTTTAAAAGAGTGCCATTACCAGGGATTGAACCTGGGTCAATCGCATGAAGACTTAAATACTTACCACTATACTACAACATGGTGCAAGAATGAGGATCAACTTTCTAATAGTGACCAACCTAACTTAGTACTATCCTGGAGTCTTTTTTAAACTTTTTCATTTCATATTTCAACTCGAATTGAAGCCACAACCATATTGATGATTCAGTATTAACTATTGATTATAATGCATACTTTGTCAAAATTTTACGATAAAATTATATATATTGCATAGTGATTATCCTTCTCGACGTTGTGTGAGAACTCTCTCTTATACAATCTAGATGTTGTGCTTGGATACACCAAATCTAATAACATTCTATATGTGTTTTTTATGTCCTTTATTCAAGCTAGCACTTTTATTTTTATGCATAATATTGTTTGTTATGTAGAGAGAACAAGTGAGTTGATACCATAATTTGGAGAACTTTAGAAAAATTCAGATCAAAATGAAGTTAATTGAACCTAAATCGAGTAACCAAGTCAAGAAAATTGAAAGTTCCAACCATATATAAGACTTGAAAAGGCAATGTCTCAACATTACATTAGGGATCTCAATATCATTGCAGGGTGCCAAAGAACCAGAAGAACCAAAGCGACAATATTTCGACCTCTTAAGTAAAAGCAAAATTTTTGTGTGTGTCTAAATATGTGAATTTTAGAAAAATATAGAGTAGCATCAAACATTGTGTGTCCTTAACATCTCAACGTTGTAATGATTTTTGTCTATAAATCTATCTTTTTACATCTAATTTGAAGACATCGATAATTCAATTGCCTTTTAGACAGTTTAGGTAGGATAGATTTAAAAGTTTTTCCTCTCCTTTTAACTTACTCTCTTCTCCAATTTTTTTGGGCTACATTATTTACTTTATGTGAAAGTCAGAATTGGTTTCAAGTATTATTATCACTTTCTTCCGAATATAAAATAATTAATAAGAATCTATAAGACTAATAGTTTAAGCAAGAATTCTCCTTTTACACCTATTTTTGGGCAGTCTCTTGCTTTTTTTACAAATAAGTGTATCATATTATTGCTATGACCTTATTGTATAACATGAATAGAAGTTCAATGCGAAGGCGTTAGAATTCCCACAGTGGAAGCGGTGTCTCGAATTTCATTTTACAAACTCAATAAAACAGAGAAAGATGGAAACAAAAGCTAATGATTATAGAGCATGCTTTTCTACTGAATTTACAGAGAAGATAAGGAAATGAAAACTAAATCCTCGAAGAACCAATTCTTCATGTTTCCAACCTACAACAAAATCACGAACCTCTCCCGTTCACAGTAACCCAAGATCTCCTCATGAACGGAATAATCACAAACACAACAACCTCCTCTTGGACACCACCACAATGGAAATCGTGTTATTCTCAAGATAGAATCATAGAGAGTTGTGAGCTTCTGGTTTAATTTTGGTGAAAAAGAAGAGTAGAGAACTTGAGAGAATTATTGCAAAGGAATTAGATGAAGATGAGATTCTCTGTGAAATTTTTTACGTTCTAATTAAATTAAAACTCTCTATCCAATTAAAACTTACTTGAAATTAACTTCCTTAGGAAATATTGGAAAGACATGGATTAATATATATTAACTAATTTGATGTATATTAAAATTAAACCATATATTATATGTTACCTGTAGTTTATATCCTCTCATATAACCTATAGTATTAATATGAATCATATTCATATTAATTTTAACATATAGATTATATATGAACCACATTCATATAACTAATATATGAATCATATTCAAACATTTATTTCTCTCATTAAACTTATAATCACATACATTATATTAATTGTATCTCATACAATTAATTTCCTTTAATTAATTTGAATAATTCAAATTAATCCAAAATTAATTTAATTCTCATTAATCTTTATTGAGCTAACAAGGGAACCTTAAGAACCTACAGATTAAAGCTCCAATGATATGAGATTAATTAATTAAACTCTTTAATTAAATTAATCAACCTTCATTAAGTGCCGGTCACTTTACTAAAGACCGATAATTACACTTTTCACACCGTAGATATATTTCTGTTTCCACTGAATAAAACCAATCAATAGTGCATTGACCCTTCACAAATTGCTCATAAGTATAGTTAGATCAAAATTATCGTTTTACTTCTGTACTTACATTTAACTCCTTAAGTACCACTGATCCATCTAATGAACAATTAATCATAGTCTAACTATAACCGAATCTCTCTCGGGTCAAGAGAGGGTGTAACGCCACATTATTCAAGACCCAAAATTAGCCCTTAAGAGAAAAATTTATCTACTTAACCTAATAATGGTAAGGAGTAAATTTCTTCTTATGTAGCTGTGTTCCCAGATCCCCAATTAGACGAATCCCCAAAATGATAGACATATTGAGTCGGCGAATCTGGTCACTCTCATCCATGCAGATCATGAAGGGATTGAATAAAAAAGCAGAAACGATTAAATGAATTGTCTTTGAATTGGGATTGGAAAAATCAAAATAAATTTTATAGAAACAAAAATAGGCCAAGCATATTGATTTTTCAGTCCAGAAAAATAAAAGATGAAGAATGTTACCTTTGAAGAACCAATAAATCTTGATGCAATTCTCTCCAAGGTCACAATCAATGCTACTGTAAAAATCCAAGAATTGTTCCACTTGTGTGAACACCATCAATCGGAGTCCTCGTTATTCTCAGGATACAAGGAAAAGAAGTGTGTGATTCAAGAAAATTTTGGCAGAGGTAATTTTCTCTAGTATTCTTGTGAGAAAGTAAGAGCAATTTTTTTTTTTTCTAGAGAGATCTCTGTCATTTTGTGTTTTATGCAGAGGAGGAAGAGGAGGGAGTTACATTAACTCCCCCTCCCCAGTGTTTGTTGAAATAACTCATCTAATGGGGAGTTATTTATTTATTTATATTATATATAAAAAATAATATTAAATAATATTAATATAATGTTTATAATATGGTTAACTAACCATGATAACCATATTACATGCATTTATAATCATATTATAATGCAATCTCCTCTTTTAATCTATAGTTTTAATTTAAGTTAAATTCATATTAAATTTTAGTATGTAGTCTAAAACCTATTTAAAATATTTGAATATTATTCAAGTATTCTTTGCTTACATAGTTTTAGTTATAACTCATAATTATAATTAACTATATATTATAATGTATCAATATATATTATACATTATATTAATCATATTAATATAATTAATTACTTAAATTTCTATAAATAACGTGAATAATTCAAATTATTCCAAAAATGATTATTCCTTGTTTTTATCCTTAGTGGGCTAACAAGGGGACCTATTGGACCTACAGATTAGAAGCTCTAATGATATGAGATTAACCAATTAAACTCTTATTGTAATTGGATTAATCAACATTCAATTAATTGTCAATCACTTCACTAAAGTCTGAAAGCTGCACTATTCGTAGAGTAGATATATTTCTATGTTCATTTGATATAACCGATAAACAGTAAGTTGACCTTTCACAAATTACTCGTAACTTTAGCTGGGTGAAAATTCTTGTTTTACTCCTATAGTTACATCAAACTCCTTAAATGCTATTAATTCTATTAATGAACAAACAATTTATAGTCCAACTATAAACTAACCTCT
Source organism: Benincasa hispida (assembly GCF_027475165.1). Classification (NCBI taxonomy): domain Eukaryota; kingdom Viridiplantae; phylum Streptophyta; class Magnoliopsida; order Cucurbitales; family Cucurbitaceae; genus Benincasa; species Benincasa hispida. The sequence continues at coordinate 44,282,154 of NC_143488.1, forward strand.
TTCAAGCCAATGATAGTGTGAGACCTTATTGTTCAAAACCTAAAATCAGCTATTATAGGAGCAGTTTATCTACTTTACCTTTCTATGAGAATGAGTAAATTTCATCTTGTGCAATTGTGTTCTCAGCTCCATACTTGGAGAAAAATGGTAGGCATATTTAGTCGGCGAAGCAGGTCACTCTCACCATACAAATCAAAGGTTTGCCCTCACAGACTGGAGTTCACAACTCACTCATGATTAAGGTCAAGTTACCTATGGTCATCCTAGTGAAAAATTAGTTTCTTCAAGTAACAGTGTTAGACTGAGAAACTAATCATTTGGTAGTACGGTCTTATATAAACTCTTTTCTCAACCTCTTGAGGTGTCTTAGGACATTGTTTTTTAGACAAGACAATTCCATGCCTGAAAGGTGATATACCTCTCTTGGAATTCTGCATTGAGTATTTGACAAACATCTCATCAATGTACGATGCCTGAGAAAAAGCTAGCATTTTGTTCTTACGATCCCTGAAGATCTAGATCCATAGAACAAATTGCGCCTCTCCCAAAACTTTCATTTGAAATTTGGCCACTAACCACTGTTAACATCTATTAGTAAGCCTACATCATTCCCAATGAGTAGAATGCCGTCTACACACAACACTAAGAAAGTTACTAAATTGTTGATGATTTTCTTATAGACACAAGGCTCATTAACATTCTGGTCAAAGCCATAAGATTTGATCATAGTATCAAACCTTATATTTCAAGACCAAGAAGTATGTTTCAATCCATAAATGGACCAATTAAGCTTGCAAACCATTTGCTCTTGACCTTGGAAAATCAATCCTTCTAGTTGTTGCATCTAAATGGTCTCCTCAAGATTACCATTTAGAAAAGTAGTCTTGACGTCCATTTGCCAAATCTTATAGTCATAATATGAGATAATGGATAGGATAATGTAGATAGATTCTAACATGGAAACAAGTGAGAAAGTTTCTTCATAGTCCATTCCCTTAACCTAAATATAATCCTTTGCCACCAATCTAGCCTTAAAGATTTGTACCTTACCATCAACACTCATTTTTCTCTTGTAGATCCACTTGTAACTTATAGATTTTACCCTATTAGGTTGCTCTACAAGATCCAGACTGAATTGAAGTACATAAAATCCATTTCGAGATCCATAGCTTTGACCCATTCATCTTTGTCTACATCATCCATTTCCTATTTATCAGATAATGGTTCCTCAACATCACCATCGTTATGATGGTCAGAGCTTCTATTAAACCCATATAATGGATAGGTGGGTTTGGAACCCTCTCACTACGTCAAGACTCCCTCAACAGTTGAGGTGGATGTGCTTGACTAAATGAACCGACATCAACAACTCTTATTGATGTTTCACTAGTTTCGTTGGAAAGCTCACTTGATGTTTCAAATTCACAATCTTATAATAATTGAAGAGATAAATTAAAGAAAAAGTAGTTGTATACAACTATGATACATGAGTTCTAAAAGTTTTGGCCAATATTCCACAAGAAATTACAAAAGGGATGCAAAATATATCTTACAAAGTCATGGAATTCAACTGAATATTAGGACTAAATTCTATAATAAGCTAGTCTTAACAGGGCCTTGGCCAAGGTTGAGCATGATTTATGCTTTTGATCTCCCCTAGGCTTATTTTTTGTCCTGGGGTGCTCTTTTTGATCTGATTGTTGTCCCTTTTCTATCCAATTGCCTCTTATCTTTGTTAAATGTTGATTATGTCATTTAGTCTATTTACTCTCTTAAAATATTTTTCAAATTATAAATAGGTTCCTAGGAGAAGTTATTAACACATTGTATAGACTTGTAGAGTAAATAGAAACCAAAATGCATTATACAATGTTAGGTTAAGATAATTTGAACATAATTTAGTAGATATAAAACATTAAATAGTTTATTCTCTGCACTATAGAGCCCACACTAGCTGCTAATCTCTGCACTATCCTGTCAAAAACAGATGAGAATCTGCCTTGCCTGGGGGTACTAGACTCTCCCTCAGACATCATTTCCTGACCTACTGGATTATTCACCTTCTTTTTGCCACTCGGTGGATTCTCTCCAATTTCCAGGCCCCTATTGGTAGGGTAAGTATTCCTGCCACCTGTCTGCTTACTTGGTCTGCCACGTTGCCTTGGCATTTCACCTAAATCAATGTACATATGTTAGGGACTCACACTTAGAGACTTAGACTAATGCATGAACTTCCCCTCTCATTCCCAAAATCTTATGCTATAATACCAACTTGTCAAACCCATTCCCAGATTACCCTTTTATTCTGGAAGAGGATAAGACTGTGGTAGTTACTAGCCTTACTACAATCACCCACCACCTAAGCCTTCTAATCTAAATACCAACCTGCTTAAAACATTAGTAATATACGCATACAACAAACCTCCCTTAAGGTTCTACAAAGTTTACATAAATACATGCATACAGCCACGATATTACATTTACAGAAAAATATTCACAGATGGCCCAAACATTCCTAAAGAAGTCCTAGTCCCTCTCAAAACATGTGTACACAAACAGATCATCAACCTAAGTCTTCTTAATAAGCCGAGTCTTTCAGTGGAAAGCAGTAACAGGAATCAACCTTGAGGAAACTGATCGCTACCTAATAAGCTGAGTTTCCGTGAGCTTAAAGTCCAGTGAGTGACTATAACATCGTATAACATTATGCATTACATTACTATAAACATGTAAATATATTAGTGAGTGTTTCAAGCAATTGTCTCTAAATGTAGCTTTACACCATTCTTAGATATCATCAAACATCATTATTCCCTAGTTGAGAACGAGCCTAAATGACCTAGCTCCCAACGTTTATTACCGACCAAGCGACCTATATTTTGGCCTCTCATTCAGAACTGCCTACGTGCACGTAGCCATACTAAGCTCCCTACGTGCACGAGACCTATATTTTGAACTCCCTAGTTGAGAACGTGCACGTGTTAAATCTGTCCTTCAGTATCGAGCTACTAAGATACCTTCTCAAATGTCCTTCAGTATCAAGTTGGTAGGTACCTTCTCAAATGTCCTTCGGTACCGGGGTATTTTGTATCATTAAGTTAAGTTCTGTTGCCTACCATCTACACAAGAACTCATTCTCTCATAGCCTTCCTCTAGAAAGCATATTTAACACTAGAACTTAACTGTTGAAATGACTACATGACATACCTTGGCCTGTGCTACACATATACAAGCCGTGGAACACGCATTAAGTTATTCTTCATCTATTTGTTGTTTGAGGAAGTATAAATTCATCACTAATGTCATTGTAACTTACTTGATCTTATATGCGTAGGTACTGAAGACATTAATTCACTTAGTCACTCACCGCTCGTCAAGCTCTTAATGGTTTATACACCTCTCTTAGCTCTTCTTGGCCTGAAAGGACATAATTCCCGGTTAAACTACTTAGAATTCTTAGTAAAATACCTCAATTAATTCATTTATTAAAGGAACTTTCATCAACACAGATAGTTTTACTGGCGAGATCCCCCTGAACGAGGTCGGCGAGATCCTCTAGAGCGATACCAGCGAGATCCTCTAGAGCGAGATCAACCTTTTCCTGGAAAATTTTCATTCTAGCGATACTCAGCCTAATTTCTAGCGAGATTTCTTTCTAGAGCGAGATTGACGAGATTCTCTAAAGCGAAATCAACGAGATTTCTCTATAAGCGAGATCCTCATTCCCATATCTCGCTATAACTCCCACGGTGAACTGGTTGTTTGTTCAACCCAAGCAGCTATCTGCTTATGCACCGATTCCTTGTTACAACTTTAAAAATTCATAACTCGAAATCCAAAGCTCTTTTCAAGAAACTTCCTTCTACAAACTTGTTTAGAATTGAGTTAACTTACCTTAAAATTTCAACCAAGAATTCCTTCTAGTTTGGCCTGGAACTTCCAGTCTTTACCTCGAGCCCTGCTTAGCCCAAGATTCTGCCTCCTCTGTTTTTTCTTCACTTCTTATTCTTCTCTTGTGCAAACTTCCTCCGGTAAGACAACCTCGCAAACTAGCTTCTCTCAGTTTTCGAATGGCACTGATTTTACTAAAATTTGCTCATATCAATTGCTGAAACCATGCTTTTGAAGTTCCTCTTCCAAAAACTTCCCACCGCCTCCAGAGTTCAAGGATTAACTGCCACGTCACCCCTCATTTACTATGTTTTTCCTTTCCTTCCATCATAACTCCTACAGACAAATATGAATTGCTACTTAATAAATATATAATATGACATTCTGTTGGCTAAACATGCTTATCTAGGAAACCTAGAGTTCAGGGTTTACAATCATTCCCCCCCTTAAAAGAAATTTTGTCCTTGAAATTTACCTAATATGTCATTTGAAAAGTTGAGGATATCTCTTCCTTATTTGCTTTTCAGGTTCCTAGGTAGCTTCCTCGATTCCATGATTACGCCAAAGCACCTTCACCAAAGGAATTGTCTTATTTCTAAGTACCTGGTCTTTCTTTTCCAAAATCTCGATGGCCTCTTCCTCGTAAGATAAATCTTCTTTGAGCTGTACTGGTTGTGTTGCTAGTATGTGCATAGGATAAGCCACGTATTTCCTTAGCATTGACACATGAAATACGTCGTGAATTCGAACTAGCTCCATCGACAACTGCAACCTATAAGCTGCTGGACCAACCCGTTCCACAATTTCATATGGTCCGGTGTATCGTGGACTTAACTTCCCTTTTCTCCCAAACCGGAGAATTCCTTTCCATGGGGATAGCCGGAGAAATACCCGTTCTTCGACTTCAAATTCTAGTTCTCTTCTTCGCTTATCAGCGTAGCTCTTCTGTCTATCGTGAGCTGCCTTAATATTATCCCTGATAAGTTTCACATTCTCTGTTGTTTGTTGAACTAATTCTGGACCCAATAATTGTCGTTCTCCAACTTTGTTCCCACATACTGAGGTCCTGCAAGGTCGGCCGTATAATGCTTCATAGGGAGCCATTTCGATACTAGAATGGTAGCTATTGTTGTAGGCAAATTCAATCAACGATAAGTGTGTATCCCAACTTCTTTTGAATTGTAGTACATAAGCTCTTAACATATCTTCGAGTGTCTGTATAGTTCTTTCCGGCTGTCCATCTGTTTGCTGATGAAAAGCCCTACTAAAATGCAATTTAGTGCCCATAGCCTTTTGTAAACTAGGCCAAAATTTTGAAGTAAACCTCGAGTCCCGATCCGACACTATCGACACTGGGGCTTCATATTGACTGATTATCCTATCCACATAAATCTTAGCTAGACGGTCTAGTGTAAAAGTAACTTTTACTGGTATGAACTTGGCCGTCTTGGTTAGTCTATTGACTATTACCCAAATGCCATCAAATCCAGAGGGTGTTTTAGGCAATCCAAATAGAAAGTCCATTGACTCATGCTCCCATTTCCACTCAGGCACTGGAAGTAGATTGAGTAATCCTGCTGGTCTTTGTCTCTCAGGTTTTACTTGTTGACAGACTATACATCGGTCCACATATTCTGCTATGTCTCTCTTCATCCCAGGCCACCAGTAAGATTTCTTCAAAGTTTTATACATCTTGGTGCTACCTGGATGCATGGCATAAGCGGAACTATGTGCTTCCTCTAGAATGGCTTATTTAAGCTGTAGGTTGTTAGGCACACACATTCTCCCCTCCTTTTCTAGTACACTGTCTGTTCCCAGTTGAAGTCAACCCTGATGCCCTTACTTACATCATCAGCAATCTTCTGAAAATCAGGGTCTTCTAACTGATCATGCTTAAGGTTTTCTACTAAGGTCGACCTTATCTGAAAAGTAGCTATCATTCCTCCTGACGATTCCACTGATAAGGCGGTTCTTGAATTCCTGAACTCCTGCAATAACATTCCTCTTATTGGCCCAATAATGGCCTTGGGTCTCGAGGATTTCCTACTTAGTGCATCTGCCACAACATTAACTTTACCAGGGTGGTACTCGATGGAACAGTCGTAATCTTTAATCAATTCAATCCATCTTCATTGTCTTAAATTCAACTCTTTTTTATCAAAGATATATTTTAAGCTTTTGTGATCTGTAAATATTCTGCAACGCTCTCTGAACAGGTATTGTCTCCACAACTTCAGAGCCAAAACAACTGCTGCCAACTCCAGATTATGTGTAGGATAGATGCTCTCGTATTTCTTAAGTTGACGAGAGGCAAATGCAACCATCTTCCTATCCTGCATTAGTACACATCCCAATCCTTGTCGGGATGCGTCACAATAAATCTCAAATTCTTTACCTGGAACAGGCAAAGTAAGCACCGGTGCTGATACTAATCTCTGTTTCAGCTTCTGAAAACTATGCTCACACTTCAACGACCATTCAAACCTCATATATTTCTTGGTCAGGTTCGTTAATGGAAGGGCTATCTTAGAGAAACCCTCCACAAATCTCCGATAATAACCTATCAAACCCAGGAAACTGTGTATCTCTGAAATAGTCGTGGGTCGATCCCAATTAACTATTGTTTCTGTCTTCTGGGCATCTACACTAATGCCCTCTGCTGAAACAACATGCCCAAGAAATACCACCCAATCTAACCAAAAATGACATTTACTGAATTTAGCATACAACTGTCTCTCATTCAGAACTGCCTACGTGCATGTGGCCATACTAAGTACCGTCATACCTTAGGTACTTCCGCTCAGATACCTTCTCAAATCTGTCCTTCAGTATCGAGCTATTAAGATACCTTCTCAAATGTCCTTCGGTATCAAGTTGGTAGGTACCTTCTCAAATGTCCTTCGGTACCGGGGTATTTTGTATCATTAAGTTAAGTTCTGTTGCCTACCATGTACACAAGAACTCATTCTCTCATAGCCTTCCTCTAGAAAGCATATTTAACACTAGAACTTAACTGTTGAAATGACTACATGACATACCTTGGCCTGTGCTACACATATACAAGCCGTGGAACACGCATTAAGTTATTCTCCATCTATTTGTTGTTTGAGGAAGTATAAATTCATCACTAATGTCATTGTAACTTACTTGATCTTATATGCGTAGGTACTGAAGACATTAATTCACTTAGTCACTCATCGCTCGTCAAGCTCTTAATGGTTTATACGCCTCTCTTAGCTCTTCTTGGCCTGAAAGGACATAATTCCCGGTTAAACTACTTAGAATTCTTAGTAAAATACCTCAATTAATTCATTTATTAAAGGAACTTTCATCAACACAAACAATTTTACTAGCGAGATCCCCTTGAGCGAGGTCAGCGAGATCCTCTAAAGCGATACCAGCGAGATCCTCTAGAGCGAGATCAACCTTTTCCTGGAAAATTTTCATCCTAGTGATACTCACCTTACCTGCGATACTCAGCCCAATTCCTAGCGAGATTTCCTTCTATAGCGAGATTGACGAGATTCTCTAGAGGAAATCAGTGAGATCCTCATCCCCACATCTTGCTATAACTCCCACGATGAACTGGTTGTTTGTTCAACCCAAGCAGCTATCTACTTATGCACTGATTTTTTGTTACAACTTTAAAAATTCATAACTCGAAATCCAGAGCTCTTTTCAAGAAATTTCCTTCTACAAACTTGTTTAAAATTGCGTTACCTTAAAAGAATTCCTTTAAGTTTGACCTGGAACTTCGAATCTTTACCTCGAGCCCTGATTAACCCAAGATTCTGCCTTCTCTGTTCTTTCTTCATTTCTTGTTCTTCTCCTTGTGCAAACTTCCTCTGGCAAGACAACCTCGCAAATTAGCTTCTCTCAATTTTTGAATGGCACTGATTTTACTAAAATTTGCTCATGTCAATTGCCGAAACCATGCTTTTGAAGTTCCTCTTCCAAAAACTTCGCACCGCCTTCAGAGTTCAAGGATTAACTGCCATGTCGCCTCTCATTTAGTATGTTTTTCCTACCCTTCCATCATAACTCCTACAAACAAACATGAATTGCTACTTAATAAATATATAATATGACATCCTTTGGCTAAACTTGCTTATCTAGGAAACCTAGAGTTCGGGGTTTACAGGTCCAATCTCCCGATGCATTAATGAACACTTCGGGAGTTTGGACCAAACACCCGACGACTCACAATAACTCGTTAGGAGATGTGTTTTAAAAACCCAGATCTACAATTCAGTTTACAGTTCTACTTTCTTCTTCTTTTTCTCAAACCCTAGCGGATATCAGAGTCACTGTCACTAAGAGTTTGAATTGTCCATTCGTCTGTAGTCCGTCGTCCGTTCGCTCGTTCGTCCGTCGCCACCCTCTCGGCTTGCTTCTCCATTGACAACGAGGCAAGTTTCATTTTTTTCTCCCACATTGTTCTTTATTTTCTCATTTACTCTTGCGTTTTCCTTTTATCAATTTCATGTGAAATTGATGGGTATTTTTTTATTTAATTGTTTAATCCTTTTGTTTTAGTGTATTTCAATTATGGTGTGTATCTGTGTTATTAGAGCTTGTTTTTTTTTTTTTTTTTTTTTTAATTTATTAGGGTTCTGTGCGTGTTTCTTGTTTTAACTTTAAAGTTTTGTTTGTTTGATTTGATATAAGATTTAAATTTTGACTAACTACTTAGGTAAAACAGATTTATAAAAAGGTGTAAAACAGTAAAGTTTATACTTTTAAGCCTAGTGGCAACGATTTATAAAAGACTCAAACAAATCATAAAAAGAATTGGTCCGTTCTTCAAGTGTCAATGACTTTTTTAAACAACTAACCACAATTCATTGTCTAAATAATACAGGCTATAATTTGTTTTAGATTACAAGTTGCTCAAGAAATGTGTATTTTTAAGGATGAATAAAGAATCGATCAAACTTAGAAATAAGTTATTGGTGGAGTATAGAGAATGTTGTGTTTGATTGAAGTTTATGAAGTTTGAATGTTATAATAATGTGTTCTAATTAATGTGATTGTAGGTAAACTGGTGTTTTGGAGATAGCGTTTGGAGTTGGAGATGCCATCACATTTTCTCCTATGTATTTGTCAAGGCATTTTTGTTTTCTAGACCATTTTGCAAACTTTTCTCTTTTTTATGTAACAATTGTTTATTTGTTTCGTTCTTTATATGAAAACGTTTGATTTGATTAATAATATTATGAATTTTAAGTTATTGAAATCTAAATTTTAAAAAATACAATACAAATAAAACCAAAATAAAATAGGACAGTGAACTATCTCCCGACGGATGGTTGGTCGTTGGGAATTTTCTTTCTACAATTTAGTCTCTAAAAACAACTCTTGACGGTTGTGAATATCGTCGGGAGATCTGGTAAACTCTCAACGATCGCTGATACGTTGTGAGTTTACCAAAACTCTCGACACTACAACAACTAAATTTTACTTATAAAACATCTAGAGCATTTCGATTATGGTGTGTATCTATGTGATGTAGAGCTTGTTTTTGTTTGATTTATGATGGATTTGTGCATGTTTCTTGTTTTAACTTGAAAGTTTTGTTTGTTTGATTTGATAATATTTTTTTTAAGATTTAAAATTTGACTAATTACTTAGGTAAAGCAGATTTATAAAAAGGGGTAAAACAGTAAAGTTTATACTCTTAAGCCTAGTGGCAATGATTTATAAAAGACTCAAACAAATCATAAAAAGAATTGGTCAATTCTTCAAGTGTCAATGACTATTTTAAACAACTAATAACAATTTATTGTCTAAATAATGCAGGTTATAATTTGTTTTGGATTACAAATTGGTTAGGAAATGTTTATTTTTAAAGATGAATAAAGAATTGGTCAAACTTAGAAATAAGTTATCGATGGAGTATAGAGAATGTTGTCTTTGATTGAAGTTTATAAAGTTTGAATGTTATAATAATGTGCTCTAACTAATGTGATTGTAGGGTAAATTGGTGTTTTAGAGATGGCGTTTGGAGTTGTTGGAGATGCGATCACATTTTCTTCTATGTATTTCTTAAGGCATATATGTTTTGTAGACCTACTTGCAAACTTTTCTCTCTTTTCTATAACAATTGTTTGTTTTTTTCGTTCTTTATATGAAAATGTTTGATTTGATTAATAATTTTCTAAATTTTAAGTTATTGAAATCTATTAAAAAAAAGTACAATACAAATAAAATCAAAATAAAATAGGACAGTGAACTATCTCCCGATGGATGATCGGTCGTCAGGAGTTTCCTTTCCACAATTGTGTCTCTGCAGAAACCAACTCTTGACGGTTGTGAATATCGTTGTGGGATTGGAGAAGAGGTGAAAGATTTGAGTTTGATATGACATATTTATTAAGGAAAGGGTTTTGGAATTTAAGAAAAGAAGAAAAGAATATATATGGGTTTTGGAATTTAAGAAAAGGAAAGAAAATAATATTATATATATAATTTATGTGTGTGTGTGGTGGAGAATTAAAAAGAAAAGAAATTTGGAATTTTCAAACCCCCATTTTCTCACTTTCTCTCTGGTTTAGGGGAACTTCGGCTGTCGCACCACCGACGTCCACATCCTTTCCTCTGTCAAGTTGCAACCACACCGCTCCGACCTTTATGTCGCCGGATATGCTCGCCGTTGGTCCTCCTCTCTTCCAGTTGTTGTCCTCTGTAGAACGTCGTCGTGAGGTTCGTGGTTTTGAGATAAGATCTAAATGATTTTCATGGTTTTGTTGAGGATCTTGAATACCCAATAAATAACGTGTTTAATTATCATTTCAATCGTGATTTTGGAGATTGAATTTGAAAGTTTGAAGGAGTTTAAAAGGTCGTTAGCGTGCTGTCAAACAGAGTTAAGATGATTTTGGCAAGATTTTGGTAAGATTTGGGGCTTTGTGACTTGTTCAGTTTGAATATAATTTATATGAATTAAGTTCTTAAGTTTTGTTATTGATTTTAGCATGATTAAAGGTTAAATTTTCTTTTGATTTATGTAATTGAATAATCATTAGACAATAAATTGAATATAGTAGATTATTATACTATAATTGAATAATCATTAGATCATAAATTGAATAAATTGAATATATTAGATTATTATAATGTAAAACTTTATCGATTACAAAAAAAAAAATGAATATACAGTAGATTATTATAAAAAAATTGAATATACAATAAATTATAATAAAAAAATTGAATATACAATAAAATGAATATATAATAAAAAAATCATTTATTATTCAATCCCTAACTATCTGGAGCCCGTCTTAATAACGAAGGACACTTCCTTCGATTATGTCCTAACTGGTTACAAAACCCACATCGTTGTCGAGTAGCTGGTTCTGTCCAATTCATCTCGTTGTGATAACGTGAACTTTTCGGGTGTCAGTTTTTGTTTATCGTTTCGGGTGTCAGTTTCAAATTCAAAAGTTCAACAAAGCAATTGAAGATTTCAAAGGAATAAATCGGAGTTGTCTAAGTTTTTTTTGACAACATTAGTTTAGAGCAATAGACTTACACATGATGGAGGATTCAGATATGGGTGGATAACGACAAATCTATCAGAGTACATAAATGGAATCCTCAAAGGAGCTCGAATGTTGCCTATAAATGCTCTTGCTCCGATAACATTCTTCAAATGCGTGAACTATTTCGAGAAAAGAAGAGCAGAAATAAGGGATGCATTGGAGCATCAAGATAAACCTAGGACCTGTTGATCCTGATGTTTTGTACGACCAATCCATTCATCGATCATATGTTGTATGGCGAGATCGTACTATTGGAGAAATATCTTGCAGACGTCGAGAGGCAGGATTTATTCAGTTGGACTGGCATCTGATCACAGCCTTGGTCGAGAGATGGAGGCCCGAGACGCATACATTCCATATGTCTGTTGGAGAGTGCATTATCACTCTACAAGACATAGAAGTGTTGTTGGAGTTACCTGTTGACGGTGAGCCGGTCACCGGAGTGATGTACGATGACTAGTTAGAAGTTTGTCAACTGTACCTCGGTGCGACCCCACCTGCCGACAAGATTAAAGGATCGAGGTTAAGTTTAATAGGGTTAGGAACACAATTTCGTGAGCTCACAAATGATGCAGACGAGGAAACCGTCATAAGATATGCACGAGCATATATACTACAAATGATGGGTGGAAGTCTGTTTTCAGATAAATCAAGTCATTTTGTTCACTCGATGTTCCTGCCATTGTTAGCTAACCTCCATGATGTGGGGCGGTATTCGTGAGGTGGAGCATGCTTGGCATGGTTGTATAGACAACTATGCAAAGCAACAAGACCTGAGGTTCGAGAGATAGCTGGGCCTCTCATACTTTTGCAACTATGGGCTTGGGAGCGATTTCCAACAATGGCTCCATAGCTACACCATGTTAATGACGCTCAGTTAGTTGGACGAGCCTACGGTTCTCGGTATGTTGTTTTAATTCAATTTAATTTTTATATCACTGATCTAGTTAATTTAAATTCTAAATTATCAATTTAAAAATTTAGGTGGAGAGACAAAATTTGTGTGACTAGGACAACCACACATGTAGTCAACTAGTATAGATACATGTTTGATCTGCTTCAACCTGAACAGGTACATTACACTAAACCTAATTGATTATTTTATTCACATTTTTATTTTATTTGTCTTTAATATTCTCTAATATAATATTTTTTGTTTCAGGTTATTTGGGGGCCGTACAAAATTATTGTGCATACTTTGCCTAATTTTTGTACGAATGGTCAAAACATATGGCGGAAGATGAGTCATCTCATATGTTTTCACATTGGTGAGTGGCATCTTCCTGACAGGGTGATGAGACAATTTGGTTTTCAGCAGGATATCCCATCGCCTTGTAATACTGAACCCGTACTGCATGATATTGACCTAAGGACTGGAGATTGGTCCGAAAAAGTTGCGCATTTGGTAGTGCGATGGCACTATCGTGCAAGGTTTATTGCAGTGGGGATTTCTCTTGAACAGTTTGACATAGATGTCACTCCAGAATATATTCATTGGTATAATAATATCACAAGGCGCTACATCACTCGTCCGGGAGCAACTGTGGGTCATCTGGTAAATGAATGAATATTATCTATTTTTTTTAATTTAAATTTATTTTAAATATTGTCTAATTGTTTTATAATTCTCAGAGATCGAACAACAGTAGACTCCGTGAGGTTGCGAATGATCCGAACCAGGTTCTTGCTATATGTAGTGACAACCAAAGCTATATGGAAGAAATTCATTATATGTACGATATACCTATTGTTCCTCCACCAGCTCCTAGACGTAGAGGACCTGTTCGGAAAGAGGATGAGTTTGATGAGGTTGCACATAATGTGGAAGAGTTGCCCCCTATGACGCAGACGCAGAGTCAAACTGATTATGTTAGTCCGATGATGATGATGCAAGCATTTGGTTCAGGACATTATGACTCAGAGGCTGGTTCTTCGTCTTCATACGTGCATGGACATGGTTGGGGTCGTGGAGAGCATAAAGAATATTTATATTATGAAGCGCCTGCAGAGGTACTAGAGCAACATCAAGAAGAACCCAAGCAACCTCAAGTTCGAAGTCGATGACGACAACCAGCTCGAAATCGACGACGTCCGCCTTGTGGGACACATTGATTTTTGTAATTATTTTTATATAAATGAGATATTTAATTTACATTTTTTTTATTTTTATGAGTTATTATTATTTTTAATTTATTCTTTTTAGAGTTTAAATAAAATAATAAATATTTTTAGAATTTTTTTATAAAATGGAAAATTAAAAAAAAAAAGAAGAAGAAAGGATTAGAAAGAAGAAGGTGGAATGTGTAATAATTAAAAAGGAAAAAAAAGGAAAATTTGTACGGTATTCTCGCTCTCTATCAAAATCTCTCTCTCGCTCTCGCTCAAAATCTCTCTCTCGCTCTCTCAAACTCTCGCTGTCTCTCATAATCTCGCTCTCGAATTTGATTAGCTCGTTAGCTCGTTAGCGGCAAAAAGAAGGAGATTCATTAGCTCGTTATTTAGTCAGACTTGCTGAGATGACAAAATCTGTTTGAAAACAACAATATTTTCCTAAAAAAAAAAAGGTCGAGGGTTCAAAATTCGACCTATCTAGGTCGAATTTTCAACCCTTGACTTATTTAAAACAACAATATTTTTACAAATAGTTTGAAAACAACAATATTTTTACAAATAGTTTGAAAACAACAATATTTTCCTAAATAGTTTCTAAAAGTACAATATCCTTTTAATTTTTCCCATCATGGATATGTTTTTAAACATACATACACCCAAAAAATGATTTCATAAATTTTATTTTCCTTAAAAAAAAAAATGGTAATAAAGACAATTTTTTATGGAGCTTCTTTCTCGTTTCAGAATAAATAAACCAAATATATAACATGATTTGATACAAACATCTCTCCTTTAAAAACTACAAATATTTTTGCAAAAAATTCTTTGCAAATGTTCTAAATTAATAAACATCATTATTTAAAAGAAATACAAATTTTCCTATAACGAACATTGGGGTTTTGAGAGGTTGATTATATTAATATTCTTGAAGTGATAGAATTTATTTTGGAAGACTAATTTAAATTTAGACAAAATTTTCTAATGAGTTTTCGACACTCATGATTAATGTTGTTGATTATTTATTCCAATAGTGATCAATAAAATATGAGACATCTAAAAATCAAAATCTTTTTTTTTTTTTTTAACAAAGATCATTTTGTTTTATTTTTTCAATCAAAGAAATCAATACGAGAAAAATAAAATTTTGTTCTTTGAATGGATGTTGTGAGGTAATAATACCTTCACCATATACAAAAGACCTCGTAATCATTTATTTTTTATTGACAGATATTTTATATATTATGGATATTTAGTCATACACTTTCAAAATTAAGCACATTTACAGCTAATTCTCTATTATCTTTTTATAATTTAATGGGGCTTTACCACACTTAATTGCAATATTTGGAGGTAAAAAATCAGAAGAAATTTTTTTGTAAACGAGAAATGAATCAATAATTTAAACATTCAAGTGTTACATAATTCATTTTACGGAAGGATATAGTTGTAAAGGATTGATGATACTATTTTTCCCAAAAAAAAAAAAAAAAAAAAAAAAAATTAATGAAACCAAACCATTCAGGACTTGAAATAAGTTTGTCCCACATCGGCCAGTTATGATAGTTTGAAGCAAGACGCTGATTATAAAACGGCGTTTCATTGACAAGAAAAATCATACCTTTCTCGGCCTTTTGGCTAAGATCAAGTGTAGTATCTGTTCTTATCAGTTTAATATCTGATACGTGGGCCATCGGTCCACATGATATTAAATTAATTTTTAAAGGGGGAGAGTCCATCATGGTAGCTTGCTGCCAGGGCCCTCGAGCGTCGTCCATGCGTTTTACTACAGCTTGGGCCTGGCGCACCCCTCCAAACTATTAGTTTAGAAGTTTTCTTCTTTTTTGGCTCTACAGTGCTAAAGGAACTATTTTTTTTTTTTTTTATTAAATGACGTTTCTAATTTTCTTTTATGATCTTCATGAACATTTTCTCTATTTTTAAGGTAGTGTATGGTAGGGGGAACAAAGGAACTATAAGTGGATTCCAGTTCCTCGGATGTTCTTCTGAGTGGTGATTTTTAGAGTTTTTGTAATTTTTGCTTATTTTGGTTGTTGTAATACTTCGTGAAGTTCCCTAGTAACTGATAAGGCAATTTATGTTTGGTATCTTTTAATATAAGCTTTGTTTTTGTTGTAATTTTTGTCATCTTCTCCATAATTTTAAATTTTCCAACTTTAAATTAAAAGGGTCCCTTCGAACATTTACAAGCTTTAATTGTATGGAAAATCACAAATATTTTTTTAAAGTTAAACAAATCACTTTAAATTTAATTTTATTATTTTTTTTCTTTTTAAATTTTGTTTGATCCGACTCTGACCATCTCCAACAACCAATTTTGATCACCCCAACGACCGACGACCACTTTCATGCTATCGAGCCACCTTCGTCTACCTTCGTCTACAAATTGCGATGAAAATCACCTTCGATGATCATCTTTGAGCGAACAACTCTGACGACCAACTTGAGGCTCCGACAATCACATTTGACGACAAACTCCAACAACCAACTCTTAATACCACCTCTGATGCGACTTGACAATCTCATCCGACTACAATCTCTAACGAAAATAATTTTGATAATTAACTTCGACGAACACTTTCGTCTGACCAACTCCGAGATTCGAAAACCACCTCTGATGATAAACTTTAACAACCAACTTCAGTATATCTTCATGTAACCAACTTGCTCCAACACCCACCTACGACTACAAATTCCAGCAAAAATCATCTTCAATAATTAACTTCAACAACTACTTCCGTCAACTATAAGACTGATGATGGTTAAAATATGTTGTAGGGTGGTTGATTATACAAAAATATTATTTTGTTTACATCAAGTGTAATATGTATACGTAATGAATTCACATATCGAATAAGTGTTAAGAATATTTAAATAAAAATATGTATGTAGTGAAAAGTATGTAATATATATAAAAAAAAAATAAAATGAATTTTTTTTCCTGGAACATTTTCCAATAAGAATTAGTAAAAAATATAGATTTGCTATTTGATGATCTTCCAAATTTAGAGGAAATGAAAGAGAAACTATTGAAGAAATGTGGTGACATTCTATTGGTTGTTACAGTGATGAGGGAGATTTAATTAAAATAAATTCATGACATGGTAAAAATATAAAGCAACAATGGGAAGAAGAAAAAGAAGAAGCTGATAATGAAATTAATGGAGAAAAATTAGCTAGAATCAAAAGTTTTGATTTTGCTTTAGTTTCTAATTTTTTTAACCATATTTTTACAAGAAATTTAATGGGTTAATTGTTGTTTTATTGCCCAAGAAAGAAAGAAAGAAAGAAAAGTTCTAAAAATTAAAAGAAAAAAAATTGCAATCCATATTTTATTCAAACAAAGATAGGTAGAATTATTGAATAAAAAAGTTTCAAAGCAAAAATAGTAATCATAAAAGCATATTATTTAGAGTTCAAAAAATTGTATTAGATACCAGACATATGAACTCAATCTTGCATCCCAAACACAGACATATGCGCTAAGTTTAAAAGTCTTCTTCGTTGGTCCAATCAGTAAAATAATAAAACCTCATTTTTATTTACAAAATTTATCATGTTTGATTTTAAAATATAGTAAAATTTGCAACTAGAACAACTAAGTTAAACTCCTAACTTTGGATTAAAGCAACAATTGGATAACATGCTTCATTAGGTTTTACTGATTTTCTCTTTCAATTGTAAGGTAGGTAACAAAGGAACTACAAGAGTAGTCCTATCCCAGTTCCTCATATTTTTGAAATTTTTTTTTTGTGATTTTGGCTCTCGTTTTTGCTCTTATACCTAACTTGTCGTCTCCCATCTTCATTAGAGCGTTTGGCTACCTTCTCGCCGGTCGTTTGTACACATTTTTCATCGTCGATCTTGGAAATATATGTGACTCTTCTCCTTGAATGCATGTTTATATTTGTTTAGGATTATCGTCGATCATTTAGGGTTTGCAAAGGGTTCGTGCCTACCATTTATTAAACGATCTCTCAACTTTTGTTAAATGATCGTGTATTCGTTCTTAAGAGACCGCTTAAGATAATACTAGGCAAGCGTTTAATACTCGATTAGAGAAATGTAAATGATCGTTTAGAAAAAAATGTGCAATCCTTTAGTGATGTTTACAAGATCGCTTAGTTGTTTGTTGCACGATGGTTAGGTATTTGTTACGCGATTGTTTATATATTTGTCATACAATCGTTTAGTTGTTTGTTACGTGATCATTTAGTTGTTTGTTATCCGATCGTTTTTTATGTTACTCAATTGTTTAGTTATTTGTTATGCGATCATTTAGGTTTTATATGCGCTCGTTTACTTATTGTGGTAATATATACGTTTTGTTACATGTTTCTAAGATGGCCATCCTTGCTGAGAAATATTTTTCTGCTATAGTTTCTTGCCAAGTCCACAAATCTGTGTCCGTTATTAAGAACAAGTTGACAGAAGAGCAGATGAGAATGTTTAAAACAACGCCCTTTGGTCCACTGTTGGATGTAGATCTTGTATTTAATGGGCAACATTTTCACCATTTTCTGTTGAGGGAGGTAACAGATGCGAACTTAGACGTTATATCATTCAACATACTAGGGAAGAAGGTAACATTCTCCCAAGATGATTTTAATCTGATAACTGGGTTGTGGCCGACTAAGAAAATTGTAGAAATATAAACAAGCGGTGAGAGACTGCGACAACTCATTCTTGGACCGAAGGACCTAAATGATAAGGATAGTTCTTGCAAGGATGTGGAGAATGCGTTTGAGAAGTCCACTTTTATAAATGATGAAGATGCCGTCAAGGTTGCATTGACATTATTCATCAAAATGGTGATGATTGGAAAAGACAAAAAAAATTCAATTTGATGTGAAGACATTTGGGGTTGTTAATGACCCTGAAGTCTTTAGACATTATGACTGGTCAGCCATCTTTTTCAAACGTACCTTGAATAGCATGAAGACTATCATGCACGGGAAGAAGGAGGCACATGAGACAAAGAAAGTAGAAAATGCTCATTATGCCTCATATTATCGTATAGAGGGGTTTGTACTTGCATTCGAGCTATGTTCTTTCATTTCCATTTCACTTTAGTCTGTGTGTTAATACTGTTGGGGTTGATGCCCTAAATCTCGTAAACCATGTATGAAAAAACTTGTTTGTGATCAATAATATTTGATATTTTATTCACTTTATCTATGAAATATGTGATATTTTAGTTGCATTAACCACAAACCAATAAACTAACATCCAAGTTTATCATTGTAACTTAAACATGTATGTGGGGGCATACAGATGAATCATGTTTAAGTGATAACATAAATGGTCTGTAGTATATGGATAAGACTGGGTACCTTATCCTGGTGACACTATGAGTATGACCCGCTTTGTAGATGTTACAAATGTTGTAAAGTGCTACAAATGATCTGATCCTAATCATTCATGTATTAAACATGTGAGCGGGGATATTCTATACAAAGAAGTTTGTATAAGACCGAACCACGAAATGCTTAGTCTCATTATATAACATCGTTCATAATAGAGACTTTCATTTCACTAGGTTGACCATAGGTAACATGACCTTAATCCTGAGTGAGTTGTGAATTCTTGCCTATGAGGGCGGTCCTTTGATTTGTATGGGTGAGAGTGGCCTGATTGCTGACTCAACAAGCCTACCATTTTGGGGATTCGTCTAATTGGGGAGCTAAGAACTCAGCTACACCAGATGAAATTCACTCCTTCCCCGAAGCACGGGTAAGTAGATAAATTTCTCCCTTAAGGGTTGATTTCGGGTCTTGAACAATGTGGCACCACACCTTCTCCTGACCTGAGAGGGGCTTAGTCATAGTAGGACTACGATCTATTGTTCATTAAAGGGATTAGTGGTACTTAAGAAGTTAGATGTAACTAAAATAAAAAAATGGTAATTTGGCCTAGCTATACTTACGAGCAATTTGTGAAGAGTCATTGTACTGTTGATTAGTTATATCCAATGGATACAGAAATATATCTGTAGTGCGAAGAATGCAGCTGTCGGTCTTTAGTGGAGTGTCCGATAGTTAACGGATGGTGGATAATGTAATTAAAGAGTTTAATTAATTATTCACGTACCGTTGGAGCTTCAAGCTAGTTCATAAGGTCCCCTTGGTAGCTCAAAAGAATTTAGTTGAGAATCAGTTTTTCAGTTAATTTTAATTGTTCAAATTAATAGGAGAGAATTTAATTATATCTGATATAATTAAATTGTTTCAATTATATATGATATAATTGTTATAATATATTTGATACGTTATAGTTTAATTGGAGGAATAAATATTTGAATGTGATTCAAATATATTTTTTATGAATGAGATTCATAGTTGTTAAATTTAATATAAATATATAATTTATATTAAACGCCATAAAATAGAGAAACATAACTATAGTTTATATTGTATATGATGCAATATTAAAACTATAGATTATAAATATAATACGATAGATTGGTTATCATATTTATTTATATTGTTTATTATTTTGAATAGTAATCCTTTTTTTTTTCCTCTCAAAACACCTTCGTGGGTAGTTATGCAGTTTTTATGGAATTTTGGAATAAGGAAAAATGGTTTTTCTTTTCTTAAAAAAAAAATGAAACAGACGTGTGAACAAGTTTACACGAAAAACAAAAAGACTACACGATTGAGAAGATTCCTATGCGATAGTGTTCTTCCTCAATCGTCTTCCTCCTCAGAACTCAAAAAACTCCCTCCTAACTAAAATAGTTAGAGCCCACAACTCCTGGGTTCTCACCCCGAGCATACCGAAGATTTTAAATGGTGATGTCTTCCTTTTTGGTTTGTGAGATTCTTGAAGAAAGTCTTCAAGGCTGCTGTGTTCAAGTTCGTGATAGTTCGAGGGGTTTACAAGAAGAAGTGTTCTTCAAAGATTTAATTTTTTGAACTATATTTCTTGTTTAAAAAGCATGTTGTAATTTTACTTAGAATGCATAATTTGTATGTTTACTGTAAATTCATGTTTTCAACCTAAATGGAATTTGGACGATCCGCTTGTGCTCATGGATTTCCTTTAAAAAATGAGTTCCTTCAAATACTGTATGTGTAACAAAAGCTCCCATATTATAGGTTTGGGCTTATGAAATTTTGTCCACGTCAAGTAAGTTTATAGCCACCAAAGTTAGCAAGGCTTCAACTTTTAGAATTCTTAGATGGACTTGTTCTCGTGCTTCATCTTATAAATCATTGAGTAAGAATGTGTTTTAGCTCAAAAAAGTAAGTAACCAATCACTTAGTAATTATTGACATCTATCATAGTTTCATGCATTATGACTTACTCATTCTCTTATGTACATATGATTGTTTTGACGAGACTTGTACCCAACGCAGTAGAATAAGGTACAACGAGGACCAATTGGAAGGAAGAAGGATTTAGGAGGTTGAGGGGCATGATCATTCTCTTGATACTTATGAGTCCTTTAGGGGACACGATGGGTTGGACCAACATGTTGGAGAGCAAAAAAATCCTCCATCTGATGAATCCCATGTTGGTGCGCAAGATTAGCATATAACTAAGCATGTGCTATAGAGCCCAAATCACGTAGGTCGATTCAGACTAAGCAGGAGAAGGGTAAGAGGGAACATGATGAATCATCAAATAAGCAACATAAGTCCTCAAAATATCGCAATTCCAAATCCTACAAAGTTCTTAGGGAGGAAATTAAAGAAGTTCGAAAAGATTAGTGAACTTGACTACCATGGTCCGTCAGATGAGAGATACCTTTATTGTTCAGCATTATCTGATGGGCCAACAGTTGAACGAAATAAAGCTGCTAATCCAATTTCTAGTTGAGGTATGTATGAATATAATCCTAAAAGATCGTCTGAAAAATGCTAAACAATCATTATGAAAATCCTAAGCGATCGTTTGGAAAATCCTAAACGATCGTTTGGATAATCCTGAATGATCGTGTAGATAATCCTGAATGATCGTGTAGATAATCCTAAACGATCGTTTGGATAATCCTGAACGACCATTTAGATAATCCTAAATGATCATTCAGGATTCTCCAAACGACCTTTTAGAAAATCTTAAACGATTATGTGGATATTTATAAACGATCGTGTAGAAAATCTTAAATGATTATGTAGAATATCTTAAATGATCGTGTAGAATATCTTAAACGATCGTGTAGAATATTTTCTTTACTTGTATGTTTCATGTGGTTTGTTCAGGATAACAATGAAGGGATTCGTGATGGTAATAATAATGATGGTAATGATGATGATGGTGGTAATAATGAATGGACTCATGATGATGGTAATAATAATAATAATGGAGGAACCCCCCACGATGAGTAATCCAAATGTATTAGTGATCAATGTGGGGCTGTTGAGCACAATACCATGGAAGCAACAGTGATGAAAGACTTGAACTCCCCATACAATCGTTCAATCTTAGGAGCCACTTTATTTGGATCTAATGTTATGGAGAGTGCAACTCAAAAGAAAGCCATTAAAATGAAGGTACGACTATTGTATGAATTAATCATCCTAACATTGAAATCAAGGTAAGGCCATTATTATCTGACTGATTTATAGTTTAAATATAGAAGAAAAATGACCTCCCTCAGCATCGGAAAAGGAGAAACTAACCAAGTTTTCACTTGAGGATATGAAAAGGGGGGAAAAGTCACATGCGGTCAGTAACAAAGAGGGATAAGCTCAACCACCTTTCAGTGATTATCAACCATCTCTTCCAAGTGATCCTCAACCACTTTCAAGTGATCCACACCCTCAATTGAGATATTGTACATCGAGGGAACATGATTGTCACGCAGATAGCTTCAAAGCACAACGTTGCTGATCCATTTACAAAGGCCCTTATGGCTAAGGTGTTTGAGGGTCACCTGCAAAGTACAGGTCTATGGGACAGGTCATGTTTAGACTACGACAAGCGAAAGATTTGTAATGGGCGTGTTATGCCCTAGTTTATTATATGTATACTTTGTATATTAATTTGACTTTTATATTGTACACCCAACTAGCTTTAGGTCAAGTGGGAGAATGTTGGGGATTGTGTCCTAAATCTCGTAGGGTTCTATAGTTTGTGTAATGTACAAACATCTTATTTATTTAATAAAGCATATGATATTTTATTTCAATTTTAGTTGCAATAACCACAAACCAATAAACTAAGATCCAATATCTTGTAGCTTAAACATGTATGTAAAGACATACGGGTAGATCATATTTAAGTGATAACCTAAATGGTCTGTAGTAGATGGATAAGGCTGGATACCTTATCCCGGTGATACTACAAGTATAGTCTGCTTTGTAGATGTTACAATTGTTGTAAAGTGCTACAAATGATATGATCCTGATCATTCATGGAGACAAGTGAGGGGAGATATTCTATACAAAGAAGTTTGTATAAGACCAGATCACGAAATGTTTAGTCTCATTATATAACCCATTCATAAGAGAGACTTACATTTCACCAGGATGACTATAGGTAACATGACTTGAATCCCGAGTGAGTTGTGAACTCCTGTCTATGAAGGCGGTCCTTTGATTTGTATGGGTGAGAATGGTCAAATCGCCGACTAAATAAGCCTACCACTTTGGGGATTTGTCTGATTGGGGAGCTGGAAACACAACTACACAAGAAGGAATTCACTCCTCCCCCAACGTCAGGGTAAGTAAATAAATTGCTCCCTTAAGGGTTGATTCCAAGACTTGAACAATGTGGTGCCACACCTTTTCCTGGCCTAAGAGAGGTTTGATCATAGCTGAACTATGATTTATTGTTCATTAGAGGGATCAATGGTACTTAATAAATTGGATGTGACTATAGAGCAAAACGGTAATTCTGGCCCAGTGTACTTACGAGCAATTTGTGAAGGGTCATCGTACTATTGATTGGTTATATCCAATTGATACAGAAATATATCTATAGTGCGAAGAGTGCAGCTATCGATCTTTAGTGGAGTGCCCGACAGTTAATAGATGGTGAATACATTAATTAAAGAAGCTTAATTAATTATTCACGTACTGTTGGAGCTTCAAGCTACAGGTCCATGAGGTTCTCTCAGTAGCTCAACGGGAATAAATAAGAATAAGATTTTGGATTAATTTGATTTTTTCAAATTAATTGAGGGAATTAATTATATATGTATAATTAATTTAATTTTAATTATATATGATATAAGTACTATAATGTATTTGATACATTATAATATAAAGTATACTTGAAAGGAAATAAATATTTGAATATAATTCAAATACTAATTATATGAATTGGATTCATATAATTAAATTTAATATAAATGAGATTTATATTAAAAGCCATTGTTAGTAGAGAAGTGAAACTATATTATATGATTTATATAAATGAGATTTATATTAAAATCCATTTTTAGGATTCATATAATTAAATTTAATATAAATGCAATTTATATTGTATGATAAGGTAGTTATTACACACACATATATATATTAAATATTTTATTAAATAAATAAATAAATAAAATAAAATTTATTAATTTATTAAGAAAAACTAATTATAGGAGGGGGTTGTAACTCCCTCCCCTCCTTTTGCTCTCTCAGACGTGTGAGTGGGAAAGTAATTCCCTTTTTTCTACAGTGTATGAAAACAATAAAAGATAACAGAGTAATTCTCTCTCTACAGAAGGGTTCTGTGAGATCTTTTCTTTTCTTCATCTCCTCTCTCAAAATTCTCCTCTCTCTACCAAAATAGCCAGAGTTCACAACTCCTAAGTTCTCATTCCAAAGAATACCGAGGTAGTCATCATGGTGGTGTCTATATTATTCGAGGGAATCCATTGAAGAATGTTCTTCAAAGGTAAGAGTTCTTGAACCCAATTTTATTCTTCTACATTTATTTTGAGTATGTTGTAATTTTTGTACTAAATGCATATTGTATGTTATTCTTATGTAAAATTCTCTATTTTGTGAAATTGAAAAATTGGGACGATTTGCTTTTGCTCAATGACCTTTAACCGGGTTTCTTCAGCTATTAATAACATACCTTTATATTTTTCATACAGATGTGTCTCATCAACAACGATTACTGAACGTATGCAGTTCAAGAAAATCCCTAATACACGGACCAATTGCCATAAAGACATACTTAAAGTAAGGTCCATCCTTAACTTCAACCTCAAAGATCGTACCCGGATTTGTAAGCTTAAGTACCTCGTCATATGCCCTAATAATAGTATATGATCCGTTCAACTACCCTTGTGCAAACAACAATCCATACTCTCTAGCACGATCAGCCCGTCCGTAACTTATATTCCCTTCAAAATCTCGTCCGACGTCCTCCATGATATCCTTTGGGCGGTATGTTCGACCAACTTATTTGTATTTGGACTTGATTAAGTGTTCAATGACCCAACTTTTTGCTTGTCGATGATTATCCATTCTTATTTCAAGAGAACATGTATGTTCACTTGGATATTTTGTCACTTTGAAGGAATCACTTTCTTTCAAATTTTTTGCTTGGAGCTTCCACTTGCATTTCTACACAAAACACCGTATAGTTAGTAAGATCTTCGTTGACTTCTTTACATGGTAGTCGAAGTTCTTTTTTATTGCACGTATTGAAAATTTAAACAAACAAGTCATATTTCAGAAAGAAAATCTGATCGACCTTTATATCCTCGTCATTTAGATAATCATGAGGTATTGTGATGAGGTCGTCATACGATAGGCCCCTGATGGTCTGGGTATACCTATAATGATAGAGAGTACAAACATGAAACGGAAGAGATCGGAATAAATAAGCACCCTAATTACACTGAATTTGGGTTTTAAAAGCATGCAATAAAACATTTTTAAGGAAGAGGGTTTCAGAATGTTATACCTTTGATGAAAACTTTTCAATTTCAGCTCCTCTCCACGAAATTAGCCTTCAAAAATATAGTAGACCACCAAGAGGATCTTGTCTACTATCCTCTAACTCAAATATTATGGTGGAAATATTGAATTGAGGGCAATTGACTAAGGATGAAGGAGGGTTTTTGAAGAGAAATTTAGTAATTTGGAATTATAGTTGCATGATCCCCTCTCATTGCAAATTATGATAAATTGATTCATGAAAATCATGCAAATGATTGAGCTTAAGCTTTTTGACACCTCAAGGAGATAAACCCAAGTGGGCCAGGTGTTTGATATAAAAGCCTCCACTCCAATGTGGAATTTTCAATTTCCAATTTAATTTCATTTTTCAAAATTTAAACTTAATTTTCAAAAAATTAAATATAATTAAATTCAAAACTGAATTTTGAATTTCAAAAATTTGAAAAATATTTTAAATAAAATTTAATTAATTAATTTTTTAAAAAATTTAATATCAAATATTAAATTAATTAAATACCTAATTTAAACATGATTCCTATTCATGTTAATTAAATATTTAAATCAATATTTAAATATTCTAACAGTATGAATTGAGTGCCTTTGGATTATGCGATAAGCATGAAGGCCACGTGATCGTGCAATGCACATCAGGCAACGCATGGCATGCGATCGAGTGGACAACGACTATGCGATGAAGCATGATTGTTTTAACGATCGAGGAGCAAAAGTCGAATATTGTACACCGAGTGATCAAGTAGCCAGTGACTATGCGATGAGCATGCTGGACTACACGATCATTTAGTGCGCGTGCCATGCGACGAGTATTATATAGTCTATGCGATCGTTTACCCCGAGCATCTACGCAATCGAGTAACCAACACAACACGATCTAGCATTAGCCATGTGATCGTTTAGCAAATACTACACGATCGAGTAGAACTTTTCTACACGATTGCATAGCCCAATCTAAACGATCATTTAGCCAGGACTACACGAGGCGACCAACCTTTGATCTTTTTCCTCGAAGCAAACAAAATCTCCATGCGTTCGAAGCCTCATCACAAACGACTCAAACAAAAAGAAAAACTTGAATATAGACTTGATTGCTTGTTAATTATGCCAAAAAAACGCAAAGGTCCTTACAAATTAACTTTTGAAATGTAAAGAAAGCTTTAAACAGAGGCAATTATCCTGAAATTACCCATAAACACATCCACAAACACATTTAACACTTAAAACGCTTAGTAGAATACTTAAAATCCACTAAGATTGTAAATGAAATTCAATATAGCAATGGAATTTGGAATATCAGAACAACCTGGCTCTGATATCAATTGAAGGAACTATAAAACTAGAGAACCAGTAAGCGGAAGCGGATCATTCTAAGTTCCATTGAGAAAAAACACACAGAAACAGTTATGCATAGAGAATAAATTACAACATGATTTTTAAGTAAATACAAGGGGATCGAGTATAATACCTTTGAAGAAATCTTTCTTCACGTACTTTCCTCGATCAGTCTCCAATGTGTCCAAACTAGAACACGAATGCATCGATCAGAACTCGATCTCAATGAGCAACTGGAAGATCTTCGATCACTAGTGAGTATAACTTGATCCTCGATCCTCGAACAAAATAAGACACCACCACAAGGTTACCTTGGTATTCTTATTGTGAGAATCCTGGAGTATTGGGCTCTGTATGATTTTGGATAGAGGAATGGAGGAAGTAAACGATTGAGTATACGTACAAACGATCGTGTAGAAGAAGAAGCCTATCGTATAGACTTGATACTCGATTGTTTAGTAATGAGTAACTATTGTATAGTAAACTCGATACTCTATCATTTAGTCTCTGAGGCTATTTTTTTGTAAAACTAGTTTTTACTCGATAGTGAATTCTTGTGAGATGATACGAATGGCTGAATTGAATTTTTTTTTTCTTTTTATCTCATAGTTATCATAAAGAAGCTAATAACCTCCCAATCAAGTCGGTTATTGAGAAAAATAATTATTAATTATCATATAATTAATAAGTTATAAATACATCCAATAACTAACTTATCATATTAATAACCTTTAGTTTTAATATTGCATCATATGCAACATATAAATCATAGTTCTTTTTCTATTTTATGGTATTTAATATAAATTATATTTTTGTTAATTACTCCAATCAAATAATAATGTATCAAATACATTATATCATATATAATCAAATTTCCTCTTGTTAATTTGAATACTTCAAACTAACTCAAAATCTGATTCTCAACCTGAATCCATTGAGCTACCAAGGAGACCATATGGATCTGTAGCTTGAAGCTCCAACAGTACGTGAATAACTGACTAAATTATTTAATCATGATATCCACTATCTGTTAATTTTTGGGCACTCCACTAAAGATTAACAACTGCACTCTTCGCACTACATATATATTTCTGTGTCCATTGGATATAACGAATCATCAGTGCGATGACCCTTCACAAATCGCTCGTAAGTACAGTATGACCAATTTATCGTTTTGCCCATGTAGTTACATCTAACTCCTTAAGTACCATAGATTCATCTAATGAACAATAAGTCATAGTCCCACTATGACTAAGTCCTCTCTTCCCAAAAGAGGGTGGGACCACTATGTTAGAGACCCGGAATAAGCCCTTAAGGGAGCAATTTATCTACTAACCCCTACTTCGGGGAAGGAGTGGATTCCATCTTGTGTAGTTGAGTTCCCAACTCCCCAATCAGACGAATCCCCAAAATGGTAGTCTTGTTGAGTTGAAAATCTGACCACTCTTACCCATATAAATCAAAGGACCGCCCTTATAGGCAGGAGTTCCCAATTCATTTAGGATTCAGGTCATGTCATCTATGGTCATCCTAGTGAAATGTAAGTCTCTATTATCAACGGTGTTATATAAAAGGACAAATTATTTCGTGGTCCGGTCTTATACAAACTCGTATAGGATACCCCCGCTCGCATGTCTCCACATGAATAATCAGGATCAGATCATTTGTACCACTTTACAACACTTGTAACATCTACAAAGCGGGCCGTATCCGTAGTGTCACCAGGATGAGGTATCCCTCTTTCATCCGTATACTACAAACCATTTAGCTTATCAGTTAAGGCACGATCCACTTGTATGTCTCCACATACATGCTTAAGTTACATTAAAATAACCTCGGATCTTAGTTTATTGGATTAAGTAAATGCTTATAAAATAACACTTATTTTATTAATAACAATATGTTCATACAAAGTTTACAAACTACAAGATTACAAGAAGATTTAGGATACCATTCCCAACAATCTCCCACTTGTCCCAAAGTCTAGGGAGACTAATGTACAATACAAAGACAATACAAAAATACAATAAACTAGGACATACACTATATCCCACTAACATCTCCCACTTACCCTAGACAAGGTGCCACATCCCGCAGACCTAGACTTTCTAGATGACCCTCGAGCACTTTAGCTGTGAGAGCCTTTGTAAATGGATCAACAACGTTTTGCTCCGATAGGTTCTTCGTGACAATCACCTCACCGCGATGCACAATCTCCCGAATCAAATGATATTTCCATTCTATGTGCTTGCCTCTTTGGTGACTCCGAGGTTCCTTAGAATTTTTCATAACCCCACTGTTATCACAATAAAGTTTGATCGACAAAGAAATATTTGGAATAACTTCCAAATCAGTAAATGACTTCCTAAGCCAAACAACCTCTTTAGTGGCATCACAAGCAGTTACGTATTTAGCTTCCATAGTGGAGTTTGCGATGGATCCTTGCTTGATTCTTCGCCATACTATAGCTCCTCCATTCAGAGTTAAATTGACCCTGACGTTGATTTCCGAGAATCTCTATCAGTCTGAAAGTCAGAGTCTGTGTATTCTGTAAGGATCAAATCCTTATCTCCATACACGAGCATATAGTCCCTCGTTCTCCGAAGATACTCGTGGATCATTTTGACCGTCGTCCCGAGATCTAATCCTGGATTGGGCTGATATCGATTAACAATCCCTACTGCATAACAAATGTCAGGTCTAGCACATAACATTTCATATATAAGGCTACCAACATCCGATGCATAGGGAACCCATCTCATTTCCTCAACCTCTTGAGGTGTCTTAGGACACTGTTCCTTAGACAAAATTGTAAACCCCGTACTCCATTTTTCCTACATAAGTAAGTAACAAGCGTGTTAAGTAAAATTATGAAAGGAGGTAAAGAAGGTAGGCCGATGGAGGAAGGAAAATTCTAAGTGATAGAAATACTGAGTCAAGGGTGATTTTTAGATAATATAAAAAGTGAAAATTTGCTAAGTATGGAAGCAAAGTGTAGGCATGCGTTGATGGAGAAGTGTGGACGCATAGGGTTGCGTGTGTAGCAACCAAGGCTTGTAGAGGTTAAGTGTTAAGGGCAAGGGTAAACTATGCATTGGTACTAAGGATGAACGTATGGGTTGAAAGGCATGATGCATTGTTAAGGCTTGTGGCAGCCTCAAGTGCGTGGTGCAATGGTGTTGGACGATTGTGTAGCAGATGAGCGGTGCTATACGATTGGGTATGCGATCGTCTAGTAAGTGAACGATACTACACGATGAGGTAGGTGATCATGTAGACGGGCGCTGGGCGATCGTGTAGTAATTGCGCAGAGCTGAACGATGCACTAGACGATGAGCTGCACGACAATCGCTAGACGATAGAAATTAGGCGATAGATGATGGACGTCGGGCACTAGACGATAGATGTTGGGCACTAGACGATAGACGTTGGGTGCTAGATGATAGACATTGGGCACTAGATGATGGACGTTGGGTGCTAGACGATAGACATGAGCATTAGATGATGGACGTTGGGTGCTAGACGATAGATATTGAGCACTAGATGATGGACGTTGGGTGCTAGACGATAGACATTGGGCGCTAGATGATAGACGCTGGGCGTTACATGATGGAGTATGCGATGTATGCAAGGCATTGAAACTCGATGCACGCTAAATTTATATTATGAGGCGAAGGCCTAACGTGGGTTATAAAGGAAGGGAAGGAAAAACAAATTTATTGAAGAAACTCACTAATGGGAATATCCGAAAGCACTAAGTGTTGGATGAGGTGGCAGTTTGATCCCTTAACAGGGGAGGTGGAAGGAAGCATAAAAGGGAGAGGAACTTATGAAGCTGAGTTTTGGAAAATGACTTGAGAAAATTAAGTGAGATTGGTGCTGTTTGAAAGCTGGGAGAATCTAGTTTTTGAGGTTATTATTCCGGAGAAAGATCTCACACAGAGAAGAAAAAAAAGTGAAGAATTTGCAGAAGGGGTAGATTCTCAGATTAATTAGAGCCCAGAGTGAAGATTGAAAGCTCCAGGATAAACTACAAGAAATTTTCGGCTGATATTTTGAAGGTAAGAAACTCAATTTTAAACAAGTTTGTAGAAGGAAATTTCTTAACAAGAGTCCTGGATTTTGAGTTATGAATTTTTGAAGTTGGAATAGGGAATCGTGCGTAAGCAGACAGCTGCTTGGGAAGATTAAGCAGGCAGCTCACCATAGTGAGCGAAAGCGAGCGAGCGATAAGAAAATGAGCGAGAGCGAGAGTTTGTTAAGGAAGAGGAGGATCTCGCAGGATGAAGATCTCGCTGGAAAGTCACAAATCTCACTGGAAAGTTACAAATCTCGCTGGAAAAGTCACAAATCTCGCTAGAAGTGGAAAATCTCGCTCATGAGGGTGATCTCGCTCCTAATGATCATCTTAGTAGTAATGTTGTTTTGTTGGTAAAAGTTTCATTAGTAAGTGAGCTACCTGATGCTTTTTGCTGAGAATTCTAAGGAATCTAACCGGGGATTATGTCCTTTCAGGCCAAGAAGAACTAGGAGAGGCATATAAACCGTTTAAGAGCCCGATGAGCTGTGAGTGACTATAAATATTTTATAAATATTTTAATAATCCATGCTTTATTGACAATTACTTTTATGTTGGTTATTTTACAAGAAATTCCAAGCAATGTATTTCTCTAAATTTTATGAACGCATGCTACAAAGTTTATGAAATATGCTTTGGTACAATGGTTGAACCATGGTAGTTTTCAAAAGGAGATTCTATGACATATTTATATTACAAGTATTTGTATTATGTTTTAAAGCATATGTGCTCTTAATGTTGTTGAGCATGCGTTAGCAAATGATATTCTTATGAAAACTATGATTTATGAGATCAAGCTTTCAGTAAACTTGTTTTATGAAAATGTTTTTCTATCGATATTTTCAGCTCAATACTGAAGTACAAGGAGAAGGTAT
This sequence comes from Benincasa hispida, assembly GCF_027475165.1. Lineage (NCBI taxonomy): Eukaryota > Viridiplantae > Streptophyta > Magnoliopsida > Cucurbitales > Cucurbitaceae > Benincasa > Benincasa hispida. The sequence goes on from NC_143488.1 coordinate 44,313,871, forward strand.
CCGAGCTGTACTACCTAGTTTCAGTTATGTTATGATTTTGATGCTGAAGTACATATAGAAGGTATCAGAATAATTCACTTAGTTTAGTGATAAGCAGTGATACCTTGCTTCAGTTATGATCATTGACATCAGAATCTAGTTTGCTCTACGTGCACGTATGACAGTTAATCAGTTCAGTAGGATTGAACCACGAGGGTTCTTTTCTAGCATTGGCTATAAAGTGCTGAACAAAAGGGTTCTCACTATAGCCCATACTTATGTTTGAGAGATCGAACATAAGGGTTCCCTCTTAAACATGATACCTGAAGATAAGATTGAACCACAAGGGTTCTTTCTTAGCATTGGCCAGAAGGTGTTGAACAAAAGGGTTCTCACCCCAGGCCAGGCTAATGTTTGAGAGATTGAACAAAGGGGTTCTCTCTTGAACATGATATCCGACGTTGAGATTGAACCACGAGGTTCTCTCTCAATTGGGAATTAGTTTAGCTATGTTTTCAGATACAATGGTTTTAAAAGTTTTATGTACACGTTTGCTGGCATGTTTTAGTTACAATATTATGTTTTCTTGTTTTCAATTTAAGCATGATATTTATGTTTTTATTAAGTCACTCACTGGGCGAGTAGCTCATTCTTTCAAATGTTTTTCTTTTCCCAGGTAGTGGTCATCTTCCCAGAGGTTAGCTGTCATCCTGCTCTGCCACTCAAGGACTCCAGTTTAAAGTCCAAAGTCAAGAGAAAAGTTTTAGGTGTTTATTCTGTAAATGTCTGTACATATGTGTTGCTCATATTAGGGACTAGTAAAGTGTATTGAAACCGTTGAACTCTATATGTGTTAATATGATGTAATTATATTGTTGTTGATCCCTGGTGTTCTAAGGTTATTTTTAAAGTTTCATTAGTTTAGTGAATGTTATATATGTATTCTAGGGATCTAAGTAGGTTAAGGATGTTAGTTAGGCAGCAAGTGCCACAAAAAGGTTGGTAACTACTATCGTCACATTCACTTCTGGATTAAGAAGGGTAATCTGGGAGGGGGTGTGACAAAAATAATTCCATGCCTGAAAGGTAATAAACCCTTCTTAGAATTATGCATTGAATATTTAACAAGCATCTTGTCAATGTACGATGCTTGAGACAAGGCCAACCTTTTGTTCTTACGATCCCTTACGATATGGATCCCTAGAACAAACTGCACCTTTTCCAAATTTTTCATTTCGAATTGGGCGGCTAGCCATTTCTTAATGTCAATCAGAAAACCTACATCATTCCCAATGAGTTGTATAGCATCCACATACAACACAAGGAAAGCTACTGAGTTGTTGATGATTTTCTTATAAACACAAGACTCATCAACATTCTGACCAAAGCCATAAGATTTGATCGCAGTATCAAATCGTATATTCTAAGATCTAGATGATTGTTTCAGTCCATAAATGGATCGATTAAGCTTGCAAACTTTTTTCTCTTGATCTTGTTGAATGAATCCTTCTGGTTGAGCCACGTAGATGGTCTCCTCAAGATTACCATTCAAAAAGGTAGTATTGACTTCTATTTTCCATATCTCATAGTCATAATATGTGGCTATGGACAGGAGAATCCTCATAGACTTTAACATGACAACAGGTGAGAAAGTTTCTTCATAGTTCAGTCCCTCGATTTGGGTATAACCCTTTGCCACAAGTCTAGCCTTAAAAATCTGTACCTATCCATCTACACCTCTTTTCTATTTGTAGATCCATTTACAACCTATAGGTTTTACCCCATCAGGTTGATCTACAAGCTTCCAGACGAAATTGCAGTACATAGACTTCATTTCCTGATTCATGGCTTTGATCCATTCATCTTTGTCAACATCTTCCATTGCTTGCTTATAAGACAACGAATCCTCAACCGCATCATCAGATATGATGTTTTGGGCTTCTGGTAAAACCATGTAGCATACAGGTGGGTTCATAACCCTCCTACTACATCGAGACATTCTCAACTCTTGAGATGGTTGACTAGATGAACTGACATCCATAACTCATGTTGATCTATCAACCTATTCAAAACTCTTGTTGAAGTCTCAGTAGTTATTAGAAATCTCATTTAAAACAAGTTTACTTTGTGGCTTATGATCTCTCGTGTGGTCTTCTTCCAAGAAGGTAGCGTTTTTCGATACAAACACTTTATTTTCACTAGGATCATAGATGTATTTACCTCTTGTTTCTTTGAGGTAACCTACAAATAGGCATACTTTCGAACAAGGTTCCAACTTTTTAGGGTTAGCAAAAAGCACATGGGCTGAACATCCCCAAATTCTGAAGTGGCGTAAACTACCTTACGGCCCCTCCATAACTCAAAAGGTGTTTCAGAAACACTGTTTGAGGGAACATTGTTCAAAATGTAAACTGTAGTCTCTACTGCATATCCCCAAAATGAGTCTGGAAGATGAGCATAACTCATCATAGACCTAACCATATCCAACAGGGTTCTGTTTCTCCTTTCTAATACACCATTCTGCTGAGGTGAACCTAGGGCTGAGAGTTAAGACGTGATTCCATGTTCTAAAATATAGTTCTGGAATTCTAAATCCATATACTCTCCACCACGATCAGATCATAGTGTTTTTATCTTTTTACCTACAAGTTTTCAACTTCAGTCCTATACTCCTTGAACTTTTCAAGAGCGTCAAATTTATGTTGCATTAAGTATAGATACCCATATCTAGAATAATTATCTATGAAAGAGATGAAATATTCATACCCACCTCATGCTCTTACACTCATCGGACCACAGAGGTCTGAATGTATAAGCTCCAAGGTTTCCTTAGCTCTATAAACTTTTCCAGTAAAAGGTCATTTGATCATTTTGGGTTTAAGGCAAGATTCACATACTGGCAAAGAGTTTTCTTCTAAACTATTTAGAAGTCCACTTTTCACCAACTTTTTAACCCTATTGAGATTGATGTAACCTAACCTTAGATGCCAAAGATGGGCATTTTCTTTAGGAGAAACTCTTGGTTTTTTTTACAGTTGTTGCCATTTTGAACATTTCAGTATTAAGCAAGAATTTTATGACTAACGACCTCAGTACATACAAGTTATTTTCCATTGAACGAAAACCTATCTCTAAACCATTCTTAAAAATAAACAATTTATTCTTAGAAAAGAAGATAGAATAATTCTGTTCAATCAGACAATAAACTAAAATTAAGTTATTCTTGATATGAGGAACTACATAAACATTATCTAATAACAGATACCGCTTCTTGTCTAAAAATAACTTAGGCCTACCTACAGCAACAGTTGAAACGACCTCACCAGTACCGACTCTAAGAGTCAACTCTTCAACTTCTAACTTTTTCCAGGAACTAAATCCTTGATGGGAAGAACACACGTGGTTAGTGGCCCCTGAATCAATTATCCAGGCACAATCATCATTGTCTACCAAGCACATCTCCAAGATAAATAAATCAGATTTACCATCTTCGAAGTTCTCCTTTTTCTGGAGAGTAGTGAGATCAGTATCAGAACTTATATTATAACCTCCAAGTTCCATTTCAGAGAACAATTCTCGTCGATGAACTTCATCAGAGTCAGCAACAATTGCTTTCTCTATTAGTCCCTTGACATTTAATAAAGACTAGAAATTATCTTGGGAACTGACACCACTGGTTTTATTGTCATCAATCCCATTTTGCTTAAAAAGTGGGGACTTACATTCAAACAATTCTTGCAATGAGTCCATGATCTCATGTGCAATGACCATGTTCTCAACCCTTTTGGCCAATGCATCAGGTTTGCTAGCCAAAATATGAAGTCGAGCCTTCAAATTAGCCTTCATCCACACCTCATATGCATTACAAACATTTTCCGGTGCGTCAGGGTTTGGGACTTGAGAACACTCCTCAAACATGACAAAATCAAGGTCGTTTACCACGAAATATGTTTTAATAGACTCTTTCCACGTCATGTAATCGATCAAAGTAGAAAAGGCAACTAACGGAAAATCAAACATTAACTTTTTGCTGAAAAACAAACATATTGATCTACGTTAGATTTTAGCATAACTCTTTTAAAACAAATCCAATCAAGTTTAGAAAAATCTAAATGAACCCCATATAACATCTAGTTTTGCAATGACACTTCAATGTTTTAGGAAAAAAGCCACCGAAGGGTAGTCAATTTCTCCTTTCACTGAATTGAGACACTCTCAACTAATCATTATACCAGAATAAGTCTTATTCTTATAACGATTAGCCATCATTGATTTGGTCAAGAAATCATTAACTTACTTAACAATTTTTCGTAAGTGTGATGCTTCATTTTAGATCATAGAGTTCCGCCCCAAGCATCCAACCGAAGGAAAAAACCGATTGAAGCAAAAACTAAAGCGACCCTATCCATTTTTGGATTTTGCCTTGATATTGGCCAACTACATAAACCATCCAGAAGGGAACGCTCGCAGGGCGCCTTGAGGCCGTGCAAGAAGGTCTCACAGTGCAAATCAATGAAAGAGACCACAAAACATGTTGACACACATCCTTCTCCCACTTACTATAAATACTCTTTCCATTCACCTTAATATTGACCCATGCAAATACCATCTGAAGGGAGACGCTCCCTGGGTGCCATGAGGCCAAGTATGAATCTCACGGTGTGAACATTAAGGGAGAAACGTGAGTGGAATTGACCTATCATATATATCTTTTCCTCCCACTGAGTATTTTAAGAACCTAGAGTTTAATTTAATTAACCAAACAATCTATTTATACGGATTCCTCAAAAATGAAAAAAATAGACTATCATAATATATGACAGAAGCATCACCATCGTAGGTGCTCATTCGATTTTGATTTGAATGGACTGGGTCGGACAATTAAAGAATAGAGTTTCATTTTGCAAAGCAATGAAAAAAGCTATTGAATTAATTGAACAAGCGAGTTCAAAGGGAATTCAAGTATTGGTTCCTTCATTATTTTAGCAAAATCCCTGCGGCTTGAGCCAGCACCACTTTTTTTGGAATAAATCAAACAAACAGGGTCAAGTGAGCCCTCTCATTCTCTATAATCCCTATAGTTGCCCTGTATAAGCATTCTTAATACGGTTAATTATTTTTACTAAGTGACTGTTTAAGTTTGCCCAAAAGTAACACTTACTTTGGGAAGTCAAACAACTTTAATCAACATTCATTAAATACTTTAAAAAATATTAATCAACAATTGCATGCTTGTAGCAAATCTATCTAATTCATCTTTCAAGGTAGGTTCCCAGGTAGGGGTGTTCCGTTTTCGTTAGCTTAAATACCCCAGCCTAGCCAGAACCCACCTTAGATAAAAGGTCCCTTATAGATAGATTTATTACAAATTTAATCTTTTATTCAAATCAATTAGACCCTAACCGATTTAAAAGATTAAACTTAAGTATCTAATCTCATTAGAACCGTGATCTTAGGTCTATCTCAATCAAATTTTAAAACTCTTTTAAAACACGATCAAAGCCTAATTTTTATGCAACTCTTGGTTATTGATTTTAATTCTAATTTCATTAATTATAACTCTTAGAATGAAACAATCAAAATCAACTACATTGCTAAGCTAGACATCCATAAGGTATTTATAACTTTTATAAATAAACCTAAGTGTCATGCTTCATGCAATATTCATTCATTACTAATATATAACTTTTTTACATAACGAGTAATGAACTAAGCATACATGCTCTCATACACCCTTATATTATAACACTTATAATATAAAGATGATACATGGATATGCTTAATGCATGCATATATTATAATTCTTATATTATATGATGCATGAGCATGCTTTAAGGTAATTTAATCATGCAAACTACTATATTATAACACTTATAATATAAAGATGGTGCATGAATAAATGCATAACCTATGGTGGGTTTTAAATCTATATGTCATAAATTATGGCATATAAACTAACATACATCACATGTACATTAAAAAAAATTGATGGACTAGGATAATTAACCTCAAAACCGGAAAGAAAAACTAACTATTACAAAGAGTATCAAGTCAACCAGTTCAAACAGGTGAACTAAGTCTTGAACCGCCTGGGAAAAGCCTCGTCATTTGAACATGTAGCATCTCCTTCAGATCGTTGAGTACTGCCTATCGAGTATAAAAGATCGTGTAGTATGGATTGAGTGCCTTTTAATTATGCGATGAGCATGATGGCCACGCGATCGTGCAACGTACATCGAGCAGCGCATGCCATGCGATCGAGTAGACAATGACTATGCAATGAAGCATGATTGTCTAAACGATTGAGGAGCAAGCGTCGAGTATCGTATACCGAGTGATCAAGTAGTCGGTGAATATGCGATGAGCATGCTGGACTACAAGGTCGTTTAGTGCGCGCGCCATGTGATGAGTATCATATACTCTATGCGATCGTTTACCCCGAGCGTCTACGCGATCGAGTAGCCAATGCAATACGATCGTGTAAACTCTTTACTCGATCGCGTAGCATTAGCCATGCGACCATTTAGCAAATACTACGGGATCGAGTAGAACTTTTCTACACGATTGCATAGCCAAATCTAAGCGATCATTTAGCCAGAGCTACACAATGTGACCAGCCTTTGGTCTTCTTCCTCGAAGCAAACAACATCTCCATGCGTCTGAAGCTTCATCATGAATGATTCAAACAAAACAAAAAACTTGAATAAAGACTCAATTGCTTGTTAATTATGCCAAAAAACGTAGGGGCCTTTACAAATTAACTTTTGAGATGTAAAGAAAGCTTTAAACAGAGGCAATTATCCTGAAATTATCCATCAACACATCCACAAACACATTTAACACTTAAAAACTTTGTAGAATACTTAAAACCCACCAAGACTGTAAATGAAATTCAATACAGAAATGGAATTTGGAATATCATAAAAACCTGGCTCTGATACCAATTGAAGGAACTGTAAAACTAGAGAACCAGTGAGCAAAAGCGAATCATTCCAAGTTCCATTGAGAAAGAACACATACATTTACTGTCATATAGAAATAGTTATGTATAGAGAATAAATTACAACATGCTTCTTAAGTAAATACAAGGGGATCGAGTATAATACCTTTGAAGAACTCTTTCTTCACGTATTTTCCTCGATCAGTCTCCAACGTATCCAAACAAGAACTCAAACATAACGATCAGAACTCGATCTCAACGAGCAACTGAAAGATCCTCGATCACTAACGAGTATAACTCGATCCTCGAACAAAATAAGACACCACCATAAGGTTACCTTGGTATTCTCAGTGTGAGAATCCAGGAGTGGGCTCTATATGATTTTGGATAGAGGAATGGAGGAAGTAAACGATCGAGTATGCAATCAAACGATTGTGTAGAAGAAGAAGCCTATCGTATAGACTTGATACTCGATCGTATAGTAACGAGTAACTATTGTAAAATAAACTCGATACTTTATCATTTAGGCTCTGAGGCTATTATTTTGTAAAACTAGTTTTTACTCGATAGTGAATTCTTATGAGATGATACGACTGATTGAATTGAAAAATATTTTTTCTTTTTATCTCACAGTTACCATAAAACAACAGATAACCTCCCACTCAAGTCGGTTATTGAGAAAAAGAATTATTAATTATCATATAATTAATAAATTATAAATAAATACAATAACTAACTTATCATATTATATTTATAACCTATAGTTTTAATATTGCATCATATGCAACATATAAACTATAGTTCTTTTTCTATTTTATGGTATTTAATATAAATCATATTTATGTTAATTCCTCCAATTAAATAATAATGTATCAAATACATTATATCCATTATATCACATATAATTGAATTAATTTAATTATATCATATATAATCGAATTTCCTCTTGTTAATTTGAACACTTCATGTTAACCCAAAATCGGATTCTCAACCTGAATTCATTGAGCTACTGAGGGGACCTTATGGAGCTGTAGCTTGAAGCTCTAATATATGTGAGTAACTAACTAAACTTTTTAATCACGATATCCACCATCCGTTAACTGTCGGGCAGTTCACTAAAGATCAACAGTTCCACTCTTCGCATTATAAATATATTTTTGTGTCCATTGGATATAACCAATCAACAGTGCGATGTACATTCACAAATTGCTCGTAAGTACAGTTGGACCAATTTACCATTTTTCTCCTGTAGTTACATCTAACTCTTTAAGTACCACTGATTTCTCTAATGAGCAATAAGTCATAGTCCCACTATGACTAAATCCTCTCTTCCCAAGAGAGGGTGCGACCATTATGTTAAAGACCCAGAATCAGCCCTTAAGGGAGAAATTTATCTACTTACCCCTGCTTCGAGGAAGGAGTGAATTCTATCTTGTGTAGTTGAGTTACTAGCTCCTCAATCAGACGTATCCCCAAAATGGTAGTCTTGTTGAGTTGAAAATCTGACCACTCTCACCCATACAAATCAAAGGACTGCCCTCATTGGCAGGAGTTCCCAACTCATTCAGGATTCAGGTCATGACACCTATGGTCATCCTAGTGAAATGTAAGTCTCTATTATCAACGGCGTTATATAAAAAGACTAATCATATCGTGGTCTGGTCTTATACAAACTCTTTGTATAGGATACTCCGCTCGCATGTCTCTACATGAATGATCAGGATCAGATTATTTGTAGCACTTTACAATACTTGTAACATCTACAAAGCGGACCATATTCGTAGTGTTACCGAGATCACCAAGATAAAGTATCCCTCCTTTATCCATATACTACAAACCATTTTGGTTATCACTTAAAGCACGATCCACTTGTATGTCTCCATATACATGCTTAAGTTACATAAAATAACTTTAGATCTTAGTTTATTGGATTAAGTAATTGCTTATAAAATAACACTTATTTTATTAATAACAATACGTTCATATAGAGTTTACAAACGACGAGGCTACAAGGAGATTTAGGATACCATTCCCAACACTCATTACGTCAGTAAGAAAACTTGTCTCACTCCTAATGAGCAAGATATCATCAACATAAAGAACCAGGAAAACTACAATTTTGTTGACTATCTTTTTATAAACACAAGGTTCGTCAACATTCTGTTCAAAGCAATAAGACTTGATTGCAATATCAAACCTTATATTCCAAGATCTAGATGCTTGTTTGAATCTATAAATGGACCTTTTAAGCTTACAAACTTTTTACTCTTGACCCTGTTCAACAAACCCTTCTGGTTGAGACATGAAAATACTTTCATCAAGATGTCCATTCAAAAAGGCTATCTTGACATCCATTTGCCATATTTCATATTATAATATACGACAATGGACAAAGTATTCTTATAGATTTTATCTGGCAACAAAAGAGAAGGTTTCTTCATAGTCTACCCCCTCTTTTACAAAATCTCAATGTTACAGTCAATGCCTTCAATTGTTTAAGTGGTCAGACAGAAGTAGAAAACTAATTTTTCCTTTTATTTCTTTTTGCCACAAAACCAATAACCACCCACTAAGGTGGTTGAGAGAAAATAGAAATTTATTATTCAAAATAATAAAATAATATAAATAAATATGATAACTAACTTATCATATTATATTTATATTGAATTATATGTTATATCAAATATAACACATAACCTATAGATAATATTGTATCATATACAATATAAACTATAGTTTCTTTTCTCTATTTTATGACATTTAATATAAATCATATTTATATTAAATTTAACAACTATGAATCACATTCATAGAAAATATATTTGAATCTCATTCAAATATTTATTTCCTCTAATTAAACTATAATGTATCAAATACATTATAACAATTATATCATATAAAATTGAATTAACTTAATTATATCATATATAATTAAATTCCCTTTTATTAATTTGAACAATTCAATTTAACCAAAAAACTAATTCTCAACTAAATTCTTTTGAGCTACCAAGGGGACCTTATGGACCTGTAGCTTGAAGCTCCAATGATACGTGAATAATTAATTAAACTCTTTAATTACATTATCCACCATCCGCTAACATTCGGGCACTCCACTAAAGACCGAAAACTGCACTCTTCGCACTACAGATATATTTTTGTGTCCATTGGATATAACTAATCAACAGTACGATGAGCCTTCAAAAATTGCTTATAAGTACAGCTGGGTAAAATTACTGTTTTACCCCTGTAGTTACATCTAACTTCTTATGTACCATTGATCCCTCTAACGAATAATAGATCATAGTCCTACTATGACTGAACCCCTTTAGGGCCAGGAGGGGTGTGGCACCACATTGTTTAAGACTCAGAATCAGCCTTTAAGGGAGAAATTTATATACTTACTCCTGCTTTGAGGAAGAAGTGAATTCCATCTTGTGTAGTTGAGTTCCCAGCTCTCCAATCAGATGAATCCCAAAAATGGTAGGCTTGTTGAGTCGGTGATTTGGCCATTCTCACCCATACAAATCAAAGAACCGTCCTCATAGGCAGGAGTTCATAACTCACTCAAGATTAAGGTCATGTTACCTATGGTCATCCTAGTGAAATGAAAGTCCCTATTACGAATGGTGTTTTATAATGAAACTAAAAATTTCGTGGTCCGATCATATACAAACTCCTTTATATAGAATATCTCTGCTCGTATGTCTAATACGTGAATGATCAGGATCGGATCATTTGTAGTCCTTTACAACAATTGTAACACCTACAAAGTGGGCCATACTCGTAGTATTACCAGGATAAGGTATCCAACCTTATCCATATACTACAGACCATTTAGGTTATCACTTAAATATGATCCACCTGTATGTTTTCGAATATATGTTTAAGTTACAACGATAACCTTGGATGTTAGTTTATTAGTTTGTTGTTAATGCAACTAAAATATCACATATTTTATAGACAAAGTGGATAAAAGTATTATATATTATTGATTACATAAAAGTTTTTTTATATAATGTTTACAAACTATAGGACTCTACGAGATTTAGAGCATCAACCCCAATACAACCTTCCCACTATGTCGAGGCATTCTCAACTCTTAAGATGGACGTGATGGGGAAACAACTGTTGTTGATGGAGTAGCTCGATCAATCACTTTTGTTGATCTATCTGTAATTTCTCTAGTCATTTCACTCAATACTAATTTACTGCGAGGTTGATGATTCCTAATATGATCTTCTTTGAAGAATGTAGCATTTGTCGATACAAATACTTTATCTTCTTAAGGATAAAAAAATAGTCCACCTTCTGTTTCTTTAGGGTATCTTACAAATAGGCATAATTTTGAACGTCGTTGCAACTTCAGAGGGTTTTGCACTAACACGTGTGCCGGGCATCCCAGATTCTGTAGTGACGTAAACTAATTTTACGTCTTTTCCATAACTCATACGGTGTTTCAGAAATATTTTTTCTGAGGGAACCATGTCCAAAATATATACAGTAGTCATTACTGCATACCCCTAAAAGGATTGAGGTAACTGAGCATAACACATCAGCGAACGACCTATGTCCAACAAAGTTCAATTTCTCCTTTTTGCAACATCATTTGTTGTGGTGTTTTAGATGCTGTGAGTTGGGATTGAATTCCATGGTCTACTAGATAGTTCTGGAATTGTAAATCCATATATTCACCACCTAGATTGAATTCCATGGTCAACAAAGTGTTTTGATTCTTTTACCTAATAAGTTTTCGACTTCTGTCTTAAATTCTTTGAACTTTTTAAGAGTTTCAGACTTGTGACTCATTAAGTAAATATAGTCGTATCTCAAATAATCATAAAAAAAATTGACAAAATATTCATATCCTTCTCGAGCTTTCACATTCATCGGACCACAAAGGTTTTGAATGGATGAGTTCTAGAAGTTATTTGGCTCTAAGACCTTTTCCTGTAAAAGATCTTTTGGTCATTTTATCCTCAAGACATGATTCACATGGAGGTAATGAGCTGTCTTCTAACTGATTTAGATGACCGTTTTTTTACCAATATCTCAATTTGTTGAGATTTATGTGACCAAGTCTTAGGTGCCAAAGATAGGCATTGGGAGAAATCTTTCCAAAGATAGGCATTCAGAGAATTTTTTCACCTTTTATTTTGAGTTTCTACCGTTTTAAACATCTCTATTTTCAAAATGGCTTTTTCTTTATTCGGTTCTAAGATATACAAGTTATTTTCAAGTCTAGTAGAACAAATATGAACACCTCTTGAACTAATAAAGTCTTCATTGATATCAAAAGTTACTTTGTACATATTTTCTAGTAAACAAGAAACGAAGATTAAGTTCATTTTTATTTTGGGTACATAATACACATTTTCAAGTAAAATGTAAAAATCTTCGAAATATAACTTGACTTCTCTTACTGCTTTTGCAGAAATGACTTCACCCGTTCCCATTTTGAAAGTCATTTTATTTTTTGAAAGCCGAATCCAAGAACTAGTTTCCTGAAGAAAAATAAAAATGGTTAGCAATGTCTGACTTTAATATTAAAAATATGGTTAGCAATGCCTGAATCTAATATTAAAAATATGATTAGCGATGCCTGAATCTAATATTCAGGTTAAGTGAGAACTTTTAACTAAACATGTTTCAATTATAAGTAAATCTGATTTACTTTGATTTGCCTTTTCTGCTCCCATTTCAACAAGATATTGCAGGCAATTGCATTTCCAATGCCCGTCTTCATTCCAGTGGAAATATTTTTCTTTTGGTGCTTTGTTCTTGATTTTCTTAGTAGAGGTCTTTTTCTTCCCTTTTCCTTTATTCTTCATCTGGATACTTTTATCCTTTGAAGAAGAGGCATACTTCTTTTTCTCTGAAGGATTCGTTCCAGAGGAAGACCTCTTCAGAAACTTTTTCTGTGAAACAATATTTGCTTCACTTACCTTGTTTTTTTATTAAGGATTGGTAAGTTTGGATTTCATTCAGTAGAGTGGTCAGGTTGTAATCAATCTTCTTCATTACAGCGTTAGTTCTAAAAGTCAATAAGCTCTTTGGAAGAGACTCCATGATCATACTAACTTGACTCATCTCATCTATGACAGCGCCATGAGCTTCTGCATTGTTGAATGGACCATCATGTCTAGGACATGTTCTCTAATAGAGGTCCCTTCTTTCATATGGGAGTATAGACATATTTTATAGTTTCATGTTGTACCGAGGAAGATGGTTGCCCAAACATCTCTTGCGATGACGCCATGATCTCACGTGTAGTGACCTTGGCTTCATGCTTTTCATTGAGCACATCAGATATGCTGGCTAAGATATAGGCTCTGGCCTTCTTGTTAGCCCAAACTCATCTGTCATAGGCTTCCCGAATATTTCGGTTAGCATTTGAACTGGGAAGAGGAGGACATTCCTCAATTAAAGCAAACCTCAAATCGTCAACTACTAGTATTGTATTTATGTTTGACCTCCAATTTGAGTACCCTTCTCCGTTGAATTTATTGGAAGCTAGTAGTTGTATAATCAAGTTCGAAATTTCTGAAAATTAAACAAATTCTATTCAACTTATGCATATAAATCCAATTTTAGCAAAAAGTAATAAAGTATTTATTTGCAATAATACTTTAGTGAGTTAGAATAGATGCTACAGAGGGGTAGTCAAATATTCCTTAACTGAAGCAAGACAATCTTGACCAAATACTATATCCAGAGTAACAATTATTCCTATAGTCATTTAGTTACCGTTTTCGATCAAGAACTTACTAACACTTAGTAACTCTTGTAAGTATGACCCTCCATTTTCAGATTTCATAGAATGATATGAGTATGCCTCTGAATTGGAAGACAATGTTCAAGACAGAACTATGAAACTCTATTTATTTCTAAAGTTTGTGTTGTCCCGAATCCTATGTTACAGCCCTCCAAAGGGATCGCCATGGTTAACGACTAACTAGTACCACCTAAAAACGACAGCAGACGCAACATAAGAATATCACGGTTCAAACTAATGGAAGAGATAGTAGAATATGTTGACACATTTCCTTCACCCACTTATTATGAATTACTTCCCCCATTCACCTTGTTATTGACCCATGAAAACACTTTCTGAATGGAGCAGTCACAGTAAAAGCAATACAAAGCCGAGCATGGATCTCACAGTGTGAAATCTTGGGGACGTGAGAGCTAAAAACGATATATTGTATATATTGTTAATCCCCCATTGAAGTGTTCTAAATGTTTGGATATTATTTTACTTAGGTATATTTCGGCTAATAAACACTCGAAATCTATGTGATTTTTCCAAACATAACTCTTATATTTGGATTTAACGTACGATGTTTAGGTGATAAAACCATTTTATTACCTCACATCGCTCATGCAAGTTCATAAAACCAGTTAAAAACACTCAACATTTCGACCGTAATCTCCAGGTAGCAAGTGTTACGTAAATTGTCAACTTAAATATCTCCAACCTTAGTCATGATTATGGAACGATTGAGTTTGTAACCATATTTTATAAGATAACAACCTATTTTAATTATTAAAACAAGTGGTTAACCTAAATGAGTATGCTGCTTATCTTTGTTATAAAATTTAAAAGTCTAGTCTAATTTTATGACAACTTATAAAAAATAGACATGCTTTGCATTCATAACAAACATCAAAGACATTTAAACTTTAATATAACACTTATATTAAACTTTAGAAACCCTAATCCTGCATATTATATATTATAAATAACTTATAACATATGATTTTGCATGTAACATACTTTCATGGTCTACTATATGCACATACATGTTTCATTTAAATATAACATACATCACATGTATAAAAATTTAAACAACACTAATATGGTTAACCTTTGGCATCCTATGCAAGCAACTAATAACTAATTATTACATAAAAAGTTCAAAACTTCTTCAAATTGAGGATGGATCGCTTGACCCGACCTAAACCACTTGAACCGACCCTCCAATGCTCCATTTGAGGTTGAATTGGTCCAATTTGAGATGAACTAAACCAAGAGTCAATTAAACTGGTTGAACCATCGCAAGAATCGACTCATGAGCGTGCGTCTTTTTGGGTTGGGATGAGCAGTATTACAACGCTCCATCCCAGTGTTGCAATGCCACGGGCTTCATCAAGAGCAGTGTTGCAACGCTCTAGGGCAACGTTGCAATGTTGCATGGTAATAGCTATTCCTCCAGGTTTCTGCTATGGACCTTGCTTCCTTCAATCTTCGGTTACAACTTAATTTCAACTCTATTGACACTAATAAAATTACAGACTCTATAGCACACAAAAAAAGTCATCAATCTGAGCTAATTACAAATTAAAGTTCATAATCAAAGAGAAATCTAATGCGAAAGTTGAATTTCAACCATATTAGTCAACCAAACATGCATTCTTAGAAATTCACCAACCAAACTCAAATTAACGTTAATTGAGTACTTAAATCATGCTCTGATACCAATTTATAGAGAGTATAAACATGCAGTGGAAGAGATCAAAATCAATTAACACTCTAATTACACTTAATTTTGGTTTTAAAAGCATCCAATAAAACATTTTTAAGGAAGAGGGTTTTAGAATGTTATATCTTTGATGGAAACTTTTTAATTCTAGCTCCCCTCCACAAAAGTAGCCTTCAAAAACACAGTAGACCATAAAAAAAATCTTCTCTATTATCCTCTAACTCAGATTGTGTGGTGGAAATACTGAATTGAGGGCAATTGAATAGGGAAGAAGGAGGGTTTTTGAAGAGAAATGTATAAATTTGGAATTATAGTTGCAAGGTCCCCTCTCATTGCAAATTCCAATTTATTCATAAAAATCATGCAAATAATTGAGCTTCAACTTATTGACACCTCAAGGAGCTGAACCCAAGCGGGCTAGATGTTTGATTTGGAAGCTTCCTGTTAGGTTTTTAAAAGATATATATTTTCTATGTTAATTTTTCCCAAATCATGTTAATTATTTGCTTTTGATGCTAATTTTATAGGTAAAACGGTCTCGGAGGTGTTTAGGAATCATTCTGAGAAAATTGGGCCAAAAGGATAAAAAATGACCAAGAAAATCAATTAAGTTGAAGAGAATCAGAAAAATTACCACAATGCCATCGAGTAATGCCATTGAGTTTTAGCGTCATGATCCTAGGAGAAGTGTCGAGCATCGATTGAAGACAAAACGCTCACTTCTGCTGCAAAACAGGGCAGCATTGCAACCATCCAAATTTTGACGGGATTCATCCCACGCATGCGCCTTGCGCAACGTAGTGTCAACCTCCAGCATCACATCTCAAGTGCAATGCTTCTTGGCTTTTTGCAATTTAGTGTTGCAATGCTAGCCCCAGCGTCACGATGTTACCCTTCAAGTATAATTAATTTTTCTTTCATTTTTGCTGAGGGAGAGGAAGCACGATTTCAATGGAGGCCGAAATTTCTCTTTGTATCAATTAGTCTCTATGGTAATTTTGTTTCCTACTTAGTTTAGATTTTTATTTCTTTTTGAATTGTAATTAATAACTTGTAATTCTTCATGAATTTGTCTATGGACTTGTGAAGTAATGAAATCTTGTTTCTATTTCAAGAGTTCTTGCAAATTCTTTTGAGTTTTCTACTTGTCTTTATGATTTGAGCATTCTTGAATCCGTTTTTAATTCTTGAATCATGTTGATTGATCTATATCTTGAACATGTTTAGCCTAGATGCTTGGTTTTGTCACACTCATGATTGAATGCGTTGCTTTTAATGTGTTTGATAGAATGTCTAGCCAAGATCTATAAGAAGCAATAGTAATTATGTGTTGAATGACTATCCTAGGATGCACTAAATACTAGATCTGAAGAAATTTCGGTTAATTGAGTAAGCTATCTTAACAATTAATCGGCGCATTTGAATTCTAGAACTTAATGCGCGTGTTTTCTCTTCTATATGGCCGTTATCATACCCTTGATAGGGTTAGGGCTATCCTACATTAATTGTTGATTAGGACGCTCTCTTAACTAAGGTTATGCTAGTTGTCCACCTTCGTAGAGATTAGTTTAATCTAGTTAAGTGAGTGGTTGCGAGCTTAATTCGATTGTGAATTAAATTTAGAATTCAATGATAGGAATTGCATTGAACATCTAACTTGGATTATAAGCAAGATGGTTCTAAATTTTGTTACAATTATCCTTTGTCTTTTGATTTTTAGCATGTTTCTTGTCTTAATAAAAACCCCCGTTTTATAGCTTTCATAGTTAAGCTTGGTTAAGGAAAAGATTAAATAACATTTCCCTGTGGATTGACCTCTTACTTCCACTTTAACTACGAGTTAGTTTAGGTTGTTGTTCGAGCTTTACAAATATTGTTTGTTTCAGGTGGGGTAGAACTAACGACACCTACTTAGCTTTGAACACATCCATTCCAAACTTGGAAAATTTGAAAAATTCCACTAATGTGGAATTTTCAATTTTCAATTCAATTTCATTTTTCAAAATTTAAACTTAATTAAATTCAAAACTGAATTTTGAATTTCAAAAATTTGAAAAATGTTTTATTTAAATAATTAACTAAACAAATTTAATTAATTAATTAAATAAACATTTTATATCAAATATTAAATTAATTAAACACCTAATATAACATGGATCCTATTCTTGTTAATTCAATATTTAAGTCAATATTTAAATATTCTAATCTCTCCTATTTCGTTCAATTTAACAAAATTAAACGTTTTAATTATATTGAATATAATTAATCAAACCCTAAATCGAATTTGAACATTTCAAATTGAAAATCCTAATTCTGAATTTGAACATTTCAAATCCGCTCAATTCATTAATCCAAGATGTAATTTTATGAGGTAGTAGAGGGACCTGATAGACCTACAGATCATGAGTTCAATGATTTGAGATTAATTAGCTAAACTCTTTAGACCGAATTAATCAATATTCGTTAACTACCAAGACATACCACTATAGCTCGATAGTTGCATTCTCCTTACTATATATATATTTCTGTCCATTTTAACTATAATCAGTAATTCAATCCTTCACAGGTTATTTGTATTTACAGCTAGGTCAAAATTACCGTTTTACCCTGTAAATACATCTTGCTCCTTAAGCTAGTCCAACTAATAAACCATGTATCTCTCAATCATGAGAGGACGGGACCCCATTGTTCAAGACTAGGAATCAATATTTAAGAGAACAACCTATATGCTAACCTTAAATCGGGTAGGAGTGAATTGGATCTTGCAGGTCTATGTCCTCAACTATTTACATGGTCTTATCCCCAAAATAGGAGGTTTAAGCAATGTTGTTTGACTACTCTCACTCATGCAGATCAAAGGACAATCTTGAATAAACAGGAGTTCATAGTTAGCTCAGGATTAAGATTGAGTTACCCTATGTCATCGAATTTTAAATAGTCAATTTTAACAGTAAAGGACCGTTATAAAGAAAAGTGACTATTTCGAGTTTCAATCTTATGTAAACATCATTTGCACAGGATGCTCCCACTCGCATGTCTTCACGTGAATGATCTTGGGATCACATCGTTTGTATCAGTATACAAAGTGGATTATACCTAATAGTATTACCAAGATGAGGTATCCAATCTCATCCATATACTTGTAGACCATTTTGGCTATAAACTAAAACTTGATCAACTTTTATGTCTCCACATAAAGTTAAAGTATTCATATTATAGCCATGGATCCGTTTGTTGGATTTTTATAACAGAATGCAATATCAATAATATTTATTAAATGAAAAACTCAATAATACTTTTATTGATAAGTAGAATATGTTTCTAACATTTACGAACTGCAAGTTTTAGGACATTCCCAATATATAAATGGTTGGGTTGAAAGGATAGAATGCATTTGAACTGGAGGCATCACAACAAGTGGGATGGGAGTAGGTGGGGTTGGAACATGAATGTAAGGTGTTGGAGAAGTTTGTGGTCTTGAAGATTGTCCATATTCATGGTTAGTATCGAACTGTGAAGTACATCTGGGAATATTACATGTTGGAATGGTTGCATATCCAAATTTTGACTAGTTGGGATGGGCTGATTCGTTGGATTGTACTGTTGGTACATATTCTCAGTGTGTACTCTATGACTTTCGCAAGCTGTAACTGATACAAATAACGGCATCCAGGATGCATCACTGCCTTCTAAAAAGAAGCTAAGATCTTCATGGTCGACTATGTCAATTGGGGGAGTTGGGACCAATAGATTGTAGCAACATTTGATGTGTATATCAAATATATTTGGATCAATATTCAGTCATTAGTACATAATAATATTCACTAATTCACTGATTGTTATATCATTTCTAACCTTCAAACCTTTCATATGACCTCCAACATAATTGCTTCTCGATTAGTCCCATTCTCCATCAAATCGTACAAAGATTCAGTGTCATTGATCTGCAATTGGATTAGCAAATTTTAAGCAATACCCAATTAAATTTTAAGAAATTGCGTAGTAATTGATAAGGGATCACCCAACTATTATAAGTGTTCGTTTAAAATTGTACGTGATCGCATATATACTACTAAATGATTGTTCAGTATTATATACACGATCGTTTATGTTTATATAATACTACACGATCATGAAGTAGAATATAAAAGATCGTTTATATAATACTAAACGATCATATACATAATACTAAATGATCGTTCATATAATACTAAACGAGCATTTATATTGTAATGAACGATCGTCTATCTATTGCTATAGATCGTTCATTCAATACTAACGATCTGGAGGACAAGAAATACTGTAGAATATCACTTACATTCTTTCTATTTTTGGATTTGATGAACAAATGTTCTATACCTAAAGACACAATGAAATAAACAAAGATGAAAGCGATCGACAATGAGGATATTGTAAGAAACTCTCAGAGAACAATGGGAGAATGAAAAGCATGTGACGAAAAATGAATAACCAAGAGTGACCTTTCATTCTTGATATCAATTTTATCCAATGCTATTGGTAGAATATTAGTTGGGAATAAATGCGTTAGTGGAATGTTAGTGTTGCATTGAATACATATTGAATGAAGAGTTGAAGAAATCGTTGAAGGAAGAAGAAATATGGCGTGGTTTGAAGCGGTTTTTAAATTAGGGATATAATTGGTATTTCACATGGCCAAAAGGTTAATCATGGATAAGTTTTTAGGAAGTGGTCATCTATAGAAAAGTTTTTGAGATTTGGGTTATTACATGAAATTTTCCCCATATTTTCCTTCCCGTTCTACTTGTTAGTTAGTTTTGGTCTATGTTTCACTTATAATTTTACACCCTACAGTTTTGGTTTGTAATAATTTGTGAAGAAAGATATCAACAGGTGATAACCGATTAGACAATTTATGTTTGTATCTTTCATATAAGCTTGTTGGAAAATTGATGATTTAATCAAAATTTCGAGGCAACCACATATATATGTATATTTTAAAAAAAGTTAAATAATCACTTTAAATTTAATTGCATTATTTTTTTTGAAAGTTCTAATTAGAGGTTAATAAGACATTTGTGACCAAGACAACACAAAATAATCTATCTATTTTTCTTTCTCACTTTGATGATTTGATCAACTTATTTATTTTAAATTAAAGTATTATTTTTTTTTTTCAAAATTTTGTGATAATCTTATCTATATTATATTTTTTTTAATAATTTTTTTCTATTCTTGTATAAAATTTAGTGTAATTTTTCCTGCATGTATAGATTAAAAAAACTACAAAAAATATAAAAAAAATATAATCACTCTATATGATTTTACAAAATTGAAAAGAGAGAGAGCAAAGAGGTTAGTCCCTCGGGGTTTGGGAAACAAATGAGCCGATGTCGGATTAGCATCCTACAATCTCGAGTATCAAAAACGTCTATGACATCCTTGTCGTGGGCATATATTAGAGGATTGGCTTAACACTAAAGGGGAAGAGTAAGTATTCACTAGGAGAGAGACATGACCTTATTTCTTTCCGTGCTTAGTTGAATTAGTCACTCTAAATTATAACTTAAGTGTATCGAAGAGTTGTCGACTTGATACTATACTAGTGAGAGGATCTCTTACATAGGTTAGCTTAAACTGGATCGAGACGAGACCCGAAGGAAGCGAGTCAAAGATCAAGGCCACCGGGTACCTGCGACAATGCGAACGAGATCTAAGGGTCAACAAATTCAATAATTTCAAAGAGTAAACTTTTTCAATGATAGAACCTAGTGTTGGAAATGCGACCAAATCCCACATTGGTTAAATAAGAGGATGATCATGGGTTTACAAGTGAGGATAACTATCTCCATTGGTATGAGACCTTTTGAAATAAAATCAAAAGCAAAATCATGAGGGTGTATGTCCAATGTGGACAATATCATACCATTGCGGACATAATTGGAGAGTCGTTACCCCCAACACCTAGAATATCTGTGATGCCAGATAATTTCATGTTATATTTATTTTTTTAGATGTTGCGTCACACCTTTTAAATCAAGATTGACGGTGTTAGATGTTCAGTCACACCTTCTACACGCTTTCTGGTTTTTAAGTCCAAACTCACGCCATTTGCTAGCTTTAGTTTAAGGAGATGCTATTGTAGCTCATTGGTTACTTTTTGTTTAGTAGTATATTATGTTAGCAAGTCGCAATATTTTTTTGTCATAGTTTTTGAGCTCGATCTCTCTCTGTTTATTTAAACCAACTCTGTAGTCTTCATTATCGACTAAGAAAATCAATTACAGTTTCACAATTTTGTGAAAGATTCTGACTTAGCACATTACTTATTACGAATATACAGGAAGCTTTGAAGTCCAACCTTCTTGATCAATATATGAAATATGTGTATAGTGTTTGATCTCAACTCCAACCAGTCTCTTAAGCCAAGGCACACGTTTTGATGTGTCTGCTCCTGGCCCAATACAACGGCTCTCTGCATACGTCAAATTTATCCTACAACATTATATACAAACAAAAATATAATTTAGAGTTCATTTGATAATAGTCTTCTACTGAGACCCCAAGGAAAATTAGAGAACATTTAGAAATAGAAAAACTATAGTAAAAAAAAATTGAGGAAGATTTCTTATATATTGGAAAGATGACGAGACCTCCTCATCCCTATAACATAGATTGATGGGTTTTCATTGTCAATTGATTTTTTTTTGTTGACAACATGTGGGGTGACGAATCAAAACCTCTAACCTCGAAGTCGATAGTACAAAGTTTCATAGCAGTTGAACTATACTCATTTTGATCATTGTTAATTGGTCTTGAGATGGAATTCTATGTTTATCTAATAAAAATGAATAACAGATATTTGATCATGACTTGATAATCAAAATGATGAGTTGAGAGCGTATATATGCATAAATAGAGAGTACAATACAATACTAGATAGAACATATGACTCAATCCCAAAATCAAATGACAATTAGAAGAGTAATCCATTTATTTTATAGATCCTAAACGATGCTTCATTAGAAGATTTTGATACCATATAAGATAAAATTGAAAATTCAACTCAGAACTAATTGGCTAAGAGAGAGAAGTAATCCTCGTGTCTCCTAAGATAATGATACCTCTTCATTATCTTAATTTTCAATGTTTTGGGATCCCCAACACACAGTACTAGAACAATGTTAGACATGTGATATATGTCCATTTGTTTGCCACACTACTATGTCATGTTGCTATATAAGAATATAGTATAAAGTTGGTCAAATTATAAATTTGACCCTTACGATTCGAAGAAAGTTAGAATTCAATCTCTAATAGTTTGATAAGACATTCATAAATAGTTTCTATGTATGAAGATTTTATCAAATTATAGGAATTATTTATAAAATTTTATTAAACCATAAAAGCTAAATTCTAACTTTGAAAACTATAGGGATTATAAATTTGAACTTTTTTCTAAATCATTGAGACTAAATTTATAATTAAACCTATAAAGTTAGCCGAAGTTTTTAAAGAATAATGGTTGGACATACCTTTCCAGAACTAACAAATTTATAAAGCAAAGAGGGAAATATAAATGAAATGAAAGAAAGTTATTACTCATGGCCAAGTTGTTCCCAAGAATTCCAACCAGCAGGGCTAATGCAAGATGGTAGAAAAGATAGATGGAAAATGACAGTGGAGAAAGGTCTATAAGCCCTTCCAAGAAAAACATTCCCACTTCCCATCACTGTGCATCCAATGAATACAAACCCATTGCTTTCACTTGCATTATTCTTTCCTTGAGCTGTTATGTAACCAATATTTAGTATTGGAGCATACACATTGATTGGTATATTTATCACACATTTCTGCAATCAAACAACACAAAACAAAAAATCAATATTTCAATTTAACTAATGCAATGAAAGACACTTCTTTGTATATTTTTCTGATAATGCAACTCACCGGTGAAAGTACTATAGTTATGTGAACTTAATTGTTGAGATATCCTGGTTCACCTAATTATTGATTCCACTACTTTTAATATCTTGTTAAAAAAAGATTGATCATAGATTGACCTAATGTGACATTTGAGAGCATGTGAAAAAACAAAAAAGACTTTCTCGTCTCATACAATTGGTCTAAACACGCGTGTAAACTGACTCAGACACTTGTGGATATGAAAAGCCGGACTCGTAAATGAATTTCATTTACTTAGAAGTTAACCTTATAGATAGACTGACCAAAACCAGATATGACATCAATGACACCTTCAATGTAGCATTGAGTGAATAGATGACGGCCATGTCCGTCCCACAAAGTATCTTGGAGCCCGATGAAGCCACAATTATGGAATATCCCTTTGTCTCCTTCTATGCGAGCTGCAATTGCTGGTGTTATATCTTCACGTTTCCTCACATTTCCTGCTGCATTATGAGTATTCTGCCAATTTCGTATACAAACCCCTTAACTTAATCATATTTTCATCTAAATTACATCCATTTTGCAATAATCTTGTACTTTGACATGTTTGTATGACTTTTTTAAGTGAAAAAAAAAAAACAAAACGTTTGTGGTCCTTAGATTTTGGGTCTAGGTTTCATTTAGTCTCTAAATTTCAAAATATTACACATTTAATTCTTAAATTTTGAATTTGGTTTCAATTTAGTCCATATATGTTTAGAAATGCTACAATTTTATTTTTATCATTGAAATTTGAGTTTTGTTTCAATTTAGTCTCTTGATTTCAAGATTTTACACTTTTAACACTGATTTTTCATTAAATATTCACTTTCAGCTATTGACGTCAATACCTATTAATTAGTTATTTAAAATAATTATGAAATGAAATTTTAAATTCAATTTTAATATGTTTAATAATAGTGAAATGAATGAATTAATTATAATTCTTTTAATTATTTTAAATTAACAAAAAGATATTAATACTAAAGACAGAAAATGAGTATCTGCAAAAGAATTAGGGTTAAAAATATAAATCTTGAAATTTAAGAACCAAATTAAAACAAAACTCAAAACTCAAGGGTAAAATTATAAAATTTTGAAATCTATGGACTAAATTGAAACTAAATTCAAAACTTAAAAACTAAATGTGTAACATTTTAAAATTTAGGGACCAAATAAAGACTAAACGCAAAACCTAGAGACTAAATATATATTTTTCCCAAACGTAGTGGATAGAATACAGCAAAGACATAAAATGTAAGAAAAAGAATTGAATGATAATATAATTATGAAATAGATTTAATTTTAGTATAAAGTTTAAAACAATAAAAATATAAATAAAAAAAATAAAAAAAAATGTGAGTTTAAAATAGTATGTACCCTAAATGTAATGCCTTGTACCACGAGGTTTTCTGCAAAAGAAGTGAAGGTGGGACTAGTAGCTGTAGTTATATAGTCATTCCATTGAATTTCAGTTGTTTTACGGCCACTACCATCTAGAAATATGCATGATTTTTCTGGAGGAATCATCACCTTTTCCCTGTTACCCAAAAAATCAAAACAAAATCCAATTTTCATATGTCAATTTATTTTAATTCTTTTTAAAAAATAGGTGAACAAAAAAAAAAAATATATAATATACTCATGTATTTAGTTGAGAAACTTACTCAAATAAGAACAAACATACAAATGAAAAGAAAAAAAAAAAAAACTCAAACCTATTTGAATACATAACTATAATGAATAATCGCTGATTAGAATTCCATTTTGTTCAATGTAATTTGAGTTTCGTTTCATTTTGAATCGAATATTTATTTGGACTTTTTGGACTCCTAACGACATATTAGATGAACATGAGGTTTCATTTAAAAACCAATTGACATAGAGAGAAGTAACTTTTTTATCTTATAAGGATCGTAACGTTTCCCCATTTTTTCAACCTAAGATTCTCAATAAGTTTTAATTTAATCTCTAGGTTTCAAAATG
This sequence comes from Benincasa hispida, assembly GCF_027475165.1. Taxonomy (NCBI): domain Eukaryota; kingdom Viridiplantae; phylum Streptophyta; class Magnoliopsida; order Cucurbitales; family Cucurbitaceae; genus Benincasa; species Benincasa hispida. The sequence continues at coordinate 44,339,182 of NC_143488.1, forward strand.
CTAAACTTTTATCCTTAGAAATTTAAGTTTTGCTTCGATCTGGTCTTTAGATTTCAAGATTTTACAATTTATTCTCGATTTCTTTACTAAATATGCATTTCAATGAGTTAATGTCTATTAATTAATTTAAAATAATTATGAAATAAAATTTTAAAATTAATTTTAATAATAATAAAAAATAAACTAAATTAGTTATAATTATTTTAACTTATATAATAGACATTAACATCGAAAACTGCTAGTGAATATTTAATGAAAAATTAAGGTTAAAAATGCAAATCTTAAAATCTAGAACCAATTTATATTGATACAAAACTTAAATCTCAAGAATAAAATTGTAATATTTTGAAACTTATATACTAATAGTGCAACATTTTAAATCCTACAAACTAAATGAACTAGACTACCTAAAATCTAGGAATCAAAAAAGAAAAAAAAAATCCTATATATATATTTTTTATTAAATTGGTTAAATAATAGTTTATGCCATGCAAGAAAAAGACATAATGTAGTGTGAGTATGTTTTATAGGAGGAAGACTACTAAAGACTAAATTATATGTTTGAAAGTTGTAACACTAAACTAATGGTGAGGACTGCTTTTTAAGTTTTATTGAAAATAAATGAACCAAGTTTGAACGTGTGAAAGTATCTCAACAAAAAATAGAATAAAATTTAAAATATATGGACTAAAATGATATCTTAAACAAAAATAAATAAACGATATATCTTACGAATATATGCCGGGAAAAATTCGAACTCTAATCCATTTGGTACTTTGCAAAGGGATTGAATTAATGGCACTTTGGATTGTTGTGAAGTTTCCTCTCCCTAATTTGTCAACAACAATAGTATATGCAACTTTATGAGGATCATTATAATTCAACTCACAATCCAATGACTTTGAAACTTTGAAACAAACAAACAACAACAACGTTGTTATTAACAAAATTCTCTCTTTCGAATGTTCCATTTTCTTGGGAGGAAACAAGTTATAAAACCTTTTACCAAAAGACTTGTATTTATGTAATAACATGATAAAATTAAAATGTAGTGGCCAGAAATCTTTTTATTTATTTCCATTATGAGAATGTGAGTTTTGTAATTTCCTGATTTAGTTGGTAATAATTAATTTTCTTTGCTGATTAATATATGATAAAGAAATGATGAGTTATATACAGATCATACTGATTAGAATCCAAGTTATATAACAAATTAAATTTGTTGGCATTTTAATGTATGAATTCGACTAAGGCAAATTAGATATCTCACAACTTAAATATTCTAAATTTAATTAAACCGCAAAGATTTGCCACTTATTTGTATAAGTTATACAAAAGATAAAGTTGCAAGAAATTGTAGTTGAATGAAAATTACATTTTATTGAGAGTTCAAGTTTTATACTAGTTGATAAGGTTTTTGAACTGTTTTGTCTCAAAGTTAATTTTCTAATTTCAAGCACGTCGCATAATTAATTATTTCTTTTTATATTATTTGTAATTATATTATTTAAAAGATGTTCAATTTTGTAAATAAAGTCGTTAGTTGTGTATAGTGATATTTGAATGGATTTATCAATTTTTCCATTGATTTTTCATTATTATTTTCCACTTCTTTAATTTAAAAGTTTAAAATTTTGCAAATCAATTTTACAACCTTTGAAGTATATATATACTAATAAAAGAACTAGAAAAACAATAATCCGCTTCAGAAATTCAACGAATTCACTCAAGAAAAATTTTCCACCACACATGAGATCAGCCCCCAGTAAATGTTCAAAAGGCTAATCAGTCTACCGCGTGATTCAGTCAACAACTAATATGTAGAAATTGTTGCACTCTCATGTGCCCCTTAACCTCCAAACTCTCCTCCATAAAGGACCTGGAAACAGTCAAATTCATCTCCTCTGCATTCAATAATCACATGACAACCAAACTATCCGACTCCTGAATAGAAACCCATTGAAGTAATACGGTTCATACCATTTGGTAAGACCCAAACCTCTCCATCAACAATGGATTATACTGCCCACAAACATGCCGACATCCCGCACCACAAACATGCCGACATCCCGCACCAGGAAGAATCCCCTCATGGTCCCGCAAGACCCAAACCAAAGCCGCTTCCCCATCATCCTGTCGTCATCCAACATTACACGATAAGGACAAAATCTGAGGGGGATTGAACCATCTCAGAGGATCCACCAACCGCCACTTCACAAACTGTTGCCGAGCCTTCATTGCATCCATCATTGATCTCACAGTCTCCAGGAACTCAATAACAAACCCTACGCTCAATGGAATCCATTTCTGACCTTCCCTGATCTGAGTGTCTTGCCTTCGTTTTGGCTTGTCCCCACGGGTGTCATGCGGACATCCAACTACAAGCAATGCATTCTTTCTCATACTAAACTCATACCAATTTGACAGTGGAGTTGCGGTCATTTGTTTATGCGTTGATCCTGGTGACTTACTTTCATTTTGGCTTGCCCTACGTGTGTCATGCGGACATCCAACTATGGGTAAGTGCCTTTCACAACTTAACTCTTATCAACATGGGGTTTCCTATTGCATTGACAGTGGAGTTGTTATTCTCAATATATATTTTTTTTTAAGAAATAGCAAGGTTGGAAAATAAATACCTCACCCTAAATTTAAAATGCGGCAATGTTCTCATTGCCAAAAGATTAAAATAAGTCATGCGATGGTCATAGAATACGTTGTAAAGAGAGTTTGAAAGAAAGCTAGCAAACCCCTAACTTCTAGAAATATTTCATGAGGTGATATCGTAAGACTAAGTTGACTCTAGTATATACGAAAGAAATGGAAGCATATTTTTCATCATTGAAATCATACTTGGCAAAGAAACAGAATGCAATAACTCCCTAAATTTATCTATGTCAACTGATTGCAGTGATCAAAGAGGATGCAGTGATAAAACTTTGAAGACTAAAATGCAATGTGATAGCACAAAATTTGAAATAAAGATAAGGAAGAGTAAACCCCCAAATTTTGCGCTGTCACCCGCATTATATTGATGCATCCATCTTTGTGGCGATCTCTCTTTTTGGGTTGCGGTGATGGAGTAAGATAAGTACTTTGTCGCGTAACATCCCCACAATCCAGCGCCTCGATCGTTGCAAGAAAAACAAAGAGATTGTCAAATTATTTTAAACAAAATAAAACTCATTATCATTTTTTTTTTTGAAAATAAAATAAGGATAGGTAAAGATTGAAAGGATAAAGTGAAAATTTCGAATAGTGGAAAAGAGTTGAAGAATTGATGTTTCCCAAAACTTGCGTCCCTGACAGATTGCGATCATATAATACTCAGGGACCACTTATTCCAGGCTGGTTTGTTCACGTCCATGGTGGCTTTTCTCCCTTTTCCTTGTCCTTTGGGATCTTTACTGCCTCAATCCGGAGTTTCTCCCCATGAATGCTCATTACAATTTTTCCCTTGCACACATCAATTTGAGCGCGACCGGTTGAAAGGAATGGTCGTCCCAATATGATGGGCACATCTTCGTCCACTTTATAATCCAAAATGGGGAAGTCTACCGGTAGGATGAATTTATTGATTGAAATGCAACATTTTTCAACTCCCCTTCAGGTTGTATTCGAGATCTGTTAGCGAGCAAGAGAGTTTCCTTTGTGGGCATAAGTATGCCGGCATTCAATTGTTTGAAGATTGATAGCGGCATTATGTTTATACTTGCCCCAAGATCGCATAGTGCTTGGCCACTGAAGGTCCCTTCGATAGAGCATGGGATCGTGAAGATTCTTGGGTCGCCCATTTTAGGTGGGATCATAGCAGTTTGTGCTGCAGCCACTATTGCGATATTTTGTTCCTTTTTCAATTTTTGTGGAGTCACTGGTGGTTGAACTTCTTCTGTCTCAAGATCTAAAGGCTTAAGGGTGGATGCAACTTCAGGGTCTATTTTCTCGAGCTTCTCCAAACTATAGGTCAACGGGTCTTCGGTTATCACCGCATTCAAGCTGGTCGTAATGCGCTTCTCCCCTACTTCCATAGTTATGTTGTCACTTAGCAAAGAGACTGCTAAGCATTATTCCTTCCCATTACCCCCAGCATTTCGAGGGAGCTCAGTTGAGCTCGGCAACGCTCATTGCGGTCTATTTTTCAGTTCGGCCGCAATTTTTCCCATTTGAATTTCGAGATTTCTAATGGATGTAGCTTGATTCTGAAGCACGGATTCTTTTTTCTCAATATATTGCTTCAATAAGCTCTCTAAGGACGAAGATTGCGGTGGTTGTGAGCTGCTAGCTTGGCTTTGCGCTGGACAGTTGTTTTGCGAGAAAAATCCGGGTGGCCCTCCTTTTTGTGCCACAGGTTGAAAACTTTGCTGTTGATTTTTCCATGCAAATTTTGGGTGGTTTCGCCACCCAGGGTTATATGTATTGGAATAGGGATTATATCTCATGAAGTATACCGACTGGGGGTTTGTTGGGCATTCTTCCATTAGGTGAGCATCATCGCAAATGACACAACTTATGGTCGTTTGAGTGATTGCGCTGACTTGCCCTTTTTTCGCTCTTGTATTACTAATTGCGATGCCTTGTATCAGACTCATCATCATAGTCATTTGATTTTGCAGGGATGCGATGGCCCCATTGTTTATGTCATTTTCTTTGATTCTTAACCTCTGATCGCTTTCCCTCCAATCCTTGTGCTTTTTGGAAATGAGATCAAGTATACTCTTAGCCTTCTCATATGTTTTGTCGAGCAGACCAACAGTGGCTGCCGCATTGGAAGCGGTCTAGGAAGAGGGGTTCAATTATTGGTAGAAAATCTCCATTTGCAGGCAATCTGGTAAGCCATTGTGTGGACAGTCTCTTACCAACCGCTTAAACCTCGCCCAAGCATTGCTGAGTGATTCGTCATCTTCTTGTTCAAAATTTGTTATTAATTTCCTTCTCCTAGCATTCTCAGTGGTGGGAAATACTTTTTCATAAACTTTTCCACCACCTGTTCCCATGAAGTGATCTCTCCCAGTTTGAGAAAATATGCCCATTTTCTCGCCTGATCACACAAAGAAAATGAAAACAGAGTTAGTCGAACTTCCTCGGTTGAGATATTCGGGAATAAAAAAGTGTTGTAGATTTCTATGAAGCTCCGAAGGTGGGCGTACGGGTCTTCGCCACACAGTCTGGATCATCTACAACATTACCGGCTTCATTTCAAACCTCAATCCATCTAGCGTCGGCCTCATGATTTCTGGAGAGAAATCGTAGAGGTTAGGTGACGCATAGTCCCGGATGGGTCATTTTCCAAAAGGATGGGGTTAGCCATTATATTATTCGCGTTAGTGGCCTTTGCGTCCGGTTGCTCCGCCATTCTTGGTGTTCTTTCTTGTTGTTGTTGGCGGTCTCTTAATCTTCTTTTGAATGTCCTTTCAATCTCCGGGTCGTAATTCGCCAAAGATTGAGAGTCTGCAAAGAAATCAAAAAATTACCGTTAGCACTCTATTTTGCCGAAGTCCCCGACAACGACGCCAAAAACATGATGCTTGTATTTATGAAGTGGAAATGTGGATGATATGCATTGATGGATTTGCGTTGTGCACTTAAGTTTCCCCAGCGGAATCCAAGTGTAAATTCCTCTGAGTTTCTTGGTAAGTCCAGGGTCGAACACAGGGACTTATGAAAATAGTTTACGTTGGTAATTTTTATGAAGAACTTTGCGGTGACCGGATAGATAAATAAAGTGTTGGGTTTGTTGTTTGCGTTGATGAAAAATAAGTAAATGTGGCGGAGTTTGAAAAGAGTTCGTAAACGGGAGATGCGATGAATATGCGGTGAACGGGTTGAGAAGGGTTTCGACTAGCACTCCCTAGAATGCGTTCATGCTATTTGATCATGCAACATGCATACAATAGTAAACCAACTCTCGGTGCGAATACCACGGCTTCTAAAGCTAGAATGCATGTGATATATGTAACAAATCTACAGGGTCTACACATAAACCTCTATTTCTATTTATGCGATGACAACATGACATCCACACAAATATGCGACCACATAATATCATTCCCATCTCTAGGATGCATGCGATGCAGGTTGACAAACAGAGCTTATCTCTAAGTCCCTATCTCTTGTTTATGCAGTTCTAATCTTGCTCTCTCGAGTCCAGATTCTAACTTAGCTCTCTCGAGACATTAGGTTCTTTCTGTAGACTCTCTCTCGAGTAACTCTAAAGGGTATTTTGCACAACATAAAATAAGACAATCGCAAGCAAAGAACTTCCTAGGTCATGTTAGCTTAGTTCTTCTCAACCTATTCGACTAGTTTAGCTACTCATGCATATTAAGAGAGTGAACAGATGTAGACATAGAACTTCCATTGTATAAGTATGAAGATGAAGTACAGAATAACAATGCAAGTATAGAATAAAGAGCCTGGTAGCAATCTCTTGCTGCCAGGCGTTTACACTGTTCCTACTCGTGCTCAAAATATAATCTTGCTCTCGTGAGAGTTGGCTCGCTCTCTGCTCTTATGCCCTAAGGTTCTCTCTCAAGTTGCCATGAGCAATCTCTGGCGCCACCACTCTTCTCTTGCTTCGCCTTAAAATGGAAAGGAAACTATGTACAGAAGCGTGAACTAAATGGTGAACTAATCAACTGGTTAACCCCCTTATCTGAAGAATGCCCTTGGTATTTATAGAGCATCCATGGTGAAAGGCGGCTTCTCTCTCCTAGTTGTACAGATGGGACAACTTTAATTCTTGACCGATGTACCGAATAATTATCACCAATAAAGCTGAATGTATTTTGTGACCGTTATCAGCTGTCAACTTAATTTGGATAGGACTGTCATCAGCTTTCTATCCCATCGCTCTTAATTGGCCTTTCACCCAGATGCGCTCACCATGTTACGTGGACCAAGTTGCAGCGATCCTTCTTGAACGAATGTTTGCGAACACGATCAACGCAAAGCCTTGTGTTGAAGTTGTGCTCGACTAATGAATTCCTATGATCGTAATCTTTGCATTGCATTACGCAAATTCTGCACAAAAATACAAAAATCAACTATTCTAATGCGTTGTATGCATGCGACCGCAATATCATGAAAATGACACTTAATGGACGCAAGTTAACATATTTCACAATGCAATCCAACATTGTTTAAGAACTTAGCACTATGATAACGTGTATTTCTTCCTGTTATCAGCTACATGATGTGAAGAAAAGCTAGACAATCATATAGCAATGGGCGTTGGTCATTGTGATGTTGAACGCTAAACGATCGTGTACCTGCGGGAGCTAAACGATGCAGTCAAATGCTATACGATAACACTACACAATCGTTTAGTTTTTGCATGGGAAATAAACGATACGTTTGATTTGTTATACGATGGCACTACACGATTGTGTAGCTGCGGCGCGGGCTAAGCGATGCGATAAATTGCTATGCGATAGTGCTGAGCGATCGTCTCGATGCGACGCTGAGCGATTGTGTAGATGTGGTGCTAAGCGATGCATTGAAGTTTCTATACGATGTAACTAAATGATCGTTTAGGTATGGTGCTGAACGACGTGATATGTTTTATAAGATAGAGCTAAGCGATCGTTTAGCTATGGCGGACACTTAGGCGATGGTGTTAAACGATCGTGTAGTTCTACACAAGAGCTAAGCGATTTCTCTATGCGATAGACAGATGACACTAAGCGATCGTGTACCTCTTCTAAACACAAGGCGATGGTGTTAGGCGATTGGCTTTAGCACTACACGATTGGCTTTAGCAAGACTTTGAGGTTGGACCGAGAGCAGTCGGTTCGACTGGTTTTCTCGAGGTCCAATCCGGTTCAACCTCAAAGTGTTTTTGTCTGGTCTGGTTCAGACTTATCCAATCCGGTTCAAGATGCTTGGGTTTTTTTTGGAGCGGTTCGAGCGGTTCAAAGACGGGTTTTGAAGCTGTTTGTAATAGTTAGGCTTCTGTTTGCTTGTTTATGCAAAACTAAAACCATATCAGTCTATGTTTAATTATTTATGCATTTGATGTACGTTATAATTCAATAAATCTTGTATGTGCATACAGTATGCCATTTAAATTTAAAATCCTACCATAGGAAGCATGTTACATGCATTGAAAGTATGTTATAATCTGTTATAATATATAGTATGCATGTTACGGTTTCTTATATCTAATATAAGTGTTATATTAAATATTGAATGTCTTTATGTATGTTATGGATGTTTAGCATGTCTAAAGTTTTACAAGTTGTTATAAAACTGGGTTAGACATCGTAGGTTAAAATCCAATTATAAGCATTATACTTGGATAAACCACATAGACTTAGAGTTGTTTTATTAGCCGAAAAGAACCTAAGTATAAATCTACCCAATAGAACACTTCAGTGAAAGTTTAATAACTTCTACATGATAGAGTTATTAGAAAACTTCAGTAGGAGATTAATAACATATATGATATGTTATTTTTAGCTCTCGCGTCCCTAAAAGTTCACAGTCTGGATTTAAGCGGTACTTTGTGTCACCCTGGATGTGATCTCCTTTCGGAAAGTATTTTTTAGCTTAAATCTAGATTGCGGCGAATGGGAAGTTGTTCAAACATAAGTCTATTATTCGATATATAGATTTCAACTGCCACGTCTCCACATAGTTTACACTGTGAGTTTCATATGATGCTTTATGTCACCTTGAAAATGGCCTCCATTTGGAAAGTGTTTTGTATGAGTCAATAATAAGGTAAATGGAGGAAGTAGTTCATAGTAAGTGGGTGAAGGATATCTGTCAATATATCCTGCGGTCTCCTCCATTAGTTTGAATCATGAGATTCCTATGTTGTGGCCTGTTGGTTTGCTTTAGACGGTCCTTGCTAGTCGTTTAATGATGGCTATCCACTTGGAGGGTTGTAACATAGGATTCGGAACAACCCAGGCTTCAGTAAAATGAATAGGGTCTTATAGTTCCGTCTTAGATATTGTCTTCTACTTTGGAGGCATATTCATACTGTCTTATAAGATCTGAAAATGGCAAGTCACACTTACAAGAATTACTAATTGTTAGTAAAGATCTTGACCAAAAAGGATAACTAAACAACTATAGGAATAAGAGTTATTCCAGAGACAATAAGAATAAGAGTTATTCCAGAAATAGGTTTGGTCAAAATTGTTTTTTTAGTGAAGGAGTATCTGACTGCCTCTTGGTAGCACATATTCTGACTCACTAAAGTATCGTTGCAAATAAATAATGTCGAATTCTTCTAGAATACTCACTTCCGAATTAAATTACAGTAAAACCAAACGAACAAAAAAATTACTAGCGGTTGATTACACCAAGAGTTTTAACAGAGGATTGTCCTCTAACTCCCATCTCATCTGAAATTTTGAATTATGTAGATGAGAATACAGAATTCAAACAAGTTAAATATGATTTACTTGTTATCGAAGCATGTTTAGTGGAATGATAAAATCTAGATAATTGATTCAGGTGCTGCTAATCATGTTTGTACTATCTCACAAGAAACAAGTTCCTAGAGACAGTTAACAGAAGGTGAAACAATCTTTAAGGTAGGGACTAGGGAGGTTGTTTCAGCTAAAGCAGTGGGAAATATGAAGTTATTTATAGGAGATAAGTATATTTATTTGAAAAATGTATATTATATTCCTTCTATGAAAATGAATCTAATATCTATCTCTTGTTTGCTAGAACAAAATTATAATGTTTAATTCGAAAATGATGAAGTGTTCACCAATAGAAGAAGTAAACATATTTGCTTTGCAAAATTAGAAAATAACTTATATATGTTAAAACCAATTGAGGTTAAAGCCGTATTAAACATAGAGATGTTTAATACTACTAAGACTGGGTCACATAAATCTCAACAGGATTGAGAGATTAGTTAAGAGCAGTCATCTAAATAAGTTGGGAGACACTTCATTACCACCATATGAGTCCTGCTTCGAGGGTAAAATGACAAAAAGATCTTTTTCTGGAAAAGGTCTTAGAGCGAAAGGACCCCTAGAGCTGATTCACTTAGACCTTTATGGGTTTCTAAATGTTAAAGCGAGAGGAGGGTATGAATATTTTATCAGTTTTATAGATGATTATTCCAGGTATGGGCATATTTACCTAATGCATGAAAAGTTTGAAACTCTTGAAAAGTACAAAGAGTATAAGGCTGAGGTTGAAAACCAATTAGGTAAAAAGATTAAAATGCTTCGATCGGATTGAGGTGGTGAGTATATGGACTTAGAATTCCAGAACTATTTGATAGAACATGGAATTTAGTCTCAACTCACAGCCCCTGGCACACCTCAGCAAAACGGTGTGGTAGAAATGAGAAACAGAACCTTATTGGACATGGTTTGTTCCATGATGAGTTACGCTCAGTTACCAAATTCTTTTTGGGGAGATGCAGTTGGGACTGCAGTGTATATTTTGAACATGGTTCCCTTGAAAAATGTTTCTGAAACACCTTACGAGCTCTGGAGAGGACGTAAAGGAAATTTAAGACACTTTAGGATTTGAGTTGTCCAGCACATGTGTTGGTGCAAAATCTTAAAAATTTGGAACACCGTTCAAAAGTATGCCTATTTGTAGGCTACCCAAAAGAAACAAAAGGTGGTTTCTTTTATGATCCTTAGAAAGACAAGGTATTTGTATCGACAAATGCAATCTTCCTGGAGAAAAACCATGTGAAGAATCATCAACCTCGCAGTAAGCTAGTAATAGATGAAATGTCCAGAGAAACGACAAATGTATCAACAAGAGTTGTTGATATAGTAGGTCCTTCAACAAGAGTTGTTGATAGAGCAGGTCCATCAACAAGAGTTGTTGATGAAACCGAAACTTCACATCCTTCTCAAGAGTTGAGAATGCCTCGTTGTAGTGGGAGGGTTGTGCAGTAGCCTGACCGATACATGGGATTAACTGAAACTCAAGTCACCATACCAGATGATGGTTTAGAAGATCCATTGTCTTTTAACCAAGCAATGAATGATGTGGATAAAGACCAATGGATTAAAGCTATGAACCTTGAAATGGGATCTATGTATTTCAATTCTTTCTGGGATCGACCTGAAGGGGCAAAACCCATCGGATGTAAATGAATCTACAAGAGAAAACGAGACCAAGCTGGTAAGGTACAGACCTACAAAGCTAGACTTGTGGCAAAAGGATTTACCCAAAGAGAGGGGGTAGATTATGAAGAAACCTTCTCTCCAGTTGCCATGATAAAGTCAATTAGAATACTCTTATCCATGGCCACATTTTATGATTATGAAATATGAAAAATGGATGTCAAGACAACTTTTTTGAATGGCTATCTTGAAGAGAGTATCTATATGTCTCAACCAAAAGGGTTTATACAGTAGGATCAAGAGTAAAAGGTTTTCAAACTTAATTGATCAATTTATGGATTGAAACAAGCTTCTACATCCTAGAATATGAGATTTGACACTGCGATCAAATCTTATGGCTTTGAACAAAATGTTGACGAACCCTGTATATACAAGAAAATCGATCGTTAACAAAACTGTCACTTTTTTTGTGTTGTATGTTGATGATATTCTACTCATTAGGAATGAGGTAGAATATCTAACTGACATTAAGAGATGGCTGACTTCACAATTCTAAGTGAAAGATTTGGGAGAAGGACAGTATGTTCTTGGAATCCAAATAGTTCGGAATCGCAAGAACAGAACATTAGCATTTTCTCAAGCATCTTATATAGACAAGATGTTGTCTACGTATAAAATGAAAAATTCCAAGAAAGGATTTTTACCTTTCAGACATGGAATTCACCTGTCTAAAGAACAGAGTCCTAAGACATCTCAAAGGTTGAGGAGATGAATCGAATTCCATATGCATCAGCAGTAGGGAGTTTAATGTATGCAATGTTGGGTACTCGCCCTAATATATGCTATACCATAGAAATAGTCAGCAGATTTCAGTTCAATCCTGGATATGATCATTAGACTGCTGTTAAAAAAATTCTTAAGTATCTTCGGAGAACGAGAGATTATATGCTCGTGTATGGTGCTAAAAGTCTGATCTTTACTGGATATAATGATTCTGACTTTCAGAATGATATTGATTCGAGGAAATCCACTTTGAGGTCAGTATTCACTCTAAATGGAGGAGCATTTTTGTGGAGAAACATCAAGTAGAGTTGTATTACTGACTCCACAATAGAAGCTGAGTATGTAGTTGTAAGTAAAGCAACAAAAGAAGTAGTATGGCTAGGAAAGTTCCTGACAGATTAGGAAGTAGTTTCAAATATGCACCTACTTGTCACACTCTATTGTGACAACAGTGGAATAGTTGCAAATTCAAAGGAACCAAGAAGCCATAAAAGGGGAAAGCATATCGAACAAAAGTACCATCTCATCAGGGAGATTGTACACAGAGGAGACGTAATCGTCACTTAGATTGCTTCACAATACAACTTAGTTGATCCATTTATAAAGGCCCTCTTGGGTAAAGTGTTCGATGGTCACCTAGTAGGACTAAGAGTATGAGTTTTGTATCACCAGGCAAGTGGGAGAATTTATCGGTATTGTAATGCCCCAGTTTATTATATTTGTACATTTTATTCTCTCCATGTAAACTCAACATTGTATATATTGATCCACTGAAGTTTTAGTCCAAGTGGGAGTATTGTTGGGTTTTATGTCCTAAAACTCTCAGTTTGTAAAATGATAAACATTTTCTATAATAAATATACTTATTATTGATTTTATAAATTGTATGAAAGTCTAAATCCAATAAACTAAGACCCATGACTATTACATGAGTACTTGAACTTTATGTGGAGATATAAGAATGGATCAGGTTCTAGTAAATAGTCAAAATGATCTATAGTATATGAATAAAGTTGGGTACCTTATTCTGGTAACACTATTGGATGCGGCCTACTTTGTAGTTGTTACAAAGGGTTGTAAAGTGCTACAAACGATGTGATCCTAATTCGTACATGTTATGACATGAGGAGTGGGGGCGTCCTATGCAATAAGTTTGCATAAGATCGGACCAAGAAATAAGTCACTCTTACTTTATAACGCTATTTACTGTATAAGACTGACTATTTCACCTAGATGATCTAGGTAACTCGATCTTAATCCTGAGCTAACTATGAACTCCAGTTTATTCAGGATTATCCTTAGATTTGCATAAATGAAGGTTAGCTTAACACCACCGGCTCAATAAGCCTCCCATTTCAAGGGTAAGACTTAATAGATAGTTGGGGACATAGGATGTAAGACGAAATTCACGCCTACCCAATTTAAGAATAGGAGAAAAGTTGTTCTCTCAAGTACTGAATCCAGGTCTTGGACAAGGGGCCCCACCCTCTCACTGGGCTGAGAGAGTTTGGTTTAGTGATCAGTTGTTGATTAGAGGATTAGTAGGAACTTGAGGAATAAGACGTAATCTCGGGGTTAAAACAGATATTTAACCCAACTGTTATTACGAATAACCTATAAAGGGTTGACTTACTGATTATGGTTAAATTATGTAGACATAATATATCTACAGTGAGAAGAGTGCAACTATGGGCTTTAGTGGAGTGACCCATTAGTTAACGAACGGGGATTAATTTGGTCTAATCAGTTTAGCCAATTAATCTCGGATCGTTGGAGCCCATGATGTGTAGGTCCGTGAGGTCTCCCTACTAGCTCGTATCAGACTAGCTCTAGAATAGCGTGATAAGTTAATCTGAAACGTTCAAATTAAAATTAAGGGAATTAGTAATTATATGAGATATAATTACGTGTTTAATTTAAGAATTAAAAAGAATAGGAGAATTTATATTTAAATATGATTTAAATATATAAAGATAGATATGTGTAAAAATTAATTTAATATTTGATATTAAATTAATTAGTTTTTTTAAATTATTTTTTTTTTTTAATTTTAAAATCAAAATGGATTTTGGAAGAAATCAAGTTTTGATTTTGAAATAAAATTAGAAAATTGGAAAAATCATGCACAAATGGAATATTGAGATATTCCATTATCTATCTTCTTCATGCTCACACAATTTCCATTTTCTCTTATTCATTAACTCCAAGCATGAGCTGTAACTCATGCAACTCTCTTTCTTGCATGATGATTTGCAATATATTGAAGAGATTGGAGTAAATTTGAGGTATGCAATCAAGAGAGAATTTTAGAGAAAATTCGTGTTGAAGAAGGGGTTCTTCAACAAGATTGCTGATGTGAGCAATTCTCCATAATTCGTTGATTGAAGCTTATTTTGAGTTCCACAACTCAATCTAGAGCACCAAGAGAATAGTGTGGAAGATCTTGAGGTGGTCTGCAACAAGATTTAGAGAAGATTGTAGTTAGAGAATGAGCTTTGAAGAAGTTCTACAAAAGTATGTCATGAAACTCACTTGTTTTCTACAAGAGCATACTTTATGCAAATAACGTATTGTGAAATCCAGATGGGCCAAATGGACAGTACCACTTGGAAACTGCAGTATTCTCTTGTGAGAATCCAGGAGTTGTGGGCTATGGTGAAATTTGATTGAGAGGAAAGGGAGAAAAATGAGAGGAAAAGCAAAGAAAAAAATTTCTGAGATTTCATAAAAAACAAAGAACTATTTTGTATCTCATCTCTTCTCTATTTTGCATGATAAAAAAGATGACCCCTCTCTCCAGCAACTGTCCATTTACGTGGGTGGAGAGAAAAAAGGGGAGGGAAGTTAATTCCCTCCCAAAAATAAAAAATAATTAACTTAAAAAAAATTAAATTATTTAATTAATATAACGTGTGTATATATATATATATATATAACATATAACATATAACCTGTAGTTTTTATATTGTATCAAATGCAATATAGCCTATAGTTTCAATTTTCTCTCAGTAATGGCTTTTAGTATAAATCACATTTACACTAAATTTAATTAAATGAATCTAATTCATATAATTAATATTTGAATCATATTCAAATATTTATTTCCTCTCACAAATAATATAATGTATCAAATACATTATAATAATTATATAATATATAATTAATTAATTAATTAATTATATCATTTATAATTAATTCCCTCAAATAATTTGAACAATTCAAATTAATCCAAAAACTAATTCTCATTTAAATCTCGTTGAGCTACTGAGGGGACCTAAAAAATCTGTAGCTTGAAGCTTCAATGGTATGTGAAGGATTAATTAAACGTTTTAATTAAATTGTTCACCATCCATTAACTATCAGGCACTTCACTAAAAACCGACAACTGCACACTTCACACTACAGATATATTTTTGTATCCATTGGATATAACCAATCAACGATACGATGACCCTTCACAAATTGCTCATAAGCACAGTGGGGCCAAAATTACCGTTTTGTCTCTGTAGTTACATCTAACTTTGTAAATGCCATTGATCCCTCTAATGAACAATAAATCATAGTCTGAATATGATCATATCCCTCTCGGGCCAAGAGAGGGTATGCTGTCACAATGTTCAAGCCTCGGAATCAGCCTTTAAGGGAGCAATTTATCTGTTTGCCCCAACATTAGGGAATGAGTGAATTCCTTCTTGTGTAGCTATGTTCCCAGCTCCCCAATCAGACTAATCCCAAAATTGTAGGCTTGTTGAGTCGGCGATCTGGACACTCTCACCTATACAAATCAAAGGACCGCCCTCATAGGCAGGAGTTCAAAACTCACTTAGGATTCAGGTCATGTTACCTATGGTCATCTTGGTGAAATGTAAGTATTTTTTATGAACGGCGTTATATAATGAGACTAAAAATTTCGTGGTCCGGCTTTATACAAACTTCTTTGTATAGAATATTCCCGCTCACATGTCTCAAAATGAATGATCAAGATCAGATCTTTTGTAGCACTTTACAACAATTGTAATACCTACAAAGCAGGCCATAATCGTAGTGTCACTAGGATAAGGTATCCAGCCTTATCCATCTACTACAAACCATTTAGGTTATTACTTAAACATGATCTACCTATATGTCTCTACATACATGTTTAAGCTACAAGATAACCTTGGATGTTAGTTTATTGGTTTGTGGTTAATGCAACTAATTTTGAAATAAAACACCAAATATTTTGTTACAAAAATGTTTGTACAATACAATAACAAACTATAGAACCCTATGAGATTTAGGGCATTGACCCCAACAATCTCCCATTTGACCTAAAGCTAGTAGGGTGTACAGTGTAAAAGTCATACTAAAATACAAAGTACACAAATCAATAAACTAAGGCACAGACCGCCCTGTACAAAATCTCCCACTTGCGCTAGTCTAAACGTGGCCTGTCTCATAGACCCATATTCTGCAGGTGACCCTTAAACACCTTAGTCGTGAGGGCCTTTGTAGACGAATTAGTAACATTGTGCTCCAAAGCTATCTGTGTGACGATTACGACTTCTTGATGCACAATATCTCGGATGAGATGATACTTCTGCTCTATGTGTTTCTCACACTTGTGACTCCTAAACTCTCGGGAATCAGCCACGGTACCACTATTATCACAACAAAGTCTGATGGGCTTCGACATGTCTGGAACGACATCTAGATTTTTCAAGAATTTCTTGAGCCAAACAACTTTCGTAACAGTTTAACAAGCCGCCACATACTTGACCTCTATAGTGGAGTCAACAATGCACCCTTTCTTGTTTCTCCTCCAAACTACCGGCCTTCCGTTAAGAGTGAACACTGATACTGATGTGGATTTCCTAGAACTATACACGAGCATGTAGTCCCTCATTCTCCATAGATATTTGAGGATTTTTTTAATGACGGTTTAGTGATCAAATCCTAGATTAGATTGATATCTACTAACTATTCTTACTGCATAGGAGATGTTAGGTTTTGTACATAACATAACATACATCAAGCTGCCAACAACCAATGCATAGGGGATCTGTCTCATTTCCTCAACCTTTTGAGGTGTCTTAGGACACTATTTCTTAAACAAGATAACTCCATGCCTGAAAGGTAGTAAATCTCTCTTGGAGTTCTACATCGAATACTTAACAAGCATTTTGTCAATGTACGATGCTTGAGATAGAGCTAACGTTTTGTTCTTTCAATCTTGAAAGATTTGAATTTCCATAACAAGCTGAGCCTCTCCCAAATCTTTCATTTGGAATTGGGTTGCTAGCCAGTTCATAACTTCAATCAACAGACCTACATTATTCCCAATAAGTAGGATATTGTCTACATATAACACTAGGAAAGCTATTGAACTATTGATGATCCTTTTGTGTACAAACGGCTTATCAATATTTTGATCAAAGCCATAAGATTTGATCGCAGTATTAAACCTGATGTTCCAAGATCGAGAAGCCTGCTTCAGTCTATAAATGGATCGATTAAGCCTGCAAACATTTTGCTCTTGTCCTTGGGTTATGAATCCCTCAGGTTGCTCCACATAAATGGTCCCCTTGAGATTTACCAAATATTATAGTCATAATATGAGGCAATGGATAGGAGAATTCTAATAGACTTTATCATGGCAACAGGTAAGAAAGTCTCCCTGTAGTCGACTTCCTTAACATGGGTATAACCCTTTGCCACCAGTCTAGCCTTGAAGGTTTGCACATTCTCATCAGCACCCCGTTTTCTCTTATAGATCTATTTGCAACCTATAGGTTTTACCCCATCAGGTTGATCTATGAGATCCCATACTAAATTGAAGTATATTGACTCCATTATGAGATCCACAACTTTGATCCACTCATCCTTGTCAACATCCTTCATTGCTTTCTTGTAAGACAATGGATCCTCAACATCTCCGTCAGCTACCATAGCTAGGATTTCCGTTAAACCCATGTAATGGATAGGTGGGTTTGCAACTCTCCCACTACATCGAGGTTCCCTCAACACTTGACGTGGAATTCACCTACTAGATGATCCAATTTCGACAACTCCTATTGAGGTGTTGGGTTCTTCAATAACTCTTGTTGAAGGTTCAGTAGTTTCTTTGGAAAATTCATTCAACATAATGTTACTGCAAGGCTTGTGCTCCTTTATGTGGTATTCTTCAAGAAAAGTAGTGTTTATCGATATAAATACTTTATTTTCTTTTTGGTAAAAAAAAGTAACCACCTCTCGTTCCTTTGGGGTAGGCTACAAATAGGCACAATTTTGAACGAGATTCAGTTTCTTAGGATTCGCCACAAACACATGTGCTGGGTAATCCTAGATTTTTAAATGACGTAAACTAGCTTTACGACCATTCCATTCCAAAGGTGTTCTGGTAACAATCTTGGATGGAACATAGTTCAAAATATACGCTGCAATCTCCACTGCATAACCCTAAAATGAGTCAGGTAAGAAAGTGTAACTCATCATAGACCGAACCATGTCCAATAGGGTTCGATTTCTCCTTTTTGATACACCATTCTTTTGAGGTGTACAAGGTGCTGAGAGTTGGGATACAATTCCGTGTTTTATCAAATAATTTTGGAATTTCAGATCCATAAACTCTCCATCTCGATCAGATCGAAATTTCTTTATTGTTTTACTTTATGCATTTTCAACTTCAGCCTTTAATTCTTTGAACTTTTCAAAAGTTTCAGATTTATGTTGCATTAAATAAACATACCTATATCTTGAATAATCATCAATAAAAATGATGAAATATTCATAACCTCCCCTAGCTTTTATATTCATCGAACCACAGAGGTCTGAATGTACTAGCTCTAAAGGTGCTTTGGCCCTGTGACCTTTTCTAGTAAAGGTTCTTTTAGTGATTTTGCCTTCAAGGCATGAATCACACATAGGTAAAGGATTTTCTTCTAATTCGCTTAGAAGTCCATTCTGCACCAATCTCTCAATCCTATTGAAATTAATGTATTTTAGTTTTAGGTGCCAAAGTTGGGCATTTTCTTTAGGAGAAATTTTAAATCTTTTATGTTAAGTTACCACAAATTTAAACGTTTCAGTGTTATAGAGTGCCTTAGTTGCTAACGGTCTTAGCACATAAAGGTTGTTTTCTAGTTTCGCAAAATAAATATCAATACCATTTTTGGAAATAAACACTTTATTTACAATAAAGTTGATATAGTACGATTGTTCAAGCAAACACATTACAGAAATTAGATTTCCTTTTTAAACCAGAAACTACATATACATTTTCTAATAAAATGAATGTATTATGTAAAGTCAACTGGAGACCTCCAACTGCCACAGTCGAGACGACATGCCCAGTTCCAACTTGCATTGTCATCTCACCAACATCAAGTTTCCGCTGGGAACTAATTCCCTGAAATGAAGAAAAAATGTGGTTAATGACGCCAGATTCTATAATCCAGGCAGAATCATCATTCTTCACTAAACATGTTTCCAATACAAGCAAATCATATTTATCATGCTTGGCCTTCTTCTTTTCTGCCATATACTTGTAGTAGTTCCTCTTCCAATTCCTATTTTGGTTGCAATGGAAACATATTCCCTTTGCACCGTGACTTTCTTTTGAGCAGCGACTAGTGGGTTAGCTTTCCTCTTTTCACCTTTCTTCGTCTTTTAGTTTTTATTGTCGGAGGAAGAAGGTACAGACTTTGTCCCACAAGTCGAACCTCTGTGGAACTTCTTAGAGGATGAAGCAATATCTGCTTCACCATTCTGTCCCTTGTTTTCAACAAGGACTGAAATTTGTAGCTAGTTGAGGAGGGTGGTTAGGTTGTAGTCAATCCTGTTCAAAACACCATTGCTACAGAAATGAAGGAAACTTTCAGGTAAAGATTCTAAAATGAAGTTAACCTAGTTTTCTTCATCGATGATGGACCCATTCATCTCCGTCACATTGAGTGGACCATCATGTTGAGAACATGTTCTCGAACAGATGCCCCTTCTTGTATACTAGCATTAAAGATTTGCTTGAGAGCGTCATGCTTGAGTTGTGTGGACGATTTTCCGAACATTCCCTTCAAGGACTCGTCTATGAGTGTGATCTCATGCTTCTTAGCCAAGACTTCAGAAAGACTAGCCAAGATATACGCTCGAGCCTTTACATTTGCCCGTGTCTAATGCTTGTATGCTTCTCGAACATTTCGAGTAGCATTTGGAGCTAGAATGGGAGGATAGTCCTCCACCAGGATGAAACAAAGGTCATCGATAATTACAATTATGTTGATCATGTTTTTCCATGAAATGTAGTTATCGCCCGTTAACTTTTCGACGGCGAGTAGATTTAATGTTGCGGAAGTCAAAGTGAAAAACGTTTGCTGAAACCATACAAATTATCTTTTATTAGTTCATTTGTATTAAACCAACAAGACAACCAATCAATTTTAGCAAAATAATCTAATGTACCCTGAGTGACATCTATTTTGCAATGATGTTTCAGGGAGGCAGGACAAAGGTCATCGTAGGATGATCAAGTGCCCCGTCACTAAAATGAGACATTCTCAACAAATAGACAGAACAACTTCTTATTCTTGTAACTATTAGTCACCATTGTTCGGTCTAGAATTTGTTAAACTCGCTTAACAATTCTTTTAAGTGTAACCCCTCATTTTAGGTCCTAAACTTCTGCCCCAATGAGCCAATTGTAGGAAAAAACCGATTGAGACATGAAACTAAAGCAACCCTATCCATTTCTAGAGTTTGAATAAAACGTCATGCAAAAATGCCATCCTTTAGGGGGACACCCACGGTGCCACGAGGCCATGCATGAAACTTTACATTGAACTAATGAGAGAGACTGAGGGATATGTTGTCATACGTCCCACTTCCACTTACTATAAACACTCTCTCCATTCACCTTGATATTGATCCATACAAATGCCACCCGTAGAGGGACACCCATAGTGCCTCAAGGCCGAGTATGAATCTCACGATGTAAACTTTAAGAAGAAACGTGAAGATGATAAAATGAAGTATCATATACTCAATTTTTCTCCCACTGAGTGTTTTATCTAGGGTTAATTAACTTAGGAAAATCTGGCTACTGATTTTAACTAAGTGAATGTTTAATTTTTCCAAAAACAACATTTGTCTTTGGATAGTTAAACAATTTTGATCAAAGTCTATTAAACTCTTTATTAAACTTTAATCAAACTTGCATGCATGTAACAAATCTATCTAATTCATCTTTCCAAGTAAGTTCACAGGTAGGGATATTACATTTCCGTGAACTTAAATACCCCAGCCTAGACAAAACTCGCCTTAGACAAAAGTCACTTATAGATACATTTGTTACATTGTTAATCTTTTATTATAAATCAATTTAATCCTATTAAAACCAATTAAAAGAGTAAACTTAGATCTCTAATCTCATTAGAAACGTGACCTTAGGTCTATCTCAATCATATTTAAAACAATTTTAAAAGATGAATTTAAAAGATGAATATAACCTAAGGTTTGCATACAACTCTAAATTATTGATTTTAATTCTAATTTCATTTAATTATAACGATTATAAAGAAATGAAACAATTAAAACCATACATCGCATGCTTTGACATACTTTAGTAAAATATAACATTTATAATTTAACATAAAGTAGTGTCACGCTTCATGCAATTTCATTTCACTACTAACATAAAGTAATGAAACATTCAATAGCATACTACAATACATGCATTGAACCATATATTATAACAATTATAATATAAATGATTCATGAATATGCTATTAATGCATGCATGCATATATTATAACATATATAATATATAATGCATTAGCATGCTATATAATTTAAATTATGCATAAACATATATTATAACACTTATAATATAGATGATGCATGAAATTAAATGAATAACCTATGGTGGATTTTAATTCTATATGAAATACAATATTGTATGCAATATAGAATAAAACCCACCGTAGGTTGTTCATTTTCATGTATATATACATACAAATACATCATATTTATATTAAAACAACAGTTGGTGGACCAGGATTGGACGTCTAAATAAAATTTAAAGCCTAACTATTACATAAAACATATTCAACCAATTCGAAACAAGTGCATCGGGTCTTGAACTACTCGAACCGGACCAGGAACAGGTCTAGAAGAACTCAAAACAGTTGAACTGGAGAACCCTCAATCGACCTGGACTGCAGACCACGAACCACGTGCAAACTGCAGCTAAACTGTGTGAAATTTTTGTTTCGCACAATGTTGCGACGCTATAGAAATTTCCTTCCGTCTGCTGCATTCGTCGCAATGGTAGGATACAACATTGCGACGCTGTAGCACAGTCGCCAACTGTGCTGCTTCGATCTTCTTAGAAAACATCAAACTTCTCATCGAATTCTCTAGAAAACAAATGGGGAACCCATGAATGACTTAACAATTGAATATAAACTCAATAATAGTAAAATATGCCCCAAAACATACTACAAGAATTTTGGGCTTTAATGTCGATTGGAAAAAGTGAAATCGGATGAATAATGTCGGTTTTGTTTTTTTTTTAAAATGGATCTTTAACGTCGGTTTTAAACTGACATTGTAGGTATACATTTAATAAGACCCGGTTTTCTTTTTTTTCCTTAAAAAAAAAAAAAAAAACCCATTCCCCATCAGCCACCTCTCCCCCCCCCCCCCCCCCCCCCCCCCCATTTTTGTTTCTTACGAAAATGATATTAGGTTACATTTTGTTTCTCTTCTTTCTCTCTCAGATTTCAGAAAAACCTTCGTAGACGGCGAAAAGGACTGAAACTGAAAGCTATCAAAAATGGCGACCAAAAATGCCAAAAAAGCCAATCTCTTAGATCATCACTCCCTCAAACACCTACTCGATGAATCTGTTTTTGAGGTAGAGAAGTAAGAGATATGTGGAACCAACGAGAAATGGCAGAACCCGTAGATAGGTCGGTAATGTCGGTCCATGTAGTACCGATTTGAAATCAATTTTACATCTTTTCGTACTCCCAATGTCATTGATAAACATGTAGCGAGAGTCATTGTCGATGCTTTGAGAAGATTCCAACGATGATTGAAAAAATAAATTGAAGAAACAACAGAGAGATCGGTAGAGATATGAAGGATTTGAATCTGTTTCTGAGGTAATTCAATTTGCAATTTCATTTCCCCTTTTTTAGATCTTTTTCGTGTCAATTTTAATCTAGGTTTGAGCTTTTTCCTTGCAGATTGTCACCAACCGTAATGAAGGATTTGAATATGAAGGATTTGAATCTGTTTCTGAGGTAATGCTATTTGGCTACATTTTAGTGTTTCTAAATATAAACCAACTAAAAAAACCACAAAGTTCTAAGAGTTTTGGTAATGTGATACATTTTTTGTTTCGTCATTCATCTGTACTTCTTAGAGGAAAGAGGGATACTAGAGCATTAGAGATTTGGAGAAAGACTTTATTGATGTTTGATTCATTGTTAGTTCATGTCTCTCTAGAAAGTGTCAAGTTGAAGAAAAAGAAGAAACATAAGAGAACAGAAAGGCCCAGGTTGGTAATTCTTTTGACATTTTTTTCCAGCACCATTTGTTACATAAGTGTGCCATATTCAGATATTCCAATCCTACAGATGGTAGCAAAACTACATGGAATACTGAGACCATTTCTACTTCGGAGAATGAAATCTGATGTCGAGCTAATGCTCCCTCAGAAGAAAGAAATCATAATATATTGGTTATGATTGAAGGTAGCATTGTTTTTAATCTAATTTTTATAGATAGATTCTATAACCTGTGCATCAACTTCTCTTGTTTTCATAAATATTATTTATATATTTAGATATATATCTCCGCCCAATCCCTCCCCTCTCGCCCAAATCCCTCTCGCTCTCGCTCATAAAGGTCAAATCCCTCCCCTCTCGCTCTCGCTCTCGCTCTCGCTCATACCTCCACTCTCGCTACTCTCACTCTCGCTCATACCTCCACTCTCGCTCTCGCACATAAATTTCATGGCTGAAAATACAGTTAGCTATGTGTCGTGGTTGTTTGTTCCATAATAGTCCATGTGTGCTCAATTTGAATCATGCCTTTTTGAGTTAATCCTACTGGTGGCCGCTTTATGTTTATTGTATGGTGGCTTAATATTTGGTGATTGATCCTTGTTAACAAGAATTATTGGTACAGGAAGTTCACTTTGGGAAATTGATAGTCTTCGACACCATTATTTTCCTCTTGTTTCAAGGTATGCAGTTTAATATTGATCCAGAAACTTCTGTTGCTTTGGATTTCATACTGAAAACTAGTCCTTATGTTCTTGTAGGTTAGTTTTATGCCTAGTATCCCCGTACAATCAAGTGTATGAAGTGTTCAAGAGAGAGCTTGGCATGACACCGGATAAGGTATATTTACTTGGCTAAACCTGTTTCATATAATTAGATTATGCATTCATTTTATTGAATGGAGATTACTTTTGCAATCTGACAGAAGCTTGTTATCTTGATTGTGTTACTGTTACATATGAGTTGGCACTTCTGTTTTCTGTATTCTGATCACATTGTAGCACGTTTCAATGTGCATGACAGATTGAAGTTTCATTAACATTTGGCCTTTCATATGATTATATAAATGTGGTTATGGTTATAATATTAATTTTTCTCCTTGGATCAGAGTCTGCTTGAGGTTAAATTCTTAATCTCAGGCACATTACTTGTTAAGTTGAAGTTAGATTCTAAATCTTTCCAATTCTTCTGTAGTTGTTGGATGAGCTGAAGAAGAAGAATCCTGATAATGAAGTCCATCTCAACACCGTATATTACATCTCTTAATCTCTCAAACCCTCCCAAATTTATAGACAAATAAAATTGTGTTGCCCTTACATGGAAGATTCTGTTGCCCTTGTAAAATCATAATCTTTGTATTACTTGTAATTTATGTTTTCAAGGCTTGAATTATTGTACACCTTTTAAATATAATTCTATAGCAGAATTTGTGGATTAAATGTAATAGATTTACAATCCATACATGAATAATGTCATAGCCATAATGTTCGATGATGATGTGTCATGTTATACTTTTTTTACCGAAAAAATGGATTTGGCAAGGAAACTTTAAAAAATGGACAATAATTGATAAAACGGATAGATTCGGGCTTCAATGTCGGTTACAATAATTCGGTTAAAACGACAAGGGCTTTAATCACTAAAGACCTTTAATGTCGGTTGCAACCGACATTGAAGGTTGTGTTATTGGTGTTATTGAAGCCCTTTAATGTCGGTTTAAAACCGACATTAAAGGGCTTTAATAACACTATCTTTAATGTCGGTTGCCAACCGATATTAAAGCCCTTTATTGTCGGTTTAAAACCGACATTAAAGCCCAAATTTCTTCTAGTGAAATTCAAAAAAAAAAAAAAAAAGCCATAAATCTATATCCAATCCTAGAAAAATCCATCAACGTAATATCACATTCAACAGAAAACTCATCACATGAAATAATCACATAATGCATATCCAAAACCCACCAAAACTGTAAAATTAATTTAAAAAAATGGGAATTGGGATAAAAAACGAAATGCTCAGATACCAATTGAAGGAATCCTAATGAAGGGATCCTAATGAAGGGATCTTGAGCAGAAGCAGGATCGTCCCAATTTTCGAATTTTCACAGAATTGAAATTTTACAAACAATAAAAGAAAAATTGTGCATTTATAGAAAAATACAGTACGCATATAAAAGAAAAAATTAGGGTTTCAGAAACCTTTACCTTTGAAGACCTTCTTCCTGTAAAATCCTTTCTCTGTGCAAATCATGTACTGTGAAATCCAAATGGGCCAAATGGACACCACAACTCGGGAACCTCCATATTCTCTGGTGAGAATCTAGGAGGTGTGGACTCTAGTGAAATTGGATTGAGAGGGAATGGGAGAAAAATGAGAGGAAGAGCAAAGAAAAAAGATTTGTAGATTTCTAAAAAAACACAGAACTATTCTGTATCTCATCTCTTTTCTATTTTGCAGGATAAAAAAGAAAACTTGTCTCTCCAGCAACTGTTCACTTACGTAGGTGGAGAGAAAAAAAGGTAAGGGAAGTTAATTCCCTCCCAAAAATAAAAAATAATTAATTTCTAAAAAAATCAATTAATTAATTAATATACCATATATATATAATACACATATAACATATAACCTATATTTTTTATATTGTATCAAATGCAATATAGCCTATAATTTCAATTTTCTCTCACTAATGACTTTTAATATAAATTACATTTACATTAAATTTAATTATATGAATCCAATTCATATAATTA
Source organism: Benincasa hispida (assembly GCF_027475165.1). Taxonomy (NCBI): domain Eukaryota; kingdom Viridiplantae; phylum Streptophyta; class Magnoliopsida; order Cucurbitales; family Cucurbitaceae; genus Benincasa; species Benincasa hispida. Next base: position 44,365,315 of record NC_143488.1, read on the forward strand.
ATATTTGAATCATATTCATATATTTATTTTCTCTCACAAATAATACAATGTATCAAATACATTATAATAACAATATCATATATAATTAAATAATTAATTAATTATATCATATATGATTAATTCCATCAAATAATTTGAACAATTCAAATAAATCCAAAAACTTATTCTCATTTAAATCTCGTTGAGCTACCGAGGGAACCTCAAAGATCTGTAGCTTGAAGCTTCAACGGTATATGAATGATTAATTAAACTTTTTAATTAAATTGTTCACCATCCGTTAACTATCAGGCACTCCACTAAAGACCGACAACTGCACACTTCGTACTATAGATATATTTTTGTATCCATTGGATATAACCAATCAACGATACGATGACCCTTCACAAATTACTCATAAGCACAGTGGGGCCAAAATTACCGTTTTGTCTCTATAGTTATATCTAACTTTGTAAATGCCATTGATCCCTCTAATGAACAATAAATCATAGTCCAAATATGATCATATCCCTCTCGGGCCAGGAGAGAGTATGGCACCATATTGTTCAAGCCCCAAGATCAGCCCTTTAGGGAGCAATTTATCTACTTGCCCTAATATTAGGGAAAGAGTGAATTCCTTTTTGTATAGTTGTGTTCCCAGCTCCTCAATCAGACTAATCCCTAAAATGGTAGGCTTGTTGAGTCAGCGATCTGGCCACTCTCACCCATACAAATCAAAGGTCCGCCCTCATAGGCAGGAGTTCACAACTTACTCAGGATTCAAGTCTCTATTATGAACGACGTTATATAATGGGACTAAACATTTCATGGTCCAATCTTATACAAACTCTTGTGTATAGAATATCCCAGCTCACATGTCTCCACATGAATGATCAGGATTGGACCATTTGTAGCATTTTACAACAATTGTAACACCTACAAAGCGGGTCATACTCGTAGTGTCACTAGGATAAGGTATCCAGCCTTATCCATCTACGACAGACCATTTAGGTTATTACTTAAACATGATCCACCCGTATGTCTCTACATACATGTTTAAGCTACAAGATAAACCTGGATATTAGTTTATTGGTTTTTGATTAATGCAACTAATTTTGAAATAAAAAAATCAAATATTTTATTACAAAAATGTTTGTACAATATAATTACAAACTATAGGACTCTACAAGATCTAGGGCATCAACCCCAACACTTGTGACATTAACCATCCAACTGACCTTTTTTGCTTAAACGTAAACACAATCGAACATATGCATACAACTTGAGCATATAAAGGCAACAAGTTTGATTACACATAGACAACTCAACATTTTCGAATGCAAGTTTATTTCATAACCAAGACCCTGACATCACCTCTACTGAGGTTAATGAATACGTGCTAACTTTATAACTTCAAAACTCTTAAATACTTGACCTATTAAATGATCTAAGATGGTGGTTGTCTAACACTTTGCAAACAAACAACCCTGAAACCCTGAAACTCTCCTAGTACCTAGGAAGTAGGGAAACAAAACATTGGAAAGCATGAGTTGAGGAGCCCAGTGAGTGGTGTATTTCATATGAATATAGCTTTTACTTTGGAAATTCCTTTAGAAATTATTTATGTAAAATAAGATCTTATTAGATATCCCGATCATAAACTAAATCTTTCAAACATGTTTAGCCCAATCATACATTAAAAACTCTTACAAACGTACGTACATTAGAAAAGAACTTGAACATAAACCTTCTCAGTTAAACCAAATAATAAACTTACACTGAAATTCTAGTGAAATCCGAAGTTAGCTCATTAAATCTTTTTAATTAAAACAGAGATTACATTCACATTAAGTTCCAGTAAATCTAGGAAAATAACATAATAAATCTTCTCAATGAAACCAAAGGTTAAACCCATATAACTTCTAGTAAAACCAGGAAAATCACACTCAACCCTCTACCCATTTTATCCTATCCCCATGTTCACATGTCAACCATTCCCACTAGACATACTCGAGTATGCTGACAATTCTCTACTATCATTGTTGTTTATATTGTGTAAAATATTGAAAAACTCCTGTAACACCCCTTATTTTTTTTAGTATTAATGTAATTTCAGTAAATTTTATTAATTGAGGACATTTTTGAAATTTTAGACCTTAAGTGTAATTGCGGGAATTTAATTATTGACATTGAAAATTATTTATGTTGGAATTGAATGGCAGGAGTTAATTCTTTTTGAAAGGAATGCAGTTTAAAGAATTTATGTGGATTAAGAAAAAAATAAAATAAAATAAAATACATTTTATTTTATTTTATTTTATTTTTTTCCTTTTCTTTTCTCCCCTCCCCCCTCCCCATCCCCCCCTCTCTTCCCCTCTTCTTCCTCACGCAGACTCCCCATTTTACCCTTGCTGTTCACGTGCCCTAGCAGCCACCAACCACGAACCCCGCCACATGCCAAACACCCTCCACCTCTCGCATCTCTCTCTCGACAAACCTCGCCTCTTCGCTCATGCCAGATCTCACCAACCGGTAAAGTCGCGCCGCCTCCCGATTGACGTCTTAAACCCAGCCACGCGTCCATCTGAAGTAGTGTGCCGCTTGTCCTCATCCATCGTCGCGTCTCCCCAAGGTCGTTCATGTCAGATCTGAGGATTTAACCGCATCGCTAGTAGCCGTCCGACACTACGAGCATCGCTTCAAGTTGCAGCGCCACTCCAGCCCCGCGTCCGCCACCCCAATCGCTTCGCTACCAGCTGTCGTCGTTCTGTCGTGTCGGGTTCGTCTTGGCCTTCGTCAGATCTGTTGGGGTAAGGTTGTGTCGGTTTGTTTCGTTCTCTTGGCCATTAATATTGTGTTTCAGTGTTATGACTCACCTTTGCTGGATTTTGTTTCAAGCTTAAGTTGTCAAGGAGTTCGGAAGTCAAAGGAGGAACCATCGTGGAAGGTGGAAGTGATTTTCATTCTTTGAGTAAGTCCTTGATAGTTTGGATTTGGACCTGAAGTCTTACAATTGTGGCTTCAATTGAAATTTGAGAGTTATTTTGTTGTGAGGGCCGCTATTTTGGATTGTCGTTATAGTTTGGTGCTCTAATTTTTTATCTGTGGAGTATCGACTCAAGGTAAGTAATCTTACTACTGGAACTGCCCACGGGCCAGTCACTGGATGTATGCTAGCATGATGGATGGATGTTATGGTAGAATGACAACATGATGAACTGATAGTTTAGTATAACCGCTGTACGTTTTTGTTTGGGGATATGAAAGATGTATTTATGCACATGGATACTTGAATGCTAGCATGAGATGATATTTGATTCCATGAGGTTATATGTGATCTGTGATATTGAGGCATGTGTATTTCTTGTAGAGCCATGGTGTTGAAGCATATATGTATGTCATAGAGTTATTGTGATAATTATGGTGTCGAGCCTATGCTAGTGATTTTACTAATTAGTTAGAATGGCCACTAGATTTGTGTTTCCTTCGAGATTCACTAATTTGTGTTTCTTTTGGGATTCACCAGTTTGGTTTTCTTCAGGATTCACCAGTTTATGTTTCCTTCAGGATTCACCAGTTTGTGTTTCCTTTGGGATTCACCAATTTGTGTTTCCTTCAGGATTCATTAGAGGTAGTGAGCATATTTAGTTACAGTAGGATAGAACTCAGTTTGTCATGTATGTATGTGTCCCCTGAGGACTAGGACAGTTTATATATTCCACCAGAGGTAGACATCTAGAGAACATAGATGCCTAGCCTAACCCCAGTAGTGGGGTTACTTACTGAGTATTTTATACTCATTCTTTTTCATGTTGTTGTTTCAGGTAAAGGTAGGTATGCACCAGCGATGGACAAACGGAATTCGTGATCGAGCCACTGGGACTAGTTTTATGATTCCGCTCATGAGATTTAAGAATCATTTTTAGATTTATTTATTATCATTTATGATTTATGGGTATCTTACTGTTGTTTTTAATATTTGAATTTAATAAAAGCCTTTTGAACTTACCTTATTTAATTAGCATTTATTTCACCATATCAGAGTGTCATTTTAAGTTCCATGCATGCATGTATTTAGTAATGACCTAACTTAAGTCCTTAGGGGTCGGGTCATTACAACTCCTTTTATCATTATGAATGCATCCATAGTCTATTGTCCATCCATCTCTTCTTCTTCAACCATGAGCAACTAATTTTCTTTATGGGTTGAGAAACATTGCAGCTAACATGAATTAAGTTAAGTTTAATCATGTGTTTATCTTGGTTTACTTAAGCTTTATAAACTGTTTGAATAAATTGAAAGATTGTTATAATAGAATGAATCTATGTTTAGAAAAAGCAAAGAATTTAGACCTCATAAAGCAAAAAGAGAATATCTTTAGAAATAAAGAGGCATCTTTTGCATCAAAGACTCATTGCATGCATCCTAGAAATAGGACATTGAGAAATGTAGCTAAATACATTGAGAAATGTAGGTTATGACTTTTGAGTAATTCGCTTGAATGCACGATTTATGCATTTAGTTAGGAATTGTTAATGAATATTTCTCTCAACCTTATTTTATTCATTGGAAATCTATATCTCTACACATAAGTTGTTTTACTTACGATTGTGACTCCCATCGCATCCACCATCATTTATTTGCATTAGCAGTAGAATAGGAACATCAACTCATCGCATATTTACTAACAATTCGCGTCTAGATCAAAACAATCATTGTCATCGCATCAATAGAACGCAATCCCTGGACTTACGAGGATTTTACTTAGATTTATACTTGGGTCTAATTAGATAAAACAGTGTGTTTCTAAAGGCATTACATAGCACTCAGTTCATTACTTTCATCACATAGTAAAACACATTAAGTTTTTGGCGCCATTCCTGGGGATTACGGTAACTAAGTTACGGTAAGATTATTGTTCTGTTTTTCGTAGGTTTCAATCTTTGGCGTATTGTACCTTAATTTGTGAACGGTACAAACGTCTTATGAGCGAGAGATCAACACCTGAGCCAGTATACGACCTAGAGATTGAGAGAATCTTTCACAGAAGAAAAAGAACAAATAAGAAGAAAAGGCAAAGAAACAAGGCTCAAAAGATGGCAGATTAGTAGAAGCAAATTGAATTGTTAAATGCAGTGATAAATGCAAGAAATAATGTGAACAATGCAATTGCTCCTGCCAATCCAATACTTCTATCCAATGATTGCAATAGATCGATCCGAGACTATGCTTTGCATATTCTATATGATTTCTCACCTGGGATTATACGTCCAACTTTGGATGGTTCTAGATTTGTAATGAAACCAGTCATACTTCAGATGATTCAGATAGTCAGACAATTTGGTGGGAGACTAGATGAAGACCCTCACACTCACTTGATTAGTTTCATAAAATATGCAACACGTTTGTATTCCCAAATATCACCCTCAAAGAAGTCAAGCTAACCCTTTTTCCATTTTCACTATGTGAGGGCACTAGGAGGTGGGCTTACTCACTTGGGCCCAGCAAAATCACATCATGGGAATAAGTAGTTGAGAGATTCATGAAGAAATATTTTCCTCCAACGAAAAATGCAAAGAGAAGAAAGGCAATATCTAACTTCTAGTAAGGGGAGAATGAAACTCTAAGCGATGCATGGGCAGGGTTCAAACGATTGGTGAGAAATTGTCTCACAATAGACTACTAGATTGTTTACAAATGGAAATCTTTTTATGATGGCTTGAATGAAGCATCTCAAACTGCTACAAATGTTGCCGTAGTAGGAGGATTATTAGACAAAACCTATATCGAAGCCAAATACATCCTTGATCGCATGTCAAGGAATCATGAGGACTAGAAGGATAATGACTATGGCTCAAGATCAAATGAGAGAGGAAGAAATGAAAATTCACATGATAATAGTGCCATCATAGTATTGCAGACATAGGTAAATGTGATGACAAATTTTTTATAAGCAATGTCTATAGTGCAAACCGGCGTTAGAAACGGACAGGTGAATGTGGTCACTTAGATGGCTAAAAAGAGTTGTATCGTATGTAAAGAAGCACACACATTTGAAAGGTGCTCGCATAATCTAGAGTTCATTTAATTCATCAAGAATAACCCATATTCAAATACCTACAACCCTAATTGGAAGAACCACCCAAAATTTTCATTGGGTGGAAATTAGTAGGTATACACCAACCACCACGACATTCCTAATGTAACTAAAGATGAACCACCTAGGTTTCATCAAGGGCAGAATCGACATCCACAAATGCCCAACTCATCTCAACAACCATTAACTTCTTCACCATTAGTAAATCTTTTGAAAAAAATATATCTAGAAAAACGATGTGGTGCTACAAAGCCAGGCATCAACTATTTGAAACCTTGAACAAGATTGGACAGATCACTAAAGACCCAAAAAATAGACCACAAGACACTGCCAAGTAACACTGAGGTTCCTCACCATGCGGGGAGTTCAGGCAAAGAACAACGTCATGTGGTGACTTTGAAAAGTGGTCACATAATGAAGGAATATCCAAGAGAAAAGGCAATCAAGCTTACCAATGAGATGCAAAGACACTCTTCTGATGAAAAGACTGATAAACAACCAACGTAGGAAATTTAAATACCATTATACAATAATCAAGAGGAATGTAGAGATTTATCTATGATAGCTTCAACTTCTAAGGCATCAAAATGAAGTACAACTCCCTCCTTATCTGTAATGGTTAAAGAGGAAGAATGATAAAGGAAAATTTCACTGCTTTCTTGGAGTGTTAAAGTAGCTACATATTAGCATCCCACTCATCAAAGCATTGGAGTAAATGCCATCTTATGCTAAATTATTAAAAGATATCATCTCAAAGAAAAGAATGATGGGGAATTATGAGACTATTGCACTAACGCAAAAATGCAACACCATTATACAAGAAAGTATTCATCCAAAAATGCAAGATCCAAGAAGCTTCACTATTCCTTGTCCAATTAGAGGAGTTTACATAGGGCAAGCCCCATGCGATCTTGGAGCTAGCATCAATCTCATGCAATTATCAATGTTAAAGCGACTGGGAATAGAAGAACTTGCACCAACAAAAGTTACTTTACAATTAGCAGATCGTTCGCTGGTACACCCAGAAGGAAAATTGGAGGATGTTCTCGTGAAGGTGGATAAATTTGTCTTGCCATCCGATGTCATTATACTGGATTATGAAGCTGACAAAGATGTACCCATTATTTTGGAAAGACCTTTCTTATCCATAGGAAGAACCCAAATTGATGCGTACAAAGGCGAGACAACCATGCAAGTCAGTGGCCAAAAGATGAAGTTTAACATTCTTAAGGCAATTAAATATTCTGATGAGGTCAACACATGCCAAGCAGCTAAATTGGAAAAGTATTAGCCTTATAAGCTTGAATTTAAAATTAATAAGGCGATGGAGGAGCTAAAGGAAAAGACGAACACAATGCTTGAATCTTGCCATGTGATAAAAGAGATTCAAAGGAATTTTGAACCTTTGGGTTTAGAAAGTTGATAAGGCAAGATCAAGCCTTCGCTCGAGCAATCTCCAGTTTTAGAGTAAGGCACTCCCTACTCACCTGAATTATGAATTCCTTGGTAAGAACGATATTTTACTCGTAATTATTTCAGCAACACTCTTTGAAGAAAAGAAGGATGCTCTCTTAAAAGTTTTAAAGAAATACATTAAGAAGATAGGGTGGATCCTGACAGATATTAGGGGAATCAGCTCATCCTATTACATGCACAAATTCAACTCAAGGATGGAAAGGAAGGCTCTATTGAACCAATATAGGCTCGATCTTGCAATAAAGGAAGTTTCCAAGAAAGAAACCATCAAGTGGTTGGACGCTGGAGTTATTTTTCCTATTTCAGATAGCAAATAGGTTAGCCCCATGCAATGCATCCCCAAGAAAGGCGATATAACTGTAGTTCCCAACCAAAATAATGAACTCATTCCAACACGCATGGTCACCAGTTGGAGAATATGTATGGACTACAGGAAGCTCAACACAACAATAAAGAAGGACCAATTTCCCTTACCTTTTATTGATCAGATGTTGGATCGATTAGCAGGGAGTGACTTTTTTTGTTTTCTAGACAGCTATGCAAGCTATAATCAAATTATGATTGTGCCAAAAGATCAAGAAAAGACAACCTTCACTTACCCATATGGGACATTCGCTTTCCAGCGCATGCTATTTGGGCTATACAACGCCCTGAACACTTTTCAGAGTTTATGATGGCCAACTTCTTAGACTACCTTGAGAAGTTAGTTCAAATTTTATGGATGATTTTTTAGTATATATGGCAAGATATATGAAGTATGTCTAGCTAATCTCGAGAAAATTTTGAGAAGATGAGAAGACACCAATCTAGTTTTAAATTAGGAAAAATATCATTTCATTGTGACAGATGAAATTATGCTTGGCCACAAGATGTCTAAGATGGGATTTGAGGTTGACAAGACTAAAATTGAAGCTGTAGAAAAACTGTCACCGCCAACAAAAGTGAAAACACTTCGAATCTTTCTTGGACATGTCGTGTTCTACCGTAAGTTTGTCAAAGATTTCTCTCAAATCACATGCCCCTTGAACTTGTTACTGGAAGTCAATAGATCTTTTGAATTCGATCATAACTATCTAAGAACATTTGAAACACTGAAGCAAGCACTAGCCACGGTGCCTATTTTTATTGCATAGAACTGGTCAAAGCCATTTGAGTTGATGTGTGATGCAAGCGATTATGCGATGGGTGCAACCTTAACCCAATGCAAAGAAAAAGTTCTTCATTCAATCATATATGCAAACAAAAATTTCAATAACACATAGAAGAATTATACGAAAAACAAAGAAAGAGTTGCTTGCAGTAGTGTTTGTTGTGGAGAAGTTCAAACCGTACTTATTGGGATCAAAAGTGATCATTCATACAGATCATTCAGCGATTAAGTATCTTATGACTAAGAAGGACGAGAAGCTTCGTTTGATCAGATGGGTGTACTGCTATAAGTGTTTGATACTGAAATCATTGATCACAAAGGATCAGAAAATAAAGTTGTAGTTCACCTATCGTGGCTTGAGAACATTGAATGTGATCACCTTCAGCCAGAAGCGAACGCATGTTTTCCTGATGAAACGATATTAAAAGTTGATGAGTTCTTGCCTTGGTATGCAGAAATTGTAAATTTTCTTGTCTGCAAACAATTTTTAAATGAGTACACCATGCAACAAAAGAATAAGCTTATACATGAATGTAAATTTTACTATTGGGACGAGCCACATCTTTATAAAAGAGGCCCAAATCATATATTTCAGGCACTGTGTTCTAGAAACTACATTTCAACTCATCCTATATCAATGTCACGAGTCACCGTTCAGTGACCTTGGAGATCAGTTCACGGTAGTAAAAGTACTTAAGAGTGGGTATTATTGGCCCACGCTCTTCAAAGATGCCAGAGATTACATAATGAAGTGTGATAGTTGCCAACACACTGGGAATATTTCTGGAAGAAATGAAATGGCACTAAATGTTATCCTAGAAGTTGAATTATTTGATGTATGGAGAATTGACTTCATGGGTTCATTTTTGCCTTCCAATGGCCACAGCTACGTTTTAGTATTTGTTGAGTATATTTCAAACTGGGTCGAAGCAATTTCATGTGCTACAAACGATGTGACAACAGTCTTAAATTTCCTGCAGAAAAATATTTTCACTCACTTTGGCACACCGCGTCCTATCATAAGCGATGAAGGCACACATTTCATCAACTGTATTGTCAGTAAGCTTCTAATCAAATACAACATCCATCACAAAATTGCAATAGCCTACCACCCTCAGACTAATAGACAAGTTGAGGTGTCCAATAGGGAATTGACCTCATGGGTACAACATTCATATTTGAAAAGATTGTTAATTCAACACGAAAGGATTGAGCACAAAAGCTAGACGAGGCACTATGGGCTTACCGAATGACATATAAAACGCCAATTGGAATGTCCCCATATGCGCTCTTACTTGATGAGGATTGCCACTTTCCCTTAGAACTTGAATGCAAGGCATTCTGGGCCACCAAGAAGCTCAACTTTAATATTGAAGCATCAGGAGAAGCAAGGAAGTTGCAGTTATGCGAGATGAATGAGTGGAGATTACAAGCGTATGAAAACACTAAAATTTACAAAGGCTGAATGAAGCATTTTCATGACCAATGCATTAGTAAGAAAAAATTTGAAGTTGGCCAAAAGGTCCTGTTATGTAACTCATATCTCCATTTGTTCCCAGGAAAATTAAAATCGCGCTGGTCTGGACCCTTTGTTATTAAGGAGATCTACCCTCATCGAGCGGTGGAGCTAACGCATGAGGATGGGTCAAATGAATTCAAGGTTAATGGACAAAGGATCAAACCATATTGTGGAGGTAATTTTGATTGAGAAAAAGTCTTCATTGACCTGGAAAAACCTGAATGATGCTGATTGGAGAGTCCCTGCGTTAAAATAGTTGTCATCTTTTCAGAGACGTATCATATCCTTTTTTTGTATCCTTTTGTGCTTTCTTTTATTTTGCTTTTACTTCTAATTGATTGATTTCTTTACTTGTACTTTTGTGCAAAAACAATGATTGCTTTATAAGATTAGATCTATTTGGGATTAGTTGAGAAAGCGATGAGTGTTATGATGAGTTTTGGAATGCGTTGAAATCTCAACTCAACGCATCCCAGCATAACTCATCGTAGGAGAGAGTACCTTAAGCGTAAAAAATCATACCGTTAGGATCACTGAAAAGATGCCATTTAAGCCCAACATTCCCCTACATTTCTTATGTTTTCAAAGAACCAAACCCTTGCGATTTTTGGCGAAGCTTCTATTTGACAATTGTTAAGTTCACCATCTCTTATTTCTTTTTCACTGTACTCACATTTCAACCCCATTTTCTGCCTTTTATCAGAATGACCACCAAAACCCTTCCTCATCCACTCTCGCGGCAACGTCCTCTTCTTCCTATAAAGTTGTAATGTTGTCAGCAAGCATCCAACCCATATCCTTTCCCATCGTCCCTGAATCTATCTATGCGCTGCCAGCAAACGTGATGGCTCAACCACTATTCAACCTTACCCTCCTCAGAAATACCTCCATAAATCACCAAGAACCTACGTTGTCTCAATCATCATTGCCACACGAGCGTGTTCAACTACCAACCTCCAACGCCATACAACCTAATGCCTGAAGCTAATGTATGGCTCTACTTCATCAAAAGGATGTTGCTTCTCATAATGGATGATCATTCCATTTCAAGAGATCACATAATGATTATTTACTGCATAATGCGACTTATTCCAATTGACATTGGCCGCATTATCGCAGGTCGATTTGGACTTAACCAAGGGGGCAGCTATTTTCCCATAACTGATTACAAGGTTGTGCGCAACGCAAGGCTTGTTTGAAGAAGAATAAGAGTTAGTAGTGAGAGGAGTGCCCATACATCACTCTCTCTGCCGACTCATGAGATTGCCAGTATCCCCAAGTGAAAGTCGCTTAGCCAAAGCAATCAGCAAAGCGACAATCCCAATAGCAAGCTCAATATCCTCCAAGGCCTTCTCAACAAAAAAAGAGAAAAGTGGTTATTATGCCCAACACAAACAAAGAAAGGGATTGCATCACCCAAGTTGAGAATAAACTTCCTCCCCACCGAAGCAAAACCTGATCATCTTAGCCTAGGCCAGACACTCCCCTGCATCAAGACGATCTTGATGTGGAAGCAATTGTATCACCAACATATAGAGCCTCTAAGATAGGCATTGACCAGAATAAGCACCCTCCCCCTCTTGAAGAACCATCTCTCCATATTTTGCCCGTAGGATATGGAATCAATTGCATCACCAATACCTCCACCTTCCGCAAAAGAAACAAGGTAAGCTTCGATTCCGAAAGAGCCCAAGGTACCAAGCGTTCAACCTATGTTGCCCATTGCTAATAACCCAGGCCTACCAACTCCTACCCTTGAAGTAGGGGGAAGATCCGACATTGATGAGGATTGTGGGCATCCAACAGGTGAAAATAGCCAATGCCAAAATCCTATCACGTATGAGGAGAAGTTGATCTGAGCGTTGACGAGTGGTACAGATTCCACCATGAAGACCTTTGAGAGCCTATCTTGGGTTGTCTTGACAAGTTGTCACGACAGTAGAGCAAATCAGTTGAAAGACCTGATGCGGCAACAACAAGAGCTCGTTAATCAACATCATGAGTTGAGAGAATTTGTCAATCGTCAAGTCCAGGCAGTTTAACACCAACTGATTGTGACTAGGACCTTCATACGCCAGCAGACGTAGCGGCAACATGAACAATTTCACTTTATGATACAATTTTTCCAAGATGTTCTTGCTCGCCTCATGCTTGGACCAGCCATTCCCCCACATCTCCAAGCTCCTTTGCAATTTCCAAAGGAAAACATTCCTTTGCTTTAAGATTCCACCTGACTGATGAACCTAGAATTTCGAAATGAGGAAGGGGACCACTAATAGATCTTACATCAACAGAGTACTTATCGAAAACAAGAGGATCAAAACAGCAATGATGCAGGTGAAAACTAAATTTGAGGGTGTTTGAATTCATCTCCTTTCTTTCTTTCTTTCTTTTTTTATGCTTGTTACCACAGTTTTTATAATCAATTAATATGGATTTCATTCCAAGTGTTAATTTTTCTGTGCCTTTTCTTTAAGTTTGTCCCTCACATATCTTTATTGATTTCTTAATATGCTCTTTTGTTTTGTTGCATTCCATAAATGACCTCAATGATGATACTTGTGCTAGCCAACGCAATGATTAGTATGACTAGTTTTAGTACTTAGCTTTAGGACTTTACCTTAGGACATATTTCTTGAAGTACTTAGCTTTGATTTTCAGCAATGAGAACCATGATGCCCTCTAAATTTGGGGATGGAAGAGGTTTGAGCTAAATACGTTTGAAATAGAATTATTTTTTAAACCTCTTTGTCTTTATCATTCAAAAAAAGAAAAGAAAAAAGAAAAGAAAAAAATGGGCGCATTAAGATCGGAACCTGCTCTTAGTTGGATGTCCGCATGACACCCTTGGGGCAAGCTAGAACGAAGGCAGGATCATCATCAACACATAAAATAATTGATCACAACTCTGCTGCCTAAAAAACTTTTTAAAAGGCATGAGTTAAGTCAGAAAAAAGCATCTTGCTCGTAATTGGATGTCTGCATGACACCTATGGGGGTGAGCCAAAATAAAGGTGAGATGCTCAGATCTACGCATGGTCAAACCAAAATAAGCGCCTCAAGGAGAATCGTTTTTTCTAAATTTTGAAACAAAAGCTCATTCCTTAAAACGAAATATAAGATAACTTTGGAAATGAGTAAAAGATTTTTGAAAAATAAGCTTGCCGCATCTAAAGGCTGGAAATATTTTCATAGGTAAAAGAATAAAACAAAGGAAAACTTTGGTTTAACAAATCTAGAATATAAGGCACTTTGAGAAGTCTAAGTAATGCGTCAAAACTTTTAAGATATATTAAGACTCTAAACATATGCTTGAGAACAAACATTGTTTTAAATTTGAGGGTGTGATAACTTATAGATATATAAGTTATTTTATCTCTTTTATTTAAAACAATTAGGAAAAATCATGGAAAATACAACAGTTTGGTAAGAAAATCATGGAATTAATTATATTATGCGATCACATGTGTACAAAATCTTATAATCCACAAAAACTATAAAAATCATGTTTTTTGAATGCAGAAATCTATTCATGTGATCATAAGATGTCAACACAAAAGAAATTCCCGATGCCAACATTGGAATCACATAGTTTGAATCACATAGCCTCATGCAATAGAAGATGACATGACGCAAGGCCGATGGAGGTCAAATCTAAGACTAAGTTGGTAGCTGACAAGAAAACTTCGCAGTAGAGCCAATAAACTTCTAACGCGGAGTAGGCAACGCAACAGGGTATGGAAGTTAATGCATCTTGTCAATACAATCATTAGTGAGAGATCAAGAAATCGCTCCTTGACACCTACAAATACTCAAAGAAATCTCCATCTCAAAATATAAGGCAGAAGAGAGCCAAGACATTGGAGGGAACTTTGCATAAATCCTCACTTCAAAAACAATTTCCTTTGAGCCCTCATGAAATCTTGAGTGAAAGCTCAAGATTTCTTCCTGAAAACAAAGAGGAAACTTCACCTTCAGCACTATCTTTGCAAAGCAGTCATCCAAAAGCCGGAAGGAGCAAGGAATTTCACCTCACGACTTGATTTTCTATCTCTATCTCTTTTTTTGTACTATTATTTTTTGTTTATATTGTGTAAAACGTTGCAAAACTCCTTTTATCAATATGAATGCATCCATAATCTATTGTTCATCCATCTCTCATTCTTCAACCATGAGCAACTAATTTTCTTTATGGGTTGAGAAATATTGTAGCTAACATGAACTAAGCTAAGCTTAATCATACGTTCAACTTGTTTTATGTAAGCGTTTTAAACTGTTTGAATAAATCGAAGGATTATTCTAATAGAATGAATCTATGTTTAAAAAAACCAAACAAAGGATTTAGACCTCATAAAGCAAGAAGAGATTATGTTTATAAATAAAGAAACGTTTTCTGCATCAAAGACTCATTGCATTCATCCTAGAAATAGGACATTGTGGCTAAAACACTGAGAAGTGTAGGTTATGACTTTTGAGTAATTCGCATGAACGCATGATTTATGCATTTACTTAGGAATTGCTAACGAATATTTCACTCAATCCATTTTATTCATTGGAAATCTACATCTCTTCGTATAGGTTGTTTTACTTACGATTGTGACTCCCATTGCATCCACCACCATTTATTTGCATTAGCGATAGAATGGGAACATTGATTCATCGCGTATTTACCAACAATTCACGTCAAGATCAAAACAATCATTGTCATCGCGTCAATAGAATACAATCCTTGAGTTCAACCCTAGGCTTACCAGGAATCTAGTTAGATTTATATTTGGGTCTAATTAGATAAAACAATTCTTTTCTAAAGGCAACAGATAGCACTCAATGTTAGGGTTAGATAACATGTAGCGGAAGTATCAAAGATCTATAAGTATTCAAATTCACTAATTTTGGCAGAAACTAAAGCATGCTTTTCTAAAAAGAGGGTTTTAAGATCATACATTTGAAGAACTTTCCAAGAACTTGATTGTACAGCAGCAGTCTTCACCAAAGATCATCATGTACCACCTTAAGATCTTCTCCACTATCCTCTTGGACCTTGAAACCGAGTTGTGGGACTTAAGAACAGCTTGAAACGATGAAGAACAGTGAATAACTCACAGCAGCTCACTTTTGAAGAACGCTTTCTTCTCACTGAAATTTTCTCTCAAAATTTCTGTGTTAGCATGCCTTCAAATCACTCCAAACTTCTTTATTTATTGCAGATGAACATGCAAAGAAGAGAATTACATGACTTGCAGCTCATGCTTGGAGTATTAATGAAAAGAAAGAAATGAACTTTGTGTGAGTATGAAGAAGATGATATTGGAAAATCAACATTTTCCATTTTGAACATGCAAAACCGATTTTCCAATTTTCTTTTAAAATCAAAATTTGATTTCAAAACCATTTTGATTTATAAAACTGAAAAATATATATCTAAAATTAATTTTCATAAATTAATTTAATATCAAACATTAAATTAATTTATGCATAGTCATCATCTTCATATATATATATCATATTTAAATATATATTCTTATATTCCGATTAATTTGAACGTTTCAAATTAATTTTTCAAGCTACTCTAAAGCTTAACCATTTACAAGCTAGTAGGGACCTCACGAACCTACAGATCATGGGCTTCAACGATTCGAGATTAATCGGCTAAACTCATTAGTCCAATCTAAACCCCATTCCTTAACTAATGGGACACTCCATTATAGCCCATAGTTGAACTCCCCTCACTATAGATATATTTTGTCTACTTAATAATCATAATTAGTAGGTCGATCCTTCACAGGTTGTTCGTAATCACAACTAAGTCAAAATTACCATTTTACCCTTGTGAATACATTTTGTTCCTTAAGTTCCTACTGACTCTCTAATGAACAATTCTGATTCATAATCTTTATGAATCAAATCCATTCTCTATCATGAGAAGGCGGGGCCTCGATTGTTCAAGACCTGTAATCAGTAATTAAGAGAACAACCTATCTACTAACCCTAAATAGGGTAGGAGTGAATTCCATCTTGCAAGGCTATGTCCCCAACTATTCATTCAGACTTATCCCCAAAATAGGAAGCTTATTGAGCAGTGCTGTTGGACTACTCTCACCGTTTACAGATCAAAGGATAATCTCGAACAAACAGGAGTTCATAGCTAGCTCAGGAATAAGATCGAGTTGACATAGGTTATATGATAAATGAAATAGTCAGTTTTAACAATAAACGATCGTTATAAAGAAAAGTGACTATTTTGTGGTCCAATCTATATGCAAACCCATTGCATAGGATGCCTCCACTCACATGCCTCAACATGAACAATTTGTGGATCACATCGTTTTTAGCACCTTACAATTTCTTGTAACAACTATAGAGTCGGCCGCATCCAATAGTGTTACTAAGATGAGATATCCAATTTCATCCATATACTTATTAGATCATTTAAGCTATATACAGTCAACTTGATCCTGTTTATGTCACTACATAAAGTTACGGTATTCAGACTATAGCCAAGGATACATTTATTGAATTTTCATAATAAGATGCAAAATCAACAAGTCATTATTATTGATAAATAGAATGTTTAACACGAACTGCGAGTTCTAGGACATGCCTAACAATCTCCCACTTGGACTAAAACTCCAGTGAAAACAAATATATATAATATAATGTTGAGAAACATAATGGGAAAAATACAATAAACTAGGGCATCTATAATACCATAGAAAATTTTCCACTTACCCTAGATTACACTACTCGAAGTCCTAGTCCAACTAAGTGGCCCTCGAAAACTTTAGCCGATAGGGCCTTTGTGAATGGATCAGCAAGGTTGTCTTTAGAGGCAATCTTTGTGACGATGACATCTCCTCTGTGTACTATCTCTTGGATGAGATGGTACTTTCTTTCAATGTGTATTCTACGTTTGTGACGCTTGGGTTCCTTTGAGTTGGCAACTGTACCACTGTTATCATAATATTGTGTGATAGACAAGTGCATATTTGGAATTCCAAATCAGCCAAGAATTTACGTAACATACTGCTTCCTTAGTAGCTTCACATGCAGCTACGTATTCTACTTCCATGGTGGAGTCAGCTATACAACTTTGCTTGATATTTCTCCAAACTATAGCTCTTCTGTTAAGAGTGAAAACTGATCTTAAGGTAGATTTCCTGGAATCTACGTCAGCCTGAAAATCAGAATTAGTGTATCCTATAAGGATCAAGTCCTTAGGTTCATACACAAGCATATAGTCCCTCATTCTCCTTAGATACTTGAGGATATTTTTTACAGCAATCAAATGACCATGTCCAGGATTGGATTGGAACTTGCTGACGATTCCAACTGCAAAACATATGTCAGGATATGTACACAACATAGCGTACATCAAACTCTCAACTGTAGATGCATATGGAATTCTCTTCATCTCCTCAACTTCTTGAGGTGTCTTAGGACATTGTTCCTTGGACAAATGAATCCCATGCCTGAAAGGTAATAAACCTTTCTTGGAATTTTGTATATTATATCTTGACAACATCTTGTCAATATAAGATGCCTGAGATAGTGCCAATGTTCTATTCTTTCGGTTCCAAAAGATCTGTATTCCTAGAACATACTAAGCATCACCCAAATCTTTCATTTGGAACTGTTTTGCTAACCATCTCTTTACGTCAGCAAGAAAACTTGTTTCATTCTCAATGAGCAAGATATCATCAACATATAGAACTAAGAATGCTATAGTTTTGTTGACTATCTTTTTGTATAAACAAGGTTCGTCAATATTCTGTTCAAAACCATAAGATTTGATCGCAGTATCAAATCTTATATTCCAAGATTTGGACGCTTGTTTCAATCCATAAATGGATCGATTAAGCTTACAGACTTTCTATTCCTGTCCTTTTTTTACAAACCCTTCTGGTTGAGACATAAAAATACTTTCATCAAGATAGTCATTCAAAAAATTCGTCTTGACATTCATTTGCCATATCTCATAGTCATAATATGTGGTAGTGGAAAGAAGTATTATTGACATCCGTCTTGATATGCATAATATATATTATAACAATTATTACATACTTTCAATACATGTAACATGCTTCATACGGTGGGGTTTTAAATCTACATTGCATACTGTATGCATATACATGAATTATTTAATTGTTACATACATCTCATGCACAAACAATTAAATACTAACTAATATAGTTTTCATTTTAGCATAAACAAACAAACAGATGCCTAACTATTACAAATAGTTTCAAAACCATTTTTGAACCGCTCGAACCGCTCCAAACCGAACTCAAGCATCTTCAACCGAACTGGATGAGTCTGAACCGGACCAACCAAAAATCCTTTGAGGCTAAACCGGATTGGATCTTGAAAAGACCGGTCAAACCGGCTGCTCTTGGTCCAACCTCAAAGTCTTGCTAAGGCCGATCGTGTAGCGTTGAAGGCAATCGTCTAGTGTCATCGCCTTATGTTGGGAGTAGGTACACGATCGCTTAGTGTTTGCTGAAGCTAAACGATCGTTTAGCTCTATCGTATAGAACTACACGATCACTTAGTTCCATCGCCTTGCTATTTCTTAGCTCTATCACATAGAACTACACGATCGCTTAACACCATTGCCAAGCGCTTTCATGTCATCGCTTAATATCTGCCGCAACTAAACAATCGCTTAGCTCCATCGTATAAAACATCATCGCATCACTTAGCTCCGCATCTAAACGATCGCTTAGAGCTATTGCGTAGCACTTCATTACATCGCTTAGCGCACGTCTTAGCTAAACGGTTGTATAGTGCCATCATTTAGAAAATCCAACGTATCTTTTAGTTCTCACGCCAAAGTTAAACGATCGCATAATGTTGTCGTATAGTATTTAAACACATCACTTAGCTCCCACAGGTACACGATCGCTTAGCGTTCAACATCACAACTACCAGTGTCCATTGCTATACGATCCTCTAGATTTTTTTCACATCCTGTAACATCGAGAACTAAACGATTGCTTAGCAACTAAACCTCAACAACGAATTTGAGTAGAAGTTGAAAATTTGGAACAGCAGCTCGGCCTTCTTCACTTGTTTCTTCAATTACATCTTAATTTCAACTCTAATGACTCCAAATAAATTATAGACTCTTGCTAACACATAAAAGCTCATCAAATAAGAGCCAATTGCAAATTTAAGTGAGAAATTAAAGAGAATTAAAATGTCAAAATTCATAAAACCATATCAGTGCTTGAGTTTCATATATCTCATGAAAAACACCACACCAATTGTTAGTGTTAGATAACATGCAGTGGAAGTATCAAGAATCCATAATCATTCATATTCACAAATTTTGGCAGAAGCTAAAGCATGCTTTTCTAAAAAGAAGATTTTATGATTATACCTTTGAAGAACACTCCAAGAATTTGATTGTACAACAGCAGTCTTCACCAAATATCACCGTGAACCACCTTAAGATCTTTCCCGCTATCCTCTTGGAGCTTTAGACCGAGTTGTGGAACTTAGGAATAGCTTGAAATGATGAAGAACAGTGAATAACTCACATCAGCTCACTTTTGAAGAACTCTTTCTTCTCACTGAAATTTTCTCTCAAATTTCCTGTGTTAGCATGCCTTCAAATCACTCCAAACTTCTTTATTTATTGCAGATGAACATGCAAAGAAGAGAATTGTATAGCTGTGGCTCATACTTGGAGTATTAATGAAGAGAAGGAAATGGACTTTGTGTAAGCATGAAGAAGATGATATTGGAAAATCAACATTTTCCATTTTGAACATGCAAAACCGATTTTCCAATTTTCTTTTAAAATCAAATTTTGATTTCAAAACCATTTTGATTTATAAAACAGAAAAATAATTTTCTAATTTAAAATATCAATTAATTTAATATCAAATATTAAATTAATTTTTGCACAATCGTCATCTTCATATATTTAAATCATATTTAAATATATATTCTTCTATTTCGATTAATTTGAATGTTTCAAGTTAATTTCTCAAGCTACTCTAAAGCTTAACCATTTACGAGCTAGTAGGTGGACCACATGGACCTACAGACCATGGGCTCCAACGCTCTGTGATTAATCGACTAAACTCATTAGTCCGATTTAACCCCCATTCCTTAACTAATGGGACACTCCATTATAGCCCACAGTTGAACTCCCCTCACTGTAGATATATTATATGCACTTAATAACCATAATCAGTAAGTTGATCCTTCACAGGTTGTTCGTAATCATAGCTAGGTCAAAATTACCGTTTTACCCCTAGAATACAACTTGTTCCTTAAGTTCCTATTGACCCTCTAATGAACAATTATGATTCATAATCTCTATGAATCAAATCTTTTCTCTATAATGAGAAGGTGAGACCCTGATTGTTCAAGACCTATAATCAGTACTTAAGAGAACAACCTATCTGCTAACCCTAAATAGGGTAGGAGTGAATTTCATCCTACAAGACTATGTCCCCAGCTATTCATCCGATCTTATCCCCAAAATAGGAAGCTTATTGAGCAGTGCTATTGGACTACTCTTACCGTTTGCAGATCAAAGGATAATCCCGAACAAACAGGAGTTCATAGCTAGCTCATGATTAAGATCGAGTTAATCTAGATTATATGATAAATGAAATAGTCAGTTTTAACAGTAAGTGGTTGTTATAAAGAAAAGTGACTATTTTCGTGGTCCAGTCTATATGCAAACTCATTGCATAGGATGCCCCCACTCACGTCTCAACATGAACGATTTGTGGATCACATCGTTTGTAGCACCTTACAACTTCTTGTAACAACTACAGAGTCGGCCGCATCCAATAGTGTTACCAAGATGAGATACTCAATTTCATCCATATACTTATTAGACCATTTAGGCTATATACTGTCAACTTGGTCCTGTTTATGTCACTGCATAAAGTTACAGTATTCAAACTATAGCCAGGGATATGTTTATTGGATTTTCATAATAAGATGCAAAATCATCAAGTCATTATTATTGATAAATAGAATGTTTAACACGAACTGCGAGTTTTAGGACATTCCCAACATTCAATTCACCGCATAGTAAAACGCATCGGCCACCCTTTCGATGCCTTGTCCATGGTTTTCAACGCGTGAACCTCCTAACCAAGGCTCACCATGAGCACCTAAACCAACGAATACTCATCCTTCTTCCCTTTGCAAGCCAAATGCCTAGCTCTCTCTTCTCACAACCAAACTTGATTCTTACTAAGTACCTTAAGCCATTTCCATGCATAGAGCATCACTCCTAATTAACCTTAACTTGGAAAATCTTAAGGGAAGAGTTTCAAGGCTTACAATTGGAACTTATAATTGTAGGTCCATTAGATGCCTCTGTTAGATCACAACGAGTTAAACAAAGATATTTAGTTTTGAAAGAATTTGAAATGTTCAAATTGTTTTAAGGAAATTAATGTTGATTGTATATGATGCAATTAATATAATGTACATAGATAGATTATAATATAAAGCTTTAGATTATAATATAAAGTTAATTGTGAATAAAATTAAATTAAACTATATAAATATGAGGGTATTAATATTTGAATAAGATTCATATACTAATTTAACATGACTTGAATTCATATTTAAACTATAGGTTAAAACTAACGTAAATTGGGATTCATATTAAAACTATAGGTTATGAGAGATTATGTACATTAGAATATGATTTATATGTACAATAAGTTAAATATATGATGTTTAATAACTGAATTAATTTAATTTAATTTAATTTACATTTAGTTTAATTATATTCAAATAAATTAGATTTATTTAATTAATTTAATTACATAAATCCTTCGTAGTTGTAGGGGAGTGGTGAATGGGTCATGGGAATTAAAACTCCCCTCGCTTATTAAATTTGCAGAGTGATTTGCATTTTAGTTGGTTGAATTTTTTTACAGAAAAACTATCAAGTCGTCTCCCCATTTTGTGCTCTCAAAATTACAAAGAAGGGTTTTTTGCCTAACTATATTCACTATACCTTCCAAAAGGATCCCACCATCAAGATCGGAAGAAGACTTGAAGTTTGGTTTCTTCAAAGGTAAGTAGATTTCTCCCACATTCTTCTATAAAAGCATGGTTAATCTTATTTTGTTCTGTTCTGTATGTTAATTTCTATAACAAAATTGGGCCATAGCAATCATGTGTTCCGAAAAGGAATTCGATTCCTTCACATTGTGCCTTCATTATTTTTGGATGCCTCTGTCACCATGATATTTGGGGATGTTTCTGGGCTTGAAATCTGAGCATCAATAGTTTGAAGAATGTCACCTAAATTGACATATAATTCATCCATCTCATAGTCCACTGATATGCCTATGTTTGATGATGCTTTGGTGATTTGTATTTCACCCTTTTTAAATGGAGTGATGGCGTGTTCTGTTTTTTCTTCTACATTGGGTTTCATGCTGTCTTTTTCATTCCCACTTCTATCGTTATTTGGACTAGAAGCAGCCATGTTTTCCTCCATGGGCTTGTCTATTAGATGTTAAGCATGCTCGATTAGGCTATTTACCACAATTGGGCTGGGCTTTTTTTTAGTTTTATCTCCAACGGACTTTGCTTTCAAAATATGCGTTGGGGCATTGGAAGTATTAAATAATATTTTATCTTTTGGAGAAGGGAAAATGACTTTCTTTTTCATTAGGGCTGGTTTCAGCTGTTGTTTCATCTTTTCAGCATAGTTTAGATCTTCTTCAACCACTTTACTTTTTCCTTTTCTATTTCTTTCTTTCACTTCTTGTTCTATCAGATCCTCGTCATTCTGATCATTTTCTTATGCAGGTGGTTATGTTGGTTGTCTCTATATTTTTCTAAGACACCTTTGGGTGGTTTTTGCTGTTGCTATAAATGAAGTCTTAACATTTGTCTCAAACAATACTATTTTCTGCAGAATATTTTTCTTTCCTAATATGGAAATTATACGCGAAATAGTTTTCTTTCCTACTCTGGAAAATCTCACCAAATGTATATCGCTCAACATTTTCCTTATTCATGAAGCAACTTACTTTGACTGAAGCGAAAATATGTTTCGGAAATTCTTTCCTTAGTTGGCTACGATTTTTAAAAGAAAAATAATGGCTTTCATTTTGGCAGCCACATTTGTTCATAGTGAGATAGTGTCTTTGTTCTGGCCGAATCATGCAATATCATGTCTAGATCTTTGCTCACTGTATTTCGCTGTGCAATTAAATCGTTTGAATCGTTCAAGAACTTGAAGATAACTTCTATCGTAGGGGGAGTCTAAGGCATCACTGAAGAGAAGAGATTCTCGATCTTAAGGGGAGCCCAAGATTTCATTCTCGAGAAGGATTTCTCCATCTTAGGGAGGACCTAAGATCCATCAGTGATGGGAGTTCACTGAAGTATAAGGATGATCATCAAGTAGATAAGGATCTCACATACTATCAGAAGCTGAAGTACTAATATTATCACACTTAGGGGGAGCCTAAGTACAATCGAGAAGGAGTCTCACATCTAGATGGAGTCGAGATGTCATTTGAGTTGGACTCTACATGAGTCACTGTAGTAGTTGTTGTATTATAAATAAGTACTACGTTGTAATTGTTCTACATTAAGCAAGTTGATCACAAATTGACACCAAATTCATTAAGATTTAAGTGGAAAAATAGGTGTTTAAGTAAGTGGAGCACTTTGGATTTTTTTCACCAACTTATGTTGAATTTCAAAAATTCAATTTATAAAAGAAATTTAAATTTTAAATAAAATTAATTCAAGTAATTGATTTTAGATAAAATGATTTCTTTTAAACCAATTTCAAATAAAAATAATTTTAAATAAATAATTTAATTAATAATATAAATTTAATATCAAATATTAAATTAATAATAAACACCAATTCTGAACATGAATCCCTATTCATGTGTAATATTTAAATCATATTTAAATATTGTAAATTCTTCAAATCGTTTAATTCGACAATTAAACATTTAATTATATCGTATATAGTTAATACTTTATTTCCTAAACCAAATTTGAACGTTTCAAATTCTCATCACACTATTCTAAGGTTTAGTCCGATATGAGCTAGCATGAGAACCTAATGGACCTACAGATCATGAGTTCCAACGATCCGAGATTAACCTGCTAAACTCTTTAACCTAATTAACCAACATTCATTACCTCATGCATATTAAAAGATAATCACGAATAAACAGAGTTCATAGTTAGCTCAGAATTAAGATTAAGTTACCTAGGTCACAAAATTGAAATATTCAGTCTTATTAGTAAACGGTGTTATAAAGTAAAAGTGACTATTTTGTGGTTCGGTCTTATGCAAACCATTTCATAGAACGCCTTCACTCGCATGTATCCACATGAATGATTCAGGATCACATCGATTGTATCAAATACAAAGTGGGTCGCATCCATAGTGTCCCTAAGTTAAGGTATCTAGCCTTATCCCTATACAATAGACTTTTTTGGCTATAACTCGAACTTGATCCACTTTTATGTCTCTACATAAAGTTCAAGTATTCATGCTATAGCTAGGAGTTCTTAGTTTATTGGATTTAGGGTAAAAAGGTGCAATTCACATATTGAATAACATCTTTACTGAATAAACCTCACTAGCAACTTTATTGTAAAATAGAATATGTTTAAAGTTCACAAACCAAGAGTTTTAAGACATAAAACCCAACACCTATCTCTCTTTCAATTGGTATAATACCGGGACACCTTTATCTCAGGTGCTTCAATCATGGACGAAATCAAAGAAAGTATCTCCACCATTCGTCCCTCTATTTTAAATGGAACAAACTATTCATACTAGAAAGCTCGAATGACTTCCTTTCTAAAGTCGATTGATAGCAAACATGGATGGCTTTAGTTACTGGTTGGCCTCGTCCAACAACTAAAACTAATGATAGAAGGAAAATCTTGAAACCTGAACTACAGTGGTATGAAGTAGAAGACGAAGCATCGTTAGAGAATTCTCGTGCCTTGAAAGTTATATTTAATGGTGTTGGTTGCAACATATTCAGAGTGATTAATATGTGTGCCTCTGCTATGGAGGCATGGGATAGTTTATCAGTTGCTCATGAAAGAACTTAGAAGTTAAAATGTCATGATTGTAGTTGTTGACTTTAAAGTTTTAGGATGTTAAAATGTACGATGATGAATGAAATACTAAATTCAATGTTTGGTTACTAGACATTGCAAATGAGCCAGGTGACAAAATTTCAGAAGAAAGACTTGTTGAGAAGGTGCTTATGTCTTTACCTAAGAAATTTGACATGAAAGTTACTGCAATCAAGGAAGCTCAAAACATAATAAAGTTGAAATTAGATTAATTATTTGGCTCCTTGCTCACCTTTGAGATGTCTATGGATGGGAAACCTAAAAAGAAGAATAAGGGAATTGCCTTACAATCTTTAGTTATAGATGAACCTAATGACCCTGACAGAGAATATGAGTATTCCCTTGTTGTCTTTTTCATTACTTTCAAAATAATTCAATTGTGTTCTCAAACGATTTTGAAAGAAGCCGGGCAATTTTAATTCTAAAACGTATAAGTCTTATGGCTCTCTTTCTCTTAAGCAAGTCAAAGTTCAAAGTAGTAAGAAGGCAGCTAATAAGTCAAGGGCTTTAAATTCCCAAAAAGAAAAGTCCTTCAAATGTAGAGAATGTGAAAGCTATGGACACTTTCAAGTAGAATGTCTTAATTTCTTAAAGAATCAGGGTAAAAGTTATGTTTTAACTCTATATGATGATGAGTCCGAAGATATTAGTGACTTAGAAGATGATGTCAAAGTACTTACTAGTAACATCGCATCTGACACCTCGTCATGTGAGATTTTTTAGTATTATGTGTATGTAAAAAATGTTCACGACACTGTCAAAGATGGGTCTACCGATCCTTCATATCAAGCTCTTTTTACCAATGGCAAGATGATCTGGAAGTTCTTGTTGTGCAAAAAGAAATAATTGAGACTTTGATGGCTGACAACCACAGACTTATGGCTACTACTAAAAATATAAAGCGTGAACTTAATCAGGTTAGAGCTAAGAAAGACTCTGTACGTAAAAATGTTAGAATGTTGAAATTGTTGACAAAGGGAAAGACAGCTAGTGATCATTTTGGGCTAGGTTTTTCAAAAGGTGAAAGTTAGCATACTAAACAATATCAGTTCAAAGGGAAGTAAAAGATTAAGTCTGTCAAAGCTCATAATCCAAAGTCTTATTGCTTTATAGGTACATCCTCCAACAATTCAACTAGAGAAGTCAACCAAATTTACAAACCAAGATAGATTTTTCACTTTTGTGGAAGATTGAGCCACAAACATCTTTTTTGCTATCAATTATTAAAAGTGTTTCACAACTCCACAAGCTCAGTCAAGGCTCCTTACTTCTCTTGAAACGAATATCAAAGAGAGCCAAAACTAAAATAGATTTGAAGAGTGAGGAATGTTTAGAATAAATGCAATGTTAAACTGATATCCCTCAAATCTTCTGCTAAGGGAGATTGGTACTTTGATAGTAGGAGTTCTAGACACATGACTGGTGAAAAGAACTACATGTATGACCTCAAATTTGTCAGCTAAGGAAAGGTCACTTTTGGAGATGATGCTTCTGGTAAAATCATTGGGGAAAGGAAACTTAACTACCCAGGTCTTCCATCCTTTAATGATGTAATGTTGGTTGAAGGGTTCACTACCAATCTTATTAACATTAGTCAATTATGTGATCAAGGTCTGAACGTGAGATTTACAAAAGATAAGTGTTGTCATAGATAATGTTAAAGCTCTTGTTATGACCGATACACGTTCATCTGATAATTTTTATCTGTGGAATCCCGACAATAATGCTTCGTAGGTTTGTCATCTCTCACGACAAAATTAAGCAAGCCTATGGCATAAATGCCTAGGCTATGTGAGCATGAAGACGATTCAAAAGGCACTAGCTAAATATATTATATCTGTTAGGATTCATGTCCTAAATCTTGTACTCTGTGTAAATTTGTAAACAAATTATATAAACAAAGTGTTTATTTAATGAATAATGTATTCTACTATTTGCATAATTAAAAATTTAATAAACTAAGATCCAAGGTCATTTAATGTAACTTGAACAGTATGTGGTTGACATACAACTGGATCGTGTTCAAGGAATAACCTGAAAGATCTATAGTATATGGATAGGTTGGGTACCTTATCCTGTTAACACTATGGATACAGCCCACAACCCACTTTGTAAAGTTACAACTGTTGTAAGTATTACAAACAATTTGATCCAAATCATTCATGCAATGACATGGAAGTGGGGGCATCCTATATAGTGGGTCTGTATAAGACCGAACCACGAAATATAATCTCTCTTTATAATACCGTTAATTAAAGTGATTTATATTTCAAACGATAACCATGTAATTCGATCCTAATCCTGAGTAAGTTATGAACTTCTGTTTATAAAAGTTGTTCTTTGATTTGTATAGAGGAAAATGACCTTAGCTGTCAACTCAATATGCCTACCATTTTAGGGATGATACTGAGTGAGAAGCTGGAAACATAGCTTCACAAGATGGAATTCATTGCTTTCCAAATTAAGGAAAATAGATAAATTATTCCCTTAAATGCTGACTCTGGGACTTGAACAATAAGGTCTCACCCTCTCACTGGCACAGAAGGGACTTTGTTTATGTTTGGATCATAAACAAAAGTGTTCATTAAAGGATCAGTGGTACTTAAGGTACAAGATGTAATTATAAGGGTAAAACAGTCATTTGACCTAGCTTTGATTATGAAAAATTCATGAAAGATTGACTTAAAAAATATGGTTAATTCAATGGACAAATAAATATACAGCTGTTCATAGGAGTGTAACTATGGTTTTAGTGGAGTGCCCCGTAGTTAATGAATGATAATTAACTTAATTAAAAAGTTTAATTAATTAATCATGAATCTTTAGAGCTTATAACTGCAAGTTCATTAGGTCCCTCCACTAGCTCACAAATGAATTAAATAAGGATTTTAAGATGGAAAGAATTTGAAGAGTTCAAATTATTGTAAAGGGAACTAATTGTATATGATACAAAAATAATACAATGCTAATTGCATATGATACAATTAATATACATTATAATATTTTGGATTAGATTCAAATTAAGCTATAACATGAAAGTGTTAATATATGAATAAGATTCAAATATTAAATTAATAAAGATTAGATTCATATTAAAACTATAGGTTATAATTGATAGAATATATTAACATGCAGCGGAGAAAATCATAATCAATAAGCATTCTAATTATACTTAATTTGAGTTTAAAACATGCTTCAAAGTAACTATTATAGAAGAGGGTTTGCTGACACAATATCTTTGATGAATCCTCTTCAACACCAGCTGAGTTACATGTAAAAGTGCTTTAATTTACAAGTAGACCACCACGAAGATCTTCTCCACTATTCTCTTTCAAGGATTGTGTGATGGAAACACTAAATTGAGTTAGATATAATGAAGATATGAAGAGGGTTTGGAGGGTTTCGATTTCTGTAGAGTTCATGAAGGAGTTCTTGAGAGCTTAATTACATTATTAAGCCCAGCACTTTAATTTATAAAGCTTTCATCATGCAAATTCATAGCTTGCATGAAGGTCGGCTCCTACTTCATGGAAAAAATAGAATTGGGTCAATAAGGTGCCTTACACCATAGTAAAGACTTCCAACTTTTGGAAACCTCCACTTTGAAATTTCAAAATCTGTATTAAAAAATGATTTCTAAAACCATTTTTCAAATAAACCTACTTTATTTTTTCTAATACTTATATATATATATATTAATTCAATTAATTAATTTTTAAATAAAACTAATTAATTAAACCTTTTAATTAATTTTGTAAATTTAACATCTAATGACCAATTCCATTATAATGAAATTAATTTTATACAATTAATATTTAAACCATATTTTAAACATTAATTGATTCTCCAAATTCATTTAATTTCGATAAAATTAAACATTTCAATTGTATCAAATACAATAAATAGAAACCCTAAGTGAATTTGAACATTTCAAATTCTAAACCATAATTTCAAATCTCATCAAGATTACTCAATTTTACTAATCCAAATTACGAGCTAGTAGAGGGACCTTATGAACCTAAAGTTCATGAGCTCCAACGATTTATAATTAATTGGTTAAACTCTTTAAACCGAATTAATTAATATTCGTTAATTACCAAGACATTCCACTATAGCTGATAGTTGCACTCTCTTCACTGTAGATATATATTTTGTCCATTTTAACCATAATCAGTAAGTCAATCTTTCACATATCATTCGTATTTACAAGTGGGTCAAGATTACCGTTTTACCTGTATAAATACATCTTGCACCTTAAGCTCCTACTGATCCTCCATTAAACAATTGATTTATAGTCCAACTTATAAATCATAACCCTCTCTTCCATGAGAGGGCAGGACCCATTGTTCAAGACAAGACATCAATGCTTGAGAGAACAACTCATCTGCTAACCCTAAATCGAGTAGGAGTGAATTTCATATTGCAAAGCTATGTCCCCAGCTATCGTCCGCTCTTATACCCAAAATGGGAGGCTTATCGAGCAATGTTGTTAAACTACTCTCACCTATGTAGATCAAAGGATAATCCCGAATAAACAAGAGTTTAGAGTTAGTTTTGGATTAAGATCGAGTTACCCTAGGTCATTCAGTTTGAGATAATCAGTTATAAAGAAAAGTGACTATTTCAAGGTTCGACCTTATGCAAACTCGTGCATCAAGTATTTCATGAAACACCATCGAGTATGCCATCAAGTATTCCATTGAGCATCGAGTATCTGGCAGAAATTTGAATTTCTAGTTCCTGCTTCTTCGACCTTCTTCACTTATTTCTTCAATTATATCCTATTTGCAACTCTAATGAATCCAAACGAATTACATACACTTAATGAAACACCCCGCACAATTTTATAATGTAATTTCAATAACTTTATTATTTAGAATTTTAGTAATTGTTATTAGTTGGAGAGCATTTTTGGAATTTTGGACTTTAAGTATAAGTGTGGGAATTTAATTGTTGGTGTGAAATTATTCAATTTCAAATTCAATTTGAAAATTAATGGCAGGAATTAATTTTCTTTTAAAACGGAAAGAAATTTAATAGTATAAAGTGGAATAAGGAAAGGAATTAAATATAATTATACTTATTTCCTTTTTTAATTATTATTTTTTTTTTAAATCAAACCTTTTCTCCTTCTTCATCTCGCAAAAGAAACCCCCCACCCTCATTTTTGAACCTTCTAACGCTGCCTCCCTCACTGCCCAAACTCCAATCGTTTGTCGCTCGTTTTCGATTCTTCCCTTCGGCCACCATAGACCTCGCCGTGCAACCTCCCCCCACCCTCCTCTGTCCAGCATCTGTGTCGCGCCACCACCTTCTTCGAGCTCAAACCGGAGGAGCGGTCCGTCTAAGTCATGTCGCCGCTCTCTTCGAGCCCGAACCGAAAGAGCCGTCGTTCGTAGCCGTGTGCCACTCCTTCGTACATCCCTGCAAACCCTCGCGCCACCGGTCCGCCGTCGTAGATCTGTCCAATGGATTGCTCGAGTTTCTGTCACGGGGCCGCCACTCAACTTCCTTCGCCAGTTTCTGCCGCCGACTCTTGGTTTTGAACAGATCTTGGATTTAGGTAAGGTCAATGTTGTGAGATGGATTTCTTGAAGGATTTTGACACCCATTGATTATTGGATTAAATAATCATTTAATTCATGTTTTTAAGGTTCTAAGTCGGTGTTCGTTGGAATTAGAATCTATTAGGAGGAGATTTTGGAGTCGAGATCTTAGGAGTGGTTATTGATCAAGTTTATTGGGGTAAGCTTTTGGGTATTTTGGATTTGAATCTGAGCTTTCACAATTATTGTTGGGTTGAAATTTAATGGTTGTATTCGTATGTTAGGGTCATTACTTCAAACCGTTGTCATCGTTTGGTTGTCTGATTTTATCTGTGGATTTTCGATTAAGGTAAGTAATCTTACTACTGGAACTGCCCAGGGGCCAAGCTTTAGATGTATGCTAGCATAATAAATGTATGTTATGGCAGAATGTTAGCATGATAAATTGATAGTATGATCTGAATCAAAGTACGTTTTAGTACGAGACCTGAATTATTTAAATATGCATATAGACACTTGAATGCTAGTATGAGATGGTATGTGCTTCCATATGATTGTATTTCATCTGATGAGGTTGAGGTATACATATATGTTATAGAATTATGATGTTGAGGTATGCATGTATGTTGTAGAACCATGATGTTGAGGTATATGTGTATGTGGTAGAGCCATGATGTTGAGGATTATATGTATGTTATAGATTCGTATGGTGATGATTATGATGTTGAGGCTGTGCAAATGTCCTTTCTGATTAGTTAGATGCCCATTAGATTTGTGTTTCCTTCGAGATTCACCAGTTTGTGTTTCCTTCGGGATTCACCAGTTTGTGCTTCCTTCGGGATTCACCAGTTTGTGCTTCCTTCGGGATTCACCAGTTTGTGCTTCCTTCGGGATTCACCAGTTTGTGTCTCCTTCGGGATTCACCAGAGGTAGTGGCCATACTTAACTACAGTAGGATATGACTCAGTCCCCTTCTTATGTCATGTGTATATGTGCCAGAGGTGGGTATCTAGAGGACATAGATGCCCAGCCTGATCCCAGTAGTGGGGTTACTTACTGAGTATTTTATACTCATTCTTTCTCATGTTGTTGTTTCAGGTAAGGGTAAAGATGCACCGACTATGGACAAGCAAAATTCGTGATCGAGCCACTGGGACTAGTTTTTACGCTTCCGCATTATGAGATTTAGAGTTCTTTTCATGTTTGTCTTAATGTTTAGTTTTGATGTTTGAAACTTATTAATAAGAATTGTTTTTCATATTTATTTATTAACCTTTATGATTTATGGGTACCCTATTATTGTTTTTAATATTTGCATTTAATAAAGAACTTTTGAACTCCCCTTATCTATTTAGCATTTATTTCATCATAAAAGAGTGTCGTTTTGAGTTCCATGCATGCATGTATTTTAGTAACGGCCTAACTTAAGTCCTAGGGGGTCAGGTCGTTACACTTAAACACACATTAACGCCTATCAAACAAGAACCAATTACAAGAGTTACAGCATAATTAAAAAGATTCAAATGCCAAAACATTGAAAAAACCATATCAGTTCACCATTTTCATACAGTTTATGAAGAATACCCACCAAACTCAAATTAACGATAATTGAGTGCTTAAATCATGCTCCGATACCAATTGATAGAGTATATTAACATGCAATAGAGAAAATCATAATCAATAAGAACTCTAATTATATTTAATTTGAGTTTAAAACATGCTTCAAAGTAACTATTACAAAAGAGTGTTTGTTGAACACAATACCTTTGATGAATCCTCTTCAACACCAGCAGAGTTCCACGTAAAAGTGCTTCAATCTACAAGTAGACCACCACGAAGATCTTCTCTACTATTCTCTTTCAAGGATTGTGTGATGAAAACATTAAATCAAGCTGGATATAATGAAGATATGAAGAGGGTTTGGAGGGTTTCGATTTCTGCAAAGTTCTTGAAGGAGTTCTTAAGATCTTAATCACATTATTCAGCCCAGCACTTTAATTTATAAAGCTTTCATCATGAAAATTCAAAGCTTGCATGAAGGCCAGATCCGACTTCATGGAGAAAATGGAATTGGGTGAATAAGGTACCTTGCACCATAGTGGAGATTTCCAACTTTTGATCGATTTTTTCGGGTCATCAGATTTTTTGAATACCCCCAGTATAGGACATTCCCAAAAATCTCCACTTGGACTAACACTCCAGTGAGATAAACATATAAATATATAATATGTTGAGAAATACACAGAGAAAAATACAAGAAGCTAGGGCATCTAAAATACCCTTTGACATTCTCCCACTTGCCCTTGATTATGTTTACAGTTTTTAGTTGCATTAACCACAAAAGATTAAACTAACAAACCATTTTGGGGATTCGTCTGATTGAGATGTTGGGAACATAGCTACACAAGATGGAATTCACTCATTTCCCGAAGCAGGGGTAAGTACATAAATTGCTCCCTTAAGGGTTGATTCCGGGTATTGAACAATATGATGCCACACTCTCTCCTAGCCCAAGAGGGGTTTAAGCATAGTAGGACTATGATCTATTGTTCATAAGAGGAATCAGTGGTACTTAAGGAGTTAGATTTAACTATAGGGGCAAAACAGTAATTTGACCTAGTTGTACTTATGAGAATTTGTGAAGGGTCATCGTACTGTTGATTGGTTATATTCAATAGACATAGAAATATATCTGTAGTGTGAATAGTGCAGCTATCAGTCTTTAGTTGAATGCTTGACAGTTAATGGAAGGCGGATAATGTAATTAAAGAGTTTAATTAATTATTCACGTACCGTGGAGCTTCAAGCAACAGGTTCATAAGATCCTCTTGGTAGCTCAAACGGATTTAGTTGAGAATCAGTTTTTGGGTTAATTTGAATTGTTCAAATTAACAAGAGGGATTTAATTATATATGATATAATTGGTATAATGTATTTCATACATTATAGTTTGATAGAGGAAATAAATATTTGAATGAGATTCAAATATATTTTTTATGAATGTGATTCATAGTTGTTAAATTTAATATAAATATGATTTATATTAAATGTCATAAAGCAGAGAAAAGAAACTATAGTTTATATTGCATATGATACAATATTAAAACTGTGGGTTATATGTTATATTTGGTATAACATAGAGTTTAATATAAATATAATATGATAAGTTAGTTATCATATTTATTTATATTATTTTATTATTTTTGAATAATAACTACCCTCTTTTCTCTTCAAACACTTTAGTGGGTGGTTATTGTTTTTTGTGGCAAGAAGAATAAAAGAAAAGTGTTTTCTCTTCTTCCTTCTACGACTTACATTGTGATTGCTAAACGATTTAGATTTCAGAAACATTTGTATGTTGTCTCAATCTTCTTCCTCCAAACTCAATTTATCCCTCCTAACCAAAATAGTTAAAGCCCACCACTCCTGGGTTCTCACCCTCAGAATACCAAAGGTTCATTGTGGTTGTGTCTTTGTTTGGTTTGAGAAGTTCTTGAAGAAGGTCTTCAAGGGTTGCTGTATTCGTGACTATTCGAGGGAGTTACACAAAGAAAAGTTCTTCAAGGGTAATGTATATTGAAACCTTTATTTCTTGTTTAAGCATGCTGTAATTTATTTTGAATGCATATCTTGTATGTTTATTGTAAATTATGTTTTCAATAAAAATGGAATTTGGACGATCCGCTTCCGCTCAAGGATCTCCTTCAATACGAGTTCCTTCATCGAGTGCCATCAAGTATGGCATCGTGCATCGAGTATTTCATGAAACACCATCAAGTATGCCATAGTGTATTCCATCGAGCATCGAGTATCTGGTAGAAATTTGAATTTCCAATTCCTGCTCCTTCGACCTTCTTCACTTCTTTCTTCAATTACATCCTAATTACAACTTTAATGACTCCAAACGAATTACATACACTTAAACACACATTAACGCCCATCAAACATGAGCCAATTACAAGAGTTACAAAATAATTGAAAAGATTCAAATGCCAAAACACTAAAAAAAACCATATCAGTTCACCACTTTCGTACAGTTTATGAAGAACACCAACTAAACTCAAGTTAACGACAATTGAGTCCTTAAATCATACTCTGATACCAATTGATAGAGTATATTAACATGCAGTAGAGAAAATCAGAATCAATAAACACTCTAATTATACTTAATTTGAGTTTAAACATGCTTCAAAGTAACTATTACATAAGAGGGTTTGTTGAACACAATACCTTTGATGAATCATCTTCAACACCAGTTGAGTTCCACGTAAAAGTGCTTCAATCTACAAGTAGACCACCATGAAGATCTTCTCTACTATTCTCTTGCAAGGATTGTGTGGTGGAAACACTAAATTGAGCTGGAAGTATATAAGATATGAAGAGGGTTTGAAAATTTCTGCAGACTTTCTAATGAAGTTCTTAGTGAGCATGTATCATAATTCAATTCAGCACTTCAATTTATAGAGCTTAGACCATGCAAATACATGGTTTGCATGAAGGGCAGCTCCTACTTGATTGAGAAAATTGAGAAATGAATAAGACGGCTGAAGATGTAGTGGAGATTTCCAACATTTTGGAAATCTTCACTTTGAAAACCATTTTCAAAAATGATTTTCATAAAATGTTTTCAAAAACAAATTATGTCAACCAAACATATTTAATTAGTTTTATAAAATTAATTCACATAATTAATTTTTAAATAAAACTAATTAATTAAACCTTTTAATTGAATCTGAGCCCGAATCTTCAATGATTGATTTAATATCTAATATAAAACTAATAAAAACCAATTCCATCAAAATGAAATTAATTTAATTAATATTTAAATCATATTTAAACATTAATCATTTCTCCAATTTCATTTAATTTCGATAAAATTAAACTTTTAATTGTATCGAATACGATAAATATAAACCCTAATTGAATTTGAACATTTCAAATTCTAATCCTTAATTTTAAATCTTATCAAGATTACTCAATTTACTAATCTAAATTATGAGCTAGTAGAGGGACTTTATGGACCTATAGATCATGAGCTCCAATAACTTGTAATTAATTGGTTAAACACTTTAAACCGAATTAATCACTATACGTTAACTACCAAGGCATTCCACTATAGCTCGATAGTTGCACTCTCCTCACTGTAGATATATTTCTGTCCATTTTAACCATAATCGGTAAATCAATCCTTCACAGGTTGTTTGTATTTACAGCTGGGTCAAAGATTACCATTTTACCCCTGTAAATACATCTTGCTCCTTAAGATCCCACTGATCCTCCATTGAACAATTGATTTATAGTCCAACTTATAAATCATAACTTTCTCTTCCAAGAGAGGTCAGGGCCCCATTTTTCAAGACAAGGTATTAGGGCTTAAGAGAAAAACCCATCTGCTAACCCTAAATCGGGTAGGAGTGAATTTCATATTGCAAGGTTATGTCCCCAACTATCTATCTGATCTTATCCCCAAAATGGGAGGCTTATTGAGCAGTGTTGTTGGACTACTCTCACCTATGCATATCAAATGATAATCTTGAATAAATAGAAGTTCATATTTAGCTTAGGATTAAAATCGAGTTACCCTAGGTCATTCAATTTGAGATAGTCAGTTTTAACAATAAACTGTTGTTATAAAGAAAAGTGACTATTTCGAGGTCCAGACTTATGAAAACTCATTGCATAGGATGCCCCCACTCATATGTCTCTACATGAATGAGTTTTGGATCACATTATTTGTATCAGTATACAAGATGGGTCACATCCAATAGTGTCACTAGGATGAGGTACCCAATCTCATCCGTATACTTATAGACCATTTTGATTACATATTAAAACTTGATCCATTTTTATGTCACTACATGATAGTTAAAACATTCATGTTATAGTCATGGATTCGTTTATTGGATTTTCGTAGAAGGATGCAATATCAATAGTAATTTACTGAATAAAAACTCAACAATATTTTTATTGATAAATATAATATGTAAACAGCATTTACGAACTGCGAGTTTAGGCCATTCCCAAATGTTTCACCTCTCCTGTTGAAACAAGAAATGTCAAAGAAGCTCTTGAGGATGAATGTTGAGTTAATGCCATGCAAAAAGAGATTGTAGGACTCTTTGTAAAACAAATGCATAAAGAATTCAAAATGAGCATGGTAGGAAACTGACCTATTGTCTGGGGTTTCAAATCAAATAATTGAATGAGGGCATTTTTATCTCTCAGAGTAAATATGCCAAGAATATTGTTGAGAAGTTTGGCCTTGAAAAGGCTAGTATCAAACGAACTTCTGCCCTCACACATGCTAAAATTTTAAAAGACTCAAGTAGAACTCAAGTTGATGAGAGTCTGTACAGGAGAATCATTGGAATTTTGCTCTATTTAACAGCTAGCAGACCTGACATTGTGTTTGTTGTTGCTATTTGTGCTAGATATCAGTTCAGTCCCAAAACTAGCCACCTGCTTAATGCTACAAGAATAATCAAGTACATCAGTGGCACTAATGATTACGATTTGTTATTCATATTTGATACAAGTAGCTCTCTAGTTGGCTATTGTGATACTGGTTGTGCTAAGAGCTTTGAAGACAGGAAAAGTACATCTAAAGATTGCTTCTTTCTAGGCAACAACTTGATTTCGTGGTTTAGCAAGAAACGAAACTGTGTTTC
The DNA here is from genome assembly GCF_027475165.1 of Benincasa hispida. Taxonomy (NCBI): domain Eukaryota; kingdom Viridiplantae; phylum Streptophyta; class Magnoliopsida; order Cucurbitales; family Cucurbitaceae; genus Benincasa; species Benincasa hispida. The sequence continues at coordinate 44,402,865 of NC_143488.1, forward strand.
TTTGTCAACAGCTAAAGCTGAATACATTGCTGCAGGGAGTAGTTTCACTCAGCTGATATAGATGAAACAGATATTACAAGAGTATGATGTCCCATAAGATGTCATGACTCTTTACAGTGACAACATGAGTGCGATCAATATATTAAAAAAAATCCTATTCAGCACAGTCGTACTAGGCATATTGACATACGATCCCACTTTATTCGTGACCTTGTTGAGAGTAAACAAAGTGTGTTAGAACACATCAATACAAAAAAAAAAAAAAAAAAAAAAAAAAAAAACATATCGCAGACATTTTTATGAAGGCTTTAAAGTTATCCAGTTCGAGGCCCTAAGATCAGCTTTGGGTCTATGTGTCTTGAAGGCATAACAATTAATCCAGTGAGTCAGTCTAAGGTGGAACTTGGGCCATCAAGTTTGCAAGCCCTAGTGGATATTCACATTTATAACCATCTTAATGGCGATTGTTGAGGGCTCAAGGAAGTTTAACTATGTTTTAATTTCAAATTTTCTTTTGAATTTGAATTGTGGGCAGTTGTTTCGTGACAGGTTTTCTCGAAAAATTGTGGGTTCTCGTCTTGCTCAACTGTCTCTCTTCAAGCTTAGTGAGATTTCTTGTTATGGGAAGTTCGTTCTAATGGTGAGAACCAGAAAAGGAACACATACCTCGGACAATAAGATGGTGAGGATTAAAAAAATCATGCTAAAAAGGATGTTCCACCGTCAGTCACAAACAAATATAGAGTTCGATTTTGAGGACTTCCAGCTTCGCATAAACAAATTAGGGTTCCTTCTTCTTCAACTAAACAAAGGTGTTCTGATGTCAGACCTACTATTGAGACAAAAGAGAAGGAAAAGTTTAGTACCCCTACTCTAACAACGACTGATCTTTTAGGATCTGGTGTAGAAATTTATCTTGATAAAGAAAAATCCACTTCAAATGATTCTCCAAGACACATGCATGAATACATTGCCTTGCCTAAAAATCCTAAAGATATTATTGAATCGTCTACTAATGTTCAAGAAGAAGTTAGGGTTCCTGAGAGTAGGATAGTTGCTGATGATAACGCTGCCTCTGTTTCTAGTAATGTTGAGTCAAATTTACCCGAATCTGATGTGATTGTGGAAAAAATTATTGGTGCTCCTGAGTCTACTTTGACAAAAAAAGAGAAGGTAGTCTTGTGTCTGATGAAAATGCCTTAAATGAATTTCTTGATAAAGTGGTCTCTAAAACTATTGTTTCTATATTCACATTTCCTTTGACTAATGTTTTTGAAAATGTTGTTGATGATATGAATGTTCAAAGAAGTGTTCTTAATGAATCCGTGCAACCTGGTGTGGAGGGTGTTTATGCCTATCTTGAGAAAACTGTTATGATTGAACCAAGAACTGTGAATGATGATCTTGTTGATGGTACGATAGCTACTAAAAATTATGAGGATTTAAATGTTGTGATCTTGTCTGATATTGAACCTGATACTAGTGAACAGAAATCTGATAAAGCCACTAGCTTTACGAATGTTTATGATGAAGATGTTGATGATAATACTCCCCTAGCTGAGCTTCACTTAAAGAGAATTGAGGAAAATGTTGAAGTTGATGTTAATGTTTCTCCAGAGACATCAGAAAGTAGTTCTGAAAAGTCTCCTCTTGAGGAGGATTTAGGGCTTACGAAACAGCTCTAATAATGTGACACTGGAAATGTCATGTTGCTCATGCTACAACAAAAGGAAGAGGAAAACAGACTGCTAGTTCAAATGTTTCTCCTGTACCCTTGGTTGGAGTGTCTTTCCATAGCGAAGAGGATGTTAGTTTGTAGAACCACGTGATGAAGAGAAACATTGTGGATGAAAAGGACCTATTGGAATGCACTCAGGAATATATAGATCTCATGGAGTTGCTTTTGGCTGTAGGTTTAGAAAGAACTGTGTTGAATTTGGGGCCTTATTATTCCCAACTTGTTTGAGAATTTATTGTGAATTTGACATTAGAATTTGTTGATCCTGCCAGTCCAAATTTCTAGAAAGTTCATATTAGACGTCATTTTTTTTTCATATCTCTTGCCTTAATCATTCAGTTTCTACATAGAAATATGTCAAAAAACGTGATAGAATAATGTCCATCCTTGAGGGACTTGGGGTTTGAGTTAACGGGTGGTGTCCGTTCTTCATGGCCTAAGAAGGAACAGTTGCCTAATGTTGTGCTAAGCATGAAGTATACCCTTCTCCACATGATTGGAATCTCAAACTGTGCCCCTCATCTCATAAGTCAAGCCTTTCTATACCGCTTGGTACTTTGATTTACCAAATTGGAACTTGAGCTCAGTTCAACTGTAGAACGTTTGTTTTGATTCAGATAAAACGCTACATTGGATCAAAAACCCTTCGTTGACCATATGATCCTTTTGGTTTATTTGTGGTGTTTTATTATCTAAGAAACCTGACTTGATTACCTTACTAAACCTATTGTTTCTTTTTCTAGTCTGTTCACTATTCATCCCAAGCTCCTACAAGGTCACCACATCCCTAACATGGACACCACAACCATGGATCTACATCTTGATAGCCCCAACCAAGCTTTAATTGAATCTTCATTTGGTAGTCGTGCATTTGTTATTTACTTAGTCTCTTGATATTGAGAATATTATGCAAAACTTCTATCTTAGGGGAAGCCTAAGACATCGCTGAAGAGAAGGGATTCTCAGTCTTAGGAGGAGCCTAAGACTTCATTCTCGAGAAGGATTTCTCCATCTTAAAAAGGATCTAAGATTCGTCAGTGAAGGTAGTTCACTGAATTATATGGAAGATAATCAAGCGAAGAGGAGTCTCACACACTGTCGGGAATCGAAGTGTTCAACCCTAATATTGTCACATTTGGGAAAAGCCTAAGTACAATCGAGAGGGAGTCTCACATCTAGGGGAAGCCTAGATGTCTTGTGAGTTGGAATCTACATGAGTTACTATAGTAATCGGTGTATTTCAAATTTAACTCTTTAATATTAGTGAATTATCTTTCCTAAGCACAATATCCCGCAGATGTAAGTGGTTTATCGTCGAACTGGATTGCCTACTTCTATGTGCCTTTACTTATTTTCTTATTGTTAGTACTTTGTTGTTACAATGCTTATTAGTGCTTTTCGTTTTAACATTCCTATTTCGAGTGATGAGTTATTCTATCTCTTTTTTAGAAGGTTTTTGATTGAGGATTTGATATATCACAGTGTATTGTTACTTCTCTAGTGAAAGCATTGTGAATCTTAATGTGTCTATCAATAATGATAGAGTAAAGATTGCATAAAACGGAAGCTAATAGAATCATTAAGCACTTTAATTAAACTTAATTTGAGAACAAAGCAAGTTGAAAAACAAATTTTAACAAAAAAAGGGTTTCATCATGTACAACTTTGAAGATTCACTTAATCCTTGCTATATTCATGAAATTAGATCTTCAAATCTCTAATAGACCACCAAGAGAATCTTTTCTACTATTCTCAGTCTTGAATGAGTGGTGGAAACTCAGAATTGAGGGGGATTGAGAGGGTTTGAGAGAGATTGAGAACAAAAACTATTTTTGCTGAGAAATTCTCAAAATTGAGAATGCAAGAGCCTTCAATATCAGATAATTGAAGCTTTTATTAAACTCTAGAATGCAAGCACTCAACATTCAGCAATTTCACACTTCAAATCGCACTTATTGAGTGGCCTAGGTGTTGAATTGTGGAAAAATCTACTAAGAAATTCAAATCTTGGACAATTGCACTAAATTCAATTTTCAAATCTAAATTAATTTTCGACTTAATTAAATTAAATTAAAAATCAATTTCTGAAATTAAATTTCCTAGATTTGAAACTGATTTAATTTAAATAATTAATTAAACAAATTTAATTGATTAATTAATTAATTAATAATTTAATATCAAATATTAAGTTAATAAAACACCTAATTTAAGCATGAATCCTATTCATGTAATCAATATTTAAATATTTTAAACACTCAATTACGTTTAGATTCGATAAATTTAAACGTCAATAATATCAAATATAATTATCCAAACCCTAAATTGAAATTGAACATTTCAAATTCAAATCCTAAATTAAAATTTGAACGCTTCAATTTCACTCGATTTTCTAATCCAAGGTTTAATCTTTTACGAGTTGGTAGAAAAACCTTATGGACCTACAGATCATGAGCTCTAACGATTTGAGATTAATCAATATTCATTAACCACCAAGACATATCACTATAGCTTGATGGTTGCACTCTCCTTACTGTAGATATATTTTTATCCATTTGATTTAACCATGATCAGTAAGTCGATCCTTCACAGATCGTTCGTATTTACAGCTAGGTCACAATTATCATTTTACCCCTATAAATATATCTTGCTCCGTAAGTCACCACTGACCCTTTATTGAACAATAGGTTTATAGTCCAACTAATAAACCATGTCCCTTTCAACCATGAAAAAGCAAGACCCTTTTGTTCAAGACCAGAAATCAATACTTAAGGGAACAACCTATCTGCTAACTTTAAAATGGGTAGGAGTGAACTTTATTATGTAGGACTATGTTCCAAGCTATCTATCTGGCTTTATCCCTAAATGGAAGGCTTGTTGAGTAGTGTTGTTGAACTACTCTCACCTAAGCAGATCAAAGGATAATCCCGAATAAACAGGATTTCATAGTTAGCTCAGGATTTTGAGTTACCCAAGGTCATCGACTTAAAATAGTCAGTTTTAACAGTAAATAGTTGTTATAAAAAAAATGACTATTTTGTGGTCCGGTCTTATACAAACATCTTTTGCATAGGATGCCCTCACTCGTATTTCTCCAAATGAACGATTCTGGGATCACATCATTTATATCAATATACAAAGTAGATGTATCCATAATATCCCAGAATGTGATACCAATCTCATCCATATACTTATAGACCTTTTTGGCTATATACTATAACTTGATCCTCTTTTATGTCTCTATATAAAGTTAAAGTATTCGTATTATAGCCATGGATTCGTTTATTGGATTTTATAACATAATACAATTTCAAAAATACTTTTATTGAATAAATTCTTCAACAATACTTTTATTGATAAATAGAATATGTTTCCAAAATTATGAAGTATGAGTTTTAAGATATTCCCAACAAATAAACAACTTTTCGTTCACCTAATCTACAGTATACACAAAAGATGGTTTCTATCTTCCTTCTCAATTTGTATTCAAGCAGACATGAACCCAAAGTAATTTGCTTGAAACTTTATATATGTTTTGATTAAATCTTGTTTATCATGTGTGGTTGTACCAATGTTAATGAAACCTCTACATGCTTCCTCAATTTTTTGAAAGTCTGTATATTCCAAGTCGTCCACAGTATCCCTCTAAATCGAAGTCATGTTATTAGCTCTCAAAAAGAGTTAATTTTATGCCCCTAATCTCAATTGCTTATTAGGTTTAATGTGTTCAATTATCTATTATTGTATGTTCTCGATAAAATCATGCATTCTAAAGCTTTGCATACATTGGATTATATGTCCTAAAACTTGTAGTTTGTAAAGTTAAACATTTTCTATTATCAATAAACATGTTATTCAACATTTATTCAATAAAGTTGTTATTGAATTTGTAAATTGCACTTATAAAAAATAAATCAAATAGACTAGGATCCATGGCTATTATATGAATACTTGAACTTTATATGTAGACATAAAAATGGATCAAGTTCGAGTAAATAGCCAAAACAGTCTATAGTATACAAATAAGATTACGTGTGGTAGGCTGCCGAATTCACTATCACCCGTAAACCCGTGCTACACAAATAATATTTATATACACCAAACAAACTATTTATACTAACTAATAGTACAAGCGGTAAGTCCGGGGTCGAACCACAGAGCTCAAAAATTGAAACCAGTAGGAAGTAACCAAGGACGGGTTTTGTGAAAATTTGTGAATTAAAATTGCACGAAAAATTAAATTGCACAATGTGAAAAGAATGTGTAAAAATGTCAATTGAACAAAATACCTAGCTTGGGTAGTTCTAATTTATTTCATTCATTTTCAATTCTATCATAGACTATTCAAAAGATATGTGAGAAATTTAAATTACAACTTAGCCTACTCATTTAGAATCCTAACTAGTAGTCCATAAAATCAAGTTAATTAAAGGAAAAGCGAGAATCCTCAACTAATCAATCAATCAATAGGCATTAAGATTTAAGGTAAAGCTAAGCCAAATAATTGGTTTCCATCGTCTAACCAATTATTTGAACGAGAATTATCTAAGTTAGAAAATAATGCTTATTAATTTGAATCCCAATTTAATTTCACAAACTTACTTAACTCTTGCTTCTAAGTGATGACTACCCAACGATTACAAATTAGGGCTAATCAAGATAATCAATTATACATGCATAGCTAATTTGTCAAATTATCCCATACAAAACAATTTAATAATAAACTCAAGATAAACTTTCATAAAATTCAGACAAGTCTCACAAAATTACATAATATAGTCTCAAGAACGAATTGGAATGAAAATACACTACAAAACCTGAGCTAAGTTCTTACCCTTTAGCTACAAATCATCTTCTAATTTAATATAATTCAAAAAGGGAAGAAGATTAAGAGTTCTGATCAAAATAGAGGCAGAAAACCGAGTAGAAACAGAGTGACGATCGAGTATTCGAGTGTGTGTAACCTAGGTTCAGACTGATGAGTTATTTATAGAATCTATCATAGCATCGCAACACTAAAGACAGCGTTGCCACACTGTCCTGCTTCTGCGTGCTGCTCCGTCATAGCATTGCAATGCTACATTTAGCATCAACGTTGTTCTATTCTTCGATCATCCGCTTCGAGTCGTAGCGTTGCAATGCTACATATAGCGTCGCAACGCTGCCCTGTTCTTCACGGAATAGGTAGCTATTGTCCTATAGTGTTGCGCAACATTCAAATCGAGCATTGCGACTCTTCGACTGGGTAGAAAACTTCAATTCTTGGCCTTCTTTCTTCAATTGTTCAATTTGGCTCCTATCTTGCCATCTTAATGACTTTTTATCCCGAGCACTTCATTCATCTCTTGTACACTCGAGTCCTACAAAATAATTGGTTTAAACAGATAAAGTATTTTAACAATCCCGAATTAAATAGAGGAAGATAACACATTTTTTGTGCTACTAGGGTGTCTTATTCTGGTAACACTATCAGATGCAGCCCACTCTGTAGTTGTTACTGTTGGAGTTGATGCAATAAAGTTTCGTGTCCTGTAGTTTGTAAACAGTTTGTACAAACGCTTGTGAATGTATAATATATGATAATTTACTTCACTTCTTGATTTTGCTCAGTTAATTATTTTATTTGTTTTACCACAAACCAATAGACCTAAAATCCCTGGTTATCTGGATGTAACTTAAGCATGTATATGGTGACATACAAGTGGATCATGTCTTAAGTGATAACCAAAATGGTCTGTAGTATATGGATATAGGAGGGAAACCTTATCCTGGTAATGTTACGATGCGGCCCGCTTTATGTAATGGTCACAAGTGTTGTGACTTGTCACAGATGGTCTGATCCTGACCATTCGTGTACGGGACATGCGAGTGGGGGCGTCCTATACAAAAAGTTTGTATAAGACCTGACCACAAACTGTTAATGTCTCGTTATATAATACTGTTCATGATAGATACTTCACTCCACTAAGATGATCATAGGTAATATGACCTCAATCCTGAGTGCGTTGGGAACTCCTGCCATTGAAGGCAGTCCTTTGATTTGCATGGGTGCGAGTGGCCAGGTCACCAACTCAAACCTACCACTTTAGGGATTCGTCTGATTTAGAGCTGGGAACTCAGCTACACAAGATGGAATTCACTCCTTCCTCGATGCAGGGGCAAGTAGATAGATAGCTCCCTTAAGGGCTGATTCCAAGGTTTGAACGATGTGGCGCCACACACTTTCTCTTGGCCCAAGATGTGTTCACACATAGTTGGACAATGTTGTATTGTTCATTAGAGGAATCAGTGGTACTTAAGGAATGAGATGTAACTATAGGGGCAAAACAGTAAATTGGTCCAGTTGTACTTACGAGCATCTGTGAAGGGTCATCGTAATCATAATTGGTTATATCTGATGGACACAGAAATATAAATGTGGTAAGAAGAGTTCAGCTATTGGTCTTTAGTGGAATGTCTGGCAATTAACGGATGGTGGATCTCGTGACTAAAGAGTTTAGTCAGCTATTCACATATCGTTGGAACTTCAAACCACAGGTCCATAAGGTCCCCTTGGTAGCTTGAATAAAGTTGAGAATCAGTTTTGGGTCAGTTTGAAATGTTCAAATTGACAAGAGGGAGTTTGATTATATATGATATAATTGAACTAGATATAAATATGATTTATATCAAGTACAGGAGAAATTACTATAGTCGATATATGATATCAAACTATAGATTAAGAATATAATATGATTATATTCTTTTTTAATTAAATAGGCGGTTAGAGATAATTGGTCGAGAATTTCTCCTAAATCATGCGAAAGTGGGAAGATTGATTTCAGTTCTTGTAACTAAAGAATAAAATGAAAATTGTTTTCATTTTGTTAGAGACACAAGAAAATCGCTCACGCTGTGTTTCCATACGATCACTTAACTTTGAGAACCTATAAGATAGCGCCAATCGTCCTAAACGATCACTTACCCACACACTAAACGATCGTTTACCCTTTCTAAACGATCGATTAGCACGCCAAACAGACTTAAATGATCACTTACTATTTACTAGACGATCGCTTAGTAAAACCTACACGATCGTGTACCTTTCTCTAAACAACAAGCACCCGACTATACGATAGTCATCTACTATCTCCCACTTGCTTGTTTGTACTACACGATCATCCTTTCCTCCTCCCTCTACCAATTTCATCAAAGTCCACCTTTGTATTCTCACTCCGAGAATACCGAGGGCTTCGAGTGGTGGTGTCGTCCCCGGTTGTTGTTAGTTCGTGCGTTGCCGATCATGTAGACGACCGTGGTGCTGCTAGGCAACTATTTGTTGGGCGATAAGAAGCATAGAGGAGTTGCTTCCGCTTGACTGAGTTCGATTAAAGATTGTCTTCAACTGGTACGTTTACTTTGTTTTTTGTATTTTAATTGTTAAAGCATGCCTATAATTAACGTTACAATGCATATCTATTTGTTAGAATGTATGTGTGGTAATTCGGTCACAATGAAATCGAAAAGACCTGCATACGTTCATGGATACTCTTATTTAATAGTTCCTTCAGTTACAATTAGTTGTAAGGTGCTACAAACGAAGTGATCCTGATTCGTTCATGTATTGACATGAGGAGTAGGGGCGTTCTATGCAATAAGTTTGCATAAGATCAAACCAAGAAATAAGTCACTCTTACTTTATAATGTTGCTTACTATTTAAGACTGACTATTTTGCTTAGATGACCTAGGTAACTCTATCTTAATCTTGAGCTAACTATGAACTTCTGCTTATTCAATATTATCCTTAAATTTAGATAGATGAGGGTTGGCTCAACAGCGTCGGCTCAATAAGCCTCCGGGTAAGACCGGGTAGATAGTTGGGGACATACGGTGCAAGATCGAATTCACGCCTACCCGATTTAGGGATAGAAGGAAGGTTGTTCTCTTAAGTGTTGAATCCAGGTCTTAAACAAGGGACCCCACCCTTTCATTGGCCCGGGAGGGATCCGGCTTAGTGATTGGATCACAAACCAATTGTTCATTAGAGGTTCAGTGTAACTTAAGGAGCAAGATGTAATTTCGGGGGTAAAACAACATTTAACCCATCTATTATTACGAACCCTATGAAGGATCAACTTACTAATTATGGTTAAATCAAGTGGACAAAAATATATCTACAGTGAGGAGAGTCCAACTATCGAGCTATAGTTGTGTGAATAGGTAGTTAACAAATATTGATTAATTTGGGCTAAAGAGTTTTAGCCAATTAATCTTAAATCGTTGGAGCTCATGATCTGTAAGTTCATAAGCTCCTTCTACTAGCTCGTAAAATATGAACACCTTGGATTAGTGAATTCAGTAATTTTTTACGTTCAAAATCAAAATTAAGTTTTCAATTTGAAGTGTTCAAATTGAATTTAGTGTTTCAATATGAAGTATTCAAATTGCAAATTAGGGTTTGAATTTGAAATGTTCAATTTCAAATTAGAGTTTGCATAATTCTATTCGATATAATTAACGTTTAATTTATCGAAATTAAATGAAATTGGAGAGTTTAAAATATTTAAATAATGATTGCATGAATAGTATCATGTTTAAAATTAGGTGTTTGATTAATTCAATATTTGATATTAAATATTATTTAATTAATTAAAAATCAAATCAATTTTCAATTTTCAATTCAATTTTAGAAATTGAATTTTGGATTTCATTTAATTTGAATTAAATAAAAGGAAATTGAAAATCAATTTGTGATTTAGTGGAAAGTTCCACAAGATTGGAGTTGCTTTGTGGTATTGTCTAATTAAAACATTTATCCCACTTTCTTAATTCCAATTGAAGTGTCAAATGCATAACTTATTCAATGTTTTCATGTAAGGGTTACATAAAAGCTTGGAATTTTTAGATTGAAGAGGGATGGATGCTAGAATTTAGAGAAATTCTATAGCTCTCTCTCTATCTCAAACCCTCTCCATTTCCTCACTTAATTTACTTCAAATTAGAGTTCCATCACTTAAATTCAAGGCTAAAGTAGTAGAGAAAATCTCTTGGTGGTTCACTAAGGTGTTGAAGCTAAGAATTCGTGGAAAGCATCTTGGATTTGGAGAATTCTTCAAAGGTATGATGTTCTTGAAAACCCACTTCTGGAAAATTTGTTTTTGCATGTTTTAGAACTCAAATTAAATGAAATTAGACTGCTTATTGATTCCGTTTGCTTCTATTGCACGATTATACATCCCATCAGCATATCGTTTGTGATTGATTTGGAGCTATTGGGAGTGATATCGAGTATTTAAAGTTTCAAAGGATGCAAAAAGACAATTATGCCCAAAGGAGACTAGCATAGTTACGTCGCGACGAAATGTTTTCCATAAGGCACCTTGGCATTACCTTGGAGCATTCGGACACATCAAAAATTGACAAAAAAGAGAAGGGTCACAATACGCAATAAGGCATGGAATGCCGCAAAAATTGATGAAGGTCGAGGAGGGGACTAAGATTTCTTCTTCTTCTTCTTCATATTTTCTGTTATCTTAGCTTAGGATTTTTCATTCTTTTGGGTTGTAAACTTGGATTTGGAGCTCCCCCTCTTCTTCTTGTCTATGGGATGTTGAGTAAGAAATTTTCTATAGTTTTGGGAGCAAGACCTTTGTAATTTTGTGAGTTTTCTGTTGATGGACTGAATTCATATCTATTTATGTTTTATTTGAATCTTGTATAACTTTTAAAAGTGCATTTGTGCTTGGATTGATTGTCCCTTCATAGATGTTTATCGTCATTATTAATCAATTTGTAGCTTGCACGTTCTCTCCTCGTTCATCTAGCTAAAATCACCAACATAGCAAATAGTTGAATCATGCATGTATGTCGGTTGATTTATAGTCTAATCTTGAACCTTAGAATGCATGCCAAAACTAGTTTCGAAGATAAACTTGATTAATTAGTTAGACTACCTAATTAATTAACCATACAATGGAACCCTAGAAAGTAATGCAAATGTTCTTAGTTTTAGATGGACACTTTCGAAGATAATAGGACTGAAACATATGGTTTAATTAGAGCTTTAGGATTTAATTGATAATTAGGGCACTTGTTTGGCTTAACTCGATGATTTACCTGCCTATAGAGTCGATGAGTTTGGTTAGGCTGAGTAAATCATTGTGCACACGTGAATCGAATGCATGTTTAATCAACAAAAATCAGTGCTCGAAATTGAATAGGAACCTCTCTTGCTCTCAAAACTAGATTATTCCAATCCTAGGTTACACTTACCCGTTTGCTTTTATTTTCATGCACATTACCACTCTATCTACACCAAACTTCTCCATTTATAAAAATGACTAGGAAATTAGCTTTAAAAAACGCACACTCGTGCTTCCCTATGCATTGACCGAAACTTGCCCCTCTTGCTCTTGAAACCTGATGCAATAAACAAAGGGACTGCTTAAGGCGCTGAGTTGAGATGGGATGTTTGGAGTTCATATGTCTGTGGAGTTCATATATCTCTGAAGTTTACATGTCTGTGTTTGGGGTGCATAGTTATTTAGTCTAAATTCATATATCTATGTTTGGGATGCAGAGTTGAGTTCATATGTCTGGGTATCTGATGCAGTTTTTTGAACTCTAAATAATATGCTTTTATGATTACTATTTTTGTTTTGAAACATTTTTATTCAATAATTCTACCCATCTTTGATTGAATAAAATATGGATTGTAATTTTTCATTTAATTTTTAGAACTTTTCTTTCTTTCTTTCTTTCTTTCTTTTTCTTTTTTGGACAATGAACAACAATTAACCCATTACATTTCTTGTACAAATATGGTTAAATAAAATGAGAAACTAAAGCGAAACCAAAACTTTCTAGCCAATTTTTCTCCATGAATTTCATTATCATCTTCTTCTTTTTCTTCTTTTTCCTTTTGTTGCTCTATATTTTTAGTATGTCATATGTTTTTTTAATTAAATCTCTCCCATCATCGTAACAGCCAATGGAATGTCACCATATTTCTTCAACAGTTTCATTTTCATTTCCTCTAAATTTGGAGAATCATTAGAGAAAAAATTTATATTTTTCACTAATTCTTGTTGGAAAATGTTCCAGGAAAAAAATTTTCTTTTTATGGTTTTTTTTTTTTTTGTTATATGTTACATACGTTTCAACTATATACATACTTTTTGTCTAAATATTCTTAACACTCATTTGATATTTGAATTCATTACGTATAAATATTACACTTAATGTAGACAAAATAATATTTTTTTATACAATCAACAACACTACAACATACTTTAATAGTCATCAATCTTATAGTAATCGGAAGTGGTTGTTGAAGTTGATTATCGAAGATGATTTTTGCTGGAGTTTGTAGCCGATGGTGGTTGTCAGAGCCTAAAGTTAGTCACATGAAGGTGTATTGCAGTTGGTTGTCTAATTTTTTACCGGAGGTGGTTTTCGAATCCCGAAGTTGGTTGGACGAAAGTGGTCGTCAAAGTTGATCACCGAATATAATTTTCACTAGAGATTGTAGTCAGAGGTGATTGTTGGAGCCCAAAGTTAGTCGTATGAAGGTGCTATTAGAGTTGGTTGTTAGAGTTTATCGTCAAAGGTGGTTGTCGAAGCTTTGAGTTGGTCGTCGGAGTTGCTCGCTCAAATGTGATCATCGAAGGTGATTTTCATCGGAGTTTGTAGTCGGAGGATGGTTGTCGAAGCCTACGAAGGTGGTTGTCAGAGTTGGTTATCGAAGTTTGTAATCGGAGCCACTTAGTCATCGGAATAGGTAGCGCAAAGGCCGTCGGAGTTGGGTCACCAGAGGTGGTTGTCAGAGGCCAGAATTGGTTTTCAAAATTCGTCACACGAAGCTTTCGGAGCTCGGAGTTAGTCGTTGGAGCCGTCGTTGGAGCTAACTATCGGAGTTCAAATTTCATCGCCAGAATTTTTATCAAAGGTAGTGCCGGATCCTAGAGTTGGTCATTGGAGTTGTCATCAAAGGTGGTTTCGGAGTCCAGAGTTGGTCGTCGGAGTTGTCATCAGAGGTGGTTTTCGGAGTCCGGAGTTAGTTCTCGGAGTGTGACAGTGGCCAATGGGTGGAATCATTGAAAACATGGGAAGAAGTTAGAGTTGGGGTGAGTTTGTAAAATATAACAACTCAACTCCACCAACATTTAAAGTTGGTGGGCCAAACAATGAGTTGGTATATTATACCAACTGAACTTAACTCATGTTGGTGAGCCAAACACCCCCTAAAATTTGACATTATACACTTGTGATTTTCCAAGTGGTGTAAAAATCACACACAATGACAACTTGCTACTCGATTTATTTAGATAATTAGAGTCGACTAGTAATTGTAATTAAATTAAGTGGGATACCCCTACATAATTATGTGAACACTATTATGTAGATGTTAGGTTGTTTTTAATTTAAAGCCCAATAGTGACGTTTGCCATATATATGTTAATATGAGAAAGTTGAAACTCAAAATAATAATAATAATACTAATAATTGTTATGAAATTGAGTAGCACAACGAGAATACAGGTATGGAAAAATATAATATAATAATATTTTTATATAATAATAATAAAATAAATAAAAACTAAAATTATAAAATTGGACAATGGGAAATTTTAGTGGAATTTGGTGTGGATTTCTCATCAATGGTTATATCATTTTAAGATCCATCAAATGCCACTATTTATAGGTAAAGTGGCAAGTAGGATGTAGACTTACGCGAACATCAAGCATGAATTATTACAAGGCACATGGACAACATGAATGGTGACACATGGCCTTTGAGACACTAAGCAATGGGTATCTATTTTTTATCATAATATTCATAATATTATTCTAGCGAAGTTTATTAATGAAATTAAAATAAAAATTGCAAATATTATAAATGGTAAAATTATATATCATCTTTGTTTCCCTATTAATTAATCAAAATTGCAAATATTATAAATGGTCTTAATTGTATAATCAGGAAATTGTGCTCTTAACTTAATTATTTGGGCAAGTAATCTTGTAAATGCAAGATTTCGACTTGATAATAAGCACACATGGGACCATCTGCTAGATGCATCTATTAATACCATAAAATATCTAAATGGTCCACTTTGTGGGTTAATGGGTCCACATCACCATAAATTTGTTCTAAACATGCAGGTAATTCAGTCCCCACTTTAGCTGGTGATGGTCTAATTATCAATTTTCTTTCAGAGCAAGCATCACATGATAATTCATTAGATTGAAGAATCTTCTGGTTCTTCAATGAGTGTCCATTTGAATTCTCAATAATTCTCCTCATCATTATAGATCCTGGATGATCCAATTTGTCATGCCAAATTGTAAATATGTCTGGATTCATGAATTTGAGGTTCATTATTTCATATGTTTCAATTACTCGTATATGAGTATAATACAATCCAGAAGATAAAGAAGACAACTCTTTCAATATACATTTTTCATTTGAGACAGTGGATATGATATATAGATATTCCACATTATTCTTACTATCAGTCTTAATATGATAACCATTACAACGTATATCTTTAAAACTTAGAAGATTTCTCTTTGATTGACTAGAGAACAATGCATTGTCAATTGTAAATTTTGTTCCTCTAGGCAAAATAATATTTGCTTTTCAAA
This sequence comes from Benincasa hispida, assembly GCF_027475165.1. NCBI lineage: Eukaryota > Viridiplantae > Streptophyta > Magnoliopsida > Cucurbitales > Cucurbitaceae > Benincasa > Benincasa hispida. Next base: position 44,418,226 of record NC_143488.1, read on the forward strand.
AACCTTCGGATAAGTTTGCAGAATCTAATATAGTATTTACTTCGGCTTTCAGCATTATCAATTTGGAAAAGTATTTTTTATTTGTAAGTATTGTGTGTGTAGTTACACTATCTGCCAAACATAAATCTTCTCTGCTCATTTTTTATTGGAAAAGAATATAGGAAGTCTGACTTCCTAAACCCTTACCACAAACAAAGGTTGGGCTGAGAATGCCTAACTCATCTCAATCTCAATTCATGAAACAAACACCCCTAAAAGTTAAATTAAAATTTTAGTTATTTTAAAATCAATGGACGAGAAAGGTTAATGATCTAAAAAGATACAAAAAAATTTTATATTTGAATCACATATCTCTTAGTCGCTAATACATATTTTCTGTTGATTGAGTTATGCTTATTTTGACAAATGAACTTTGAACTTTATGAATGCCCTAGAGAAATTAAACACGTTTAGTTGAGTTAATTAATGAGAACATGGTTAATTAATAGTACAAATGATAATTAGGATGGAAAGGTGTTGCATGTGCTGAGCCGTCATGTCGTTTTTGTTTGTTTTTTTCTTTGCCAACTTCATAATTAAAACGATGGAAGAGGCCCAGTTATTGCAGTCGATCTTGTATTTTATTGTTAACACGTTGTTTGCTTTAGAACCACTTGATCATCTAAAGATCTTCATTTTATTTTTAATTTATAGCCACGAATTTGATTGAGTTCTTTTTTCTTATTTACATTTAGATTTTTTTTTTAATTTAGATATATTTTTTTTCCTTTGTGTATGTATTCTGTATTGATAGGAAAAGCATGTGCATGCTTGGTTCTTTTTATCACACAAGTCCCAACCTATATTATAATTATGGAAGTTAAAAAAGATTGGTTTGATAATGATTTCATTTTTAGTTTTTGAAATTTGTATTTATTTTTTTCAATATTCTTTAATTTTTATGCTCGTGTCTATGGTTCTTAAACTTAAAAAAATTAGTTATAGTATTTATCAATTTTGAATTTAAAAACATCCAAAAGATATTTGAACTTTCAATTTTGTGTTTAATAAGATCTCTGGCATATGGAATATTTTCTTTAAGAAATAACGAATCTATTAAATATAAAACTAAATTTTGTATCTACCAATGACATTAAAATGATTTCAGTTTTTTGTAAAATAGGTTCATAAATTTTTAAAAAATGTTGAGTATATAGGTCAATGATTTTATATTAGACACAAAATTGAAAGTTTAAGGACATGTTAGTTACATAATTGAAAATTGAAGGATGTCTAAGACACTTTTTAAGTTTCAAAGACCTATTATACAAAAAAAAAATGAAAATTAATCGGCTAATTAGAAACGTTTTAAAGTTTCGAGACTTATTTGACATACAAACTTGGAAAGTTCAAAAGACTAAAGTTGTAATTTATATTCTTTTTATTTTTTTTTCAAAAACCTTAATTCAAGACTCTAAACTCCCCTTCTGAATAACAATGCAACTTTGAATATAAACCTAGAAACTAAATTTTGAAATCAAACTCAAATTACAACTTATGAATGTTAGGTTAAATTTGAAAGCATAATACACATGTTCTTGTAGTGTTAGGTTAAACCCACCAAATGAGTACTATAAACAATAACATTATTAAATAGATACCTGAAATATTTGTCTTTCAAAATCATCTTTATACAAAGCATATAGTTTGATGATGATCCAAAATGTCTACTACATGTTGGCATATACATTGACAAGTAACAATCAAAAATTAAAATGGAAATTCAATTTCTCCTTTACTTAAATCAACAAGTTCCCTGTTTGGAAGCAAACCCTAATTCTCAACCACCTAGCTAGCTAGCTTGAATTCTCATTCCCCAAAAAGTTTTGTAGACATATATATTATACATATATATATACATGATTTCTAAGGGCACACATGTTTGTATGAGCTGGATTGAAGAAAAATGGAACAAAACTCCAAAATTGTCATTAAAAATAATGTTCATTGAATTTGGAATAAGCATGGGGAAGAAGGGAATCATCCAGCTTGCTTTGATGACACATGGTGGCTTTTAAAGGGTTGGAATTGGCTATATATATAAACAATCATGTGGTTGCATGAGCCCTAACATGAAAAAAGCAAATATGGCTGCTTAATTAGTTTACACACTTCAAATTTTTGAACCAACCCTTCAAAACTAAAATACTTCCTTTTTCCCTTTTTTCATGTGTTGACAACATTATATGCTGCATGTTTTGTGGTCCCTTTGCCCTAAATTTTATGCATTATTCTCACAATCTCAAAGCATAAGCTTCTTGAGCTCCATTTTCACCATATAAAATCCCCATATTATGTTGTTTTGAATCATCGTGAAGATCTGAAGAGATCCTAGCTAGTTTAATTTTCTTGAGAGCTAGGCATGGAAGTTTGGGGAAAAGATATGCTCCGAAGTCAAGTTTCCGACAGGCGAATCGTGAAACATGTCAAGAAGAAACTAGAGACGGCGTCAAGGACGTCAAGGTTGGAGAAGAGGATTTGCTTGAAGAGGATTAGGAGGCTGAAGAAGATGATTCCAAGGAGTGAGTCTATGGAGTTGAATGGGCTTTTTCGAGAGACAGCAGATTATATTGTGTGGTTGCAAATGAAGGTGAGAATGATGCAAGCTTTGGTTCATGTATTGAAGGGCTCTGATGAGTGATGAGTGATTGATCAATCCATCCTATATGTGTACATATGTTCATGCATTTTCTTCATTTAATCTCTTCCTAATTATTAAGTTTTTATTCTTTGTGTTATTTCTTGGTTGTGGATTGTAACAGAAAATCCTTTCATTTGAACATGTTGAGATCAAAGGGGAGAATTTGTTCCACATACATGTTTTTGTTTAATAGTAATTAGTTTGATACATCATTTATAGAGCCAAACCATATTTCCCTCTAGCTATTAACTCTCTAATGGTTGTATGGTCTAATAATAAGATAGGGTAAAAAAATTCAATTTATACCTTACTAAAAAAAATAATTTAAGAATCTAAACTAATAGTTATATCAATTGAAACTTCACTATAATAATTTTGACTTTACACTTGAGTCGACGTTTTATAAACGATGATAGATGAATTTTACGATAATGATTTTGAAATAGTGTACATCTTTTCACAGAGATTTTTGTAGTTTTACTTAAATTTCATATATGATGAAGTATGAAATTGTCACAGAAGAGTAAGCTATCATGGCAATTCTAAATTGCCATAAAAAAAATTAAAAAGAAGTGTGCAAAAAAGGAGATTAAAAATATATGCTTTGATGATGACGGTTACAAATTGTCATCAAAAGATAACGCTATTTCTAATCTGGCAGGGGTGGTGTGAATCTAGGTTGGGGGTCAAACAGAGATTGTAGATCTAAACGAGTGGGAGGTCACCGAATTGGTCGCAAATCAGAGCTGAAACTTTCTTTTAACAGAGGAGATGGGTTTTAGGGTTTAGATTGGAGAGACTCAAGGTTTTGTTTTCGTGATATTTCTCAAATTAAAAGCTATCACTGATAGTTGCTAATAGTGATAGTAACTGATAGCACATTTCTCAAATTGAAAGCTATCATTGATAGCAACTTTCAATGATAATAACTGATAGCACATTTCTTAAATTGAAAGTTATCACTGATGGTAGCTATCCGTGATATCCCTTATAGCCACTATCAGTGATATTCATGATAGCAGCATCACTAATAGTAGTGATAACAACTGATATTATATTTCTCAAATTGAAAGTTATTACTGATAGCAGTTATAAGTGATATACACAGATAGCAGCTAACAATGATAGTAACTAATAGCACCTATCAGTGATAGCTTTCAATTTGAGAAAATCGAGAAGAAGAACATGTGGGTTAGGCATGGGTTTTTTTTGTCTATTTATCAATTTTTGTTCCATATATGCAATTACTTTTCCCTTATTCTATAAATTCTAGTATTTATAGGCTGATGACTATCTTTGCAAGTAGTCCATTAAAAAATTAAAGAGAAAGAAGAGAAAGAGATATACTAGAAGAGAAATGAAAATAAAAGTACGAGAGACTCAAAAAGTGAACAAAGAGAGATGAAAGATTTTTTTTTTTTTTAGATAGAAAAGTTGAAAAGAAATAATACTTCTAGATAAATATGCAAAATATAAAAAAGAAAAGCTAACATGAACATATAGCTCAATTGATACAAGGTATGTACTATTGTTCGAGAAGTTAGTTTCAAATCTCAATCCCAAACAAATGGAAAAACATGAATCTAAATTTTAAGAAAACACTTCTTTAGTTTCAAAAAAATTTTAAAATAAAAAAATATTTTAAATGATAAAACTGTTGAAAATATTTATAAATAATATTAAAATTTTACTACGATAGACCGCGATAGACTACTATCTGTATCTATCATGATACAGATAGACACATATAGTAATCTATTGCGGTCTATAGCAGATAAAAAATGAAATTTTGCTATCTTTATAAATATTTTGGTTCATTTTTCTATATTTGAAAATAGCCTAAGAAGCTATCAAAATGATATTTCTTTTCCCTTTTTTCCTTATTTTTAGAAAATGGCCTCTTTGTTTTTATGTTTTTAATTAATCTTATAAACACTCTACATACTTATTTCCTTGTTTTGTTATTTACTTTTTTGGAATATTTTTTAAAACCAAAGTAAATTTTCGAAAACATAAAAGTTTTTTAAAACTTAATTTGTTTTTTGAATTTAGCTAAGAATTCAAGTATTTAGTTAGGAAAGATGAAAATCATGACAAAGATGATGTAAAAAATCAAGTATAATTTTCAAAAACAAATGACTATCAAACTGAGTTGAAATAATTACCAAGAGGGCATTTGGGGCACTGAGTTAATTATTATAGTCGGTGGTTATTATAGTTAGGTTATAATGGTTTGTGTTTGGGGTGTACATTTTAGTTTGGGTTATAATAGTGTGTGTTTAAAGTGTAAACACTATTTTAGTTTGAGGAGGAAATAGTAAATACTATAACAAAGAACATAACAAAAAAAAATGTAAAATAGTAAAAACGGTAACAAAGGAAGTTTTGAAATAGTATTGACTGTAATTAAATAAAGATTACAAAATAGTATTTATCGTAGCCATAGGTGATTTTAATAGTTGAAACCTAATTGAAGTCCAAAAGCCCCTAAATAACAATAACTCTCTATTTTAAAATTTTGGTAATAATGAAATTTTTTTTGTTACAATAGTGGATGGTGTGAAGGTATTAAATGTTAATATCAAAGCCTTAATTTTATCATGGATATTTCTGAAAAATTATAAAAAAATTAAAAAAATTAAAAAACTATTTAAGTAATAAATAAATATTTTATGCTTTTTAAATGTTGCTACTTTTTTATATTTTTTAAATTTTTTTTATAACATAATAGAAATATCGATACACTCGTCATATTGATGATAATAAAGAAGTTTTGATGGGTCATAATGTATATTTTGAGGACTGGACCATGAAATTGGGCACTCCAAAGCCACAAAGGCTTAGTGGGCTGCAACTTTTGACCATCTACCAAATCCAATATAGTCTGAAATTGGTTATTGGTGACCCAAACCCACATATCCTATAACCTAACCATGCCACATACCTTATAACCTAACCATGGTTAACTCATAATGTCACACTCAATGTAAATAGAAAACCTTTGAATTGAGTTATGGAATTAATAACCTAATGAAAGACTCAAAATTCCAAGCATTCAGACAATATTTAAAGTAAGGGAACACCAATGACTTTGCTCCTAGTAGCAACATATATAAATTCAGCTCAAATAAATATGAGGCAAGGAAAGGTATGTGTGCATAGATATATAGGGCCAATTTCCTTAAAACTAAAAAGAACAAAAATGAAAAAGCCAATATTTTGTTGGTTCCTACGTTTTTTATTTAATTTCCATTTAGTTCTTAAGTTTCAAAATATTACACATTTAGTACATAAAATTTTATTTTGATTTCAATTTAGTCCCTAATATTTTCATTTTACGATTTGAGTTTTGTTTCAATTTGATTACAGATTTCAAAATTTTACATTTTTAATCTCAATTTTTCCTTACATACTCATTTTCAAACATTGATTTTTATTTTTGTGTGTAACATTTTGAAACATAGAACTAAATAGAAATTAGACCCAAAACATAAGGACCAAAAAGGTTTTTTTTCCCAAAAAAAAAAAGTAGTATTTTAAAATTTTATTTTATTTTTGAAATTTGGTTAAGACTTCAACTCTTTTACCTAGAAAAGATGAAAACCATTATATGAAATTGAGAGAAAGTCAACATTATAATTTTTTAAAACTAAAAATAAGCGACTATCAAACATGAGTCACTTTCAAATTTTGGATTGAATTTTGGAAACACTCATAAAAAATAGAATACTCAACAAAAGAATTTATAGGTGAAAGTATACTTAAAAAAAAAAAAAAGCTAAACATTTTTAAACCAAACCTAGTATCGTTATTTAACTTCTTAAATGAAACACAAACCAAAGGACAATTCGCTCTTTTCTTTCTTCTCCACTCTCATCTTGAATAACCATACCTACAAAAGCACACTCATTAAAAAAAAAAAAAAAAAAAAAAAAAAAAAAAAAAAAAAAAAAGTATGGTGTGGTTATAGGGCTCAAATTTTGTTACCCACAAACCTCTTAATCATCCAACCACATCTTGTCACGAGACATAAATTCTGTTTTCTTCTCCTTTTAATTTTTATTAAATATTTTTTGTGATTAAAGTGACCTACATAAAGATAAACACAATCTAAAATGCATCTCAAGTTTTTTTTTCTAAAAGCTAAATCAATAATACTTTATTCGATTTAAAGTTTGATACGATGAAATCAACATTAATGTGGAAGTTGTTTCTTCTTTTTTTTCTTTTGGGAAAAGTCACAACGTGAAAGTAATCAAAAGGACATAAAGAGCCTCTTTGCATCGTTTAAGTCTCTAACAAAGATTAATAAAAAAAAAAAGAAAAAAAAGAAAAAAGAAAAATCATTTCCAATGCCAATTTTTTAACTCCCAAAGTCAACAAAATTTAACCTATTCTATGTTTCTAAACCCAATAAAGTTTTTTTCCTAGCATATTTGTTGTATGCTATTGCCTCTTCATCGGCCTATAACGGGCCATGTTTGTTTGCATAGTTTTTCCCTTTATATTGATGATCAAAATTCAAACCTCTTAATTTTTTCCACTGTGTACATAAATAGCAAAAGAAAATATATATATATTAATAGATTTTTATCAACGTCTATCACATAATATCATTAATAGACTTCTATCAGTCTCTATCAATATCTTTCAAAGAAAATTAAATTTTACTATTTTATGTAAATAATTTTTCTTATTTTTCTATTTTTGAAAATTACCTTTTTTAATTTTAGTTTTCATTGCTAGTTTTTTAATAATCGTTCAACAAAAAATATTGAACAGTTTTTAAGCTTTGACATTTGATCTTCTAAATGAGCTCAAATACTTATTTGCTTGGACAACTAGTTAAATTAAAAGCTTAGTTTCTAAAATTTGTAGTTTGTGTCTATTTAGTAATTTCTTTCAAATTGTATGATTAAGTTCCTAAATTTTTAACAATGTGTTTAACAGATCTATGACAAATTTTTTAATTTTAAATTTTAATTGACTTAATAGATATAAATTTAAATCTTATGTTTAATTGAACTCTAAATTTTCAGTTTTGTGTCTACTAATTATGTGAATTTTAAATATAATGAAAGTTAGAAATTAAGTTTGTTATTATGAAAGTTTAAGGACTAATCAGACATAAATCTCAAATTTTAGAAACTAAATATGTGATTTAATCACTATCATATCTCTAAGTTAAGTTTAACAACGAATAAGAATTTACAACACATGAATAAAACGGACAAAAAAGAGTTTCTTTTCTCGTAAATAAAACAAGTAAAAAAATTCGAGGATGAAAATAAAAATTAAATTATGAGAAAAATGGACTGATTTTTGTCCCTGGTTTTGCATTTCATGTTGGTTTGACAAGAAAATGCATAAAATTACATGGTGTAATCATCTATCATATTCATCTCTTTGATATATATTAATCTTTTACCCCTATAAAGATTTTATTCAAATGGGTTATGTGACAAAAGTAAGGGTTGTTTTTAAACATAAAAAAATGAACCAAAATATTTATAAAATATAGTAAAATTTTAGAACTATTAATGATAGATACTGATAGACATTGATAGACTTATATCAGTGTCTATGAGTGACATTGATAAACATTGATAGAAATTTATCAGTGTTTATCAATGTCTATCATTGATAGTTCTAAAATTTGGCTATATCTTGGCAATATTTTCAACAGTTTTATCATTTGAAATAATTTTCCCAAAAACAACCATATTTTGCATTAAAATTTTCGATTTCACCTTATTAATAATATCGGTCGCTTATTTCTCAAATAATAATAATAATAATATCATCGATCACTTCAAAGAAAACTGATGATTTCCATGGTAACAATATTAAAAGTGTGTTTGGAATACATTTTCAGTGTTTAATTTAAAAAATAAATCATTTTAGAAGAAATTGAAGTATTTGATAACCACTCAAAATAGTTTTTCAAATGTATTTTAATCTATTTTTTTTCAAAAATATTTAAATAAAATGAATTTTTTAAAAAACAATAAATCAATCTAAACGGGCTCAACATCACAAAACGTTGATTTAATTTTTATATATAATAACGAGACAGATGCAATGATAATTAGAAGTCAATTTATTTCATTGCCACGTATGTCTCTATTGTTCAATTATTTAGATCATAATATCATGCAGATGAATTGCCGACTGTAATACTTTTAAATTGTCAAACATCAACGTCAATATAATATTTTATATTATCAATTTCGAGGAAAAAAAATTTGATTCTCTCACTCATATATTGTAAATAATTTTAGAAATTGTATCAATTTAAACCCTAAATATTTTAAATTGTATCAATTTACACCTTCCATTATAATCTATTTAATTGAAACTTATAATTGTATCAATTAAATCTATAAACTTTTATATATGCATATATTTAGACTCTTAGACAAAATTACCTTTAAAAACCATTTTACCATTTTATAAAAAAGACATTTGAAGAAGTGTACTCACCTTTGAGAATTAATGTATGGATTTTTAAGAGTAATCATTATGAAAAGTTAAATTAACTAGATTATAAAAATTTAGAAATTTAATTGCCTTAAACTATATATTAGTTGAATAAAATTTAGAAAAGAAATGTAAATTGATATACATTTAATTCGATATACTTTTTAGTTCAAAACCTTAAAAGGATACGATTCTAGAATTTTAGGATAAAAATTAATATTTGCTGTTGTTTGTTTCCATAAAAAATGAGAAATAAATTAATTAAAGGGGTACAGAAAAAAGAAATTGGAGGACAACAGGATAAATTGTTAGGGGATTGGATGGCACATCATGTCGGCAGGATTCATGCATACGTAAAAATTGGGATATTTGTCTCATTCTGATTGACTCTGTATTTAATATTTTTTTTAATCTTTAAATATAAAAAATTATTTAAAAATATTTACACGGTAAAAAGTCTCAAAAGTACTGACTTTTTATTATAGTATATATTTTAGATTTTTCTATTTATACGAATTTTCTTTTTTTTTTTCTTTCTATTTTTATGTAATCACTAATAAAAAAATATATTATTAACAATCCCATGTGCAACTTTACTACGTGAGAACTTTCAAATGCTATTATTTATTAATTAATCGTTTTATTTTAAAAAGTAAAAACAAAATTCAAAGAAATAAGAAAAAGGGTTTGAATCTATATATATGTCAAACTTTTAGAAGGGGTTTTCAATTAAATTTCTTAAGTGACCACAAGTATTTTCATATTCCTTAACATTACAATATAAGGTTGAATTATAAATTTCATCTAGTTTGAGTTGATTTTAATTTGATCTCTAGTTTAGACTTAGTTAGATGTTATAAATTTTTTTTCCTTTGAAAATTAATACCGATATACCATAGGGACTATTTTTGAACAAATTGTCAAGTTTGACTAAATTTGATATTCAATCAGGATAATTGGACATCATTCTAATTTATTTTAGCAAACTTAGCTACTCTATCCACTACACTATTACATAAACAAAGGTAAAAGTAATGAATTTGAATCGTCTTGAGATCTCTTTGATTTCTTCATTACTTTCAAAAATACATTCCTTTTTGCTTCCTTTAATGTACTCACTCCTAATACAGTCGATAAATAACTTATAATTTTATTAAATACAAAAATTCATAACTTATTGTTGCGAAAATTTTATAAAAAATCATCACATCATGTATTTAATAACACGATGACATGAAGAAATAATATGAAGGTTAGATCAAAATTCGAGAAATCTAAATTAAAATAAAACTCAAATTATAATTACAAAATGATATTGTATTATTGTGTGTACTATTCCCAATAAAGTTGATTTAGCTAGAGGGAAGTTTATATAGGGTTTTAATTAAATTAATGGTTAGGTGGTGTTGCATATATAATAATGTAATATAAATTTATGGAAGTGCATAGCAATTCATAGCTTATGACCCGGCAATAATGGTGGATTTTTAACCAAACAACAATTATATAAATATGTATAACTAATAATATCAATCCTTTAAGATATGGGATATCATTTCAATTCCCCTTTTCCCCATCTCTTTCTGTTTGGTTACCGGGAAAAATATGTTAAACTAATCACTTCTAGAGAGAGAGAGAAAAAAATGAAAAGATTGGTTGAATCAATTAACTAGCTGGTTTCCTCTCTAAGCTTTAATGGAGTTGAAAAGGCACTTCAAATAGAATATTACATGTTTTTAAGGTGGCAGACATTCATGAATCGATGTTGATCTAGACGAGACTAAATAGGTCCATTTGGACGGGTTCTTCCACTCTTTTGGATTAAATTATACAAAATATCTCAACTTTGAAACATGTTTTAATTATATTATGAGTGAATTTGGACATGAAGAAATAGAACTCAGGTTAAGAAGAGATAAGAGAAGATAAATCGATGAATTTGGGATCAGGTATCTCAAATCAAATTCTAACTTATATATTCGAAAAGTCTATCTCATTCTAATCTTAAAAGGAAAAGGTAAACTTTAGGTCATCCTGTCGATAAATACATATTAAATAACTCCATATGAGACATATTGAATCTTAGTCTTAAACATCTGGAATTGAAACCTCTTACTTCTTATCCATTCTATAGTTCTCCGTCTAACTTTTGCATTGAAGTCCTTTCTTCCTTTGTTTTGTAGGTAATCTCTTCTCCAAATTACAAATTATCATTGTTATCATATGAAGGTCAGATATGCTTTTCCCTAATCAGATTTTGGCATCAATAATTATGCATCTTCTTGAAGGGTCGAAACGTTTCATTTTTATCTTTGAACCTAAAAATTTGTTTCAAAACACAACAATGAAATTTGAAAATGTTATGTACGTATATATAGACTAGTTAGATCATTAAAATAAAGGATGAAAATTGATGTGACTCAACTGATGTGTGTAAAAATTGGAAGACCTTACATGAGATTCTTTACAATTACATTGAAGACTAGTTAGATCATTCTTACCTTTACAATTATATATTAGACTAGTTAAATTATTGTAAGCATTTATTTCATCTCAAAAAATATTATTTGAATCATTTACGTAATCAATTTTTACATATTAGCAATCACATCAATTTGATAGAATTGGAATTTCTCACGAAAGCGTGTGAACGTTGTGCCAATGTATAATCAATTTTGAAAATACATAAACCAAAGAAAGACATGCAAAATAAATATAACTAATATAAGCATGCTTTTGGAGAGAAAGAGGGGAAGAGAAGAGGTACTAACCCTTGAAGTCTCTCTTCATAGTATTTCTTCTCCAAGCCACAAACAGCCCTGAATTCTCTACACAAACTCCTCCCTCTCGAACTCAACATACTAAAAGTTCTTCCCACAAACACCACCAATCACGAATAGGGACACCACCAAAGATCTTCCTTACTATTCTCCGACAAGGAATACAGGATTGTAGGATCCTCTTATGTTTTGAGAAAAGGGAAGGTACAAAATTTACAAAGACAAAAGAGAGATTGAGAGATTTTTTTCTCTAAAGTTTTGTTTTGTAACTCTAACAGATTTCTTCTTCATAGTTCAACGTGATAGAGAGAGTGATGATGGAAGGAAAGTTACAACTCCCCTCTAGTTACTGCAGTATTAAGTTTAATATATATTAAATCTTATTTAATATAATTAATTAATAATATATTTAAATTTTCATTTGAATCATATTCAAATAACATCCTCTTATATAACTCATAGTTTTAATATGAACTTCATTCATATTAATTTTAACCTATAGTATTTATATAAAGCACATTTATATAATTAATATTTAAATTTTATTCAAATATATTACTCTCATATATTATATCGTATTAATTATAAATCATACTTATATGTACTAATATATTAGTGGTAGCATGGGCAATTCCTAAATATCGAGAGAATGTTAATCAATATTCAAACTGAGAACAAGGATCCTGATCTTTGTCAACACAAGGCTCGAAGCCCCCTACTCAAACAAAATGCCTTCAGAATTGAAAATGCCTTTCGAATTTCTTCTCGTGGAGGGGAGAAGACTCATCATTCATTCGAGATAGGGTGGAGATATTAGGAAGCCGTCAAAGGCGGAAGCGGTAAATAGCTTCTACCGAGCAACTATATATGATAATATATCATACATAATAATTTGAATCTCATTTAAATATTTATCTCCTTCACTAATTATAAATCATATTTACAGTTAACTATAATATATCAATATACACTATATAAATTTGAATCTTATTCAAAATATTTATCTCCCTTATACATATTAATAATTATAAATCATATTTACAATTAACTATGTATTACAATGTATCAATAAACATTATACTTTATATTAATCATATTAAATAAAATTTTCCTCAAATAATTTAAACATTTCAAATTATTCAAAAACCATTTATTCCTTGTTTTATCCTTACTGAGCTAGCAAGGGGGTCTAATAGACCTACAGATTAGAAACTCCATTAACATGAGATTAATTAATTAAACTCTTTAATCAATTAATCAACATTCATTAACTGCAGGTCACTCCACTAAAGACTCATAGCTGCACTCTTCCCACTGTAGATATATTTCTATGTCCACAGATATAGCCAATCAACAAGTTGACCCTTCACAAACGCTTATAACTACAGTTGGCTCTGTTGAGATTGGTGTCCTAATTCTCTCGGAGTCACGTTGTTTTGTAAAGATACTCATTATTCAATGAATAAAATAAGTGTTATTTAATTCTGGCATTTATTCATATCCAATAAACAAAGCTCCTTGGTTATCTTATGTGAACTTAAAGATGTATATGTGATGTACAAGTAGATCATGTCTTAAGTGATAACCTAAATCAGTCTGTAGTATAAGGATGAAGGTGGGATACCTGATCCTGGTGACACTATGGATACGGCCTGCTTTGTAGAGGTTTGCAAGTGTTGTAAACTAATATGGTAGATCCTGACCATTCATGTGGAGACGTGGAGTAGGGGTGTCCTATACAAAGAGTTTGTACAAGACCTGGACCACAAGATGACTAGACTCTGTATATAATGTCGTAGATATTAGAGACTTGCATCTCACCTAAATGACCATAGGTGACACGACCTCAATTCTGAGTGTTTTGGGAACTCTTGCCTTTGAGGGCGGTCCTTTGATTAGTATGAGTGAGAGTGGCCAGATTGCCAACTCAACATGCCTACCTTTTTGGGGACTTGTCTGATCTGGGAGCTAGGAATGATCCACAAGATGAAATTCACTCCTTTCCCGAAGCAGGGATAAGTAGAGAAATTGCTCCCTTAAAGGTTGATTCCGGGGCTTGAACATAGTAGCCACAACTTCTCTTTGGAAGAGAAGACACAATCATAGTAGGACTATGATTTATGTTCATTAGAGGGATCAGTGGTACTTAAGGAGACAGATGTAACTACAGGGGCATAACGATTATTGGCCTAACTGTACTTACGAGCGATTTGTGAAGGGTTGTCCCACTGCTAATTGGTTAAGATGGACACATAATATATTTGTAGTAAGGAGAGTTCAGCTGTCGATCTTTAGTGGAGTGTTTGGCAGTTAACGGATGATGGATCCCGTGACTAAAGAGTTTAGTCAGTTATTCACGTATCGTTGGAGTTTCGGGGCTACAGGTTCATAAGGTTCCCTTGATAGCTTAGATTCTGTTGAGGATCAATTCTTGGTGTTGATTTGAAATATTCAAATTGACAATAAGTATTTTGATTATATATGATATAATCAGTATGATGTATGAGATACATCTAGTGGAGGATTGATGTAAATGAGATTTACATTAAGTACCATGGAATAGAAAAAGAACTATGGTTTATATGTTTCATAAGATGAAATATTAAAACTATAGGTTATCAATATAGTATGATAACTTGGTTATCATTTATATTTATAATGATATTAATTATTAGATAATTAATATTTTTTCTTTTAAATAACCAAAGTAGTGGGCGGTTATTGGATCATGATAACTGTGAGTTTAAAAGGAAAGTGGTTTCCTATTTTGAAAAAGAAGTTTTACAAAAGTTTGAAAAAGTTTTTGAGTTTTTTCTCCAGCGAAAAAGAAATTCACGAGGTCGTCAAGTAAATACAAATTTACTAAACAACAGTTGGGCGAGCTAAACGATCATGCAGTATTTACTAAACGATCGCATAGCTTTGCTAGACGATCGCTGGCCCAAGGTAAACGATCGTCTTAAGTCTGTACGCGACAGACCGAGCTAAATGATCGCATAGCTTTATCTAAACGATTGGGCATCAACCTATACGATAGGTCTCAGCCATCTCTCACTTGCCTTATCATGTACGCGATCGTTGTTTCCTCCGTTCGTCTGCCTCATACCAAGTCCAAACAGAGCCCACCCTAGAATACCAAGGTCGCCTTGTTGGTGGTGTCAGACACAACTTGACATAGTCGAGGTTTTCTAGAGTCCATTCGTAGTGCTATGGAGGCCGTTCGTGTCGTGGTGGACAAGCGCGGTGTTCGTTCATGTTACGGAGGAGATTGTGACCGAGGAGATTGTTGAGGACGAGCGCGAAGTGTTCGTGTTGTGTTCGTGCAGTGTTGCAGTCGTGTAGATCGAGTGTTCGTGGTTGCTGCTGTTCGAGCAGTCATGCAACGGAGCGTGGAGACACATCTGCCTATGTGCATAAAGTTTGTCTCTCTATGCATTTGTATTGTTCATGCTGTAATTTCTGGAAATATTTGCATAACCGTTTATGTTTGAATTCGATCTAAATATATGTTGATTCATAATTGTAATTTGGAATAGTCTTGTTCTGCTGCTCATGGAAATCTCGTTTCCGATTTTCTTAAATTGGTATCAGAGCCAGGTTCTCTGATATTCCAAATTACAGATCTGAATCGAACGTTTTTTACAGTCGCAGTGGATTTCTGCATTTGTGGTTAACCTTTTTTGCATTTATGGATGAATATGATGAACGTTTCGGGTTTAAAATGCCTTTTTGTTAAAGCTTTCGATATTACAAAGTGTTAATTGTAAAGGCCCCTGCGTTTTTGGACGAAATTAACTTTGCAATCAAGTTTATAATTCGAAAAGTTCTAGTCATTCTTGATGAAGCTTTGGTGCATGACGATGTTGTTCTCAACAAAGAAGAAGATCAAGCGTTGGTCGGATCGTATAACCTCAGATAAACGATCGTAGAGATTTTACTAAGCGATCGTTTACATATCGTTCTAGATGATCGTATGGTATTTTCTAATCGATCATTTAGTTAATGCTAAGCGATGGGTCAATCATTTACCATATCTCATGGAATTGG
The DNA here is from genome assembly GCF_027475165.1 of Benincasa hispida. NCBI lineage: Eukaryota > Viridiplantae > Streptophyta > Magnoliopsida > Cucurbitales > Cucurbitaceae > Benincasa > Benincasa hispida. The sequence continues at coordinate 44,434,213 of NC_143488.1, forward strand.
TTGCACGATCGCGTAGGCACTAGAGGTAGGCGATCGTAGTGGAAGCATGCGTGCTCGTCGTTTAGTAGAAGGCGCGCACTAGACGATCGTGTAGTTAGCAAGCTTCATCGCTTAGTTACTACCTATGCAATTGCACGTACACGATACGGAGACGCTAGCTAAGCGATCGCGTAGACGTGTACTTCAGGCTTAGATGATCGCGGAAGGTGGATGCTGTGTGGAGCGGAAGGCGGACGTTGTGCAGAGCGCGCTAAACGATCGTGTACTTCAGGCTTCATTACTTAGTAATGGTACACGATCATGTTGTAATAACTAAACGATCATTTGGATTTCTCTAGACAATCATATAGTGAATGTTAAACGATCATTTACCTTTGGGAGCGCTAGTAAGCGATAGAGCAAAGAGTTTGTTTTATCGTCTGGATGATCGCGGGGTGCTTAGTACACGATGGATGGTTGCAGAAGTGATGCTTTACGAGTGGTTCAAGACTCGGTTCACCTGTTTGAACCGAAGACTCCTTGTCTTTGTAATAGTTAGCTTTTATTTTGTGTTTTAAGGAAATTTTACCCGATTCATCAACTTTTATTGCTTATACATGTGATGTGTGATACTTATATGCCAAAGTGATTATCATATAGTTTAAAAACCCACCTTAGGTTGTGAAATTTTTCATGCATCATGTATTATAAATGTTATAATCTAGCATGAAGAAATTACTTGAAAGCATGTGCATGCATCATGACATATAAGAGATATATTTTGCATGCAGTGAGCATTATCATGCATCATCCTTTTATTATAATTGTTATAGTCTAAGAGTAAATGGAAGCATGTTTTGCTTGTTTCATTGTTGTTTTGTATAAGTGTTATATAAAAGAAGTAGCAATGAATGGACAATGTATTGAGCATGACACTTAGGCCGTTTATAAGCGTTATGAATGCCTTGCATGTGTTAGCTTAGCATTGTAGTTGTTTCTGTTAATAAGTGTTATAAAGGAAATTAGTCCTAAAATCAATAATTCAGAGTTGCATGCGGACTTAGGGTGAACTTTTTTTTAAAAAAAGGGTTTTTAAATTGGATTGAGATAGACCTAAATTCAAGTGGTTCTAAAGAGTTTAGTAACTTAGTTTAATCTTTTCAAATCGGTTTAATAGGATTAAATTGGTTGGAATAAAAGATTAAATTTCTTGTAAACCTATCTATAAGGGACCTTTTGTCTAAGATGAGTTTTGGCTAGGCTAGGGTTCTTAAGTTGACAGAAACGTAACACCCCTACCTGGGAACCTACCTAGAAAAGTGAAATAAATAGATTTTCAACAAGCATGTGACGTTTTGGTCAAAGACTCTATTAAAGAGTTTAATGGTTGATGATCAAAAGTTGTCCAACTATCCAAGGTAAAAGTTACTCTTGGGAAAACCTAAAAGTCACTTAGTTAAAATCCTTAGCCATGTTTTTTCTAAGTAAACTAAACCCTAGGTTATAAAATACTCCGTGGGAGGAGGAGGCGTATCAGATATGTCTATGATTCCACTCACGTTTCTCTCTGTATGTTCACACTGTGAGATTCATGCTTGGCCTCGAGGTTTCCTACAATGCATCCCCCTTAGAATGGTCTTTGCATGAGTCAATATCAAGGTGGACGAAGAGAGTATTTATAGTAAGTGGGTGAAGGGTGTGTTTCAACACGTCCTATAGTCTCTGTCATCTGTTCACACCGTGAGAACATTCTGTACGCCCTCGTGTCTCCTTGATAGCGGCTCTTTTAAGAAGGGTTTTGTGCAGTTGGTCAATATCCAGGTGAACTCTAGAAATGGATAGGGTCGCCTTAGGTTTTGCCCCAATCGGATTTTTTCCCTTAGGATTGACCTTTTGGGACAGACCTCTAGGGCTTAAAATAGCGAGTCACACTTATGGGAGATTGTTAAGTAAGTTAATGATCTCTTAGCCAAATAATTGATGGCTAGTCGTTATAGGAGTAAGAGTTGTTCTGGTATTAATGACTGGTTGAAATCTTCTCAATTCAGAGGAGGGATAACTAGCCTCCCTTAGGCGGCTTTTGTCCTAAACCTTTGAAGCGTCATTGCGAAAGTAGATGTCACACGGGGTTCTTGTTAGTTTTGCTAAAACCTTATTGGATGTTGTTTTGTTTTGTTTTACGACGGGTATTTGCTTAAAACATAACGTAGGTCAATGTGTTTTTCTTTTCAGCAACTCTTAGTAATTCCATTTAAAGATTTTAAAAATGACCGATTTGTTACAGTGGAAAGAATCATATGAAACGAATTTCGTGGCAAACGACCTTCATCCCACTACTCTCCAAAATGGAAAACGATATAGTAAATTGATTTATTAGTCTTAGAGACATGTCTAGTAGAGAATGATGATTCTGCATGGATCCTCGATTCATGTACTACCAATCATGTCAGTTCCTCTTACCAAGGATTTAGTTCTTGGCAAACGTTGCCACAGGGAGAGATGACCTTTTGAGTTGGTAATGGTGAGGTTGTTTCAGCTGTTGCTGTAGGCAGGCTGAAGTTATTTGTTGACAAGAAACATTATCTGTTACTGGATAATGTTTTTCTAGTTTCTCATATTAAAAGGAACTTAATCTCGGTTTCTTGTCTCATTGAACAAAGCTATATCGTCTCCTTTTCTGAGAATGAAGTGTTTATTTTCAAGAATGGAATGGAGATTGGTTATGGTTCAATGGAAAATAACTTATATGTACTAAGGCCATTAGTCGTAAAAGCCTTGTTTAACACTGAAATGTTCAGTACGGCAAAAATAACTAAAAGACTAAAGGTTTCTCCAAAGGAAAATGCCCATCTTTGGCATCTAAGGTTAGGTCACATCAACCTCAATAGGATTGAGAAGTTGGTGAAAAGTGGATTTCTAAAGAGTTTAGAAGAAAACTTCTTGCCGATATGTGAATCATGCCTTGAAGGCAAGATGGCCAAACGACGTTTTACTGGAAAAGGTTACAGAGCCAAGGAAGCCTGGGAGCTTGTACATTCAGACCTCTATGGTCCGATGAATGTTAGAGCTCGAGGTGGGTATGAATATTTCATCTCTTTCATAGATGATTATTCAAGGTTTGTGTATCTATTCCTAATGTAACGTAAGTCTGAAGCTCTTGACAAGTTCAAGGAGTATAAGACTGAAGTAAAAACTTGTTAGGTAAGAAGATAAAAACACTACAATCTAATCGTGGTGGAGAGTATATGGACCTTCAATTCGAGAACTATATGATAGAACATGGGATTGCGTCCCAACTCTTAGCCCTAGGTACACCTCAGCAAAATGGTGTATCATAAACCAGGACTTTGTTGGACATGGTTCGGTCTATGATGAGTTATGCTCATCTTCCAAATTCGTTTTGGGATTATGCAATACAGACTACATGTTATATCTTGAACAACGTTTCCTCGAAAAGTGTTTCTGAAACACCTATTAAGTTATGGAAAGACCGTAAAGGTAGTTTATGCCAATTCAAGATTTAGGGTTGTCCGACACATATGCTAACGACTAACCCAAAGAAGTTGGAACAGCGTTTGAAGTTTTGTCTCTTTGTAGACTACTCCAAGGAAACGAAAGGAGGATACTTCTATGATCCAAGTGAGAACAAAGTGTTTATTTCCACTAATGCTATCTTCTTGGAAGAAGGTCACATGAGAGATCATAAGCCACGAAGTAAGCTCGTTTTACGTGAGATCTCTAGTGAGACTGAGACTGCTGAGGGTTCAACAAGAGTTGTTGAACAGGCCGATAGATCAACAAGAGTTGTTGAGGTCGGGACATCTAGTCAACCAGCTCAAGAGTTGAGACTGCCTGGACGTAGTGGGAGGGTTATGAACCCACTGGATCGCTACATGGGTTTGACTAAAGCCCAAAACGTCATTACGAATGATGGGGTCGAGGATTCGTTATCTTTTAAGAAAGTAAAAAAGGATGTTGACAAAGATGAATGGGTTAAATCCATGAACTAGGAAATAGAGTCTATGTACTTCAATAATGTCTGGGAGCTTGTTGATCCACCTGATGGGGTCAAACCTATTGGGTGTAAATGGATCTATAAGCGAAAGAGAGGTGTAGATGGAAAAGTACAAACCTTTAAGGCTGGACTCATAGCAAAGGGTTATACCTAGGTTGAGAGAGTTGACTATGAGGAAACTTTCCCACCTGTTATCATGCTAAAGTCTATCAGGATTCTCCTGTCCATAGCTACATTTTATGATTATGAAATATGGCAAATGCACGTCAAAACTGCCTTTCTGAATGGCAATCTTGAGGAGACCATCTATATGACATAACCAGAGGGTTCGTAGTTCCAGATCAAGAGCAAAGAGTTTGCAAGCTTAATAGGTCCATTTATGGACTGAAACAAACATCTAGATCTTGGAACATCAGATTTGACACTGCTGTCAAGTTGTTTAGCTTTGACCAAAAAGTTGATGAGCCTTGTGTTTACAAGAAAATCATCAACAGCTTAGTAGCTTTCCTGGTACTGTATGTGGATGATATCCTACTCATTGGGAATGATGTAGGATATCTGACTAACATTAAGAGTTGGCTAGCTGCCCAGTTCCAAATGAAATTTTTGGAAGAGGCACAGTATGTTCTCGGGATCAAGATCATTCGGGATTTCCAGAACAAACGGTTAGCCCTGTCTCAGGCATCGTACATTGATCAAATGTTGATCAGGTACAAGATGTAGGATTCCAAGAAGGGTTTGTTACCTTTAAGGCATGGAATCGTTCTGTCTAAAGATCTATGTCCTAAGACACCTCAAGAAGTTGAAGAGATGAGACGGATTCCCTATGCTTCTGTTGTAAGAAGCTTAATGTATGAAAAGTTGTGTACTCGACCCGACATTTGCTATACAGTAGGGATTGTTAGTCGATATCAGTCCAATCCAGGATTTGATCACTGGACAGTGGTCAAGACGATCCTTAAGTATCTTCGGAGAATAAGAGACTACATGCTTGTGTATGGAGATAAGGATCTAATCCTTATAGGATACACGGACTCTGACTTTCAAACCGATCGAGATTCTCGCAAATCGACATCGGGGTCAGTGTTTACTCTGAATGGAAGGGCTGTAGTTTGGCGAAGCATCAAGCAAGGATGCATTCTAGATTCCACTATGGAAGCCGAATACGTAGCAGCTTATGAAGCAGCTAAAGAGGCTGTTTGGCTGAGGAAGTTCCTTACGGATTTGGAAGTTGTTTCAAATATGGATTGCCTATCACTCTTTATTATGGTAACAACGGGATTGTGGCAAATTCAAAGAAGCCTCGGAGTCATCGTCGAGGGAAGCACATAGAACGGAAATACCACTTGATCAAGGAGATTGTGCGTCGCGGTGATGTGATAGTCCAGCAGATCACATCGGAGCACAATATTGCTGATCCCTTTACAAAGGCCCTCACGACTAAAGTGTTTGAGGGTCACCTAGAGAGTCTAGGTGTGCAGGACATGCGGCATCTTTTCTAGGGCAAGTGGGAGATGATATTGGGGTATGCTCTAGTTTATTGTATATTGTACATTTTATTTTGTATTGTACATTAGTCTCCCGAGTCATTAGGACAAGTGGGAGATTGTTGGGATTGGTGTCCTAATTCTCCCGGAGTCTCGTTATTTTGTAAAGATACACATTGTTCAATGAATAAAATAAGTGTTATTTAATTCTGGAATTTACTCATATCCAATAAACAAAGCTCCTTGGTTATCTTATGTGAACTTAAGCATATATATGTGATATACAAGTGGATCATACCTTAAGTGATAACCTAAATCGGTCTATAGTATAAGGATTAAGGTGGGATACCTGATTCTAGTGACACTACGGATACGGCCTACATTGTAGAGGTTTCCAAGTGTTGTAAACTATTACATATGGTAGATGCTGACCATTCATGTGGAGACGTGGAGTGGGGGTGTCCTATACAAAAAGTTTGTATAAGACCTGGACCACGAGATGACTAGACACTGTATATAACGTCGTTGATACTAGAGACTTGCATCTCACCTAAACGATCAGAGGTGACACGACTTCAATTCTGAGTGTTTTGGGAACTCCTGCCTTTGAGGGCGTCATTTGATTAGTATGGGTGAGAGTGGCCAGATTTCCAACTCAATATGCCTATCTTTTTGGGGACTTCTCTAATCTGGGAGCTAGGAACTCAATCCACAAGATGGAATTCACTCCTTTCCCGGAGTAGGGATAAGTAGAGAGATGCTTCCTTAAAGACTGAATCCAGGGCTTGAACATAATGACCACAACTTCTCTTTGGAAGAGAAGACTCAATCATAGTAGGACTATGATTTATGTTCATTAGAGGGATAAATGGTACTTAAGGAGACAGATGTAACTATATGGGCATAACGGTTATTGGCCCAGATGTACTTACGAGCGATCTATGAAAGGTTGTCACACTGGTGATTGGTTAATATGGACACATAATATATCTGTAGTAAGGAGAGTTCAGCTGTCCATCTTTAGTGGAGTTTCAGGTAGTTAACGGATGGTGGATCCCATGACTAAAGAGTTTAGTCAATTATTCACGTACCATTAGAGCTTCGGAGCTATAGGTCCATGAGGTCCCTTTGATAGCTTGGATTCTTTTGAGGATCAATTCTTGGTGTTGATTTGAAATGTTCAAATTGATAATAGCTATTTTGATTATATATGATATAATTAGTATGATGTATGAGATATATCTAGTGGAGGATTGATGTAAATAAGATTTACATTAAGTACCATGGAATAGAAAAAGAACTATGATTTATATGTTTCATGAGATGAAATATAAAAACTATAGGTTATAAATATAGTATGATAACTTGGTTATCAATTATATTTATAATAATAGATAATTAATATTTTTTCTTTTAAATAACCAAAGTAGTGGGTGGTTATTGGATCATGGTAACCGCGAGATAAAAAGGAAAGTAGTTTTCTATTTTGAAAAAGAAGTTTTACAAAAGTTTGAAAAAGTTTTTGAGTTTTCTCTCTGGCAGAAAAGAAACTCAAGAGGTCGTCAAATAAATACAGATTTACTAAACGATGAATGGGCGAACTAAACGATCATGCAAGCGCTAGCTAAACGACCGTGCAGTGTTTACTAAAAGATCGCATAGCTTTTGCTAGACGATCGCATAGCTTTATCTAAACGATTTGGCATCGACCTGTATGATAGGTCTCAGTCATCTCCCACTTGCCCAGTCGTGTACGCGATCATTGTTTCCTCCGTTCGTCTGCCTCATACCAAGTTCGAACAGAGCCCACCCTCTTAATTCTCGCACCGAGAATACCAAGGTCGCCTTATTGGTGGTGTCAGACTCAATTCGACACCATCGAGGTTTTCTAGAGGTCATTCTTAGTGCTGTGGAGGCCGTTCGTGTTACGGAGGAGATCGTGACTGAAATGATCGTTGAAGACGAGCGCGAAGTGTTCGTGCTGTATTCGTGCGGTTTTACGGTCGTGTAGATCGAGTGTTCGTGATCACTGTTGTTCAAGAGGTCACGCAACGGAACGTGGAGACGCATCTGCCTATGTGCATAGAGTTTGTCTCTTTATGTATTTGTATTGTTCATGCTATAATTTCTGGAAATATTTGTATAACCGTTTATGTTTGAATTCGATTGTAAATATATGTTGATTCATGATTGTAATTTGGAATAGTCTTGTTCCATTTCTCATGGAAATCTCGTTTCCAATTTCCTTCAGGCTCAACTTACTATTTTACCCCTGTAGTTACATCTAACTCCTTACGTACCACTGATCCTTCTAATGAACAATTAGTTTTAGTCCAACTATAAACTATACCCCTTTTCCGACCAATTAGAGGGTGAAGCTCTCACTATTCAAGACTCGAAATCTATCATTAACGGAGCAATTCATCTACTTACCCTAAAACTGAGAAAGAGTGAATTTCATCTTGTGTAGTTATATTCCCAGCTCCCTACTCGAACAAATATCCAAAATGGTAGGCATATTGAGTTGACAAATCTGGTCACTCTTACCCAGACAGATCAAACGACTGCCCTTATAGATAAGAGTTCACAACTCACTCAGGATTAAGGTAGAGTCACCTACGGTCATCCTATCAAAATTTTAAGCTCATTAAGTAATGGGTTATAAAGAGAGACTAATCATTTCGTGGTCCGATACTATACAAACTCTTTGTATAGGATGCCCTCACTCATATGTCTCCACATAAATGATTAGGATCAAGTCATTTGTAACACTTTATAACTATTGTAGCAATTACAAAATGGGCATATCAGTAGTATCACCGGGATAAATCACCCAACCTTATCTTTTTACTACAGACCATTTAGGTTATTACTTAAACATGATCCACTTGTATGTCAACCACTTGCATGTTTAAGTTACATAAAATAACTTAGAATCTTAGTTTATAGGATTTAATTAATGCATAAATAAAATAGCTCTTATTTTATTAATAACAATTTGTTTATACCAGTCTACAAACTACGAGAACCATGAGATTTAGGACACCAATCACAACACAATTTACGTAAATGATGTTGTAAATAATGTCATGCGTGTGCTTTCAAGTTTCACATTAACTATCATGTTAATTTATATCTTATTTCAAAGCGGAAAAACAACTATCGAATTGTATTTGTAAAGAATCAAAATTCAAATAGAAGAAATGAGAGTTTTCGAAGTTTGGGTATAATTGAAACCTTTTAAAGTTTGAGAGTGTCGGGTATAATTTAACCCTTCTATATTGAGGGATTTGAATTTATACAACTTTGGTTACTTTAACTCCAATTTTTTTTTTCGTTTTTTCAATTACATGATGTGAATCATCCACTAGTAGCTAATTTTCTGGATAGTACAACGAAAAGATGGAAAAATAAATTCCCATACAATATCAGTAAATCACCAAAAAAAAAAGGAAAACAACCTAAAGAAAATAATCTGCAAAATAATTTAAATAAGGAAAGAAATATTTTGCAGAGTTAGCATCTTGAGAAACAACCTCTAAGACAAGTTTCTATGTAGACATAATCTGAGACAACCTAAAAACTGCTCAATGACCAAATGCCAAAAACTTAAACAAATATATATAGCCAATAACACAGACCTAACAAACACTCCCTTTGGCTAAAACCTAACCTACAAACACCAAGAACTAACTACCATAAACTACTTCAGAGTTTAAAGAGCAAATGAACTTTTGATAGTAATCATACTATTGTAAATGATCTACAGTAAGATAAAAGCAAGAAAGAACAACAAAAACAACAACAACCATCCAAATCAAACTAAACAACCCAAAACATAACCAAAGCAACAAACTAGCCCAAAAACACAAACTTATCTCCCTTTGGTTTAAAAAAAAAACATTGTCAAGGCCCAGTCTGCCCACCATCATCAAGTGTTTTCCTCATCATGTTTAAGAGGAGGGCAACTTCTCGCATGCGATCAGACGCACGATCAATCACATCACTAAGAGTATGAAGTTCAACAGTCAAGGAATGCATAAGTCGTTTGCCAAATGGAGAATTTACCAGCTCGACACTAAGGGCATATTTATTGTTAGAAGGAGACAAAGCGACAATGTTTGGCACATTTTGTCCCTGAAACAACTTTTAATTAAAATTGAATAGACCTGGAGCAGCACCAACAGATTCATCAAAAGAGAGTAAACCAGGCTTTTGTGAGAGCAATGCCACAGATTAGACACAGATAAGCAATAGGAAGTCTGAGAGCTTAAGATCCTATGTGACAATTCAGTTTATTGATAAGAAAACTCCATAGTCAAAGGGGGTGGACTTTTCGATCTGATATAAGAGTGTTGCCAAAGATATAGAAAGACCAGAATGATAGGACGAAGGGCACCATTACAATTCCAATCCTAAATAAATTGCAAATTTAGCATTCAGCACAAAAGAAGAAAGTTACCCAGTCTTAGGCTAGGAGTTTCACGTGCCTCCTGTCAATTTGAGCACTAACACCTCTATGGAGGGATGTAACTCACTGTTATTTGCTGAATATTCTTGTCAAGAAATTTGTTGACCAGAGAGGCTGAAAATACAAAACGATGGCAGTAGACATCCACATGTCAAAAGACAAAACATGGAGTATAAAAGGACTGAGATATTGAGATTGGTGTCCTAATTCTCCCAAAGTCTCAGAGTTTATAAACAATGTGTGCATATTGTTATAATAAAATAAGAGTTATTTTATTTGTATTACTCATATCCAATAAACTATGATCAGTGGTTCTTTTATGTAAACTTAAGCATGTATGTAAGACATACAAGTGGATCATGTCGTAAGTAATAACCTAAATGCTCTGTAGTATAAGGATAAAGGAGGGATACCTTATCCTGGTGACACTACGGATATGGCCCGCTTTATAGATAGTTGCAAGTATTTTAACGTGCTACAAATGGTCTGATCCTGACCATTCATGTGGAGACATCCGAGCGAAGGTGTCCTATACAAAGAGTTTGTATAAGACCAAACCACGAGATGATTAGTCTCTTTATATAACGCTGTTGATAATTGAGACTTACATTTCACTAAAATGACCATAGGTGACATGACCTTAATCCTGATTGTTTTGAGAACTACTACTTATGAGAACAATCCTTTGATTAGTATGGGTGAGAGTGGCCAATTGCCAACTCAACAAGCCTACTTTTTTCAGGATTTATCTGATTGGGGAGCTAGAAACTCAGTTACACAAAACGGAATTCATCCCTTCCCCAAAGCAGGGGTAAGTAAATAAACTGCTTCTTTAAAGGCTGATATCGGGTCTTGAACATAGTGGCCACACCATCTTTTTGGAAGAGAGGACTCAGTCATAGTAGGACTATGACTTATTGTTCATTAGAAGAATCAATGGTACTTAAAGAGTTAGATGTAACTACAGGGGTAAACGGTAAATTCGCCCAGCTATACTTACGAGTGATTTGTGAATGGTTATTACACTGTTAATTGGTTAATACGGACACAGAAATATATCTGTAGTGAGAAAAGTGCGACTGTCGGTCTTTAGTGGAGTGCCCGACAGTTAACATATGGTGGATCCCCTGACTAAAGAGTCAGTTATTCACGTACCATTGGAGCTTCAAGCTACAGGTCCATATGGTCCCCTTGGTAACTCAATGGGCTCAAGTTGAGAATCATATTTTGGGGTTAGTTTGAAGTGTTCAAATTAACAAGAGAAAATTCAATTACATCTAACATAATTGGTGTGATGTATTAGATACATTACTTAGAGGAATTAATATAAACATGATTTACATTAAGTACCATAAAATAGGAAAAGAACTATGGTTTATATGTTTCATGAGATTAAATGTAATATGATAAGTTGGTTATCATATTTATTTATAATAAATTAATTATATGATAATTAATTCTTTTTCTCTAATAATCGATTGAGTGGGGGGTTATTGGAAGTTTTATGGTAACCGTGAGATAAAAGAAAAATTGTTTTCTAAAATGAGTAGTTGTTCTATTAGGAAATTACTTACAGAAAAAGCTAAGTAAAAGAGTTTTACTAAGCGATAGCGTTGACAGGGACTAAACGATCGTGTAGAGTTGACTATATGATAGTCATTCAGCTGATCGTTGCTACACGATCCAGTAGCAAAGTCTATGCGATAGGCTTCATTTACTAAACGATCGAGTACATTGTCTATGCGATAGACAGTGTCATATCTCTCACTTACTTGATCATCTACTTGATCGCATACCTCCTGATTCCTCAAGCCAAGATCATACAGAGCCCACAACTCTTGGATTCTCACATCGAGAATACCACGGTAACACTTGTGGTGGTGTTATTACTCAGTTCGTGAATCGAGTTGGACTCGAGTGGGTTCGAGGAGCAAGCAGACGATCGTTGTGTTCGTGTACGTGTTGTATGTTGTCATTGCTTTCAAGCGTTGTTGTTGGACGCAATGAAGGCTAATTGAGAGATTCTTGAAGAATGGTTCTTTAAAGGTACGCATACTCTATCCCTTGAATCTCTTATACCATGCTGTAATTTTTGTTTTTGCAAGAACTATTAGTTTCCATTTTAGACTGTAATTCTTTGTGTTCGATCTAAATGGAATTTGGAACGATCCTTTCTGTTGCTCATGGAAATCCTCGTTTTAGATTTCCTTCATGAGATAGATTCACAATAAACTTACGAACAAGTTTAGGGTAATAGGGTCCAAGGTTCAATACAGTCTTGACAAGATCAGATTTTACAATTAAACTCCATGATCTTCAAGCAGTATTGCACATTATTAGACAATTCCTTTTCAGCAAAGATTTTTCTTTTAACTACATACTTCTAGAAACTTACACTTTCTTCAGAGTGAAAGGACACCCCATCGAGAAGGATTGAAGGAATAAGGGGAAGAACATGCTTCGTTTCTCGAGCTTGAGAGAAGGCATGACTCATCGAAGCTTGAGTCATTTCGACTGTTGGGAATGGTGTCCTAAATCTCCTTGTAATCACATAGTTTGTAAACATTGTAAAAACAGATTGTTATTAATAAAACAAGTGTTATTTTATAAGCATATATTCAATCCAATAAACTAAGATCCGAGGTTATTTTATGTAAATTTAAACAAGTATGTAGAGACCTACAGGTGGATCTTGTTTAAATAATATCCTAAATGGTCTGTAGTAGATGGATAAGATTAGGTACCTTATCCTGGTGACACTACGGATACGACCCGCTTTCTAGGTTTTCCAAATATTGTAAACTGCTACAAATGATATGATCTTGATCATTCATGTGGAGACATGCAAGCGGGGGTATCCTATATAAAGAGTTTATATATGACTAGACCACGAAATGATTAGTATCTTTATATAACACCGTTGATAATAGAGACTTACATTCCACTAGGATGACCACAGATGACTTGACCTAAATCCTAAGTGAGTTGTGAACTCCTGCTCATTAAGATAGTCTTTTGATTTTTATGGGTGAGAATGGCCAGATTGCCAACTCAACAAGCCTACCATTTTGGGATTCGTCTAATTGAGGAGCTAGGAACTCAGTTTCACAAGACGGAATTCACTTCTTCCACGATGCAGGGGTAAGTAAATAAATTACTCCCTTAAAGGCTGATTCTGGGTCTTGAACATAGTGGCTACACCTTCTCTTGGCCAAAGAGAACTCAATCATAGTGGAACTATGACTTATTGTTCATTAGAGAAATCAATTGTACTTAAGAAGTTAGATGTAACTACAGGGGTAAAACGATAATTTGGCCCAGTTGTACTTACGAGCAATTTGTGAAGAGTCATGCACTGTTGATTGGTTATATCCAATGGACACAGAAATATATCTATAGTGCAACTGTCGGTCTTTAATGGAGTGCCCGACAGTTAATGGATGGTAGATAATGTAATTAAAGAGTTTAATTAATTATTCATGTACCGTTGGAGCTTCAAGCTACAGGTTCATAAGGTTCTCTTAGTAACTCAAAAGGATTATGTTGAGAATCAGTTTTTGGGTTAATTTAAATTGTTCAAATTAATAAGAGTGAATTTATTATATATGATATAATTAATATAATGTATTTGATACATTAATTGGAGAAATAAATATTTGAATGAGATTCAAATAGTTGTTAATTTAATATAAATATGATTTATATTAAATGTCATAAAATAGAAAAAAAAGAACTATAGTTTATATTGTATGTGATGCAATATTAAACTATAGATTATAAATATAATATGATAAGTTGGTTATCATATTTATTTTTATTATTTATTATTTTGAATAATAATTCATTTTTTCTCAAAAACTACCTTAGTGGGTGGTTAAGAAAATTTTATGGCAATTGGAATAAAATAAAAAAGTGTTTTCCATTTTTACTTCCAAGACTAAGATATACAAAAGAGCACAACAAGATCGCAAAGAGAGACTATACGATAGTCAACACGACAAATTCAGAGCATATACAATAGGCTCTCTTTGTCTATGCGATAGTCTACACGATTAGAATACTTTTGCTATGCGATAGCTAAACGATCGAGAAGCTTGCTATGCGATAGTGCTTCTTCTTTGATCGTCTTCCTCCTCCAAAGTCACAAATATCCTTTAACAAAAGTAGTTAGAGCCCACCACTCTTGGGTTCTCACCTTGAGCATATTGAGAAATCTGAATGGTAGTGTCCTTGTTGGTTCAAGGATCGAGTTGCTGTTTGTTGCTTATTCGAGAGGACTGTTTGTGACTTGTTCGAAGCACTTGTGAACAAGTTAGATCGAGGGATTACTTGAAGAACGGTTCTTCAAAGGTATAAGCTCTCAACCTTTGTTAGAAGCATGCTATAATTTAGTTTCTGATGAATAATTTGTCTTGTATGACTGTAAATGTATACGTTCAATCACAATAGAACTTAGACGATCCACTTCTGCTCAAGGAACTCCTAATGTTGAGTTTCCCTTCATCAATATCATCATGCTGCTTCTTAGGGTCCAGTTTCTAGAGGACACTGATAAGTTCTCAGACTCACCGTCATCCGTCTCCTCTTTAGATGTCTCAAAACTCGTAATTACACCTTCATTAAGTGAATTTATTTTGATATCAACATACTCAAAGGAACATCTTCATCAAGATTCGGGTCATTAGAGATATGTTGATCATCCACCACTTTCTCAACACTAACACCAAACCCAACTTTTTTAGATTCAACATCATTTAGCAAAACGACAATATTGTGTTTGTCAGTAACTTTAACTAATTCCTTGGTTCTTTTAGCACCAATAGTTGAACATTACCCTCTTCTCAAACTTTAGAACAATCATCCACAGTTTCTTTCTCAAGAATAGATGAATTCTTGAAAGGATCGCTTGGGACAACATTAGACACATTCGATTCAACAAGAGGGTTGGTATTCAAACCACGATCACTAACAATTCTTTCTACCAAAATAAATGGACTAACTACATTTTGGTCAAATGAAGAGTCAATGTTCGCTTTGTCCATATTTTGTAGTTTATTGAGGCTACAATCAACATGACCAAAAACATATGCAACTTCAGAATCCCTAAGATACTCAAGTTTTTCAGCTGAGATTTCTCCACTCTCATGCATATTTTTCACACCAGTATCACAGCTCACAACTCTATAATCTTGATCAAAATCAAAAGAACTACTTCAAGTAGGATCAAGAATCTACGAGGTCTGTCATGATCAAAGTCATTGCATTTAGTAAATCGTTTTTCCTCTTAGCAATAGAAGTAAAAGTGGCAGTCAATCTTTTTTTTTAAAACTATACGAGAGGTAGCAATCGAATCCTTCGACGGCGAATGAAAGCCTCGCATTCTAACACCATATGCACTTGTTCTGGTTGCCGGAGCGTCTTCTTCAACAATTTTCTTCCATTTGGCTTTTTCTTTGAATCTCACCATTTTAGGATCAGGATGATATTCTTTCTGTTAAGTATTTACCATCATGCAAAGACAATCTTCAAGGGAAAAACACAGGGAAGTGTCAGAAACGTGGGGAGTAAGTTAAATAACCATGTTGTGGGACTTGAGCGCCTCAATTAATAACTGCCACCTACTAATTTTCAAGTTTAAATTTGAAGTAATTTCACTAATACACACTTGATCGTGGGCCGCCAGTAGAAGATCATAAGTGGGCTTGCAATCACATAAAGACAAACCTGCCAAATTACATAAAAAATTAATTAATTGCTATAAATTGATTTTACAGAGGCCTAAACCTGCCCTTAGAGCTTCAAACTGAATTACATCCTGTGCTTTGGTAAAAATATCATCAAATTGATTCTCTGTAGGACTATGTTAAAGCACAATTTGTTTACTCCCAACTAGTTCCTGAACAGAATAATGTCGAGTGTCAATATGTTTGGTTCGGCTATGCTGAACAGGGTTCTTTGAAATATTGATGGCACTTATGTTGTCATAATATAGAGTTGTGCCTGTTTAAGACCATATAGAACCTTTTTTAGTTTGAACACATGATCAAGATGAGATGAATCAACAAATGCTTTAGACTACTCTACATATACTTCCTTATTTAAGAATCCATTTAGAAAGCCACTGGTATAATTTGAATTTTATTAGGTAGAATATTCCAAAAAGTAGTCTAGTGGCCTCTAAACGAGCCATCGGGACAAATGTTTCATCAAAATCAACTCCTTCAATCTGAGTGTACCCCTGAGCCATTCTCATCAGATTTTTTTTTCTTAAAGATCCATTTTGTACCAATAACGTTTACAGATTTTGGATGGGGAACAAGAGTTCAGACATCATTTCTCACAAATTGACTAAGCTTCTTCTGCATGGCATTCACCCAACAATCATCCATTAGGGCTTCCTTACGCTAAAGGCAGAAAGAAGTGAATTTCATCTTTTGAAGTTATGTTCCCAACTCTCTACTTGGACAAGTCCCCAAAATGGTAGGCTTATTGAGTCGTGCTGGAGGACCCTCATTTATCGTCCATAGATTTAACCATTACAAGTAAGTCTATTCTTCACGATTTGTTCATAATTATAGCTGGATCAAATTATCATTTTACCCTTATAATTACTTCTTACTTATTAAGTACCACTGACTCCTCTAATGAACAATTTGTTTATGGTCCTATCAAAAACCAAGTACTTCTCGGGAAAATGAGAGGGCAAGTATCCTTCGTTCAAGATCAAGAATTAGCACCTAAGAGAACTACTCATCTACTTACCCTAAATGCGGGATGGAGTGAATTTTATCTTGTGAAGTTATGTTCTCTACTTCCTACATGGACAAGTCCCCAAAATGGTAGGCTTATTGAGTCGATGACTCGGGCCACTCTCACACATACAAATTAAAGGATAACCTTCGTAGACAGGAGCCTATAACTCACTCCGGATTGAGATCGAGTTACATATGGCCATCCTATGAAATATTAATATCTTCAGTCAATGGTGTTACAAAAAGAGATTAAGTATCTTGTGGTCCGATATATACAATTTCATTTTATAGGATACCTCCATTCGCATGTCTCCATATGAACTAATTGGATCAAATCTTTTGTAACACTTACAAAGTGGGTCATATCCATAGTGTTACCAGGATAAGGCACCAAACCTTATCCATATATTATAGACCCTTTAGGTTATTACTTAAACATTATCTACCAGTATATCCACTACAAGAACGGGTCGAATCCCGCGGCAGAAGTGTCTTTCGTGTGAGATAACTTTGCATCCCACGATTCAATTTTTACAATTAAAAAAATCATTGTACTAGACAGAATAGATAAATACGTAAACTAGCATGCTCTTGGAGAAAGGATTAGAGAAATTCTTATTTTTGTAGATTCCCCAAGTGCCACGAACAATCCTTTCGAAGGTTCCAACGAACGGATCTCTAAACGGCCTTGATCACGAACAACTCCTTGAGTGATCTCGAACACTATCACGAAAGTTACCTCGTTATTCTCTAAGATTCCAATAGAGAGATAGGTGGTATCCAACTATTGGGAAAGGGGGAGAAGAATTAGGTTTTGGAGAGTATAGAGGATTTATGGCTTAGAGAAAATACTACACAATAACACTAACGAGTTTTGTATTGTTTGAGTTTCTCTGCAATAAGAATTGTGTATTCAGTGCATTCCCAAAGGGTCATGGGGAAGTCTTTATAAAGAAAAGGGTCAAGCATCTTTTCCAATATATTTTCCTTTTCTATAATTAATTAAATAACATTTATTTAATTAATTAGCTCATTCAATTAGATAATACTTATTTAATTAATTAGCTTAATTAAATAATATTTATTTGATTTGCACAATTAAATCACACTTATTTATTTTTTATTTGCACAATAATTAAATAACTACTTTATACATTAAACTGAGTTTAATGTATACATTTAATTATCATATACATCCCAAGTATATGTATAAAACCTCTCTATTAATTCATTCTTTGTCAATCTAATTCACTTGAATTAATTAATTTGAATCTTATTCAAATATTACTTTCTAATTTGATTATAGATCACATCCATAATTAATTATATATTAATCACATTAATATATAGTTTCCTCAAAACAATTTGAACAATTCAAATTATCCTTTTTAAGTATCTTCTAATGAACTAACGAGCGACCTGGTGAACCCGTAGATCAGAAGTTCCAACTATATGAGATTAATTGGTTAAACTCATTAACCAAGTTAATTAATATTCGTTAACTGTGGATACACTCCACTAAGACTCACAGTTACACTCTTCTCACTACAGATATATTTTTGTGTCCACGGATATAGACCAATTTTAGCAAATTAGTCCTTCACTAGTGTTTGTAACCCAACTGTATCAAATTATCGTTTTACCCTTGGGTTACCTCTAGCTTCTTAAGTACCAATGCTTCTCCAAAGAACAACTTGTTTATAGTCCAACCAATAAACAGAAACACCTCTCGGGCCAATGAGAGGGTAGGACTCTTTGTTCAAGTCCTGGAGACACCACTTAAGGGAACACTCATTTACTTACTCTTAAGGCGAGAAGGAGTGAATTTCATCTTCTATTATTATGTTCTCAGCTCCCCACTCAGTCTTGACCACCCTCATCCATGCAAAGCAAAGGACGATCCCTCATGAACAAGAGTTCATAATATTCTCAAGATTAAGACTAATAGGAGTTCATAATATACTCAAAATTAAGACTAAGTCGCTAAGTCATCCTATTGAAATAGGAACTAAACTAGTTAATGGAGTTACATCTAGTGATTACTATTTTGCGATCAAGTCTCATGCAAATTTAGGGTTATTAAGACAAAATAGACGACAATACAAACAATAACATTTATTGATTTACATCCATAACTCTTTATTGATGACGGTCAATTAATAACATTTACTACCTATGAGTTTTAAGGCATAAAACCCAACACTACATACTGTTTAAGTCTCATGAAATAACCTTAGATTTTTTCTGTAATAGATAACTCATCATTGCATATTTAAACTAAAATAAACAACTATTATATAAAAACTAATTAACTATAAGGCTAGGCATAAATCCCAACATGGAGAACCTATTTATGAGCCACACAAGTTTGTTTGCCTGCCTGACAATCACAACATATAAGACCATTGATAGCATGCAAGTGAGAAAGGCTAGTTATAGCATTTTTAGCAATAACTTTTTAATAGTTTTCATGCTAACATGTCCTGACCATTTATGCCACAGGCTCGTCTCATCTTGACAAGAGAGACTACACACCTGAAAAGAATTATTAGAAGACCATAAAAAATTATTATCTGAAGAATGAGTACCTATCATAATAAGTGGTTTATCATTGTCTATAACAATGCATCTATATTTAGTAAATTTGATATTTCGGCCTTGATCACAAAGTTGGTTGATGCTGATAAGATTTACATTAAGACCTTCAACGAACATAATATCACTGTGAAAAGGCAAATTGGGATAGTTGAGTTTTCCCTTTCCAATTATTTTTCCAGCAGCGCCATCCTTAAAAGTAATTTGACTCAAGCTTACTGAATTTAGATCTAAAATATAATTCTTCTCTCTTGTATATGTCTTGAACTTCCATTATTGAAGGACCAGTCTCCTTTAGTAGAAAACCTAAGGGATATCAAACAACATTACATAGATTTTGCATATTTTTAATTCTCCCTTCCTTTTCCAACTTGGGCTCCTCGTGAAAGCTATTTCTGACAAGGTGAGGAACCTTGGATGCATTAATGAATCTATAAAGTGTCCCATTTAACTAAAACCAGAAAGATCGTTTATAACCAATTTTTCCACAATGATGACATATCCACTTTTGTCTAAATGATCTGTCAAATCTCCAATTTGAATTACTAAAGGAAGCTCTTGATAAACCGTATAACCTAGGAGCAATATTCTGTTTTCCCTTGAATTGAGGTTGCTTCTCATTCATGATTCCCTTTTTGAGAATCTGAGACTAGTTTTGTCATAGATAGCCTTTCCTTTTGATAAAATTTTATCCACAATCTCATAGCTAGAATTCAGCATTCTTACAAACTTACACAAAGAATCTTTCTCTACTATGACCTAGTTTAATTCACACTTTAAGTCAGCAATTGCAGACATAATCTATGATTGTCTGGCATTAGAGACTAAATCTTTTCTTTTTGAATATCAAGCACTTTCAAATCATCATGCCATTTGTTAAACTGATCTTGATAGGATTGATCAGATGAAACAGGATGAACTTCACTGTTATCACTTCCCAAAAAACATCATACTCATGATTCTCGTATGAAGAGGTGTCAGATGAGATGTTACTGATAAGAGCCTTGACATCTTTCTCTAAATCACTATTTTTATCAGAATCATCATCAGATAGTGTTAGGACATAACTTTTGTTTTGTTTTTCAAGAAATTTGGGCACTCAGCTTGAAAATATCCATAGCCTTCACATTATCTACACTTATAATTTTTGCTTGTTTTGATAGCTGGTGCATCCAGCTTTGTTTGTTTCCTTCCTTACACCCTGAGTCTTAAGTTGTTTCAAGGGGAGGGATCCTCCTGACTCAAGATTCTAAGAGTTATAGTTTCCCGATCTCTTGTCAAATCATTTAAATACACGATTAAATTGTTTGAAAAGTAAAGAGTCAGCAACAGATACCTCAGATTCTATGCTCAGTTCATCACGCTCTACTTGACAATTCATTAACGTTCATGGTAGTGATTTCTTGTGCTTCCTCAGTAGTTGTAACTTTCATGTCAAATCTCTTAGATAAAGACCGAAGCACCTTTCTATCTAATTTTCTTCAGAATTCTTTTCTCCCAAAGCAAAAGACTCTTTAGAAATGTCCGGCAACCTAACATTAAAGTCATCAATTGATCTGTCATCATGTATTTTGACGTTCTCAAATTTTGAAGTCAGTAACTGTAGTCTAGACATTTTGACCTTTACAGTTCCCTCAAAAGAAATTTGTAAAACTTTCCAAGATTCCTTTGTAGAAATGCAAGTATTAATTAACTACTATATAATTCAATCAACTTAATTAAATATAGCATTCAGTACAAAAGAGTTCCCTATAGAAGTTTGATCTTCAAATTTAGACCACCGAATCTCAAGTTTCAAAGAACCTTTGCCATCAGCACCTATGATCGTTGGATGAGACCACCTAATTACAACAACTTTCTAAATGTTGTTGCCGATATATTTCAGGAAGGCAGTCATTCTAGCTTTTTAGTATGAGCAATTTGTTCCATCTAGAATGGGACAACGTATGGTAGAACCACCTTCTTTAATTCCATCCATAAAAAAAAAAACCCGAGATAAAGGTGATATCACACAAGACGTCCTAGCTAAAGGAACCAATGAAGGTCCTGAGCGGAAGTAGAAACCGGTCCCAAATCCCAATTTTTTACAGAACCATCAACTTTACAGAATAATATAGAAAAGAATTATGCATTATCAACAATTACAACATGCTAAATGAAATTGAGAAAACAAGATTAGGAGAGATACAAACCCTTGAAGAACAAACTTTTTCACGTAATTCCTTCTCCAAAATGTCACATACTCAAAACCCTAATTGGCCACTACCACAAAAGTTTTCTCTTGGCGGAAAAGAAAAAGGCCAAGCAAGGTAAATATGATTTGCTTATTTTGGAAACCTATTTAGTGGAGAATGATGATACAAACTGGATAATTGATTAGGATGCCACTAACCACGTTTGTTCTTCATTTTAGGGAATTAATTCCTAGTGGCAACTGGAAACCGAGGAGATAATGATGCGGGTTGGAACTGGGCACGTCGTCTCAACTATGGCAATAAGAGGTCTCCAACTAACTTTACAGAATAAATATATTTTACCATCCATTGGGTATAACCAGTCAATGGTGCGATGACCCTTCACAAATTGCTCATAAGTCTAATTAGGCCAAAATTATCGTTTTTCCCCTATAGTTACATCTAACTTCTTAAGTACCACTGATCCCTCTATTGAACAATAAGTCATAGTCTAACTATGACCAAACCCCTCTCGGGCCAGGAGAGGGTGTGGTGCCACATTGTTCAATCCTCAAAATTAGCCCTTAAGGGAGGAATTTATCTACTTACCCCGACATCAGGAAAAAAGTGAATTTTGTCTTGTGTAACTGTGTTCCCAACTCCCCAATCAAACGAATCCTCAAAATGGTAGGCTTGTCGGCGATCTGGCCACTTTCATCCATACAAATCAACGAACCGCCTTCATAGGCAGTGCTGGGGTTGATGCCCTAAATCTCGTAGGGTTTTATGGTTGGTAAATGGTTTGTACAAATTCATTGTTTATTTAATAAAATATATGATATTTTATTCCTTTTTCAGTTGCGTTAACCTCAAACCAATAAACGAACATCTAAGATTATCTTGTAGCTTAAAATGTATGTAGAGACATATGGGTGGATCATGTTTAAGTAATAAACTAAATGGTTTGTAGTAGATGGATAAGGTTGGGTACCTTATCCTAGTGACACTACGAGTATGGCCTGCTTTGTAGGTATTACAATTGTTGTAAAGTACTACAAATGATCTGATCCTGATCATTCATATATAGACATGTGAGTGGGGATATTCTATACAAAGAAGTTTGTATAAGATCGAACCACAAAATGTCTAGTCTCTTTATATAACGTCGTTCATAATAGAGACTTACATTTCACCAAGATGACCATAGGTAACATGACCTGAATCCTAAGTGAGTTATGAACTCCTGCCTATGACGGCGATCCTTTGATTTGTATAGGTGATAGTAGCCAAATCACAGACTCAATAAGCCTACCATTTTGGGGATTTTATCTGATTGGGGAGTTGGGAATGCAGCTACACAAGAAGAAATTCACTTCTTCCCCTAGGTTAGGGTAAGTAGATAAATTGCTCCCTTAAGGGATGATTCCAGGGCTTGAACAATGTGGCGCCACACCCTCTCCCGGCTCGAGAGAGGTTTAGTCATAGTTGGACTTTGATCTATTATTCATTAGGGGAGTCAGTGGTACTTAAGGAGTTAGATGTAACTACAAGGGCAAAATGGTAATTTTGGCCAGCTGTACTTACGAGCAATTTTTGACGGGTCATTGTACTGTTGATTGGTTATATCCAATGGACACAAAATTATATTTGTAGCGTGAAGAGTGTAGCTGTCGTTCTTTAGTGGAATGCTCGACAGTTAACGGATGGTGAATAATTTAATTAAAGAGTTTGATTCATTATTCACATACCGTTGGAGCTTCAAATTACGGTTCCATGAGGTCCCCTTGGTAGCTCAATAGAACTAAATGAGAGTCGGTTTTTAGATTAGTTTGAATTGTTCAAACTAATTGAGAAAATTAATTATATATGATGTAATTGTTATAATGTATTTGATATATTGTATTATTTATGAGAGGAAATAAATATTTGAATATGATTCAAATATTAATTATGTGAACTGAATTCATATAATTGAATTTAATGTAAATGTGATTTATATTAAATACTATTTATGAGAGGAAATAAATATTTGAATATGATTCAAATATTAACTATGTGTATTTGATTCATATAATTGAACTTAATGTAAATGTGATTTATATTAAATACCATTTGTGAGAGAAAAGAAACTATAGGTTATATTGTATATGATACAATATTGAAACTATATGTTATATGTTATATATGATATAACATATGATTATATATATAATAAATTAATTATTATATATATAATTATATTATATTAATTTAAATTATTTTTTTATTTATTAATTTGAATTAATTGGAGGGAATTAACTTCCCTCCCCACTTTTCTCTCCACCCACGTATAATGTGGGTGGTTGAAAATTGTTGATCTTCTTCTTCTTTATCAACTTGATAGAGCACAGAACTGTTTTTGTGACTTCTCAGAGAAAAAGAAAAATTTTCATTACTCTCATCTCTTCATCTCTCTCAATCACCTTCATTCCCTCACCAAAATCACATCCTAGGTTCTCAGTCTGAGAATACCAAAGACTCTTTCGTGGTAGTGCCTAATTCCAGTTTGAGGGTTTTCAATTAAAGATCAGTCTTCAAAGGTAAGGGTATTCTAAAACCCTAAGTTTTATGTTAATGAGCATGTTGTAATTTTGCAAATGCATAAACTGTATTTCTTTTCTGTAAAATTTAGTTATGTGTAAAAATGGGATTTGGGACGACCCCACTTCCACTCAAGGTTTCCCTTCAATGGGATCCTTCAGGCAGGAGTTCATAACTCACTTAGGATCCAGGTCATGTCACCTATGGTCATCCTGGTGAAATGTAAGTCTCAATTATGAACGGCGTTATATAATGAGACTAGTCATTTTGTGGTCCGGTCTTATACAAACTTTTTTGTATAGAATACCCCCACTCACATATCTCCACATGCATGATCAGGATCAGATCATTTGTAGCACTTTACATCAATTGTAACATCTATAAAATGGGTTGTACTCGTAGTGTCACCAGGATAAGGGTATCTGGCCTCATCCATCTACTACAGACCATTTAGGATATCATTTAAACATGATCCACCTGTATGTCTCTATATACATGTTTAAGCTACAGGTGATAACCTTGGATGTTAGTTTAGTGGTTTGTGGTTTAATGCTAATAAAAATCAAATAAAACATCGCATATTTTATTAAATAAATAAAATATTTGTACAATACAATTACAAACTACAAGACCCTACGAGATTTAGGGCATCAACCTCAACACCAGCAAATTTAGAGACAACAACGAAATAACAAACAATAAATCAAGAATGAATACACAAGGATTAGTAACCCAATTCGGTAATAAACTACCTACATCTAAGGGCAGTGTGCCCTGAAAAGGTAATTAAATAATATGTAAAAGTCGAGCATTTACAAAGTTGTACTTATCTGTAAATAATATCGATTATAGTAACACACATAGTGCTTTACTCATTTAATCATTTATGCTCCCCCTAGATATGAGACTTCTTCTCTTTCGAACTTAGGCTCCCCCAAAGTATGTAAGACTTTCTCTCACTTCGGAGATATCTTTCCTCCTTGTGAACTCCCTTTACATGAGAACCTAGGCTCCTCCAAGTCTTGAGAACTCCTTCTCGATGAATGATACCTTAGGATCCCTCCGTGGTTGAGAATCCCTTCTCAATCAACTTTGCCTTAGGTTTCCCCAAGGACAACGAATGCTTCTTAAAAGAGAATCGAACACTTCAAGAACAACAATATCACAACGTTCAAATGATAGAATAAACATCTTGCTTTACGAATTATGAATAATACAAAGATATTGGTTTTTATATATCAAGACAAGACTCCTTTCTCAACACTTGCAACAACCCTAGCAAGCATACATTTTGGGTTTAAAGAGCACAGCGGAAAGGTGAAAAAAAAATCCCCACACAATATCGAAAAATCACCAAAAAAAAAAAAAGGAAAGTAGCCCAGAGAAAATAATATGTAGAATAATTTAAATAAGGAAACAAATATTATGCAGAGTTAGCATATTGAAAAAAAAACCTCTGAGATAAATTTCACGGAGACATAATCTGAGACAACTCAAAAATTGCCCGAGGAGCAAATGTTAGAAACTTAAACAAATATATATAGCCAATAACACAGACCGCACAATTTTTTACTCATGAACCCAATTTGAAATGGAATAAGGAAACCTCTAAGTTTACCCCCTATATGCATCGTCATAGCTTTAAAAAAAAAGTAAGTTCATTTCTTATTTTCCAAAAAGTTTGCAACTTTCAGCCTTCTTAATTAACTTGAATATTTAGTATATGTGGCAAGCACCACAAATAAATGTGTAATTTTCTTTGTTTTGCAACTCACTTTTTTTTCGAAATAAAAATTCATCATCTTTGGCACGTGAATAATAGATGAAATTTTCTTGGCTGGATTTAGTCATCAATATTATCAATCAAATTCATGAACTAATAAGTGGACTAATTTAAACTCTGAACTTGCATATGTACATCAATTTATCAATTAAGTTATGTTTGAATAGACATCATGTGAGACTTAGCTAATAATTTTATCAATTAAATCCCTAAGCTTTTATAGACAAATCAATTTGGACTCTTAGTCGATATTTTCATTGCAAATTTTTCATTATCAACTCTAATCATCCATTTTGTTAATTCAACATTTGAAAAAATTCTACACATGTGTAAAAACTAATGCATTGACAATTTTCAAAGACAACCTTAAAAATGGTATAAACTTATTCAATTTAGGATTTTAATTGAAACAATTATAAGTATCTCATACGATATGGGACAAAATCTGTAAGAAGGTGTAAATTGATATATTTATAAAAATTCAAGGTTTAAATTGATACAATTATTAGTTTAAGATTTTAATTAATACTGCTGAAATCAAATTTTGGATAGGGAAAACACACATAACCTTCACGTGATATTAGTAGTGAATTTGTTTGAATGGGGAGAAGAACGTGGTTACAAAAGAGAAAATTTACACACCGAAGTGTGTGCGGCATGTTTAAGTTAAAAAGTGAAAGGGTGTGGAAGCTAGAGAGTCTGATAGTGGGACTCAAGTTACCTTATATGAAGTTACAATGATGTATTTATAGAAAAATTTGACTTAGCTTGTTCTCTAGGGTTTTCGAGTTGCCTTAAGATAATTAGATAACTGATCGGATCAAGTAGTGTGTCCAGTTTCATATTTGGCTCGAGTCAATCTTGTACTTCCCGAGGTCAAGCATCTTCCTTAGGCTATATCTTGGGTCTAAAATGTTACTTTGGGCCAGGACATGCGTATAACTTGCCCCATTAGACATTTGGAAAGGGTCAGCCTCGACCTCTATTGATTCTAATTTGGTGAAGCATGAGTATGTTATGAAATCAAATTTTGTGCCTACTCCTAAGATTGAGTGTGAGAAGTTGAAAGATAATTATGATAGAAAGCATATTGTTAATCTTGTTTATGCCCCCACCAATACTTGATGTCTCTTAAATATGCCTCTGTTGATGAGAATGACATAAATGATTTTGATTATGCTAATTTGGTTATATCTGAAAAATTGTGATACGTCTACTGGCAAGGGTAATTGAGATGACTATTTTTGTGAATTTGTCAGTCCAGGCGAAAACTTTTGATTCTAGATGGTTTAAGGAATCAAATGTGTGAAACCACATTGGGATCCCATATGATTGTGAGCCCTGTCTAGCTAGAAGATGTTAAGCCAAGCGCTTCTTGGGAAGCAACCCAAGTTTAGTGCTTTTATTACTTTCACTTTTTATTTTTGTTTGACTATATTTTATGTTAAAGATAGAGTCACCTTTATGTTTTCATATTTTTTAGGAACAATATGTTGCACAAAAGTATGCTTGTGATGATGATTACCAATGAGATATCTTGAATATGCATGCTTGTGACGATGATTACCTATGAGATATTTTGAGTATGCATATTAGATGATCTGATGCGGAAACATGATAGTATATTTTTAAATTAGGATTTATTTAAGTCCCTCTTAAAAGATCCCCATGACATGAGCACGTAGTCACCTTAATTTATAATCTTTAACGTAATAAGAATTTAATTTGAATCTACTAGGTTGTTATCTCAAAAGGTCTCACTAGTTAGATAGTGTTGTACATTATAGTTAGCAATATAATACTAAGAGAAAAGAAAATATTATATTTGCCTATTTATACGTGTGTGCAAAATAATAAGTGGGATAAAAGAATATCATTTAAGAAAAGAAAATTAAAATTGTTATGTGTGTTAGGGTTTATGCCCTCAAATTCATAGATAGTGAATGTATTTAAATGACCGTCATTAATAAATAGTTATTAATGTTTTTCTCAATAAGTGTTATTACTGATTTCTTTAATTTATCTTATTAACCCTAAAATCCAATAAACTAACTTCTTAGGTTATCTTATGAATCTTGAATTGTATGTAGAGACATATAGGGATTAATATTCAAAATACAGCCTAAAGGGTCTATAGTATAAGGATAAGGTTGGGTACCTTATCCTGGTAACATTATAGATACAGTCCACTTTGTATTTGTATACATGCAGTGATCTAATGCGTTCGGGGTATCATGGGCAATGAGTTTGCACAAGACTGGATCGTGAAATAGTAACCACTAGATATAACTCCGTTGACTAGTTAGGTTTCTATTTCAATAGGATGACCTAGGTAACTTAGTCTTACTCTTGAGTATATTATGACCTTTTGTTCATGAAGGATTGTCCTTTGATTTGTATGGGTGAGAGTGGCCAACTAGCCGATTCAATATGCCTACCATTTTGGGATAAGACCAAGTGGGTAGCTGGGAACATAATCATAGAAGATGGATTTCACTCTTTCCCGACTTCAAGGTAAGTAGATAAGTGTTCCCTTAATTGGTGTCTCCGGGACTTGAACAAATGGCCCTACCCTCTTACTAACTCAAGAGATGTTTCTGTTTAATGGTTGGACTATAAACATGTTGTTCATTAGAGAATCAATGATACTTAAGGATGTAGATGTAACCTAGGGGTAAAACAGTAATTTGACCCAACTGGTGTTACGAACACTCAGGACTAACTTGCTGTTATTAATCTATATTTGTGGACACAGAAACATATCTGTAGTGAGAAGAGTGCAGTTGTGGGTCTTTAGTGGAGTGTACCCACAATTAACGAATATTGATTAATATGGTTAATGAGTTTAGCCAATTAATCTCACATCGTTGGAGCTTCTGATCTGCAGGTCCATTAGGTCCCCTTCCTAGCTTGTAAAGGGTATGAGGCAATTTGTCATTAAATTGAATTTGAAATGTTCAAATTTAGAATTGAGAATTTTTTTAATGTATATTGATACATTTTAATTTTAGACTTTATTATTAATTTTGGATATAATTCAAAATTAATAAATGAGACAACGAAATATTTGAAAGAAGTTCAAATATTAATTTAATATGAATAAGATTCATATCGAAAACTATAGGTTAAAAATAATGTGCATTAAATGCACATTAAAACTATAGATTAAATGAGAGAATTAATTAATTATTTAATTGAATTTAATTAAATTGATTAAATTAAAATTATAGGTTAAAATTAATGTGCATTAAAACTATAGGTTATGTGAGAGAGAACCATTTAAATATGATTTAAATGATTATTGTTTTATTTATTTAATTAAATTAAATAAATAGTTTTATTTAATTAAATTAAATTAATAATTTTATTTAATCTTAACTAAATAAAATGTAACTCCCTACTTAGGGGAGTTACTAATCCCACATCTTTCACTTTTCTCCCTCTCTTCCATTCTCTCTATATCAAAACAAAAGAAAAAAAAAGCAGAAAAGATCAATTGATCAATATTAAAAAACTAAATGCATTTTTTTTTTTTGTCTTCCCTCTTCCTCTCAATTCCAAAAAAAAAAATCCCAAAATTCTCATCTCCTCAATTTCCCTGCAAGAATAGGGAGGACTCTAAGTGGTGGTGTCCAATCCCAATTCCCAATAGAGAAATTCTACTGTCAAAAGGTTGGCAAGGTAAGATTTCTTCCCTGCATAATAATGTTTTTGAATTGCATGTTTAATCTTTTTTCTATTTTATTCAAAGTAAAATTGTTCTGTTTTAAATGCCAATTTTAAATACATTTGGGTTTTGTGTTTTGGCTTCCGTTGTGCCTTAGGGTTTTCATCCCTTCAATATGTATGCATGGACAAGGATAAAAAGAGTTATCTTTGCTATGATCAATTAGGACGCTGGAAATTGGTTAAGTATGAGTCCTTCCAATGAATATGTTAAAGCTACTTCTCCTGAGTAAAAGAATGCAAGTTTAGGGTCCTTTTTAGAGTTGATGTTTCAGGAACCTTAGTTGATATATTACTCTCTTGAATGTGTTGATTAGGCATGTTTAAATAACCTGACAACCCGAACAATCCGACTACCTGATCCAAAATATAAGGGTTGGGTTGGATTAAACCTTTTCTATTTTTGTTGAGTTCGGTTGGATCACGGATTGGCTAAAAAAAATTGGGTTGACCCAACCCAACCCGGATTCTATATATTATATATATATATATATATATATATATATATATATATATATATATATACAGCTTTATTAATTTTATGAATTTTTAATATTTTCTTTTACAATTGTTATGCTAGTTGTCTTTGTTTAAAGCTTGTAATAAATATCATAAAAATATTTATTATTTAACATTTGAATTTTATAAAATTTTAGTTATTAATCATGTGTTGTAGATAAACTTATAAATTTTTAATTTAAAAAAAATATATAAGTTATAACCCGACAACCTAATCCAACCCAATCCGAATTTTAAGAGTTAGGTTTGGTTGGGTTGAAGAATTCATTTGGGTCTTTTGGGTTACCAACCCAACCAATTTGAATTTTCGGGTTGGTCCAAAAAATACCCTCGACCCAACCCAACCCAACTCATGTACATCCCTAGTGTTAATGCTTGATGATTAGTGCATGAGCCTTATTAGGGAGAAAATTGATAGGATTCTATTAAATTTGAAGTCAGTTTCTGAATTCTGAATTACATGTGACTTGCACACACACAGATGTCTTTTGAATGTTTCTACTTATGGATCTAATGTAGTATTCTTAATGTTAAGGTGGGAATCACGTGCATATTTATTTTGAACTTTCTAATAGTTTTGTTCTATTTTTGCTTGAGACTAGGAAATTTCTAAGTTTGGGTGGTGAAAAGTACTTGAAAAGTGTTTTTTTTTTTTTTTTTGCTTCTTATTATAGTTGTTTTTGTTAGATTTAATGTCTTTGCCAATATTTTTCAACAAATTATCAAGAAAATATGAATCGGGAGTCAAAAGAACCAAATCGAACCAAATCTTCAAGAAAAAGAGATAAAAAAAACTCAAGTTTCCAAGAAACAGGGCAGCACTGAGGTGCTAGGTTAGCGTTGCCCTTGACACAAAAACCCCATAGTAAAGAAACTATGTTGTGCAAGAGCATGCTGTTGGGTTTTATGTCTTAAAACTCGTGGTTTGTAAACAGTGAACTTTTTCTGTTACTAATAAATATGTCATTGACGTTTATTCAATAAAGTTGTTATTGAATATGTCAATTGCATATTTCGTTTTAGAAAACCCTAAATCCAATAAACTAAGATCCATAACTATAACATGAATATTTGGATTCTATGTAGAGACATAAAAGTGGATCAAATTGTTGGGGTTGATGCCCTAAAGTCTCGTGTCCTATAGTTTGTAAACTGTATCTACGAACACTTGTGTTGTTAATATATGATATTTACTTCACATCTTGTATTTTGCTCAGTTATTTATTTTATTTACTTTACCACAAACCAATAAAAATAAAATTCCTGGTGATCTGTATGTGACTCAAACATGTATATGGTGACATACAAATGGATCATGTCTTAAGTGATAACCAAAATGGTCTGTAGTAAATGGATAAATGAGGGAAACCTTATCCTGGTAACGTTATGGACGCGGCCCGCTTTGTGGAATGGTCACAAGTGTTGTGACTTGTCACAGATGGTCTGATCCTAATCATTCGTGTTGGAGACATGCGAGTGGGGCGTCCTATACAAGGGCATCCTATACAAAGAGTTTGTATAGGACCTGACCACGTAGTGTTAATGTCTCGTTATATAACACCGTTCATGACATAGATTTCACTTCACTAAGATGACCATAAGTAACATGACCTCAATCCTAAGTGAATTGGAAACTCCTGCCATTGAGGGCGGTTCTTTGATTTGTATGGGTGTGAGTGCCAGGTCATTGATTCAAACCTACCATTTCAGGGATTCGTTTGATTTGGGAGCTGGGAACTCATCATAGAATTCACTCCTTCCCCGAGGTAAGGGTAAGTAGATAGATGACTCCCTTAAGGGCTGATTTCGTCGCTTGAACGATGTGGAGCCACACACATTCTCTTGGCCCGAGAGGTGTTCACACATAGTTGGACTATGTTGTATTGTTCATTAGAGGAATCAGTTGTCACACCCTACCCCAGATCACCCTCTAAGCATAGAGAAGGGCGTGACTGCAGCAGCTATCAACCCTTAGGCTGACACTTACTGCCTAAAAACTCTTGCAGAATAACTCTGATACCAAATACAAATTATATGCAACGGGACGGTTGTAGGCCCACAATTTATTAACTTAGAAACTTAATATGTTTAGAGTATTTACAACATTAGATTTACAAGTCCCAAAACCCACAAACCCTAGTCCCTATATGAACAATAGTAACATGTGTACAATATTAACAGTAACCACCTAGCAAATGGCTACAAGTCTTTTGGTCCTTTAGTGGCAGAGCAGATACTGAGCTGTCTTCAGAGGATTTGACCGCTACCTGTGGGGGGAAAAAACAAAAATATTTGAAAACGGGGTGAGCTTACGCCCAGTGAGTGACCGAGAAAACATAGTAAATTCTCATACATAATTTCAGAAAATAGTTTTATTTGAAATATAAACTTTTGCAGCATAAATATTTTCCAAGCGTAATATATATAAAACTGTTTTAAACATAAAACAGTAAAATCATTTCTCAAATCAAAGTATTGTATAGCTGGTAAAATAATCCCAACACCAACTACTAGTCCAGAGAGAACCCTTTTGCTCAATCTCTAACTTTATTCACCTGTGGCCACACTAAGTACCTTCACACATTAAGTACTACTGTTCAGATACCTTCTCCTTGTACTTCAGTATCGAGCTACTAGAATACCTTCTCCAACGTACTTCAGTATCCTGTTGGCTTGGTACCTTCTCAAACGTACTTCAGTACCAATAGATACATTTTCCTTGTACTTCAGTATTTAGTTGGGTGGATGCCTTCTCCTTGTACTTCGGCATCGCATTTTACCAAAACTATTTATAAACAACTTTTCTCTTTAAAGCATGTATAGTATAACACATATACAATATAGCTTTAAAGATGGTAATGCATGCTGGATAAAATCAATACATATACATATGTAAATAGTTTTTAATGCATGCGTTCAAATAACAATTCAAACTTACTTGGAAACCACTTTATAAAACTAGTAGGCATGAGAATTATTTTTGCAAACATGCTTTCTGTAAAATGTTTGTAATCAAAACAGTTTAAAAACATTTTAGTTCGAAAACATTTTAGCCACTCACCTCGAACTCTTAGGAACTTTTCACTCTAGTAGCTCCTTGGGTCCCTTTTTCACCCCTAGAATCCAGATTCAACTTTCAACTTAGATTACTTATAGTTCCGAACCTTATTTGGAAATACTTTCTTCTACAAACTTATTCTAAAATGTATTAGGAATCTTACCCTAAACTTTCAGTTTAGAATTTCTCGTGGTTTGGCCGGAATCTCAAAATCTTCAAGACTGGCTCAGACTGATCCGACAGTCTGACCTTTCTACTTTCTTCTCAATCTCCAACCCAGTTCCTTTGAGCCTTTTCCTCCGGCAGCCCTACTCTGAAAACTACACTTCCAGAGATTTCAGATGGATTTGAAATCACTCCAAACGCACGAGTATATTGGAAGATCTTCTCGTCCAAAATTGACACATTCCTCTAAGCCCTCACTGCCCTCTACATTCTCTACGAAATTTATGATTTTTGTGTGATTTGAAAATGAAATCCCAACGCCCTATTTATAGACGTTCAAATTGCTCGTGGGATTGACAGCACCTACTTGGCTGCATGGCCAAATGTTTAATTCTCCCTTTATCATCGTAAGCTGACTTCACCTTGGTTCAATGTGTTCTTCCCAAACGCATCCAACACAATTTCTTAGGGTTTAAGAATTTCTCTTAATCGGACACCTAGATTTTAATTGACGTTTGCCCTTACGTCTTCAAGCTTTTTTTGTATTCAAATTAGGGTTTTTACATGCATAATCCACCCCAACGCGTCCAAATACATCGCCCAGAAGCTTGCTCGGCCGTTCAATGCATAGGCGAGACGTGGGCGTGACATTCGAATCGAACAAAGCAAGGCTAACGCATAGGCGCTCTCGCTTTTTCCGCTCTCGATAGTGTCGCTCACTCCACTCTCGGAATTGTCGCTCACTCCACTCTCGGCAGTGTCACTCTCTCCCACTTTCTCGCTGGTCTCGCTCTCTTCACTCTCGCTCTCTCCAGCAATCTTGCTGGTCAGCTCTCTCCAATCTCACTCTCTCCAGCTTTCTCTCCAACTTTTCTCTCCAATCTTTAGCTACTGTGACAAATGTTCCCCGTATATATTTTTTACTCGTTTACTCACCACTTAATGATATTTTTACACGGATTTTCCAGGATAATTCCAAAATAATATTTTCTACATTTTTCCTTAATTCCTTACTCCGTACTTCACCTAATTTTTCATACTTAGCCGTATTCTTCCTCAAATTTTCCAAACTCAATCTTCATATTATTCCACATTAATTCCACGTACTTAATTTCTATATTTATTCCCACTTAATAATTTTCCCCAACTTTTCCAATATTATTTTCTCCTTTCAAATCTCCATTCCTTCTTTCACCAATCACACTAACTGTTTTCAACAACCTATTTATTATACAAATTTCATTGCAATTTTACCAATTAAAGCTCAACTTAAATTATTCAAGGAAAATCTACTTAACACTTAGAAATTTCCTTCCCCTTAACTTAGTATTTAACTTTCACTTAGTTAATTCCTTTTATCACTTGCTTAAGTAAGGAAAATAGAAATCCGGGTTTCAGATCAGCGGTACTTAAGGAGTGAGATGTAATTACAAGG
Organism: Benincasa hispida; assembly: GCF_027475165.1. Classification (NCBI taxonomy): domain Eukaryota; kingdom Viridiplantae; phylum Streptophyta; class Magnoliopsida; order Cucurbitales; family Cucurbitaceae; genus Benincasa; species Benincasa hispida. The sequence continues at coordinate 44,468,952 of NC_143488.1, forward strand.
GCAAAACGATAAATTGGTCCAGCTGTACTTACGAGCATCTGTGAAGGGTCATCGTACTCATGATTGGTTATATCCGATGGACACAGAAATATATCTACGGTAAGAAAAGTTCAGTTGTTGGTCTTTAGTAGAATCACTAAAAGTTAACGGATGGTGGATCTCGTGGCTAAAGAGTTTAGTAAGCTATTCACGTACCATTAGAGCTTCAAGCCACAGGTTCATTAGGTCACCTGGGTAGCTTGGATAAAGCCGAGAACAAGTGTTTGGGTTAATTTGAAATGTTTAAATTGACAAGAGGAAGTTCAATTATATATAATATAATTGGACTGGTTAATTATATATGATATAATTGGCTAAATGTATGAGATACAGTAATTTGGAGGAAATTAAATATAAATATGATTTATATCAAGTAGAGGAGAAAATACTATAGTAGATATGTGATATCAAACTATATGATATAAATATAATATGATTATATTTATTAATTAATTAATTGATTAATTATATGATAATTAACCAATTCTTCCACGTTTGGACGTGGGTAGTGGGCTGCGTTGTTTATGGTAACTGACGGGTTAAAAATGAAAAGCGTTTTCATTTTTCATATCATGTATTCATATTTTCGTCCGCCCAAAAAAAGAATTCGTGAAAACGATCGCAAGAGCCTATACGATAGAAGCTCTTCCGTCTAAACGATCGTCTACCTCACGATTTCTCTAAATGATAGTATACATTTTTCCTAAACGATTGTTTAGCTTTTCATACACGATCGTGTAGCTCTTCTATACGATAAGCACTTCCGCTATATGATAGCACAGCTTTATCTTCCACTTGCTTATCGTCTACACGATGCATTGTCCTTCGTCCTCTACCAAACTCACCAAAGCCCACTCTTTAGGTTTTCACTACGAGGATACCTGGGTTTCACTAGTGGTGGTGTCGTCCCCGCTGAGTGTTCGTGTTTGTACTGATCGTGCTGTTGCAGTCGACATATAGCCGGGTGTTGGTAGATCTATTGGAGGGTTTCTGCTACTTAGGGTTCAGAAGTTCGAAGAGATTCTTCAACTAATAAGGAACCCTTTCTTTTTTATTATTGTGTTCTGAGCATGCCGATAATTAGAATAATGTGCATAACTATATGTGTTGAATATATATCTTTTGTATTACGGTCACTGTGAAATCGGAGCGATCTAAACCCGCTCATGGAACTCTCGATATGAGATCCTTAACAAGTTCGAGTGAATAGCCAAAACGGTCTATAGTATATAGATAAGGTTGGGTACCTTATTCTGGAGACACTATTAAATGCGACCCACTTTGTATTTAATACAAACAATGTGATCCTAAATCGTTCATGTGAAGATATGCGAGTGAAGGCGTCCTATGGAAAGAGTTTGTATAAGACCGGACCAAGAAATAAGTCACTCTTATTTTATAACACTGTATACTGTTTAAGACTGGCTATTTTAATATGATGACCTAGGTAACTTGACCTTAATCCTGAGCTAATTATAAACTTCTATTTATTCGAGATTATCCTTATATATGCATGGGTAAGGGTGGCTCATCAACGCCGACTCAATATGCCTCCCATTTTAGGGGTAAAACCAGGTAAATAGTTGGGGACGTAGGGTGTGAGACAAAATTCATTCCTACTCGCTTTTAGGGGTAATAAAGAGGTTGTTCCCTTAAGTGCTGACTTCAGATTTTGAACAAGGGGTCCCACCCTCTCATATGCCTGAGAGAGACTCGGTTTAGTGATTGGATCACAAACCAATTACTCATTAGGGAATCAATGGAACTTAAGCAATAAGAGGTAATTACAGGATGAAATAGATACTTGACCCAACTGTAATTACGAATGACCTATGAAGCGTCGACTTACTAATGATGGCTATATCGAGTGGATAGAAATATATCTACAGTGAGAAGAGTGCAACTACTGGGCTAAAATTGCATGACGAATGAGTTTGAAGTTTTCGTATTCAATTTTTGGAGTAAAGTGTTAAATATATTCGATATATTTAACCTGATGTTTAATTATGAATTAAACATATAGAGAGAAAAATATATATTTAAATAAGATTTGAATATCGAAATTTTCAAAATAGGGATTCAAAAACGGCCAATCAGGATTGATTGAGATTAGTGAAGTTTTAATTAATTATTTCAAATGAGGTCAGAATTGGATTGAAAGTCAAAATTGTTGACTAGATCAAAATTGAGATAAAGTCAAAATATTAACTATAGACTTTGAGAGTCAAAAAGTCAAAATGTTGACTAAGACTTTGACAGTCAAAGTTTGACTATTTGACCAAGTTAGTGGGAAAATCCAAGATTGACTTAAAGAAAAAGTTCAATTATTAGCGGATTTATTTTGTTAGGTGTTCATTCCTCTTTAAGACACTAATCCCACTTGGAGTTAATGGATTTTTAGTGTCGAATTGTCATTAACTCAACTTTTCATGATTTGAATTGTTTATAAATAGAATGGTTCTATGAAGTTTAATCTTCATGGCAAAGTGGAAATTCTTGAGATTTTTTTATGGACCCTAACCCTAATTCTCTCTCAAACCTTTATACAAATTCTCTCCAAATTGATCACTCACTGGATCTCATCATCCCACTTTAAGGCCAGAGAATAGTCTGGAAGATTCTCATGGTGATCCACGAACCGATCATGGGAAAAATTGTTCATAATCAAGGAGGAATTTGGGCTACAAAGGTTCTAACCCTATTTTAGTTTTGAAATTGCATATTTATTTCCTATTAATCAAATTAGAGTGTCTTAGATCTAATTCGCTTCTTTGCACGTGTATGTTCCATCACATATGTCGTAGCGCCTACAGATCAACATTGTGCAAGGGTTGGGCATGGCAGCATCGCAACACTGTGATAGAGTGCCATGACGCCAATTTAATTATAGAAAGAAAAATAAGTTTTTAGAAATAATTTTCTATAAATTCTAGGGCAATTCTACCGCCTCCATCACAAAATTCTATAGCCACAAAGCGAGTTATTGCTGCCAAAAGAGTAGAGAGTGTGAGGGATTAATTTTAGAGGTCGTTCGAGTTCTCAAGGTGAAGATCAAGGTGTGCTTGGAAGATTCAAGAGACAATGGAAGTTTCGATAGTAATTCTTCTCCATTTCCCTTAATCTCTTTACTGTTCGTTCTTGCAAAAATATATGAAAGTATGTTTCCGAGAGTTATGAGTGGCTAAACTCTTTAGTTTAGTGTATTGATGAATTTACTTATGAATTTAGGTTAGTATTTGGTGATTTCATGGATATTGTTGAACTTTATGCTTTTCTATGGTATTGTGTTTAAATTTTATTGATTGGCCTTCGATTAATATTAGGTTGAATGTTTGGTTTGATGGATTGAATGTTTAACCAAAACTTTATAATTGAAACATTATTAATCTCTCATGAAAACAGTTGGGTTAAATATTGAAAATTGTTAATGACATTGTTTAGTACCTTGCTTCTTAACTTGGTGTCAAGAAATTAGTTATCATTTAAGTCGCATGGGAATAGGTTATTCTTTATAGAAAGAAATCTTGGTTTAAGTTTCTAGACTTAAGCATGATGTTTATTCAAGATTCCATGATGCATTAATGCTTAATGAAGTATGTAATGAGAGCAATACCTTAGAACCTTTTAACACTTGTTCGTAGTTTTACTTATTGTGTCCAAAAATCATAAACTCAAACTCGATTTCCAATTCTTAGCTAAATTTGACATAATTCTAAAATAGATAGGCAAAACAACGAATTTGATCCTTAATGACGATACTCGACCTTTCATATCGTTTTACTTTACTATAACTTGACCAATGTGCTTATGTGTTTGCATTATCAGGCAAAGTAGTGCATCCAGTTTTGTGTTTGGCTAGGGTTAGCCTCGATCTCAAGCCCGAGGCCGAGGCCGCTAACTTGGATCAAACTCAAGTCAGTCCTCTTTTCCTAGGCCCATTTCGGTCTTTAGTTGACACTTTTTGGTTGTATCATATTTCTTCTTGACTTTGGCATTCACGTCAATTATACCCTTCAGTTCAAAATCGCCCCTAACAAGTACAGCCTTTAAAGTTTATGGATAAAATTTATATTTTTTTCGATTATTATATAAGATTTTAGGGATCAAAAGCTACATTAATGATCAAATAAATCTGAGAAAATATCAATTTATACCCCTGAACTTTGGGGTTGTATCATTTTAAACTTAAGCTTATTATCATATCAATTTAAACATTGAACTTTGGGGATTGAATCAATTTAAACCTCAAACTAATAATTGTATCAATTTAAACTCTGAACTTCCATAACTGTATCAATTCAAACCCTCCATTATGTTTTATTTAGATGCACTTATGAAAATTTGGAGTTTATATTGGTATATTTATAAAAGTTCACGGTTTAAATTGATATACTTTAAGAAAATTTGAGATTTAAATTGATACAATTATTAGTTTAAAATTTAAATAGTACATATCCCAAAGTTTAAGATTTAAATTGATATAACCCAAAAATTTAGAGGTATGAATTGATATTTGCCCAACAAATCCAATAAAGATATATCATTGCGTGAATATACATCACTCAAGAAATATCTTGGTAAAAAAATATTGTTATGTTTTAAAAGATTACTTTTTTAATCAATGCCATTACCAAAATGAAACAAAAGGAAGCTATTTTGTTTGTTTTGGAGGGAAAATGATAGGGGAAAATGAAAGAAAATAAAATGCAGTATGCTTTTTGTCCTTTTTAGAATTATAAAAAGCAAATAAATTCCCAAACGTATCCCAGAAGCAATGTCAGTCAAACAGTACCATATATATAATTGCATAATCTTAAATAATTAATTATTATAAAATAATTTAATAATCACCCATCAATCTATTTTTTTTAATTTAAAAAAAACATATAATTATAATCACGTAACACCATCCCCTAATCAATTTTATCCTAAATTGTAATAAAATAGCTTTCCACTAACGTGATTTGATTCATATTATAATGTTTTAAAGATTGCGAAATCTTCATTTTTATTATTAATAATGTTTATTATATGGTCGCAATATCCCTTAGAGGGCGTGTCACACAAGCCAATCTCAATTATTTTATATTCCCCTAACAGCTTGCCTAATATCTTCCCATATATATTTGTACACATTTTGGCCTTATATCAAGATCAAATATTTATTTAATCATATTGTTATTATCTTTTTGTTTAAATACACGAGGCATCAAAACAAGCCACGTCGCCGTCGTATCTAATATTTTTATTCAATTTATGAATGGGTCAATTAAATTGAGTCTTACTTTTTGTTTCATATGCTCCTAAAAATTTTATTGTTGTCTCTTTTATAGTTTGAATAAAGTTCATCAAGATGATAGGAAAAAAATTTTGATATTGAATCATAAAAGTTTGACAAGTCATATTAGACGGAAAAAGAAAATATATCTTTAAATTTATATTTAAAAGTTGTATATGATTTTAATTAACATAAAAAGACGTGATAATTGTAATACTAATCTAAATCTAAAATTAAATGAATAACTATTATAAATAATAAAATTGTTGTAATATTTTTAAGTATAACAAATGGTGTCATATGTCTTTTATGATCTATCATTCATAGATAATAACTTTTTGTTATATTTATAAATAAAATGGTTCATTTTTCTCTATTTGAAAACCATTCAAGTTAAATTTGATTAATTTTAAATTTTAAAATAAAAAGTGATATAAGATGATTAATTTAGAAAACAATTTGATGAAGCTAACAAAAGATATATGTTCATATAATTTTTTTTTAGAAAAAGGGGGGACATTATTGAATCTAAGATCTTCGAATAGATGAGAGAGAGAGGTTTTGTCCCATTGGATTGGTTCCACCAAATAATTTTAGGGTAAAACCACTTTATTGGAAGGTGTGTAAGCCTTGCAAATTTGAATTATAAAATATTAATATAGCAACATCAAAATTAAGATATAATTACTAGAAGATTCAAAGTTGCCCTCTTTTTCTTTTTCTTTATCTTGTTTTTTTTTCCTCTACCTGAAAGAAGAAAGGTGTGGAAAGAAATTCTTCAAAAAAAGATTCTTATAAATGACAATAGAATCAGGTTAGATTAAGGATGATGCACACTCATTTTTTTTTTTTTTAATTATCTGATAGATGTATTTAGTTTTTAAAATGAAATTTTAATAGTAGTTTAGTTTCTGAATTTTGAAGAATGGGTTTTAAGAATTCTAGAGAAGATTTTGTTGTTATTTTAAATATTGACATGACAATTTAAGTTCTAAAAAGCAATGCAAAATAATTTCTCTCTTTCTTTCATCTTTCTTCCTTAAAATATTATTGTTAATTTAAAATATCATGTCCATTTAGAATGATAAATAAGTTATTCATTGATTTTCTAAACTTATTTGAAAAAATAAATGATACATTTTGAATCTTACGAGATCAAAAATTGTTAGAACTTGAGGGATTAAAAGATAATTTTTTTAAAAAATATAGAGACTTTTAATCTTTATCTTGGTGTATTATAAATATAATAAATGAGATATTATGCTATGAATATCACTTTAAAAAAATGAATATATATCCATTATTATTAAAAAGGTGATTTTGGCTTAAATTTAGACAAAATTTCTACCCTTTTCCCATTCTCTATAACCATATGTTGTTTAATGTTTAAAACTCACCATTTAAGTTAAATATTAGAGAAAATTGAAATTCAAGTTATATATTATTTTCAATTACAATTTTATTATTCACTCAATCATTATAATTAATGCACAATTTTTTTGGTTAAATTATAAATAAATAATACTCTAGAACTTTACCTTTGATAAAAATACCATTATTATCTTTAATTTTTATAGAATTACTGTTGAAATTCTAATTTCTTAAAAGTTTTTACGAAAATTGAAATTTTAGAATGGTGTGATAGTAATTCAGAATGAAAATTTGGATGCGCATTGTTTAGGTCTAAATTTTTGTCTAAAATTCCAAATAATTTCTACATCAAGATATTTTTTAAATATTTATGAAAGATTAAGGATAATATTACAGCTTTTAAAGAATAATGGTATCTTTTTAAATAAAAGTCAAAGATTAGAGATAATGGTTTATGATTTTGTCCAAAAAAATACCAAATATGGTTCATAAATTTTCACAATCTTTTTCAATCAGTCTAAAATGGTACAAGTAAAAAGAAAAAAAGAAAATCAAGGATAAGATTTGAATATGTACTTTGTTATTCATGAAAATTATTTATGATGGATACAAACGTGAACTTGAGAATTTGAGGGGTATAATGGTAAAATCGTAGCCAGTCCTTTAAACTAATAAAGACATATTCAAAATTCCCAGGATCTACTTTTCCCGTGAATGGGCAATTTGGCTAACCTACATGGTTTTAATTTAAACTTTTACGAAAATTTAAATATTTTTTTTAAAATAAATAAAAATGTAAAATTATTTCTGTGTGGCGGCTCACACAAATTCAGCAAACGAAATGATGTGTTCCCAAAAAACGTGGCGTCGAATACGATCTCCGACAAGAACGTGGGCTCGTGATGTCCATTGATTTCGTGAGGGGATCTAACGGTCATGATGAAGTTGTGGGACCCAAGCCTGCCGCGTGTCACGATCTAGGGCATTTTCTCTTAATCGTGAAGCGCGGATGTCCGGATCTGATGGGAACTGGTCCACCGTAACATCATGTGGTAGTTAGACAATGTGTTTGATTCCACGAGCGGAATTAAATGCTAATTATGACAAATATTCCAATTTAATTTTCATTATTTTTCTTTTCGCTTAAATCCTATCTTAATCTATAAGGTTTGAATCGTGTTCTATTTTAGTCTCCAAACATTAAAAAAACATTTGTTTTAGTTCTTAAATTTTTAAAAATGGTCTATTTTTATCCCTATTTTTAAATTTATGTTAATTCTTTCACAGAAATGTACAAAAACTTGTATTTTTTTAATGTTTAGACTCTAGATGTATTGAACAAGATAAAGATTGAGTAAAATATCAGCAACCAATACGCCAAAATATTGAACTACCAAAATTGTGAACTACAATTGTTTTGCCACATTATTCAAAATTGAAACTTTAGATTTTTAGCATAAATAACTTGTTTAGTAGCCTAGTCATCCAAAAATATAAGTCATCTCACCATTTTGTTAAAAAGTCAACAAAATCTAAACATATCAATAATTAGAATAAGCACTTTTAAAAAGTTCAAGACTAAAACGAACATTTTTAAAAGTTTAAGAACTAAAATAAAACAATATTCAAAATTTAGAGATAAAAATAGACATTTTTAAAAGTTTAGGGACTAAAAGAAGACTTAATCTTTTTTATTTTTTTGTTAATTTTTTTTTAAAAAAATCGTTAATTATAACTTATATTTTTACTCTCAAAACATATTAAAGTATCATGTTCATCTTTTGTGGCAAAAATATATATAGAAAAAAATGAGGTATTTGCACTTTAGAAAAATTTAATTGATTTTCTAAAATTTTCCGTTCGAATCTAATAAGTCCTAAGAAACGTTTTAAAAGTAAAATAATATATTTGATAAAATTAAATCTTGTATCTAGTCATATAATTAGATACAGAATTGAAAGTGACGAAAAGTGTAAGAATTTAATAAACATATTTTAAAGATTAAATATTGACCAGAAAATTGAAATTGAGAAATCAGATATACACAATTAAGAAAGGGGTATACTTGTAATTTAACAAAAATATAAATATAAGAGGAAATGGGAAGGATTTAAAATTTCTGAACCCATAGGTGAGATAAACACAATAACAAAAGTTGTGAGATTTCAATGTGAAACCCCACATTGTTAACATCAATCTTACCATTTATGTTCAAATAATAAAAGAAATGGAAATCTTCACTTTAAAAAAAAAAAAAAGAAATTAAATATTAAAAGAAAAGGGGAGTTGGATGCAAAAAGACATAAAATGAGCACCTCATATATATATATATATATATAATAAAACACAAGGGACATTTACCTCAAATGCAAAGAGGACACAAATTTTGGTTTTGTTGAGATTTAAAATTCTCCCAAAAAGAAAAGAAAAAAAAAGTAATAAAAATAAAGAAAGAAAGAAAGAAATAACCGACCAAAAAGTATGGGGAAGGACTAGGAGGAAATTAAAGAAGAAGATGACGCAGCAGAGTGTGGTAATGGAGAATATGAAGAAGTTCGCTACATAAATACTGTCTAATCAATGTTCATTTTTGCTTTTCTTTTGCCCTAAAAAGGAATCCATCACCTTTGCTACCCCCATGGCCCCATGTTATGATCATCTTAGGGTTTTATATTTGTGTTTTACAGGTCTTTTAATTAATAATTTTTTGTTTTTGTAATATCTTTTTAACTTTTCAAAATATCAAATAGGTACGAGTAATTGTTTTAAATAGTAAAATTGTTTAATATAATTTTAAAATATAGTAAAATGTCATTGTCTATCAGTAATATACCGCAATAAATGTCTATCGCGGTTTATCACTGATAAATAGTGAAATTTTGCTATATTTATAAGTAAATTGACTCATCCATAGAATATTCGACATTTTTTTAATTAATGAGTCTATTTTTTTTTTCTTTTTTTGAATTATTTGTCATAACTATTGGATCATTAAACTTTTAATTTTGTGTGCTATCTTAATGGACTCTAATAGGACAATGATAATAAAAAAATTTAAGCTTATTATAATTTATTTGAAAATTTATAATCTATTTGACACAAATTTGAAAGTTGACAAATTAAATTTTTACTTTAATCAACTACAATTTTTTTATGCCTACGTTCTAACGAATATGTCTACACGTAGAATAGAATAGTGTATAATATAAAATTTTAGTTAAAATACCATTTCGTTTTTGAAAATCAAGTTTATAAATAATCTTTCTATTTGTATGTTTCTTTTTGTTGTTTTTCATTTTCTATAAATATTTTAAAAGAATTAAGTCAAAATTTGAAAACTATAAAAATTAGTAAGTTCTAGAAAGGCGTCGTTGTTTTAACTATTGAATTTAACTTAGAATTTAAGTGTTTTTTTTTAGGGGTATAAGTTATTAGATGGAAAATTAAGGTATATTTAAAAGTGAGTGGAGGAGTGGAGGAGTGGAGAATTGGGAAATAATGGAAAAAGGAAAAAGGGGAGAAGTGAAGAACATAATAATTTAGAGCATGGGGATGGTAATTGTAAAGAGAGGTTTTACACGAAAGCTATGTCAGCACACGTCCATTCATTTTTAATCATTATGCTTTTGTAATGTTACCCACCCGTTTCCTTTCATTAGATATCACTTTTTGTTTGTTTTCTATCTTTTTTTCTTTTTTTTTTTCTTTCTTTCTTTTTTCTAAAATAGTAGATTGGCCATCAATTACATTTTGAATCACTAACTTTTCTCTATTTTCTTTTCGTTTCTTTTTTCATTATATTTCTTAATTTGACAATGTTGGTGTTTTCATTCACCCATGTTTTAGTTATCTCAATCATCTTTTGATTTTCTATTTGAAATATATATTGGATGATCAAAAATTTTTACTAAGGTTAAATAGGATACGTCTACGAGTGAATTTGAAAAGGTTAAAATCATTTTTATTATGTTTAAATTTATTTCCAAACATGATTTTAATAATTCAACTAGTTTTTAAAAAATTTGAACTTTTCAAGGATCTATTAGACATAAAATTTTGAATGTTCATGACTTATTGTTATCAGCCACATAATTGTAAGTAACATAGAGAGAACTACTCGATACTTTTCAAAGTCTAACTAGGGACCAAATATATACAAACTTCAAAATTTGATAACTAAACTTTTAATTTAAGGTCCATTTGATAATCATATGTTTTTTTGTTTTTTAAAGTTAAGCCTATAAACACTCATTCTACCTCTCAATTTTTTGTTTTGTTATATCTATTTTTTACCAATATTTTTAAAAGTTAAGTCAAATTTTGAGAAGTAAAAAATAATTTCTAGAATTTAAAATTTGACTTAAAATTCATCTCTTATACTTAAGAAATATGTAAATTATTAGAAGAAATTGAGAGAAAATATACTTAATTTTCAAAAACAAAATCTTCCTTTAGTCAACAAATTATCCACTATAAAAACCAATTTGGTCATTATACATTGAACATGACTATTATAGAGCTAGGCTTTCTTTAGGTAAAGGTTATATACATATGATAATATTTATAAATATATAAATAGTAGCATTCAATCCAAGTGATCATTATTTATAAGTGAGGTGAGTGTTTGTGTAAACAAAATATTCTACCTAATTGATGCCACTTTATCTTTTCCCATTTTGATCCATATGTTTCAGTCACTGTGAGAATATATTCTATACATTACCTTAATTGGGTGCATGCATCATATTGAGCTAGATAGCCAACTTTTCAAATACAACATGGCTTAATAAATACCTTCCAATTTAAATGCATGTTACATTTAATATTATGCCAAATTAAATGTGTTTTGAGACATTGTTTGTATATTGATCCAAAAGTTTTCGAGCATATATAGAGTATGGACACACAAATTCGCTATTTAATTTGTATGTATCGAGTTTTATTTCAAAATTTAAAATCCATCAGAATTGAACTATAGATAAATTCAGATAAATATGATAATTATATTCTATATAATGTATACTTACATTATTAAGTTGATGTATTATAATATAGGTCATATTACAATATTATTCATGTTTCATAAACTAACTTTAATTTGATATCCTGATGCTTCTTCTAAAAATTGATAGTTGAGCATAAAGGGGCGTGGATGAGTCCTTTGTTGTAGGCTTTAAATTTTTGTCGATATGTCGATATTTTCATTGATATTTTCGTATGTTCATAGGTTCGATATCGATTGATATGAGAGTGAATAAACATTCTTATAATATCATAGAGAAATCGATGAAATATGACAAAAGAATCACCATTGTGGACCTAATATTTTTAAAGGAAAATTAATATCAATTTGTACCTCTAAACTTTGAGAGTTGTATCAAATAAAACTATAATCTAATAATTATATCAATTAAAATCATGAATTTCTTAAGTGTATCCATTTACACCTTCCTTTAGATTTTGTTGGAAAAATATTGGGTGAGAATTATAATTGTTTCAACTAAACTCCTAAATTGTCGCACATGAATCAATTTATACCCTTTGAAAATGGTCAGTGTATCAATTCTTACACATGTGTAGACTTTAAATATAAGATTAAGCAAATAGACAACTAAATTTTATGTATAAACGATTTTTTAAAAAATTTAATTGAGAATCCAAAATAATTTGCTTATGAAAAGTTGAATTTAATTCATAAAATTATAAACCCTACACATGTTGTTTATTCAAATAAAACGTAATTGAAAGTATATAAATTGGTATACTTACGAATATCTAGAGCTCTTGATATAATTGTTAGTTCAAAATTTTAATGAATATAATCTCAAAATTAAGGTATATAAATTGATATTTTTCCTATTATTAATATAAGGAAAAAAGTAAACTTGCTTTAAAAAAAGGGTGAAACGCTTATTTGTACATAAAAATAGTTTTTGTGAATTATTTATAATTTTTACATATTATTTATCAATATCTATATTTTATAGATATTTCAATAAATCTAGATATTTTCGTGGACAGGTTACAGTGCAATGTAATGTTTATATTTGTACATGGTTTTTATTTTGCAACATTTTCTACTTCTATAGTGTCCTGGCGTGCAGATTAGGAATCTTAAACTTGGGAATGTTAATTTTTTTTTTTTTGTATTTAATCATCGGTTAAATTTTAAATTAGTTTAAATTTGTCACAATTATTTTAATATAGTTAAATTTAAAATAAATTAAACAAAAATTAGAAGAATATTTGTTTAAAAAAAATTGAAATAGAGATTTTGACTAAAATTTTAATTTTATTTAATCTATTGTTTTAATAATTTTATATTTTAATCTTACTTGATTTTAAAATAAAATTTCATAGACTTTTGTCACTTTAACTAATTTAAAAATGATCAAATTTTTTTTACCATAATACGCTAATTTAAAATTGAAATAAACTAGTATTTTAGTATTAAATTCAATCATTGAAAAATTATACTTTTTTTCTTCTCAAATTACATTTGAGGAATAAAAAATCATAAATTTTGACTTTTAGTTTTTACTTGGTCACTAAGTTGTTTTAAATATGTTAAATCTTTACATTTAGAAAATGATTCTAAGTCTTCGAGCTAGTTAAATTGACCAATAAAAAAATTAAAATGTTATTAAATTAAATTAGAGCTTTTAAACAAGTATAATTCTATACATATAACCTAAATAGATATAACTATATAATTACAGTATATTGACGTGTTTGGAATGACTTAGAAAAAAGATATCTTTCAAAAATTCATTTTTAATTATACACTTTTGATAAAAACTCATTAAAAAAACATACATATATTGCAATTCTTTCTTAAAAGTGTTTTTATATACAAATTTGTCTAGTTTGTTATATACTAAGAGTATTTTTATTAATATTTTTCAAGGTTGGTTGGTGGCGGTCGCCGAACGCAGCAGTCGAAGCATGGCTAATAGAGTTGGTGGTCGGAATTTTACCAGTGTAAGGGGAGGGGGGTTGTCAGAGGTTGGTCTATGGTGGCGGTCGCCGAACTCGGCAGTCGAAGCATGGCTAATGGAGTTGGTGGTCGGAATTTCACCAGTGTAAGGGGATGGGGGTTGTCAGAGGTTGGTCTATGGTGGTCGAAGTTGGCCAGTGGAGACAGAAGGTTTGCCGATGACGGTCACCAAGGTGGCAGCCAGAGTTGACCGGTGGCGATTGCCGAGGTGGCAGCCAAAGTTGGCCGGTGGCGATCAGAGTTGGTTGGTAGTGGTCGTCGGAGGTGGCAGCCGGAGTTGGTCAACGGCGTTCACTAGAGGTGGTTACTGGAGTTGGTCGGCGATGGTTGGTGGAGTTAGCAGGCGGCGTTTGTCGAAGGTGGCTGCTAGAGTTGGCTAGTGGCAGTCACCGGAGGGTAGCAGTCGGAGTTGGTCGCGATGGTCGCCAAAGGTGGTCTCCGAAGTTTGGATGACGTACTTCCTAGATTAAATTAGGAAAATTTAAAAAAAAAAAAGAAGAAAAAGAAGAAGAATAACCCATGGGTTTAAATAGTAAACACTATCCAAACCCATGGGAAAATGATAAAGGAAGCCAGGCTTCCTAAATCCATGTCCCAAACAAAAATTGGGCTTAAGATGTCTAACTCATCCAATTTCAATCCTTGAAACAAACATCCCATGTTGTTTTAATATAGTATAGTAAAGTGATAGTTCGAATTTATTTTCCTGCACGCTTCGGAAAAAACTTTAATTTTTCGCACAAATATACATATACAAATATTATTTTAATTAAATATTATATATCAATACATTTACAAGTTTAGTTTTTAAATGTTTAAATATTTATAGTAATTTCTAAAATTTTTATTTTGTGTCTAATAAATCTTTTTGATATCATAGTAATAAAATTTAGAATTTCAATTTTATATTGATTAAGTCAGACACATTTAAAATGGTTTAAAAAATAATGGTTACATGAGGGGTACAATTTAACTCTCATCTCTAGCTAATTGAACCTTAAAGTATATTAAAAATAATTTAATGTAATTGTATACTCTCCTTTATAAAGTATAGGTTGCTTTTGAGTGTGAACTCAATTTGAATGCAAAGAAATGAATTAAATAAAATTAAAAGAAAAATCATAAAAGTGAAAGTGAAAAGAGATGAAGAAAATTTTCCCCACATTTCCGAAAAGAAATTTATTTATTTACTGATCTGAATGCACGTGCGGGGTCTTTATGAGCTACTTTCAGCCTGTTGTATCGCACGTGTAAAGAACAAGATAAAACGTCTTCACACTTCGCATATCAGCCGGTTGCCGGTCCAGTAATTCACATGTACTTTTGACCCGTTTGGTATATCCTAATTTTCTGTCTATTTATTAAAATTATTCACTTTTTTTAATTATACAACATCAAATTCGTTGATTCCAAATTTTAACCAAACCAGTATATCTAATCTCTACGGGACAACAACCGTAAATTTATATTTTTAAGGAAAAAGAGCTCGTCTATAAGGGTATACATGGGTTGGGTTAGGTTCGGTTGAGGGTATTTTTTGGATCAACCCCAAAATTCGGATTGATTGGATTGGCAACCCAAATAACCCAAATAAAGTCTCTAACCCAACCCAACCCTTAAAATTCGAGTTGAGTTGAGTTGGATTGTCGGGTTATAATTTGTTTTTTTCTTTTTAATTAAAAATATGTAAATTTATATACAACACATGACTAATAACTAAAATCTCATAAAATTCAAATGCTAAATACCAATTATATATAAGATATTTATTGCAAACCTCAAATAAAGACAAATATTATAATAATTTTAAAATAAAAATATTTAAAATTCACAAATTAATCAATATAAAATAATCAAATTTTAAACAAAAAGAAATATATATATATATAAAACATATTTTATTTAATATATAAAATTCGGGTTGGGTTGGGTCGATCCAAATTTTTTTTAGCCAACCCATGACTCAACCCAACCCAACAAAAATAGAAAAAATTTAACTCAACCCAACCCTTACATTTTGGGTTAAGTAGTTCGAGTTGTTCGGGTTTTCGGGTTGTCGGGTTATTTGAACACCCCTACTCGTCTGCAAGAAAAGAGAAACCTGGACACTAATGTAAGCCACGGGCACTCCGATGCTAGAAGGTTGGAAAGAAAATAAGGTAATATTGGTTGGAGAACTTACTTGTCCTTTTATGATCTTCTTTGCCTTATTTATAGGTTTTGACCCTTCTCTTATTCCTTAGCTGACTAGGGTTTTCAACTAGGGCGACTACTCATGGATTCCCTTCGAGCTGAGGCCGACCATCCCTACATTCTTACCTAGTGCTTTTAGGGTTTCATCCCTTTCTGTCTAAGCTTATGTTGGGCTCATCGTCTCTGGTTCATTATTGATTAGGCTCGGTCTGTACTTGGCCAAGGTCGACCAAGCCCATCTCTCTTTTGGGGTTGCTCTACTCTCCTTCGTTTGTTGTTCGTTGACCATTTTTACCCTTGATTCTATAATCCACCCACAACGTTAACCCCCACTCCCAAATAAAGGTTCATGATTTTTCGGGCTTTTTATCGCGGATTTTTAATTCTTGGAACCTATCTTGGGAGTACATCTCCCCTTCAAACTCTAAGCCACCTCGTCGCGAAGCTTAATTCAGACTTGGTAGGGGTTGTTAGGTTTACAAGCCAAACCCTTTTGAGGTCCAACCATTTTCAATGCACTTCTCCATCTCATGACGAAACTATGCACCAAATCGTGTCAACCCCACTTCTAAGGATAGCCCCGACAACAAGTTATTGTTCAACTGATCCTGAGTGATCCCTGGATCGAGAGTTGGCCTGAAATATTGTCCAATTAAATTATGGCTTCCTGATATTCTTTTTCTTTTGTCGTAGCTTACTATTTGTTACTATATATTTACTATTTCCTACCACTCATCCTCTCTCTTTCTTTTTATTACGATATTTACTATTTTCTATTAAAACTTAAATAATATACCTTCTAAATACTGACTTTTAGAACACAAATTATAATAATTCACTATAATCACGGATTCTTCCACTAATCAGGTAGCTTTCTCGTAAGTATAAGGACATTTATGATACTTTCGAAAAAAATATATTTTTTAAAGAAATGTTTAGTGTGGAGAGTTGTAATTGAATGAGTGGGAAAAAAGAGAAAATAGGTGGCATGGTAAGTTTTAAGTTTCACCGACTCTGTCATATCCGTACGAACCGATGACCTACAAATTCCCACTCACTTCCCTACCCTTCATTTTCTCCCCCTTTTCTCTTCCTCTTTCTTCTTCACAACAACACACCATCTTATAACTCTAAACTCTCATACCCTCTCTCTCTCTCTCTCTGATACTTTAAGTTTTTAGACATACAAATTAACAAAAAAAAAAAAAAAAAACAAAAACAAATTCAATCAACAAACGCCATAGCAGAGCATCGCCCATGGACGACGAGAAGAAGAAGGAAGGGATTGTAAAGCTCGAAGACACTAGCACAAGCAGCGACGGCGGTGGCGGCGGCGGCGATGGTGGTGGAGATTTCCCATTTTCCGATAACGTGATACCAAATGGATTCTTTGATTTTTCTGACGGTGAAAAATGCTCTGTTGGGTTCATGGAGTTGCTTGGTCTTAATAATAACTGTGAATTTAAGGATTATTGTTCTGAGGTTTTTAATCCTCCGGCCACCCCCAATTGCTCCTCCTCCGTCTCCTCCGCCTCTAGCGACGCTGTTAACGACGACGACCCACAACAACAACAACAACTCAACCCCACCACTAAACAGTTAGTTTTTTTTTTCTCCCTCTTCTTCTTTTCATTTAATATCTTAAAAAAAAAAAAAAAAAACTTTTTTTTTTCATTATTGTTTTCATCAGATCCGTCCTGAAAATGGGTTTTTAAAATTTTAATATATATAAAATTTTATTTTATTAATAAGAAAAAAGGAAACTTGTTCAAGTTATCCACCTAACACTTTGTCTTTGTGTTTGCATTTATGACTTTTTGTTGGATTTTGTGCTATGAGTTGAACCACAAACCTTTGAGATTTGGAATTGAGAATACAGTGTGTTTTAACTATTTGAGAATTGTGTTCAACCTTATACTTTTAGGAACATTTTCCCCCCTAATTAGACAGAACAAATGTTTTTGGGGTTATGTTATGGGAATGATTTGAAGGTAGATGTGTTTTGTGTTTGATACCCTCTTATATGATATATTTGTTTTTCCTAAGTTTTGTGATTGAATTGAAATTAAGTTAAAATGAAATGGGATTGAGTAAATAAAGCTAATGAGTTGGTTGGGTTGGAATGATAATGTAAAAAGATTGAAAGTGAAAAAGAGGAAGGAGAAGAAAGAGAAGGAAGCCAGATTTGCATTCATGACAAAGAGTGAAGTTGATCATCTAGAAGATGGGTATCGATGGAGAAAGTACGGCCAAAAAGCTGTCAAAAACAGCCCTTTTCCTAGGTATTCTTCTCTTCCTTTTTTACTATTTTACTTTTCTTTTTTCTTTTCCCTCCCTTTTCAATCTTAATTACCTTTTAATCCTTCTTTAAACCATTTCTTCATTTCCCTTTCTCTTTCTTAAATACTAACATAGTGTTTTTGAGACTTATCTATTTTTGTGTAGTTCAAACAATTGTCCGATCAAAATTGTCAACACAAATATTTTTTTTTAAATTTTTTATTTTGTATGTAAGGGAAAGGAAAATGAAAGTATGAAATTAAATGCAGTCTATCACATTTGTATATTTACATAAAGTATCTATTACGATTTTAGGGTCTCATTAAATAACCATTTCATTTTCTAAAATTAAATCTATAAACACCTCAATTACCTTTAGATTTTCTTCCTTTATTAACTACTTTATGCTGATGTTTTAAAAAACTAAGCAAAGTTTTAAAAACTAAAAATGATAGTTTTTAAAACTAGTCTTTAAAACCCTACTTTTATTTTTGTAATTTGACTATGAATTCAACTCTTTTATTTAGAAAAGATGATAACCATGGCAAGAAATGGAGAGAAAACAAGTATAATTTTTTAAAACAAAAAGCAAAAAACCAAATGGTTATCAAACGATACTTAAACTTTCAATTTGTGTTTTATAGGTCTTAAAACTTTCACTTTTATATATAATCATTCTAACAAAATTAAAATTTTTAAAATTAGTGTATGTATATATATTAAAATTTTATGACCATTGAAAATATAAACTTTTAATTTTGTCTCTAGAAGATTTGTAATTTTTAAAAAAATATATCAAATTGAGGTTTTAGGACCTATTAATAATAGGTTTATAAGGTCTAGAACTAAATAGACACAATAGTAAAAATTTAGAGCCTATTTAATCCTAAGACTTAATAAGAAATGTAATTAATCTTTTAATTAACTTAGAATGAGTATTGTTTAATTTCTCTTTTTTTTTTCAATTGAAATTTGTAAGTTTGGGATGATGAATATTGAATGATAGTATAACTCTCCCTTTACTTTTTAGAAAAATGTTTTGACTTTGAATATTTTTATATGGTTTTTTTCCCTTTCTATCTTCTTTAGGAGCTATTACCGTTGCACAAGTGCAGCTTGTAATGTAAAGAAGAGAGTTGAACGATCTTTTGCTGATCCAACCGTCGTGGTGACCACCTACGAAGGCCAACACACTCACCCAAGCCCGATCCTATCCCGGTCCGCCCTAGCCGTCGCTATTCCACCTCCGCCCTCCACCGGTGGCCCAGGCGGAAGGTGTGTTGGCGTTGCAGCCATGCCGTGGCTCAAAGCTAGCAACAATCCTCATGGTCGGTTTGCTTCTTATCATTTTGAGTGATTTTAAATCTACGATGAATGAACCATTTTTCAAATTAAAATGATTGAATTTCGCAAGCGGGATTTTTAAGGTTTATTTATTTATTTATTTTTGTGTTCTTTTAACATTTCTATACCTACTTCTTATATTTTTAAAATATTCATTTTTATATTTGTAGGTTCATTTTTCAAAATATTTATATTTTAGCATCTAATTTTTTTAAAAAAAGTGGTTGTTACTATCCCAACCATAAACTAGCCATCAATAAACTAGCAAATTAATATGGAGAGTAGGGGTTCGGAAAGAGACATTAGTTCAATTGAAAACGACATGTCATCAACTTATTTATCTTATAAAACAAATTATAAATTAAACGTATAACCATTGTCTATATTATAGGAATATTTTTTAAATCAAAATCAAATTTTAAAAATTTTAAAAAACAGTTGTCAAGAACTTGTTTTTTATATAAAGAAATAGCTGGGACATTACATTACTAGAAAACAAACACTTTTATAAAAACAAAAAATATAAAATAAAATAGTAACCAAGAAAAGATTGTGATTAAAGAGCTAGAAAGTTCCGAAAAAATGTTAAAATTCAAACAAAAAGTTATGCACTCTTGAAACAATTATTAAAATTTCAAATCACATCAATTAAAATGATTTGTTGATATTTCTTTTGTAATAGTCGAAACAAATGGTGACATTATTCCAGCATGGTCTCATCAATACTTTCAAAATTCGACCTACGCTACTCCCCAAAATTTAGCCGTTAATTACAACCGAAGCAACCACATCGGAGCAGCGAACGCGGCTGGAATCCTCCAGGAGAAACGGTTTTGCAACCCAAAAGCTACATTTCTTGTAGACCATGGGCTGCTTCAAGATGTTGTTCCTCCCCACATGCTGAAACAGGAGTAAAAATATACTATATCATTAGCCATTACAATATATAGATATATAGATATAAAATTATATTAGTTTAAGTTGAAAAACTTGTGTTTAGTTTGAATTTTAGCCCAGAGAACTGACTTGTGTTGTTCATAGAAGATGTTAGATGAACACAAAGAAAATCCATTCATGATTATGAGGTTGAATTTTCTTGCTGACAAAGTTTGATTGATGATGATCTCATCTTCTCTTTTTACGTTGAATTTCTGATTTCGAAGTTGATAGTCTATCTATGTCCTGTATTAATTGAGTTATCATGCTCATTTTGACTCATCTTTAAAAAAAAAGTATTTGACTTTTCATTTACATTTTACTAATCTTTCAATGTTATAATCTTTGTGTTTTTCATATGTATTTCACTGTACGAATCCTTTTATAATCTGTGTTTTTTTAATCATCTAAAAATCAAACTTTTATTCTTAAAGTTAATAGTATAGATTTTACGTCGGTTTGATTTTGGTTTCATTCTTGTAAGTTGATACAATACCCTGTTTTTTATTTTTTGGGTTAATGAGGTGAGAGAGAGAGAGAGTGAGAAGATTGTGTGACAGAAGAAAGAGAAAATGGGTAAGAGAGGTTTTGTTGGTTCCATTAAATGATCTTTCTGATCTCTCTCTTTTGGCCCATATCTTTGTTTTTTTTCTTCCTAGGCAGAGAATATTGCGATTGATTGTTAACAAAAATGGAGGCAAAGGTTGAAATTTTCCGGTATTAAAAATGGAAGGACACTTTTACCTATGAGTTCTATTTTTTTTTTTTTTTTTCATTATTTACTTCTATGCTAAGTTTTGATGATCAGGGAAAAAAATGTTATTTAAAACTTGTTTGAGGTTTTAGAATTTAAATGTTAAAGAAATATGGAAATCAATGTAAAGAAATTATGAAAAACAAGCATATAGTTTTCAAAATTCAAATAGTTATCAAACGACACCTAAAGAAACAAATTTGTTTATGTAATTTGAGTGAAATAATATGTTTAGTCCTTCAATATCATATGTTTTTTAAAAAATGTGAGATAGAAGATTGAATCTTCAACTTCAGAAAAGATAAAAATGTCTTATGTTTGAATTGACATATAATTTTAAATGGTTAATGAACTTAATTAGGTTTAGATATTGAAACATATTAAAAAGACTATATATATGAATGTTTGGTTCGACTCGTGGGCATTAGGTGATTCAACAACAACACTTGATTGTTAAGAAAATTTACTTATTATTGAATTTTAGAGAGGTGGTTTACTATAAATTAAAATTATTTCCTTTAAACCCTTTTGTTATATCAAATCCCATTTTTACCAACTTAATCAACCTATGATGGTTTAGAAATATGTCTGTTTTTTAACATGAAGAGAAGTATGTTGTACGCAAATGGCCAATTTGAATCTAGCTCAGTAAATAATTAAGACATTGGCTTTCATGTCAAAGGTCGATGATGCGTAATGGTTAGACTCTGTTAATGGTTTGGGATTGATAATGAATATGGTGTGGGATGATACCAAATATGGAAGAAAGAATAATATCTGTGTACAGGAATTGACTAATATAGGCCTATCAAGCATTGCAAGATCCTGTTTCTTTTGTGGGTTTGGTTCATTGAATGATGGGGACAGATGGGAATATGCAAACATAGTGGAAAGAGAAAGGGAGGGTTTGATTGAGATGTGAAGAATCTATGGCATATTCGAAAGTGATTTTTAAATTGGTAAAAATTTTAACATCACTTCGAAATATGTTTTCCAATGATAAGAAAAATCATCACCCGCAAATGGGTTTTGAGATAAAAGTTTGGATTTTTGGAGGTAAGATAAGAAAATAAACAATAGTTTCGAAGTTTGTGGATGGGAGATTAGAGTTTATAGATTTAGAGATGAGAGATTTTGAATTGGGTAATATTTGGGTGCATCTTCTCTATGCTTCATTCTCCTTTACTCACACAAAAAAGTAATTAAAATATTTTAAATAATAAATAAGAATAATTTACTACATGTCAAATTATGATAAGATATACAAAGATAGATATTCTCGCGATTCACCTAAGTATTTTGATTTTGAATGGATGAAAACATTGGGATTTGGTACATTTCCATGCAATACAAAAAGTGGAATATTCTTTTTATTGTTGATGTTGTACTACAAATAAAAAATCCATAAATTTAGCCTGAAATGGAGGCGTCGAAAGAAACTTCAAAACTCATACAATATATTTTCATTAATTACACTTACATACACTATCTTTTTATTTTACTTTTCTTGAATCTTTTTTTAGTTATCTGTTCGTTTTATGTGTAAGGAAAATTGGAACAAAGAATTAAATCTCAATCAGTCGTGATTGTTATAAAACAAAACACTCTTAACAAGAGTAACACGAAGAAGAAATGATGAAAGCAAAGTAGAGAGAACGATTGTATTTCTCAACTGTTGTGTTGTTTCTAAGTCTTTACACTCTTGTTTAGTGTTACGAGTAAGTTTTAAATTACATTACAAGTGTGAGAGTCTATAGAAATGTCCATGAGCAAGTGTGGGGATGGAGATGACTTCCTCCTCAAATTCTCATCACCTTTACCTCTCATTTCATTCTATATCTCCATAAATTCTTCGATTAATTTTGTGAAAAATTATTTCTCATTTAATTTTTTAAGAAAACTTTAATGAAATTATTTTTAAGCAAAAAGTAATAAATTTACATTTGAAGAAAAAAAATATTCAATTAAATATTTATTTCGAATCCTCATTTAAATGTTTCTTTATGAATCTTTATTTATTCCTTCTTAAACTTCTCAAGTGAAGTAAAATAAAATAAATTCATGTTAAGTTATTTAATTATCCATAATATGAGTCTTAAAATGATTCAAACATGCATATCAAATTATTCTTTCAATATAATTACCTATACATTAGAGTGTAAAGTGATTCAAATATATATACATGTGCGCCTGTTTGTGTGTCTGTGTTTATATATATATTTTTAACAATAATAATAATAATAAATAGGGTGGGAACTAAGAACAATGATAGGGAATGTAATCTTCGTCTCAATCTCTATTGAGCAAAGCCAAACATCTCTATCAAGGATTGTTCTTCATCTGCCCATGTGGTGTAATAAATTCATTTTTCTAAAAAGAAATGCCTAAGATTATAAAAGAAAAATTTACAAATAGAAAAAATATCAAACTAGAAATTACAAAATATATATATATATATATATATATATATATATATATATATATATATATATATAATAGACACTGATAAACTTCTATTAGTGTCTATCACATAATATTAATAATAGACTTCTATCGACGTCTATCACATAATATCAATGATAAACTTTTATCAATTTCTATTACTAATAAATACTGATAAACTTCTATTAACCTTATAAAAGAGATTAAATTTTACTATTTTATATAAATAATTTTTCTTATTTTTCAATTTTTGAAAATTCCCCATCATAAAGTATGATCATATAGATTAAGTGAATGTAAAAGTGGTACCAAGTATTCAATATTTAAGGGATCAAGTGAATGTATAAGTGGTACCAAGTATTCAATAATTAAATGACCTTAAATATTTTCACAAAAAAATGGTGTCAAATAAACAGTTGATGGGGAACCAATCTCCATATCCAATTGTCTGTCTACAAAAACAATAATAATAGAGGCACCTGCAAACCAGCAAACAGTCACTCAACCAATAAATAAAGTGAATACATAAAAAAAAAAATAATAATAATAATAATAAAATAAAATAAAAAATAAAAATCCAATTATTCAATTCAGATTAGCCAAGTTAATCTTTATTGCAATCAATAAGAACACCAGACCTGTCTAGTGAAAAAGGTACATATCATATCAACCTAAACATATCTCACCTGATTAATAAATCCA
Source organism: Benincasa hispida (assembly GCF_027475165.1). Taxonomy (NCBI): domain Eukaryota; kingdom Viridiplantae; phylum Streptophyta; class Magnoliopsida; order Cucurbitales; family Cucurbitaceae; genus Benincasa; species Benincasa hispida. Next base: position 44,493,288 of record NC_143488.1, read on the forward strand.
ATGTTTGAATGCTTCTTCATAGTGTGTACTTCGACCAAAGATCTAACATTTGAACCCTTCCACGTACATACGATGGTAATATCTTTGAACCCCTTTATAATTCTTCAAAGAAGATGAAGTTATAAAGTTCAAAGTGTCTAGAAGATAGAAAAACGTAACAAATAAAATCAAGGATCAACTACAAAATACTCTATTAACAAAAAAAGATACAAGATAAACTAATAAATTTCCTTTATCAAGTCTCAATAGCACACTTAATCCCTGATCTCCTTAAAGCTGATTTCTCATCCAAGAAGAATCCCTGAAAATAATTTTGAACTATAATGAGAACCTTATCACTAACCAAAATAACTTCGGACATATTCAAAGTCAATTACAAAACAAACATAAAACCGGAAAATTAAAATAAAATAATAAGGAACCTAGTGGCATCTATGTGTTAATCAAGTATTGAATGGATTACAGGAGGTAGAACTACAGTTTCTAAAGCATTAATAACAACATTAATTACCGTTTAGAGCAGCAACTCCATCGAAGCACATGCAAGCTCAGCCCTATTCTTTCATATACATATAAATACACCAACAGGTACAGCGCCATTGAGATACCCAATAGACTATACAGTACATCAGCTTTACACAAGCAATTTAAAATCGTCTTGGTTATGAATCGAACAGCTAACATGTAGTCTTTGTTACCATCCTAAATCACACTGTACTGACTAGACATTAAAGGCTCAATGTTAGTTGCCGGTAAACTTCAAAATATCTTAAATAACCTTCCTAATAACAACTTAAGACAACATTGTTAAACACAGGCTGGACTAACAACAGGGCTTGGTTTTGATTGAAGTCGCATACAATCCAACTCCTGCAGAATTTGAACATGTTAAAGAATTAGTGAGAACTGAAATCTGGAACTCGAATTCTCAAGCAGTGTTATTTGGCTTGTTCAGGAATGCTTTAACTTGTTTGAGAGTGCTTTTAAAATTAAAATCACTTCAAAACACATTTTAAATTCTTTGAAATCAATTTAGTACGATTGCACACTTTTAAAAGCAAATTTCATACCATCAAAATTAATTTTGAGGATAAAAGTGATTTTACCCATTTCAAAATTACTCTCAAACACGGTTTATGTACAGTATACGAGTAGTAATTTTATGTACCACTACCACCTAGCATCAACCTTATATAATTGCATGGCTTAACAAAAATATAACAGGAAAAGATATAGTGAATCCAAGAGAAGATATACATATATGAATATGTACGAATGAATACTAACTCGTACAGCTGAGGAAAATTGGACTTCGAGTTTTTGACTGAAGAGATTTGGCTGAGGCGGCACTTCTGGAGAAGAGAGACCTGCTAATGAAGAATGAAGCTGATGGTTCGATTTTTTAAGCTTTTCCTGCTTTAGTTGTTGCTCAAACAAGGCAAACTCCTCTGGCTTCTCCCACTAAGGACCAATTTTGGAAGGTATCTATCATAAATTGCATCACAAAATTGGAAACAGTTGCGGCAAGACGGATGAAGGAAGACATAAAGCTTACCAAGCTTTCATAGGTGACACAGTTATAATAGTATTTGAAACCATAAAGCTTACCAAGCTTTCATAGGTGACACAGTTATAATAGTATTTGAAACCGTCTGGGCAGGTGTGTTCACTCCAGTCACACTCCAAAGTAACTTCTACCTGAGAGTATGGACGCCCCACAGGCGAGTTGGGAGTACCACTAAAGGTTTGAACACCACGTGCAGCAGGAGGCTGCACAAAGACATAAAAGACAAAGTTGCCATGACAATGTGACATTAAATGATCTCTTTAGTAATTGTCCCCACAGTCAAGTTTCAAATTTTGTTTTATTGCTCCTGGAATAGAATTAGGATGCCAATCATGACATAATCTTTTACTTTAATGTAATTTAACAGCTATTACAAGGATTCTATAATTCAGATCATACCGTATTCTCATGGACCTTTAAATTTTGCTGCTGATGTGAATCTTGCCAGGGCTGTTGACAAAGCACCTGATTCTGCATCTTAGAAAAATCAGTCTGTGTAGAAGGCTGACAAATTTGCTGCGTTGACCTCATTGGTTGTGATGACATTTGAGCAAAAGATGATGAGGATTCCTGTATTTGAGGGGAGGGTTTCTGTGTGGTATTAGGAGCAAAAGGGGCATGGGATGCCACTTGGGAAGCATTCCTTGGTGGTCCTAAACATAAAGAATTTTGTTGTCCGGGGTATTGATTATTGGGAAAACATCCTCCAGCAGGAGGAACAAGAGGAGGTTCAGGTCTAGAAAAGGTTAAACCATTAAGAAAACAGTTTACGTTATAAAATTAGACAAAAAGAAACAATAAATACACTATACCTAAACGGATGAGGAGGATGACCAAATCTCGGGCTCCCTGATACATTGTTGCTTCTGTGTAGAGAGAGATATATTTAACGAATGAATATTTACACAACCAATAAGAAAATAAGAAGAAAACAACCTATACTATATCTGTTATCACGCAAATGTATGTACAGTCAAAATGTTTGACCATCACATTTATGAAACATAGATGCCTATTTTTTTTTTTTTTTTTATAATAATAAAACATAGATGTCTATTTTTTTATATATATATATAATAATAAAACATAGATGCCTAATGGCCTGCAATATAAAAACTAATTATTGTTAGCTCACATCACAGTAGTTCAAATTCAACAGATATCCATCTAGAGGGTTCATCACTTTCAAACAGGGAAACAGGGGATATCATCGGTAGTTCCCATTTTTCTGAAAGAAATGAACCTTCAAGTTGAGAGGAAGCAAACGTGGGGGTAGGGTGAGGGAGGCATACAAGGATTCATAGGAGTTGGCTCTCACATTTCCTTGCATGCTCTCTCTCTCACACACACACATTATATATACAGTGTTTTAAAAAGCCCTACCAGGCGCATGCCTTGGCGCGCCTAGGCTGAGGTGCAGGTCTGGCACCTTGCCTTGAAAAGCTTTGGGAATTTTTCATTATTTTTTTAAAAAATAGTAATAATTTGGTTTTTTTCCTTCTTTATTAACTAAAAAAAATCAAATTTACTAAGCCTAAATGCAAAAATTCTTATATTTCGAGGTCCTATTTTTTCATATTTCCACTTCAAGTATGTTTTCTTTTCTTAATGTAGTACTTTTATATATATTAGGCCTCAAAAAAAAAGCCCACGCTTTTCTCCGTCTTGCACTTGAGCCCGAAAAATTGCGCTTTATCGCACCTTCCGTTTTAAAAAATACTGATTATATAATGTACACTATCACAGCCTCGGGGGTCTCTACAGATTTAAAGACAGTAGTTATTCAGTGATGCAAGAAGCAAGACGACTAAGGACGACAGATAAGAAATCAGTAACAAGGGACTGCACTTCTTCATATAGAGAATATATATAAGAAAATAGTAATGTATTAGGAGGCCAAACCTTTGTTCACCAATCCTGGGTTTCTTAGGGTCTGCCAGACGAACAATCAACGGCTGATCACAACCCTAGCAACGCAGAAACATGAAATCAATGTTAAGCTTACAAGAGTAATTTACACCTATAGCACACAGAGCGTAGATGGGATTATATAGACAAGCCCTACTCTCATCGTAAAATTTCCATTCAATGCTTTGATTGCTGCCAGTGCCATATCTCTACGAGCATACTTAACAAAGGCAGATCCTTCACAAGAGCATGAGCATCAAAATCAGAAGCATAAATTGAGATACTGAACCAGAATTAAAGTTAACTTTGCCAATTACAATGGAGAGAAGAAATTAAAAGCCTAAATAACTGGTCCATAAAACAGTGATGCTAGATGTTAGAAATAATGTTTCAATTCTAACTGATTTTCTGACACAAGATGAAACTATAAGTAACTTATCCATCAGAATAGAGATTTTACTCTACAATGATCTGCTCATGATGTCATCCTATGCAAGTTCCATGACACACGTGACAAAGAAATTATGGATAGGCTTGACTGGGTTCAATGCAGTAAATTGAAAATTAATAGCTTTTGAGACAAACCTTCATGTTAAGTACAATAAACTATCTAAAATCTTCCTCAATAAACTTTAATAGAAGGATCATAGAATTTCTTAGTTATGCTGCAAGCAGATAATTTTACATACCTCGGCTTTGCTTCAGGTCATCACGTATGATATAAATATCCTCAACAAAACCATAAGGTGAGAATACCTGACGGATGAAACGTTCACAAAAGGTTCTTAAGGTTCTTAATTGAATAAATGGAAAATATTAATAAATAACACAAATAAAAGCTAAAAGCTAAAAATTTAAAAAAAAAAAAAAAAACCCTACTTTTCTGGCTTCATTTATTCGGTGGTTTCCTCAAACTATCATCCATAAGCTTTATAGCAGTGAACAAAATAACATATAATAATCGTTTTCCCTAGTCCTGCAAAATCTTTTTGCACCCTCCAATAACACGCACGACATCTTCAAAAGTCGCACAACACACAATAACCAAAACTTAAATCAAATCCACACTGAGGGAGGATAATGAGAAGATCCGAACCAGTTCATGAACACCTAGAGGCAACCCTAATTCTGAAGAAACATGAGTGGCCATTATGAAACACCCCAATTAATTATTATCCTAGTAGGCAACCACCATGATTTGAATGCATGAACTCAAAATAATTTAATCCTATGGCTTACCCAACCATGGGGGAAAGTCCAAAGGAAAGAAGAAGGATGGTCTTTTACTAATGTGTATAATTATGTGGATTATTTTTTTCAATTATTTGTTTAAATTAATAAATTGAATGTTTAATTAGGTTAGTCAATTTTTAGAAAACTACTAATCTTGAGGTTAAGTAACTACTATACCATTTATCCAAAAAAGAGAATGCGAAGTCTCACACTACACCTTTAAGAACAATATATAATTAATTTAAAAATTTCCGTCATCTTTCCACTAATGTAGTTAACAAAAGTTTGTGGTGGCTAATCTTTCGATGACTTTCCAACACCTCAGAAGACAAAATTGTTCAAGTATTCAAATTAAACTAAAAGTGCAATGTTTCTTTTAAGAAAATAACTCAATGCTGTGTGAATGTGAAGAATATTGCTTACTTACCTCCTCAATTTCCCTTTTTGTAGTATTTTTATTCAAGCTACCAACATACAATTTTTCAAGTACTCCTACATAAAACATAAAAATAAAAAATTTGAAAAGGGCAAAGTAATGAGATTATTGATCAAGGGGCTCCCCCTTATGGGAAAAAATCAGAATGATATGCACCTTGGTCGTGCAAAGCTCAAAACATAGAATGCAAAAATGCAGTAGAAAACAATGCTCAACTACTGCTTTGCAAAGTGAAATAGCCTTGCTAAGATGCAAACAATACAGCATACATAAAGGAGAAATACGTCAAAGTTTTGCAACAGGAAGTCAGAAATGCCAGAAACTTACCGATGCGGTCCTTTTCACTGTCAGCATATTTCACATTGATAGGAGTCAGTTCCTGTTATAAAAAGAATAATAAGAAAAGTCATCTTTTTTTAAAAGAATAATGAGAAAAGTCATTATGACATCAATTGAGTTACCTAAATATTATCAGAAACAGTACAAGTGACTTGTTAGTCATTTAATTTTGATATGAAACAAACTTTCAAAATCAGAGCAAAAGTGCTTCATAACTCACTCCAGGAAAAGTATACTGGTTGTCCAAAGCTCTGATTGCCCTGTCTGCTTCAACGGAGGTAGAGTATTTCACAAAACAACTACCTGAAGAGGAAATCATAGATCTGCTTTAATATTATTCTTAAGAATGACAGCATACAAAGACAGATGCAGTAACCAGAATCCGTTTGGATCCTAACAATAAAGATTATACATATATATCAAAGCTGTTATTTAGAAATGACATTTCAGTCATTGAACTTCAATTAAAGATGATATCTGTAAAAGAAGCATGACAAAGTCAACTTGAAATAACAGCGCCATAGAAAAAAAATAATAAAAAAGGCAGAGATGATGTTAATAGTGTGTAAGAGTTGACAAGTGTTTTTGAGAAATTGAGAAGGAATATGACAACAATTCGATAAATTAGAGGTTGCCTTGACAAGGGGATGCTCCACTTTGAAATCAACTCATAGTACTCGTCAGGATGTTTGGATAATCGTACAGATGACCAAAATATTGAGTGAAATGAGATTTCACCTACTTTCTAAATTTTAAGATATTTGTCCTTTGGCTTAAATCATATCCATGTGAAATTACTGAATCGGGCATCACACACACAGATTGGGCCTCTCGCTCTCGCTGTCTTGCTCCTCTCTCAATTTTCCCTATCACTCTTGGTCCCCTCTCTCTCTCTCGATCTCCTCTCACTCTCACATTCTCACTCTAATCTCTCACTCTTGTTCTCCTCTCTCTCAATTTCTTCGTTCTCTTGCTCTCATTCACTCGCCTCTTTTCAGCGAAAAGCACACATCCGATGTTCCAACAACCACTCCATTCCTTTTCCAATGAGCCAACAACCTCTCTAGCTTGCAACCGCGACTGGAAAGGAATAGGGAGGGGAAAAAGTGGAGAAAGGAGAAAATCAGGAAAAGGAAGAGGGCAAACAAAATTAAAGTTATTTTGGTAATGTTGGCTAATGATAAGGGAACAGAAGGGCAACAATTTTTAAGTTTGAAAAAAGTGGGGCAAAATCCATTATGGGTCTTTTTTGGCGGCTTCTATAGCATTATCTCGGATATATGTTCTCCAGGAGTACCCTCCTTCCCCATTTCCAAAAGACAAAGGTACTGAGACCAAACTCAATTTTCACTCCTGAACACTCCGTGTAAGAAAATTTTAAATAAACCAGAACATCCCAATTCCACATAGTCGTACTCCAAACTAAAAGTATGAAGATCAAAAGTGAGCATATCTCGGATATATGTTCTCCAGGAGTACCCTCCTTCCCCATTTCCAAAAGACAAAGGTACTGAGACCAAACTCAATTTTCACTCCTGAACACTCTCTATAAGAAAATTTTAAATAAACCAGAACATCCCAATTCCACATAGTTGTACTCCAAACTAAAAGTATGAAGATCAAAAGTGAGCATATTGATGCTCTAGTCAACCCATTAAACAGCAGAACAATAAAATGGAATTAAATTTAAAATGAACAAAATACCTTGTTGTTGGCCAGTTAGTTTATCCCTTAATATTACAATCTCAACAATATCTCCATGTACTTCAAACAAAGGACGAATCTGAAACCAAAGATTTAATATCTGTTAATAAAGCTAAATTATGACTTTAAGAATTGTAGATGACTTCAATACGATGGAGAAATAAAATGAATTACAGTGACATGAACTATCAAACATTTAGAAGTCTGCTTTTGAAGTAAGAAACAAAATACTAAGAACAAAAACAAGTATAAAACACTCTCCCTATTGAATCTTGATTAAGTTTTTAATGGAAGAACTTTTTCTGAGTACTTTTGAATGATTTGAAGAAGTTCGCAGAAACATTTCATATGAATTTGTGAAATGATACAATCATTGTTACTTAGTTAAGGTTAGGAGTGCAAACAATATCCCACATTGGTTAGGGAAGAGAATGATCAAGAGTATATAAGTGTAGCCGGAAATTATCTCCATTGATGTGAGGCCTTTTGGGTGGTACCAAAAGTAAAGTCATGAGGGTTTACACCCAAAGTGGACAATATCATACCATTGTGGAGATAGATGGAGGTTTTGTCGACCTTAACAATTGAGATCAGAGTCATAATCTAAACCTAGTTGTGTGGCGAGATCCTCAACGATTTCGAACAAAAGTAGTGAGTCTTGTGGATGAATCCAAAAATTGGACAAAAAGTTCTTGGAGCGGCAAGCAAGTAATAACTCTATCGAGCTCATTGGCAGAGCATTAGATCTTTGTTCATGGGGAAGAGATTAAGGGTGCGACAAGTGGTCAACATCAAATGTGTATTCCACAAAAATGATTTGCGATTGTGCTCTATCTGGCTTTGCAACTGGGCCTTATAGGAGCAAGCTCTCGTAGGCGATCAAAATTGGACGAATGAAGGAAGATTCAAGGTGGTACTTTGTTCAAAGGGAGGATTGTTAGGAGTGCAAACTGCAAATAAAGCGCCATTTTGGTTAGGAAGGGAATGATTATATTCATTGGTATATAAGTGTGAACAATTATCTCTATTGGCATGAGGCCTTTTGGGTGGTACCAAAAGTAAAACCATGAGGGTTTATGCCCAAAGTAAACAATATCATATCATTGTGGAGATAGGTGGAGTTTCTGTTGTCCTTAATATTCACAACCCTCTCAAGGAGTAAATAAGCTTCCCAAAACTCCAAAATGAAAGAAAATGAACATAATGTACTGTATGTAAGCCTACAAATTATGAAAACCCCAAAAAATAACTCAAAAGATGGAACCATGATCCATGATATACGACCATGAATCTTCCTTCCCAAAGAACTCTTTCGCCTACAAAGTAATATGAGTTGGCAAAGCCTGGAAATTAAAACTTACAGCTTCTTCAGTTCCTGTTCGTGGAACTTGGGCAACATACAACTTCACATGACCACTAGCCTCAGCATGATCTGGAAGAAAACAAACAAAACAAAACATCTCAGTGGCATTCATTATGGAGTAAAAAATTGCTCCAAAGAAAAGCAATATCAGATAGTTGTTGAACTAAAAGTTTCCCTGTGCCTCATGTTAATTGTTAGACAGTTAATAGAGTATTCTGATGTTTTCAAAGTAGACCTCGACTTCATTGCATAAAAATCTTGGAATACTTGAAGAAAAGTTCAAAAAAGAAAATAATAAATAAATAGAATCCTAACGCAATCGTACAGAACCGAGAAATAATCAAAGGAAAGGGAACGTGAACGTCGAAATTTCAAATGCCCAATAAAGAGAAAAATTAGTCATATTTTTTACAGTCTAAAGAGAACTCTTTAAGTTCAGTTCATAATCCAACAGAGAATTGCAAGTTCGTCTACAAGAAGTAATTAGATCAATTAGGTTTAGAAGAGCAAGAAACATTTCATGTTCTATATTAACGTAGAAAAAAGAAATAGATATTTTCTACATTACATGATTCATCAAACAACAAATACCTGCAGGAACATTTCTGTTGGAAAAGTTTCTAGGCCTTTTACGCCCCAAATTTGCATTATGATTACCACAATGCCTCAAACCGCCGTTTCCGAACCCCTCATTCTTCTCGCCGTTAAAGTGCGGTTGGGGACGGTAGTTCGGGGTCTGATTGTGGAACTCCGGTTGGCTCCAGTTATTCTGCTGGTGTTGGTACGGCTGCTGGTGCTGGTGAGGTGGCGGTGGCGGGGGCTGGGGCTGGTGCGAGTGCTGGTGTTGGAATGGAGGCTGGTGCTGCGGCGGCGGCGGGGGCGGCGGAGGTGGCGGGTACTGAGGGGGATAATTGGGCTGGCCAAAAGGGGGCCCGGGATGGTGATTGGGGTATTGAACATAGGGATCAAACTGGTGGTTGAAATTGGGGCGGCGGTCGTCGGAAGGCCACGACGGTGCGGAGGAAGAAGGGTTGTGCCTCTCCAGTTTTGCAGAATTGGAATCGAACAACGAAAATATTGAGTCGAGGCCTGAGAATGATCAGGCGATTAAGGGTCGAAGACGAAGACAAACGAGCGATATGACAAAGAGATGACCACAGAAACTTCGGTGTGAGTTTCCGCATAGGATCATCTCGATGTATGCTCTTATCTGTCTTGACCTTTTTGAAAGTCACCGGTGTTCCTTTTTAATTTTCAAAGAACAAATAATAATCAATTTCAACCTTAAATTTTAAATTTCATCCAATTATATTTTAGGGAAAATTAAAAAAATATTGTCCTTATAGAAACTATTTAGGAAAATATTATTGTTTTCAAACTATTTGTAAAAATATTGTTATTTTTTATTTTTTTTTAAATAAGTCGAAGGTTGAAAATTCGACTTACATAGGTCGAATTTCGAACCCTCGACCTTCCCTTTCGTATTTTTTATACGTCGAACTTTGAACTCTCGACCTTGCCCTAACATTATTATTGAGTCTGTTTAATTATCATTCAGAAAACCTTCCTCATAACACTCATAATTATTTGATGTGTTAAAAATAATTTTGTATTGGGAGAGAACGAGAGAGGGAAGAGTAAAAGAGAGAGAGCGAGATATTAAGAGAGAGCGAGAGTTCCAGTTTTTTTCTTTTTAACTTGGGAGTTTCCAGATATGTTATTCTTTCTAACTCATTCATTGGTGCATATCTGGCACGAAGCTTCTTAACTTGGGAGTTTCCATATTTTTTCTTTTTTGGTCTGATTTTTTTGGAAACTTTATGAAGGGTAGTTTTTTCATCTCAAGTGATTTGATGTGGAGAGAATGAAAGATCTTCCTCATAACACTCATAATTATTTAATGTGTTATAAATAATTTTGTATTGGGAGAGAACAAAAGAGGAAAGAGTAAGAGAGAGCGAGATCCTGAGAACAAGAGCGAGATCCTGAGAACAAGAGTGAGATCTTGAGAGCGAGAGCGAGATCCTGAAAACGAGAGCGAGTTGTTAGCGAGAGTGAAATATCCGTACAAATTTTCCTTTTTTCTTTATTTAATTCCTCATTCCATCTTCTTCTTTCTTTCTTTCTTTCTTTTTTTAATTTTTCATTTTATAAAAAAAAATTCTAAAAATATTTTTTTATTATTTATAATTTAAAAAAAAAAAAAAAAAAATCCATCAAAATCTTGGTACCAAATACACAAAAGGAATTCAAGATCATTACTGTAAAATCTTTAAACTATTGATCTCACTACTGTGATTAAAATTTTTGTTCTTTATATCAATTAGTCTTATTTATAGACTTGTATGTGAAGGTTTTGAGTGTTGATTTGATTTATTATGTCCCCAAATTATTGTCTAAAATATGTAAATTTGAATATTGAAGTTTTTTTTACCTAACTTTTTAGATTTAGACTATTTGATGTTATTATTTATGTCAATGACATTTAAAAACTTCTATATCAAAATAATTACTATTCATAATATATAAAAATAATAAATTAAAAAATAATATCTCATAAAAATAAAAAAATGTAAATTAAATATCTCATTTATATAAAAATAATTACAAAAATCAATGTGTCCCACAAGGCGGACGTCGTCGATTTCGAGTTGGTTGTCGTCGTCGACTTCGAACTTGAGGTTGCTCGGGTTCTTCTTGATGTTGCTCTGGTACCTCTGTAGACGCTTCATAATATAAATGTTCATTATGCTCTCCACGACCCCGGCCATGTCCATGCACGTATGAAGACGAAGGACCAGCCTCTGAGTCATAATGTCCTGAACTAAATGCTGGCATCATCATCATCAGACTAACATAATCAGTTTGACTATGCGTTTGCATCATAGGGGACAACTCTTCCACATTATGTGCAACCTCATCAAACTCATCCTCTTCCCGAACAGGTCATCTACGTCTAGGAGCTGGTGGAAGAACAATAGGTATATCGTACATATAATGAATTTCCTCCATATAGTTTTAGTTATCACTGCATATAGCAAGAACCTGGTTCAGATCATTCGCAACCTCACGGAGTCTACGGTTGTTCAATCTCTGTGAATTATAAAACAATTAGACAATATTTAAAATAAATTTAAATTAAAAATAATTAGATAATATTCATTTACCAGATGGCCCACAGCTGCTCCCGGACGAGTAACGTAGTACCTTGTGATATTATTATACCAATGAATATATTCTGGAGTAACATTTGCGTCAAACTGTTCAAGAGAAACCTCCACTTCAATAAACCTTGCACGATAGTGCCATCGCACTACCAAATGTGCAACTTTTTCGGACCAATCTCCAGTCCTTAGGTCAATATCATGCAGTACGGGCTCAGTATTACAAGGCGATGGGACATCCTGCTGAAAATCGAATTGTCTCATCACCCTATCAGGAAGATGCCACTCACCAATGTGAAAACATATAAGAGGACTCATCGTCCGCCATATGTTTTGACCATTCGTACAAAAATTAGGCAAAGTATGCATAATAATTTTGTACGGCTCCCAAATAACCTGAAACACAAAATATTATATTAGAGAATATTAAAGACAAATACAATAAAAATGTGTATAAAATAATCAATTAGGTTCAGTGTAATGTATCTGTTCAGGTTGAAGCAGATCAAACATGTATCTATACTGGCTGACTACATGTGTGGCTATCCTAGTCACATAAAATTTTTCTCTCCACCTAAATTTTTAAATTGATAATTTATAATTTAAATTAACTAGATCGGTGATATAAAAATTAAATTGAATTAAAACAACATACCAATAACCGTAGGCTCGTCCAACTAACTGAGTGTCATTAACATGTAGCTGTGGAGCCATTGTTGGAAATCGCTCCCAAGCCCATAGTTGCAAAAGTATGAGAGCCCAACTATCTCTCGAACCTCAGGTCTTGTTGCTTTGCATAGTTGTCTATACAACTATGCCAAGCATGCTCCACCCCACGAATACCGTCCCACATCATAGAGGTTAGCTAACAGTGGCAGGAACATCAAGTGAACAAAATGGCTTGATTTACCTGAAAACAGACTTCTACCAATCATTTGTAGTATATATGCTCGCGCATATCTTATGACGGTTTTCTCGTCTGCATCATCTGTGAGTTGACGAAATTGTGTTCCTAACCATATTAAACTTAACCTCTATCCTTTAATCTTGTCGGCAGGTGGGGTCGCACCGAGGTACAGTTGACAAACTTCTAACCAGTCATCGTATATCACTCTGGTGACCGGCTCACCGTCAATAGATAACCCCAACAACACTTCTATGTCTTGTAGAGTGATAGTGCAATATCCAACAGACATATGGAATATATGCGTCTCAGGCCTTCATCTCTCGACCAAGGTTGTGATCAGATGCCAGTTCAACTGAATAAATACTAATCTAGCAACTCCATAAAATCCAAATGTGTGCAGTAACGGTAGTTTTCGAGGGTGGAGCGGGATAGTGCGCTGGAGAACTGCCTCTCGACGCCTGCAAGAATTTCTCCAGTAGTACGATCTCGCCATACAATAGATGATCAATGAATGGACTGGTCGTACAAAACATCGGGATCAACAGGTCCTGGGTTTAAAGTCATGATCTAAAAAAATATATATTTATTTCTCAATTAAAAAAATATTTATTTCTCAATTAGAAGAATAATGTACAACTTAATTAAAAGAATAATGTACAACTTAATTAAAATAATAATGCACAACTTAATTAGAAGAATAATGTACAACTTAATTAGAAGAATAATGTACAACTTAATTAGAAGAATAATGTACAACTTAATTAAAAGAATAATGCACAACTTAATTAGAAGAATATTGTACAACTTAATTAGAAGAATAATGTACAACTTAATTAAAAGAATAATGTACAACTTAATTAGAAGAATAATGTACAAGACAAGTTAATTAAAAGAATAATGTACAAGTTAATTAAAAGAATAATGTACAAGTTAATTAAAAGAATAATGTACAATTTAATTAAAAGAATAATGTACAACTTTATAATATAAAAGAATTGAATATACAATAGGAGAGAGCGAGATTGAGAGAGTGAGATGTTCAGCGAGATTGTAGGAGAGAGCGAGATTGAGAGAACGAGATGTTCAGCGAGATACTCTCAATCTCGCTTTCTCCTACAATATCACTCTCTCAATCTTGCTCTCTCCTACAATCTTGCTCTCTCAATCTCGTTCTCTCCTACAATCTCTGAGAATGGAAGCTCCAATGGAAGTAATATACAAACCCATCTCTGAGAATCAATCTTTCACCATTTTATTCGATCATTGAATTTATCTCAATCGTTGCCTACTGAGAGGATTTATCATTATTTTCTTAGAATTTTAGTTATTTTGTTTGTATGTAAATCATGTTAGATGAAAGTCCATTCTCGAGCGTGGTAACTTGCATAACTAAACCTTTGTTTTTAGTTTAATTATATAAAAGATGGAAGTTTGAAAATTTTACCTTACAGATATGTAACATCTTGAGTTAATTCAAAGTGTACTAATTAATGATAACATAGCATCCATTAATGATAGTTTTTATGGTTAAATTAATTAAAACCTTTTAACAACGTATGTATAAGAAATGTTGACGATATGGGATGATTGCATAGGATTAATTAGACTAAGCTTATCCTGATTGTGTAAAGAGCATTAGTCATGGCCGCTTTCTTCTTCAATCTCGCTTTCAATTTCGCTCTATAAATCTCGCTCTCTCCTACAATCTCACTCTCTCTTATAATCTGCTTCACCCACTTATCTTTCTTGTCGAGGGTTGAACTATACAAAATTAGCGAGATTCCCTTATAGAGCGAGATCCTCATCACAAAATTAGCGAGATTTCCATGTATGTCAAAACTTCAACCCTCGACAATCTTAAAGTGTTTCTTTGTTTGTCGAAACTTCAATCCTTGACAACCCTAATTTACGTATTGTTTCTAAGTTTTTATTTGTTTGTCGAGTTCTCAACGTTCGACCTCTACATTAGTCGGATCCTCAACCCTCGACTTCTAGCCTAAACTCCCAAAACAACAATATTTCTCTAATAAGTTTCAAAACAACAATATTTCTCTAATAAGTTTTGAAAACAACAATATTAATATTAAAAATGCCGAAACTTTTTATTTTCTTCAACAAAATAGTGTATTTTAAATAGTTTGGTTAAAAAATGATTAAATAAAAATGAATTTTTTTAAACACCTTTTTCTTCCATCAATCCAAACGAATCTTAACTATTAAAAAGTTTGATTAATAAATTAAAATATAAATTTCATCCATAAATAGCTAAATTAAATCTTATTTTCCATAATATTAAAGTTTTCTTTAAAACAATACTTTAGCTAAGGGGGGATAATTACAAAATTTGAAAATAATAATAATATTTTTAAAAAAATTAAAGTTTAAATTTAAGAGGATAATCATTGATTATCACTAGTTTTAGAAAATGTATACTTATAACCAAATCATCAAATTAATTTTTTTTTTTTTTAAAAAAACAACTGCTTTTAATTAAGAGACGATTATCACATAATTTTAAAAGTGATATTTATGTTTAAATTAAAGTTTATCCAAATCAAAATAACAAATACACTCTTTTAATTATTTTAAAAGTGATATTTATGTTAAATTAAAGTTTATCCAAATCAAAATAACAAATACACTCTTTTAATTATGCATGCTTGAAATTTTTATAATAATAATATATTGATTTAGATTATTGTTCAAAATTAGGAAAATAATCCAATCATATCAATTAAAATACAAGATTTTCTTTTACTAAAAAGATGATTACCACAAAATTTTAAAAAAGAACAGTACAAAACATTTTAGCTTATATATTCTTATATACATGTTTAATTTATATATTATTGGACAAAATACACATTTGTTCCCCGAGATTTGAGGTTAGTGTCTATTTGGTCCTAAAGTTTAAAAATGAATACCTTACCATGTTCGGCACGTAGGTTTATAATGTTAAGCTTGAGAGAGTTAGACTGTGAGGTTTAGGTAGTCTAGGTTTAAGAAACTATGTTTAGAGTAGAGGTTTCGGAAGTCCAAGATTAAGAAATCTGTGTTTGGACAGCAGGTTTAGGAAGCATGAAGTGCAGATTTATAAATCTTGAGTTTGTGAAATATTTTCTTGTATTTAATCAGTTTAGATTAGTTTAAATTTGTCATATTAATTATTTTAATACAGTTACATTTGAAGTAACTAAAAAATTAGAAAAATATTTTTTTTTTTAATTTTAAAATAGAGATTTGACTGAAATTATAATTTTATTTAATTTATTATTTTAATATTTTGATATTTTGGTTTTACTAGGTTTTGAAATAAAATTTCATTTGGACTTTTCTCACTTTAACTAATATAAATTAGGGTTTTCTACACATATAACCTAAACAAATATACTTAAATACACAACTGCAGTCAATGGGCTATTATTTTACACAAAAATCATCCAATTTAATTTTAAGACATCCTTACTATCCAATTTTTATTTTTAAAAAGTGTCTATATAGTAATAATAATACAAATAGAAGCATGTAATGGATGTTTCTTGTAGTAATCGATTTACAGATAGGAGAAATAGGAGGAAATAAACAAAATATCATAAAATAAAGCAAATATATAAACAAAGAAGGGAAGAGAGAATTAAAAAAGAAGATAATCTAATAAATAATAATAATTAAAAAGAAAAAACTCCAAATGAAAAAAGAATTGGAAGAAGGAGAAGTTGTATTTTTAAACAATGTTATTGTAATTAAACTAAGAGTCTATATGGAATGGCTTAGAAAAATTGTTTTTAAAAAAACCATTTTTATTTAAACACTTTTGATTAAAAAGATAAAAACAAACTCCTTAAAATAAAACACACGTGTGTTTGACAACTTTTTTTATAAGTATTTTTATATACAAGTTTGTTTGGTTTGTTATATATAAAAGTGTTTTTATTAATATTTTTCAAAGTTGGCAGATGGTGGCCGAAGTTTGGTCAAAAGTCTGTTACCGAAAGTTCGCTAGTAGAAGTCGTTGGAAATGGCGATCAAAAGTTGGCCGACGGTGGTTGCCAGAAGTGGTAGTCGAAGTTGGTCAACGACAGTCACTGAGTTGGTGTTCGAAAGTTGGCCAACAAACTTCCTAAATTAAATTTAAAAACAAAAATGTAAATGAGTTTGAATAATGTTTACTATTCAAACTCAAGGGAAAGAGCGTAGTGTTGGGTTTTATGTCATAAAACTCGTGGATTGTAAACAATAAACTTATTCTAAAAATTCAATACATTATTATTGAATATATGAATTGCTTATTTTGTTTTAAAAATAAACCCAATAAACTAAAAGATCCATGACTGTTATATGACTACTTGAACTTTATGTGGAGACATAAAAGTGGATTAGATTCGAGTAAATAGTCAAAATGATCTATAGTATATGAATAAGGTTAGGTGTCTTATTCCGGTAACACTATTGGATGCGGCTCACTCTATAGTTGTTACAATGAGTTGAAAAGTACTACAGATGATGTGATGACATAAGGAGTGGGGCGTCCTGTGCAATAAGTTTGCACATGATTGGACCACAAAATAAGTCACTCTTACTTTATAACGTTGTTTACTGTTTAAGACTGACTATTTCGATGACCTATGTAACTTGACCTTAATCCTGAGCTAATTATGAACTCCTGTTTATTCGGGATTATCCTTATATTTGCATAGGTGAGGGTTGACTCAACAGTGCCGACTCAATAAGCCCCTCATTTCAGGGGTAAGACTGGGTAGATAGAGGGGATATAGGGTACAAGATGGAATTCACTCCTACCCACTTTCAGGGATAGTAGAGAGGTTATTCCCTTAAGTTAACTTCGGGTCTTGAACAAGGGGCCCCACCCTCTCATTGACCCGAGAGGGACTCGATTTGGTGATCGGATCACAAACCAATTGTTAATTAGAATATCAATGGGACTTTAGGCACAAGAGGTAATCTCGGGGTAAAACAACCTTTTGACCCAACCGTTATTACAAACAACCTATGAAGAGTTAACTTACTAATCATGGTTATATCGAGTGGACACAATATATCTACAGTGAGGGGAGCGCAACTACGGGCTTTGGTGGAGTAACCCAGTAGCTAACGAATGGGGGTTAATTCAGTGTAAAGAGTTTAACCAATTAATCTCGGATCATTGGAGCTCATGATCTGTAGGTCCACTAGGTCACCCTACTAGCTCACAAACGATTAGCGTTAGAGTAGTGTGATAAGTTGATCTGAAACGTTCAAATTAGAATTAAACGGAATTGGAGAAGCGATTAATATTTAAATATGACTTAAATATTAAATTCATGAATAAATATTCATGATAATGGAATTGGTGATGAATTAATTTAATACTTGATATTAAATTAATAAAATTATTTAATTATTTAATTAATTTTATTAGAAAATTAATTTTATAAAATTAATAAAATTTTAATTTTTTTAATGATTTTTTTATTTTGAAAATCAAAAATAAAAGAAGAAAATTGGAAATGGAAAAAGTGGTGTTTTCCCACTTTAGGTGCAAGCACCTTAGTCACTAAACTACCAAGTTTTCAGCTTAAATTCACAAGCATGAGTTGTGATTCATGCAGGGTTATTAGTTGCAGGAAAGTCATGCAATATAAAGCTAGAATTTTGAGTGGAATGGCAGAGCAATTGTTGCTAAATGCTGAGATTTTATGTTTGAAGAAGTGTTCTTCACACTGTGTAAAACCAATAACCTCCTCTCCAGTTTCCTTCGATTCAAGCTTATTTTGAATAGAATGGACAGAACAATTTTGCTGAATGCTAAGATTTTGTGTTTGAAGAAGTGTTCTTCACACTGTGTAAAACCAGTAACCTCCTCCCCAATTCCCTTCGATTCAAGCTTATTTTGAGTCCCACAACTCAATTTAAGACACCAAGAGAATAGTAGGGAAGACCTTTTGGTGGTTCACATCCAAAAAAGAAGTAGATTGCAGCTGAATATCGTGAATCAAAGGTTAGTGTTGAAACTCTATTTTTAGTTTATGAGCATGTTTAGTTTGAAGCCAAAATTAATGAATTAGAATGCTTAATAATCTTATTTTTCTTCCGCTGCTTGCTTCCTAAATCCAACACGTAGGACGCCCTAGCTTATTAAATAATTGCCCCAAACAAGGGTTGGGCTTAGGATGTCTAACCCATTCCAAGCCTATCATTTGAAACAAACACCCCCTTAATCTCTGAGGTTTGGAAAATACTTCTAAATGGTCCCTAAGCTAATTTGACCGTTAATTAATTAACAAAAAAGTGACATTGCATGTTGATTGGACAAATTTTAAATGAGATGGCATGTTGACTTGGCAATTTTAAATGTGGTGGCCATTTGTACTACTTTTTTAAAATTATTTTCTATGTTTAGATGGGTTTTCTTTTCTTTTCTTTTTTCTGTTTCTCTTTATTTTTCTATCTCTCTGGCCCTTCCCCTTTCTCTCTCCCTTCCTTGGAAACCGAATGAGATTGTTGAAGTTTTAACCATTTTTAGAAGATGAAAGTCATTACAAGAATTCTGGTTATTCAGTGAGTTGATGATGACTTCATAAATGACGAGGAAGAGGATGTACAATCATCTTTTAATAGGAGTTTGAGTTTTTATGAACATCTTAATGATACAGAAGAACCATGTAAATATGTTGTATAACATATATATTGTTGTTTGCACAGGAACAATGGTAGGTCACACTGATGAGGAGGCAGTAATGAAGTATTTAGAGTCTGAGCATATCGGCGCATCATCCTCCGTGGGAGATAATTCAAGTTATTTTAGATCCATAATTAATAATTTGTATATAAACTAATGTTTAATTAAACTAACGATGTATAATTTCTTCAGATGTTGGTTGTACGGCTAATAGGATGGGATGCGAATACTCTCGAAATGTTGATTTGGATAAATATGGCCAACAATTTGAGAGAATTCCTATCGAGATCGATCCTACATGGGAGAAACCAATTTGCAATAATGCAACAAAGTTTAACAATGCCATTGGTACCAATATACGAGAATCTTTTTCTATTCGTTATGGAGCATGGAAGGAAGTACCAATAGAACCAAGAGAGCTAATTAAAAGTTGATTATCGGTAAGATGGTTATTCAATATTTTACAAATTAATATATGCATCTGTAAAGATATTAATTAGCTTTTCTTTTCTTTCAGAACCATTTTGTGTTTGACCTGTCCAACCAATTGGTCAATGATTTCATTGATAAACAGATGAAAAATTCGTTCAAAGAGTATAGAGGGGAACTACACAAACACTATAAAAAAATATGCAAGTCCTAAAGAGGCACGAGCACACCCACCTGATCGACTTAAAGATGCCATCGAAGATTGACATTTTTTATGCACCAAGTTTGAATCCACCAAATGGAAAGTAAGAACTTATATGTTTTTTTTTTGTTTACTTATATTTCAATTACTCATTTCCTTTTAATTTCTTATTTTCTTAGAAAGTGGCAGAGACTAATCAAAGAAATTGGTCAACTCTAAAGTTCACTCATACGGTTGGTTCTAAGACTTTCATACGCATACGAGAATCCACGGTAAAAATAAAAGTATTTCTATAATTGATTTCTAAGAAAGCATTATTAATATCATCTATGTGAATTGTTTTACATAAAGAACCTGAGGTCAAACAATGGACCTAGTAGACTTATTTAAGCATACACACTCTGAGAGTGACAACTCATTTGTTAATCAGACCACTAATGATGCATATGTAAGTTTTTATTCTGTAATGTAACTTTATTTATATACAATTTTCATACAATAACTAGTCCTAATTATTGATGTAGAGTCGAACGGTTGAGCTGAGAGAAGCCTCCACCTAAGAAAGGTCTGAACCAATATCGAAAGAAGAAATATGCGAGCAGGTATTAGGCACAGAAGTGGGCCTTAATAGGACACCAAAGGGAAAAAAACAAATTCATTGTTCAGTGCATCCTCATAGAAAATTATAGAGGAGTAACAATAAGAGATAAAATCCTTAAAGGCTAGATTAGCTAGATTGGACAAACTGGAAGCAAGAAGACAATCTGAGATGGATGATATGAAAGTTATGCTCTAACAGCTCATGAAAGATAAATCAAACTAGGTATGAGCTCTTCAACTTTCGTAGTAAACTAATTAGAAGATTGTGTATGTTGTCATTGAAGGATCTATTATTGAAGAGAACCAGTGAGCGGAAGCATGATTTTGTTGGGTTTTATGTTCTAAAACTCGTGGTATGTAAACAATGGAACTTATTATGAAAATTTAATAAAGGTGTTATTGAATAGATCTATTGCTTGAATAGAAATCCAATAAACCTAAAAGTCCCTTGACTATTGGATGAGTACTTGAACTTTATGTGGAGACATAAAGGTGGATCAGGTTCGAGTAAATAGTCAAAATGATCTTTAGTATATGGATAAGGTTGAGTACCTTATTCTGGTAATGCTATTGGATGAAACCCGCTCTGTAGTTGTTATAAGGAGTTGTAAAGTGCTACAAATGAAGTGATCCTAATTCGTTCACGTTGGACATGAGGAGTGGGGGTGTCTTTGTGCAAAAGGGTTTGTACAAGATTGGACCACGAAATGATTCACTCTTACTTTGTTTACTGTTTAAGACTGACTATTTCAAAGCAATGACCTATGTAACTTGACCTTAATCCTGAGCTAACTATGAACTCTTGTTTATTCGAGATTACTCTTAGATTTGCATAGGTGAGGGTTGGCTCAACAGCGCTGACTCAATAAGACTGCCATTTCAGGGGTAAGACTGTATAGATAGTTGGGGACATAGGGTGCAAAAGGGAATTCACTCCTACCCGCTTTAGGGATAGTATAAAGGTTGTTCCCTTAAGTGTTGATTCTGGGTCTTGAATAAGGGACTCCGCCCTTTCATTGGCCCGATAGGGACTCGGTTTTGTTGATTGAATCACAAAACAATTGTTCATTAGGGGATCAATGGGGACTTAAGGAACAAGAGGTAATTTCGAGGGTAAAACAGAGATTTGACCCAACCGTTATTACGAACAACCTGTGAAGGGTTGACTTACTAATCGCAATTATATCGAGTGGATATAATATATTTATAATGAGGGGAGTTCAACTATGGGCTTTAGTGGAGTGACCCATTAGTTAATGAATGGGGATTAATCGATCTAATGAGTTTAGCCGATTAATCTCAGATCGTTGGAGTCCATGATCTATAGGTCCACGAGGTCCCCTTACTAGCTCAGAAATGGATTAGCTCTAGAGTAGCGTGATAAGTTAATTTTAATATTCAAATTAGAATCAAATGAAATTGGAGAATATATATTTAAATATGATTTAAATATATGAAGATGAATTTGTGTAAAAATTAATTTAATATTGGTTATTAAATTAATTTGAATTATTTAAATTGTTTAAATAATTATTTATTAATTTTATTAGAAAATTAATAAAATTTGATTTTAGAAAAAAATATATGATTTTAAAATCAAAATTGGATTTTGGAAATTGAAAATGACACAAAATTGAAAAATAAGCTTTTTATGTTCATCTTCAAGCAGCTCACAAAGAAACCCACCTCTTCCTTCATTAAACTCCAAGCATGAGCTGCATCTCATGCATAAAATCTCTTTGCATGATAGTCTGCAATATATTGAAGAGATTGGAGTGAAGTGAAGGTGAAGCAACTGAATAAATTTTTCTGAAAAATTCGGATGAAGAAGATGTTCTTCATTTTGGGTTGTTGCAGTGAGTTGTCTCCAAATTCCCTTTGATTCTAGCGTATTTTGAGTCCCACAACTCAATCTAGAACACCAAGAGAATAGTAGGGAAAATCTTTTGGTGGTCTGCACAAGGATTTGAAGGATTTTGCAGCTGAAAATCAAGATTTCAACGTTTCGGCCAAGGTATGTTCATGAAACCCATTAAACTTTGTTTTAGCATGTTTATTTTCAGCCAAAATTAATGAATTAGAGTGCTTATGAATCCTGTTCCCTTCCACTGTGTGTTGCTACCAATCCAACAGATCTTTCCAAGCCCATTGTGAAAGAATAAAATATTTACAAATATACAACCATAGTTATGCATTATAGAGAAAATTACAGTATGCTTTCTTAACTCAAAAAACAAAGGGAATTGAGTGATAAACCTTTGAAGAAATCTTCTTCACGTATTCCCTCGATCTACACTGATCAGGCATCCCAGCAAAGTCTAAACGATCACGAACGCAACAAACAACCAGTGTAATCATGAACTGTCTGATCCTCAAACGGCAACCCTTAACACTACCACTCAGTTACCTTGGTCTTCTCGGGGTGAGAATCCAGAAGGTGTGGGCTCTGTGTGAATTTGATAGAGGGAAGAAGGATGTATTTGATCGAATTAAACGATCGAGTAACTGGGAGAAAGTGCTAGTTTATCATATAGACACTGGGTACTCAATCGTCTAGTAACGAGGAGCAATCGTCTAGCAAACTCGCTTGGTCGTTTACTCTCTTGAAAGGGCCATCGTATAGTTTTCTTTCACTCGATCGATTGGTATGCAATAATGCTGCGATTTTTAAAAAAATGAATACTAATTTCATTTTATTCTTCAATTATTAAAACTGAAAATAACCTCCCACTTGCACGATTAATGGAGAAAAGAAAATAACCAACTAACAATTATCTCATAATTGTTTTTATTATAAATAAATATAATAAATAATTTATTATATTAAATTTATAACCTATAGTTTTAATATCACATCATATGTAATATACAAACTATAGTTCTCTTCTCCTTTATTTAATATAAATCATATTTATATTAATTCCTCCAATTAATGTATCTAATACATAAAATCAAGTATATCACATATAATTGAATCAATTTAATTATATCATATATAATTAAATTCCCTCTTGTTAATTTGAACACTTCAAACTAACCCAAAAACTTATTCTGAACTTGAATCCACCGAGCTACCAAGGGGACCTTATGGATTTGTAGCTTGAAGCTCCAACGGTACATGAATAACTGACTAACCTCTTTAATCTCGATATCCACCATCCATTAACTGCCAGGCACTCCACTAAAGACTAACAGCTGCACTCTTCTCACTACAAATATATTCCTATGTTCGTTGGATATAACCAATCAACATTACGATAACCCTTCACAGATCGCTCATAAGTACAACTAGGCCAATTTACCGTTTTGCCCTTATAATTACATCTAACTCCTTAAGTACCACGGATTCCTCTAATGAACAATACATCATAGTCCTACTATGAGTGAACACTTATTGGGCCATGAAAAGGTGTGGCGCCACGTTGTTCAAGCCCCAGAATCAACCCTTAAGGGAGCAATCTATCTACTTACTTCTGCTTCGGGGAAATAGTGAATTTCATCTTGTGTAGCTGAGTTCCCAACCCCCCAATCAGACGAATCCCCAAAGTGGTAGGTTTGAGTCGAGAATCTGGCCACTCGCACATATGCAAATCAAAGAACTGCCCTCATAGGTAGGAGTTCCCAACTCACTCAGGATTAAGGTTATGTTACCTATGGTCATCCTAGTGAAATGAAAGTGTTTGTCATGAACGACATTATACAACGAGACTAAACATTTCGTGGTTCGGTCTTATACAAACTCTTTTATATAGTATACCCCCGCTCGCATGTCTCTATATGAACGATCAGGATCAGACCATCTGTAGCACTTTATAACACTTGTAACATCTATAAAACGGGTCATATCCATAGTATCACCAGGATAAGGTTTCCCTCCTTTATCTATATACTATAGACCATTTAGGTTATCACTTAAGGCATGATCCACTTGTATGTCTCCACATACACGCTTAAGTTACAACGATAACCAGGGATCTTAGTTTATTGGTTTGTAGGTAATGCAACTAAAATATCTCATATTTCATAGACAATAGTGAAGAAAATATTACGAATGTTTGTTCATAATATTACGAATGTTTGTTCATACACATGTTTACAAACTACAGAAGATTACGAGATTTAGGGCATCAACCTCAACAATCTCCAACTTGTCCTAAAGTGTGTGGGTGTACAAGATAAAAACAAGTAAAAAACAATAAACTAGGGCACAAAGGCCCAGTACAAAATCTTCCACTTGCTCTAGTCCAGCTGCGGTCGGTCTCATAGACTTATGCTCTGTAGGTGACCCTAAAAACTGTAGTCGTGAGAGCATTCGTAAACGGGTCAGCAACCTTGTGCTTCGAAGAGATCTTCGTGACTATCACGTCCCCTCGATGCATAATCTCGCGGATGAGATGATATTTCTGCTCTATATGTTTGTCGCGCTTGTGACTTCTATGCTCCTTGGAATTTGCCACAGCACCACTATTATCACAATAAAGGGTGATGGGCCTAGACATGTTTGGAACTTCCTGAGCCAAACGACCTCCTTAGCAACTTCACAAGCCGCTACATACTCGGCCTCCATGGTGGATTCAGCTATGCATCCTTGCTTAGTGTTTCGTCATACTACAATCTCTCCGTTAAGAGTGAACATTGATCCTAAAATGGATTTTCGAGAATCCTTATCAGTCTGAAAATTAGAGTCCATGTATCCAGTAAGGATCAAATCCTTAGATCCATACACAAGCATGTAGTCCCTCGTTCTCCATAGATACTTGAGGATATTCTTGACGGCAGTCCAGTGACCTTGTACTGGATTAGACTGATATCTACCGACTATCCCTACAACGTAGCAGATGTCATGTCTAGTACATAACATCGCATACATCAAACTGCCAACACAGATGCATAGAGAACCCGTCTCATTTCCTCAACCTCTTGAGGTGTCTAGAACACTATTCCTTAGACAATGTAACTTCATGCCGAAAAGACAGTAGGCCTCTTTTGGAGTTCTGCATCGAGTACTTGATCAACATCTTGTCAATGTATGATGCCTGAGACAGTACTAGCAGTTTTTTCTTTCGATCCTGAAAGATCTGAATACCAAGAATAAACTAAGCCTCTCCCAAATCTTTCATTTGGAATTGGGTCGCTAGTAAGTTCTTAACTAAATTCAGTAAACCTACATCATTCTTAATGAGTAGAATATCGTCTACATATAACACTAGGAAAACTATTGAACTGTTGATGATGTTCTTGTAGACACAAGGCTCATCAACATTTTGGTCAAAGCTGTTAGATTTAATCGCAGTATTAAACCTTATGTTCCAAGATCGAGACACTTGTTTCAGCCCAAAAATGGACCGATTTAGTTTTGCAAACTTTTTGCTTTTGATCTTGGGCTATGAATCCCTCGAGTTGCACCATATAAATGGTCTCCTCAAGATTACCATTCAAAAAGGTAGTCTTGACATCCATTTTCCACATGTCATAGTCATAATATGAGGCAATGAATAGGAGGATGTAGATAGACTTCAATATGGCAACAAGCGAGAAAGTCTCCTTATAGTCAACTCCCTCAAAGTTTTCTCATAGTCAACTCCCTCCATCTGGGTATAACCCTGAGCCACAAGTCTAGCCTTGAAGGTTTGTACCTTTCCATCAGCACCCTGTTTTCTCTTGTAGATCCATTTACAACCTATAGGTTTAACCCCATCAAGTTGATCTACAAAATCCCATACTAAGTTGAAGTACATAAACTTCATCTCGAGATTCATGGCTTTGACCTATTCATCTTGGTCAACATCCTCCATTGCCTTCTTGTAAGACAAAAGATCCTTAACCTCGCCATCGGCTACCATAGTCAGGATTTTAGTGAAACCCATATAGTGAACATGTGGGTTCGTAACCCTCCCACTACATCGAGGTTCCCTCAACTCTTGAGGTATATTGGGCCGATTAGATGAACTCCCATCAACAACTCTTGTTAATGTAGCAGGCCTTTCAACAACTCTTGTTGAAGTTTCAGTAGTTTCATTGGAAAGTTCACGCAACACGATTTTACTACATGGACTGTGCTCTCTTATATGATCCTCCTCAAGGAAGGTAGCGTTTGTCAACACAAATACCTTGTTTTCCATAGGATCATAAAAGTAACCCCATCGTGTCCCTACAAATAGGCACAGTCTCGAACGTGGTTCTAATTTCTTAGGATTAGCCTCAAGCACATGTGTTGGACAACCCCAGATGCGGAAATGACGCAAACTAGCTTTACGCTCATTCCACAACTCTAAAGGTGTTCTGACAACACTCTTGGAAGGAATACAGTTGAGGATATAAGCTGCAGTCTCCACTGCAAAAGCCCAAAACGAGTCCAGTAAGGAAGCTAACTCATCATTGACCGAACCATGTCCAACAGGGTTCTGTTTCTCCTCTCCGATAAACCATCTTGCTGAGGTGTACTAGGTGCTAAGAGTTGGAAAACAATTCCATGTTCTATCATATAGTTCTAGAACTCAGAATCCAAAAATTCTCAACCTCGATCTGATCGAAGTGTTTTAATCCGTTTATCTAATGCGTTTTCAACTTCAGCCTTGAACTTTTTGAACTTTTCAAATGATTCTGACTTACGTTGCATCAAATAAACATACCCATATCTCGAATAATCATCAGTAAAAATGATGAAATACTTATAGCCTACCCTGGCTTGCACATTCATCGGACCACAAAGGTCTGAATGCACTAACTCTAGAGGCTTTTTGGCTCGATAACCCCAGTAAAAGCCTTTTAGTCATCTTGTCTCGAGACATGACTCACACATAGGTAATTAATTTTCCTCTAACTCGCTTAGAAGTTTATTCTTTACCAACCTCTTAATCCTATTGAGATTGATGTGCCCTAATTGAAGGTGCCAAAGTTGGGCATTTTCCTTAAGAGAAACCTTAAGTCATTTATTTTGAGTTACGGTAGTTTTAAACATCTTTATATTATGGAGGGAATTTGTTGCTAACGGCCTTAACACATACAAATTATTTTCCAATTTAGCTGAACATATCTCAATACCATCTTTCAGATATACACTTTATTCACCGAAAAGTTGAGAGTATATTTACATTCAATCAAACAATTTACAAAAATTAAGTACCTCTTTAACTCGGGAACTACATATACATCATTCAAAATGATAAATTTATTCTGTAAAGTCAATTAGAGGCCTCCCACTACCACAATTGAGACGACGTGCCTGGTGCCTACTCACATCGTCATCTCACCAGCCTCAAGCTGCCGCCAGGATCTAATCCCCTGAAAAGAAGAACAAACATGATTAGTGGACCTAGAGTCTATAATCCAGGCATAATCATCATTCTATACTAAACAAATTTCCAAAACTAGTAAATCACATTTACTTTGTTTTACCTTGGCCTTAGCCTTTTTCTTCTTCTTCAACCAGCGAGAATATTTTCGCTTCCAGTGCCCAATCTGGCTGCAATGGAAACATTTTCCTTTCTCAATCGATGCTGGTTGCCTACCTTGTCGTGCGGCAAGTTGTGAGTTAGTCGGTGTCTTTCCTTTTCCCTTACTACCCTCCTTCTTCTTCCACTTATTAGTGTTAGAAGTAAAAGGTGCATATTTAGTTCCTGAGGTCGAACCCCGATGGAACTTCTTAGATGATGAAGTAACATTTGCCTCGCCAACCTTTTTTCTTCTTGCTTTTCAGCAAGGATTGGAATGTCTACAACTCGTTGAGGAGAGTTGTAAGAGAATAATCAGCTTTGTTTAGCACAACATTGTTAACAAAGTGGAGGAAGCTTTCTAGCAACGTTTGCAAAATAATGCTAACCTAGCTGCCTTTATCGATGCGGGCCCTATTCATCTCCGCCACATTGAAATGGACCATCATGTTCAGAACGTGTTCTCGAACAGATGTACCCTCGTCCATTTTGGAGTTGAAGATGCATTTCAGAGCTTTGTGCTTGAGATGTCTAGACAGTTGTTCGAACATTCCCCTTAGGGAGTCCATGATCTCACGCGCAGAGACTATGGGCTCATGCTTCTTGGCCAACACGTAATTCAGACTAACCAAGATGTAAGCTCAGACTTTCTCGTTCGCCCCTGTCCATTTCTCATATGCCTCCAAACATTTTGAGCGGCAGTTTGAGTCGAAATAGGAGGACACTCTTGTGTAAGAATGAACCTCGGGTCATCGATGATAAGTATTGTATTAACGTGTTTTTCCAACTAGCGTAGTTTTCGCCAGTCAGTTTGTCGGCACTTAATAGAGCTAACGTGGAGGTTGCCATTTTAAAAGTTGCTGAAAAACATGAACACACTTAATAAGTCTATGTATTACCACTTTTAACACCAATTTTAGGTTTTAGCAAAATAGTTCTTATATACCCTAATTGAAATGACATTTATTTTGCAATGATGCCCTAGCGAGGCAGGACAAAAGTCACCGGTAGGGTGATCAGATGCCTCTTCACTAGGATGAGACATTCTTAACCATATGTTAATATTTAATAATTCCGCGTAAGTGTAACCCCTCATTTTAGGCTCTAAAGTTCTGCCCTAATGCGGCCACAGTAGGGAAAAATAGATTAGGATAAGAGATTAAAACGACATTATACTATATAGAAGATCAGATAAAGAGTCGTGCAAAACTACCATTCTTTAAGAGGACACTTTCAAGGTGTCTCAAGGCGATGCACAAAACGTTATCCAACCTAATGAGAGAGATTGTGGGATATGTTGTTACACGTCCTACTCCCACTTATTATGAACATTCTCTTCATTCACCTTGGTATTGACCTACCCAAACACCATCCTTTAAGGGGACACTCCCAGGATGCCTTGAGGCCGAGGATAGATCGCATGGTGTGTGAACTTTAGGGAGAAATGTGTAGAGGTTTAAGTGAAGTATCATATACCCCAATTACCTCCCACTAAATGTTCTACCTAGGGATTCATTAACTTAGACAATTCGGCTATTGATTTTATCTAAGTGTGGGTTTGATTTTCTAAAAAACAACTCTTGCTTTTGATAATTAAACAAGTTCGAATCAAGTCCCATTAAACACTTTAACATATTATCATTAAATTTGCATGCATGCAATAAATCTATCCAATTCACCTTTCCAGGTAGATTCCCAGGTAAGGGTGTTCTGTTTTCGTCAGCTTAAACACCCCAGCCTAGACAGAACCCGTTTTAGACAAAAGATCACTTATAGATAGATTTGGTACATATTTAATCTTTTATTAGTCAATTTAATCCCATTAAACTGAATAAAAGATTAAACTTAGGTTTCTAATCTCATTAGAATCCTAATCTTAAGTCTATCTCCATCAAATTTTAAAACTCTTTTAAAACATGATTCAAGCCTAAGTTTGCATGCATGTCTTTCTTATTGATTTAGTTCTAATTTCCATTATAACTCTTATAAAAGGAAACAACTAAAACCCTCCACATTGCTAAGCTAGACTAGGTATTTATAACTCTTATAAATTAATCTATGTGTCATGCTTCATGCAATGTTCATTCATTACTATATATAACTCTTATATAAATTGTAATGAACATACATGCTTTCATACATCCTTATACTATAACACTTATAATATAAAGATGATGCATGAATATGCTTAATGCATGCATATATTATAACTGTTATATTATATGATGCATAAGCATGCTCTTATGTAATATAATCATGCAAGCCACTATATTATAACTCTTATAATATAAAGATGATGCATGAATAAATGTATGATGTAACGATCCGACCCCTTAGGACATAAGTTACGCTGTTACTAAATACATGCATGCATGGAACTTAAAACGACACCATTTTTATGGTAAAATAAATACTAAACAAATAAGGTAAGTTTAAAAGTCCTTCATTAAATTCAAATATTAAAACAAAAGAAATGGGTTACCCATAAATCATAAATGATAATAATAAGTCTGAAAACAATTCTTAATAGTAAGTTTCAAACATCAAAACTGAAAAGTTAAGAAAAACATAAAAAGAAATCTAAATCTCATGAGTGAAAGCATAA
This sequence comes from Benincasa hispida, assembly GCF_027475165.1. NCBI lineage: Eukaryota > Viridiplantae > Streptophyta > Magnoliopsida > Cucurbitales > Cucurbitaceae > Benincasa > Benincasa hispida. Next base: position 44,523,857 of record NC_143488.1, read on the forward strand.
AATTGGTCCCAGTGGCTCGATCACGAATTCCGCTTGTCAATCGCCGGTGTATCTCTACCTTTACCTGAAAAAACAACATGAGAAAGGATGAGTATAAAATAATCAGTAAATAACCCCACTACTAAGGTCAGACTAGACATCTATGTCCTTTAGATGGCTACCTCTTGTGAATCCCGAAGGAAACACAACCCCTGGTGAATCCCGAAGGAAACACAATATCTGGTGAATCCCGAAGGAAACACAATATCTAATGGGCATCTAACTAATCGGTATAGACACTATCACAGTCTCAATATCACAATTATCCCAATATGGTTTTATAACATACATATACACCTCAACATCATGGCTATAAACACATGCACATACGCCTCAATATCTTCATATCAAATACAACCTCAGTGAATCAAGTATCATCTCTCACTAGCATGCAAGTATCTACGTGCACAAATAAATCTTTCGGATTCTCATACAAGAACATATATCGATCATATTATACTATCCGTTTATCATGCTATCGTTCTGTCATAATATTCATCTATCATGCTAGCATATATATAGTGTCTGGCCCGTGGGCAGTTCTAGTAGTAAGACTACTTACCTCAAAATTAAATCCAAATAAACCCAAGCAAGCTTATCTCCTCTTTGCCCAAATAAATCTTGAATCAAGCCCTAAAATTCATAAACCAAATTTATTCCAACTTTCGGCAAAATCCCAAACACATATTTAACTTATGACCAAACACCAAGATACTTACCTAACACGTGGTTCAGTCCAAAACCACTTTGAACTTCGATTAAAAAAAAAATCCAACCTAAATAGGGGTCACAACCAAAAAATGATAAATAAATCTTTAGCAGTTAATTTTAATCCAAAAGGGGACAAAGTCTTAACACTTACCAAAAATCCACCAAAAAATAATCTTTGAAGGTGTTGGACAGCCCGCTCTCAACTTCGAGATTCTCCAAAAGATTGAAGCTAAGGCCAAAAATATTATGGGCAACATAAAATTAGGCACACACTCATTGGGCATCCAAAACCCATTCAATAAGAATCCAACAAAACATTAAATGTTACCCAAAATTCCAAAATTTGCGGAGATACATGAGAAAATGGCTTTAAACCATGCAACGACGGTCGGTGAAGTCAGCAGTGATGTTCGACATTTGCTCGGCTCCTGCGGCGACGAAACCGGTGGCAGACCCAAACGATGGCGACTTATGGTCTGGGCACGAACGATCGATTGCGTTCGTGGGCTCTGGTGTGTGACGGCTAACGACGAACGACGTGCGGAGGAGCACGATGGAACAGGGCTGGATGGACGTGGGTCACGCGACTGGGTTTGCCGGCTTGAGGTTCGAGGCAGTGCGCTGGGGTAGGCTTTGGCCGCGAGATTTGAAGTCTCGACCGGATGGCTGGCTAGACGGCGCGACGTTAAAAAGAGGGGGAAAGGCTGGACGACGCTCAAATTTGGGGAAAAGGGTTTCACGGCTGCTGCTACATGTGAAGTTGAGGGGAAGGGAAAGGGGAAGAAAAATAAAAAGAAAAGAAAAGGAAAGGAAATAATTGAATAAAAAAAAGATAAAATAGTATATTTTGCTTTATTTTATTTTATTCTTTCCTTAATCCACGTTATTTCTTTAAATTTCCTCCCTTTCTAAGATAGAATTAACTCTTGCCATCAATTTCCAACGTAAATAATTTCCAACCTCAAAAATTAATCTTTGAATGTGTTGAACAGCCCGCTATCAACTCCAAGATTCTCCAAAAGATTGAAGCTAAGGCTTAAATTTTGTAGGCAACATAAAATTAGGCGCACACTCATTGGGCATCCAAAACCCATTCAATAAGAATCCAACAAAACGATGGCTGTTGAACCGTGTATCGACGGTCGGTGAAGTTAGCAGTGACGTTCGGCGGTTGCTTGGCTCCTGTAGCGACGAAATCGGCGGCAGACCCAAACGATGGCGGCTCACGGCCCGGGCGCAAACGGCTGGTTGCATTGGTGGGCTCCAGTGTGCGACGGCTGACGCGCGACGGACGATGTGCGGAGGAGCGCGAAGGAATGGGGCTGGACGGACGCGTGGGTCACGCGACTGGGTTGGCTGGCTTGAGGTTTGAGGTGGTGCACTGGGGGAGGCTTCAACTGTGAGATCTGAGGTAATGACCGGATGGCTGGCTGGATGGGGCGACGTCAAACGGAGGGGGAAAGGCTGGGTGGCCCTCGAATTTGGGGAAGAGGGTTTTAAGGGGAAGGGAAAGGGGAAGAAAAAGAAAAAAAAAAAAAGGAAAAGGAAAGAATTGAATAAAAAAAGATAAAATAATATATTTTATTTTATTTTATTCTTTCCTTAATCCACATTATTTCTTTAAATTCCCTCCCTTTCCAAGATGGAATTAACTCCTACCATCAATTTCCAACATAAATAATTTCCAACGTTAAAAATTAAATTCCACAATTACACTTAAAGTCCAAAATTTCAAAAATACCCTCAATTAATAAAAATTACTGAAATTACATTAAAATAAAAATTCGGGGTGTTACATTGTTCCCTCCTTAAAGAACTTTCGCCCTCATTTCATCCTCTTGCTCTCAGATAGCCTCATTGAACTGGTGATTCTGCCACAGGACTTTCACAAATGCAATCTCCCTGCGGTGCATTGTCTTTACCTCTCTGGCAAGAATCTCTACAGATTTCTCCTCGTAGCTCAAGTTGTCATTCAACTGCAAGGGCTTAAAGTCAACTACATGGGCTGGGTCTGTCACATACTTTCTCAGCATCAAAATATGGAAGACATTATGAACTAAAGACAGTGCTGGAGGCAATGCCAAATGGTAAGCTACAGGGCCAACTCGTTCCAAGACCTCGAAATGTTCAATAAATCTCAGACTCAACTTTCCTTTCCTGCCAAACCTCATAATACTTTTCATAGGTGCCACTTTCAAGAACATTTTAACACCAGTCTCAAATTCCAGGTCCCTACGTTTCACATCAGCATAGCTTTTCTGTCTGCTTTGAGCTATATGCATACGAGTCTTGGTCTTCTATATTGCCTCATTCGTGGTCTGTACTAGTTCAGGTCTTAACAATTTCCTCTCTCCTACCTCATCCCAACACACAGGAGACCTGCAACTATTTCCATATAGGGCCTCAAATGGTGACATCCCAATAGTAGACTGATAGTTATTATTATAAGCAAACTCCATTAAATGCAAGTTAGCATCTCAGTTTCCTGAAAACTCTATGGCACAGGCACGCAACATGTTTTCCAATATTTGATACAATCACTCTATCTGCCCATCAGTCTGTGGATGAAAAGTTGTACTAAAATCCAACCGGGTCCCCAAAGTTGCCTGAAGACTCTTCCAGAAGTTAGACGTAAAACGAGGGTCTCTGTCCGACACGATGGACACAGGCACTCCGTGTAATCTCACTACCTCCTTCATGTATAACTGTGTCCACTTATTTACTGAAAAGGTGGACTTTCCAGGTATGAAATGTGCTAATTTTGCAAATCTGTCTACCACAATCCAAATTACAGTGAAACCTTTGACTGTCCCTGGCAACCCCATGATGAAGTCCATAGACACATGCTCCCACTTCTATTATGGAACCTTCAATGGCTTTAACAAGCCTGCTGGCTTCTGCCTCGAGGCTTTCACCTTCTGGCACACCAAGCACTTACTGAAGAACTCCGCAGTCTCTTTTTTCATATCACTCCATCAGTAATAATGTTTCAAGTCCTGATACATTTTGGTGCTGCCGGGATGAATAAAAAATAAGGAACTGTGAGCCTCTGACAACAACTCATTCTTAATATCATTATCATATCATTATCTGCTGGCACGCACAAACGTCCCTGATAGAGGAGATTCGCCATCCTGGCCTGACTCCACCCTATGAACTCTCCCTCCATATAAGGGTCACAACACTGCGCATCAATAATTCTCTGCCTTAGACTCAGTCACACTAACAACTGCGCTAACTGTGTCGTGACCATCCCCACTGCCACTGCAATTTCTGCCCGCTCTAGCTCATTGCACAAATGAGTTTGTCTAGTAATAAGGGCTGCTGAATGAGCCATTTTTTTGCTTAGGGCATTTGCCACAACATTTGCCTTTCCTAGGTGGTAACAAATTTCATAGTCATAATCCTTCACCAGCTCTAACCACCTTCTTTGCCTCATGTTCAACTTCTTCTGAGTGAAAAAGTACTTTAAACTCTTGTGGTCAGTGAAGATCTGTATCTTCTCTCCATATAAGTAATGCCTCCAAATCTTGAGAGCGAAAACCACTGCTGCTAATTCCAAGTCGTGTGTGGGATAATTCTGTTTATGCTTCTTTAACTGACGTGAAGCGTAAGCAACTACTCTGCCCTGCTGCATCAGTACGCATCCCAACCCCTTATTGGACGCGTCGCTGTAAATGACAAAACCACCTAATCCATCTGGTATTATAAGAACTGGGGCTGAAACCAACCTCTGCTTGAGATCTTGGAAACTGTTTTTGCAAGCCTCATTCCAAATAAAAGCTGCTCATTTCCATGTCAACTGAGTCAATGGGGCGGCTATGCGAGAGAAGTCCTTTACAAATCGTCTACAGTAGCCTACCAGTCCCAGGAAACTGCGCACCTCACTGATTGAGGTTAGACGAGCCTAACTCGTAACTGCCTTAATCTTTGCAGGATCCACATAGACACATTTCTTCGATACTACATGTCCTAGAAAGAACACCTGCCTCAACCAAAACTCACATTTAGAAAACTTAGCATACAGTTTATTGGCCCTCAATGTCTCCAAAACTTTTCGTAACCCCATGTTCGGTCTCTGTCTTGGAATAAACCAAGATGTCGTCAATAAAAACAATCACAAAGGTGTTGAGGAATTTCTCGAACACCTTATTCATCAAATCCATGAACACTACTAGGGCATTTGTTAGACCGAACGACCTCACTATGAACTCATAATGCCCATACTTTGAATGAAAAACTTTCTTGGGTATGTCATTGTCCTATATTCTAAGTTGATGGTATCCTAACCGGAGATCAATCTTTGAGAATACCGAGCTCCCTGCAACTGATCGAACAAGTCATCAATCCTGGGGAGGGGATACTTGTTCTTGACGATCATCTTGTTCAGCTCTCTGTAATCAATGCACAGCCGTAACGATCCATTCTTTTTTTTCACAAACAAAATAGGTGCATCCCATGGTGACACACTAGGGCGTATGAAACCCTTGTCCAACAACTCCTGCAATTGAACCTTCAGTTCCCTCAACTTTGCTAGTGCCATTCAGTATGGAGTCTTCGAAATAGGGGTTGTGCCTGACTCCAACTCAATAGCGAAATCTATCTCCCGCTGTGGGGACAATCCGGGAAGATCCTCAAGGAAAACGTCTGGAAAATCTCTCACTACTGGCTCTGAAGTCAAAGTGACTTCAGCCCTCTAATGTCAACCACACTGGCCATAAAGCCCTAGGCTCCTTGGTCAAACACTCTACTAGCCTTTAAAGCTGAAATCACTTTGGGTAGGACCACGACCCTAATCCCTTTAAACTTAAAACTGGCTCCTGTAAGGAGGTTAAAGATGACCTCCTTACGGGAGTAATCTATGCTGGCATAATTAGCAGTTAATCAATCCATGCCCAAAATCACATCAAAATCACGCATATCTAAAATTATCAAGGTCACATCTAATGTGTGATTTGCTATCTCTAGTACCTAACATGCTTTTATTTTTTTTTGTAGCTAACATGATCTCTCCTGATGGAGTGGAAATAGATAGTGCAAAGGGCAAAGGTTCTGACTCTAACGTGGCATGCCTTACAAATACGAAAGATATAAACGAGTGCAAAGATCCAGAGTCAAACAAAACTAAAGCATGGTGCCCCAAAATGGGAAGCGTACCTGTCACCACCGTGTTTGACTTCTCGGCTTCATGCCAAGTGGTAGAAAACACCCTACCCTCTGTTGTTGATGACTTGGGCCTCCCTGAAACGAGTTTACGGACTGGCCCCTGAGTTCAGGCATGTTCTTCCTTGGGCCTTTCTCTGACATATGCACCTTCTGGCCACATCGAAAACAGATCCCAGAGCCGGCTAGGCAACATCCCCAGTGTCGCCTACCACAAGTAGTACATATCGGCCTATCTTCCTTGACAATCACAACATGGGAGCCCTGCTGTCCCCATGGACGTGGAACATTCACTGTGTTCTAGTTCCTCTGCTGATGCTTAGGAGCCCTGAGCTCAGCTTTCCTTTTCTGACCTGCAGAGGTCCCAACCTCGAGTGACCTTCTGTACTCTTCTCCCGCTTGGGAGTCAGCATCAATCCTCATGGCGGCCCGTAGTGCCACAACATACGTCTTGAGGTCTAAAGCATGTACCAAACCTCGTAGTCCGCTCCTCAAACCTTGAATGAATCTCTCTATTCTCGCTGCCTCGATGGCTACTAGTTCAAGAGCAAAGTGGGACAGCTTATCAAATTTCTACTCATACTCCACCGACATAACTCTCTGTTTCAAGTTCAAGAATTCTGTCTGCTTGTTGTATCGGGTGTTGGCCAAAAAATACTTCTCATAGAAACGCTCCTTGAACTGCTCTCAGGTTGTAAGTTTCCCATCAGTATCAATCATTTTCTCTGCTGAACGCCACCAAATTTTTGCATTGTTGTCCACATGAAAACTACACATTGGAGCTTGTGCTCTTCTGGGCACCTCATAAAACGGAAAATCGTCTCGATAAATGACAACCACATCTCTGCTTTGGTGGGGTCCTCTAACGATCCATCAAAGTAATAAGGGTCAAACTTCCTGAAATCTCTTAGATTTTTAGCCTCAAGGGACAGGCCCTGCATGTCTCTATCCTACGGTCGGGTCTGCTTTAACTGCTCAGATGGCACCGGTTCCTCCTGAGCCTAGTTCTGGGTAGTCTGTCCTGCCATCATGTTATGGATCAGCTCCTGCAGTTTTTCCATTAGGGAGGATGCAACGACTTCACTAATTCTGGCTTCTATTGCCTTCTCATCGACTTAGGTCATAGGTGGATTTGGAGCTGTCAAGATAGTCTAGCTACTCTCAACTCCCTCTTCCTACATCCCTCCTCTAACAGTCTTTCTTGTTCTAGGTTTAGGTGCCATGTTCTGTCATGAATTCATAAATTAGCTATCTACCTCTGGGTCTTTCTCAGAAATCATGCTATTAAAATATTACATCATTAATCTTATATATGCACTGAAAACTTTCATTAGTACGACATACCTAACGATGACAAGGAATCCGTTACTGGGCCACAGGGACTACCTAGACTTACGTAGTAAGTCAGTCTACAGAACCCAAAACATGGCTTTGATACCAACTGTAACGATTTGACACCCTAGTACTTAAGTTAGGTCGTTACTAAATACATGCATGCATGGAACTTAAAACGACACTCTTTTATGGTGAGATAAATATTAAATAAATAAGGTAAGTTTAAAAGTCCTTCATTAAATTCAAATATTAAAACAAAAGAAATGGGGTACCCATAAATCATAAATGATAATAATAAGTCTGAAAACAATTCTTAATAGTAAATTTTAAACATCAAAACTGAAAGTTAAGAAAACCATGAAAAGAAATCTAAATCTCATGAGCGAAAGCATAAAACTGGTCACAGTGTCTCGATCACGAATTTCACTTGTCAATCGCCAGTGCATCTCTACCTTTACCTGAAACAACAACATGAGAAAGGATGAGTATAAAATACTCAGTAAGTAACCCTACTACTGGGGTCAGGCTAGACATCTATGTCCTCTAGATGCCTACCTCTGGTGGAACATAAAAACTGCTCTAGTCCTCATGGGACACATACGTACATGAAAAATTGATATTTATCTTACTGTAGCTAAGTATGCCCACTACCTCTAGTGAATCCCGAAGGAAACATAACCCTTAATGAATCCCGAAGGAAACACAACCCCTTGTGAATCCCAAAGGAAACACAACCTCTGGTGAATCCTGAAAGAAACACAACCCCTGGTGAATCCCAAAGGAAACACAATATCTGGTGAATCCCGAAAGAAACACAATTTGGTGAATCCCGAAGGAAACACAACCCCTGGTGAATCCTGAAAGAAACACAACCCCTGGTAAATCCCAAAGGAAACATAATATCTGGTGAATCCCGAAAGAAACACAATTTGGTGAATCCCAAAGGAAACACAACCCCTGGTGAATCCCGAAGGAAACACAATATCTGGTGAATCCCGAAGGAAACACAATATCTAATGGGCATCTAACTAATCGGTACAGACACTATCATAGTCTCAACATCACAATTATCCCAATATGGTTTTATAACATACATATAAACCTCAACATCATGGCTATAAAACATGCACATACGCCTCAATATCCTCATATCAAATACAACCTCAGTGAATCAAGTATCATCTCTCACTAGCATGCAAGTATCTACGTGTACAAATAAATCTTTCGGATTCTCATACAAGAACATATATCGATCATACTATACTATCCGTTTATCATGCTATCGTTCTGTCATAATATTCATCTATCATGCTAGCATATATCTAGTGTCTGGCCCGTGGGCAGTTCTAGTAGTTAGACTACTTACCTCAAAATTAAATCCAAATAAACCCAAGCAAGCTTATCTCCTCTTTGCCTAAATAAAGCTTGAATCAAGCCCTAAAATTCATAAACCAAATTTATTCCAACTTTCGGCAAAATCCCAAACACATATTTAACTTATGACCAAACACCAAGTTACTTACCTAACACGTGGTTCAGTCCAAAACCACTTTGAACTTCGATTAAAAAAAAAAAATCCAACCTAAATAGGGGTCACAACCAGAAAATGATAAATAAATCTTTAGCAGTTAATTTTAATCCAAAAGAGGACAAAGTCTTAACACTTACCAAAAATCCACCAAAAAATAATCTTTGAAGGTGTTGGACAGCCCTCTCTCAACTCCGAGATTCTCCAAAAGATTGAAGCTAAGGCCAAAATATTATGGCAACATAAAATTAGGCACACTCTCATTGGGCATCCAAGGGTATTCAATAAGAATCCAACAAAACATTAAATGTTACCCAAAATTCCAAAATTTGCGGAGATCCATGAGAAAACGGTTTTGAACCATGCAACGACGGTCGGTGAAGTCAGCAGTGATGTTCGACATTTGCTCGGCTCTTGTGGCGACAAAACCGGTGGCAGACCCAAACGATGGTGGCTTACGGTCCGGGCACGAACGATCGATCGCGTTCGTGGGCTCTGGTGTGTGACGGCTGACGACGAACGACGTGCGGAGGAGCGCGATGGAACAGGGCTGGACGGACGCGTGGGTCACACGACTGGGTTTGCCGGCTTGAGGTTCGAGGCAGTGCGCTGGGGTAGGCTTCGGCCGCGAGATTTGAGGTCTCGACCGATGGCTGGCTAGACGGCGCGACGTCAAAAAGAGGGGGAAAGGCTAAACGACGCTCAAATTTGGGGAAGAGGGTTTCACGGCTGCTGCTACATGTGAAGTTGAGGGGAAGGGAAAGGGGAAGAAAAATAAAAAGAAAAGGAAAGGAAAGGAAATAATTGAATAAAAAAAAGATAAAATAGTATATTTTTCTTTATTTTATTTTATTCTTTCCTTAATCCACATTATTTCTTTAAATTTCCTCCCTTTCTAAGATGGAATTAACTCTTGCCATCAATTTCCAACATAAATAATTTCCAACGTCAAAAATTAAATTCCACAATTATACTTAATGTCCAAAATTCCAAAAATTCTCTTAATTAATAAAAATTATTGAAATTACATTAGTAATAAAAATTTGGGGTGTTACACATAACCTATGGTGGGATATAAAACCATATGGCATACTATATGACATATAATTTAAACATACATCTCATGAATATTCATCAAAATTAATGGATTGGGGTGGTTAGCCTAGAAAAACGAAAATAAAAGCTATCTATTACATAAACCATCGAGTAAATCGATTTAAACAGGCGAACTGGGTCTTGAACCACCTGGGCGAAGCCTCACTCCCTGATCGTGTAGCTTTTCCTTGTGATCGTCTAGTAAAGTTGGTCAAGTAAGCACGACCGTGTAGCAACGATCGAGTACCTTTGACTATGCGATGAAGCATGAAGACCACTAATTGTGTAGCACACTGAGAATAACACCTGCCTAAACGATTGAGTAGACGACAACTATGCGATGAAGCATGATCGTCTAGATGATCAAGGAGCAAATGCCGAGTAACACTTACCGAGTGATCGAGTAGCCAGTGACTATGTAATGAAGCATGTTGGCCTACACGATCATTTAGTGCGCACGCTTACCATGCAACGAGTATCCCATACTCAGTGATCGTTTTCCTCCATCGTTTACACGATCGAGTAGCCAATGCAACATGAACAAGTAAACTCTTTACTCGATTGTGTAGCATTAGACATACAATCATTTAGTAAATGTTACACGATCAAGTTAGAACTTTTCTACTCGATCGTTTAGTCAAATCTAAACGACCGTTTAGCCTGAGCTACACGAACTGACCAACCTTTGTCTTCTTCTTCCTCGAAGTATACTACATCTCCATGCCTTGAAGCTTCATCAAGAGCGACTCTTACAGACTCAAACACTTTGAATACAAACTCGATAGCAAGTTAATATGTCAAAAAACACAGGGGCCCTACAATTAACCTTGAAATGTAAAAGAAAGCAAGAAACAGCGGCAATCATCCCAGAAACTCCATTAATTTACATCCACAAATACATTTAACACTTAAACATAATGTAGACATGCTTAAAACCCACTAAGAATGTAAATGCAATTCAATACATCATTGGATTTGGAATATCAGAACAACCTGGCTCTGATACCATTTGAAGGATCTCTTATTCAAGAGAACCAGCGAGCAGGAGCAAGATCTTTTCAAACCCATTGTGAAAGAATAAAGCATTTACAGATATACAACCACAATTATGCATTATAAAGAAAATTATAGCATGCTTTCTTAACTTAAAAAACAAAGAGAATCAAGTGACATACCTTTGAAGAACTTTTCTTCACGTATTCCCTCGATCTACACGGGTCAGGCATCCCACCAAAGTCTAAATGATCATAAATGCAACGAATGACCAATGTAATCACAGACTGTCTAATCCTCGAACGACAACCCTCGATACTACCACTCAGTTACCTTGGTATTCTCGGAAAGAGAATCTAAGAGGTGTGGACTCTGTGTGAATTTGGTAGAGGGAAGAAAGATGTATACGACCGAGTAAGTGGGAGAAAGTGTTAGTCTATCATATAGACACTGGGTACTCGATCGCCTAGTAACGAGGAGCAATCGTTTAGCAAACTCGCTTGGTTGTTTACTCTCTTGAAAAGGCTATCGTATAACTTTCTTTCACTCGATCGATTGGTATGCAACAATGCTGTAATTTTTCAAAAGATGAAAACTCTTTTCATTTTATTCTTCAGTTATTAAAACTGAAAATAACATCCCATTTGCACAGTTAATGGAGAAAAGAAAACAATCAACGAACAATTATCTCATAATTGTTTCTATTATATATAAATATAATAGCTAATTTATTATATTATATTTATAACCTATAGTTTTAGTATCACATTATATGTAATATATCAACCATAGTTCTTTTCTCTTTGATTTAATATAAATCATATTTATATTAATTCTTCTAATTAATTCCTCTAATACATCAAATCAATTATATCACATATAATTGAATCAATTTAATTATATCATGTATAATCAAATTTTCTCTTGTTAATTTGAACACTTCAAACTAACCCAAAAACTGATTCTCAACTTGAATCCATTAAGCTACCAAGGGGACCTTATAGGCCTGTAGCTTGAATCTCCAACGGTACGTGAATAACTGACTAAACTCTTTAATCATGATATCCACCATCCGTTAACTGTCGGACACTCCACTAAATACCGACAACTGCACTATTTTCACTACATATATATTTTTGTGTCCATTGGATATATCCAATCAATAGTACGATAACCTTTCACAGATCGCTCGTAAGTATAGCTGTGCCAATTTATCATTTTGCCCATGTAGTTACATCTAACTTCTTAAGTACCACTGATTCCTCTAATGAACAATAAATCATAGTCATACTATGAGTGAACACTTCTCGGGTCATGAGAAGGTGTGACACCACATTGTTCAAGCCCCTGAATCAGCCCTTAAGGGAGCAATCTATTTACTTACCTCTGCTTCGGGGAAGGAGTGAATTTCATCTTGTGTAGCAAAGTTCCCAGCTCCTCAATCAGATAAATTCCCAAAGTGGTAGGTTTGAGTTGGCGATCTGGCCACTAGCACCCATGAAAATCAAAGAACCGCCCTTATAGGCAGGAGTTCCCAACTCACTCAAGATTAAGGTCATGTTACATCCTAGTGAAATAAAAGTCTCTGTCATGAACGACATTACATAACGAGATTAAACATTTCGTGGTCTGGTCTTATACAAACTTCTTTGTATAGGATACCCCCGCTCGCATGTCTCCACATGAATGATCAGGATCAGACCATCTGTAGCACTTTACAACACTTGTAACATCTACAAAGTGGGTCGTATCCGTAGTGGCACAAGGATAAAATTTCCCTCCTTTATCCATATACTGCAAACCATTTAGGTTATCACTTAAGGCATGATCCACTTGTATGTCTCCACTTACATGCTTAAGTTACAACGATAACCAGAGATCTTAATTTATAGGTTTGTGAGTAATGCAACTAAAATATCTCATATTTCATAGACAATAGTGAAAAAAATATCTCATATTATTACATCACAAATGTTTGTTCATACATGTGTTTACAAACTACAGGGCCCTACGAGATTTAAGGCATCAACCCCAACAGTTATCCTATAGTTATGGTAACAACATAACTGTATAGTTATGTAAAGTATAGTTAGTGTTATGAAGTTGAGTTTGAATTTCAGTTTGTGGTTAAAATACGTGAGGTTTTAAGTTAGAATAAGTAGGGTTTTCAATTGAGTTATAAATTCTATATTTGGAATGAAAATAATTTAGAGATGAGGTATATGCTATATTGAGTTTTTGCTAAAAATAAGTGGAGGGTGGGGGGGAAGGTAAGGGAGAATTCAATAAACTTCATTTTAATTTGTTCATATTCTTATGTTGGGTTTAAAATTGGTAAAGGGTGTCTCAATTCTTATGTGTTGGTTTGTTTCAATTCTTAATTATGTTGGTTTGTAGATTGGGATCGAGAATATATATATATATATATATATTGAGGGGGCCATTTGAATTTGTTCATATTCTTATGTTGAGTTTATGTATTGTAGGGGGGAAGGGGTGTGAGTTGGTTTGTTTAAGTAAATGTAGATATGTGTTGGTTTGTATATTGGATTGAGAATAATTTGGAGATGGGTATATGCTATAAATGATGGTGGGGAAAGGGGGTTAATTATATTGACATTGTTATTTGTGTATTGAATTTGAGTTTAAAATGTGTAAATACGGGTGGTTTGAATATTAAGTTATTTGTATTTTGAGATTGACAATACTTTTGAGATAGGTATATGTTACATTGAGTTTGTGGTTAAAATATAAGTGGGGGGAGGAGATTGAATAAACTTAGGTTTGAGATTGAAATATGTAGATATGAGTTGGTTAGGTTTAAGTTGGGTTTTAAGTTCTATATTAGATTTGATATTGAAATATATAGATATGAGTTGGTTTGTTTCAATTATTAATGTTCTCAGTTGAGTTTTAAGTTCTATATCATTAAGAATAAATTTGAGATGAGTATATGCTATTTTGAGTATGTGGTTAAAATAAGTCGGGGGAGGGAGGGAATAAGGTGATTGTCTAATTATATTGAGATTGTTATTTGTATTTGAGTTTGAGTTTAAAATGTGTAAATACGGGTTGGTTTGAAGTTAAAGTGGGTTTTATTTGTTAATGTTCTTATATTGGTTTTAAAGTTGGTATAGGGCATAAATGTATAATTATGATTAAATTTAAGTTGGGTTTTAAGTTATATATTGAGTTTGAGATTGAAATATGCAAGTTTGAGATAGTTTGTTTCAATTCATTAATGTTCTTAGTTGAGTTTTAAATTCTATATTCATTTTGAGATTGGTAGTATATTGAGAATTAAACTTATTTAAATTTGTATTTTGTAGGTATCTCAAGATTTATGTTAAAGATGCGACAAGCGTAGTTAGGTCGTAGAATTGTGTTTTATAGGTAGTTTGTTATCATGTAATCTTATTTTGGAGTTAAGGAATTGTTTCAATTCAAACATGTTTTCTATATATTATTACTATTGTAGACATGTACTTGATTTTGACAATTTTTATTTTAGTTTGATTGATATTTGTAAGATTCAAAGAGGTATGACTTCTAAAAGAAAAAAGATTTAGATATAGAAAAAAAAGTTAAATCCGACGGTTAAATATATAATCCCTATGATTCAAGGGGTCGGGAAAAAGCATAATTTTATGCGTTTTCACCTTTTCTCGACTCTGAGAAATCATCCCTCGACGGTCCAGGGGTCGAAAAAAGCCACTAAATCCCAACGATAGAAACACACCGTCTAGAAATGACCACTTTGAAGGAAATCAGACATGAGGATTTCTATGAGCAACGGAAGGATCGTTCCAAATTCCATTCGAAATTGAACATCAACAATTACAGTACAAGAACGGAAACTAATAGGTCATGCACAACAAGAAATTACAACATGCTTTAAGAGAGTGTCAAGGGATAGAATATGCATACCTTTGAAGAAACATTTTTCACGAATCCCTCGACCAATCTCCAAACGTCCAAGACAACAATGCTCGAACACAACGACCGGTACAATAGTACGATCCATAGCAAACACCACGCAAACACCATGAACCCAACGAACGGCCTCCAGTGGGCTCTGTATGGACTTGGTTAGGTGAAGAGACAGGAGGAACAACAATCATGTAGACAATTGAGCAAGTAGGAGATGACACAGTCTATCGTATAGATGATGTGCTCAATCGTGTAGAAGATGGCAGTCTATCGTATAGACAACGCCACATGATCGTTTAGCTATGACCAGCTGAGTGAACTATCGTATAGTTATACTCCACGATCGTTTAGTCTCTCTACTAGTTATCGCTTAGTAAAACTCTTTCACTTGATAGCTTTATCGTGAGTTTCTTTTTGAATCAAGTAACTCTCAAATTTTAGGAAAACATTTTTCCTCTTATTTCATGGTTACCATAAAAACACCAATAACCTCCCACTCAATTGGTTATTAGAGAAAAAGAGATAATTATCAAATAATTAATAATATTATAAATAAATATGATAACTAACTTACAATATTATATTTATAACCTATAGTTTTAATATTTCATCTCATGAAACATATAAACCATAGTTCTTTTTCTATTTTATGGCACTTAATGTAAATCATATTTACATTAATCCTCCACTTGATGTATCTCATACATCACAACGATTATATCATATATAATCAAATTTCCTCTTTTCAATTTGAACATTTCAAATCAACCCCAAGAACTGATTCTCAACTTGAATCCATTGAGCTACCAAGGGGACCTTATGGACCAACTTGAATCCATTGAGCTACCAAGGGGACCTTATGGACCTGTAGCTTGAAGCTCCAACGGTATGTAAATAATGTTGGGATTGGTGTCCTAATTCTCCCGGAGTCTCGTTGTTTTGTAAAGATGCACATTGTTTAAGGAATAAAATAATTGTTATTTAATTCTAGCATTTACTTATATCCAATAAACAAAGCTTCTTGGTTATCTTCATTAGAAAAAATTCGGGCTTTAATGTCGGTTGGCAACCGACGATAAAGATAGTGTTATTAAAGCCCTTTAATGTTGGTAGCCTTTAATGTCGGTTTTAAACCGATATTAAAGGGCTTCAATAACACCAATAACACAGTCTTTAATGTCGGTTGTAACCGACATTGAAGGTCTTTAGTGATTAAAGCCTGTCGGTTGCAACCGACATTGAAGCCCAAATATGTCCATTTTATCAATTATTGTCCATTTTTTAAAGTTCCCTTGCCAAATCCATTTTTTCGGTAAAAAAGTATAACATGACATATCATCATCGAACGCTATGGCTATGACATATTATTCATGTATGGATTGTAAATCTATTACATTTAATTCGTAAATTCTGCTATAGAATTATAATTTAAAAGGCGTACAATAATTCAGGCCTTGAAAACATAAATTACAAATAATACAAAGATTATGATTTTACAAGGGCAACAAAATCTTCCGTGTAAGTTTTATTAGCCAAAGCTTTATCTGCTATGAGTTTCTTGTAACTAGAGCTTAAGCCACCCTACACCAGAATTCATTAAGAAAAATGATGGTTATCTATGTCTCTCAAAGACCCTCTCAGTTCCATATTAGAACCTTGTAAAAGAAACTACAACGTGATTCTAATCAAAAGAGATGAGTTAAGAAAGAAGCTTTATAAGACTACCACCTTGAGTACCCCACAAAAGGTTGAAAGAGGGCAATAAATTGGGGTGGCTCTTTGCCTTGAAAAATACGACCCTGCCAAAAGAAAAAAAACATATGATAAGGAAATTCCCAAAGATAGAAACTATTTATCACGTATACTTTATGTTTATGGTACCTAAATAGGCCTCCCTTTCAGCGAGTTGGACATTGTATTCGTCAACCGTATAGCCATCTTTTGATCTTTCTGAGGTTTGAAATAATAGAAAATGGTTTAACAGCAATAAACACATATGTTTATGTACAAATGCACTTAAATATGTCATGATATGAAAATGTAAGGAATGAGAAAACATCCCTACATTTGTTTACAAACAATTATTCTTTTACAGGAATCAAGAGTACTTTCATTAGATCAAGGAAACTATCCTCCATTATTCGCTGGACAGCAGTAGAACAGTGTGAAAATATTAAAATGTAATTTATGGAATCTGAAAAGAAATTGAAAGCTAGTAAGTTCATTACCTAGAGAATCATCTCAATAAAAGATTAGTGCTTCCATCCTTTCAAATGGTCAACTTCCATGTATGGCTCCAGAAATCCAATGAACTGAAATGATGAAAAAAAATATAGCAATACTGTAATCTCCCAAGTAGTAAACTTTCTCCACGGACAAACTCTCAATCGGCTAACAATTTCTTGTTGATATCGATAATATAGGAAATGCTAGACAACAGTGAAAGCAATTAATATGAAACCAATAGAAACATTACTTCCTTAAGAAAATTTTATTCCGCATGGTGCTTAAGAAATAATGAACGATTATCTCTCAGAATAGGATAGATTACTAACCTAAAGAATGGAATATCTCAACTATAGGATGCAATGAACTCAATATGTAATTGTAAGCAATCCTATACGGAAGAAAAGAAGAAAAGGAAGAAAAAAATTGTCCAAAAACTGAGAAAGAAACCGAACCATATATGTGCAGACTAATATATGTATTAAGACACATCCTTTCATATAATGTTGTGTCCCTTACAAAGGAAAGATCCCTAATGAAGAGCGGTGAATCTTTAACATTAATTAAATAGTCTTATTCATTATTTCCAGCATTTCTTTCCTCGAAGAACTGGGAACTGTCATTTTCATACAATTTTTATAGCTTTACATAACATATACTGAGCTGGTATATATCAATTACTCCAAGATCTATAAATAAGAATGCAGAGTCTGACCTCGGGTTTATATGGAAGCACAAATGAAGATAAAAGAGTTGATCTTGGTGGGGGAAGAACATCAGGAACCGTTTTTGCAGTATGTGTCAAGCTGAGAAGACCTTGAAGACCTTCATAACTCAGCCCCTGGATTTGAGAATTAGATTAATCAATGCAAACTAGATATCATGCACTTCTATATAACTGATGTTAGCAAGTTAATACAAAAATTTTCTCTATATGAGGACCATTGAGAAAAGGAAAATACAACAGGCAAAATAAAAGAAAATCACAAAAATTCAGACTACATGTTGAAATTCTTTTAAATTTTGCTATTCCATCATCATGGATTTTAGCAAGAAAGAAAACTCACTGAGATTATTGCAGCTAAAGAAATGTAAGGCTGAAATGGCACACTTGAAATACATATAGCAATAACACTGTCAGCCATTTTTTCCTCTTCTCTGTTCAAAGATTTCAATATTTGCAAACTTGAAAACATATGAGATATAATCGTTCACTATGAATAAATTCACTATTTCAATTCAACAACTTCACCAATTTTATTGACTACATTTTAGTTTGTTTCCCTTTTGTTAATCACTTTCTCAAATATTCTGTGCCCAATTTCTCAGTTCTCTATCGTTTATCATTGCAAACTAGTTCAGAGTTGAGAAATCTCCACCTCTCCTTCAAAAATATATTTCATTACGTCATTTAAAAAAGAAAAAGAAAAAAAGAAAAAGATGATGATAATAAACACATGCTCTATTATCTACCATTTTAAAATTGAATCACAAATACAGTTCTCCATCTTTTAAATTAAAAAATCTGCTACAAGTTCTGATATCAAATGCATATTCAGATTAAAGAAATACAATAAAAACAATAGTTTACCAAGTTACAAAGAATAAAGCCAAAGGGATACAAGATAAAAAGCAAGAACACATGTTACCGAGATTTCAAATACAAGACATTTATTGAAGACAATCAGCATTCCTGGTTCAAGTCTGCAACCAGAAAGGAAACGGGGAGATCAAAACTATGAATTGACATTGGCAATATTGTTATTATTGTGATTATTATTATTTTTTAAAAAGCATAAAGCAAACCAGGAGAACTAGTTCAACTGAGAGTGATCAATGCAGGGCACTGATAAGGAATTTATGGATTATGGATCAAATAAATGATATATGTTAAGGTACCACATTAACTTAGTTACATTTAAGGTGAAAGTTCAAATTAAATTTGCACGATGATGATATGTGATAAAAAAAAAATACCTAATGTATTTGCCCAAAGCATACTTTACTTCAATTGATTTTTGGCCATCTACAAACAAATTTATAAGGCAATCCATGTTGAGGTGGCAAATCAACAAACTACAAAACTTGGATATACCTATTGCTTTAGACTAATAACATTGACTTCAATTCATGATACCTTTTAGCTGCATAAAGAAAGGCTCATCAACATCAAGTTCAAGGTTAAGAGATTTAAGCATCTGCTGAAATAAAAGAGTCTTTAAATGAAGGATAAAGTTGATCTTACAATGAACTCAATTAGGCATCAATTCATTTCAGTCAAACAATACAATGAGGTAACCGATTCTCATGTTTCATCAAAGAGAAAATACATACAAATGAGAAAATATATACTTGATTGGAGTCAGAATATCCTTTCGAACTTCCTTTGGACCATTTTCTCTCTTTGATATTGGATCTATGGTTAGGGATGAAAAGGCAGACAATTTATTAGATCTTGTGAGAATAATATATCACAAGTTGAAAAAAATGGTATAAGAATAATATGCTAACGGACGAGATGGAGATCGACCACGACAGAGACAACCGGCAGAGACAACCAACGACTCACTAATAGAGATGATCGACGACCCACTGGCAGATTTGTACCCACAGCTACAGATTTGAACATTGACGCGATGGAGATCGACGGAGACCGACGAAAAACTTGATGGATGTAAACGTGATGGAGATCGACAGACAAACAGATGGTGAAGGAGATTGATGGACGAACGATGGTGAAGGAGATCGATGGACGGTGAAGGCGATCGGTTAGGGTTTGGGTAAGAGAGAAATGGAGGCAACACATGATAGGGTAAAAAGCGATAGGGTGAAAAGGCAAAATGGAGGTGGCGCGCGAGTGTGTACTGTTTAATTTTTTAATAAAATAAGAAAAAGATAATTACACTTTTAATGTCGGTTTAAAATCGACATTAAATCCCATCTTCAATGTCGGTTTAAAGATACGTTTTATTTTTTTTAAAAACCGACATTATACATCTGATTTCACTTTTTCCAACCGACATTAAAGCCCAAAATTCTTCTAGTGCTTATGTGAACTAAGCATATATATGTGATATACAAGTGGATCATGCCTTAAGTGATAACCTAAATAGGTCTGTAGTATAAGGATTAAGGTGGGATACCTGATCCTAGTGATACTGCGGATATGGCCCGCTTTGTAGAGGTTTGCAAGTATTGTACACTACTACAGATGGTAGATCCTGACCATTCATGTGGAGACATGGAGCGGGGGTGTCCTATACAAAAAGTTTGTATAAGACCTGGACCACGAGATGATTAGACTCTGTATATAACGCTGTTGATACTAGAGACTTACATCTCACCTAAACGACCATAGTGACATGACCTCAATCCTGTGTGTATTGGGAATTCCTGCCTTTGAGAGCGGTCCTTTGATTAGTATGTGTGAGAGTGGCCAGATTGCCAACTCAAATGCCTACCTTTTTGGGGGCTTTCTGATCTGGGAGCTGGAAACTCAATCCACAAGATGAAATTCACTCCTTTCTCGAAGCAGGGATAAGTAGAGAGATTGCTCCCTTAAGAGCTGATTCCGGGGCTTGAACATAGTGGCCATAGCTTCTCTTTGGAAGAGAAGACTCAGTCATAGAAGAACTATGATTTATGTTCATTAGAGGGGTCAGTGGTACTTAAGAAGACAGATGTAACTACAGGAGCATAACGATTATTGGCCCAGCTATACTTACGAGCGATCTGTGAAGGGTTGTCGCACTGCTGATTGGTTAAGATGGACACATAATATATCTGTGGTAAGGAGAGTTCAGTTGTCAGTCTTTAGTGGAGTATTTGACAGTTAACGGATGGTGGGTCCCGTGACTAAAGAGTTTAGTCAGTTATTCACGTATCGTTGGAATTTCGAGCTATAGGTCCATAAGGTCCCCTTGGTAGCTCAATGGATTCAGTTGAGGATCAATTCTTGGTGTTGATTTGAAATGTTCAAATTGACAAGAGGTATTTTGATTATATATGATATAATCATTATGATGTATCAGATACATCTAGTGGAGGATTGATGTAAATGAGATTTACATTAAGTACCATGGAATAGAAAAAAAAACTATGGTTTATATGTTTCATTAGATGAAATATTAAAACTATAGGTTATAAATATAGTATGATAAGTTGGTTATCATTTATGTTTATAATAATATTAATTATTGGATAACTAATTCTTTTTCTTTTAAATAATCAAAGTAGTGGGTGGTTATTAGATCATGGTAACCGTGAGTTTAAAAGAAAAATAGTTTTCCTATTTTGAAAATGAGGTTTTGCAAAAGATTGAAAAGTTTTTTTGAGTTTTCTCTGTCGCGAAAAGAAACTCATGAAGTCGTCAACTAAATATGGATTTACTAAACGACGGCTGGACGAGCTAAACGATCGTGTATCTGTGAGCTAAACGATCGTGTATCTACGAGCTAAACGATTGTGCAGGATTTACTAAACGATCACATAGTTTTGCTAGACGATCGCTGGTCCAAGGTAAACGATCGTGTAGAGTCTGTAGGTGGCAGACGGAGCTAAATGATAGACTAAATGATCGCATAACTTTTGCTAGACAATCACATAGCTTTATCTAAACGATTGGGCATCGGCCTATACGATAGGTATACGTCATCTCCCACTTGCCCAGTCGTGTATGCGATCATTGTTTCCTCCTTTGTTTGCCTCATACCAAGTCCAAACAAAGTCCACCCTCTGGATTCTCACACCGAGAATACCAAGGTCGCCTTGTTGGTGGTGTCAGACTCAACTCGACACCGTCGAGGTTTTCTGGAGGCCATTTATGTAGCAGAGGAATTCGTGACCGAGGAGATCGTTGAGGACGAGCGTGAAGTGTTCATGCTGTGTTCGTTGCGGTATTACGATCGTGTAGATCGGACGTTCGTGGTCGCTGTTGTTTAAGCGTTCATGCGCAACGGAGTGCGAAGACGCATCCTCATATGTGCATAGAGTTTGATCTCTGTTCATTTGAGTTTATTCATGATGTAATTTCTCTGTATGGATTGTATAACCATTTGTTTGAAGTTGACTGTAAATGTATTGTTCATTTATGATTGTAATTTGGAATAGTCTTGTTCCGCTGCTCATGGAAATCTCCGCATCCGATTTCCTTCAAATAACTAACTAAACTCTTTAGTCACGAGATCCACCATCCATTAACTGTCGAACACTCCATTAAAGATCGACAACTGTACTCTTCTCACTATATTTTGTGTCCATATCAACCAATCAACAGTGTGATAACCCTTCACAGATCGCTCGTAAGTACAGTTAAGTTTACTGTTTTGCCCCTATAGTTACATCTAACTCCTTAAGTACCACTGATTTCTCTAATGAACATAGGTCATAGTCCTACTATGACTGAGTCATCTCTTCCAAAGAGAGGTTGTTGCCACTATGTTCAAGATTCGGAATCAGTGCTTAAGGGAGCAATCTATCTACTTACCCCTGCTTCGGGGAAGGAGTGAATTTCATCTCGTGTAACTGAGTTCCCAGATCCCTAATCAGACAAATCTCCAAAAAGGTAGACTTGTTGAGTTGGCAATCTGGCCACTCTCACTCATACTAATCAAAGGGCCGCCCTCAAAGGTAAGAGTTTCCTAAACACTCAAGATTAAGGTAATGTCACCTATGGTATTTAGATGAGATGTAAGTTTCAAGTATCAACGGCGTTATATAAAGAGACTATTCATCTTGTGGTCTGGTCTTATACAAACTCTTTGTATAGGATAGCCCCGCTCGCATATCTCCACATGAATGATCAGGATCAGACCATCTGTAGTAGTTCACAATACTTGTAAACCTCTATAAAGGCATGATCCTTATACTACATCCTTATATTAAGATAAGGTATCCCTCCTATATCCTTATACTACAAGCCTTTTAGGTTATCACTTAAGGCATGATCCACTTGTATATCTCATATACATGCTTAAGTTTACATACAATAACCATAGATCTTTGTTTATTGGATAAGAGTAAATGCAAAATAAAATAACTCTTATTTTATTCATAACAATGTGTACAATGTTTACAAACTACGAGACTCTGGGAGAATTAGGACACCAATCCCAACACGCTTATCTCGACGGTTCTAATTTATAAAGACCGTTGGGAGCTAAAACTTTTTCCAACGGTGCAAACACACAGTCGGGTTAAATGAATATAGCCTGACGGTGACACTAATTTGTCACCATCAGGAGATATTTAGCTCCCAACGGTCTTTATAAATTAGGACCATTGGGGGTTGGCCGCTTATCCCGACGATTTTGTTTAGGGTCAGCAAGAAAGCCTCATCCTCCATCCGTCGAGGTAACTTTTTTTTTCCTTACAACACGACTTTTAGACTGTCGGGGAAGGTTTTGCCAACGAAGCTTTCCCGACAATTTGACTAACTATTATGGAACTATCGAGAAAGGTTTGGCTAATGATTTTTTGGACTAGGTCTTCAGCGTCAAGAAATGCCCAAATTATTGAAGTGAGTAGAGATGCTCATCTCTTTCTCAATAAGACATGAAAGAGATATACAATAGAACTTTGGCCACTTTGGTGTCAAGGTGATGAAGGAACTCTTTCCGGTCAAAATCTGATTGAAACATCCAAAAGACTTATTGGCCTTTTCTTATTATTGGAAAAGTTATGGGTTTTGTCAACGAATGAACTGAGCTAAAACCCATAAGGCTTTAGGTAGTCGAAAAACCTAGAAGACTTGATTGGCCTTTTTCTGTTTACTTTTTTTTTTCTATTTTCTTTTTTAAGATATATTTTTAGATTCAATTGGATTTTTTTATTTTTTTATTTATTTTTTGCTATTTGAAGAGAGAGAGGGGAAGGAAGAAAGTAACTTAGGAATGAGTGAATATATATATATATATATATAATATTTTTTTCCCAAGAAGGCGTGAAAGGTGGAGAGTAGAGGTGTGCATTGGTTGGCGTTGTCGATTTTGGGAGAAGACGGACACCAAAAATCGACCAAAAAAGTATGTGAATCCGACCGATGGTCGGTCGGTTTGATTGGTCTTGTATTTTTTTTTTTTAAAAAAAAAGCAAAACCAAGGTGAATGAAGAGGATATATGAATCGATGAAGTGTTATTGCTAAGTTAACATAATTTGAATTTTTTTTTTTAATTTGAATCAATAATTTTTTAATGAAAAAACATCAATCATGCCGTGGGTTTAGAAATTAGGCAACATAAAAAAGAAAATAATAAATCAATACTAAGCCAGTAGACTTGGGCTTGGCTTGATGGTTTGGGCTTGCTTTTATACTTACTCTTTAAAAAAAATTTAGAAAAAAAACTATATATATATATATATCAGTTGGTCGATCGATTTTCCAAATTTTTTATATGAAAATCGAAAATCAATCGACTGACCTCGATTTTTGGTACCTTTATGCACACCCCTAGTAAAGAGAAATAATAAGAGAGAAGAGAAAATATAGGGATTTTGGAGGGGAGAGAGAAAGAATAAGGGAGGAGAGAAATTATAGGGATTCCTTGGAGGGGAGAGAAAGGAGAACAAAAGAGAAACAAAGAAAAGAGGAAAAAAATCCAACTAATATATAAAATAATAAAAAGAATTAGTAAAACTTCCATCTCATTGAAAATTTGTCCATTCACTATCCCATGTCACTTTTCTATTAGTCAATTAACGGTCAAATTAATTTAGGGACCATTTCGAAATATTTTCTAACCTTCGAACACTAAAGTGTTTATTTTGAAACTTCGAGGACCAAATAGACACTAAGCTCAAACCTCGGGAACCAAAGGTGCATTTTACCCTATATTCTTTTATAATATTTTTTAAACCGAATTAGTAATAGTTAATATAAAATAACTATTATTTTTCCTCACCCAACTTCCAAAATTTTTGTAAATGTTTTTCAATGACTTTTTAACTTTACACAACGTGCATTGCAGTATGTACTAGTTTTAACAAAAATAAGGAGTGCATAAATCTCTATGTACTCAATAATTTCAATAAATAAAGCTTTATACAAAAATAAATTTGATAAATGCTAGAAATTTGTTCTATCTTTCTGTTAAAGATTGTTATCATCTAGTATAACGTATGAGAGTCCAAGTTATGCATAAATGGTAGCGATACAATCTTCTAAATCTGTAATTGCTGATATGGTTACATCATTAATGCATTCAATTGTCAAGGACCGTAAAATGGAACCTCTAAATGTAGAAGTTGGAAGATGAGAATGTGATTGCTTCTCAAAGTATATGATCTTTTTTTCAAAAAATTCATGAGAAAAGAGAGGCCCACATATCTGGCGTTAATGGCGTAGCTAAACAACAAAAGTAAGCATATGAACAACATCGATAGTTGTAGACAATAAAAGAAAAAGTTTTTCGAAACTGTGCTAATGGTGGTCAAGGATAAGGTATTAGTTTCAGTGGGAGACATTGAGTCCATATGAGAAAGATGGAACCCCTGTACCTCTTTAGGGGAATGTATGAGTCAATGATAATGGTAAACGTGAAGTTTCTTTGGCAACAATTTATTCCAAGTAAGATGCTTGAGGGGATGAGTGTATCTCAGCACTTAAACAAGATGAAGAAGATTTAAAATGAAATTTGAGCGATGATAGTCAAAATGTCGTATACAAAAGAGTGACATTGTTGGGAAGTCCGCTTCAGGCATTTGAGTCTTTGACCCACCTTCTCACGAGAAACTCCTCCATGCTTTATGATTGATCTAACCATTTTCTTTAGGCAAAATTGGAAAAAGATTTGAACAACAGTCTGAAAAGAATAATGATGCACAAAAGAATATGTTTTTTTTTTTTAAAAAAAAAAGAATAAGCACAAAGTGAGTGTAGAAGGACCTGAAAAACATTGAATGTTGGTCCTGCAAGAAAGAAAGATCATTTGAGTTTTGAGTGCCCATAAAAGAAGGGTAAAGTGGAAAAAAAAAAAGCCAAGATGATTTTTTCTTTTTTCTTTTTTCTTTTCTTAAAATGTAGTGTTGGTCATTACATTGGCTTTGTTTTCCAACATTTTAGATAGTTGGTGGATCGAGTCCTCACTGAAAGACAAATTTGATACATATATGATTGAAGAATTAGATTCTTCATATATGGGCAATGACACGTCAATTGTAATCAGAGGCCGAGGCAATGTGTAATTACAGTTGGAAAACGAGAAGATCTTACTAACAATAAAAAAAGAAATACGATGTTTTTTCTTTAGGGTTTATTCAAACTTTGTTAGAAGTGGATCTCATAAAGTATAGAAGAGTGTTGGTATTGAAAATGTGTGGGTATTTAGAAAAAAGAAAACCTAAAAATTTATAGGATTTTTTTTTGTTAATAAAATAGGTACTCGAAAAAAACAAAGGCATCTATCTATTAATAATAATTAAAGGGCTTTTTTATAAACTCGATAGTGAAGGGATTTGATGAGACAACGATCCAGGTTGTTTAACCCTATAGCCCCATTTTAGAAGCGTGTTTAAACAATACTTTTCAATACCTATCCTTTCGCTTAAAAAAGGTTCGAGAGACCTACTTGCCATGTGGCAAGAGGCCATTGGCCAAAAAAGTCGTGATAAGATCTCAAAAGAAATAAGAGCATTCAAATCGGGAGATTGAATAATTTTGCCTAAATTTATAAACTTCAACAAAAAAAAAATAAAAACCCTATTTATTTATTTCGCAAAATATCAATTTATACCTCTAAATTTTAGGGGTTATTGTACCAATTTAAACCATGAACCTTTATTAATACATCAATGTACACCTCAATTACATTTTATTTGGGAAAACATCATATAAAATTTATAATTTTATTAATTATACTCCTTAAATTTTCATAAATGAATCAATATAGACTTTTTGATATAATTTATTTTGAAAATCATGTGTGCATTTACTTTAATTGTCTATTTTGTTAAATCGATACTTGAAGAAGTCTACATATGTTTGAGAGTTAGTGCATGGATGATTTTGAAAGATGATCTTAGTGAATGCTCTAAAGATTAAATTAGGAGTTTAATTTATACAAATTATAAGTTTCACACAATATTGGTTGGACAGAATCTAGAGGAAGATGTAAATTGATAAATTTACAAAAACACAAGGTTTTAATTGATACAACTCCAAGGTTTATGGGTATAAATTTTATCTTTGCCCTTTCATTTGTCTATAAAAAGTTTATCAATTTCACATCGTACATATGTTTTAAAATTGATCGACCAAATGTATATGGATAATAAGAATAGAATTTAATATGGTTTAGTGTAAGTGTACACTGTTAAAAAGTAAACTTGAAAGTATTTCAAGTATCATATCCCAAGAGACTAATTGTGTTTCAATTCGTTCTAAGACAATACTAACAATTCATACAGGTGGTAACAAGTGAAAATAAGTGAGATGTTGGTTTGTTGAATAATAAAGCAAACAATAGATGACAACCAGGATTTACAGTCAAGAGTTTCAACCTGTAGGCTTTATGCGTTGAGTTATGTGGTTGCATCAAGTTGGTATCAACCCAACATGGACAAAAAAGAAATACTCTTATCCAATCTTGTTCACAAGTTCCTTTAGGAGCCTAAGTAGCTATCTTATATTCTTATTGGTGTACATATCTTATGTCTAATGTTACATGATAACCTATGTCTAGATTCTTAGTCCCATTTCTTTAATTTTGTGATTCTCGTCTTTATCTTAACATTCTCAGTATTAAGACTTGACTAACATGCTAAATTAAATGGTTGGGTAACTAAATAAGATAATGACATACTCAACAAAGGAGATAGAGAGACCAATATGATTCGATGCATTAGAATTCACTTAAGTCATATTGTCTAGGGTATCTACATGAACGAATCTCTTAGATAATTAGCCCTAACTAAAGAAGAATGAATAAACTTCATTGATGCAAAAGCCATGAGTTATAAATGTCAACTTCTAAGAATAAAAGTAAAGAAAAGAAAAAACAACAAAGCAAAGAAATAAACAAGTGCTGAAAAATAGTAACAGAAACTCATAAGATCATAACCTCCCTCTCTAAGTCTCTCTAGGACGGATTCAACTTTTTTCAAGGAAGATTCCTCACTCTACACAGGTAGAGGTGACCTAGAATTATTGTTATTCATGAGAATCTTGTTCTTGAAGAATTTCTATATGTAGCTTGTGAGATCTCTTCTAAGGAAGGGAAATTATTGAATATGAGCCTTCCAATCCTTTATATAGGCAAAAGTTGAAAAATGATTGTGGACCAAAAAATCAACAAGTTTGAACGACTGGGTGCGGTTTGACAAAATTAGGGTTTTGATGCAGATGCATCATTGTTCATTTTATGCAAAAACAGTAAGAACATCTGTAAAAGTTTATAAAATCCTTCAAAATAGTAAAAACTAACTTAAGCAATTAAAAGACACGCGTTTGCTCATTTTACTCATTTAGTGCCATTGTAGGGTCGAAATATCATATAAAAAAGTCCTTTTTCTACTAAAGAAAAACAACAAAACATATATCAAAATCATGTACTTTTTAATATTTATCACAAATTTACTGTTGCTATAATGTGAATATTAGATATGTTTTTCCCATCCAAATTTTGGCATTAACAGTTGACACCGTATGTGGAGACGAGAGTGATCTATCAATATAAAATTTTGCAAAATTCAGAAAATCAAAGCTACGATAATCTGGCGATCCAATGAAGACAAAAATTTTGTTGGTAAAAGGTATGGGCGAATTAAATCCCCATAATCCAAAATCGAAGGATAGCATGGGTAAATTAGATCCCATGTCTCCAAACCAATAAAAAAATTTAGATCATAACAAAAAGGGAAAAAGAAAAAAGAAGGAAAAAAAAAAGAAAGCCCTAAAGTTCACATATTTCCATCTCCTCTCTCACGCTTGTAATAGGTAGCAGTTACGACTACTGTTCATATTGTCTGATGACAACCATTCCAAGTAGAGATGTCCATTTAACTTGCGGGGTCCGCTCCATCCCCTTGGAGAAGATTTTTTTTCCATTGACTAAACGGGAATTACATTTCCTGGCCCCGACCCCGTCTCTGTCCACGGCCCGCCCCGACAAATATATATATTCAACTAACTAACATATGACATATATATAATAACACATATCCATCATACATATAGTACCATATATATATATATATATTACAAAATTGATGTTACATCAACAATTACTCATTTTTTTACTTTTCTATCTCAACTTTTTTATGCTTTAATACATTTTTAAGATATGTATCTTTCATGACCATGAATGTTATAATGTTTAAGTTGAAGGCTAAACTTGTAATATTTAAAATTTAGTAATTATGAGATTAAATTTTTACGTATATCTTTAAAAAGAATACATTGGAAATGACCCATTTGATAAATAAATTTTCATTAAGGTTGAGCATAAATAGTTTAAAAGTGGTTAAAAAATAATAAATAATAAAAAAAGAAATGGAATTTTTTTCCTGCGGAGAACCCAGTCACGCGAATTCCCACCGTGGAAACCCCGCCCTGATCCCGTGGGAAATCTCGCGGAGATGGAGATTGAAATAGTTCCCGTCTCGACTCTGTGAACATCTCTAATTCCAAGTACATTTTGGGCAAGCAACAAGTCAGGGTGCACAAAGAAAACCACACTCCAACGATCACCGAACTTTGGCAACGCCATTGACGTTCTCCATTGTCATTTTTCAGTTCACCAACATCGTCAATAACCACGAGCAGCCGTGGGTGTTTTCTACTTCAGCAAGTGACATCGTCTTCTCTATGGACACATCTCCTTCTCTCCGACCAAAATCACATGATCAAGCGAAAGCAGCGACACAAGGAGTGCCCAAAGTTCCCTTCCCTCCATAACAATCATAAACAACTTCTCACCTCAGCTTTGACTAAAATTATTCAGCAAACGCACTTTTTGGAAGACTTTACACACAACAAAATGGATTCTATTGAGCAATTCGACGAAATTAAACCACACACAAAATCTTCACTAATAAACCCAAATGGTGAAAACCTTTTTCCACCCAGATTACCATACTTGGCACAATTCGAGAAACTAGAAACTATTCTTGCTCCTTCATTTGCACCAAATTTGGTATACTAACCCCTTCACAATATAATTCAAGTTTAGGCTTGATAGTGGCATATGGGTCGTTAACCCAATTATTTGTTAATCCCATCCTAGGCATCGGGTGGACTGTGGTTAATTAATAGCATCAGTCCATCGGCTACTATCGAAGGATTTGGATCAACCATAAGATTGGCGAAAAGCCCTTCCATGTTGAATCGCAAAACTGTAAAAAACAAGATATGTTTTACTCTCACGCCAGTTTACTTATATCTCAAATTATTAATTAACTCAAGTGCCATGAAGTATTTGTAGAAAAATTTGTTATATCTCAAGACAATGTGATGTGCTTATATAATAAAATATTTGGATGCACGAGACTATATGAAATCTTCTTCGACTAGTAATTATTCATGGAAGAACAAATTATTATGGAAAACCTAATTAATGCTCAAACAATTTTCTAAGTGAAAATATTTGCTAAAAAACTAAGGGTTGTGGACCACTTTAGATGGACTAAGGACACATGCCTAAGCCTATCGCAAAAGATAGATAAGTTGACCCAGTTAAGTGTAGGGAGAAGAAAACTAAGGAATTGGCTAAATACGATGACGATCTAACCAATATTCTTGATTAGACTTGTCTTAGAAAGGATTATCCGAAGGGACAAAAAAATAAAGTTCGTATGTATATGCTCTTCATGAAAAGATGGATACAACATAAATTTTGCACTCAACATTGTTTAATTGTGGTAGATGCATGCCAAATTAGTTGGGTCTTTAAAAAAAAGATGGGCTAGAAATTCTAGGCACGACCAAAGATCCGAGAATGATCTTAAAGTAGCCAAGTTCAATATGACAATACCAGCAGTAACAAGGTCGATATGTCATAAAATAGGATTTGGAACCACCAAAGAAGCAATGAAAACTAAACTCCCAAGTTCATGTCGAGAGGCCCAACTTACAAACAGTCGGTCCACAATATCCCAACTTGGGAGTGGGGCTATGTTGTGGGTGAATTTATACTCGATGAAATAAGCCAAGAATCAAGAAAATGAAATATAAGAAAAGATAAAATAATATTTTATCCTAACTTGTTTAGGATTATGAAAAACTCATATCTTAATCCTAGTAGGATTAAGATAAATCCTGGATCAAATCTCCTATAAATAAATGGCTTGTTTTTAAATATAGAAAAATTAACCAAAATATTTACAAAATATAGCAAAATTTTAGAACTATCAATGATAGACGTTGATAGACACTAATAAACTTCTATCAATGTCTATCAACGTCTATCATTGATAGTTCTAAAATTTTACTATATCTTGTAAATATTTTCAACAGTTTTACCATTTGAAATAATTTTCCTAAATAAATCATTATAACTCAATTAATAAATCTTAAATTTAGTCCCTCGGTTCAAATTTTACCGAAATTTGCTAAATAATGATAATAATTTTCATGCTAACAAATATGTATGTGAACATGTTTTCAAACATTTAGTGAAAACGCTAATAAATAAGGATTTTTTTATTAAAAAAAATCAATAATAACCTAGCATTGGCATCGGGGAAAATTTTAAGATTTATTGAAGTATAGAGATTAAAATTGAACAATTGAAAACACAAAAACTAAGATTGAACACACATCAAAGTATAGGGACCAAAATGGTGTTTTAACTTAAAATTTATCAGTAATTAAATTCAAGTATTATTCTTTTTATCACATTCTTTCAAAAACACCAAAAAACTATATTTAAAGAAATTTAAACATTTGTATAAGAATAATAGTCAAGAGAGTTTAAATGAACAATAATAATAATAGGAATTGAAAAAGGGAAACATCAATAGACTCGTCTCTTTGAATTTAGTCATAATTTGGATGTTTCTCCCCTATGTTCAATTTGTTTCTAGAAATTGATTTAACATGCTATTTTTGTGTGCTCCAAGGCAAAAGAACATTTGGTGAAACATAATACTTGATTTTTGGAAGGAGAGAACCCATCGAGTTTATGCTCAAAAGATGTCATGTGGGTTAAATCTCTTAAATAATATGTCCATAATAGGTGTATTCTTCATGTTTGATGCTTTGTGCCTCGTCAGATAGAGGTCATGGGTTGTGGCATAGTTGTTGGAACTAGTTCAACCTTTGTAAACGTGGCTATGTTCTGTTTTCATGAGACTCTTATACTCTATCTATGTGGAAGTTGTTGGGGTTTGTACCCTAAAGTCTTATGTCCTGTAATTTGTAAACAACTTTGTAAGAACATTTTTGATGTATAATATATATGATATTTACTTCACTTATTGACTTTACACATTTAGATGTTTTTTATTTTACCACAAACCAATAAACTTAATATCCCTGGTTGTCTTTATGTAACTTAAACATGTATGTAGTGACATACAAGTGGATCGTGTCTTAAGCGACAACCAAAATAGTCTGTAGTATATGGATATAGGAGGGAAACCTTATCCTAGTAACACTACGGACGCGACCCACTTTGTGGAATTATTACAAGTGTTGTAACTTGTCACATCCTATACAAAGAGTTTGTATAAGACCTGACCTCGAAGTGTTAATGTCTCATCATATAACTCCGTTCATGACTAAGACTTCACTTCACTAGGATGACTATAGTTAACACGATCTCAATCCTAAGTGAGTTGGAAACTCCTGCCATTGAGGGTGGTCCTTTGATTTGCATGGGTGCGAGTGGTCAGAGCGCCGACTCAAATCTACTACTTTGGGGATTAGTCTGATTTTGGAGTTGGGAACTTAGCTTCACAAGATGGAGTTCACTCCTTCCTCAAAGCAGGGTTAAGTAGATAGATTGCTCTCTTAAGGGCTGATCCTAGGGTTTGAACGATGTGGCGCCATACACCTTCTCATAATTCGAGAGGTGTTCACATATAGTAGGACTATGTTGTATTGTTCATTAGAGGGATCAGTGGTATTTAAGGAGGAAGATGTAGCTACATGGGTAAAACGATAAATTGACCTACTGTAATTACGAGCATCTGTGAAGGGTTATCGTACTGATGATTGATTATATCCAATGGACATAGAAATATATCTATGCAATAAGAGTTCAATTGTCGGTCTTTAGTGGAATGCCTGGCAGTTAACGGATGGTGGATATCATGACTAAAGAGTTTAGTTAGCTATTCACGTACCATTGGAGCTTCAAGCCATAAGTCCATAAGGTTCCCTTGGTAGCTTGGAAACAAGTTGAGAGTCAGTTTTTGGGTTCAAATTGACAAGAGAGAGTTCGATTATATATGATATAATTGAACTAATTAATTTTATATGATATAATTAACTTTATGTATGAGATACATTAATTTGGAGGAAATTGGATATAAATATGATTTATATCTGGTGAAGGAAAAATACTATAATCAATTTATGATATTAATTTATATGTTATGAATATGATGTGATCACATTCATTGGACGGTTAAAAGGAAAATGGGGCCGCGTCTCTTTTTTTTTTAATAACGGATGAGTGAGTTGAAAGATCACTTTGAGACGCATAAATAGCTCACGTTGAGTTAAGCATGAGATGCGCGGACATTGTGTTAAAAAGTGTGTCATCGCTTAGAAAATCGGTGCATATACGATAGTGCCTGCACGATCGCTTACCTATACGATATTGCTAAGCGATCGTTTACTGATTACACCCGTGCATGCTATTTACTAAACGATCGTTTATTTTTTCCTAAGCTATTGCTTAGCTCTCGATATTTACTAAACGATCGTATAGACGATCGCTTACCTTTTTCCTACATGATCGTATACTTCACCTAAACGATCAAGCATCTTGTTTATATGATAGACAAGCTCATCTCCCACTTGCTTGATTGTTGTATACGATTTCTCTTCCTCCTCCCTCTACCAAATCCGAACAAAGCCCACACTTTGGATTCTCACTCCAAGAATACTGAGGGCTCTGAAATGGTATGATCTACTTCTGCTCGTAGAAGAAGTCTTCAACTGGTATGATCTCTCGATCTCTTTAGCATTATGAATGTATTTTAGTATGTTTAAACGTATATGTGGTAATTCTGTCATAATGAATTGGAAAGATCTGCTTTTGCTCGTAGGTACTCTTGAATAAGAGTTCCTTCCGAAGCTATTGCTGTTTATCAGGGGTTTTTGTCTGGTCTAAAGATGGAGATTCAACACATAGTTTTATTGGATTGTTAATACTATTATCAACATAATAAACTAGGTAATATAAGTAATTAATGAGGTCTGTATTATTATTGACAATATTCTCAAGCTTATCTAGTTTTCTTCGAGACTGTGTTCAAACATATCCTTTAGAAGGTCAGTGATACAAGTCATTATTTAGCTCATCGTAACTTAGATAAAAAGTTAAAGTCGCGTGGTTTCTTGATGTTCATCAATGGTTAAATTCTTTGCACTCGAGGGATATTCCTTTTCTTGTAGCATAGGGTGATTTCTAAAAAGTCTTCCTTATGTTCTAGCTCTAACAAACAAATACTCATTTCACACCCTTCTTGTGGGTGGAGTCAAATGTCAATACCCTAATTCACAGGGGCATATAGGTAATTTATCTAGTACCATCTAACCGTTCAAACCCTATCGGACTCTCTGGTTTTATTCCGCGGCAGTTCGAGCCATAAAGCTCAAGACCTTCTACCTCTCCTCCGGCAGCAGCCTCCGCCTCCGGCAGCTTCTTCACTCCGGCGAAAAGGTATTTATCATTTCCCCTTGTTTATTTCATCTTAAACTTCGTTCTTCCTCTTCTATCGTCAGCTTCTACATTCCGTTCTTGAGGTATATCGCTTCCTTTCGCTTTTCTCTTCTCCGTTTCTCTTCTCCGTTTCTCTTTCCCTCTTCTGATTTCCTCTCCTCCTCCAGCTTTTGCCCGAATATCTTTTCCTCTCAGTAACAATTCCTCATCAATTGATTCTGCTCTTCACCTCTCCTCCTTCTTTGTTGCCCTGGTATTATTTCGTTCTGATCTCTATTAGTCTCTTTATCCCTCTCCTACAAACCTTTCTTTTCGTCCCCGCGTTGTTCTTTGTATGTTTTCGATTTTGCCTCAATCACAAGTTCATTATTCGTGGTAGTTGACTGTATGTGTTGATATTTGATGCTGCGACATTTCGTCTTTGTTTTGATTTTTTTCCTAATTCAAGTGTGCAATGTTTTACTCCGGCGACGATGTACGCCACACACTCTCTCTCTTTCGCCTTCTGCCGGTTAAAGTAGAGCTGTGGCGTCGGAAGTTTGGGTTGCTAGTGGAAATGAAAACATTTCCCAAGTAATTATTCTTAAGAGTTAACTTAACCTTATATCTAAACCTGAATGTTAGAATTAGGATATGGGTAACTGGATGATGGGACACCCAATGGGTTTTTTCTTCTCCTGGTTTATTTCCTTCTCTCTAAAAACGATACTGTTAGCTTTTATGTGCATCTAATACAACTGAGGGTTATGAATGTCACTTCCTTGATTATGGCACGTAATTACATCAAACATTTGCTTCATCCCCGTCTAATACAAGATGTTTAATTTTATTTTGTTCTTTTTCCAATTCAAGGAACTTTTAGTCTGAAATGGGCATTTCTCTCTTTCTGTGATACGCCTAACTTGCCGGTTGCTAATTTGCTGGACATTGATTAGTGGTGGTTTGTGGTGATGAAATGCAGAAACTCAACTGAATTTGCTCTTCTTGTGATGGCAAATTCACCAGACGTGGATGCAGATGATGACTTTAGTGAACTCTACAAGGAGTACACAGGCCCCCCACGATCGACTACTGTCGTTTCACAAGAGAAGACGAATACAAATAAAAGGTCTCATGCTGGTTCTGATGAGGAGGTTGAACCTCGTGATCCCAATGCTGTGCCAACCGATTTTACCAGCCGAGAAGCCAAGGTTTGGGAGGCCAAGTCAAAAGCTACAGAGAGGAATTGGAAGAAGAGAAAAGAGGAAGAAATGATTTGCAAAATATGTGGTGAATCAGGCCATTTCACTCAGGTATTATGGGTTTGTAAAATTTTGATTGGTCTCGTGAAGTTATTGCATATAAATTTTTCACAGCTAGAGAGATACGAGTTCTGTTGTATAATGTCACGTGTATCAGGCAGTTTGTTTTGTTCTCCTACCGGGTGTTTTTCCATTTCTTCCTAGCTGATACTTAACTAACATATGAACTCTCATAAATGTGATTATACGACTGCCATGTTATTCACCAAACAAACCTTTACCTTATCTTGAGGTAGAATGCAGGACATAGCTGATTCACAACTATGGAGGCCCCAAGTAGTCTCATGGTTTTTAAACTGCACCTGATCTAAGTTAGCACTTTTATCCCACTTGATATCCCATTCTATTGAGGCTGTAAGTGCAAAATTGCAAAAAGCTCAATTAAAAAAAAAAAAAAAAAAAAAAGAAAGAAAGAAAGAAAGAAAAAAAACTAATTGGGAGTCAATAGTGGAAGCCAAGGTACTTTTTATATTCACAATTTCACGTCAATGACGTGTCTTCAAAAAGAAAAAAGGTTATCAAACATTTTCACTGGATGACTGGTTAGAATGTCTCTAATTGTTGGTAGAGTATCTGTAATGATTAGGCATAGAAGCATTATCTTCACTGAAGCATGGTTTTCCATCAAATTCATACTTACATGCATACAGAATCCAATTAATAGGGAGCAAGGATGAGAGAGAAAAGGGGGAGGTGGGGAGTATTTACGATATACAATAAAACCTCCACGAGCATTGTGTAGTAATTGAAAGTTATCTCTCTCATGCACACACATATTACACGTGTGTGGTGCATACAATGGGATTATTTGGTGCTTTATGAATGGTTTTTATAGAAGGATAGTTTTCTTACAAGAAGTAGACCTACTGAAACTTATTTATTTGCTTTAAAATCATAACTCTTTCTTCACATAAAAGTAGAATTCAAGCGGATTATCACTATTTTAACTAATGCTACTTTCCAATTTTTGTTTATTCATAGGGATGCCCCTCAACCTTGGGATCAAATCGTAAGTCTCAAGATTTTTTTGAAAGGGTACCAGCCAGGGATAAACATGTGAGAGCAATTTTCACTGATAGAGTTGTACAGAAAATTGAAAAGGATGTTGGTTGTAAGATCAAGATGGATGAAAAATTCATAATTGTCAGTGGCAAGGACAGGTTAATTTTGGTGAAGGGAGTGGATGCTGTCCACAAACTAATTAAGGAGGAAGGCGATCAAAAGGGTTCTTCTAGTTCTCATATGAGTAGATCCAGGTCACCTGATCGAAGCCCTGTTGGTTCAAGATCACAACGTTCTGATGTTCATAGATCACATTCTGGTCCTACAAATTCTTCACAATTTCAACCTAGGTTTAGCAGACAGGAGAAGGTTGTCGAAAACCGTGTTCGTGATGATCTGCAGAAATATTCAAGGAGCTCGGTTCAAGGTAGGAAAAGCATAGGATATGTTTACGGCATCAATAGAAAGCTGGTAATTCTATGTTGTAGCTTGTAGTTATCTTTGTTTCTCCATCCTTTTATAAATATTTTGTCTGTCTTCTTAATAATGTTATTTGTTGCTTATATTTGTTTGCAGCACAAGGTAAGTTCTTCTGTTCAAGCTTATATATGCGACTCTGAAGTAATTTTCAGTGATAGGATCTGAATTGGTCAGATTGTCTTCAAAACAAAATAAATTTATGAACGGGCACCCGGGTTGTTTTTCCTCCTATGGTTTCTTCGTATGATTTTACGATGATCATGTTGAATTTGACCACAACATATACTAGCGTTAATCTATTATTAACATTGCCTCTTCATCTATTTTGAAGCTTATGGCAATGACAGAGTTAGAGGTCGTTCAAGCCACTCAAAGTCTCCAGCTCATCCGCCTTATTCTGGTGGCTCGCTCAGTTCATATGATAGTTATCAGAACAAGAGTGCATATGGTAGAACTGAAGGATGGGATAATGAGAGAAGAGGATCTGATTTGCAATCTAGTCGTCAGTTTGAGTATCCAGCTTTTCCCCAATCTCTTGAAGAATTGGAGATGGAGTATAAAAGGGAAGCAATTGAACTTGGAAAGATTCGAGATAAAGAAGAAGATGAAGAAAATTATAAACACCGTGAGGTATGGATCTCCTTTCAATTGAATCATTCATCAAACGGCACCTGGTGTATATTTCCATTTTCTATGTTGAGATTTTCCTTCCATTTGGATCTCTTTACACGATGAAATTCCTACTCTTCGTTATTTTGATACCAAGTTTGTGCTTTTTACTTATTGTTCTATAAAAAGACTATAAGGGAGATGAGAGAGAGCTACACGAAGAAATTGACTCATGTGAGGGGCACACATGCAAAGCAGTGGGATGAGTTTCTTCAACTTGATGCCCAAAGGCGTCAGCAACAAGTGCACCAGCAAATGGCCGCTTCAGGTTTTGCTGGTTATAAGCAGCATAACTATTCGGAATATGAAGGTGGCTCAGTCAATTCCCATTATGAAGGGGCTAATTTAGCAGCCCTCGACTCAAGGAGCAAGTATCAAAATCATATGGAGAATTATCCTTCAAGACCTCATGGTAATTTTGGGGAGTTTCAACGTCAGAGGCGTGATGATTACGAGAATGCTTTCAAAAGATACTAATTTGTTTAACCAGGAAGTAAGTTGGTAAGTAGTCTAACCCTTCAGCCAAATTGAAAGGATTTTAGTCATCTTCATCTTTTTGGTTTGGCTGTATGATTCGCAATACATAATCTCCATTCCCAATTTCATAATTACTCCGACCCCATGTCCATTAGAAGGTTATTTTGGCGTTCCATTTGAAATTTTAATTTACAGCAAATGACCGCTTAGCCAGCAATAGCTTTAATTTCATTCCAAAATTTTCAGGATTCAGATCCATCTTGGGTAGGCATAATGCATGGAGGAACGTCTAATGAAAGGTAAGTATGTATCTTATGGTCTTGGACCGATTAGCATTCGTAGTAGCCTACTTCCAGTTGTTTTTATAGTTAAGCTTGGATAGTTCAGCTGGTTCGGAACTTGTTGTAAAGAGCAGCATGGAATGTCATCTTGGATTTATTAGTCAGATGAAGTTCTCATGAACGGTTGAGATTTTGAATTAGTTATAAATTGATACCATGGCAAACTTTTCTTTCTATGACCATATTTAAACAGTCATCCAGTGTCATGGAAGCTTAGGATAGTTGACCGGTTATTAAGTTCACTAACTGGTTATTACGACTATCTGGACTCGGAAGCGTTGGATATTTTACTAGTTGATATGATTATAAATCGGTAATGACTGACATTTACTGATTATGTTAATATACTTCTCTGAAACTGTAAACTCTTTCCCAGAATCCCACAATCATAACCCAGGAAACTATAGGTATGGTTCATGCCCAAGGTTTTGTGATTCATGTGTTTTTGGCTGGGAAATGAATGGATTTTGCTCTAGTAGAAGGGGGAATCTTCCTGTCTTTAATGTTACGTATTGTCTTATTTTGGCTTTCTTATTCGTATGGAATAGGAATGCCATAGAAAGTTATAGGTTTTGCTTAGTTTTTAATCTTTAGAAATATGACTATTTTACGACGTTGAATTTTTATTTCCTCAGAGCTGATTAATTTGAAGAAATGCTTCTTGAAAAGTAGGAAGTAGGTGTAAGTTGAACATTTGGTTTACAGGACATTGATTAAGATGCTAGTTGAAGCTAGTGGAAAATATTAGGTTAAAATATCATTTTGGTCCCTTTGAAATTTGTTCAATTCTAGTATCTGTATTTTCAATTGTCTAATTCTAGACCCCATACTTCTAATAAATCCTAAACACAGTCTATCAAAAGTTAGCTTTTACTGAAATTG
The DNA here is from genome assembly GCF_027475165.1 of Benincasa hispida. Classification (NCBI taxonomy): domain Eukaryota; kingdom Viridiplantae; phylum Streptophyta; class Magnoliopsida; order Cucurbitales; family Cucurbitaceae; genus Benincasa; species Benincasa hispida. Next base: position 44,563,855 of record NC_143488.1, read on the forward strand.
ATTAAACAATAATAATAATTTTCATGCAAAGTATATAATATGGGAATATCTTTTAAAATTTATAGTTAGTAAAAATGTTAACAGGTAACAAAAAGTTTTTTAAACTATCATCATCAACAGTGGGATTAAAATGATATTTTAACCCAAAAAAAAAAAAAAATTTGCAGTGATTAAACTTTGAACATTGTAACTTATTCGCATAGTGAGGAATGTTGGTGTACTAGAAGTTTGGGTAAAGTCCTCTCTGAATGATAATTTGTTAAGCGTCTTGTAGTTAAGAATAATAATGGGTTTTGTTGAGCTTCTCCATTTGGTGGTCAAGGATGAGCCTCAATTTGATTTGTTCAATTTAGATGTTTACGACTAGAGATATTGAATTCTTTTCTGGGTGTGTCTGATTATTATATTTCCCTTTATAAAAGAAAAAGCAAGGAAGTGGGGAGAAATGACATTAACATTTTGGAGCATTCACTTGATCATAGTACTAGGAAATGGTATCCTAGGACGATACCTTACTTTGGAAAACTTAGAAAGGTATTTCTATTATTGAAAGATCCATGTGTTTTATTCTTATTCCATGAGGTCAAATTGTGTATGATTGAACTCATCATTGCCACGTTAAAGTCGAACTTTATTGTTTTTTATTGATCATAGAATGTCTACTTTGTATCATATCTAAAGGATTCTTGGGTTCATTTCAATTCAAATACAAGCTTGATTGCCCTTCAAAGTTGAAAAATACTTGCAGAGTTTTGTCTAAGGAAATACATTGAGAAATAGTAAATTTATAGAATTTTTTTAATGTGAGTTTGCGTTCCCACTCTCTATTGTGGAATTTATTCCTCTTACATTGTTCCTTTTTCTGACAACAGTCAGATTTTCTTAAATATATCGTAAAATGTCAAATTGAGGAAGAAAATAACAACATTTTAGGTTTCGTCTGATAATTATTTTATTTTTGAAAATTAAGTCTATAAATATTATTTTATCTCTAATTTTCTTTCTTTATTATCTACTTTTCATCTATGGTTTTAAAAAACAAGTTAATTTTTTAGAACAAAAATTTTTTTAAAAGTTTTTGTTTTTAAAATTTGATTAAGAATTCAACAATTGTACTTAAAAAAGATGCAAATTATTATAAGAAATGTGGACTAAATAAGTTTAACTTTCAAACACAAAAATAAAAAGTCAAATAGTTACTAAAGAGAGTCTTAGCTATCACATCTTGTACTTCTACCCGCTATTTGCAAAGTTTTGAAGAAAAAAAGAAAAACATTGGAATTTCGAAGTGGTTTTGGTTTGAGGTCCTTGAATGGTATTGATCAAATTTCACCATAGCCAATGCTATTTTGAATAATGTTTCAAACTTTAGGATTACTTTTTCATATATTGTTATTATTAATCACATACAAAGAAGGTTTTGTATAGCTGACTCCCATAACAACCAAAGTCAAGGGACCCACTAATACATATAGTAAGGACACTGTTTTTATTATAATGCGACGTGGTTACCTTTTTCAAAGCAAATGATTGACATTATTATAAACACATTTCATTCTTTTGTCTTATCTTTATATAATCATAAATCAATCTCTACATTAGTGGATAAAATAACCGTTTAAAATTTTACTCCCACGTTTCTCGAATTTAGAAATGTCATTGTTTTTGTCAATTTTAACCTAACAAAAAAAGAGAAAAAAAGTACGTGCTATTGTCTTAAGTTCGAAAGTTCATTTCTTTGAGATATGTAAGTTCAAGATGATGTTCATCTTAAAACCTAAGTTTAATCTTAATTAATTAATTAGAAAAAAGATTAAACTTCATAGGAAAGAAAACCCTAGAACTTTTTATTTATTTTAATGGTAATCTATTTTTATTTTATTTTATTTTTAAAGTCACGATATCACAACACTCTTAAATTAGAAATTCATTAAAATGTTTGACGAAAGTTAAGACTAAAAATGGTGTGCTAGTGACCTGAAATGAAAAGTGAGATCCAAACATTGCTATATAACTCAATGACTGCATGCGTTTTAGGAAAAAACTTTTAGGTGTGTGATAATTCATTTTTTTTAAAGTTAAAAAGTTATTTTTTTGGTGTGTATAGAGAAAGAGAGCATATGACTTAGGTTAGGGTAATATTTCAATTTTTGGACACACATATATATATTGCAATTTTGTCAAAAAAAGAAAAAAAAATAAATTTTTGGACACACATATACATTTTGTCAACATTCAACAAAGCTCTAGCTCACGCTTTCAAGAAATAGTAAGTATTTCCCTTCTCGAATTGATTAGAGATTTATTTATATGAATCATTGTTAGATGAAGAGAAGCCTTCATAATGTTTTTTGTTATTCAATAATTGGAAATACGACGAAATGAACTATTTTTAGAATGTACAAATGCTCTTTAAGCGCCGCACCTCACGATTTCAGATCTGAAATTTTCTTTCCATTTCGATTCTGTCTCAAATTTTTTCTCTCATTTCACGATCTGGGTTCTCTCTCTTTCATCGTTTTCGTTCTCCAAGTCACTCGTTCCCTCTGTTTTTATTTGTTTTTGTTCCCCAAATCTCCTTCTCAGCTTTGTTGTTCGATCTCTTCATGGAATCTAGCTTGAAAATGGCGGAAATGGCTTCTTCTTATTGATTTACTGTTTGTCGGTGAGTTATTCTCTCTCCCGTGAGGGTAAAATAACAATGATAATCGAAAAAAACTGTCGAATCCCCTACCCTTTTCCTGTTACTGCAAGTTTATCTTCATTTTAATGAGTATGGTGTTTTCATTGTATGCTCTGTTGTTTTGTTTGAATGAAATCAGATGAAGAAAAGGCCTCCAGTCGTTATTTGATTCAATTTCTGCTTTTCATTTGTCATTTGTGGAATAGAACTGAAAAAGGGTTGTTGTTAGTTGGGGGGAAGTGGGGGGCGTTTATTTGATTCAATTTCTTCTCTTCATTTGTGCACATAAGCACATATCATACGAAATTTTAGAAAAGTTGAGAAGCCAAAATATCAAGATTTAGTTCATGAAGTTATTGCATGACCTCTTTCGTGGCCTTATTTAACTTCAGATTTAGGCATTGTGGTTAATACTGTCAATGGAATTTAATTAAGTTTGTGTGTGTAAGTGACTAATGGATAATGGGCATGTCATAAGAACATTCTTGAATGTTGTTATGGCATGGGAGGACAAGGATGTTATCGAAACTTTGTAAAGTTTAAAGAATAAATGGAATGAACAAAATGCTCAAAGTTTATGGTTACAATTTGAGCTGTATAAAAATCTGATGTAAAGTTGTTTTGGGTTTATTTTTTCTTCTATAAAAGGGTTCTCCAGAGTGTTAAGAAGATGAGAAGAAAAGAAGGCCCTTTTGATTCAGGATCCTGGTAGAATGATTGCTCTGTGCTGAAATGGAAAGTAAAACCTCTTTAGATGGGTGGTTTAGATTGTATGGCTACAAAAGATAGAGATTTTGAAATAGATCTTGAAGGTGGTGGTAATACCAGCGAAGATGATTTGAGCAGTGAAACTGACTCAACATCAAAAAGACATGCTAGAAAAACTTTTAACAGGCTTCGGAGTGGGTTTCTGAGTTCTGATGGATCTATAAGTCGAAGTGGTAGCTTTGCTTCCAGTAGTAATTCCACCAAGCTTGTTAAGCTTGGTGTCGATGAGAATGTGGAGTTGTCGATGGACAGTTCAGATGGAGAAAAGAGGAGAGAATTTGGGGCTTTTGCAGAGAAGAAGAACGTGAAAGGGAAGATTGGAAAAGTTCACAAGCCACCACGACCTCCGAGGGGTCCATCGTTGGATGCTGCTGACAGGATCTTTGTTAAAGAGATGACTGAGTTAGCCGTGAAAAAGCGTGCCACAGTTGAGAGAATAAAAGCTTTGAAGAAGATGAAAGCTGAGAAAGCATCTTCATTCAACAGCAGCTTACCTGCCTTATTTATCACGCTGCTTTTCTTTGTAGTCATCATCTTTCAAGGTATGGGATAGTGAAATTTATACTTTTCCCCACATTTTGATACTGCCATGGCTATTAGAAACAGTGCACTGATAGTAAAAACCTTATCAATAAGCTCTCAAATTGACATTGTGAGTAAAGGAGGATAGTTATGAAGCATTATTTATGCTCATTTTTTTAAAAATGCCTTGTAGGAATGAGTGCTAAAGGTAGCACAATGGTATCGATGTCGGATTCTCCTGCCCCTTCCGTCGGTGGAAGTGCAGGCTTGATTGTTCAACATTCGTTTCAATCTTCCCCCGATGTTAACGAACCTCAATCCCACATTCTCAAGTCAGCGTAGCTCAATCTTTCCACTGTTCGTTGTCTTAATCGCTTTATTATTGTGTGCCATTCATCTTAAATCCATTGTTCTGATGCAGTTTTGCAGGAAAGCAAACTTCTGACCCTAATGCCATACGAGAAGCGAGGTCGGTGGAAGAGTTGAAGAACCACTAAAGTTTAGTGTCAATAATCTGGTAAATCATCGCCATCTCCTTTAGACTGAAATTTTCATACCATATAATTTGATTTAAGGCTTCAGATCGTGTTGGTATCTGTAAATATGCAAAGGTCTCTACCTTCCTCCAATGGTCTTTTGCTAGGCACTTCATGTACAGAGAGTTCGCATATTATTGATCCATATTTTACTTTTTTTTTTTTTTTCCTATAATCAAATTGGCATTATTTCAGATGAATTGTTTCATTAGATTAGTCGAGGGAGGGGCGTGTAAGCTGGTTCATGAGAAAAATAAAAAGGTGTCTAGACTCGCAACATACTTGAATCCAATTAAAAGGCAAGAACAAGTAGTTTTTCCATTAAAAAAAGGGAAAAAAGGTACTCATAATTTATTTTTTTTAAAAAAAACAGACTGAGGAAGAACATTGAACATGGCTGGTAGGTAACCTACAAATATTTCATGTTTTTAGATGTGTTTGATAGTAAATTCATAAATTGAATTATAGTTTAAGCAATTTAAAATGTGTTTGATATTATTTTTTTTAGACTATAGAATTAGTTGTATTTTTTTTAAAGTACAATAGGAGATGGGAGGATTAAAACTATATCTATATGATCGTTGAGCTATATTCGCTTTGGTAAAACTAGTTGGAGTTATCAACTAAATATTAATTTGAATATAAACTATTATTAATTAATTTATAGACATATTTTATGTTCATTTTTTTTATATAATCATTATTTTGTAATATTATATAATTCATAATATATTATATAATACATATTTTAATTAAAAAATGATTTGAGTTTATAATATGAATACTACCTTTCTAAATGTTCTAATTTCTTTTAATATAATTTTACATTTTATTTTCTTGCATGAAAATTATTATTACTATTCAATCAATTTTGATAAAAATTAATTTTGAAAAATTAAATTAAGATATTTTAAAAATATAGAGACTAAAATTGAATAAACTTAATAGTATGAGAATCAAAATAGTATCTTTTAACTTAAAACTATATTCTTGAACACTCAAAAAGTGAATCATACTTCAACATTATTTCCCAATAAATGGATATTAATACTTAAAAGATAATTGTATAGTTAACTTAAAATTTAAAGATAATTGTATAGTTAACTTAAAATTTAGGTCCAAAATAAAACCTTTTCACTTTTTAAAACTCAAGTATTTTCATATTTTGATTGGGACAATTGATTTAAATGAAATATTGTTGAAAATAATATAGCAAAATGACATTGTTTGACTATGACATTTTAGTATATTTGTAAATATTTTGGTTCATTTTATTATATTTAAAAACAATTGTGTCATTATCGACAAAAAATATTACAATGACCAAAGGTTGTCAAAAATCTCCGCGGGTTCCCGTCTCGATTAGGGCGACGAATCCTTAATTTGACTAGGGATGGGGTCAAACGAGGGACAAAAAATTGGTCCCCGATCGGAGACGGGGACGATATCTCCGCCCCAAATTTTTTTTTAATAATTTTAATATATATAAAAAACAGGAACTTAGCTACTGTATTATTTTTTTAATTTGTTTTAACTTTTTTTTAGAATTTATTTCATAATATAATTATCTTAAACTTTTTATTAAATCTAAAATGTTTTTTAGTTATTAATTAATAAAATAAAATAATAATAATATTACTTTGTTATATAAAATGTTTAAAATTTGAATATAAATACCAACTCTTAATTTATTTAAATAAAAAATAATTGAATATAAAAATATAAATGGGGAACTTTCTCGTAGGATATGATTCTTGAATGGAGATTCCTCGACTCCGACTCTCCAAAATGAGGAATGGGGTGGGGATGCGGATTATAAATCCCCAAGAAGACAGGTATGGGTACGAGAAGTACATCTCCGACCCCGTGGTCACACAAAATCTTTTTTAGATTTTAGTGTTGGAAAAATATAAGAAATATCTAATTAATTAGATATTTTTTATTACACTGTTATGCAATCCCAATGTCATCAAATATCAGATATATATATATATATATATATATAATTGAGAAATTTATAAAAAAAATACTTAAATTAGAAAAGAATTTTTACCTTTCTAAATAAGTTTAGAAATTTATTATTAACTTTTCTGTCCTTGTTAGTTATATTTTGTCAACATCTCGATATCAATTTGCATATTATTTCAACGAAAAATAGGAAAATTCTTATAAATAAAAAAATCTAAAAAATATTTACATTTTATAGTAAAAAGTTTCAAAAGTACCATATCTTTTTAAAGAGTAAATATTTTTAAATATTTTTTTATATTTAAAAAGACTCCGAAAAATATTGTCGTGTTAATAAAAAATTACTTTAGTTGTCATCGGTTAGTGAGAAAAAAATCTCTCTCTCTCTCTTTTTTTTTTTTTTTTAATTTTATTCTTTTATTAATATTGTTTTCAATTTTGCTTTGGAATTTAAATTGCATTACGTACTGTAAACTTGTTATAATTATCTTATGTTTGTTTTTTTGGAGACACTTCTGTTTATTTTAATGCATATTATATACTAAATTTAATTTCAAGTAAAAAGCAATAAATGTGAAATAGTTTTTTTTGCTCTTTTAAAAATTAATAAATAGAAACAATTAGTAAACATATTTATATTCTAATCCTAAAAAAAGATGGAATAAGCAACGAAAAATAAGTTAACAAGAAACTATAAGGAACAAAAAAAAAAAAAAAAAAAAGACCTTACCGGATGAGCCCATATTTTCAAATTTATAGTTGTAAGGTGGAGCAATCGAATATGTGACTTCGAAGTTGATTATATAAACACTATATCAAGTGAACTCTGCTGATACATTTTCAAGATTTAAAACACTTTAAAAGCAAACAAATATTGAGAGAATTAAATGTAAAGTAAAATGATGAAGCTCTAAGTTGTGGAGGAAAAACCTCTATTCGTAACTGTAATAGATTGATAAAAGTTATCAAACTCATCTTGACTACTCTCACAAAGACAACCAATCGGGCTTCTAAGCCCTTTATTATGAAATTTCATTCCGCATGTCAATTGATATTTCTACATATTCATATATTCGACAATGACGTAATGAGTGAATCTAACATTTTTATTATATCATATATTAATTTAAATGTATATTTTTGAGTTTTTTTTTTTGTTTTTGTAACTTTTCTAGATATATCCATTGACATCTACATTTTATCAATATTTTCATTAACGTTTTCGTATAATTGAGACATTTTAATCTTGGTTCTATATTTAATTATAGGTTTAAATACTACTTCGATCCTTATACTTTTGGTTTTGGTTCATTTTCTTTTTAAAGGTATTGTAATTAAAGTGTGGGGTGGGGGAATCGAACCTCAAACCTCGGGGTCGTATGAACACTATGCCAGTTTTGGTTCATTTTGATCCTTCTATCTTTAAAATGTTTATTTCATCCCTATACTTTTCAATTTTTGTTCATTTTGATCTCTCTCTACTTTCAAAATGTTAATTTTGATCTTTGTACTTTCAACTTTGGTTCACATTTTGGTCATTGAACTTTCAAAAAGTGACCATTTTGATTCTTTAAAAATGAAAAAGCAGGACCAAAATAATCACTTTTTAAATGTATAAGGACCAAAATGAACCAAAGTTAGAAGTACTAAGGAACAAAATGAACATTTTCTAAAGTGTAGGAATTGAAATGAACATTCTAAAAGTTTATGGACCAAAATGAACCAAAACTAAAAGTACTTTGCTTTAGTCTCTGTTTGTGGTGACATAAGTCCCTCCTTACAACTCATGAATTAATTGGTATGAGAGCCAAATCGTGCATTTATTTTTCAATTTTGAAAAGAAAAATCAGAGAAATGGTGGGTGTTCTGCATTATGAATGTTGGTTTGCAAAATTGGATAAACAGTTCGATAGGCCCAAAGAGCCTCGTCTTTATATTGAGTAAATTAACAATAACTTGGTTAAATTAATTAGCCAGATTTATCTTTTGGCCTTTGCTTTTGTTTCACTTTTACAAAGTAACTTTATGCTTTAATATGAAAAATCGACCTGTGGAACACAAAAGCCCTAGATTCTAAAACACTTGGTAGGAGGAAAGAACGGGAATGGTATACGAATACAATAAACAAGGACATCCATATATCCATTACACATAGCATTTGTCCTAAATTATACAATATACATGTCTCGCAAACCTAGACTCTCTAGATGACCCTTGGACACTTTAGTTGATGCCCAATTTTCGTGCACGAACTTTCTGCTAGACATTAGTTTAATTTTTCAGAAAATGAGCAGAGAAAACTAACTTTATTTTGTAACCCTTCAATATAGTGAAGTTTGAGCATCAATCAACTACTATACTTTCATGTAACACTGAATCCATATTGTCCTTTATTTGCAAGAAGAGAAAAAGAAAAAAAAAAAAAAACTGCTTCTTTGTAACTTCAACAAAATGGTTTTGATTGAATGCATTTCAGTTCAGAAAAATCAGCTACTGAGCTTCAACTTTATCAAATCTTTGCCTCCAAGTTTTTATACTCTGCATTGATTTGCACCTATAACAGAAGGGAGCTTTTCATTGACCTTAGTCTTGGAGAATTCAATCAATAAAAAACAAGAGTTTTCCAACCAACCTCAAAGTGTTTGAGTAAATTGTTTCTTTTCTTCTTCAAAGTTGCTGTCACCAGATCCTTTTCTATGTCGAATGGGTGCAATTCCAACACAACTCCTTTGATGTATTCGAAACGTTTCAACTGATATCAATAGAAGACATTGAGTTCAAGCTGTTAAGAAATCGACAATAAACAAATAAACAGAAAAACGTAAACAATAAAGAACCGACATAGAGATTACGTGGTTCACTAACATTGTGTTAGCTACATCCACGTACAAAGGGAGAGAACAATTTTTTATTAGAGAGAAAAATATCTGACTACCGGTTTAGAGGCGCCGATAGAATTAGAGTTTATATATTGTTCTCTCCTAAACCTTAGAGTCAAAATTGTAAATAACTAGATAACATAAATACGAATATAACTTAGGTTTCAGGGACATTGTCCCCAGATACTTGAGACCCTCTGCTTGGTCATTTGGAACGCCAAATAATAGATTCAAAACATTCTAACAAAAACAATCAATACTTATTTTTTTATGAAATGAAAAAAGGAAATAGGATCTAGCGGTTTCATAGAACTTCAACACCGAAGTAGAGCCGAGGTTTGGGTTGTTTAAGAAAATGTAATACCTTGTTTCTTTCAGCTGTGGAAGTGAGCTCAGAGAGAACATAATGTCTGAGCTGTTCAAGAGGACAAAGCTCAGAGAAAGAACACAAAAAACCATTTGAATTTGCCCATTTCTTGGTGTTTTCCTCATGTAGAACCACCACTGCAACCAGCATTGATTTGAAGCTGTTCCCATAGATCCATATCTTTGGAAAGAGTAAATCAAAGAAACTCAAGTCACCAATATTATGAAGTTAGTTTCAGAAAGAAACTCAAAAGGAAGACGATTCGAAACTTACATCCTCAACGATTGGGGTAACCGAATAAACATTTTCCAAGTATTCCAATGCTATGTATTCTCCTTGGGATAGTTTTATGAGATTTTTCTTCCTGTCAATGATCTTCACAACTCCATTGGGAAAGATTTCTCCTATGTCTCCTAATGTAGTAAAAGAAGGAAATGGAAGAACCAAGTCAAATAGGAATGAATTTTCAGACAAGAACAAGAGAGGGAAGTGATGGAGCACCTGTATGAAACCAACCATCCTTTATTGCCTCTTTGGTTAGTTCAGGGTTTTTGTAGTATTCAGTAAAAACAGTCTTTCCTCTCACACATATTTCGCCACATGGACGATCCCCGAGTGGATTGTAACCCATCTCTGGAACCTCCTCCAAGCGAAGCTCATTGAATAGCATAACGCCACCAACGGTTCCGAGCATACACATCTCATCAGGAAAGCCGATAGTTGTTGGTCCACAAGTTTCAGTCAAACCTAAATTTTACCATATCATTGCTGTTTATAGTGTTTGAACTAATTTTAATCAATATGCTTTCATTGCAATGTCAATCATTAGCAACGGCGACGAGGAGGAAACTTGTTCAGCATATTGCGTCGAAGGATTGAGAATTTTTAAAGCTTGGAATGTGCTTAAAGTTAGCTCAGTAAAACTAAACCTATTGTTTTTGTGTAGATAGAGTTTTCTTTACCATAGCCTTGGATAAAAAAGGCACAACATGTGACCCTCAGAAACTCTTCCACTTCTGTGCTCAAGGCTGCACCCCCAGATATTATCAGTCGAAGGCGACCGCCTAATCTTGCTTTCACCTGAGTTGATACAAGTTTAATGTTAGGTGATAATCAAGTTAGTGATGGGCATGTACGTTGAACTCATTTTAAGTACACAAACGTATGTCTTTAACAGCATGTTTAGATCGAATTTCTAAATGCAAGCACTTAGAAAATCAATCCAAACAAACTTAAGTTCCCCAAAGATCTTAGAAAATCATTCCATACAGACACTTAGAGTGCCAAGGGAACTCGAAATCGAGAGTACATAATCTAATTAGGAGAGTAGTGATGGATATGTACGTTTTGAAGTTCAAAATCTGTTTGGAATGACTTTTTAAGTGCACAAACATATGTCTTTAAGGATTTGTTTGGATTGACTTTCTAAGAAAAAAGTGTTTTTAAGTAGAGTTGGCAATGGGGTTGGGGTGGGGCGGGGGGCGTCCCTCGTTCCTAGCCCTGTGGGGAAGATTCTCCCCCATCCCGTCGGAGAAACAGGGTCCCCACGGGGCCCATTCCCCGTTTCCCCGCGGGATTCCCATACTAATTCTCCGCGAGATTCCCCATTTTTTTAATTTAAAATTTGATTAAAATTTGGGCTTGACTTTTGGGCTTAGATTTAGAATTCAGATATTTAATATTGGGCTCCACAACAAAGTCTATACACTATAAACATACATATAAATAAGTTATTTTATATATTATAAATATATAGTTATAAAATATTAAAAATATAAATATATCAAATTGGGGTTGGGGTCAGGGCGGAGATACCGTCCCTGTCCCCGTCTTGTCCCGGACGGGGCCCCGAAAAATTTTTCCGATTTGACCTCATCCCCAGTCAAATTGGGGATTGGGCGGGCCCTGCGGGGAATTTTGCCAACCCTATTTTTAAGCACTTAGAAAGTCAATCTAAACAGACTCTACGTGCAAAAAAGTATTTTTTTAAAACTTAGAAAGTCATTTCGAACAGGCACTTAGGGTGTGTTTGGAATACATTTTCAAGTATTTAATTTAAAAAATAAATCATTTTAGAAAAAATTGGAGTGTTTGGCAAGCAAAACAGTTTTGATAGAAAATGTTTAAATAAAAATGAGTTTTTTGAAACACTTTTTTCTTAAGTCAATCTAAACGGGCCCTTAAAGTGCCGAAGTGCCAAGGAACTCGAAATCGTGAGTGTGTTCTAATTAGGGGTAAGATTCAACCTTCCTGAATGCCAAGAAATCTGCCAAAGGGGATGCATCTTTCTGTTTGTATCCGCTATTCATCCATAAAAGCTTGCTGCAAGTTCAGCATACATATTATTTATCTTTGAGCATAAAGTGTCACGAAGGAAAGAAGCAACTACAAGTACGAAAAGGATAAAAATTGACTTACTATTTGTAGAGCAAATCAAAAGCCTTCCTTCTCACTGGATTGAGTACTTGTACAGCTTGTTTGATTCCTGAAATACAGATTTGTTAATTTAGCCTTGTTAACAAGGTTATGGATCCTAACGAAATTACAGATAATGAGCAATGTTATCGTGCCTTCGTGAATCCTTTCAAAGACTCGAGGGACACCTACTAAAAGTGTCGGCTTTAACTCCATTAGATCATCTTTTATTGCATTAAGATCCTTCATAAAAGGAATGAGAAATGAGAATGAGCCTTTCTGATTCTCAAAGGTCTAAAAGACGTTTCAAGTCATTTAGTCTTCAAAGAACATAAGCAAATCAAACATCTGAAGGATCTGGTTCAAAAGGAAATGCTAGAAAATGCCATGAAGAATAGAATACCCCATGGTAGTAGCCAACAGATGCGCCTTTACGAAAGAAATATTCCTCGACCGTACGGTCGAGGATATGAGCTAGAGGCAGGAATGATAGATACACATCATCCTCTGTCATCTGTTGACAAGAAGAATAACATGTCATAAACAAAAGCAAAAGACCTTGAAAGTTAAAGAAAATGTAAGCTAGCAATAACCCTCTATTGTTTAATAAGGGGACTTATTTACCTTGTCTTCAAACTGCTCCATATAGATATCAACTCCTCTAATAAACATTGTGAGGGTTTCTTGTGTCAACACGACCCCTTTTGGAGTTCCACTTGTTCCACTTGTGTACATAATCGTGCAAATGTTGAGAGGTCGCGGAGGAGTGACCTCAAATGGATTTTCTTTTCCCTGATTCAAATAGACTCACGTGTCAACTCCAGCGTATAAAGGAGGACGATAAAAAGACTTGTTTAGATTTAAAACGGACCATGCGAAGGAACTCATCCCATGAGTATGGTTTCAGCCCATTGCCTGCTGCTGAGATCTTTTCTTCCTCCTTGAGTGAAGTAAAGCAGATAACAACTGCGAAAACGGAATCAAACTCGATAAATTGGTTCAATTGGTTCAATTATTGCCATAGAAAACCTTCTTATTTCATCATTCTCACCTTTCAGCCTCTCAGGAATTGCACTTTCAGAATTTAATAGCTGCAAAATGAGCATAGAATTTCAAACATATCTAGTAAGTGCCTCTTTTTTTGTTTTAGATTGAGATGTGAAGGCATATTATATTAACAAGACAACAACTCTTACTTCTTTTGCTTTCTTATCTTGGACGAAAACGATATCGATCTCTGCATGATCTATAATGAAATTAACAGCTCCATGTCCTGCAATTCATTGCCCCTTTCTACATTAGTTTAAGAATCAACAAGAAGCTCAACTTGAAGTTATTACTTTCAAAGAGCTGAAAAGAGAATTCAATATCAATCAGGAAGCTAACTGATATTTAATATGATGCAACTCTGTATTAATGAATGTATTTCCATCAATGAGAACTAATTAAACTGTGACTCATAAAATGCATCAAATTAAAGCCTTCTAAAAGAGTGAAATCATAGAAGTATTTTACCAAGAGTATCATAGAGAGGTACACAAATCAAACTGTGGGCATTGCAGGCCTACACAAAACATTTAGAGCATTTGTTAACTGATACAATGAAACAACTACAAGTAACTTTAACAGCTTATGGAATATTCAGCACAAAATTGAAGTGTTTCAGTTGAACCTCCATTGCAATTATCCACTGAGGACAGTTCGCCCCGTAAATCCCGATACGTGACCCCTGTCATGCAACATTGCTGTTTCTTTAGTTTCAAAGTTGTTGCAATGATATGCTCCCATATCATATCGAGAAAATCATGAAATTGCAGGAGTATGCTTACCGGTTCGGCGCCAATTGCTCGTAGTGCAGAACCAATGTTGAGAACATCACCATAAACTTCTTTGTAAGTTTTCCATATATAAGGTCCTGGCTGGATACCAAAAAAGAAAGAAATCCGAATTGAATCCACATAATGTCAGTCAATCACCAAAACCATTCAAGTTCATGAACATTTATATCTTTTTTTCACTTTCATATAGATAATGATTAATGAGAATCCAATTCACCTTCCCTTCGACGAATTTTCGCCATCCGAGCATTCTCCTTTCAGCATACTTTTTAGCTGAAACACTGCAAAACATCCAAGAAACCAATTTCTATGATTCATTATCTCAGCAATTTCGAACAAAGAAAAAAATCCTTAACATTCTAAAGTTACACAAGATGTTCTACATCAGCCTTGCAATAACATCAAACCATTCATTTCACACAATCATTTGAATATCAAAACATAACATGGACATGAACTGAATATAACCTGAAAAGATCCCAAGTTGTGCTCGAATCCTCATATGGAGAAGGAAAGTCATTTTCTGCAAGAACATTTCGATAAACCGGTCCGACGGACGGTTTCCCGTCTTTACCTTCCCTTCCTTCCTCTACCTTGACAGAAAACCTCTTCATTTTTGATTGCTGGAAAACCTGTTGCATTGTTTATTAATGATACGCAAGAAAAACTGTCTCAAAGCTATATAAAAGGTTTTCAAAAGTTCAAATGTCAAAAATGTCCCACCATTGACTCCCAACTTCCATTGAAACTTTCAATAGAAAAGGGAAAAAAAAAAAAAAAAAACCAAACAAAAGGTTTCTCAAAAAAGAATTAATTACAAGCGTAAAGTTTTACATACATGTACAGAGTTATTAAGACAGCTACCAACTTGCAGACCATTAATGAGAGGCCAACCACCATGGCCAAATACTTCCAATTGAAGACACAGAGAAACAAAAAGGCTCAAACTTTATGGAGTTCTAAAAGAAAAACAGAGAGCCATAACAGAAGCACATTAGGGTAATGTGTACACTTCCAAAGTACTAATTTTTAAGACGAGAAATTGTAGAACCATGGGAATCATGTGGAAGTTAACTAAAAACAGTCTTTGGGCTTTAATCTGTGAAATTGAAGCAAGAAACAAAGCAGGGGAAAGTATCAAACAGGTATGAACAAAAGAAGATCATTCCTTCTCGATTAATATCGATGATTACTCGTTAGACTCATCCTAATTGCTAAGCCTAGAAGTGAGAGATGCATTAAAGAATATGAATAAAACATCCGTGATAATATGGATGATTACTCGTTAGACTCGTACTAATTCCCAAGCTTAGAAATGAGAGATGCGTTAAAGAATATAAATGAAACATCATTCTTTCTTGATTAATATGGATGATAACTCGTTAGACTCGTACTAATTGTCAAGCCCAAAAGTGAGAGATGCGTTAAGAATATGAATAAAACATCCCTTCATTCTCTCGATTAATATTGATGATTACTCGTTAGACTTGTACTAATTTCCAAATCCAGAAGTGAGAGCTGGGTTGAGAACATGAATAAAATATAATTTCTTTTCGATCAGTATAGATAATAACCTGTTAGACTTATACTCATTTATAAGTCTAGAAGTGAGAGGAGATCGAAGATTGAACTTAGTACAAAAGCATAAAAAGAAAGAGTGGAGAAAAATGGTGATATTTAGCAGTGGTGAGAAGAAAACAGCCATGGGTGTGGAGTTAATATGTTGATCATCAAAACCCCACAAACAAACTCAAAGTACAGAAGAAGTGAGAGAGAGAGAGAGTGGGGGGAAGTGGGCTTACAGAGGTATGAGCAGAGCAAGGAAAATCATGCAATGCAAGGGACATGGTGGAGCATTCAAGTGAATTAAATATTTAAAATACTCCGTGCATCTTCTATAGTACATATCTTTGAGTATCTCACTCAGTTATTTCGTTAATGTTTTCCACGTGAATTTTTTTTGTTTTTTCTAAAGAATATTTTTTAGTTCTTTTTTACTCGAGTAATACTTGTATTATGCATCTTACTTTCATTAGAAAAAAAAAAAAAAAAATTGACACATGACAAATTATGATAGATGTTGCATAATTATACCTAAGGGGGTGTTTGTTTCAAGGGTTGGGATTGAATGAGTTAGGCAACCTAAGCCCAATCCTTGTTTGGGACATACTTGGTTTCCACATCCTACTTTTCAAATCCATAGGTTATTGTTATTATTATTATTATTTTCACTTAATCTAGGAAGTACGTCGTCAACCTCCGAACACCACTTTTGGTGACCACCGCAGCCAACTCCAGCCGCCTCCCTCCTAGGACTGCCCCGGGCCAACTTTTGCTGCCATCCTCCAACGACTGCCGCAAGCCAACTTTGGCAGCCACCTCCCACGAATGCCGCCGACCAACTTCGGCACCATCTCAAATGTAATTTAATAAGAAAAGAAAGTATAGTTTTTCAATCATTGATTTAATATTAAAATACTAGTTTATTTCAATTTTAAATTAGGTAAACAAATTGATCATTTAATTTTTTTTTTAAAAATATTCTTCTAAAATTTTTAGTTGATTTTAAAGGGTTATTTTCAATATAGAAAAATAAATCAACATATTTACAAAATATAGTAAAATTTTAGAACTATCAATGATAGACTTCTAAAACCCTTCAATCAGCGTCTATAATTGATAGTTCTAAAATTTTGCTCTTGTAAATATTTTCAACAATTTTACCATTTTGAAATAATTTTCCTATTTTAAACTTAACTATATTAAAAAAATTAAGATGACAAATTTAAATTAATCTAAAATCTAACCGGTGATTAAATACAAGAAAATATTTCACAAACTAAATATTTTATAAATCTGCAATTCATTCTCAGGCTATTTAAGTCGGCAGTCCAAATATATGCTTCTAAAACCCAGACTTTCAAAACTTGCACTCCAAACATAGTTTTCTTAAACTCAGGTTACCTAAGCCTCTCAGCCTGATCGCTTAACATTCCCAAACATTCTCAAGTTTAAGATTCCAAACTTACGCGCTAAATGCCCCCTAAGTATTTCTCCTTTTACTATGTAATTAAAGGGGATGTATTAGATATATTGGTGATTTAAGTACTACTTCGATAATATACTTTTGATATTTGTATTTTTAAAAAGTAATCATTTTGACTCTTTCATTTATATTTTTAAAAGACCAAAATGATTACTTTTTTAAAAGTTAAAGGACCAAAATGAACAAAGATTTAAAATAAATGATTGCTTGGTTTAAGGTTCTAATAGATGGAAAATTTTAGTATTATCCATATTTTTCCATTCACAATTTGACATATCATTTAGGAGTGGTTTGGTTTAAGGTGCCACGATTGCCGGAGAATAGGATGCCTGAGAATAAAAGGTTTGCGAATAAAAAATGATCGTGTTTAGTTGTACATGAGAAATGCTATTAAATTTTATAAATTAAATATATTCGATAACCCTCTTCATTACCAATTGATTCTAGCGGCGGATAATAGGAAAACCTGAGAATAGGATGTTTGAGAATAAAAGGTTTGCGAATAAAAAATGATCGTGTTTAGTTGTGCATGAGAAATATTATTAAAATTTTATAAATAAAAATTATGTATATATTTAATTTATAAAATTAAGTATAAAAATATTATAAAATTTGAATAGATTAATTAATTAAACAAAAAGTACTGTTTAACCTATCGATAAAATAAATTAATTAAGAAATAATAACAGTTTTAATTACAAAATTTGAGAAGTGAGTAACTTATAATTAAATTTAATCCATTAACATATTTAATGAATGACATATTAATTATAATAAAATATTTAATATTTTTAATTAAATAAGTTTAACATTAGTAATTTTAATTTTAATTAAATAATAAAAAAATATATTTTAATAAATAATATATTTTATAAAAAATGGAAAAAATAGATAAAAATGATATGTTAATAAATAATAATAATAATAATAAAGAATACTAAAAAAGTTTTATGAATATGATAAATTAATAATGAATGAAACAATAAAAATTAATCCTAATAAATAATTAACTGATTATCTATAATCATTAATGATCATATGTTGATAATGAAGAATCAAATTAAAATTAATTTTAATAAATAATTATTTAATTATAAAACATAAAAATAATCAACTATTATTATTGGAAAACAAAAATTTGTTCTAACTAAATTTAATAATTAAATATATTTAAGATATTTTTAGCTAATTAGTTAATAATTTATGTAAATAAGTAATATATTTGATGTTATAAAAATGAATTAAACGTTTATTGTCTTTTTTGAGAAAAACGGGATGTTTATTGTAAACGCTTATTTGATGTGATTTAACCATACATCTGATGTAATTATGATGCTTAATTGAGGAAATACCTATAATTAATTTCAAGCCATTAATATAAATTAATTCATTTTAAATAATCCATAAAGAACTCAAATTAATTATTAGGAAAAATAGCATGTTTAGGTTTTAATTTTATAACACTAGCAAGTTTTTTGAAAATTCGTGAAAATAATTTTTCTCAGTCCATCTCGAGGGAGGTCGACCATCGAGAATTAGTTAAAAATTATTATTTTTATTTATCAATTGTTTTGGGCCTTACCGATACATATTACGAGATTTGCTATTTTTTTTTAATCTTCTCAAATCTTATAGTGTTTTCAAATTTTCTCCAAATTCAGTTATGTTTACTGAATACTATATCAAATTATTGGGTACTTTTTCAAATCTTTAGCATAATTTATGTTTTCACAATTTTATGTATTTCTAAATTTCTAAATACGTTTTCTAATAATCAAATTGGATTTTCCAAATTGATTCACAATTTCTAAATTTTGGAAAATATTAAATTTTTCGAAAAATTGGGTAAGATTTGAGATATGTACCAGATTCTATCGAGAAAGATATGAATTTCAGTGTTAATGCCCGAGATTTCATCGAGAAAGCTCAAATATATAGAATATAGATGTTATTTTGTCCGAGATTAGCATCGAGATGCACATAATCTCGGTGTATTATCTCACGAGATGTCCGAAGAAAGCCTCAAACAATTGATAAGTTGAAAAAAAATTGATTTTTTAAACTAAAATCTCGTGGTCGATCTCGTTTGAGATGGATCGAGAAAAATTATTTTTACGAGTTTTTAAAAAAGATGCTAATTTTGTAAGGTAAAAACTTAAACGTGCTATTTGTGAGAATATTCCCAAATTTTATTCAGCAGTGAAGATTTCTACTAAATTATATGATGGAGCAATTTTTGTTTATTGTTTGCTCAGCAAAATATAGTTTATTATTTAATGGTAATTCAATTAAATTAATATTTCACTAGTAAAGATGAATTATTTGGTAAATATTCCTTCGATCAGATAACATTTCTTGATAAATCACAACGAAGCAATTCGTTAGGTTAATTTTAAAGTATTATTATCAATTTAAAGTTTGAATTTTCATTTATTATTATATTGAAATTTGAACTTATTCAAAAACTTGTTAAAAAAGTTTGATATTAGTATAAATTAATATTAATTCAATAATATATGCTAATTTGTCGAGTGAATTACAACAAATAATTAAAATATCTACGTGGATATCGATATCAGAATTTCAATTCAAGGATGATAGATACATCAATATCGACGGATCTTTGTTTAAATAGAAATTAAAAAAATATACTTAAATTAATAATTGAGTTGTTTTTACTTTCAAGCTAACTTCTATATCTTGCTATTGGTGTAAATCTTTATGTTGAGATTAATAGATGATTTTTTTATATATATTTTATGGTTATTTATAAAAGATATTGGAGATATCATTATATTTAATATAAACATTGGACCCATCAATTTAGGAATACATTAACAGATATTTTAATCCTTGAATACGACAAGTGAGAGTATGAAAATTTGAAAATTCAACCTCAATCAGGAGTACATGTCAATCACCGTTTGCTATATACTCACTTTGACACTACATATCCTTTTCTACGGGTACATAAAATGTAAAAGTATGAGTTATTTCAATCTCGAGCACAGAAAACTCATACTAAACAAATAAATTATTGGGAAAATATCAATTTACACTCTTGAACTTTGGGAGTTGTATCAATTTAAATCTTAAACTAATAGTTGTATCAATTTCAATGTTGAACTTTCATAAGTATATCAATTTAAATTCCAAACTAATAATCGTATCAATTTAAATCTTGAACTTTCATAAATGTTACAATTTAAATCTTGATGTTTCGTAAATGTATTAATTTAAACCCTCAATTGTTTTATTTGGATATACCTATGAAAGTTTAAGGTTTAAATTGATATACTCATGAGAGTTTAGAGTTTAAATTAGTACAACTCTGAAAGTTTAAGAATATAAATTGATATTTGTCTCAAATTTTAAGATAATTTTAATTTTATTCTCATTTCCATATCTAAAGTAATCATATTGTCGTTCTTTAAAACATTAGATGTGTGTAGTAAAGTAAATATTAATGAGTTAGTTGAAATCGGCTGCATTGAAAGGGGAGATGGGGGATTCCTTTCATGGCATCATCCCAAACATTTATGAAAAAAGATTATTATTGTTAATAAATAATCCTATATCCTAGCCCCTATGCTTTCCAATATATGTTTTTGTTGTTGTTATTTTATTTTTCAGATTGGAGTGAGAACTTTCATAGTAGCTCTTGATTAGGTTGATTATTATTATTATTTTCTTTTGGTTTAAATTTGTTCTATGCTATCTATTGCAACTTAGGCGGTAATATTTTCAAAACAATAAAATGAAAGTTATTATTAAGAATAAATAATATCCTCTCTAGATTTTTAGTCTAGTATTTATTTAGTCTTAAAGTTTACCTATTAATTGTGAATTTTGAATTTAATTTATATTTTAACAAGTGAATTTTAAGTTTAATTTTTATTTAGGGTCAATTTGGATTCAGAGAAAAAAGTATATTAAAAAATTATTTTTTAATTAAAATCTGAAACTTTGAATGCGTTTCAAAAGCTATTTTGAATGGCAAATATATTATTAATTTTTAGATTTCAACCTTTTACATTTTTACTAATATATACTTTTAGTTGACATCAAGTTTTAGTTATTTAATTTAAAATAATAATTAGGAGGTGAATTTTTGATATGCATCAATTTAATTCTTTTAAATTAATTAATAAAATATGACAAAAAAAGTACCAAAAAGTAAATTTTTTTTTTTTGAATAGTTAAGAGTAAATCAAATATTTTTCACAAATATAGGATTTAAATTGTAACAAATTTTAAATTATAAAAAATTAAGGTGTTGTTTGGAAATCATTTTATTTTTGTTTTTATTTTTAAATATTAAACCTATAGACAATACTTACACCTCTAAATATTCTTTCTTTGTTATCTACTCTTTACCAATATTTTAAAAAACCAAGCCAAATTTTCAAAACTAAAAAATGTAACTTTTAAAAATTTATTTTTGTTTTTGGAATTTGATTAAGAATTCCCATTGTACTTAAGAAAAATGCAAATAACAGTAAAAAAATGAAGAGAAAATAGACTTAATTTTCAAAAACAAAAAATAAATAATTATCGAAACTTAAATTATTATTTATTAAAATTTAAAATTAAATTATTACAAAATAAAAATTACATGAACTAAATTGGTGCAAACTGCCAGCTATCTTTCATATAAAGTGTAGATAAAATGAGTTTTTTTTTATAAGAAAAAAAAAACAAAAAACAAAAAATACGAAGAACACATTTTATTTATTTATTTATTATTATTTTTTAAGAAGGATCATTTCCACCTCACCCACTCTCCTCATGTAGCATTAAATGTGAACGATCTTAGCTTCGAACCTCAAAATCCACCATTTTCGTAATATGTCACCCTTTTGACCAAAAAAAAGGAAAAAATCAGTTGTAGGATGAAACACTGAAGTGAAATATATGTATGTAAATCAAATTTGCTGAAGTAGTCTTCTACATCTTTTCCAGTGAAGATCTGTAAAGTTGTTTCCTTATAGCTACTCATATATATTTGTGCGTTTGGTTTCATTAGGGTGAGCCCTCGAATTTGACCGTATGTATGTAGAGTGAAATTATTAATGAAGAGAATTTTGTGTGTACCTCTCTCTCAGATTGTTACTGGACGCTTTTGAAATCCAATTGAAGAGTTTGTTTATGTTTACTGCTCCTGTGAAGAATATTCAATTCCTTTCCTTCTTAGAGGAGTCTAAGTTTGATTATACTGTGAGGATCTCATACTTAAGGACAACTTAAATTTATTTGTTTCAAGTGTGCTTCAAAGAGGTGGAAGGAGTGTTGGTACAATAAGAGAGGGAATCTCAAAATCTATGGGGGAGCATAAGTTATTTACCGGAGTAGGTTGTATGAGAGTCATTATAGAAGATCTATAACAAATAAATACTTCAAATAAACTCTTCAGTAGTGAAGTTTCTTTCATCGGATATACTGCTCCCAGACGTAGGTGATATTACACAGAAATCAATTACCGCTTTCTGTTTCTTTGCTTTTTAGTTATGTTTCTCTGTCTGTCTTTTTTGTCTTCTTTATCATTATTAACATTGTGTATGACTTGTATTGTTATGCATTAAATTCATCTATTTTCCACAATTGTACTTAAATATCTTTTTCAAAATCATTACTTCAAGCATCACTCTTAAATATTCGATAAATATCTTAAATCAAGAGTGAAACACATATTTACCTATCAACCATCAATATGAGGGTAAAATGCTGGTGGAGTTTGTTGATGGCCAGTTAGGGTAGGACTAACGGGAGCAAATCGACTCTAAGAAAAAGAGATTTGGAATATTTTTCCATCTTGATTTTCACTTTGATTTTAATTTGTAAGATCTCATTTGGTAATTATTTTGTTTTTTAAAATTAAAGTCTATAGACACTATTTCCACCTCTATATTTCTTCATTTATTATCTACTTTTTGCCAATGGTTTAAAAATCCAAGCCAAATTTTGAAAACTAAAAAAAGTAGCTTTTAAAACTTATTTTTGTTTTTTGAATTTGGCTAAGAGTTCAATTATAGTACTTATGAAATATGCAAATAAATGTATGAAGTAAGGAAGAAATATGCTTAATTTACAAAAACAAAAAATGAAATAGTTACCAAATGAGACTTAAATTAGTTGTTTATAGGAAGTAACAAAACCAACATGTCATCCAATTTACGTCAACAAATAATAGGTAGTAATCAGTTAAAATTATTTTACAAATTTTAAAAACTAAAGTGCCATTTTAAAACTTGACACAAAATAGATATGAACTTTGATAAAAAAAAATACATTTAGCCTTTTTTTAATCAAGAAAAACAATATTTTTTTTGATATAGATATATAGTTTTGGACCTATGAGAAAGACTAAGAGGGGAAGACAAAGTTCAAAGATAAAGATAGAAAAGATCCTCTTTAAAAAAAAAATAAAAAACTTCCATCCCAAATAGACTCAAGACATGTAGGAAATAAGCCCAGGCGAGGCACGGTTGAAAAGTGGCTGAGACCAACCAGCTTGCCCCATTTTGGAGACTACCCTTTGCACATCCACAACTCGAGGTAATTAAGTCGTTAGGCCAACGACCCAGTTAGTTCCCCTACTTAGATTCGATCCACCCTTCCTGAATCCTTTTTGTAAAAGAATTTAAGGAAACCTAGGTTTAGTCTTATCATATATTAAACATGATAATTCCTTATTAGGTAAGTTTATCTTCTTTCTTAAAAACTTGCTTTGATTCTTGTGCTGAAAGCTAACTTAAACATCAAAGTGTCTATAGCATACACTACACTAATGCATAATTTTGATTGTTTTGTAGGTGATTTATAACTTGTAGAAATACAAGTTATGTATCTCTTTTCCCTAAAACAATTAGGAAAAATCATAGAAAGTGTGACAGCTTGGTAAGAAAATCATGAAATTAATTATATTATGCGGGCACAAATGGCCATAGTCTCGTAATCCAAAAGTTATAAAAAATCGTGCTTTGTGAATGCAGAAATCTATTCATGTGATCATAAGATGTCACCACAGAAGAAAATTCCTAACGCCAAAATTGGATTTGCATGGTGGGAACGCATAGCTTCATGCGATAGAAGGTGACATGATGTTTAGGGTGGTGGAGGTCAAATCAGAGACAAAGTTGGTAACTGACAAGAAAACTTCACGATAGAGCCAATGAACTTCTGACGCGAGGAAGGCAGTGCATCAGGGTATGGAAATTAATGCATATTGTCAGTTCAATCATTAGTGAGAAAAGAAGAAGCGCCCCTTGAGGCCCATAAATACGCACGAGATTTTCATGCAAAAAAAGGGAAGCCAAGAAAACGTTAGAGGAAACTTTGCACAATTTCGCACTTCATAAACACTTCTTTTCGAGCCCTCGTAAAATCTTGAGTGAGAACTCAAGATTTATTCTAGAAGACAAAAGGGAGATTTCACCTTCAGCATAATCTAGCAAGACAGCCATCCACAACAACGGAAGAAGGAAGGAATTGCATACCACGACTTGATATTCTATCTCTATCTCTTTTTCTGCGATTGTTGTCATTTATATTGTGTAAAATGTTGAAGGACTCTTTTTTATCAACATGAATGCATCTACAGTTCATATTTGATCCATCTTTCCATCTTTTACCATGAGCAACTAATTTCTATATGGGCTGAGAAACATTGCAACTAACATGAACTAAGTAAAGGTTAATCGTGCATTCAACTTGTTTTATGTATGCTTTATAAACTATTTGAATAAGTCGAAAGATTTTTCTAAATATGATGAATCTATTCTTGAAAGAGCAAAAGATTTAGACCCTATAAAATAAGAAAATGTTACCTTTAGGAATAAAGAGACATCTTTTGCATCAAACACTCATCGCATGCATCCTAAAAATAGGATATTGTGGCTCTATACATTGAAAAGTGTAGGTTCTGATTTTTGAGCGATTTGCTTGAACCATGATTTATGCAATTACTTAAGAATTGCTAGTGGATATTTTTCTCAACCCTACTTTTATTCATTGGAAACGGAAATCTCTCCGCATAGGCCGTTTTGCTGAGGATTGTGATTAACATTACATCCACCATCATTTATTTTAGCAATAGAACAAAAAGAAACTCATTGCATACTTAACAAAATAACTAGCGTAAATATCGAAACAATCATTGTCATCGCATCAATAGAACGTAATCTCTGAGTTTGACCTTGGATTCACCAGGATTCTAATTGGAATTATACTTGGGTTTAACTAGGTAAAACTATGCGTTTATAATGTATCAAATAGTAATTAGTGCATCGCATAACGAGAACGCATCAAGTTTTTGGTGCCGTTGTCGGGGATTGCCGTAACTAAGTTGCACTAAGATTATTTTTTCTGATTTTCGCAGGTCCCGATTTTTGGCGTATTGTACCCTGATCTGTGAAAGCGGTATAAACGTTTTATGAGCGAAGGATAAACACCTGAGCTAGTATACAACCAAGAGATCGTGAGGACCTTTCACAGCAGAAGAAGAACAAATAGGAAAAGAAGACAAAGGAAGGCTCAGAGGATGGCAGATCAACGAAACAATCCAGAGGAGCCAAATGTTCTTGCCAACCCTATTCTTCTAGCTAATGATCGCAACAGACCCATCAGGGACTATGCTTCGCCAATTCTATATGATTTCTCACCTAGAATTATGCGCAGCACTAGATGGTTCTAGGTTTGAAATAAAACCTGTCATGCTTCAGATGATTTAGACAGCAGGACAATTTGGAGGGAGATGCGACGAAGACCCTCATGCTCACTTAAGAAGTTTCATTGAAATTTGCAACACATTCTATTCTCCAACATTACTCCTGAAGAAGTTAAGCTCACCTTATTCCCATTTTCACTATGCGACAATGCTAGAAAGTGAGCTTATTCACCTGAACCTGGTGAAATCACATCATGGGAACAAGTCGTGAAAAAATTTATGAACAAATATTTCCCACCTATAGAAAATGAAAGAAGGAGAATGGAAATCACAAATTTTCAACAGGAAGAGCATGAAACATTAAGCGATGCATAAGCGAGATTCAAAAGGCTAGTAAGAGATTGCTTGCATAGTGGACTTCCTGATTGTTTACAAATGGAGATTTTTTATTATGGTCTGCATTCAACATCCCAAAATGTTGTAAATACTACTGCAGTAGGTGGTTTATTGGATAAAAAGTATGTTGAATCCAAAAACATCCTTGACCGCATCTCAAAGAATCATGAGAACTGGAAGGAGAGAAAATATGGCTCAAAATCAAATGAGAAAGGAAGAAGTGGACAAAGTAACGATGCTAGCGAATCACTATAGACATAGGTGAATGCAATGACCAGTTTGTTGCAAGTAATGACAATGACAAAAACTGGGCATTAGAAATGGGCAAGTGAATGCGGTTACTCAGATGGTTAATAGGAACCGCGTTCTTTGTGAAAAAGCTCATTTATTCGAAGAATGCCCATGCAACCCACAATTTTTCTACTTTGTTAAAAAATAACCCGTTTTCAAATACCTATAACCCTGGTAGGTGAAACCACCCAAATTTCTCTTGGGGTAAAAATCAGCAAGCACACGCCAACCATCATAATGCCCCTAGAGATGGACCACCTGGGTTCCATCAAGGACAACATGGGCACCAACAAGCATCAAGCTCATCACAACAACCAGCAACTTCACCTTTGAAAATTTTGTTAAAAGAATACATATAAAAAAATGAGGTGGTTCTGCAAAGTCAAATGTCGTCCATTCGAAATCTTGAAATCTAAATGGGGCAGATCGTTGGAGAATTGAAAAAAAATACCACAAGACTCACTATCAAGCAACATTGAAGTTCCTTGCAATGCAGGAAGTTTAGGCAAAGAACAATGTCATGCGATGACATTAATAAGTGGTCGCATAATGAAGGAAGATTAGAAGGAAATGTTAATCAAGCTTACTAATTAAGTCATACACATTCTTTTGATGAAAAGACTGACCAACAACCAATGCAAGAAGCTCGATACCATCGCATGAGAATCAAGAGGAATGCAGAGACTCATCTATGATAACTTCTACTTCAAAGGCGTCAAATAAGGTACAACTCCCTTCATACCCACAAAGGTTGAGGAAGAAGAATGAAGAAAACCAATTTCAATGGTTCCTTGGAGTGTTAAAGAAATTGCATATTGAAATTCCACTCATCGAAGCACTGGAACATATGCCATCTTACGCCAAATTCTTAAAAGATATCATCTCAAAGAAAAGGAAGATGAGAGATTATGAGTCTGTCGCACTGACACAAGAATGCAACACCATTATACAAGAAAGTATTCCAAAAAAATGTGAGACTCAGGGAGTTTCACCATCGCCTGTTCTATTGGATGAGTTTGAATAGGGCAAACCCTATGTGAACTTGGAGCCAACATCAATCTCATGCCATTATCAATATTTAATCAACTGGGAATGAGAGAACCTATACCTACAACGGTTACTTGGTGCATTCAGAGGAAAAGTTAGAAGATGTACTCGTAAAGATGGATAAATTCATCTTGTCAGTTGATGTCATTATATTGGACTATGAAATAGATAAAGATGTACTTATCATTTTGGGAAAACCCTTCCTATCCACAGGAAGACCCTAAATTGATGCATACAAGGTGAAATCACCATGCAAGTTAATGACCAGAAGATAAAGTTTAACATTCTTAAGGCGATGGAAAACCTTTGATGAGATCAACATATGCCAAATAGTTGAATTGGAAGAGGATTAGCCTTGTAGGTTGGATTTCGAAGTTGAAGAAGTGATTGAATTGAAGGATGAAGCGAACGCAACATTTGAATCCTGTTATGCAGTAAAAGAAATACAAAGGAGTTTTGAACCTTTGGGTTTAGAAAATCAAGAAGGAAAAATAAAGCCTTCGCTCGAGCAATCGCCAATTTTGGAGTTGAAAGTACTCCCTGCTCACCTGAAATATATGTTCCTTGGTGAGAACAATACTTTACCTGTGATTATTTCAACAACACTCTTGGAAGAAAAAGAAGATGCTCTCTTGAAAGTTTTTAAGAAACATATTAAGGCGATAGGTGGACCTTAGTAGATATCAGGGAAATCAACCCATCCTATTGCATGCACAAGATTAAACTCGAGGATAAAAAGGACGGCTCTATTGAGCACCAACGCATGCTCAATCCTGCAATAAAGGAAGTTGTCAGGAAAAAAATTATTAAATGGTTGGACGTTGGAGTTATTTTTCCTATTTCAGATAGCAAATGGGTCAGCCCTGTGCAGTGCATCCTTCAGAAAGGCGATAAGACTGTAATGTTTGGGTTGATGCCTTAAATCTCGTAGGATCCTATAGTTTGTAATTGTATTGTACAAATATCTTATTTATCTAATAAAATATGTGATGTTTTATTTGATTTTTAGTTGCATTAAACCCACAAACCAATAAACTAACATTTAAGGTTATCTTGTAGCTTAAACATGTATGTAGAGACATACGGGTGGATCATATTTAAGTGATAACCTAAATGATCTATAGTAGATGGATAAGACTGGATACTTTATCCTGGTGAGACTACAAGTACAACTCACTTTGTAGATATTACAATTGTTGTAAAATGTTACAAATGATTTGATCATGATCATTTATATAGAGATATGTGAGTGAGGGTATTCTATACAAAGGATTTTGTATAAGACCGGACCACGAAATGTTTAGTCTCATTACATAACATCATTCATAATAGATACTTACATTTCACCAAGATGACCATAGATAACATGACTTGAATCTTGAGTGAGTTGTGAACTTCTACTTATAAAGGTTGTTCTTTGATTTGCATGGGTGAGAGTGGCCAGATCGCCGACTCAATAAGCCTACCATTTTGGGAATTTATTTGATTGGGGAGTTGGGAACACATCTACACAAGAAGAAATTCACTTCTTCCCTAATGTCGGAGTAAGTAGATAAATTGCTCCACGAAGTGGTAGCACCATCGGCAAGCCTTCGACCCATAAATTTCCCAATCGCCCTTGCCCTAGTGTATGCTCCACCACCAAATGTAGTGGTTCCTCCGCCTTTCAGTCTTAGCTTCATTAGATCTGCCTCCACGGTTCGACCAGAACCTGCGTTATCACACTCGTCATCCTTACAAGAACGCATTCAACCACTGACTTCTAACTCCAGCAAAGTAAGGAGAAAAGAAGAGCAAGAAGTATATGGAAAAATTCTTAGAAATTTGAAGCTGCTCGAGTCTCTCGACGATGAAGGCATTGTCAACCAGCCTAACAAGGTGGGGCTGGATTAGAAGTTTCGCCGCATGGGTCTGGCCATGCGGTTTGACCCTGAGGCCCTAGCATCCAATGTGCCAAGCCCTATAAGGGCCAGGGAAGGGCCTTTCGAAAAAATGTTCGCCACATTTGAACAAAAGAAGGCAAACAAGAATGCCAAAGTAGGTGATGAGAGGAAGGTTACAGCTGACTGTATTGATTTGCTAAATTAAGAGGAAAAGTCGTTTCAACGAAAGAACGCCAACGAACGCAGAGGGAGAAGAAAGGAAGACGAGATAAGACTTCCTGCCTCTTCCGTAGAGCAGTTGGCTGCAAAATTTGCCGCTAAGGCTAAAAAAGTGAAAAAGAGCTTCCAAGAGCTGAAGAATGAAGCCAAGATCCTCTTCACTGTGACAAAACTTCATCACGAAATAGCGATGAGGATATTGAGATAACTGGGGCCACATACAAGCAAGGGCCAGAAACATCAATGGACAGTATGGAGCGTGTCGCACTTGAGTTTGAAAAAGAAAGGGAAGTAAGCGATGAAAAAACGAGAGCCCTTTGGGAGAAGGCTCAGTGCATTAAGTGCAATTTGAAAAAGATTTATGAGGAAAATAGGATATTGAGGGAGGAAGAAGAACAAAAGAAAAAGACGGCTAGCAAGAAGAAACAACCAGAAAATGAGGTGGCAAGATAAGGACAAAGCGCCCATAGTCGAAAGAAGGAAAGAGCACCAAATAAGAGGTCACCAATCTTGCTTCAAATGAGATTTTCCCTAGAGAATGCACCATTGCCCACCTTCATCATGGACATTGTAGATGGGTGGGGTGGAGAGACTTTTACGAAATCCACCAACGGTGCCCACCTTCATCATCGTCTAAGCCTAGGCCTGACTCTACCCCACACCTGGAGGAAGTTGATGTAGAACCTTTTGTATCACCAATACATAGAGAGTCCCCTAGATTAGGCGTTGATTTGAACAAATGCCTTCCTCCTCTTGAAGAACTTTCTCTCCCCATTCTCCCTATCGCACTAAAACTACCAACGCCTCCCCCCTCCCCAAAAATAACACAACAGGCTCTGGTCCCTGAGGAGCCAGTCCCAAACGTCCAACCAATCATACCCTCCTCTGATGACATAAGCCCACAAACTCCTACCCTTAAAGTAGGCGAAGGTTTTGACATTGGCGAGCCTGGTGGGCATCAAGTTGGTGAAAGAAGCCATCACCAAAATCCCAACACATCTGAAGAAGAAGATCCAGAAGTTGACGAATGGTACAGATTCCTTCATGATGACCTTAGAGAGCCTATCTTAGGTGGTCTTGATGAGTTATTGCGACAGCAGAATACTATCATAATTCAGTTAAATGACTTGATGCGGTAACAACAAGAACTCGTTAGTCAACACAACGAGTTAAGAGAATTTGTTCAACGCCAAGTTCAGGCGATTCAATACCAACAGCAAACACAGAGGAAGCACGAGCAATGTCACTTTATGGTACAATTTTTCTAAGACGTTCTTACTCGCCTCATGGTTAGACTAGCAATTCCCCCGCATCTCCAAGCTCTTTTGCAATTTCTAGAAGAGAACACACCATCGCAGGAGCAAAATGACAACGCGGGCGAAAATTAGAATTTGGGGGTGTTTGAGTTTCAAATTTTTTAATCTTTTTTTGTCATCGCGATCTATATTTAATGAATATGAATATCATTCCAAGCGCCAACTTTTCTGTGCCTTTTCTTTTAGCTTGTCTCTCGCATATCTTTATTGAGCGTTTAAATTTTTCTTTGTTTTGTTGTGTTCCACAAATGACCTCAATGATGATACTATGCTAACAACGCAATGATTAGTTTGACTAGTATTAGTATGTAGTTTTAGGACTTTGCCTTAGGAAACTTCTTGAAGTTAGTATGCGTGCAAGTTTTATCTCAATCATCTTTTGTGATATATTTCTGATGCCATCACATAATTTAATTTTCAGCAACGAGGACCTTATTACCCTCAAAATTTGGGGGTGGAAGAGGTTTGAGCTAAATGAAGGGATTAGAATTCCTCGCAGCGGAAGCAATTGGACGCATTAATCTATAAATTTCGTTTTACAGAACACAGAAAATTCAGAATGATGGAAACCATGGAAAAACGTAAACCTAAGCATGCTTTCTACAGTGAAAATCAGAGAGGAAGGGATAAAGAAACAACTTACCCATTGAAGATCAATTCTTCACGTTCCTTTCCAATTCGAGTCGTCTTCTCTCAATCCCACAAACACCGCAATCGGATACCACCACGAGGTCTTCTTTGTTATTCTGGGATGGAAACCGTGCACAGTTATGGGCTTGCACATAAATTTGGCAAGAGGGAAGGAGAAAAAGATTGAGAGAAAAAAATGTTCTCTATAAACAACACAGAGAGAAGGAGAAGAACCAGAGAGACTGGGAGGGAGAGAACTTTCTCTCTCCTGATTTGTTACGTGAGAGAATGAGAGATTAAGAGGAGAGGGAGTTGTAACTCCCTCCCCTTTATTAAATTTGAAATAATTAAATTCAAGTTCTAAATTTGAATTTAATATATATATTAACCACTTTAGTATATATTTAAACTATATGTTATATCACATATAACATATAACCTATAGTTAATATTACATTACATATAACATAAACTATAGTTTATTGTTATCTCAAATAACCTAAGGTATTAATGTGAATCAAATTCATTTTAATTTTAACCTATAGTTTTTAGATGAATCACATTCATATAAATAATAATTGAATCATATTCAAATTATAACACCTCTCAATAAAATATATAAATTTAGTATGAATCATATTCATATTAAAGTTAACATATAGTTTCTATATGAATCATCTTCATATAATTAATATTTAAATCATATTCAAACATTTATTTCTCTCATAAAACTATATAAATTTTATGTGAATCACATTTACATTAAATTATAACATATAGTTTTTATATGAATCATATTCATTTAATTAACATTTGAATCATATTCAAATATTTATTTCTCTCATAGAATTATATTTAAACTTAATATGAATCATATTCACATTAAATTTTAACATATAGTTCTTATAAGAATCGTATTCATATAATTAATATTTGAATCATACTCAAATATTTATTTCTCTCATAAAAATGTATCAACATACATTATATTATATAATGTATCGATATATACTATTTAACTGTATCTTATACAATTAATTTCCTTTAATTAATTTGAACAATTTAGATCACACCAAAATTAATTCGATTCCCATCAATCCTCATTGAGCTAACGAGGGGACTTTATGGACCTATAGATTGAAGCTCCATTGATACAAGATTAATTGATTAAACTTTTTTAAGCAATTTAATCAACATTCATTAACTGCCGATCACTCCACCAAAGACCAACAGTGAACTATTTGCACTATAGATATATTTATGTGTCCATTGGATATAACCAATCAACAGTGTGTTGATCGTTCACAAATCACTCGTAAGTACAGCTGAGTCAAACTATCGTTTTATCCCTGTAGTTACATCTAACTCCTTAAGTACCACTAATCTCTCTAATGAACAATTAATCATAGTCCAACTATGACCAAACCTTTCTTAGGCCAGGAGAGGGTTGAACGAACTCTTATACAAAAGTACCAATGAGCGAAAGCGAATCATTCCAAACTCATTGTGATAGAATTTCTACATTTACAATCTCACAAAAAAGATATACATAATACTACAAATTACCGACATGCTTTTAACAAATAAACAATAAGAGAATGAATACATACCAATTGAAGACTCTCCTTCAGCAAAACTCGTTCTCTCAAGCAGGGACTGTTCCTCTCACTCTTGCTGGAACATCCACGCAATTGTTCACCAAAACCACCGATCGTCTACCCACGAACGGCCTCCACACGAACAGAAACAATGGGGATGACACCACCACTTAGAACCCTCGATATTCTCGGTGTGAGAATCCAAAGAGTGGGCTTTGTTATAATTTGGTAGAGGGAATGAGGATACGAAGATCGTATACAATGACCAAGCAAGTGGAAAAAGGCTGAGTCTATCGTATAGACAATGCTTGATCGTTTAGAAGAAAGTACACGATCGTGTAGGAAATAGGTAGCGATCGTATAGACGATCGTTTAGTAATTTCTCGGGTGCGAGACGATTGTTTAGGAAAACTTAAGCGATCGTTTAGAAAGCGGCGCACGTGTATACGATCATGAAGCAACTTTGAGCTATCGTATAGGCTGTTAGTTTACTAAGCAATAGGCAGTATACACTTTACTTGAACGAATCACCGATTGATTGTAAAATGAAAATGATTTTCATTTTATTCTTCAGTTACGAAAACTAAGTGAAACCTCCCACTAACACACGGTTACAGAGAAAACAGCAGGCACAATTATCCTATAATTGTCCAATTAAAACAATAAATATAATCATATTATATTCATTAACCTATAGTTTAATATCACATATAAACCATAATGTTTTCTCCTCCACTAGATATAAATCATATTTATCCATTTTCCTTCAATTAATGTTTCTCATACATAAAGTCAATCATATCATATATAATTAACCAGTTCAATCATATATATAATCGATCTCTCTCTTGTCAATTTGAACATTTCAAACTGACCTAAAAACTGATTCTCAACTTGAATCCATTGAGCTACCAAGGGGACCTTATGAACCTATGGCTCGAAACTCCAACGGTACGTGAATAGCTGAGTAAACTCTTTAGCCACAAGATCCACCATCCGTTAATTGCCAGACATTCCATTAAAGACCGACAGTTGAACTCTTCTTACCACAGATATATTTTTGTGTCCATTGGATATAACCAATCAACAGTACAATAACCCTTCACAAATGCTCGTAAGCACAGTTGGGACAATTTACCGTTTTGCCCCTGTAGTTACATCTAACTCCTTAATTACCACTGATCCCTCTAATGATCAATACAACATAGTTCTACTATGTGTGGACACCTCTCGGGTCATGAGAAGATGTGTGGCGCCACATCGTTCAAGCCCTGGGATCAGCCCTTAAGGGAGCAATCGATCTACTTACCCCTACTTTGAGAAAGGAGCGAATTCCATCTTGTGTAGCTGAGTTCTCAGCTCCCAAATCAGACGAATCCCCAAAGTGGTAGGATTGAGTCGGCGACCTGGCCACTCGTACCCATGGAAATCAAAGGACCATCCTCAAAGGCAGGAGTTCCCAACTCACTCTGGATTGAGGCCATGTTACCTATGGTCATCCTAATGAAGTGAAGTCTCTGTCATGAATGATGTTATATAACGAGACGTTAACACTTCGTGGTCAGGTTGTATACAAACTCT
Source organism: Benincasa hispida (assembly GCF_027475165.1). Taxonomy (NCBI): domain Eukaryota; kingdom Viridiplantae; phylum Streptophyta; class Magnoliopsida; order Cucurbitales; family Cucurbitaceae; genus Benincasa; species Benincasa hispida. The sequence continues at coordinate 44,598,503 of NC_143488.1, forward strand.
TTGTATAGGACGCCCCCGCTCGCATGTCCTCACATGAATGATCAGGATCAGACCATCTGTGGAAGTCACAACACTTATAACTATTCTACAAAGCGGGCCGCATCCGTAGCGTTACCAGGATAAGGTTTCCCTCCTATATCCATATACTATAGACTATTTTTGTTATCACTTAAGACATGATCCACTTGTATGTCTCCACATACATACTTAAGTTACATAATGACAACCAGAAATTTTAGTTTATTGGTTTGTGGTAAAGCAAATAAAACATCCAATGTTCAAAGACAATAAGTGAAGAAAATATCATATATTATACATCATAAATGATTGTTCAAAACCTGTTTACAAACTAAATGACATGAGAGTTTAGGGTATCCCTAACAATGAGGCGCCTCATCGTTCAAGCCCCCAAATCAACCCTTAAGGGAGTAATTTATCTTCTTACCTTAACTATAGGGAAGAAGTGAATTTCTTCTTGTGTAGTTGTGTTCTCAGCTCCTCAATAAGACGAATCACTAAAATGGTAGGCTTATTGAGTCGAAGAATCTAGTCACTCTCACCCATACAAATCAAAGGATCACCCTCATAGGCAAGAGTTCATAACTCACTTAGGATTAGGTTAAAGTCACCTATGGTCATCTTGGTGAAATGTAGGTATCTTCTAGCAACGACGTTATAAAGAGAGACTTAACATTTCATGGTCCGACCTTTATGCAAACTCTTTTGTATAAGATACCCCTGCTCACATGTCTCCACAAGAATGAAGAGGATCATATCATTTGTAGCAATTCACAACAATTGTAACAACTACAAAGCTGGCCGTATCAGTAGTATTACCAGGATAAGGCACCCAACCTTATCCATATACTACAGACCATTTAGGTTATCACTTAAACATGATCCACCTGTATGTCTCCACATACATGTTTAAGTTACATTAGATAATCTTGGATCTTAGGTTAATGGATTATTGCACAACTACTATAAAATTAATCAACCATTGATTTAACTAACATAAAACTATGAGGCTTTAGGGTATACACCCCAATACTAAATGCGTTCAAACAGGGTTTTTATTTATTTATTTATTTTTATTTTTATTTTTTTAATTATCACATCCTTATTAAAAAAAGAGAGAAAAAAAGCATTGAGACTGGAACCTGCCCGTAGTTTGATGTTTGCATGACACTTGTGGGGGCAAGGTAGAACGAAGGTGGGAATCATGATCAATGCAGAAAATAATTGATCGCAACTTTGCTGCTTATGTTCAAAATTTTCAAAGGCATGAGTTAAATCTGAAAAGAGCACCTTGCTCTAGTTGGATGTTCGCATTACACCCATAGGGAACAAGCCAAAATGAAGGCAAGATGCTCGGTCAATGCATGGCCAAGCCAAAATAAGCACATCAAGGAGAATATTTTTACTAAATTTTGAACCAAAAGCCTATTCCTAAAAAATGAAATATAAGATAGCTTTGGAAATGAGTAAGGGATTTTTGAAAAATAAGGTTGTCACGTCTAAAGGCTGTAAATATATCAATAGGTAAAAGAATAAAACCAAGGAAACACTAGTCTAACACATCTAGAATAGGAGACACTTTGAGAGGTCTAGGTAATGCGTCAAAACATTTAAGATAAATATATGCTTGAGAACAACATTGTTTTAAATTTGGGGGATGTGATAACTTGTAGAAATTAGTTATTGTATCTCTTTTCCCTAAAACAATTAGGAAAAATCATGGAAAATGCAACAACTTGGTAAGAAAATCATGGAATTAATTATATTATGCGATCGCATATGAACACAGTCTCGTAATCCAAAAGTTGTTAAAAATCGTGCTTTGTGAATGCAGAAATCTATTCATGCGATCACAAGATGTCACCACAGAAGAAATTTTTTTTATGCTAAAATTGGATTCTCATAGTGGGAATGCATAGTTTCATGCAATAGAAGGTGACATGATGTTGAGGGTGGTGGAGGTCAAATCAGAGACAAAGTTGGTAGCTGACAAGAAAGAGCTTCACGGTAGAGCCAATGAACTTCTGATGCGAGACAGACGATGCATTAGGGTATAGAAATTAATGTACCTTGTCAGTTCAATCATTAGTGAGGAAAGAAGAAGTGCCCATTGACGCCTATAAATACGCACAAGATTTCCATGCAAAAAAAAAAAAAAAAAAAAGGAAGCCAAGAAGACATTAGAGGAAACTCTGCACAATTTCTCACTTCATAAACACTTCATTTGAACCCTCGTGAAATTTTGAGTGAGAGCTCAAGATTTCTTCCAGAAGACAAAAGGGAGAATTTACCTTCAACATAATCTAGCAAGGTGAGTCATCCACAATGCGGGAGGGAGCAAGGAATCACATACCACGACTTGAAAGACTCTTTTTTATCAATATGAATGCATCTACTATTCATCTTTTATCCATCTTTCCATCTTTTACCATGAGCAAGTAATTTCTATATGGGTTGAGAAACATTGCAACTAACATGAACTAAGTAAAGCTTAATCATGCATTCAACTTTTTTTATGTATGCTTTATAAACTATTTGAATAAGTTGAAAGATTGTTCTAAATAGAATGAATCTATGCTTGAAAGAGCAAAAGATTTAGACCTCACAAAACAAAAAGATATTACCTTTAGGAATAAAGAGACATCTTTTTGCATCAAACACTCATCGCATGCATTCTGGAAATAGGATATTATGGCTATATGCATTGAAAAGTGTAGATTTTGATTTTTGAGTGATTTGCTTGAACACATGCAATTACTTAGGAATTGCTAGGGAATATTTTTTTCAACCCTACTTTTGTTCTTTGGAAATTGAAATCTTTTCGCATAATCTGTTCTGCTGACGATTGTGATTACCATCACATCCACCATCATTATTTTAGCAATAGTATAAAAAAAAACTCATTGCATACTTAACAAAGCATCTTGCGTAAAGTTCGAAACAATCATTGTCATTGCATCAATAGAACGTAATTCCTAAATTCGACTCTGGACTCACCAAGATTCTAATTAGATTTATATTTGGGTCTAACTAAGTAAGACTATGTGTTTGTAAGATATCAAATAATAATTAATTCATCACATAACGAGAATGCATTAGTGACATCTTCTTTAAATTTTAAATTACCATATGAGGCACGTAAAGATGAAATAAATTTTTTTGCCATCAACTATTTAATTATTTGAAAAAAAAGTATTCCTCCTACCAGATTCTGGAGATTGATTTGACTTTAAACTTAAAAAAGAAAAAGAAAAAGAAAAGAAAAAGAAAAAGAAAGATTGATTGGATTTGCATTAATTAAATGAAACACCTTTAAAATAATATTATCAACAACAACATTCAATTTTGAAGCATTGGTTCAACGGTTGAACAAGACCGCTTTTATAAAGGGGTGGGTCACTGAAGGGATTTATGTTTAGACATTTCAAAATTAAATTTTGAAGTTAAGACAACGTTCTAATGTATTAATGAATGAAAATTCAGTAGATTAGACTAGTAACCAACTAAATCAAGGTCGACCGATCAGTTCTATGTACACACGATTGATACCGAATTTGAAAAAAAATCAAAATCGACAATTGGTTCATCGATCTATCAAAATCAGAAAAAGCATAATAAAAAAAATCTCATGGTTACCCTCTAATTTCACAACCATTTGATCATGTACCTCCATCTTCAATCTCAATCCATTTTACTTGTCTTTTCCAATCACCATGTTTCTTCTTTGTTGTTGAACTAAACGCTCTCTTTTTACCGTCATCATATCTCCAAAAGGAAACAAAAAATCAGATGTTAAAATTATGTTTTTGCTACAAAAAATAGTAAATTAACGAAACCCATTGGTTGGTCGGTGGCAACATACTACTCAAAAATTATATGTTACTATTTTATTTAATCAAATTAGATCCTAAACTGAAGTAACGAATGCAATTCTTAATATTAGTTCAATTATTGCTGATTCGTCCACTAATTGATAGAAAATATTGTAAAAGTGTTTTTTGTAAGCTTTTTAATTTCAATAAAATAAAGCCATGCATAAATTAACCATTAATTTTACTAAAAATTATTGCTTTTTTTTTTTTTAAAAAAAAAAAATTAACTCTAATGTTCTTTTTTCTCTAAAATTTTATTAATTTTACGTCGTACATATAATCTATAATTCAATGAACACAGGAGTTTTCTTTTGTTTTTGTTTTTTTTTTTTTTTTTAATGAAAGTTGGAGCGATAATTTATTCAGAAGGTTAAAATTGCGACACTTTTAAAAGTTTAAGATTAAGGTTGCAATCTTTATCTAAGTTAGTTTGAGGTGTAATTGGATAAAATTTAAAGTAATTATATATTAATGGCAATCTGAACCTAACTTAATGGATAAAAGCACTAATTACAATGTTTGCTTTTTAATGTTTCTAAAAAAACCTTTCCTCTTTTTCACCTACCGACTTTTTAATTTTAGGGTAATTGTAACTGGTAGCATTTTTAGGAATAATAACTAAGTGTATAACATCATTAAAAAAAAATTGCAAATATAGCGAAGTCTATCAGATGACTATCACTAATAGACTTCTACCAATAATATGGTCTATCATAGACTATTTAAATTTGATTATAATTTTTTTACATTTCTGTTAATACTTAGAGTCTAATGTCAATATTTGCAACTGTCCCTTTATTTTAGTATTGTTTTGAGAAAATAATTAGCAAAATATTGTAGTTGATAAAATATTTAGAAATATATGGTAGTTTGCAAATGGTCGAGTTTAACTTTCGATCTACCAATAAAAATTAAAAAAAAGTCGAGAGTTGAAGTCTCAAACTATTGTAACTTAAACGTTTTTTTTTCTTTCATTTTTTTCTTTATTGTGCCAATTTTATTAATGTATTTTTAAATATATTTTGTATTTTTTTTATTTAGAGGAAAAAAATTTAAACTTGCTTGCATATCTCCAAATTATCAATTGTCTAGAAGATTAAATTTTTTTCTTCATAATTTTTTTTTTAAGTATTCATCTAACTGAGAGCACATTATTATATATTTTTATTTATGAATAATTAAAAAATATTGGAAAAAAAATTCAATTTATACCCCTAAATTTTGTGGTTGTATCAATATCAATTCAATTTTTATAAGCACATCAATTTAAAATATTTATTAGGATTATATTTGAAAATCATTAATGTCATCAACTTTTATAGTTCGGTAGATTTTTTTAAATGTCGGATTGACAAAATGAACAATTAAAATTGATACATGGACAATCTTCAAAGAAAATCTTAATTAGGAGTATAAAATGATTCAATTATGAAAGTTTCAAAGTTTGATTGGTAAAATTATAAGTTTCACACAATGTTATCCAAACAGAACATAAATGAGGATTTAAATTAATATACATATGATAACTCAAAGTTTAAATTGATATAATTATAAATTAGTAATTAAATAAAAACTATCTCCAAAGTTTAGTAGTATAAATTGATATTTTGAAGAAAATAAATTTAATATTTTATGGAAAACTCATGGTTTGGAATATCTAAGTAAGCTTATGTTGGGAAAAACCTCCCACTTCTACTGGGATTAACAGAAAAATTATGAAAAATTAAAAGAAAGCAATAAAACTGGAACAACCCATTAGAAATAAAAAAATCTACTATAACAATTCTATCTCCTGATCCTAATTATAAGAACACTCTCTTAAAGCTTTTATACTACTCAAAACATTTTCTCACTCTCAAACTAGAGAATACATAAAGGGAATTAGGGAATTTAACTATAGTTAGCACACTCAAACTTGCTTCTAACTGGGACAACTTGAAACTAGAGGTATAGGCTCCTTTTATAGGCTTGGAATCCATCCCCATTCTTCAATTTAACCAATGTGGGATAAATTGTACTTCCAATATTTTGTCAAAACCCAACAGAGGCCTGTTTGGTTCACAATTCAGATTCTATTTTATGTTTTCAAATTCATTGAGTATGTTTGGACAACCTGAATTTTGTTTCCAAAAACTGTTTTCAGATTCTATGATCCAAACAGTGTAAATTCTAAAAACAACATTTTTATGTTTTCATTGTATCTAGAATTTGAATTTTAAAATTTAAAATGCAAAATTATATGAAATAAAGATAAAAACATTTACAAATATAGTATGTCATGTTATACACTCAATTCAATTTTTAAAAAAATATTAAAATATATAATATGTAATTATTATAAATTAGATTAAATTTTAAATTTGGTTCCTATGGTTTGGATAAAGTTAAAAGTTAGTCCATATGACTTTAAAATTTAGAATTTAGTTCCTACGGTTTCATATAACTTCACATATAGTTCCTACGGTTTGTTAAATCATCTTAAATAGTTCTTACCATAGGAATTCTTTATGAAGCTTTTATTAAACTATAAGAGTAAATTCTAATTATAAACCATAAAACCTCTAGGGACAAAAGTTTCAATTTATCCTATACATTACATAAGATTACAAAATAGTAATTTAACATAAATCATATTCATAAATAAATTATTATTAGTTTATTGTAAACTAATATTTAGTGGATAACTACAACTAATTTGCAATTTTTAAAATTAAAATTTAATTTCTTCATTATGCTATCAAATACATATTGGAAACATAAAATACAATTCTGCTTTCATTTAATCCCTTCTTTTCAAATTTATGTTTTCAGATTCACTGTTAAACATATTCTTAATTTTTTTTCTCCTAAAAATGCATATAAAATATGGAAAATTAAAGACAAAAATAAAATTTAAAAACACATTAATGAAAATGGCACGATTAAAGAGAAAAATGATGAAAAAACGTTAAAAAAAATTTGAGAGAAAAGTTGTTAATGGTTAAGAATCAAATCAGTTAAATCACATTAAAACAAAATCTTCTCTTTACGCTAAAGTAAGAAAGCAAAAAAGAATACTAATAATAAAAACAAAACTTTGAAACGTGCCACGTGGAGGGTATGTAGATATATAGATACAATAAATATAGGTGAAGAGATTAATTTTGGATAACTAGATCTGCTACATATATACTGAGTCAATATAGATACATGTTGATCTACTCCAACCTGACCTGATCAGATCAGATATGTGAATACTAAACCTAAAATACAAATCTAATAAAAGAAGAGATGATGAAATCTTTAGTATTAAAAACAAAAGGTTGAGAATTTGTTATTTTCAATAATGTCTCTTAAATTTAGAACTGTTAAAAATGAAAAAAAAATGTTCAATTTTTTATAATTAAAAATAATATATATGAAATTTATTATCATGGGGCATAAACAAATTCAAAAATTAAAAAACCAATTGTACTACTAAACTCTAGAAGTAATAGATAACATTTGAGAACACGATCCAATTGTAACTTATGTGGTTGTTGACAATACCCAATGGTATAAGGAGATGATTTGTCAAGACAAAGAAATGCTACAACATGTGGTATTGAGCAATGAACTCAAGCATATAATGAAGGGTTCAGGTACGGGTGGATGACGACAAATCTATCAGAGTGCATCAATGGAGTCCTTAAACGGGCTCGAATTATTTTAATTTAAATAATTATTGTCTAATATATAATTAAATATTGTCTAATTATTTTTATTTTGAATTTATTTTAAATGTTGTCTAATTGTTTTATAATTTACAGAGATCGAGTAATAGTAGGTCAAGGCATAATATCGAACCCCTACTGCATGACATCGACCTACATGATATCTTAGAGGACCCACAACAGGTCCTTACCGTATGCCGTAATAATGAGAGTTACGTGGAGGAAATATACTATATGTACGATATACCTATTGCACCTCCACTTGTTCCTAGGCATAAGGGACATGCTCAAGTAGAAGAAGATTAGTTTGATGAGGTTGACCACAATGTGAAAGAATTGCCTCATATGATGCAGACGTAGAGCTAGACTGATTGTGTGCATCCAATGATGATGATGCCAACCTTTTATTAAGGATATTATGATTCACAGGCTGGTCCAATGTCTTCATACATGCATAGACATAGGTGCAACCATAGAGACATGTATAGGCATTGTCTTCATATATGCATAGACATGCATAAAGCAACCTAGAGTTTAAAGTCGATGAGGACAATCAACTCGAAATCGACGACATTTACCTTGCAGATACATTGATTTTTTTAATTATTATTTTTAAATGAATGTAAAACACTAAATTATTTTATTGATATAGACATTTTAATTTACATTGTATTATTTTTCCATTATGAACAATAGTGTAAATATGGAAGAAAAAATGTTGAGAATTTGTTATTTTCTATAATATCTCTTAAAGTTAGAACAGTTAAAAATGAAAAAAAAAAAAAAAAAAACGAGAACCAAACCGATAATAAATCGAACAAAATAAAAACCAATCTGTTGGTTCGGTTCTTTATTGGACATTTGTTTGGATTGGTTTCGTTCAATTTTGGGTTGGTCCTAAAACCAACAAATTGTACCGACCACCATTCCTTTTTTATTATTAATAAAATACATTTTTCTTATTATTAAAAATAAAACGGTAAATTTTTATAAAATAAATTTTCCTATTAAAAAATGGAAAGGTAAAGGAGTATAAAATAGAAAAAAAAAAAAAAAAACAAATTGGTCACTCGACCAAAAGAGAAAAGAATAAAAAAACCAAAAAATAGGAAACAAATTGGTTGAGTGTTCAACACTCAACCATTATAAAACAAAGAAAAAAAAACCAAAAATAGAAAAGAAAAAAAAACAAATTTGGTCAAGTTTTCAACACTCACTATTGTAAAATAAAAGAAAACAAATTGGTCGAGTATTGAACACTCGACCGTTATAAAAAGAGAAAAAAAAGTCAAATTGGTCGAGTGTTCAACACCCGACCAATTAAAAAATACATCGCAAGAGCTACAATATTTTTATAAATACTTTCAAAACCACAATATTTTCATAAATATTTTCTAAATATACAATATAAATCCAATTTTCCCTCTATCTTATGTAGTATACATATTATTTAGATTAAATTATATAAAATTCTCCTAGTCTATGTATTTTGTATAAAAAATACTCTTGAAGTTTCAAAAATTTCTAAAATAACCTAAAACTTAAAAAAAAAAAGGGTTAAAAAGAATACCTTAATGTTAGTTTTGGATGAGAATCGTTAGTGTTTTGTTTAAAAAATATTCCTAAACTTTCAAAAGTTTAAAAAATACCCTTAAACTAAAAAAATAAAAATAAAAAAAAAATCTTACTGTCAATTTATGAACACAAACCATTAATACTCGTTAAAAACATATCCTTTAACTTTCTAAAGTCAGGGGCTGCTCGAGATCATATGAGGCCTTAGGCAAAATTTTGATAGGGAGGCCTTCATATAGAAAACGTTATCTAATATTTATTTTTCCTTGCTTTTTGAGATGCAAAATTATATATTAAATTTTAATAATCTAGGTTCATTAATATATCTTTCAATGGATAATACGGTCAATCTATTTAATCTTTCTTGTGGCATATTTGACCTTAAATAAGATTTAATTAATTTTAATTTTGAAAAACTTCTTGCAGCAAAAGTAACCGTTACCGGTATTGCTCATAATATTCTATAAGCAATATATGTATTTGAAAAAACATTTACCTTTTTTATATAATTTAATATTTTAATAGGACAATCAATTTCATTTTGCAAGACTTCTCTTAATATTTTTAATTCAAAAAATAAATCTAGACCGTTATGTCAGAAAATGTATCTTGTTTTAATGTATGAAGATTAATACAATATCTTTTCAAATTATCATCATCCAATGACTTTAAAAATTTCATATCAAATAAGAAAGTAAAGATACTTTCGTATACTTGAAATTGTTTAAATCTATATTTAAGTGAAGAAATTGTTTGATCTATAATATAGTAAAAGTAATCAATTCTAAAAGAATCTTCAAGTGATCATGTTTCTTCATTGTCAACATTTTCATCAAATTATTTTTTCACGAAATATTGATTATATTTTCATATCATTTACAATTTCTTTGGTTGAAATTATAGCATCTGTGAATCCATTTTCTCTATGGTTTTCTCAAAATGAAACTAAACTTTTTAAGTGATCTAAAACAACACCAATATGCATATCTTTATGTTGTAAGAATTTACTCATAGAATTTATAGCAAATAAGATATCATACCATATAGTCATGCCTAACAAGAACTCAAAATTTTCAAATTCATAAGTAGCTAAACAATTAGCTTCACTTTTCACTTTAGGATCTTCACTAGTTTCTCCTAATTTTAATAAAGCGTTCCTTATTTGAGGTGCTTGAAATCTTATTGCTTTAACACTTTCAATTCAACTTTCCTATCGTATTTATGACAATTGTTTGATAGTCAATTTGGTTATGTGATTTAGCAAAAGTTTTCACCGTTTTGTACACAAAGAAAATAAAGAATAAAAGCGTTGTACAACTCTAAAAAATGTCATAGCTCTACGACATAAGCTAGCCATATCAAAAAGTACTAGAGATTGAGATTATGACAACCACAAGATGTACAAAATGCTCTAGGATTTATTTCCAAAAATCTTTTTGTACATTTGTTGTTTTCCTTTCATTTTAGATCCATTGTCATATCTTTGTCTTCTTATATTTAATATATCAAGTTTAAGATCCTTAATTGTGTTTATAAGCACATCAAATAAACCTTTTTCAGTAGTATCTTCAACTTTTAAAAATTCTAAAAAATATTCTTCTATTTTTATTGGACTTGTTGAAATATCAACACACATCAATATAAGAAATATTTGTTCTTGATGACTTATATCAGGTATATAATCTAATATAACTGAAAAATATTTTGCTTTGATTTTTTTCAATAATTATATATATATATATATATATATATATATATATATTTATTTATTTCAAGTCCTAATAGCTGTATAAGTTCATTTTGTATATTATGTCCAAAATAATGATAATGAATTTCTTTATTTTAAATACGATGAACATATTCTTGTATTATTGGATCAAATTCGACAATCATTTCAATTAAGCTTAAAAAAATTTCATTATTTTCTTGATAATTTTTTTTTCATTACTTCCCCGAAATGCTAAATTATTTTTAGCAAGATTTTTAACAGCCATTCGTGTTAATACTTTATTCCAATATTTTTTTTCTTTATTAATTAATTCTTGAACATCTTTGTCAGTTGTTTTATTTTTTAACAATCTAATTTGTAAATCAACCCAAGCATTCATATTAGATATGTCTATTACTAGTTTCATGACTTTTAAGTCGAGAACTAAGATTTTTCCAATTATTAACTCCTTTATTAGCCAATTGAATTGTATTAGATTTAGTACTAAACAACTTACAACAAAGACAATAAACTTTATCGAAATCCTTTGAGTAAACTTGCCAATTTCAATTTTATTTTCGCTGTTAGATAATTTTTAGTATAATGAATATAAGAAAAATGTCTAGAATTTTCATCTCTTGGAAAAATTAAATGATTCTCTAGTGGGACTTTTTTCTATCAATAGTCAATTAATTTAGAATCACTATTTTCCATCTTCCTAGATCATATATAATATTCATAATACACCATACATATCTCATTATCATTACTATCATTGTTTTCTCTTTTTTCACTTTCCTCCTCGATCTCTAGTTCTTTTCATTCAAGTTTACTTGATTATATGCTTCATTTTCAACCATATAATTATTTACTATTTTTGTTTCATCTTTCGATTTGTTTATACCTATCATTTCTTATATTATTTTATCAGTTTTATTACTTTTACTTCAAATAAAAAAATTATCGAGAGCACCTTTTTTAGATTCAATTAGCTTTTTACTTTTCTTTTTCTTCTTGAGCTTTTGATATCCAGATTCATATTTTCTAGTAGACATATTGATAATTTAAATATGAAAATATAAACATATCTTAGATGTTAAGGTATTGAACAATCAATAATATAAAATATATTTTTTTCAAAAGAAGGTAAAATAATTTCAACGAAAAAAACCTGAAACTTTGAAGTAATTGGATTGAGTTGAGAAAATGATTTCTGCTCTAGCAATTGATAATCAAACTTGAATTTGTGAGGCCACATAGAATATTGATGAAAATCGGAGAATTGAGAGAGATTTAGAGAGAGGGAGAGAATTCAACTTAAAATGAATCTAACCTTAATGTATTTATGAGAGAAATTGGAAGAGTTTTAGTTTTGAAAAAAACGAATAAAAAAATAAGAAATATGAAAGGTCTTCAACTCTCCCAACATAAAATTATGAGAGTTTGGAGGGAGTTATATTAATGATTAAGATTTTTAAGGAAATTTGAAAGGAATTACGAATAAAAAGATAAAAGGTTATATAAATTTGAAATATCGGCCAATCAAAATTGAGAGAGTTTATGAGCTCATTCATTATGGATTTTTTTAGTAGTTAGTATTTTCAATATAAGAAAAATTTTATGAAAAGTGAGAAGTATATTATTTTATTTTTTAAATTTAATCTCATTAAAAATTAAATTAAATAGATACCAATATTATAATACATATATATAGACCTTTCTAAAATGGGGGCCTTAAGCGATCACCTCACTCATTTGTAGCTTAAGTCAGTTATGTCTAAAGTTGCATTAACACTCTTAGTCTTACAAAAAAAAAAAAAGTTTAAAATGCTCCTATCATTAGCATATTGATCAATTTGTTTGAAGTTTTCTTAAGTTATATCTTGTTTAGACCCATAAATAGAGATTATGAAGTTATAGCTAAAAATGAAACACCAATTTTAAAACAGGTTATATAAATATATATATATATAGATATTCAATATAGATACTTTCATTTTTCTCCATTTGTCCAATTCTTACACTAATTTTCTCACAAATCAAAACTTCAAGTTAAAACATTAAATTCCACAAAATCTCATAAAATTCTAAAATCAAAACTTCCCCTTAAAATTTGTCAAAACGATAAATAGCCAAATACAAAAATAATGTATTTGGCTATTAACACAAACTCAACTACTAACATACAACCTTGTTGCAACATTTAAGTCAAGTTCTCTTGTTCCACTATTCTTTTTCTTTTCGTTAGAATCTATACCTTCACTCAAAGAGGCAACTTTCTTTTCTTAATGAGATAAACAAATGTCAAATAGTGAACAAGAATTAAGGAGAATAAGAGGGAGGGATACAAAAGTGTTAGGTCATGATATTGATGTAGGAAAGAGAGAGAAAATGAAAGCGGGAGGTAACGGGATGTAGATAAATGGTAAGTGCATTTTTAACTTTTTTATTTTAATTTTTTTTAAAAGGTAAGGGGTAAAAATGCAACTTCTGAAAGTTTAGATGTATTTTTGCAACGAGGTAGTAAAAGTTTTTGTTCATATATTAATCGTAAGAATATTTTTTAACTTTTCTTTTAAGTTAAGGATATTTTTGAAACTTCTAAAAGTTCAAAGGTATTTTTTAAAACCAAAATACTAACTTTTTCTATCCAAAACTAACTGTAAGTGTATTTTTTAAATATTTGAAAATTCAGAGGTATTTTGACACAATTTACAAAGCATAAAAGAGTTTTTTTTTTTTTTTTTTTTTTTTTTTTTTTTTTTGTAATTTAGCATATTATTTATTTGCATTGCATTTAATAAATAAGGAAACTTTATGAGACCATTTGGGGTGCTAAGTTGAGTTATGAAATTTGGAGTTAATATGTCTGTGAGGTTAGGAAGGCTATGTGTTAAGCTGTTTTGTTTAGAGTTATGAAGTATATGTTGAGGGTGCAAAGTTGCAAAGTTGAATTATTAAGTTAGGGGTATCAACTATAGTTTTTTTGTAATTTAAAAAAGTTGTTGTTTTCAAATATAGAAAAACAAGTCAACTTATTTATAAATGTAGTAAAATGTCACTATCTATCAGTGAAAGACACTGATAAACAGTGGATTTTACTATATTTGAAAATATTTCTAACAGTTTTGTCATTTAAAACAATTACCCTTTTAAAAAGTATGATTTTTTGTTGGTTATTTTTGTTTGTTTAACTTTTTGTTTAAGCTTTCAATTGCATATATATTTTTTTTTTCAATTTTTTAACACTCGGTTGAAATGTCAACTAAAAACCTTCACATATATTTTACAATTTTTTTACATATAACCATTGTACTTGAAGTAGACACTTGTTTCACACAGAGAACAAAATAATAATACAAATATGTCTGGTTACATATTCTCAAAAGCATTTTTATACATATGTTTGTTTGATTTGGCTATATGCTTGAAGTGTTTTTGTTAATGTTAAATTACTATATAAGCTACTATTAAACACTATGAATTAATAATTTCAATTATATATTTAAAAACGCTTTCACCAAACAAGTTTTCTAAGTTTTTCTTTTTTAATATATAATTGGTTGAGTGGGTCGTTAGAGTTAGTCGTTGGAGATAATCAATGAAGTTGGTCATCATAGGTGATTGTCAAAGTTGATCACCAGAGATAGTCGTAGAGAGTTAGATGTTAAAAGTGGTCGTTGGAGATGATTGTCGGAAGTAGTCGTCAGAGGTGATCATCATAGTAGGTGGTTATTGGAGTTTGGTTGCCAAAGGTGGTTGTCAAAGCATGTTGCCAAAGTGTGGCAATAGTAGCTACACAACAATGGTTGTTGCCTGAGCTAGGCATTGGACTTGATTGTTCGAGGTGGTCGTCAAGGCATATTATTAGTGATGATTGTCGTTGGAATTAGTCGTTGGCGATGGCTGACGAGTGGAGTCATTGGAAACATTGGAGGGAAGGAAAGAGTAAGAGAAAAAGATGGAACCTCTCGTTAAATGTGCAAACTTCAATAGTAAACACTGTTGAAGTTGGTGAAATTGTGTTATTTAATACCAACTTATGAAATTGGTGGGTCAAATATGGAATTGAAAAATCTAACTCAACTAAACTTAAGTTTGTGTCCAAAACACCCGTATAAATATTTTGATAAACTAAAAGGTAAACACATCAGAAAGGCAGAGAGAAGTACTCTAGTATAATAACTAAATAGAAAGTACATTTAACCAAATTATATCAAGATAGGTTGAAACTATGGATGTAATTTTTACTTTGGACATAATTTTTTTTATCTTTGACTTCAATTTAGTGTCGTCGAAGTTAGAGGATCGACAATTCGGGTTAGAAAAAGTTACATAATATTTGTTCCCTATGTCAGTCAAATTATGGTTACCATGTCTCATTTTAAGGTTCACGAATACTCCCTTTTTCTTTTATCTTGTTACTATTTCCAATACACATATTTCTCCATGTCTTTGTAGTAATGGTTGCATTAACAACATTCATCTTGAGGTTGGTCCACTTGGAGGTGGGATAATGAGTATGATAGTGAATATTTGAATATATCCAAATGTTAGTTAGAAAATAAAATAATAAAAGCTTTAATGTCTTCACATTTTTCTACCTTTTGGGGTTTTCCTTATTGACCTATCTTTAATTATGCTTTCCCTTTTTTTTGTAGTTTCACTAGAGGGTTTCCATTCTAAATTTGCCCTTGATTTTCCTACTTGGCTTGAAAAACTGTGCTCTTGAAATTATTTAACCTTTGTGTAGCCTACATCTTACTACAACGTTGACAACTCTTTCATGTAAGGTGCATGAATCTTGGCTTTTATTTAATTTGTTGATGATATTTCTTTCTTTGATTTGAGATCTTTGACGTGATTGAAATCATTATCTAGATCTAATACTTTATTTTTCTGAATTTACGTAAATGTGCTATACCTACCGTCAAATATTTCATTTTCTTGATGTGTCACAATAAATTAGGCCTTTGATGTCAGTCAGAAACTGACATTATAGGGATACAATGTCGGTCGCTTGAACAACATCGAAGAAGATATTATTAAAGATGGTCAATGTTGGTCACCTTTGATATCGGTTTTCGCCTAACATTATGATGATTTTAATGTCAGTTTTCGACTGACATTGAATACCTGCAATAATACCTTCTTCGATGTCATTTGCATTTGATGCCAATCCAAAATTTGTCCGACATTAAACATATATTTTTGTGACTGACAATATCCGTCATCGTTAATTTATTGAAAAGATTAAAAAAATATTGATACGTATGTATAAATTAATAACATTTCTCTTTCATTTGTACATGTAGAAAATAAAATCCCAATAATTTTGTGTACAACCTCAACTTTCACATTTATTAGTCTTGGAATATGAATTACAACAGTCTAGATACAAAATTTAAATATTCAAAATAATAAAAGATAGTGTTAAGGAATTCATCCACATTTCATCATCCATAATGTGCACAAACATGAGGGTTGTCCATAGCTTTCTGTCTATATAGTGTAATCATTTTGTGTAGTGTATTCTAAGAGATTGCCTACAATTAAAAATGACTTTGGATTACTTAATAACGAGCTAGAAATTAAAACCAGGTAGAAACTAAAGAAAGAACCAAGACATTTTTAAAGAATACACCTATATTAATATAAATTTTGTAATTGAAGGCTCATTCAATATAGTTTACCAAGTTCTATAAAAAAACACAATGTTTCTAAGAGGGGAAAGCAAATGCAGAATGAACATGCACAAAAATTGAGAAATTTACTTTCCTTTCGTGAGAGTTTAAAATGTTGGAATTCATGTAATGGTTAAAAATGTATCTTAGGATTTCACATACAAAAATTCCAGCCATAACAAAGAAGTAACAACAAAAAATTTCAAAAGAAAGAGCGATGTCTATGTGTAACAACCAACAACATAATTCCATATAACTACAAAAACATCATATTCATCCAACACGTCTATGCTTCAGGAAGTTGGATAACATTACCACATTACATTTGAAATCAATGATCTTAGTCAACAAGCTACGAGATCTTTGGTATTTGGCAATGATCTAGTCAAAATTTGAAATTAATTAGCAACAACTCTCGAATAAACATAAGTTTTGCTTATTTCTAATCATAGACTTTTACAGTATACTATAGAAGTCTATGATTAGAAATGAGAAAAACTTAGTTATAACATTAGCACATTATGTGCAAAATATTAGTTTCTTACCTTTCAATAGCACTAGATCACTAAAACAACAACAATATCTATTCCTTTGATTTTAAAAGCAGTAGTCCAATAACCTTTTGACTATTTCACTTGACGAGCAGATTTGTTATTATCCTGTCAGGGCGGTCTTCAATTAGCAACTAAAGTAAAAAACATTGTTACGAAATCGACAATTAAAGAACACAAAAAGGAATATAGAGATAGAGAAGATCGACACATAGATATACGTGGTTCACTAACGGTGTGTTAACTATGTCCACGGGTAGAGGGAAAACAGTACTATTAGAGAGAGTGTTTTCAGAAAATTATATCAAACAATGCCTCCAGGGTTAGAGAGTTTATATAGCGCACTACTCTAAACCCTAGGGTCATAATCATAAATAACTACAAATAAATAAATATGCTAAATACGAATTCTGAATAGCGAGACCCCCCGTACTTGGTTGTTCGAACAAATCTCCACCTTGACTTGAATTCTCTCCTAGATAACAGATGTACCAAATGTAACATAAATCAATATTGTCAGACGTACCCAGACTTCTCCCTCATGCCTCAAAGTGTCCCACAAAGGGGACCACTAACAATTCAAAACATTTAGCAAGTCCAAATAATGTTGGAACTTGCCTTGTGGGACCGGTTTGGTGAACATATCAACAGGGTTATCAGCAGTACCAATTTTCATCACTTTAATTCTCTATTCACCTCTTAAGAAGTGATATCTTACATCTATGTACTTAGTTCTCTCATGATGAACTTGATCCTTGGCTAGGCATATTGCACTCAAACTATCACAATATACAATAGCTTGGTCATGATGCAAACTAAGATCACCAACTAACCCCCTCAACCATATTCCCTCTTTAGCAGCTTCTGTCAAAGCCACGTACTCTGCTTCCGTAGTAGACAAAGTAACTGTAGGCTGTAAGGTTACCTTCCAATTAACAACAGAACCACCCAGAGTGAACACATAGCTAGTCATAGACCTCCTACTGTCAACATCTCCAACATAGTCAGAATCAGAATAACCGGTCACTAAACACTTTGTGCAATTTCCATAAACGAGACTAACATCAGACGTATCTCTAAGGTAACGAAAAATCCTTTTAACGGCTTGCCAATGCTCCTTCCTAGGTTGACCTATGAACCTGCTGACAACACTAACAACATGGACAAGATCAGGCTACAGACCATAGCATACATCAAGTTTCCCACTGCACTAGCAACTCGAGACATTTACTTCTTCACAGCTTCAGACTGTGGTGAAAGCACAGATGACAAACGAGCATTTATAGCACTAGAAGTATCTATAGGCTTAGCTGATGACATACCAAATCTGGACAATATTTTCTGAATATATACTTTTTGTGACAAGAAGAGCTTATTCTTATCTCTGTCCATATAAATCTCCATACCCAGAATTTTCTGAGCAGCACCTAAATCCTTCATATCAAACTCAGTACTGAGAAGATTCTTCAATTTCAGAATGTCAGACTTGGACTTTGCAGCTATGAGCATATCATCTACGTATAAAAGTAGATAAATCATCGAACCATCATCAGCTTTGTTGTGATATACACAACAATCATACGGACTCCTGTTATAGCCAAGTCCAATCATATAGCTGTCAAATCGTTTGTACCACTGCCTTGGAGACTGCTTTACCTATACAAAGATTTCTTCAACTTGCAAACATAATTTTCTTTACCTGGAAACTAGAACCCATCTGGTTGGGTCATATAAATCTCTTCCTCCAACTCTCCATGTAAGAAAGTTATCTTCACATCTAGTTGTTCAAGTTCCAAATTCTAATGTGCTATTTGAAGGAAATCGGAAACAAGAATTTCGTGAGCAGTAGAAGTAAGACTATTCCAAATTACAATCATGAATCAACAATACATTTATAGTCAACTTCAAACAAATGGTTATGCGATTCATACAGAAATTACAGCATGTAAAAACTCAAATGCATAGAAAGACAAACTCTACGCACATCGATAGAAACGTCTTCACGCTCCGTTGTGCGACTCTGATCGAAGAACAGCAACTACGGGCATTCGATCTACAAGACTGCAATACCGCACGAACACAACACGAACTTTTCGCGCTCATCCTCAACGAATGGAACGGCCTCCACAGCACCACGAACGACCTCCAAAAAACCTCGACGGTGTTAAGTTGAGTCTGAAACCACCAACAAGGCGACCTTGGTATTCTCGGTGTGAGAATCTAGAGGGTGAACTCTGTTCGGACTTGGTATGAGGCAGACGAACGGAGGAAACAACGATCGTGTACACGATTGGGCAAGTAGGAGAAGGCGGAGACCTATTGTATAGGTCGATGCCCAATCGTTTAGATAAAGTCATACGATCATTTAGCAAAAGCTATGCGATTGTTTAGCTCTATCGTTTAGCTCGGTCTGTTACGTACAGACTCTACACGATCGTTTACCTTGGGTCAGTGATCGTCTAGCAAAGCTATGTGATCATTTAGTAAAAACTACACGATCGTTTAGCTAGCACCTACACGATCATTTAGCTCCTCTAGCCATCGTTTAGTAAATCTGTATTTACTTGACGACTTATGTGAGTTTCTTTTCGCCGGAGAGAAAACTCAAAATTCTTTTCAAACTTTTGTAAAAAACCTCTTTTCAAAATAGGAAACCACTTTCCTTTTAAACTCACGGTTACCATGATCCAATAACCCCCCACTACTTTGGTTATTTAAAAGAAAAGAATTAATTATCTAATAATTAATACTATTATAAACATAAATGATAACCAACTTATCATACTATATTTAGAACCTATAGTTTTAATATTTCATCTCATGAAATATATAAACCATAGTTCTTTTTCTATTCCATGGTATTTAATGCAAATCTCATTTACATCAATCCTCTATTAGATGTATCTTATACATCATACCAATTATATTATATATAATCAAAATACCTCTTGTCAATTTGAACATTTCAAATCAACACCAAGAACTGATCCTCAATAGAATCCAAGCTACCAAGGGGACCTCATGGACCTGTAGATCCAAAGCTCCAACGGTCCGTGAATACTGACTAAACTCTTTAGTCATGGGATCCACCATCCATTAAATTCCAGGCACTCCACTAAAGACCGACAACTGAACTCTTCTCACTATAGATATATTATATGTCTATCTTAACCAATCAGCAGTGCGACAACCCTTCATAGATCGCTCGTAAGTACAACTGGGCCAATAATCATTATACTCCTGTAGTTACATCTGTCTCTTTAAGTACTACTGATCCCTCTAATGAACATAAATCATAGTCCTACTATGACTGAGTCTTCTCTTCTAAAGAGAAGTTGTGGCCACTATGTTCAAGCCCAAGAATCAGCCCTTAAGGAAGCAATTTCTCTACTTATCCCTGCTTCGGGAAAGGAGTGAATTCTATCTTGTGGATTGAGTTCCCAGCTCCCATACTAGACAATTCCTCAAAAAGGTAGGCATGTTGAGTTGGCAATCTGGCCACTCTCACTCATACTAATAAAAAAATCGCCCTCAAAGGCAGGAGTTTACAAAACACTCAGGATTGAGGTCGTGTCACCTATGGTCGTTTAGATAAGATTCAAGTCTCTAGTATTAACGATGTTATATACAGAGTCTACTCATCTCGTAGTCCAGGTCTTATACAAAATCTTTGTATAGGACACACCGCTCTACGTCTCCACACAAATGATCAGGACTTACCATCTGTAGTAGTTTACAACACTTGCAAACCTGTACAAAGTGGGCTGTATCCGTAGTGTCACCAGGATCAGGTATCCCACCTTAATCCTTATACTACAGATTGATTTTGGTTATCACTTAAGGCATGATCCTATTGTATATCACATATACATGCTTAAGTTCACATAAGATAACAAAGAGCTTTGTTTATTGGATATGAGTAAATGCCAGAATTAAATAACACTTATTTTATTCATTGAACAATGTGTATCTTTACAAAACAACGAGACTCTGGGAGAATTAGGACACAAATCCCAAAAATTATAGCTAGTAACACCCTGATAGAAGTATGTCTGACTACTGGTGAGAAGATCTCATTATAATCAACTTCTTCCCTTTGTGTGAACCCTCTAGCAACAATTCGAGCTTTATATTTAAGCCCTCTGAAGGTGATATTCCCTCATTGTTCTTGAAGAACCATTTACAAGTGACAATTTTTCTCTCCTTAGATCGTTTAACTAATTCCCAAGTCTGATTTTTGTCAAGAGATTCCATTTATCCCCTATAGCAACAAGCCATTGAGCAGACTCACCACATGACACAACTTCTCTATAGGTGGATGGCTCATGAGGATCCACCTTTTCAGCAACTTGCAACACAAAAGTAATCATATCTTCAAAACCATACCTCACAGGGGGTCCAACACCAACTCTTCTAACTCTATCACGAGTTATACTCGGTTGATCTACTCGTGATCTATAATTCTTAAGCAAAACAACTTCTGGTTGTAATTCATTCACAGCTGAAGTGAATTGCATCTCCAACTGTTTTAGGCACATTAATTTCTGGTTGCACATCAGTTTCTGTAGTAACGTGTTGATCTTCTCCACCTTGATGTTGTAATTCATTCACAGCTGAAGTGAATTGCATCTCCAACTGACACTAGTACTTTCTCCCACATCAGTTGAATTAAGCATGGAATTTTCATCAAATATCACAGTCCTACTAAATATGACTCTATTCTCAGAAGGTGACCAGACTCTATATCCCTTAACTCCATCCCTAAAACCCACAAATATACCCTTTTTAGCTCTCAGTTCTAATCTACCCTCATTAACATGATAGTAGATAGTACAACCAAAAACTTTTAATAGAATAATCTGCAGGCTTACCAGACCACACCTCGTAAGGTGTTTTATAATCAATAGCTGTGTGAGGTCCATGATTGATCAGATAACATGATATATTTACTGCTTCTGCCCAAAACCTTCTAGTCAACCTACATTAGATAGCATGCATCTTACTCTCTCCAACAACGTCTGATTCATACGTTCTAAAACCCCATTTTGCTGTGGAGTATCCCTAACAATGTGATGGCGAACAATCCCCTCAGCTTTATAGAACTCATTAAATTCAAATCCACATAATTCCAGACCATTATCAATTCACAACCTTTTGATTTTCTTCTCAGTTTTATTTTCAATCAATATCTTCCACTGCTTGAAATTCTTGAAGCCTTAACTTTTATGTTTCATCATAAAAACCCAAGTCATTCTTGAGTAATCATCAATTATAGACAAAAAAAAATACCTATTGCCTCCAATAGATTCAACTTTGGAAGGTCCCCAATAGTCTGAATGAATATAATCAAGTGTCCCTTTTGTACGATGAACACCTCTTAGAAACATGCTGCGATGAAGCTTCCCAAATACACAATGGTCACAGAATTCAAAATCCTGCACCTTGTGCCCACAAAGAAAATCCATTTTTGACAGAATTGCATCCCTTTTTCACTCATATGACTAAGTCCCATATGTCATAACTTAGTCATATCATCCTTGTGAACGACTAACGATGCAATAACAACATAACTTTTTATCGTGGAACTTAATAGAAAATACAGTGTTCCACGCTTTATGTCTTTCAGAACTTCCTTAAAACCCTTATAGACATACATTACTCCACCTTTACCTTTAAAACTGTAACCCTTTCTATCGAGTACACTAAAGGATATCAAACTCTTCTTCATTAGTAGAACATGCCTAACCTCTTTTAAAGTGTAGAAGGCACCATTGTGTGTTCATATCTTGACTGAGTCGATTCCAACTATCTTGCACACAACACCATTAGCCATGCTAACATTCCCTCCATCTATTTGCTAATAGGTTGAGAACTACTCTCTATTTGGGCACATATGATAAGATGCCCCAGAATAAAAAACCCACACATCATCAGAATGTGAATGTTCATTCACAACTAAAGCTAGATCTGCTTCAGAATCGATCTCGTCTTCTTTAGGATCAATCTCAACTTGTGTAACAGAGGCGGATGCTTCCCTTTTGTCACTCTTTTCCTTCTTTTCCTAATTCATTTTTATCTGAGGACATTAGGTTTTCCAATGTCCCTTTTCTTTATAGTAGTGACAAATATCATCTAACCTAGAACTCTTTGACTTCGAAAACTTTTTATTCTAGTTCAACTTCTGCTTACTAGAATTCCTATGTCCCTTGCTCCCTGTAGAAGCTAACCCAGATGCCTGTCTTTCTGTAACTGAACTTCCTGCATTTTGACGGTCCTCTCTCATAAGCAATGTGGACTTTGTATCTTCTAAGGTTAGAGTATATTTCCCTCCAATATACGAGTCAACGAAAGTCTCATATGACAGGGACAAAGATGTCAACAAAATTAGGGTAGCATCCTCATCATCAACCTTAACCTCTACGTTACACAGATCTAATAAAATTTTATTTAATTGATAAAGATAGTCTCGTAGATACATGCCTTCCTGCATATGTAGATGATACGGACCTTTCTTTAGAAATCACTTCTTGGTTGAAGATTTTGTCATGTAAAGATTTTCCAACTTTAACCAAAGTCCAGTAGTAGTTTCTTCATCTACGACCTTGATGATGACGTCATCAGCTAAACATAGCATGATCATCGAATAAGCCTTCTCCTCAAAAGTCTGCCACTCTTCGTCATCCATGCCAGCCTTCTTTGACTTACCCGTCAGCAGCGCCCACAACCCCTGCTGCTTTAGCAGGGATCACATCTTGATTTGCCATAAACCAAAATTGTTTCTCCCGATAAATTTTTCGATCTTTACGTTCACACTAGACATCTTCAATTGTCGAAAAAATGCGAAATTTCGAAGAAACCGTAACAAGGCTCTGATACCAGTTTGTTACGAAATCGAAAATTAAAGAACACAAAAAGAAACGTAAAGATAGAGAAGATCGACACACAGATATACGTGGTTCACTAATGGTGTGTTAGCTATGTCCACGGGCAAAGGGAGAATAGTATTATTAGGGAGAATATTTTCAGAAAATTACATCAAACGGTGCCTTTAGGGTTAGAGAGTTTATATAGTGCACTACTCTAAACCCTAGGGTCATAATCATAAATAACTACAAATAAATAAATATACTGAATATGAATTCTGAATAGCGAGACCCCGTACTTAGTTGTTCGAAGCGTCAACAAATAAATTCAAGGCATTCCAACAAACATTCATGTCAATAACATCAAAAAGTTAGTTATCATTATTTTCTACATTGGTAAAGATTAAGTGTGAAATAATTACCTAATCAAATAATACATATGAAGGTTATATTTTAAATGGATGTTCAATAACAAAATAAATGGTGTTAAGTCATTGTCATTTCAAAGCAAATTTAGATAAATTTAACCGGAACATGAAAAGGCATAGAGTAACATGAATAGGAAAAGGTTGTGTAACAATCATAGACACTTCATCGCCCTCTTCAAATCTTGGAGCTAAATCACAAAGAGCTTGTGTTGTAGATTGCACAGTTGTTGGCTATGTTGGATTTAGTATCCTAAATCTCGTTCACTTGTAGTTTGTAATTTGTACAAATTTTTTATTTAATAAAGTAATAAGTATTTTATTTTACTTTTAGATAACATTATCTCAATCTAATAAACTAAGATCCAAGGTCGTTTTATGAAACTTGAACAGTATTTGGTAGACATACGAGTGGATCGTGTTCAAGTAATAATCTAAAAGGTCTGTAGTATATGGTTAAAGTTGGATGTCTTATCTTGATGACACTGCGGATACGACCCACTTTGTAATTGTTACATGAGTTGTAAGTGTTACAAACAATATGACCCATATTGTTTATGTGGAGACATGTGAGTGGAGGTATCCTATATAAAGATTTTATATAAGACCAGACCACGAAATGATTGGTTTCTTAGTATAACATTGTTGCTTGAAGAAACTAACTTTTCATTAGGATGACCATAAGGAACTTGACCTTAATCCTAAGTGAGTTGTGAACTCCTATCAATCAGGGGAAAACCTTTGATTTATAAGTTGAGAGTGGCTTGTTTCGCCTACTCAATATGTCTACCATTTTGAGGTTTTTTCCGAGTAGGGAGCTGGAAATACAACTACACAAGATAGAATTCACTCCTTCCTATAGAAATAGAACGTAGATAAATTGCTCCCTTAATAGCTAATTTTGGATCTTGAAAAATGAGGACCTCCTCATTGGCTTGAGAAAGGTTAGTTTATAATTGGACTATAAATTGTTTGTTCATTAGAGGAATCAATGGCATTTAAGGAGTTAGATGTAACTATAGAGGTAAATAGTAATTTTGACCCAGCTGTAGTTACGAGCAATTTGTGAAGGGTCAACTTACTGTTTATTGGTTATATCCAATGAACACAGAAATATATCTACAATGTGAAGAGTGCAATTGTCGGTCTTTAGTAGAGTGACTAATAGTTAATGAATGTTGATTAATCCAATTAAAAAGTTTAGTTGGTTAATCTTGAATCATTGGAACTTCTAATCTGTAGATCCAATAGATCCCCTTGTTAGCTTACTAAGGATGGAAACAAGAAATAATTTTTTTAGAATAATTTGAATTGTTCAAATTATTTATGGGAATTTAAGTAATTAATTATATTAATATGATTAATATAATATATAATGTATGCTGATATATTATAATATATAGTTAATTATAAATATGATTTATAATTAAGACTATATATTATGTGAGAAAAAATTGTTTGAATAAGATTCAAATACTTTAAATAGGTTTTATATTATAAATTATAATTTATATGAATTAGATTCATATTAAAATTATAAATTGAAATAGGAGGTTACATTATAATATGATTATAAATGTATATAATATGATTATTAATGGTTAGATTAACCATATTATTAATATTATTATTTAATATTATTATGATATAATATTAAACAAATAGTTCCCCATTAAGGCAGTTATTTGAGGACAGTGTGGGAAGGGAATTAACGTAACTCACTCCTCTTCTCTTCTCCATTTATCTCTGTGTGAAATACGGAGAGATGAGGCTCTCTGATTACTCTAGAAAAATCACTCAAACTCTTTCATGAAATTCTACAGATTTTTCCCTCTACCAAAAACTCACAAGGAGCCCGCACTTCCATTCCTTATATCCAGAGAATAACGAGGACTTTCATTGGTTGTGCTTTTCATTGGTGGAAGATTTTTTGGGATTTCATAGTAAACTTGAACGCGGCCTTGGAGGGTTTAATTTGCTTGAGTTTTTGGGTTTTACAAAGGTAAATCTTCTTTATGTCTGATTTTTTTAGATTGAAAAATCTTTGTGCTTGGTCTAGTTTATGTTTCTGTAAAAATTACTTTTGATTTTCTCAATCCCAACTCAATGACAGAACGATCAATCGCTTCCATATTGGGATTCAATCTCTTCAATTGGTATCAGAGCCACCTTTGTCTTTATTTTGGTTTAGGGATATCAATTTTGATTTTTGGACGTTTTAATTCATGTGATGAATGTTGTAATTCATATTGGTTTTGGCTTATGGATGTTTACAATATTTGGCATTTAGATTCGTTTGCTTGTTGATTCAATCAATTGTAAGGGTCCGTATGTTTTTGGACATTTAATTTTAAGCAATCGAGTCTGTAATTCAAGTCCATATCGTTTGTGATTGTTGTTGCTGTGAAGAACGTCGGAATTTGGAAGATTAATTGCTGCAGAATCGAGTTTCTGGACTGTAGCGTTGCGATACTGCAACCCTAGTGTCGCGACGCTATGTTTGTTCAATGTTGACGCCCACGTGAGCTAGAGGTTTCCAGTTCGAGTCCAAGCTGTCGTTTTTTTTTCTCTAGTTTTTTGTTGTATTTTATTTGTTTATAATTAAATTAATATAATTCGATTATATTAATTTAATTATTTTATTAAGGTGTCAAATATCGTTCTATTAATTCATTTTATATAGTTTAATGTGCATGTGATGTATGTTTAAATATATAATTTATATGTTGTATATTGTATGTCATATATATTTAAAACCCCACTATAGGTTAAGCATAATCATGCATTATACTTAAATATAAATGTTATATTTTAAGTTTAGGTTACTTCTAAAGTATGCACATGCATGATGTATATCATATAGTATGCATGTTTATATAATATAAATATTATATTATTTCTTTTAGTGTATGATTAAAAGCATGCTTACTATATAGCTCATTGATAGTTTAGTATAAGTGTTATGTCAAAGTTAATGAAAAAGGAGATGCATGCAACATGACATTACTTAGACAATATAATTGTTATATTCTTTTAATGTCATTAGTATGTATGTTGTAGGTTTTAAAATTCATTAATTTATAAGAGTTATATGGTTAATGAATTAGATATTACTATAATCTAGAGGTGCATGCAAATATAGGTTAAATCTATAATCTATGTTAAATTAATTTCACATAGACTTATGTTAGAATTTTTCTAATAAGATTAGAAATAGGTTAATCTTTTATTTTTCCTTTTAATAGGATTAATTTGACTAATAAAAGATTAATTTTATAAAATAATTGTCTATAAGGGACCTTTGTCTAAGGATGGTTCTTTCTAGGCTAGGGTTTTAAGCTAATGAAAACGGAACACTCCTACTTGGGAGCTGACCTAGAAGGTGAATTAGACAAATACTCATGCAATAAATAATTTGATTTATTAAAACGTTTTATAAATTCAATTATATATTGTTCTACAATTCAATATTGAGCAAATTAATTATGACTTAGTTAAATTAATTAGCCAATTTATCTGAGTTAATAAACCCTAGGTTCTAAAACTTTTAGAGGAAGGAAAAAAAGATATATTTGATATGTCAATTTTTCCACCCATGTTCGCCCTAAATGTTCACACTGTGAGATTCATGCTCAGCCTCGTGGTGCCCTGGGCGCACTCTCCCTCAGGAAGGTATTTGCATGGATCAATATCAAGGTGAATGGAAGGAGAGTGTTTCTAGTAAGTGGGAGAAGGACTTGTCAACGCATCCTACGGTCTCTTTCATTGGTTTGTAATATATTTCCAATGCTTAGCCTCGTGGCGCCCTAGGAGTGTCCCATTAGGAAGATGTTTGCATGGAAAGGGACAAAGTGAACTCTAGTAATGGATAAGATTGCTACATTCAATTACACTAATTATGTTTTTCCCTGAGGGGGACTAATTGAAGCAGAGTTATAGGGTTGAAAACGAAGGGTTACACTTATGAGAAAATATTAAAGAGTTAATGATTTCTTGACCAAATCAATGGTAATTAAATGTTATAAGAATAAGAGTTATTCTAGTGTAATATTTAAGTGAAAGTGTCTCAATTTAGTGAAAGAATAATTATACACCCTAAGGTAGCATTTAATCTAAATCATTGAAGTATCCTTACAAAATTAAAAGGTTTTATGGTTCATTTAGAATTTTGCTAAATTGATTAGATTAAATGAGTTTTTGCTTGCATATCAAATATAGATAATTTTTTTTTAATCAACATCTTCTAAATCATGACAACGTTGTTATTTCTTTGCTGACACCAATAAATTAACCGGGGAAAACTATGCAACCTGGAAAAATACAATTAACAACATCTTGGTCATCGACGATCTCAAATTCGTCTTGACAAAGGAATGTCATCCAATTCTTGGACCCACTACTTCATGAGACATTCGTGAAGCCTACGATAGATGAACTAAGGCCAACGATAAGGCCAGAGCCTATATTTGGGCAAGTTTAACTAAAATCTTGGCCAAAAAGCATGAGCTCATGATCATTGCACGCGAGATCATGAAGTCATTGAATGGGATGTTAGGGCAATCGGCTTCACATCTCAAGCATGATGCTCTTAAGTACATCTTCATCACTCGAATGAACGAGGGACCATCTATTAGGGGGCCTGTCCTAAATATGATGGTCCATTTCAATGTAGCTAAGATGAATGGGGCTGACATAGACAAGTCCAACAAGGAAAGCTTTATTCTAGAAACTCTTCTGAAGAGTTTCCTTCCGTTCCACAGTAATGTTGTCATGAACAAAATAGAATACAATCTTACCACCCTTCTCAACGAGCTACAAACTTCCGAGTCCTTGATGGAAGTCAAAGGACAATACGGGGAGGTAAATATTGCCAGTTCCTCAAAAAAATTCCATAGGGTTCTACCTCTGGGACTAAGTCCACAATTTCTTCCTCTTGCTATAAAAAGTGAAAGAAGAAGAAAGGTGGTAAGGGGAAGAATAAAGCTACCTCACTTGCTACTGCCCAAAAGAGCAAAAAGGTCAAGGTTGCAAAGGGAACCTATCTTCATTGCAACTAGGATACTGAAAATGTAACTGCCCAAAGTATTTGGATGAAAAGAAGAAGGAAAAATAAGGTAAATACGATTTACTTGCTCTAGAAACTTCTTTAGTGGAACATGATGGTTCCACCTGGATACTTGATTTAGGAGCCACTAACCATATTTGTACTTCATTACAAGAAACTAGTTCCTGTTGGGGTTGATGTCTTAAATCTCGTAGGATCCTATAGTTTGCAATTGTATTATACAAACATCTTATTTATCTAATAAAATATGTGATGTTTTATTTGACATTTAGTTACATTAATCCACAAACAAATAAATTAACATCCAAGGTTATCTTGTAGCTCAAACATGTAAGTAGAGACATACAAGTGGATCATGTTTAAGTGATAACCTAAATGGTCTGTAGTAGATGGATAAAGCTGGATATCTTATCCTAGTGACACTATGAGTACGACCCGTAAGGCATGACTACAAGTGGATCATGTAAGTAGAGACATACAAGTGGATCATTTTACCTTCAAGGCATGACTCACACACCGGTAAAGTTTTTTTTCTAATTCGCTTAGAAGTTCATTCTTCACCAACCTCTCAATTCTATTGAGATTGATGTGTCTTAATCTCAGGTGCCAAAGTTGGGTATTTTCTTTAGGAGAAATTCTTTGAATTTGAGTTACTGTAGTTTTAAACATTTCAGTGTTATAAAGGGCTTTAGTTGTTAACGGTCTTAGCATAGAAAGATTGTTTCCCAACTTTGCAGAACAAATATTAACACCATTTTTGAAATAAAAACTTTATTTACAGAGAAGTTAATACAATAAGAATGTTCTAACAAACATTTACCAGGAATTAAGTTCCTCTTCAAACCAGGAACTACATATACATTTTTAGTAAAATATATTTATTCTGTAAAGTCGGCAAGAGGTCTCCCACTGCCACAATTGAGACGTTGTGCCCAGTTTCAACCCACATCGTCATCTCCTTAGTTTTCAGTTGTCACCAAGAACTAATTCGCTGAAATGAAGAATAAACATGGTCAGTGGCGCCCGAATCAATTATCCAGGTCGAATCATCATTCTCCACTAAACAGATTTCCAAAACAAGCAAATCATATTTATTTTACTTGACCTTCTTCTTTTCCACCAAGTATTTAGGACAGTTCCTCTTCTAATATCCCTTTTGGTTGTAATGGAAACAAATTTTCTTTGTAACATTGGCTTTGCTGCTCTTTTGAGCAGTAGTTGGTGGGTTAGCTTTCTCTTTTCCACATTTTTTCTTCTTCCATTTTTTGGTATTGGAAGAAGAAGGCACATATTTCGTCCCAGAGGTCGAACCTCTGTGGAACTTCTTAGATAATGAAGCAATATTTTTTCCCCCTTCTGTTCCTTGGTTTTCATCAAGGACTGGAAGGCCTGTAGCTCATTAAGCAAGGTGGTCAGGTTGTTGTCAATCCTATTCATAACAGCATTGTTACGGAACTATAAGAAACCTTCAAGTAAAGATTCCAGAATGAAGCTAACCTGATTAGCTTCATCGATGACAGATCCATTCATCTCCGTCACGTTGAAGTGGACCATCATGTTGAGAATATCTTCTCGAACAGATGCCACTTCTTGCATACAGGCATTGAAGATGTGTTCATGGACTCCATAATCTCACGGGTCGTGAGTATGGGCTCATGTTTCTTGGCCAAGACTTCGGAAAGACTTGCCAAGATATACGCTTAGGCCTTCTCGTTTGCCAGTGTCCATCGCTTGCATGCTTCTCGAACATTTCGAGCAATATTTAGAACTGAAATAGGAGAACAGTCCTCCATTAGGACGAAACAGAGGTCATCGATGATTAGGATTGTGTTGATCGTATTTTTCCAAGACGTGTAATTTTCGCTCATTAATTTTTCAGAGGCGAGTAAATTAAGAGTTGCAGAAGTTATTATGAATAAGTTTGCTAAAACCATACAAATTATTTATATTAGTCTATTTGCATCAAACCACTTAGAAAAACTAATCAATTTTAGGAAAAAATCTAATGTACCCTAAGTGACATCTATTTTGCAATGATGTTTTAGTGAGGCAGACAAAAGCCACCGTAGGATGTTCAGGGGCCTCTTTACTGGATTGAGAAAATCTCAACCAATAGACAAAACAACTCCTTGTTATTGTAGCTATCATTCGTCATTGTTCAGTCCCGAAATTGTTAAACTTGTTTAATATTTCTTGTAAGTGTAACCTCTCATTTTAGATTCTAAAGTTTTGCTCCAATAAGCCAACTGTAGGGAAAAATCGATTGGAGTATGAAACTAAAGTAATTCTATTCATTTCTGGAGTTTGAATAAAATATCATGTAGCATTGCCATCAATAAGGGGACTTTCACGGTGCCACGAGGTCGTGCATGAAACTTTACTTCAAACTAATGAGAGAGACCGAGTGATGTGTTGTCACACGTCTCACTCCCACTTACTATAAATACTCCCTCCATTCACCTCGATATTGATCTATACAAATACCATCTGTGGGGAGACACTCAAGGTGTCTCGAGGCCGAGTATAGATCTCATGTGTGAACTTTTAGGGAGAAATGTAAAGAGGAAAATGAAGTATCATATACCCCATTTTCCTTCCACTGAATGTTTTACCTAGGGTTAATTAACTTAGGAAAATCCATCTACTGATTTTAACTAAGTGATTGTTTAACTTGCCCAAAAACAATTCTTGTTTTGGATAGTTAAACAATTTTTATTAAGGTTTATTAAACACTTTAACAAACTTTATTCAAACATTGCATGTTGGTAATAAATCTATCTAATTCACTTTTCCAAGTAAATTCCCAGATAGGGGTATTATGTTTGCATCAATTAAAATACCCCAGCCTAAATAGAACTAGCCTTAGACAAAAAGTCCCTATAGATACATTTGTTACAATGTTAATCTTTTAATTAAGAATCAATTTAATCTTATTAAAACGATTAAAAGATTAAACTAAATTTCTAATCTCATTAGAAAAGTGATCTTACTTCCTGCATACGTAGAAAATGTTTGCATGCAATTCTGATTTATTGATTTTAATTTCTAATTTCTTTTTGTTGTGACTATTATAAGCAAAAGAAATAAATTAAAACTATATATTGCAAGTAAATCATACTTAGGTAAATTTATAACAATTATAAATTATCCTAAAGTGGTGATTTATAATTGTTATACTAAAGTAACTCTTATAATATAATGATTCATGTATATGTTATTAGTAACATACATAACAATTATATACTAAAATAATGAAATTATTAATAACATAATTCAAACATACGTTCATACTATATATTATAACTCTTATAATATAATGATGCATGTATATGTTATTAGTGCATGCATGCATATATTATAACATTTATACTATATGATGCATGTGCATGCTATAAAATTAAATCATGCAACTAAAAATATATTATAACGTTTATAATATAAATGATGCAAGAAATTAAGTGAATAACCTATGGTGGGATTTTATACTATATGGCATACATTATGAAATATAATAATAAACTGTAAATCATACATCACATGCATAATTTAAAAGCAATTAATAGATCGGGATTGGACATTAAAAGAAATTAAATCTAACTATTACAAAAAAAAATATCCATCCAATTTGAAACAGGTGAACAAGGCCTTGAATCACTCGAATCGGACCTCGAACCGGTCCAGATGAACCTAAAAAACCTGAACTAGAGAACCCACGAATCGAACCAGAACAGCAAACCACAAACCGCGAGTGAACTAGAGCTGGATTGCGCGAATTCTCCGTCTCGGAGCGTCGCGACGCTACGAAAAATTTATTTGTCTACAGCATCACAGCGTCACAGTTAGAGCACAACATTGCAACGTGGGGGCGAAGGCGGGGGCGAAGGCGGGGATTCCCCATCGGGGAAACGGGGTCCCCGTGGGGTCCTATTTCCCGTTTCCCCGTGGGGATTCCCCTACTAATTCCCCGCGGGGATTCCCCATTTTTTCTTTTAATATTTTAAGTTTGAGCTTAAATTTAGAATTTATATATTCAATATTGGGCTCAAGACACTATAAGTCTATAGTATACATTATAAACATACATATAAATAAGTTATTTTAAAAAATTATAAATATATATTTATAAAATATTAAAAATATAACTATATAAAATCGGGATCGGGGTCGGGGTCGGGACAGAGATACCATCCCCGTCCCCGCCCCGACTACGGACGAGGCCTCGAAAAAATTCCCCGGTTTGACCCCATCCCCAGTCAAACCGGGGATTCCCCGCTCCGATCAGGCTGGAGCCCCGCAGGGACCCGACCCCATGGGGAATTTTGCCAACCCTAGTTGGAGCCCATGATCTGTAGGTTCATTAGGGCCCCCTAATAGCTCACAAATGGATTAAACCTTAGAATAGCATGATGAGAGAATTTGAAAAGTTCAAATTCAAATTAAGGGAATTAGTAATTATATATAATATATTTACATGTTTAATTGTCGAATTAAACGAGATTGGAGAATTGGATAATATTTAAATATTATTTACATGAATAAGGATTCATGTTGGAAAAATGGTGTTTCATTAATTTAATATTTGATATTAAATTAATTTAATTAATTATTTAAAATTATTTGTTTTGTTTAAAATTAATATTGATTATTGAAGTAATATTATTACTTTTTCCATTTTATCTTTTTGAAATTTGATTTCAAAATAAAATTTTAATTTTAATTCAAAATTCAATTAAAAATGGGGAAAAT
This sequence comes from Benincasa hispida, assembly GCF_027475165.1. Classification (NCBI taxonomy): domain Eukaryota; kingdom Viridiplantae; phylum Streptophyta; class Magnoliopsida; order Cucurbitales; family Cucurbitaceae; genus Benincasa; species Benincasa hispida. Next base: position 44,632,702 of record NC_143488.1, read on the forward strand.
ACCCTAAGTGGGATTTTTCAACTTTGAACACTCATTTTTCTATTCAAATTGAGTGGGACTAGTGTCACCTCTTCATGCAAGATAGTTGCATGAACTTATTGAATAAAACAAAGGTTATTCAGCTAAGTTAAGAGATGGGGGATTTGCTGAAATTCGAAAAAAATGATGAAGAAGAGTTCAACTCCAAAACACCAAAAAAACCAGTTTTTCCTCAAAATTCCCTAAATTTCAATTCATTTTGGGTTCCACCACCCAATCTAAGGTCCTAGAGAATAGTAGGGAAGATGAAGTAGTGGTCTACATCCTTTTAGAGTAAAGAATCAAGTTGGGTTCGTGGATTGAAGGAGTTTTACAAAGGTATATCTTCAAACCCTATTTTCTATTATGAACGTGCTTTCTTAATTGCTAAAACTGATGAATTATAGTGCTTAATTATTCTGTTTTCTTCCGCTAATTGCATGCTAAGTCCAACAGTATGTTTGATATGTAAAACATACTCATGACCATTGGTACCGAAGGTATGGTAAGGTACCCAGGTATATGGCGATCTTTGCTATCAAAGGTATGGAAAGGTAAGCAAGATCCTACTTAGTTCTACGTCCACGTAAGATCATGTTATTGACATTAATGAGATCAAGCAAAAGGACTCTCTCTCAACTGAGGTTATTAGGGATTGAGCAAAAGGGTTCTCCCATATGTTCAGGCAAAGGAATAGAGGAATTTTACAGGAAATGTTTATGAGTTTTAGTCTAGGGTTTTACATTTTATGATTATATATTTTCAAATTTTTATTTTTAGACCCTGAAATGTGAATGTAAATGTTTTATTCTAAACATGTTTATATCATGAGCTATGAAAGTAGTCACTCACTGGCCATTTTCAGCTCATCCTTTTTAATGTTTTTCTCCCCAGGTAGCGATCGACGTCTCGAGGCCTAACAGTTTTTTCAGTTCAGTCACTTCTCAAGAACCTAAGAGGATTTGAATCTTAGGTGGCTCATCATGTCTTGTTAAACTTGGATCTTATGTTCATATTGTGGGAGTCAGTATAGAATTTTGAGTGGATGTTGTAAATAAAGTATCCTACTATGTGAAAAATTGTATGCTAAACTGTATAGACCTTTTGATAATAATCAGTTGTGAGTTATAAAATTGCTTATCAGGTACTAGGATATTGTTGGGGTTGATGCTCTAACTTTTTATTTATTTAATAAAATATGAGATGTTTTATTTGATATTTAGTAGCATTAAATCCACAAACCAATAAACTAACATCCAAGGTTATCATATATAGCTTAAACATGTATATAGAGACATACAGGTGGATCATGTTTAAGTGATAACCTAAATGGTTTGTAGTAGATGGATAAGGCTGGATTCTTTATCCTGGTGACACTACGAATATGACCGCTTTTATAGGTGTTACAATTGTTGTAAAGTACTACAAATGATCTGATTCTGACCATTCATGTGGAGACATGTGATCAGGGGTGTTCTATGCAAAGTTTGTATAAGACTATGACTTATTGTTCATTAGAGGAATCAGTGGTACTTAAAGAGTTAGATGTAACTATAGGGGTAAAACTGTAATTTTGGCCCAGCTGTACTTACGAACAATTTGTGAAGGGTCATCGCACAATTAACTAGTTATATCCAATGGGTACAAAAATATGTTTATAGTGCGAAGAGTGCAGTTGTCGGTCTTTAGTGGAGTGTCTGTCAATTAATGTCTGTTGAATATTTAATTAATTATTCAAGTGCCATTGAAGTTTCAATCTACAGGTTCATGAGGTCTTCTCTGTAGCTCAATAAGGGTTAAATGAGAATCACCTTTGGATTAATTTTAATTGTTTAAATTAATTGAGATAATTAATTATTATATGTGATTTAATTAATTTTACTTAATTATATATGATATAATTACTATAATTTATTTGATACATTATTTGAGAGGAGATAAATATTTGAATATGGTTTAGATATTAATTATGTGAATTGGATTCATATAATTAAGTTTAATATAAATGGGATTTATATTAAATACCATTGATGAGAGAATTAAAACTATAGGTTATATTGTATATGATACAATATTAAACCATAAGTTATATGTTATATGATATAACATATAGTTATATATATATAATAAGTTAGTTATTTTTTATATATATTAAATTAAAATTAATTTATTTATTATTATTATTATTATTTTAATTTTAAAGGGAGGGAAATAAATTACCTCCCCTTCATTCTCTCTACAACTCATGATTAAGGAGTGATGAGGATGGGAAGTTTTTCTTCTTTTTCACGGGAGAGATAACAAAGATTGATCAAGTAGTGTTTCTTTGAAAAAAAATCCCAAAATTCCTCTCCTTCTCCTCTCAATTTCCTCTCCCTCTCTTTTAAAAACTAAAAGCCCACTCGTCTCCTTAGAGATTCTCATCCCATTAGAGAATACAGGATGCTCCAATTGATAGTGACCATTTTAGATCGTTTGTGAATTCTTCGTGATAATTTGGAAGAGAAAATTCACGTGAAGAAAGGTTCTTCAAAGGTAAGGTTTTTTAGAAACCTTAATTTTCATTTTCTAATTTATTAAGCATGTTTTAATTCTGTGATTTTGCATAATCTGTATTCTGTAATTTTGCAATCTGTGAAAAAACCAAAAATTGGGACGATCCATGTTTCCGCTCAGAACCTTCACAGGTTCCTTCACTAGGAGCACAGGTTCATGGAAGTATGTTGGCAGTAGTTGTCATAAGAGGATTAGGAATTGTTGTCTTCACACTTCTTCTCGAATTATGAGGGTAATTTAGGATGTGACAAGTTGGTATCTGAGCATAAGATTTTGGGAATAGAATCATGCATTAAACTAAGGACATGTGAATGATGTTATGAGCCTAATAATGTATATGTTACAAGAACCAAGCCTCGAGAAGGTGACAGACTAACTTGGCAGATGGCTAAAAAGGATCGTGACCCTACAGGAGATTCCTTAGCTCGAAGGGATCAAGATCTAGCTAGAGAATCAGTGGTACAGGAAGCTACATCGAAGGGAGAGTCTAGTACCCCTCAGGTTAGAGTAGATCCTCAGATGAAGGATAGAGTATTTGATAAGATTGCCTAGAGACTGGCAGTAAGCATAAGATATGTACAAACGGATCCCGAGAAAAAGTATGGCATTAAGAGAATGAAGGCACTAGGTGCCACTGCATTTGAGGGTATTACTGGCCCTACAGATGCTGAATCATGGTTAATTCAGATAGAGAAATGTTTCCAAGTAACAAGATACTCTGAAGACTGTAAGGTCAAGTTAGCAATATTTCTAATGCAGAAAAGGGTTGAGCAGTGGTGGAAAGTGATAGATTCCAGGAGGAACATCTCTGAGGAGATGACCTAGGATGAGTTTAAGAGAATTTTTTAAGACAAGTACTATCCTACTTCTTATCGTAAGGAAAAAAGAAATAAGTTCCTGAAACTCGTTGATAACTTGTAAAAAATACAAGTTATCTTTTCTCTTAAGTTAGAACAATTAGGGTTTTTAATGATAAATTCTCCTCATTTTTAATAGAAACGCAAGGATTTACTTGAACAATAGAAAATTCATGTAAAAGAAGTTTTATCACTAATTATCGCGGTGCTAACGCACTACTTTACAGGATTTCAACGCAAGAACTGACAAAAACGCATTAGAAAAACGCCGACGCATGAACCATGCGTCGGAGGGAATTCAACGCATAGAAGATTCGTTACTCTGGGCTGATTGTGTCACATCACCACTTGCAAGCATGGGCACCTGCAACAGGAGGCATCTGAAAAGCTTACAAGAGGTCAAGCGGCCAACCAGGACATGGAATTTAATGCTGTCTAGGGCATGGATTTAAATGCAGCTCATCCTCCAAGTAGACGAGACCAGCGCCTATAAATACTTGAAGACCCTCCAGAAAAGAAATGGAGAGACAATTAGAAACTCTATACTCTCTGTAAATTTTTTAGACTTAGTTTTAGCTGTACAAGTTGTATCGAGGTGTAAGACGATCGAAGAAACTAAGAACCATCACCACCGCTGGCCAGGGAGTGGAAAAAGTTATTCTTGAGAAAGATACTTTGTCTTTGGCTCTTTAAAGTGATTGTACACAACAAGATTGAGCCAAAGAACTACAAGAGATTGCGTTCTTTGGCTTGACTCATTCTCTCTCTTAATATCATTTTCATATCATTTTGATTGAATATAGTTCTTTGTAAAGACTCATTGATCCTTTGTTAAGTTCATATATTTGATCATCACTTTTGCTACTGTTTGTCTTCTATTTATGTTGAAAGCATTAGTACTTCATGCATAATTCTGTTTCAACGCCTAACCCAACTTGACAACTTGGTGAAAGCATCTTTAACTTAGTTAGTTGAAAGAATAGCTAAGTCGCATGAAGCAGAATGCCTAGTACAGCTAGAGTTAAACTTACTGGTGTTTCTTGCATTCTAAGTTAGACGCATATAACTTAGAGATAGACTTGTATGTCATTTGCATTGAGAAATGTTAAATGAAGTCTAACGCATGAACAGAAAGATGAGTAAACCATCCCAATTCATCTACACTACATAAGTTGTGTACAAGTATCTTTAACCGGCGCGTCCACTTGCAAAAAAAATCCATTCTCACATGAACCATCATTTTCCACTCAGCTCTTTTGTATCACACTGCACAGGCATAACATGTTAGTATAAATAACACATCTTTTGCATTTATTTAGGAAAACTCCTACTGCGAGTACAACGCATTCTCTGTGTTTAGTAAACTGAATCCCTGTGTTCAACCCTGGACTTGCCAGGAACCTAGATTAGATTTATACTTGGGTTTAATCTAGGAAAACTTGAACGCCATTTTAAGAAGTTTGTGCCCTCTGTGTATAACTCTAACGCCCCGATGCATTGCACATATTTGGACGTATCAAGGCACAATAAAACACTCATACTTATAATTTATTTTTCCAATATGTTTTACTCTAAGCACTCCTAATGCACCATACGATAGAAAATTGGAACACTCGTTCAAGGAGATATGACAGTTGTTGAATATGAATAGAAGTATACATAGCTATCCAGGTATGCTTCTATGATTATAGTTGAGGGAAAAGATAGGTGCAGACGTTTTTAGAGCGGACTGAGAAAAGAGATACAGACTTCTATTACTGCTACAGCTAACTGAACGAATTTCTCCTAGTTAGTGGAGACTGCAATGTGAGTAGAGGAGAGCTTGGTAGAGGACAGGCAAGACAAGGAAGTTCTAGAGGAGAAAAGAGAAAATTTACTCTAGGAGAATCTGGCATGAGAGATTTTAAGCCCCATTTAAGTGAGCCAACGACCTCTTAGGATAGTACAGCAGGTAGTCAACAGAGAAGAGATAGGTAGATCCAACTAGACAGCTAGGGGATCTAGATCGAGACATACATGAGAATCGGTGGCTAATACAGATAGAAATCCCCAGTGTACCAGTTATGGTAAATATCATTCAAGACAGTGCTATAAGGGGCAAAATTTCCGCTATCAGTGTAGTCAGCCCAAGCATTACAGAAGAGAATGTCCCTAGTTAGTTGTAGGGACACAGACAGAGCAGAAGGCGTCCTCCCAGACAGTGATGCAGCCTAAGGTGGGTATAGTAGGTGATGAGGGCACTAATTGTGCCAAGCAGAAGGGTGCAGCAGGATGGCCTCGTCAACAGAGCAAGGTTTATGCTATAACCCAATAGGAGGCTGAGAATTCACCAGATGTTGTTACTGGTACGATCTTTATTCATGATAGACCTATTCATGTATTATTTGATCTGAGGACAACTCATTCATTTATTTCTAGCATGTTTGCATTGGGTATTGATAGGATGCTAGAAACTATGTCTGAGGAGTTAGTTGTTTCTACCTCTATTGGTGATGTGTTGATAGTTAATAACTATTATAAAAATTGTGTAGATTTAATAGAGGGACAGAGCATGGTGATTGATTTGATTCCCTTAGAAATGCTAGAGTTTGATGTTATTCTAGGAATGGATTTCTTGTTTTAATACCATGAAACTGTTGACTGTCATAAGAAGTGAATTTCTTGTTTAAATACCATGAAATTGTTGACTATTATAAGAAGGAAGTGATATTGAGATTATCGAGTCAAGTAGGAGTAATGTTTGCAGGAGAAAGGAAAACGGTCCCTACTTGTCTGATTTCAGCAGTAAAGACCAAGAAGCTATTGAATAAAGGTTGTGCAACGTACTTGATGAAGGATCCCAATGAAGGGTCAATAAGTTGAAGCAACGGATCATCCCAAATCCCAATTTTCATAATTCAATTTTTACTAAAGAAGAAACAATTATGCATTAAACAAAACTAAAATGATACCTTATAATGAAATTGCATAAATATAAAAAAGGTTTAAAAAAACCTTTTACCTTTGAAGAACCAAATCTTCGTGAAACCACTTCTCTGTGAAAAACACGAACAACTCTAAATAGGCACTAACACAAGATGACCTCGGTATTCTCTGGAGAGAATCCAGGAGGTGTAGTGCTCTAGTGATTTTGGTGAGGGAAGGGAGAATTTAGAGGAAGAGAGGAGTAGGGAATTTTTCTTTTTCTCACTCACATAACTATATTATGTTTTTCCTTTTGCAGGATGATGAAGAAGAAGATTCAGGATCTTTTTCCCACTTACGTGAAGTAAAGAGAAAAATGGGGGAGGGGGGAGTTACAACTCCCTCACATTAATTAATTTTAAAAAATTAATTAATAAAATCAAATTAATAAATATATATAATTTTTTATTTATTTAATAAATAATTTAATATATATTAATATGATAACCATCTTATCATATAATATATATTAAACTATATGTTATATCAAATATAACATATAATCTATAGTTTATATACAATATAACCTATAGTTTCTTTTTTCTTACTAATGATATTCAATATAAATCATATTTACATTAAATTAAACAATATGAATCTATTTCATAAAATTAATATATGAATCATATTCAAATATTTGTTTCCTCTCATAGATAGTTAATATTATAATGTATCGAATACATTATAGTAATCATATCACATATAACTAATTCCCTCAATTGATTTGAACAATTCAAATTAATCTAAAAGTTGATTCTCATATAATCTCGTTGAGCTGTCGAGGGGACCTCATGGACCTGTAGCTTGAAGCTCTAACGATACGCGAATAAGTAATTGAATTCTTCAATTAAATTATTCACTATCTATTAACTGTCAGACACTCCACTAAAGATCAACAACTACACTCTTTGCACTACAGATATATTTTTGTATCCATTGGATATAACCAATCAACAATACAACGACCCTTCACAAATTGCTCGTAAGTATAGTTGGCTCAAAATTACCGTTTTACCCTTGTAGTTACATCTAACTCCTTAAGTACCACTGATCCCTCTAATGAACAATAAATCATAGTTCAACTATGATCAAACCCCTCTCAGGCTAGGAGAGCGTGTGGCGCCACATTATTCAAGCCCCGGAATCAGCCCTTAAGGGAACAATTTATCTACTTACCCCGACATTAGGGAATGAATGAATTCCTTCTTGTGTAGTTGTGTTCCCAGCTCCTCAATCAGACGAATCCCCAAAATGGTAGGTTTGTTCAGTCGGCGGTCATGCCTTCATAGGCAGAAGTTTATAACTTACTCAGGATTCAGGTCATGTTACTTATAGTCATCCTGGTGAAATGTAAGTCTCTATTATGAATGACGTTATATAATGAGACTAAACATTTCGTGGTCTGTATTATACAAACTCCTTTGTATAAAATACTCCCACTCACATGTCTCCACATGAATGATCAGGATCAGATCATTTGTAACACTTTACAACAATTGTAACATTTACAAAGTGGGTCATACTCGTAGTTTCACCAGGATGAGGTATCCAGCCTTATCCATCTACTACAGACCATTTATGTCATCACTTAAACATGATCCACCCGTATGTCTCTACATACATGTTTAAGCTACAAGATAACCTTGGATGTTAGTTTATTGGTTTGTGGTGAATGCAACTGATTTTGAAATAAAACATCACATATTTTATTACATAAATAAAATGTTTATACATTACAATTAGAAACTATGGGATCCTACGAGATTTAGGACATCAACCCCAACAATCTCCCACTTGACCTAAAGCTAATGGGGCGTACAATGTAAAAATCATACTAAAATACAAAGTACACAAATCAATAAACTAGGGCACAAACTACCCAGTATAAATCTCCTACTTGCCCTACAAACATGGCCTGTCCCATAGACCCATACTCTGTAGGTGATCCTCAAACACCTTAGTCATGAGGGCCTTTATAAATGAATTGGCAACATTATGCTTCGAAGCTATCTGCGTGACGATCACATCCCCTCGATGCACAATCTCTCACATGAGATGATACTCTCGCTCGATGTGTTTTCCACGCTTGTGACTCCTAGGCTCTCGAAAATTAGCCACAGCACCACTATTATCACAATAAAGTATTATGGGCTTTGACATGTAGAACGACTTCCAAATCAGTCAAGAATTTCCTTAGCCAAACAACTTCCTTAGCAGATTCACAAGCCACTACATACTCAGCCTCCATAGTGCAGTAAGTAATGCACCCTTGTTTGGTGCTGCTCCAGACTACTGCCCCTCCACTAAAACTGAATTCTAATCCTATTGCGGATTTCCTAGAATCCTTATCAGTCTAAAAATCAGAGTCTGTGTATCCTGTAAGGATCAGATCCTTAGAACCATACACGAGCATGTAGTCCCTCGTTCTCCATAGATACTTGAGGATATTCTTAACGGTGGTCCAGTGATCATATCCTGGATTAAACTGATATCTATTGACTATCCCCACCGTATAGCAGATGTCGGGTCTCGTACATAACATCGCATACATCAGGCTCCCAACAGCCGATGCATAGGGGATCCATCTCATTTTCTCAACCTCTTGAAGTGTCTTAGGACACTGCTTCTTAGACAATATCACTCCATACCTGAAAGATAGTAAACTTCTCTTGGAGTTCTGCATCGAATATTTGACAAGCATTTTATCAATGTATAATGTTTAAGATAGAGCTAGCGTTTTGTTCTTTCGATCTCTAAAGATCTGAATTCCCAGAACAAACTGAGTCTCTCCCAAATCTTTCATTTGAAATTGGGTCGTTGGCTAGTTCTTAACTTCAGTAAGTAGACCTACATCATTCCCAATGAGTAGGATATCATCTACATATAATACTAAGAAAGCTACTAAATTATTAATGATCTTCTTGTAACACGAGTCTCATCAACATTTTGATCAAAGCCATAAAATTTTGAGGATGAAATTTTGTTAAGGAGAAGGTAAATTGTAAACCCCTAAACCTATTTTACTAGTTAATCATGTTTAAGTCCCATTTAATTATGTGTTTAATTATTCTAGTCTATCTTTTAAATCTAGTATGTAAGTAGTTATAATGGTTATAATAGTTGAAATATTATGGAAGTTATAATGAGTATGCATGTGAGGTAGAGATAAGGAAAATTTTTCTAAGCCTTGAAATGGGGTACACTCGGGTAGTAAAGGGTAGCCAACACTTAAACAAAATTTGAGAAAGTTAAGGCAGATGAAGGAAGGCATGATGCCAGGTTGAAAGGGAAGTAGAAATTTGCCTAAGTGCTAGAAGTTGTGCTCTTGGGCAAGATAAGAAAGCTAACATTTAGAAGGGAATTAGAAACGTGGAAATGAAGAACGCATGAGCATTTGTAGGAGTAAGAGCCTAAGGGTGGAAATTGGCTAAGTGTAACAGGAGGTGTGCGTCAGGCTAGTGAAGGCCTAGGATGGATAGTATGTGGGCAATTAAGTCTACTAGGTGAATGCATGGTAGACGTTGGGGCATATTAGAAGTTAAAGGAGGCATTTATGAGCAATAGGCCTAAGCACGAGTGTCTAATGGTAAAGCCAGCATATGCATTGGTCGAGAAGAAAGACATGATAGGATGAAAATCTGGGCGTTGATGAAAGACTTAAGCATTCGGCTTAATCACCCAATTAGTGGGCTGAGTGGCGTGTTTAGAAGCCATGATAATGAGTTAGTGCACCAACTGTCACCTTAAGGAAGCTTAGTGAGCATGCATCTTGAGTATATAAGGAAGTTTGAAGTGTAGAGCTTAGTTTAGGCATTTTAATCGTGCTAAGGAAGAAGAGTTGCCACTGATTTGAAGCTTAAGTTGTGAGGAAGCTAATTCTAGGTTGTTGGAAGAAAATTTCTCATGGAATTGAGATGAAGGTTGAGAAAATTCGTCAAGTGTTCAATAATCTTAGGTTATGCGGACGAGTTGAAAGGAATTGGTAATTCCAAACTCGTGAAGAAGAATCAAAAGCTAGGATTCTAAAGTAAACTAGCTAAGACATTTATGAATGAGTTCATAGAAGGAAATTTCATGAGATTTTATCCGGAATTTAAGTTAACTTTTGTTTCCTAATTTTTAGTTTATATTACTTAGGATATATTTTAATTAATTTCAGAGTTAAACTACAAGATAATTTCTTTGTTTCTCGCCAGGATATACGTTTCATTCCATTCACAAGTAAGTTTTAAAATTTTCTCAATCTTTATAACTTTCATACTTTTAAGTCTATGTAATAAATCATAATACTTTTATTCATAATACTTTTATATGGTCTATATCAATATATAGAGTTATTTCTTTTAAAATAACAATAGAAACCACATAGTCATCACTCTATCAAAAAGAAAAAATACCTCTAATTCTAATTAGGAGAACTACTTGCAGATCCTGGTCTAAGAACTAAAATTTCTAAATATAATGATAATATTTAAGACCAAGTTTGTAGAGCATATTTACAACAATGTCCTTATCAGCCTCATAATCATATATTTTAATTCAAGAAATTTGGATTGATTTCAAAACATGAAAACTCGTAAAGACAGTTGTAATATTAAATTATTTAATTTATGGAGCTACGAATATTTTTTTTTTACAATTCTTTAATTACATAGTGTTCCTATACAAAATTTCTGACTCCGCCACTGATTACATATCCACCGGTTTAAAGTAACTTGACAAAGCAATAAGACAATCAAACGAAATTGCAAAATGAAGACCGACCTCCAAGGCTTATTTTCCTTGCTAAGGCCAGTTAAAAGAAAAATTAAAAATTAAGCAGACTAGAAGTTTTAGCATAGTCTGAAAATATTACTAGGGAATCACTGGGAAATAGAGGATGATTTATGAAGAAATAATCTAGACCATCCAAAAAAACCTTTCAGAACCATATTTGCCAACCATTTACAGAGAAGTTTGACAGAAAAAATAAGGGGAAATGATTTCTTTACCTTAACCCTTGGGAAATAAACTTGGTGATTTATACACTTTAGGCTTACAATGATGATCTCATATTCTATATTGTTACATTTTGAGAAAAACTTGCATTGCGATTTATCCATCTTACCCTTCCGTTTGAATTTTAAACCAAAATACAACACATTTAACCCCAAAACCAAACCAAGAATCCAAAATTTTACATAGATTAGTATCAAGTGGATGAATTTCCTTCACATGACACACTCAAATACAAAGCATTGCATGATATTCAAATGTTAGGTTTATCATATTTAATGTTATTATTAATGTGGCTCAAGTACATTATCTACTATTTTATCTTTTCGACCTATTATTTTATTGGGTCAGTTAAGTTAAGTAAACGATAATTCTTAAATTACGTAAAACATAATTTCCTAATTAAACACTCTGATGGGAGGTGTCTCTATAAAGATAAAACCCTAGGGATTGGTTCTCTCCTCCTTCATAATGTATGAGTCTACATTGTTGATGTCAGTTATTAAAGAAAAACCTCTCAATACTACCATAAGAATAAGCAAAAAAATAATATTATTAATAAAAGAAAATAAGAAAAGTGGGAGCAAAAGAATTAGTGTGAAAAAACTCCAAATCAAAAAAAAAAAAAAAACAACGAACTAGAAAAATTATTACAATCACACAAAAATCACTCGTAAACTCAATTACAAGAGTACTTTTTCAAAACATTGTATCGTTCACGTAATTGAACTGGTATACCAATATCTTACGGTGTTTAAATTGGGATCATTTAAACCAAAGCTATAGGCTTTTAGATATATATATATACTTTCAAAATCATTTGGGATACGTTTACTCTCATTTAATACTATCAAATTAATATGCATGCCTAAAAAAACCATCAACTTAATAAAAGGTGCAATCAAACGTGAGTTATTATAGCCGAGGGACCAATTGTCAGACAACATTTTAAGGTTTGAGATTTGAGAATACTAAATTCTTTCACAATGCAAGAAGAAAAAATAAACAAAAGAAGAACAAGAACAATATCCAGATTTATATTATTTGGTTCACTCAATGTTAGAAACTTACCACAAATTTTTGCTTTTAAAAAATGGAACTAGGACAATTTGAAACCAAAAGCACATGTTCCTTTTACGGTGCTTGGAGTCCAACACTTTCTTGAATCTTTTCAATGAGAGATAACTGCATTTCTAATAGTTTGTCAAAATCCAACACATGAAATCAAACTGATCAATACTCAAACTATTGATTTTCATCTTTTATTTGACATCAGTTTAGTTCTCTATTTTATAAAATCGATCGATTCACGTTAGTTTCTAATAGGTTCCAAAACAGCAAAACATCGAACCAACTATCACCGAGTATAACAGTTTGAAAAAGTAAAAAGAAAAATCCTTACAATGCCATTCATACTAAGGAGGAGTCTCTTGGATTAGAATTGGTACTCCTTTTAGACTTAATTATATATTTTATACAAGTACAAATCAAATTCATAAGATTAAATACCTCAAAGAATCAATCAATTTGTCCTAAAACTAAAAGTTGAAGGATGAAAGTATGATTAACCCAATAAAGACCATCACGAGGCAAACTTTAGATAAAGTTAACTTATTTTTTCATTATTCATGATACACATCCAACACTCTCCCCCATCAGGAAAATCGATCACAAACTTCGCAACTTAGACAAATGAGCAATAAATGAAGTAAAGTATAAAATGTGGCTTTAAACAAAGGTTGAATTATATAAATACTCCTAAACTTTATCTCATTTGTTTCAAAAATATCTTATTTTTTTCAAAAGTTACAATGTTACTATTGACCTCTTATAAATATTTTTTTTAAATAAACATGTTAATCATAATCTCGTAATTATTGATACACTGACATGTCAATTGAATTATTGTCGTTTTGACATGAGAGAGGAAAAGTTGAGTAAAGAAGAGTGAAATAATGTACTGTTCCTTTGCCTATTATTAACCCAACTTGGGCCGAAGATAAAGGTTAAAATAGTTATGGAATTTATTAAAAAAAAATGGTGCATGTGAATCAACTTGATTGGTTTTAGTTGGGCATTTATTTCAGCCTCCATAAACCAATTAAATAAGAAGTTCTAATTTCATTGAATCTGTTTTGCCTACAATAATGCATATTGTCCACTTTAGGCTTTAGGTTTGTAGAGTTTTGCATTATGAATTTTCACTAGAAAATTTGCATAGAAGTTGTTTTGCCCCCTTCAATTCGAACAATGATATTGATTATTATCTTAATCGATAATCGTTGATGGTTCAATCTACAACCTTATAATTGTATTCAACTAAAAAAGGGGAAAAAAAGTTCTCATCTTTATACCATAAAGATCGTAGGCCTTAATTTTGATTGATGTAATTGACTATTGAGATTATTTGCATGTCAATAAACTCATAATTTAAGTGGGTCGTGAAGTGAGTACTCTTCGATAGTTGTTCTTAAAAATTTGTAGCTATTGGCCTTTATTTAATTTTTAGATGAGATATTTTTGTGGGTATTCATTCTCTTTTATTGTATTACATGATTTTTTTTTAAAAGAAAATCATTAGTGAAAAGTAGATAACAAATTAGGAAATTTGGAATTGGAAGTAGTATCCATATGCTTAATTTTAAAAATCAAAATGGTCACCGGAGCTTAAAATTTCATAAAACTCAAATGCAAAATATAAAAATCCAAGAAATCTAGTATAAACTTCAAACAATCATAAAAATATATGAGTTATATATATATATATATATATATATAGATGGGTTGGATCAACTTGAATTTTTAATTTTTAAAAGTATAATCTAGACCCAACCCAACCCGAAAGACAAAAAACTCAATCCAACACAACCTAACTCTTACAATTTGAGTTGGATAGTCCAAGTTATAAGGTCATTTGAACGTCGCTAATTGACGTTGTATAAGTTTATCTTCTTGATTGAGATTTTATTTTTAGAAACCTTTAAATAAAATACTAACATATGCATTATTTCCTAAAATAAGTTGAATTATAACAATTTGCACTTTTAACTTTCACATGCTAATTTTAACCAGAAAAAAGGTAATGTAGAAATTTATTTAAGCTCACTAATTTTATGGTATCAAGTTTTGTACTAATTTTAACCAAAAAAAAAAAAAAAAAGTAATGCAGAAATTTATTTAAGCTCTATCAAGTTTTGCACAACTCTAAATATCATTAGTCCATATATTAACTGTTGAATAACTTTATCAAAACTCATAAATTTAATAAAAAGAAATTAGCTCTAATGTCATTTTTCTTTGAAATCTTAGTAATCAATCTTTTGTCATTCATACTTTTCGTAATTCATTATTAAAATTTTAGAATGCTTCTTTTTAACAAATTTTTAAAAGAAAACTTATCATAGGGCAAAAATTGCAATATAACACTTTGCAAGTTTAAAATTAAGATTATAACACTTATTTAGGATTGAAGTATTGTTTAATAAAGTTGAAAGTTCAAGGTCGTGTACGATTTTATTTTAGTTATATCTTTCTTGATACAACTCTGTTATAGCGAAATGATCATTCATTTTCTTTTTTTCTTTTTTTTTTTTACTTTTTTTCCAACCAGACTTACACTCGAAAAAAAATCTTAAATTACCTTAACTTATTATGCCCTCAAAATCTGAAATATAATTCAAGTTTAAACCTGCCTGTAACTTAATTTAACTTATATAAACAAATATGCATTAATTTAACTAAAACAAAGGCCTCACACGAGTACTCTCTTATTGAATCTATTATTATTGTTGTTATTGTTATTATTATTATTAAGAATCTATCATTCAATTTGTACATAATTATTGAAACAATTATTGTAATAAGTACACACTCATATCAAGTCTTTTCCTTTTATATTTGGAACAGTTACAAATATAACAATTAAATCTAAAATATTTGTAGATATAGTACAATATAAAAAAATTTGTAAATATAACAAAATTAATATTTTGCTTTTGAAATCTATCAGTGATGGACATATCGCTAGTAGGGATCTCTCAGTGATAGACCATATCACTAGTAAGAGTCTATCAACAATAGAATCTATCATCGATAGATTTTGTTATATTTGCAATTCTTTTAAAGTGTTGTTATACAGTTAACTATTATCTTTAAAAGTGCTATCATATGCCATTATCCTTTACATTTTGGACAAAATAATTTCCCACGTTTTAGTAGCTACCTGACTTTTATACCATAAAAATATATGATTTGATAAACAACTAAGAAGAAATAGGTTCAATCCATAGTGACCACCTATCTAGAATTTAATATTCTACAAGTTTCCTTAACATTTAAATGTTGTAGGGACAGGTGGGTTGTCTCATGAGATTAGTAAAGTTGTGTATAAGCTAATCCAAACACTCACGCTATATATATATAGCTTGGGCTTAGTTTCTATTCACACCTATCTAGAATTTAATATCCTACAAGTTTTCTTAACATTTAAATGTTGTAGGGTCAAGCGGGTTGTCTCGTGAGATTAATAAAGTTATGTATAAGCTAATCCAAACACTCATATATATATATATATATATATATATATATATATATATATATTATAGCTTCGGCTTAGTTTTTATTTAGTCTCTAAGTTTCAAAATGTTACACATTTAATTCTTCAATTTTGAGTTTGACTTCTATTCAATCCCAAGTTCCAAAATGGTATAATTTTACTCTTGAATTTTGAGTTTTGCTTCCCTAGATTTCAAATTTTACATTTTTAACCTCAATTTTCACTAAATAGTCACTTTTGTTTTTAGTATTAATACTCATTAATTAATTTAGAAGAATAAAAAAATTATCATCATTTCTTTTTCATCACTATTAAATTAATTAATAAACACTAACCCCTATTACTAAAAGTGAGTATTTAACCAATATTATATATATATATATATTTATGCCAATCTAAGCATATTTAACTTATTAACACAAATACTTTCAATAAAAAGTTCAAGAGTTTAAATTCTCTTACTCTCACGTGTTGTACTAAAAAAATGTTACTTGTAAAAACAATCACAAACATGACTCAACTATTTAAAACAAATATCTCATACCAAAATATTAGAGGTTCAATTTCTTATCCTCATACTAAAACAAATATTATTCTTGTAACTACACTTAAGTATTCTTGTAACTATTGATGTTTTACATAGCAGGGGTAAGGATGGCTTGTCCGTCCCACTCCCATTCCCCATTTTATTTCTCATTATACTTATAAAATTATTTGTATAATTTTGTAAGAGTCAGGATGAGGATTGAATTCCTCCTGCAAAATTATATCCCATTTAGTTTTAACAAAATCAAATAAATCGAATTTTTTAGGAATCAATTAAACCAAATATGTTCAAGTGAAATGTTTTAGTTACGTAGTTTTCACCCAAAAAAAAATCATTTAAGGGATTAATTCTACATGGAGAATTTAAATTTAACGAGAACTTATATAGTATATATACAAAACACTATAATAATGATAAATTAAAAAAGAGGTAGAGCAGAGACGAAAACAAGTCATGAATTCTTTATCTCTGTCTCCATTTGGTGTACAAAGAATTTTGCCCATCTCCTGCCTAAATAGGGAATCTGTGCCCGTTAGTTGCAAGTTACTACGGAAAAAAAATGAGCATCCCAAACTTATAACTAAGTTTGTTTTTTTGATAATTTAGATAATCTAAATCTTTATACCTAGAATTATAGATAGCAAAAATTACATATAGATATCATCTTTAAATAATCATGTTTGTTTTGTAGAAATATTTTTTAAAATACTTAAGAATACTTGAATAATTGTATTTGTTCTTTTAGAATTTTTACTCAAGAATGTCTTACATTTACATAATGTTCAAAAAAATGTCCTTACGATATAATTTGGACTTTTATAACATATTTATTTTTATTAAGTTGAATTTCTTTTTAAATTAATATAGATTTATTGTTTTATTTTTATTTTTCTCAACAAAATATATATTAATTTAAGATTTTTTATAAAATAAATATTAATTTATATTTATATTTGAAAATGTTTCTAAAAAAAAATAAGGGGAAAAATACCTTTTTGGTCCCTAGATTTTGGGTATAGTTTCTAATTTCTATTTGGTCCTGGGTTTTCAAATGTGGATGTCCTTAAGTTTTAAGTTTTGTTTTAATTTAATCTCTAAGTTTTAAAATGTTCTAACTTTACCCTTGATATTTAAAAGTGATAAAAAAAAAAACAGTGAAATTTGATTAACTATAATTCTTTTAATGTCTTTTAATTTATTTATTAACATAAATTGATACTAAAGATGGAGTATTTCATGAATAATCGAGATTAAAAGTGTAAATCTTGAAACATAAGGACTAAATTGAAGTAAAACTCAAATGTCAAAGGTAAAATTGTAATATTTTGAAACTTATGAACTAAATTGAAAACAAACTAAAAAAAACTAAATGTGTAACATTTTGAAACCTATGGACTAAATAAGAACTAGACTCAAACCTAGGAACCAAAAAGATATTTTTCCCAAAAATAAAAGCAACTATAATATAACCAAAGAGAGTGAAACACATAGTTGATGGTTTTTATTTTAATTATAAAATGAAAATAAAAAAGAGTAATATCTATATATATGTAAAAAAAAAAAAGGTTAAAAAAGGTAAAATGAGAATGTCCTGGACACAGAAATCCAAAAAATCTATGTTTCAGGAGAAAATCCAAAACTCTCGAGACGCCCTCTATAAGGATATCCTAGGATACCCGGGCAAATTCACATTACCACAAAACAAACGTGGTAATCCAAATGTCTATTCTGTTAGAATCTTGGATTACCATGAAACAAATGATCCCTAAATGTCAATTTTTAAAGCGTAAGAATTTTCTAACCATGAGCAAATAATTTTCTAATCATGAGCAAACAGCAAATACTTTTCAAAGTCACTTTCTGATCATTCATCTATAAAATAAAAAATGACAAACTGATAAATAAGAATCAAAATCAATTATCTAAGCTTCGTTTGACAATATTTTGTTTTAGTTTTTTGTTACTTAAATATATGTTTGTTTCCTCCCAATTTTTATACCTTAACATTTCTTAAAAAAATATTTGTAATCTTACTGAATTTCCAAAAACAAAAATAAGTGTTTAAAACTACTTTTTTTTTAGTTTTCAAAACTTAGCTTAGTTTTTGAAAACATGGGTATGAAGTGGAGAATAAAATAAACTTATAAGAAGAACTAGTGTTCATTAGATAATATGGGTTCCATCTCAAAACCAATTTGAGATGAAATCTCAGGTTATCTAATAGTATTTATCAGCTTTCATTTAAAAAATCAAAAGGTTAGCGACTGAACAAGCGTTACCTTCTCAGTTCCATCCTTCCAATCTATTTGGCATATAAAAAATTTGATTATGCAGACCCATCTTCATTCGCAGCAGCAGCATCCACCACGGACTTGAGCCATCTTGATAAATTAATCAAGAATGGAGTGTACACAAAATAGCAAGTGATTGTCCAGCTGACTATCCCCTGTATAACGCCAATGCAAGCTTTAAAATTTTTCTAGGAAAGAATTCTTGCATTTTCCTATCACTTCCTAATCTGTGTTTTTCATCACTTACCTCACCAAAGATCTCTATGTTGGCTTTGGGATAATACCAGAGATGGAAGAACCTGCATAAGCATAAGACCAAGGAGTTGAGTACCATTTTGTTAGCGAAAACCGGATCGAAGTCAAAAAATTTGTTTATGAATCAAATGTCACTTGAATATCTCACCGATTTTCAGTAAACTGACTTGAGTGAACTATAGTTGGTTTCTATGGTAAAATCTGCAGTAGCTAAACATCTTAGTCACAAACGGTTGAATGTTCTTTTAAAAGTGTGATGATGTTTCGACCTTCTAAACAAAGGAACTCATACGTGGAAGTAGTGTTTATAAGCTTAATCTTCAAAAACCAAAAACTAAAAATCAAAGTCATGAAACAGAGCCTAAAGCCTAAGTTCTTGACATTCAAGTTTTCATTTAAAATCTCATCAAATAGCAACTTATGAAAGGTTGGACCAAGTGAATAAGGTAGATAAACCTCTCTATAACCCAAACTCAAATGTAGTCCAAGTATAAACTCATTCCTCAAACTCAAATGTAGTCCAAGTATAAACTCATTCCTATGTCTCACTAACAACTAAACTTCTAACATTAGAAAAACTAACTTCTGCATATAAATCATCACATAAGAATGATTTAAACCAACCAATACACATGATAAACTACCAGTACATGAATTGAAAATGAGGGTGGCTCACATACTTCATAATGGGGATCTCAGCCAGAGGGCAGACAAGGCCAAGAACACAAGCGAGCGAGAAGCCAAGCAAAGAACTATCAAGCAATGCCCATATAAACTCGGCCCCAGCAAACAATGCATAAGCCTCAATATTATCAGCTACTCCAGCTTTGTACATTTCAGCACTCAATTCAATAAACAAACCCAATGCTCTGATCAAACAAAAACAAACAATACAAATGAATGAAACAACAAACAATGCTTTCCCCAAATGAATCTTATGAAAAAAGAGCACTCACATTAAGGAAGCTACTGTCCTACCGAAGCAACCCTCTGATTTTCTTGGTGAAAAATTCTCATCTAAGTAGAGTTGAATCAAACCAACAGAACAGTAGAACAATCCCAGCAAGAAAGGAACCTAACAGCATTCAGATTCAAAACCGCTAGTAAGAAATCATCAATTGCCCTAGAAAATAAACAGACAATTCGCGAATCTTACCCAGATGTTAGTATGGAGGGGGCCGATGTGGATGGATCCTGTTCGATAAACGACGAGATTGACGCGAGAATGGAGTCCATCGAGAAGAGGGCCTAAGAGAAAGCCTGAGCCAAAGAGAGCGATGGAGATGGAAGGCCAAGTGGTTCTAAGACTGAGGCTTGTTCTGGCCCTCCTGCTTCCATGGCTGCTGCTGGTGCAGTGAGGTTTTTGCAGAGAAATTTTGGAGTTGGAGTGGAAATGGGATTGGGAAAATTGGAGAGAGTGGGAAAAGCCTAATGCATAGATTGATTGCATCTTTTCTTGTTTCCTTGTCATCCACTAGAATTCATTTTGGAAATGGAAGGGTTATTGAGACCAAATGTGTCTGGAACATGGAATTAGAGTTTTTTGTTGATTTTTTCTTTAAAAAGAAAATGGTTGCAAGTAAACTTACCTTTAAAATACCAATTTCGATGGAAATATCATAAGAAATTCGATGAAAATACCTATAAAATCTCGATATTGATGGATATCTTTTAAAAAATAATTATAATAATTCAAAAAATAAATTTAAATTAATAAATAAACCATTTTATG
This sequence comes from Benincasa hispida, assembly GCF_027475165.1. NCBI lineage: Eukaryota > Viridiplantae > Streptophyta > Magnoliopsida > Cucurbitales > Cucurbitaceae > Benincasa > Benincasa hispida. Next base: position 44,653,472 of record NC_143488.1, read on the forward strand.
ATTTTTAAACAAAATAACATGTCTATTATTTATATTTGTTTACATTAGTGACATTTTGTTGTTTATTTTTTATATTTCATGGATTTTTCTACGATACGTAGGAAATATCGATCCATCCCTCATGAGTCATGTTGACATCAAACTATGGAAACATGGAAATATTTATGAAAATATCGACATGTCAATAGAAATTTAATACTATAGGTATAACTAGTAAGAAATATGTCTTAAGTAAGACATGAATTATACGCCTTATTTAGTTAGTGTTGATACCAAAAATCGCACCAAAGGTAAATTTGTATTTGTGTTGAAGGAGAATAACTCGATATCCTGCAAAAATATGAGTAAAGCTAACATCGGTGTGGTGTTGGGTCAAATTCACTAGTTAAAATCGGATTTGAATTTGATTCTACCAGTAAAAACTTGTGTGAGTTAAAAAGCATACCTCTTTTTAGCTGTACCTCTTGAATTATATAAGTCGTCCATGTGATAATCGAATCTAGCTTATCTCTTCGGCTTCCAAGTCATTACTAATCATTAATTCATCCATTTCTCACGTGAATCATCACTATTCGGACCGTTACATATTTCAACCCTTGACGTGCTCGACTTTTGGATGGAATTATGACTCTTGATTCACCAATCGTTACTCTCATTGTAATCATACTTTTTAATACCGAAATAGTTGAATTATATAAATAGTCAACAGAAATTGGCAATTTACTAGCCTCCAGATTAACCATCTTAAAAGAAACTTTTAAATGCTAACTTTTAACACATGTATGAGGACTATTTCATCTTTAAAATCTAATGCATGGCTAAAAGGTCATGCAAAACTCCCTACCTCACTTGGGTTAGTTCAATTGAAAGTGAATATGGGTTGCATGCCAACCCCTTTTTTGTACTTTTTTTTTATAGATATAAATTTTTTAAAGGAGTTGGCCTCATTTTCGAGGTCAACTGAGTTTCCAACCCGTAAGGTGGGGGTCGATAGCTCGGCTGACCCCCCCTTCCTCTCTCTTTAGTCGGGCTTCACAGCTTGGCTGCCAACCTTCCACGGGCTAGCCTTTCTAAAGGGAGGTTGGCAACTTTATTTATTTTTTAAAATTTTTATTTTTATATATATATATATTACTATTTTTCTCGGCTAAGAAGCATACTTCACCACACTTTGCTCTTAAATAGCAAAAAAACCCACCTAAAAGTTTATCAACTTGGCTTCCTAACTCGAGCTATCTGTCGAGTTTAACTTGCTTTTCTTAACTCAATCTTCCATCTCGATTCGCTCTCTTAGCTCGGCTTACCATCTTAACTCAAATGAATCAAGCTAATTAAAACATTTTCTCAGCTCATTTACCTTTGATTTGATTTGATTAATTGGGTTTAATTTCACCCTCCACAGTTAGGATAGAGTCAAATCTTTTAAGTTGATGGGAGACCTCGATGGAACGACCCTCCTCGCTTCACTATGAACAAATGTGATGATGGTACTCAATTGAATACATTGAATCTAGCCCCTTAATATCCTCCTCCTCTTAACTCGTTCAAATCTCAATTTTAATGTGATAGAGATTAAAGATTGTGGAGATGAGAGCTATTGTTTGAAGAGTGATATACGATGCTTGTGGCTAAAAGGCCAGACGGATTGTTAGCTCGATTGAGTTTAACAAAAGGGGTGCCTTGTTTGATGGTATTTCCTTAGCCATTGAGTGCGCCTCCACCGACTTTGGATTACTCTTTAATTCTTTTGAAAGTTTTGGGACATTACTTCTTTACAAACAATGAGTTACAACCTTTCATTGATGTAAACAATGAGTTACAACCTTTCATTGATGCAATCATCCACACACAAAAAAAAAAAAAATAAAAAAAAAATAAAAGTTTTATTATGGGTTTTTTTCACATTTTGAATACTTCTAATCATGCTGCACATACTCCACATATCATTAACAAAAGAAAAATATATAATTGCGGCATACAAGGAAAGATGTCTATTTTCTTTGCAAAACCTAAAAATGGGGGAAATTTTTTTACAAATGTAATGGAAAAAAATTATATACGACTATGGTCAGTGGCGGATTCAGAAATGTTGTTCACGAAGATTTTATATAATTTAGTAAAAGTAAATGTAATGAATGAGATTTAAACATGGGTCTAGAGGGACTGGGAGGCAGATTTACTACTAAGCTAACTAATAGTTTTAATACTATGTAATCATATATATGAATAATTAAATAACTTCATATGACATTATATTTTGTTTCATTTTAGAGGTTTAAGAATTTTTTTTCAGGAATTAACTATATAAATTAGGATTCTTAGTGGATAATTTTCTAAAGAGATTGAATGGGGAATAATTTTTCATGGGAAACTCAATTCCACAAATTTTTCCAGAGATTCTTGACTCCGATCTTTACAAAATTAAAATAGAAGATTTCATCTTGATATGAATAAAAATGGAGATGGGGACGAAGAAGTCATCCTTGTCCCACCCGATCTCGTGACATCGCTATATGTATGTCCGAAAAGGTATACTTAAGTCTCATTATTCAATTGAAAATTTTGAATGACGTAGGACAATGATATTTGGTAGACAAAAAAACAATTTTAAACATGATCTTACATTGATTTTCAAGTTGTCTCTCTCCATTATTATTATTTTTATAATACAAGTTTCGTTGTTCTAAAATATTTTTTAAAATATAATCATAATACTTTGATGAGCAAATTACACAAATATATATATATATAAAAATCTGTTGACAATTTTAAATTACTATTTAAATTTTTAAATTTAATGCTTATTTATTTGCATGAATGTAAAAGTTCAACTATTTTGTTATAGGAACATACCTACAAGTTATGATTTTTTTTTTTTTTTTTTAGTTTTAACACTAAATTTTTTGGTTGAATAGAAGTACTTAACTAGGTGAATTATGCTCAAGATGAATATTATAATTTGTCTTTGGGGTTAAATTCAAGAATAATGTGATTTTTAAAAGTAATAAAAAAAATGTGGTATATAGAAAAAAAATTTCAAATATATGTATTAACAAGAGAATTTTTGAATTGTCCTCACATTTTTTATTAAAATAATAAAATGGGTCATACCCACAAGAGTGGACCTTGAATTAATTAGTTACATGGGCTTAACAAACTAATAGCCCAAATATATCAATTACATTTTTATAACTATCTAACAATCCAAGCACATATTTGTCACACACTGGACTGCTCAATACACAATCTGGTTTATATCACTCTACTATATGGAAGCATAGAAGAGCGCTAATGGTCATCCAAATGTCTTGACTATCACGACAATAATCAAACAATAATGATCAAATATCTTGTGTGTATGACAATCTAAAAAAAAAAGAATAATTACTCACCCAAAACGTATGTAATATTTAGTGTGAAATAACATTTCTTTTTAAATATTTAATTATTACCTGATTGTGCATCAGTCGGTCAAATATTTGTCGATATACTAGTAATATATTTGCTGACTATTCAGACGTAGCTAATACAATACTCCATTTAAAATTTAAAAAGTACAATTAATTTATCTTATTACATAAAATGATAATGGAATAAATATGTAAATAAAATAATATATGGCACTGGGTGGACGATGATCTAGGGTCTGTAACTGGACTTGTGGTGCTATAATTTTAAATCTTTTATAAGCTCATACTTGTAGTAGTATCAGTGGCCCCACTATTTCCAAAGCTTGTGCATTAGTAGCTCGCATTTGGTTAATAGATGCTTGAGATGGGGAACAAAGTGAGGGAGAAAGTTGTAGGGTAGGTCTTGGGGCCACGAAGTCATGTACCAGATACACGAGTTGGGGAGTCGTGGACTCAATTCGCGATTATTGGTCAACGCTACATGTGTACATAACTGTACATGTGATAGTCTGTGTGTCAGGGTGTGCCAAATTCACGTGAACGATGAGGAAGTCATGGACTCCATCCACGACTTAGGTGCTTACTCTGCAATTGTATATAAGGTCCACGATTTTGCTATTTTATTTTTACCAAATCTTTTAGTCTAACTCTAATTTTGTCAATAATTATTAAAATAATATTATGTTAAAAAAAATTCTTGTATTTGACATATTTACATTCTCAATCTTTCTTTCCTTTCTTCTTCTTCTTCTTCTTCTTCTTCTTTTTTTTTTTTTTTTTTTTTTTTTTTTTTTTTGAGATAATACATTCTCAATCTTTAATACGGTATGAACATGCTATGATCAATATATAAGAAACTTTCCTTTCAACAAAAATTGATTTGCTCCCTAATTAATTGTAAAACACATCATTCAAATTTCAACATAATTAACATTATGTTAATTATGATGTGAAATTTGAATGAAATTTGGGAATGATAATTAGTTAATATGCTAATGTCAAATTTCTTTAAAAGAAAACGGAAAAACAAAATCTCATTTGATCCACTTGTTCAAGTTCACCATCATCCTTCATTATTATTAATTATTAATATTTATTATTATTAAATCGCCCTTCATTATTAACGCTATAAATCAGTCATTTTTTTAATTAAAAAATATCATTTCTTTTTTTTTTCTTTCTACAAATATAGCCTAAATAAATAGATTTAACTACATAATTGTTTAAATTTTCCAATGTTTTTACATTAATGAACTAATGAACTAGTATTTTACCCAAAAATCTGACCTAATTTACTTTTTTTCAACTCTTCTTACCTTTCACTTTTTATAAAATATATATATATATATTCAAACCAAAAGAAGCGGGTAAGAAAAATTCTTGCATTTATGAACTTCCTAAAAACGGTTTTTTCTTCCAAACCTATACAAGTGACGAAAGATTTTCCAAAAATCTACAAATGTTGGGCTCATAAATGTAAGCAAGAACCGGCAAGAAATTTTAAATGAGAAAATAAAGTATATTTGATGTAAACAACATTATATATTTGAATTCTTTAGAAATAAAGCAAGTTATGTTTGAGAAGTGCATGCACAAGACAATTCGTACGATATATCATCTTATACATTAAACAACTTATGTGAATTTTCCAATATATTTGTAAACACACCAAAAAAATAAAGCATGGTACATGCGATGTATATTTTGTATTTTCCAATATTATCAATATATATTCAACATGTACTTGAGATCTTAATAAAGAGATTATTGATTTTCAACTAGGAATATAAAATAAAATAAATGAAATATCTTAAAAAGAAGGAAACATTAATTTGAAATATCCCCATTAAATTGATATCAATCGAAATTAAATTTGAAAATTATGTCAATAAGGAAAGAATTAAATTGTATTTTGAAAATTTATTGATGAGAGTTAAAGTAATTAATGATATATAAAAAAATAAAATCTTTATATAATTAATAGTAAATATAGAAATGATATTTTGTTTTTATTTTAAAATATTATGAAATTAAAAGATGAGGGATAGTATCATCAAAATGTTAAAGTGTTCTATGATGTTTTTTTTAGTACAACAATTATGAAGATGGGAGATCAAACCTCCCACCTCTAGGATAGAAGGTTATGTCAACTATTGCAGAGTTGAGTCCACTTTGACAATCCAAAACGTTGCTAAAATATAGTTATAGCATATTTATGCATTTTAGAACATTTGTGAAATATTAGTTATATAATAGGTCAGTTTCCTAATTTTTTCTCTTTTTTTAGTACGATAAGAGTAGAAAGATTGACACATATCACAAGCTGATTGAGCTATGTTCGTTTAGGAATAAGAAGAAGAAAAACAAACAGCAACCAACCTTAAAAGGAGACATCAATTTAATTAGTGAGGTATAACATCTAATCAATTAAGAATGGAAAGTGTTTCAATCAACATATTTATTGAACATATCATACATTGATTTGTTTTTTTTTTTAAGAATATTAACTTCTATATTAAATGTTAGAGATAATGGAGGGATTATATCTTTATGATCTATTTTCCCACATTAATGTAATGTTATGTCCAATACGTTTCGATACTTAAGTTAATGTAGGTTGAAGTAGTGTCAAGTTGCGCACAAATAAAGATTTGTAGCATTCTTTTAAAGGTGGGGTGCCCTCTATTTATACCACCGTCTCGATTAACATATCTTGGACCTAATATTTGGAGACACGTGGTGTATGTGAGGTGTTCAAGAGGGGCGAGATTTGATAATTTGTCAATTGGTTAGAAGTTTTACCTCTTTTATATTGTAGATGAGGGTTGCCATGATTCAGGTAGTGTGGGCATAGTTCGATTTTTACTACCAATCAATCTTACTTTGCCAGCATAATTAAATTTCTGCTACGAATTAACCATTGAATCATATTCCGGTATCAATACAATTTATACAAAATAATAATAACAACAATAATAAATTACCTTACTTGTCAATCAAAATAATATTTAATAAATTATGGTTAAATGACAAATTTACAAGATTAGTCCCTAAATGTTTGAATGTGTATCTATTTAGTCTATAACTTTTAAAAAAATTATCTAATAGTCCTTAAACTTAAAATGTAAAATTTTAAATGTAATGTCATAATAAATATATAAATCAATTTTATATCATAATATCAACTTTTAATAATTTTATTATTGGACATTTTTTTAATATATAAACCTCTTAAATATTTAGACTAAACTTGTAATTTAACTTAAATTTAAAATATAGCAACAAATATCACCATTGAAATTTTTATATATAATTTATAGAAGTGAAGATGACGCGTTAATGAAGAATGGATCATTTATTTACATATGGTTTTGTTTAACATACTTGTTTGGCAATTTGAGGTCTAACATATGATTAACTACTAATTAAGAATCAATTAGAAAAATAGAAAGTGAAATTTTCAACACAATCAAACTTGTTCTCAATTAAAGAAAATCAAATTTAATTTGTAGATGTTGACAATCGTATTGATCTAATTTCTAAATTTTAAAAAGAAATTTAAATATGTCTCACAACTTTTGATTCTGATTATTATCCTAATGATAGAAAATAATGTTGATGTGAAATATTAATTAGAGTGATGAATAATAGTACCTAATCAAATGTCATATGAAGGTAGGGAAATTAGAGCAATTATAAATAATTAAACAACTAATTTTTGTTAAATTGTATTCCCAAGTAATCTTTGATCTTGTAGGATAAGCTTTAAAACATAATAAATGATTGTCCACTTTGTAATATAGACATTTGAAGAAGTTTATACATGTGAAATAATTTAAGGAATAATACTTTTTTTATCTCTAGATTTTGGCTCTAATTTTTATTTAGTCCCTAGGTTTTAAAATGTTTCACATTTAGTCCTTAAGTTTTGAGTTTTGTTTCAATTTAGTCTCTAAATTTCATACTACAATTTCACGCTTGAGATTTGAATTTTATTTCAATTTGTCTATAGATTTTAAGATTTTACATTCTTAACCTCAATTTTCCATTAAACACTTACTTTCAATCATTGACGTCAATTTTTATTAATTAATTAAAAATAATTAGAAGTGAAATTTTAAATTTAATTTTGAAAATGATAAAAATAGTAAAACTTAATTAATTATAATTCTTTTAACGAAATTTAATTTATGTAACTTCAAAAGACAGAATCGAGTATTTAGTGAAAAATTGAGACTAAAAGCATAAACCTCAAAACATAGGGACCAAATTGAAGCAAAATTTAAACGTCAAATGGTAAAATTATAATATTTTAAAACCTAGGAACTAAATTAAAACTCAAAGCTGAAACACTGAACGTGTAACATTTTGAAACCTAAAAACTAATTAGAAACTAAACCCAAAATCTAAGGACCAAAAATGTATTTTTCCTAGTAATTTATGTATTGATGATTTCTAAAAAAATTATAATGAATGGTTTAAATTGATTAGCTGATGAAAAGTTAAGAGTTTAATTAATAAAAATTATAATTTTTTATGAGATATTTTTCGAACAAAATTTGGATGAGGATATAAATTTATACACTTACGAAAGCTCGTGGTTTTAATTAATACAATTATTAGATTATGGTTTAAATGGATGAATATAAATTAATATTTTTTCTAACATTTATAGGCAAAATAGATCTAACAATTAAAATTGCGTTATTAAACTTGTAATTAGATGTTAAATTCCTACTCTATATTTATAAATATAAATATCACAATTAAACATTCAGAATTGATTGTAATAAACTATCTTCTTTCTATATCAAAATAAATAAATAAATAAACTATCTTCTTTCAAAATATATATATATATATATATATATAATAAACTCAATAAATAGTAAAAAGAAAATAAATAAAACAAATAATTTAAATGAAAGGAAAGGAAGCGACACCGACAACACATCTTCCTAGGAGCCAAATTTTCGATGTGTCGATCCACTACAGTCTTATTAGTCATCAGAGTAGTAACTGTCGGATTGTCAATCAGCTGTCGTTCGAAATCAGCCATTTGTCCCACATCGATTAGTTTTGATAACACTTCACACTGTAAATAAAGGAGAGTAGCCTCCCAAAACTGTCCCTTCGGGGACATCCGATAAAATTGGAACGATACAGAGAAGATTAGCATGGCCCCTGCGCAAGGATGACACGCACAAATCGAGAAATGGTCTAAATTTTTTTTTTCCATCTTTGCCCCCTACTCCCTCCCTATATTTACGAATATATCCCTTCCTCTGTTGACTGTTTTCTGACATTGTTTTACACTTATACCCCTCTGTCCATCTCCAGACTTCTTGAATTCAAAAGTTCGGCCAGCATTAAACAGAAGGACATAAATGTAAAAAGCGCTCTTTCTTCATTTACGAATTTAGGCCTTCAATCCATTTCCTTAAATCTTTTTTTGAAATTCATTTTTTGTTTTTGCTTTTAGGAACCTTTAATTATACAAAATTGATAGCATTGTATTTTTCAAACCATTAATGAGGTATTTTCCACCAACATAGTAATCTAATAATTTGTTCTGACTAAAATTAACCTTCAAATTTTAATAATTACATCAATTTATACCTTAAATTAAGTTTCATTTGGATTAAATTTGATACAATTTACTAAATTTGATGTGTAATTGATGAAATTTAAAAGTTTAAAGTTAAAATTAATACAACCTGTTGAGATTAATATTAAACATGATTTTTTTCCAAAATTAAACCAATCTATCCATGATGTTTGTAATACTACACATATTTTCATTATTGTTATTATAGAGAAAATGATTTCACAAATAAAATCTACCAGTAATAAAAGTCTATCATCATTAATAGATTTCAATCCATATACAACTCTAACAATAATACAATATATCAATTATAGAAATTGATAAACTTCAATATAATTATAGTTTTAATAACAATACAAGTTGAACTTAAAAGAAAAAAAGGCAACATTACAAGTTGATGATTGAATTAAACTATCTGTTAGTGATAATTATTAATAGTCTTCAATAATTCTATATACAAACATTTATATACTTCAACAAATATAGTTTAAGTAACAATACAAGTCTATAATTAAATACTATTAATATTAGAAGTCTAAGAGTAATAGATGTTTATAGGATTTAAGTCAGATAAAATTCTATCAACAACATAACTCCAGAACTTTTGATAGAATGCCTATTTGTTGTTGATAGAATTTGTTAAAAAAAAAAAAATGAGTCTCAAAAAGTGTCTAATAGTCCTATGAACTTTCAATGTTGTGTTTAATAAGCCCTTAAATTTTAAAGTTTAGGTTTAATATTATTGGCTTTTTGGCCCTTAATCTCAAATTAATTAATTTTAATTAATTAATTAATCAATGTTTTGATAATAACAAACTCAATTTTTAATTACTAAAAATCTTAGTGTTTTAATATGTCCATAGCGTAGAGCTCGGAACAACGATTCCAACACCTCTTGAATCACTCAAATCGGAGCTAAAACGAATACAATATGATTGAAACAAGTCTATAGGAAAATACTGTGGTGGATGACGTGGCATAACCAGACCATTTACATGTAGACATGTGATAGCAAATTGGTTGAATGGTGGATCATTAAGAGATTAATATATGATGGACTTTTGATTTTTGGATTGATTTAAAATAAAAAAATTGAAATTAAAAAGAAATTTAAAAGGAAAATAAATTTAATATTATTTTATGTTTGTGTCTAAGGGCTAGTTTTTTACACATATTATGTTTTTAATTTTTGGATTGACTTCAAAGAGAATGAATTTAAAAAGAAAATGAATTAAAAGGAAAATGAATTTAATATTATTTTATATTTATGTCTAACAGCTAGTTTTTGACACGTTTTTTTATTTTTTGGATTAATTTTAAAAAGAAAATGAATTTAATATTATATTTTATTTATATCTAACGACTAGTTTAGTTTTAAATCTCCACCATTGATTTTTCTTTTCTAAAATCCAATGTTCCAAATTAATTATGGTTTCTAAAATTTTTTTCATCTCTATATAAACCATCTTCATCTCCAAATTTTAAACAAAACAAATTTTACATTTCATAATCCTCCAAAACTCAAAAGTTCCATTGTTGCTCTCTCTAAGTTCCCAATTTTTTTTTCTTTTCATCTTATTCTTGAGAGAGTGTTATTGTATTGTGAGGATAAACTTGTTGAGTGCTTAAACTTGTAAATCCACTATAGTGAGAGTTGTATTGTGTTCTTAAAAAATTCCAATATTTGTAACGGTTTGATCCTAAACCGTGGAAAGGATCAGGTTTGCTCCTGAACCCGTAAAAGGAGCACTGGTATAACGGTTGGGCTCTAATCCGTGGAAAGAGTCAGAAAGATTTTATTCAAATTCCCAAGAGGCGCTTGGGGAGTGGAATAGGTCGAGTTTGACCGAACCACTATAAAAATTACGGTGTCTTCTTCTCTAACTCTTTTCTTTTTATTTTTGTAATTAATTTAAGTAATTTATTGTATGTTTTAGTTTGTTCTTATTTATTTGCTAAAATTTAATAGAATTAAATTATCATATTTTTTATCATCTTATTTGTTGCATAATTTGAATTTTTCTTATTATTTATAAAAAGTGTATTAATTAGTTTAATTAGGTTAATTTAGAAAAAAAAAGTTTAATTAAATCCTATTCACCCCTCTAGGGTTACCATATCGATCCAACAATTGGTATGTTGCTCTTCTTGAAATATTTATTTCTTGATAAACTTAATTGTTCTTGAGCTATGACAACTTTAGGTTTTATCCCTTTTACCTATAGTCAATCTATTACAAAGCCTCATTTCTTTAATGATACTAATTATTGTTATTGGAAAGACATAATAGGATTTTTCTTGCTTTCTATTGATTATGATTTATGAGATTATTGAGGAAGGTTTTAAAACTCCAACAAAAGATGTTGATGGTGTTAGCACTATAAAACCTAAGGAATAATGGTCAATAAATGAAAAGAAAGCATGCTCTTTAAATGCCAAAGCTATTAATTGCTTATTTTGTGCTTTGAATGAAGTTGAGTATAATAGAGTGTCTATTTGCAAAACCGCTAAAGAGATATGGGATAAATTAGAAATTACTCATGAAGGAACTAGTTAAGTAAAAGAAACAAAGATTAACATGTTAGTTCATCAATATGAAATGTTTAAAATTGATGAAAATGAAGCTATTTCCGATATGTTTATTAGATTTACTAACATTGTCAATGCTTTAGAAGGACTTGGGAAAAAGTACTCAAATCTTGAGAAGATAAAGAAGCTATTGTGGTATTTGCCTAAACAATGGGAGCCTAAAGTCACCGTCATTCAAGAGGCAAAGGATCTCAAATCTCTCTCCATTGATGAAATCATGGGCTCGCTGTTGACGCATGAGATAAAGATCAAGAAAAACATGGAGGATGAGAAGAAAAAAAAAGAAAAGAGTATAGCTTTAAAGACCATCTCTTTAGAAGTTGACTCCTAAGATGAAGATGATGTTGCCTATCTTTCACGTAAGTATAAGAATTTCATCAAGAGAAAGAAACAATTCAAAAAGCATTTCTCCAACCAAAAAGAGTCAAAAGGTGAAAAGAGCAAAAATGATGAGATAATATGCTATGAATGCAAGAAACTGGGTCATATTAGAACCGATTGTCCTTTTCTCAAATCATCCAAGAAATCCAAGAAGAAAGCAATGAAAGCTACTTGGGAGGATAGCGATGAAAGTGAAAGTGGGAGTGATAATGAAGAAGTGGCCAATTTTTGTTTCATGTCTCATAGTGACAAAGAGGATGAACAAAATGATGAGGTAACTCTAGAACCTCTTTTTTATAATGAATTGTTCGAAGTTTTTGAAAATATGCAAAATGATTTAGAAAAACTTAGCATGTTGTATTTAAAAAGAAATACAATGTTTTATCTAGTAAAAATAAGTCTTTACTTGAAAAAATTGCTTAAAAGAGAATGAGCATGATGCTATGCATATTGATGAAATGAATATCTCTTGTGACAAACATGCTTTTGATTGTAATGAGAAAAATGCCTTGCTTGATAAAGTTAAATTTCTTGAGCATGATAGTTGTGAAAAAGATAATTTGATTAAATTACTCAAAGAAAAAGAATTTAGTGCTTTGCACGAACTTGATAAGGCTAAAAAATCTATTAAAAAGTTGACAATAGGTGCTCAAAGATTAGACAAGATAATTGAAGTAGGCAAGCCTTTTGGTGATAAAAGAAGTTTAGGTTATATTGATTAATGTTCTACTCATTCAAGTTCTAAAACTATCTTTGTTAAAGCACTCATAATATGCCTAAGGTTGTGTCTAAGCATGTTAAATCTAACTTTGTGCCTATATGTCATTATTATGGTGTTGAAGGCCATATTACACCTAAGTGTTTTAAATTGAAATATGCTCATACTACTTCTCCAAGAAGAAATTTTTTCTCAAACGGCAAAGTTGCACAATGCTCCAAGGGATAATTTCTCTAAGAAAAGTAGAGTGCATAAATTTGTTGTATGAGATAAATCTTTGCATAATGTTGTTTATTTCTCATGTGGCAAGTTTGGACATACAACTTATTCTTGTTACTTGTCTAAATTCAATGCCTTAAATGTATATGCAAAAATGAAATGGATTCCCAAGTTTGTCAATGCTAACCATATAGGACCCAAACAAGTGTGGGTACCAAAGAATCAAACTTGAACATTTGTGTTTGTAGGTTTGTTTGAAAGCCTTTAAGAAAAACAAGTGGTACTTGGATAGTGGTTGCTCGAGGCACATGACAGAAGACCCATCCAAGTTTGTTTCTCTCTCCAAAAAGGATGGAGGTCTTGTAACCTTTGGTGACAACAAGAAAGGTAAAATAATTGGTAAAGGTAGTATAGGTAATGAATCTTCTATTTTAATTGAAAATGTACTTTTGGTTGATGGTTTAAAGCATGATTTACTTACTATTAGTCAATTGTGTGATAAAGGCTTTAGAGTTGTGTTTGATAAAAAGAATTGCATCATTGATGCTAGTGATAGAAAAGTTATATTTGTTGAAAATAGAGATGAAATTGTTTATAATATCGATTTGAATGATTGTCCTATTAATGATAAATGTTTATCGGCTTTGCATGAAGATTCTTGGTTATGGTATAGAAGACTAGGACATGCTAGCATGCACTTAATTTCAAATATTTCCAAGAATTCTTTGGTTAGAGGTCTTCCCAAATTTAAATTTGAAAAAGACAAAGTTTGTGATGCTTGTCAAATGGGTAAGCAAACTAAGTCCTCTTTCAAATTTAAAAATGTAATATCTATAACTAGACCCCTTGAACTATTACCCATGGACTTATTTGGCCCTTTTAGAATTGCTAGTTTTGGAGTGAACTATTATGCCTTTGTGATAGTTGATGATTTTTCAAGATCTACTTGGGTTTTGATGCTAAAACATAAGGATGATGCTTTGAAAACCTTTTCTTGTTTTGCAAAAAGAGTTCAAAATGAATAAGGTTTTTTGATTTCTAAAATTAGGAGTGATCATGGAGGAGAATTTGATAGCAATGCTTTTGAAACTTTTTGTGAAAAAAATGGTTTTTCTCATAATTTTTCCGCTCCAAGAACTCCTCAACAAAACGGTGTAGTTGAAAGGAAAAATCGTACTTTGCAAGAATTTGCTAGATCAATGTTGCATGAGTATGGTTTACCTACATACTTTTGGGGAAGCCGTTAACACCGCTTGTTATGTTTTAAATAGAGTTTTAATTAGACCTTCTTTGGATAAAACTCCTTATGAACTTTGGCATAACAAAATTCCAAATATTGGGTATTTCAAAGTTTTTGGTTGCAAATGTTTTATTTTGAATAATAAAGAAAAACTTGGAAAATTTGATTCTAAGATGGATGTTGGTATTTTCCTTGTCTATTCCTCTACTAGTAAAGCTTATAGAGTTTTCAATGAAAGAACTTTAGTAATTGAGGAATCTATGCATATAGTATTAAATGAATCTTGCAATGTTATTTATAGTAGTTTCTCTTTCTCCTTCAATTTAAAGTAGTTTCTCTTCCTCGTGATCCTTGGTTCGACTCAAGGAGGATGTAACTTTTGTTTCCAATTTTCTTTTGTTTTTTTATTTTGTTTCTCTTTTTTTAGAAAGGAAATTTTTTTCCATTTTAAAATTCGAAGAAAACCTAAATTTTATTTATGGAGATTTAATTTTAAAGAACAAAAAAATATATAATATAGAATAGATCTTAATTCAATTTTAGCATAAATTATATGCTAAGAATTTATGGTATGTGATTTTAATTCCCCACCTTTTATTATACTTTACAAAACTAAAAAAATTTAAGTTAAAAATTGATTTACATGTTTCTATTTGAAATTTTTATGGTGATTACCTTGTTTAATAAATAACATTTTCATTTCTTTAATAAATTTTGAGCCGGTCACAAATTATCACATGACAAAATTACAAATAATTGAATTCTGGACTAATTAAAAGTTGACATGTATCCCAAATTGAAGTTGAAGACATAAATTGGCAAATTCTGATGATGTCACATGTTTTCTGTTGGGTTGTATGTCCTAAAACTTTTAGCAGTTTGTAATCTTTAAACTTATTTTATTCTACAATAATGTTGTTTTTTATGTTTATTCAATAAAATTGTTATTGGACATGTAAATTGCACTTGAATATAGCCTAAATCCAATAAATTAAACAGATCCCTGGTCATAACATGAATACTTGAACTTTATACAACGACATAAAAATAGATCAAGTTTGAGTATATAGCCAAAACAATCTATAAATATAAGGTTAGAGTTGGGTACCTTAACTTGGAAATACTATGGATGCGAACCCATTTTGTATATGATACAAACAATTTGATCCTAAATCAATCATGGAGAGGTATGCAAGTGGAAGCATCCTATGCAAAAGATGTTTGCATAAGACTGGGCATCTTAAGGTACCTCGATTTCAATCTTGAGCTAACTATGAACTCCTATTTATTCGAGATTATCTTTTAATCTGCATAAGTGAGAGTGACTCATCATCGATAATCCTCCCATTTTAAGGGTAAAATCGGGTAGATATATAGTTGGAGACATAGTCCTATAAGATGGAATTGATCTCTCCAAATTCAAATCCTCCTCCAATTTGCTCTCAATTTGGGTTCCACCACCCAATCTAAGGCTAAGAGTGTAGTCGAAAAGCTCCTGTGATTGTCTAATCAAGGATACTTGAAACAATTTGCATACGATTGAAGCAATTAAAGAAGCGTTTGGGGTAAGAACTATCATAAGACTATAAGAAACTTTGATAAATATTTTCAAAATTTTCTATTAAGATTGAATAATTTTATGAATTTTTGTTGTAATTTTATAATTAATATTACTTAATTTAGATGTTACATCGATGAATTTAATATATAAATATTAAATTATAAGTTTAGTCTTTAAAATTTCAAAATTGTATCTAATAAATCTCTAAAATTTTAGTTTTGTATCTAATAAGATACAATTATCTAACATATTCATGAACTTTCCATTTTGTATATAATAGGATATTTTCACTCGAGATTCGACCCTTTCAATTGTCATTATTAGTCGGTCTCCATGATGCGAGACAATACTCAATTTTCAAATATTTATAATTAAAATTTTTATTGATCCTTAAATTCTAAAATATTACAATTTTACCCTTGACATTCGAGTTTTCTTCCAATCTGGTGGCTAGATTTCAAAATTTATATTTTTAACATTGATTTTTCATTAAATACTCATTTTTCGTCTTTACTGTTCTAGGCGTAGGAGTTCATTCTAGTATAATAGGACAAGTTAATGTATATTAATAAATTTAAATTAATTAAAAGAATTATAATTAATTAAATTTCACTATTTTTCAACACTTTTAAAATTAAATTTAAAATTTTACTTCATAATTATTTTAGATTAATTGTGGTTAAAAATGTAAATCGTTTAGTCTAGGGACTAAATTGAAACAAAACTCAAATATGAAGTATATTACTAATTTGAGCTTTTATGTTTATAAGTATTACCACTAAATTGTATATTAGCATTTATTTCTAATTGTACCGAATCATAAAGTTTGTTTTATTTACAATATTTGATTAATTTTAGATTTTATCATAGTCTTTAATTGTGTTTACATTATGTTTAAAGGTAAGTGATCTTTCTAAAAAAAGATATACAAACAAAATGATTTAATTTGAATTTTCTAAATTACTTTGTTGATTTAAGAACATTTAAATTTTGACATCAAAATATTTTCTTTATTTTTTCTCTTTTTTCCCCACAAAATGAATGAAATTTGAAAACGGACTATCATTCCCAATCATAAAATCAAATTGAAATTAGATTTTTTTTTTAAAAAAAAACTAGAAGTTAACAAAATAAATTCAAATCTAATTGACCCATAAAATTTGAATTTTATAGTCATTTACATTGATTTGATGAAATGGAAATAAAGAAGAGAGATTGGGAGAGGATAGAAAGAGAAAGTGAAAGAAAAAAGAGAGAAAAATGTGAATCATGAATGGGATTATTAAAAATTGGAAAAGAAGAGTAGAGAATGTAATTATTAGAAAACTATAATATTTTTCTAAATATTTTTAAAAGTACCATATTTTCATAAATATTTTTAAAAACTACATTATAATATCAATTTTACCTCGAAAGGCATGTGTTTCATAGAAAATATTAATTAGAAAAAAAATAAAAGTTTGAGGGAAAGAAGTAATTGTAGAGAAAATAAAGAGAAATTTTAGAGAGAGAAAAATATGAGAGAGTGTGAAATAAAAATCATACCGAGTAAAAAAATAACCATTTTTTTTTTAACAAACAACTTTGTTTTTGAAAAGTAAATTAGAAAAGTATTTGTTTGAAAGAGATAAAGAGAGTAAAACTAGGAGCATTAGAAGAAAAGTAAGTTTTTGAAAAATATAAATATGTTATTGAAAATTATTCTTTTAAAACATACTTACAATTTAAAAAAAAAACATTTTTAAAAAACAAAAAACTACAAGCATTAAAAGAAAAAATAAGTTTTTGAAAAACCGAAATACATTATTTAAAAACTTAAGGCAACCATTTTGTTTTTTGTCTTTTGTTTTTTAAAATGAAGTCTATATTATCTTACTTTTTTTTACTATGACTTATATATTTCTTAAATACAAAGAGTTGGATTCTTAACCAAAATCTAAAAAAAAAAAAAACAAAATTAAAAAATTATTATTATTATTATTATTCAGTTTTTAAAGTTTGGCTTAATTTTTAAAAACATCGGTAGAAAAGAGATAATAAACAATAAATTTAGAGATGGAAGGAATGTTTATAGACTTAATTTTTAAAAATTAAAAATAAAAAACCAAATGTTTATCTATCGGAACATTATTTTCTTGGTATTTGAATCTTACTAATTCTTTGGGTTTTTGAATCTTATCCGAATTTAAAAAATGTTTTTAA
Organism: Benincasa hispida; assembly: GCF_027475165.1. Lineage (NCBI taxonomy): Eukaryota > Viridiplantae > Streptophyta > Magnoliopsida > Cucurbitales > Cucurbitaceae > Benincasa > Benincasa hispida. Next base: position 44,671,400 of record NC_143488.1, read on the forward strand.
AAAATAAGAAAAAAAATAGAAATAGTTAATTAGACAGTTTTGTTTTCAAAAAATAAAAAACAAAACAGAGAATGAAAATGAAAGGAATGGTTAACATACAACTCATAAATTTAATTTAACTTTATTTATCTATAAAATGCATAATAAATATAAAGATTTTGAAAATTAGATTTATAAATTTACTTTATGTTATTCTTCCTTTCCGTTTAACAAAACTTTTATGTTCTTCTATTTATGTAATTTAAAATTTAAGAGAGGGCAATTGAAAAAAAAAATGTTGCCTACAATATTAGTTTAAGCCCCCCCCCCCCAAAAAAGGTTTATAATTTAGCAACGCAAAATTGATATCCATAACCTCATGTTAGAACTAAGTTTTGAAATATTCATATCAACGGAAATTTTGAGAAAATTTATGAAAATTGATGGAAATTTATTAATATTATTATAATTAGTTAATGAAACTTTGATTGACGCTTAATTAGACTATAATTGACAATCTTTAGTCACAATTTCTAGTAAGACTATATTTAGTTGACTATTATAAGTGTTTTGTGTAAATGTTGATGTGGGAGTGAAAATTTCAAAAAGAAATAGAAAATAATTATAAAATGATATAAAGTTTAGGAATATTTTTTGAGGTGAAATGATAGGAAAATTATAAAAGTTTTAGATGGTTAAAAAAAAACTAACATCAATTCAATTTTGAGGTGAAATGATACAAAAAAAAATTTAACGAAAAAAGTTTGAATGAAGTTATAAATAAGGTTATTATATATATATATATATGTGTGTGTGGTCTTATAAAGAAAATTTTTGGTCGAAAATAAAGCTAAAAATAAAGAAAAGTTAGGAACTAGAAAAAAAAAGGCATCCTTGGTCGAAAATGATATTAATATGTGAAATTATAGAATTATATATAATTAGGACCATAAGATTGAAAAACCTGAACTGGATTAACGTAGTTAATTAGAAAAACCAAAATTTCTCAAAATATTGAAATTTCTTGAAATTTTATTGAGATGTTGAAATTTCGTCGAAATGGGAAATGAAAATATTCTTTTATTCTCAATCAAAATTTCAAGGACGGATGGAAATTTTAAACTCATGCAGGATAAAAATTTGTTCAAGATTAGAAATTTAGTCTATGTGCTTCTATATTTATGTAGAGTCCTAACTTAAAATACGTTTAATATGCTTTTTGAATTATTGATTTTTGTTTAAATATATTTCTAAAATTTCAATTTTGTATTAAATAAATCTCTTATTTAAAAATGTTAACAATTAAAATATAGGTTTTATAAACTTAATTAATGTTGGAGACTGATCTTGCAATACAAAGAAGGAAAGAATAAAAAGAAATAAAAAATAAAATTAATTGTCACACATATTGCACCTTAAATACACATGTCTGTGTTCATTAAAAAAAATACATGTTTTTGTATGCGTAAAATATGGGACACTAAACTATTTTGAGAGAGCATAGTCTATGTATTCATGGACTACCTTCGTCTTCATCACGTGGTTAGTTGTTAGAGAGCACAAATATTTTTAATTGTACAGAGAATCGATATCAGATACGAATACGTTCAGATATGTGGCAGATACGTGTCTGATGCGTGATTTGAAACATCTGATTTTTTTTATTTTTATTTCTAATTTTCAGATACGCGTATCTGCTTTCACGTGAAGGGGATACATGGATCAATTTTTTGTTTCAAATTTAAGCCCGACCATTTAAAAAGCCCAACCTACAATCCATTTTATTTTAGTGCATGTTTAGGAGTGATTTTAAAATCATCAAAAATCACTTTTTTCATTTTTAAAATCACTCGAAAACACAATTTTAATTACTCAAAATTAATTTAATTTTCAATTTTACGCTTTTAAATGCAATTTTCATATTATCGAAATTAGTTTTGAAGAATTAAACATGTTTCATAATGATTTTGAAAATGACAAAAGTGACTTCAACCATTTTAAAATTATTTACAAACATAAAGGTCCACTTAAATTGAGCCATCCAAAACAAAATAAATTAAAAATGATAAAACATAAAAAAAAAAAAAAATTTAAAACAATTAAATCTTCATTTTTTCCTTATCTCTCACTATTCAAATCATGATTCACACCTTCTTCATCCTCAACTTCATTATTCAATTTCATCTTCAACTTTTTTTCTACCGTCTACTTTAGTCACTCAACAATCACTCGACGTTATTGAATTTTTTTTTTCAAGTTTTCACTCTCTTCTTGAATCTATTTTAATCTAACTTAAAATATGTATTATAGCAATTAATTAAACATTATATATCTATATATAAATATATATATATAATACGTATCTTCAATGTATCCGTATCTTAGTTTTTTAAGAAATTAACGTATCACCGTATCGTATCGTATCTGTATCATGTATCCGTATCGATGTCTATACTTTTAAGTTAGTCGTGTGGTATGATATTTTCATTTATCTGTATCATGTATCCGTATCGATGTCTATACTTTTAAGTTAGTCATGTGGTATGATATTTTCATTTATCGTTGGAAATGGCGTGAAGCTTTTTTTTCTTTCTCTCTTAACTTGCTCTCAAGTATGGTGGTTTATTTGTGCATAGACTTTAGATTGTGAAGTAAAATTTCTTTATTATGATCTAATACCTCTGAAAAAAAACAATTTTTAAACCTTGGGATTTAAAATTATATCATGTTTTATACAAAACTAATAATTTTATTCATGAAAAGCTGAATTAGTTTTTAATTGATCGTAAGGTTTTAAAAATGACGTATTGGTCATCGGTAAGTTCATGTTACTTGTCTAAAAGAATTATGGAAATATGTTGGCTATATTTTTGTTGAATTTATATAGTTAGTGAGGGACCAAATTTGAAATTCATTTCAAAATTTTAAGGATCAAATAAAAATAATTTCAAAATGGATCGATACATATACCACTTTTAAAACCTCTTTCAAATTTCAAAGGCAAAAGATGCTTGTTTTAAAATTTTTAAATTATAAAAAAAATACGACTTTGTAATTCATTTCAATAATATCCGTAAACTTATAAATGTTGTAATAATACACTTTAAACTTTAAAAGAAGTTAAAAAATGCATTTACTATTAGTATTCAAACGAAAACCATATTATCTCTAAACTGAATTTTGTATCTTGTTCAATTATACTCATAAATTTTTTTAAGTTGCATTAATATTGATTTTTTTAAAATAAATTTAAAAAATGCATTTACCATTGGTATATACCCATTATTAATGTCCATTGGTCATGTGTCAGTTATCCATTACCGCACCTTCCTTATGTGTCTACGTGTAATATACCTCCTACCTGTCGTTATAGTAACTTTTGGTGAATTTTGAAAGACACATATTAGGCAAAGACATGAAAATGGGAGAAAGTTGAGAATTTAGAGAAATTTCTTATTTTATATTTTGCTATTTTATTTTATTTTGTTTATTTATATATTATGTTTAATTTATTTTATTATTATATTATATTTATTTAAGTGTGATATTTTATTGGTATCTGTGTTCTCGTTATGCACCTCAACACGTTATCTGCACGAGCTCCTATCATTTTCCTCGCTTAACGTAGGTCCTAATAGTATGTCGATTTTTTTCTCTTTGTTATAATTAATAAATTTAACGTTATTCTATATATTTAATTGTAAGGATGAAAGCTCTATCGTAGCGGAAAGCACAAAAATAACACTCATTATTAACTCATTATTAATTTGGGATTTCTGAAATACCCATATACTAATTCATAAATAACATAGAAACCAAAGAAAACAAAAATTAGCTACTGTACAATCAGTACTTCAAATTCTAACCTACTTAAACCTTTAGTAGTTTATTGGGAAAAAGAAGGAGAATGAGGAATTTTCTTTGAGAGAAATAGGCCAGAATGGTTCTGTGGAATATTATTCACTTTTTTATGTGATAAAAACCATATATATATTTTTTTATCAACCGAGATAGTGAGGAGAGAAACGTGAACCAATTAAATTTTTAGATAACTCCCAAGTTATCTAATTAATTCAATTAATTTAATTAAATCAAAGCAAATTAAATAATTATTTAATTCTCCAATTAAGTTATCTCCAACTTACATTTGAATGATATTCAATTATATTTCTCTCATAACCTATAGTTTTAATGTGCATCAAATACACATTGATTTTAACCTATAGTTTCAACTTGAAACCAATTCATTAATATCTGAACTCCTTCAAATATTTAATTATCTCATAAATTAATTTTGAATCATATCCAAAAATAATTTTCTATTATAAAGTTTAATTAAAATATAATTTTTATGTTATAATGTATCAAATATTATATTATTTTCCTAAGTGAATTATGTGAATTATGTGAATTTGAACATTTCAAACTCTATTCAAAGCATAGTTACCTTAATTCCCTTTACAACCTAGAAAAGGAACCTCATGGACTTAACAATTAGAAGCTCCAACGATATGAGATTAATTGGTTAAACTCATTAACCAGTGAAACAATATTCGTTAATTGTGGGTATACTTCACTAAAGACTCATAATTGCACTATTCTCATTGCAGATATATTTCTGTGTCCACGGATATAGACCAATGACAACAAGTTAGTCCTTCACGAGTGTTCGTAACACCAGTTGGATCAAAATACCGTTTTACCCTTGGGTTACCTCTGTATCCTTAAGTACCATTGCTCCTCTAATGAACAACTTGTTTATGGTCCAACCAATAAACAAACTCCTTTTGGGCCAATGAGAGGGTAAGGTCCTTTATTCAAGTCTTGGAGACACCATTTAAGGGAACACTCGTCTACTTACCCTGAAGACGGGAAGGAATAAATTCTATCTTGTATTATTATATTCCCAACTCCCTGCTCAGTCTTGTCCCCAAAATGGTAGGCTTATTGGTCGGCGAACTGGTCGTGCTCATCCATACAAATCAAAGGATAATCCCTCGTGAATAGGAGTGTATAACTCACTCAGAATTAAAACTAAGTTGCCTAGGTCATTCTAGTGAAATAGAAATCTAACTAGTCAATGAAGTTACATCTAGTGGTTACTATTTCGTGGTCCGATCTTATGCAAACTCATTGCATAGGATACTCCCACTCACATGTCCCCTACATGAACGGTTGGATCATTGCATTTGTATCAAATACAAAGTGGGTTGTATTTATAGTGTCACCAAGATAAGGTACCCAGTCTTATCTATAAATCATAGACCCTTTAGGCTGTATCTTGAACACTGATCTCCGTATATCTCCACATACAGTTCAAGACTCATACAACAGTCTAGGATATTAGTTATTGGATTAGAGTTATTTAGGCAAGATAAATACAAGATAAACAAAAACTATTTATTGTAATAAACATTAATAATATTTTATTATTGATCGGTCAAATGTTAAGTTTACTATCTATGAGTTTTAGAGCATAAAACCCAACATTAATATCTATTAAATTTCTAATATAAATATAATATTTTGTAATAGTGTTACTATGAAAAATATTACAAAATTAGAATTTGTAACATTTGATATTAATGGTAATAATTATTTGTCATTCAAAATACACCTAGATGCCATAAAAATATGATCATCAAAAAATACTTTTTCTTCCTAAAACTCGTCGTAAATGGATGCACTTGAGACTCCAAAATTTTAACTCACTATGTTAGAGAAGATATTTTGGATATGCTCCTGCAGTAGCAATATTAAAAGAAATATTTTAAAAGTATTCTAACATATCTAATGTCTTCTTGTGGCTGAATGAAATAACGAGTTGTTGATTAAATATATATATATATATGAATCTTAGCCAACTAGAACAACATTCCTTGATGTGAATGTTGTAAATTTAAATAATCGTGGATGTAAAAGATTGTAAATTTTAATAATCATGGATGTAAATTATAAATTTCAACCAACTGGAACAACAACATTCCTTGAATTGAATACTATGAATTTTAATAATCGTGGTTGAGATTGTGACCGTGACAGAGGAAGGAATAATTATTATTTTCATGGTGGCCGTTCTAATCATTCAAATTTCAAAAAAACCACACAAAATGATGATCACAAAGGAAAAGCTCTATAAAGTAAGAATTCAAAAAGTGTTGAAAATAAATGCTTATGATGCAAAATGACTGGGCATTGGTCATATACCCGTCATACGTCAAAATATTTAGTTGATTTCTATCAATTATCCCTGAATGAAAAGAGAAAAATGTAGAAGCAAATTTTGTAATGACATATTTGATCCATTCCATATGAAAAATTTGGATGTGACGGACTTCTTTAAATCTCCTCAAGAGAAATCGATAGAATTGATGGAACATCAAGTCTTTCATTTGACTTTGAAAATAACTAGATTTAATGTTATTTTTTTTATTCATCTTTATTTTTTTTATTCATCTTGATGTTTTTTCCCCTCTTATTAGATATTAACCTTTGTATATTCTAAAAGTTTTTTTTTCCTTATTGTAATCATTTTCTTTTAAGGAAGAAATCTGGATCAATTTCATATGTAGGGTGACTAAAAAATGAGTAAAGAAGATCTATGTGTAGGAGTATATCAGCATGCAGTGGAAGTAACAAGGATCAATAAGCATTCTAATTCATTAATTTTGATTGTAAATAAAGCATGCTCATACAATAACAAAAGAGTTTCAAGCAATACTTTTGTAGATCTTCTTTAATCTCGAAATCAGTTGCAAAACTTCTCCAAATCTCGCTGTGGACCACCTCAAGAAATTCCCTACTATTCTCTTGGAACTTTAGATTGAGTTGTTGGACTCAAGATAAGCTTGAATGAAGGAAACTTAGAGAAGAATTCACTGCAACAACCCACTTGAAGAATAACTTCTTCAAACCAAATTTTTCAACAAAAACTTTATTGATGCATGCCTCAATTCCACTCCAAGTTTCTCTATTTATTGCATGACTTTCATGCAAAGAAGATGGTTGCATGAGATGCAGCTCATGCTTAGACATTTGAAGCTTGAATGAAGTGGGTTTTGAGAGAACAACTTCATGATAGTGGAGAAATCTCATTTTCTCAAATTTGTGTTTTTTTTAATTTTAATTTTGTTTTACAAATTGATTTCCAAAATAAATTTTAGTTTTTCAAAATTAAAAATTTATTAATTTTACAAAATGAATTTCATAAATTTATTTTTTAAATAAAATTCATAATAAATAAATAATTAAACAATTTAATTAATTCTAATTAATTCAATATCAAATATTAAATTAATTTTACACAAATTCCACCTTCATGAATTTAATATTTAAATCATATTTAAATATTAATTAATTCTCCATTTTTGTTTAATTCTAAAATTAAACGTGTAATTATCTATCATATAATTACTAATTCCCTTAATTCTAATTTGAATGTTTCAAATTAACTTATCACGCTACTCTAAAACTAATCCATTTACGAGCTAGTAGAGAGACCTCGCGGACTTATAGATCATGGACTCCAACGATCTAAGATTAATTGGCTAAACTCATTACAACGAATAAACCTTCATTTGTGAACTAATGAGTCACTCCACTAAAATCTATAGTTGCACTCCCCTCACTGTAGATATATTATGTCCACTCGATATGACCATGATTAGTAAGTCAACCCTTCACAGGTTGTTCGTAATAAAGGCTGAGTCAAATGTCTGTTTTACCCCCGAGATTAACTCTTGTTCCTTAAGTCCCACTGAACCTCTAATGAACAATTGATTTGTGATCCAATCAACAAATCGAGTCCTTCTCGGGCCAATGAAAGAGTGGGGCCTCTTGTTCAAGATCCGAAATCAGCACTTAAGGGAACAACCTCTCTACTATCCCTAAAACCGGGTAGGAGTGAATTCCATTTTGCACCATATGTCCCCAACTATCTACCCAGTCTTACCCCTGAAATGGAGGTTTATTGAGCCAGTGCTATTTAGCCAACCATCACTTATGAAAATTTAAGGATAATCCTGAATAAACAGGAGTTCATAGGTAGCTCAGGATTAAGGTCAAGTTACCTATGTCATCACGTTGAAATAGTCAGTCTTAAACAGTAATCAACATTATAAAGTAAGAGTGACTCATTTCGTGGTCCAATCTTGTACAAACCCATTTGTACAGGACGCCCCTATTCCTTATGTCACAAAATATACAAATTAGGATCACATCGTCTATAGCACTTTATAACTCCTTGTAACAGCTACAGAGTAGGCCGCATCCAATAGTGTTACCAGAATAAGGCACCCAACCTCATTCATATACTATAGATGATTTTGACTATTTACTTGAACCTGATCCACTTTTATGTCTCCACATAAAGTTCAAGTAGTCATATAATAGTCATGAGTCTTTTAGTTTATTGGATTTCTAATAAGCAATCATATATTCAATAACAACTTATTGAATTTTCAGAATAAGTTTTATTGTTTACAAACCATGAGTTTTAGGACATAAAACCCAACACTATGTTTGGCAGACAATGCAACTACACATACAATACTTACAAGTAAAAAATATTTTTCCAAACTAACAATGCTAGAAGCAAAAGTCAATATAATATTAGTTTTTTCAAACTTAGTTGAAGGGTTTGGAAAAGCAAATATTATTTTGTCTAAAGAAAAAAAATTTACAATTGACACTACATTGTTTTCTAGTCAATCAAAGAGAAATCTACTCAATTCTAAAGACATACGTTGCAATGGTTACCATATTAAGACTGATAGAAAGAATAATATGGAGTTTATTTATATTATTCTACCGTCTCATATGAAAAGCGTATACTGGAAGATTTATCTGCTTTATCTTCTAAATTATATTATACTCATATACGAGTAATTGGAACTTATGCAACAATGACCTGAAGTTCATGAATCCAGACATATTTACACTTTGACATGACAGATTAGGTCATCATCCAAGGTCTATAATGATGAGAAGAATTATCGAGAATTCAAATGAGCATCCATCGAAGAGCCAGAAGATTCTTTAATCTAATGAATTATCGCGTGATGTTTTCTCTCAAGGTAAATTAATCATTAGACCATCACTAGTCAAAGTGGGGATAAAATCACCTACATTTTTAGAACGAATTCATGATGATATATGTGGACATATTAACGCACCAAGTGGACCATTTAGATATTTTATGGTATTAATAGACGCATCCAGTAGATGGTCACACATGTGCTTATTATCAAGTCGAAATCTTGCATTTGTAAGGTTATTTGCTCAAATAATTAAGTTAAGAGTACAATTTCCTGATTATAAAATTAAGATCATTCGTCTTGATAATGTTGATGATTTTACATTCCAAGCTTTTGATAATTATTGTATGTCAATTGGGATAAGTGTTGAACATCCTGTAGCTCATGTTTATACACAAAATGCTTTAGTAAAATTATTCACAAGACTTTTATAGTTAATTGCTAGACCATTGCTTATGAGAGCTAAGCTTCGTACATCTATATGGGGACATACTATTTTGCATGCAGCGTCACTTGTACGCATTAGGCCAGTATCTTATCATAAGTACTCGCCATTACAATTAGCTTATGACCATGAGCCAAATATTTCCCATTTGAGAATTTTTGGATGTGCAGTATATATTCCAATTGTTCCACCACAACGTATTAAGATGAGTCTTCAAAGGAGGTTAGGAATATATGTTGGATATGATTTTCCATCTATTGTTAAATATCTTAAACCTCTGACGGGTGATGTATTTACTGCACGATTTGTTGCTTGTCATTTTAATGAAACAAATTTTTCAACATTAGGGGAGGAATCAAGAAGTTGGGAAAAAATTACATAAAATGCATTATTATTGTCTCATTTAGATCTCGGTAGGATCAATGTGAACTTGAAATTCAAAAGATAATTCATTTGCAAAATATAGCAAATGAGTTATCAAATGTATTTATAGATGCAAAGAAAGTAACTAAGTCACGTATACCAGCTGCAAATATTCTATCGAAAATTGATGTCCCAATACAACAAGTTGTCACTAATGAGCTTGTAATACACCAGAAGGGTGGTAGACTAGTGGGTTTGAAAGATAAAAAATCCTCGAAAAAAATAATTAATAGTAAAAAAGACGTGGTTGAGGATGTAAATACCCATGAAACAATTCATGACATGACTAATGAAGAATGTGGAGTACATAAAGATAATAATAAGATTTCAATAAACTATGTCATGATAGAAAAAAGATGGAACCAAACTCATATATTTATTGACAACATTTTTGCGTATAATGGTGCTTTTGATATTATATCTGAAAATGAAGATTTTGAACCAAAATCTGTTGAAGAATGTCAACATATAAAAGATTGGCTTTAGTGGAAAGAAGCAATCGAGGCAAAATTAAACTCACTTTCAAAACGTCAGGTTTTGGGACCAATAGTCCAAACACCAAAAGGTGTCAAACTTATGGGATACAAATGGGTATTTGTGAGAAAAGAAATGAAATTAATGAGGTCACAAGATATAAGGCAAGGCTAGTTGCACAAAATTTTTCACAAATACCTAGTGTTGACCTGAGGAAACATATTCTCTGGTGGTGAATGCAATTACACTAAGATATTTAGTTGGTCTGACTGTGTCTTTTAGATGTAGCCACAACATATTTATATGGATCTCTTGATAATAATATTTATATGAGAATCCCAAAAGGATTTAAGGTATCTGAAACATATAAATCAAATTCCCGGGAATTGTATTCAATAAAGTTATAAAGATTGCTATATGGATTGAAACAATCAGGACGAATGTGGTACAATCACTTGAGTGGATATTTGTTGAAAGAATGATACAAAAATAATCCAATATGTCTATGTATTTTTATAAAGAAATCATTGTCAGGATTTGCTATTATAACTGTATATGTTGATGATTTAAATATAATTGAGACTCCTGAAGAGCTTTCAAAGGCAATAGAATATCTTAAGAAATAATTTGAAATGAAAGATCTTGAAAAACAAAATTTTTCCTTGACTTGCAAATTGAGCATTTAGCATATGAGATATTTATTCATCAGTCAACTTATACAAGAAAGAACATTCCAATGGAAGTTCGTTCATTAGATGTAAAGAAAGATATATTTCAACCTCGAGATGATAATGAAGAACTTCTTGGTCCTGAAGTACCATATCTTAGTGCAATGGTGCACTTATATATCTTGTTAATAATACAAGACTAGATATTGCATTTTCAGTAAATTTATTAGCAAGATATAGTTATTCTCCAACAAAAAGACATTCGAACAGAATTAAACATATACTCCGTTATCTCCAATGAACGATCAACATAAGTTTGTTTTATTCAAATAAATCAAATTTTGATTTAGTTGGTTATGACGATTCTGGATATTTATCTTATCTACACAAAATTATATCTCAAACAGGTTATCTGTTCACATCTGCAGGGATTGCTATATCATGACGATCGGTGAAACAAAGCATAACAGCTACTTCCCCAAATCATGCTGAAATTCTTGCAATTCACGAGGCTAGTCGAGAATGTGTATGACTAAGATTAATGACTCAGCACATTCATGAAACATGTGATTTGTCTTCTAGTAAAAATCTTCCACTGATATTATACGAAAATAACATAACATGCATATCCCAAATCGAATGAGGATATATTAAAGAAGATAGAACTAAACGTATTTCATCGAAACTTTTCTATAATCATGATCTTGAAGAAAATATTGACATCACTGTACAACAAATTTGTTCGGAAGATAACTTGACAAATTTATTTACAAAAGTATTACCTACCGCGACCTATAAAAACCTATTGCACAACATTGGAATGTGGCGACTCAGAGATCTCAAGTAATGTTTCCATGAGTGAGAGAAAATATACTTTTTAAGAGTATTAGATTATATGAAATATGTACTCTTTTTCCTTCACTATAATTTTTTTCCAGTGCATTTTTCCTAGTAAGGTTCTAACAAGACATATTTCATATATAATGGGCATCTAGGGGTATTATAAATATGTTAAATTAGGTGTAATGTAGATGCTCATTACTAACGTCCATTGACCACGTGTCACTTATCCATTACCCCATGTATTGTCCATATGTCTAAAAGTTATACACTATTAGTTCATATAATCCACCTCATACTCGCCAAATTGCCTGTAAATAGTGACATTTGGTAGGTTTTAGAAGACATACATTAGGCAATGTCTATGAAAATTGAATAATGTGGAGAATTTAGAGAAATTTCTTGTTTTATATTTTGCTAATTTATTTTATTTAGTTTAGTTTATTTTAATATTTATTTATTTTATTATTATATTATATTTATTTTAATATTGTATTTTATCGGTGTAGATGTCCCGTTGTGCTCATCAAGTTCACAACATAAAAGACTTTTAAACTTTTTTTTCTCTTTAAGATTAAGGATATTGATGCAACTTTTAAAAGTCCAGGAGTATTGTTAAAAACAAGAAAATTCTTATAAATAGAAAAATCCAAAAAATATTTACACTTTATAGCAAACAGTTTAAAAAATGTTTTGTACTTTTGAAACTTTTTGCTATAAAGTGTAAATATTTTTAAATATTTTTTTATATTTAAAAAGGTCCCTTAAAAATAAGTACAAAGTTCAAGGATATAGATAGCAATTTTCCTCCATATACTAGGTAAGGATATTTTTAAACAAGGTTTTATTACAATATTTAGAATTTCATGTATTTTTCAAACAAAGCGTAGGAATATTTTCCATAACTTTTTTTTTTTTTTTTCACAAGGGATGAAATAAGAAATAGGAAACATTTCAAATTACGTCCCTAAACTTTGGTGCTTGTATCGATTTGTGCTATATCAACTTAAATCCTAAACTTTTATAATTGTATCAATTTACACCCTCATTCATATTCAATTTGAAAAATATCATGCAAGGTATCTATTTTTTTCAATTAAATTTCTTGAATGCTATAAGTAAATAAATTTAGAATCTTTATTAAGATTATATTTGAAATCGTTAATGCATTCAATTCTTAAATATGTATACTTCTTCAAATATCAGTTAACAGAATAAGCGATTAGAATTAACCCATGATTAGTTTTCAAAGAAAATCTTAATTGAGAATCTAAAATGATTCTCTTACGAAAATTTAAGAGTTTAATTTATAAAATTACAAGTTTTTTTTTTTTATCCCAAATAGAATATAATGAAGAGTTTAAATTTATATATTTAAGAAAATTAAGAGATTTAGGATGTATTTGGTTTAACGTTGCAAGTGTTTAATTTTGAAAATAAATCATTCTGAAAAAAATTGAAGAATTTGACAACTACTAAAAATAGATTTTGATAAACTTTCGATATGTATTTTAAATCATTTTCATCCAAAAAAAATTAAATAAAAATAATTTATTTTATAAATATATTTTTCTTTAATTAATCTAAACATGCTTTAATTGATAAAATTATTAATTTAAAATTTAAATTGATACCATTCGAAGCATACAAATTGATATTTCCTATAAAAAATTGTATTTTATTATTTTATTAACTTATTATTATCGTTTTGGTAGTTACAAACAATTTACAAGCTTAAACAAAAATTTAATTAATAATAAACAAATAATGAAAATGATTGGCAACTGTCAGCGCATTTTCCCAGGATCTTATTTTCGACGTGTCGAACTAATGCAGTCTCATCAGTACCCGTCGGATTGTCATTCACTTGTCGTTCGAAAGCAGCCTTTGGCTCCACATCCATCAGTTTTGATTATGTTTCGTTCTTTAAATATTAGAACGTATTTTAACAATCCTTTTCAACAATATTATTTGAAACCAAGTATTTAATCGAAGAAATATGCTTAAATTAATTGAATGAGACTGAACAATATGTTGTTACAATTAGTAATTGTAATGTATAGTTTGCATATTCACGAATAAACATTGATGTCATATATAATTTTTAATCTAGACAAAAATCGTATGGTTAATTTAATTAATGAATTACATATTTTTTCAGTATTTGTTACGAAATCGACAATTAAAGAATACAGAAAGGAACGTAGAGATAGAGAAGATCGACCAGATATATGTGGTTCACTAACGGTGTGTTAGTTACATTCATGGGCAGAGGGAGAACGGTATTGTTATGGAGAATGTTTTCAGAAAATTACATCAAACGTCCACGGGTAGAGTGAGACCCACCCGTACTTGGTTGTTCGAAGCGCCAACAAACAAGTTCAAGACATTCCAACCGTGTTAATTATAATTATGATATTTATATTTATATAAACATACATGTATTTACATACATGATATGATAAATTGAAAGACTAAATATTTACTCTATGTTCTTTTTGGTGTGAGTGTATCATTTATTTCTATATAAAAGTAAATGTTTGAAGAAAGAAGTAACATCTCATATTAGAATTTTGATTGTTAATTTAATCCATTGCTTTCTTACTTAATAAAATAAAAATTTTCTTCTTTGGAATAAATGCTTAATTGTTTAGTTTTGAACTTGATTCAACAATTATTTTTTCCAACCACACCCTATATATGTTAACAACAATATATGGAACTTGTGTAGCAATATTAAATAGAGTTATGTACATAGTTTGTTTTTCCCTCTTAGAGTTTATTTTTTATTTTTATTTTTTAATTTTAATTACTCAATGGAAAATGATTCTTTATTTTTCTGATTCATTCATTTTGATTTTAAGAATACCTGATTTACTATGTATAAATTTGATTTTTCTATTTAATAAAATTCTAAACATTAATTTTGTGTCTAGTAAATTCGTGAATTTTTAAAAAAATCAAAGTTATGTGATTAAATACTATTGAAGTTTGCATATTTATTGAATGATCCTATCTTCCCATCTTTTCCTACTTTTCATATTTATCAAGAAACCTCATAATTCATTCTATCTCTATTTTTCATATTTTTCTAATCAACTTATCTTCTCATCTTAATCTACTTTTTATAATTATCGAAGAACTTTATCTTACAACACTATACCTCAAATACAAAGTTATTGATTCCAACATTATTAACTCCAAACTTATCAACACATGGGATAAAGACCCCTTAATTTATAATTAAACCTAATAGCTAATAATGGTGCGGTTTGGGCAATTGAGTGTCCAAATTCAAGAGGACAACCATAATAATAGTATATGAAAAGGAGTTAATACCCATTAATTGCATATCTTGACAAAGCAAAGAATGGGTTTTAGGGACTACATTTAGATAATTTTTTCCTATATATATAAAGTGTATATCTATTTGTTTAATTAGAATAGGTTGCATGATGCACCTCAAAAACAATTTTATAAAATTCAATTAATGAACTAATGGTTGAATTTACCAAGACATATCCATATTAATTAAGAATCTTAACATCATTGTAAATCACATTTATACTAATTGATGGTTGAAAAAGTAAAATGATTAATTACAATTAGATACCTTGAAACACTTTTGTCTAATAAAGTTACTAATCCAAAGATGTGTAAAATTAAAAGACTAAGTATTTGAAGGAAATGTCACACCAACTTATAATCAAAATTAGGAATTGATTGATTTGCACTAAAAAGGATTTATAGAAATTTAACATTTGAAGAAAAACAAGCCAAATCATAGAGGAAGATCCATTTTAATTCAATGCCAAATTTTCATACCTATTCTTAGATTGCCATATATAAAAAGTTTGGAGGAAAAGGGAAAAATGAGGGGAGATGTGAAGCTTTTCAAATATATTCAAATTCTTTTGTTTTCATCTTACAGCTATGTTTTAGAAATCAAATTGTTGGAAGGCGACTTTTTGCCATTTAATTAATATTTACTTTTTCCAACTATGAATTAGTTGTACTCTTTCTTATAATTATGAAGAATGGGTGTTTTTCTTTTTCTTTTCATTTGGTTCAAAAGAGGAAGTATAAAGAATTGGATAATGCTAACAAACTAATTACAACTCAAATGAATATAAATAATTACATTATAAAGATAGAGGCATCGTATATAACAACAATTTCAAAAAACAAGCGAAATGGAATAACAAGTGCTATATGTTGAAATAATCACAAACTTATAAGAAAAAACCTCAAAATCTTGGAGAAAGATCAATATATAGGCATGACACGCTTACAAAAGAAAGAAAGAGCTACAATTAGACTAAAATGATCTAAAATGATCATCTCAAGATAAATTACTAATACCGATAGAATAGCATCATAGATAGAATAGCATCATAGAATTACTCGGATTTGGCAAAATTCTTGAATATTTACTCTCAATTCAATTCAAATCAAAAGAAAGAAAGAGAGAGCTCCTAAAATTGGAAGGAGATACTCCAAGTAAAGACACAAGTTGATATTTATAGGCTAGCAACTCACCAAAATATAAATTAAGATCAAATAAATACAAAATTGAAACATTTGTCAAATCTAAAATAATTTTGAGTTTTTATGTAACCAAAATCAAACATAATTCATTCAAATGGAAGAAACTACAAATATAACAATCATATATGTTAAATTTGTAGATGAAACATCATCTATTTTGATGATTTCAATCTAATTTGTTGATTGTTTCAATCTAATTTGAAATTTCTAACCATAAATTTAATGTACATTTATTAAATCAATTTTTATGTTTCAATTTACTTTCTTTTGCCACATTTTTATAAAATTCAACACTTTTAACGAGGAGTAATACTTAGGTACAACCTTCTTCTCCGCACATAAAAAAAAAAAAACTTTTTTTTTTAATAATTTTCTAAAAAAATTATTTGGTACGTAAGAGTTGTATAATAGATGGATGCAACCTGATCCACCCAAATTTTTTTTCTTTAATGAACATTTGGTTGAAAATGTTCATGAGTCTTAATATAAGATTGAGGTGATTAATGCCATATAAAGTAAAGCGTGCTAGAAATACGTTTTTGAATTACATTATTATCCTCGGTCTGGTCTCGATCTCAAGTTTGTATTTTTTTTTTAGTAATTAAACTTTTAATGGTTGGTTTCTCTTCTTCATTTTGTGCAAAACTTTACATTGATACAAAATGTAGACCTATTTACCAAGCTTTAAAATAAAACAAAATTGATGAATTTGATCCATAAAAAACTATCTTGGTGATTATTGTTTTTATTATTATTGAAAGAAACATAAATACATTTGAAAAGTATCATTCTATTATCTATATCCAATTTACAACTAAAAATTATCAAATAGTGTTTTTGTTAATTTTGATGGAAATGAGAAATAAAAATATTACCAAAACCCTAGGAAAATCCATTAAACAAAACTAAAAGAGAAAATAGAAAACATTTATTTGATTAAAAAGAAAAAAGATAAAACAAAAATAGAAACATTGGCAAACAAGGTCCATTAAAAAACCATCAAACCAGGTGCAATGCTAAGGTCCTAAACAAAACTCAAAGAATCTGTGATCAATGTTGGGTTATCAACTCAGATTCAAATAAATAGAATTTTTATGGATTTACTTACTATAAATATAACTATATATACATATATTTATCTTAATTTGATTTCATAATTTTTTTTAGCATTTATTCTCCAATGACTTTTGAAGATAAATTCATTAACAATTTGGAAATAAAAATTTCATATTATAAACTGAAATTCAGTAGCAAATCTTATTTGAATGTCAATAAATAAATTTCTTATATATTAACATTTTATTTTTAAGAAAAAATTAAGGTTCTCTTTTATAGTCATTGGCTTTTTTATTTTTAGTTTTTAAAAATTGAGCGTATTTTTTTCTTAAGTAAAATAGTTGATTTTTTTAACCCAATTCCAAAAAAACTCAAAAAAGGGTTTTTAAAACTTGTTATTTATTTATTTACTTTTTTTATAAAAAAAACCTGACTTGGTTTTTCAAAATGACTCGTAGAAAGTATATAACAAAGTAAAAAAAAATTAACGGTGGAAAGAGTGTTTTGAGTTTTAATTTTCAAACACAAAAAATAAAAAGTTATCAAAATGACTGCTAATTTAGTCCCTAAAATTTTATTATTCTAGTAAGTCCTCGAACTTTCAGTTTTTTTATCTAATGAGTTCCTAAATTTTTACTATTCTATCAAGTCATTAACTTTCATTTTTATGTCTAATTGATTCTTAATATATTCGATTCGATGTTTTTTAAAATTTACAAATCTATTAAATACAAAATTTCAATTTTATGTGATATTAGATACAAATTATATTCAATATTATTTCAAAAAAAAAAAAATCTTTGATTTTAGACAACATTGAATAATTAGAAACCTATTCACAAACACTGTAATTTTTCTTTTTGAAAAAAATGAAAATTTACCATTTAAAAAAAAAAAAAAGGATTTCTAACTCTTTGTTGCTGGCATCACCAATCCTTTTTCCATATTATTTTGCTTTTTTTATCACTCTTGTTTTAGTTTTCACTCACTTCCTTGTTCTTACTCACTTTCTTGGCCCTTACACCTAGTTTGTTTGATCTTTGAAAAAACTCTATTTATTGCTAACAACTCTGTTCGTTTTCGCGTTGTTGTTGTCAATAATAAAATCAATCAAAGAATGCAATACAAAATGAGAAGTTAATGAATGTGATTTTGTGTCTAATAGATCATTCTACTTTTTAAGTATTTGGAATAAATAATTGATCTATGAAATATTTTATATGCTCGATGATCTTGGTTAGGCATAAAATTAATAGTTGAGGTACCCATATGACCTTTTTTTTAAAAAAAAATTTTTTAAAGAAATTAAAGGACCTAATAAATTTAAATTTGAAAGTTCAAAGATCAATATTTGACGAATTTTATGAAAAAAATAAATTAAGAATTTATTAGATATAATATTGAAAATTTGAGGATCAAAATTATTAACCATTTTCTTAGAAGAATGTAGTCAAATTTGCAATATGAGCATATTAGAACTTATTTGGAGTCCTTTTAAAATTAAATATGGTAGGGTCAGATACTTGTCTCGCAAGATTAATGTTACTAGCTTATCTTTTAATTAAATTGTATTAACTAGACGATTTTATGAAAAAAAAATATTAATTAAATATTTGATAATTTAAGTATAGTTCAATTGATTAAGAGTTATACGTTCAAGTAGAACTTAAAAAATGTTTGAATTTTTCCACCACTTATCCACATGTTATCAAACTTAAAAGAATAGAATAGAAATCAAATATTGTAAGCTTTATCTTGATCCTTAATCTTTTATGGTTTACTCCATTTAACATTTATATTCATAAAATCCTTTAGTATGAAACCCTAGTGAATTGGAATTAGGATGTCTTTTAGACATGTGAACTTCTTATAATTCCAATCACCAAATTTTCAAATCGTTTGATTAATATTCAAACCTAAAGATTAGGTTAGATATAAATTGTGTCTTACTATATCAAAATTTTCGAGACAAAGAACATGAGATTCTTTGGTCCAAGACTCAAACACTCCACAAGATATAGTATAATCAGTTCTACTTAAATGTTTTTGTCCTAAAACTTAGTACATGAGTAAAATTACAAAATTTAAGTTCTCTGGACTAAACATGGTGAAAAAATGAAGAGGCTAAAATTGATTAATTGTTATCCATTATGTACAACTTAATGGTCAAGCTTTTAGATAATTCTCCTCAAAACCTTAATGTATGTCACATCACATAACAAAAATATCCCTGTTTAATATAACATATATAAGGATAAATTTAAAAAATAATGAAATTACATTCAAAATTATTAAACAAAAATATAATTAATAATAATTTGATGTAGCTAGTAGTTCATATCAACCACATTTTAGTCCTTTTGTTGATTTTTCCTCGACTATTGATTATAAAATCTAACATATTAATTACATATGTCTTTTGACTTTCGTCTGAATATAAATCGACCTATGCAAATGAATTAAAATCATATGTGATATGTGTTGGGATGTGTACCACCTCATGTACCTATACTTTTATTTAAATTTTTGTTTAATTAAATAGTTATATATGTATAAAAGTTGAGAAATTTTTATACATACAAAAAATGTCAAAATTATCCACAAAAATAACAAAAAAAAAAAAAAACACTAATAGACTTCTATCAATGTCTATCATGATATACATTGACAGACTTCTATTAGTCTTTATTAAATGATTAAAATTTTACTATTTTGTATAAATAGTTTTTCTTACTTTTTTAATTTCTTATAAAAATTTATAAGCTAAAATAAAACTTAAAAAAAAATTTAAAATATATAAAAGATCAATAAATTAAAAACTTTCGAGATATAAATATACACATGTGATTTATCTGAAATTAATTAAGTTATTTATAAAAAAAGGGCCTAAGCTTATATTTGCTATAATTAGATTTCAAACACCATACATGATAAATTAATAATTGATGAATGTATCATACTTTCTCAAAGCATTTTACAAACTACTTTTCAAAGTTTCTTTTTTTCTTTTTTTTTTAAATGTTTGTATTCATTCTTCTTTATATAATCCCTTATATAAAAGTCTTGCATTATTTTATTTTTCATTCTTTTATTCAAAATGTTGAATATGGTAACAATTTTAAGATTAAAACCTTTATTCAATGGTAGTTATCATAGAGTAAATGAAAAATATGTGTGGTGAGAAACAAACAGTAAGCTAGCCAAAATTTACCCGTAACTTATTTTCAAAATCTAATTAAAAGGTTCATTCAAACCTTAAATATGTAATAAATATACCTTTAATTGGCTTAAAAAGTCAAAATTATTTACTTTTTGGAGTGTTTTTATTGCTTTGTTGTTGACTTTTTGGAGTCTTTTAAAAAATAAGGTAGATTTTGAAAACTAAGAAAATAGTCTGAAAAATTTATTTTTGTTTTTGAAATTTAGTTTAGGATTCAAGTTTTTAGTTCGAAAAAATGAAAATCATAGGGTAAAAAAGTTATAAGAAAATAAACATAAATTTTAAAATAATTAAAAACAAAAAAGTTCCGTTTTGGTAACCATTTTGTTTTTTATTTTTGAAAATTAAGTCTATTTCTTCCTCACTTTTTACAATAATTTGCATATTTTCTAATTACAATGTTGAATTCTTAGCAAAATTTCAAAAACAAACTTTTTTAGTTTTCAAAATTTGACTTGGATTTTTAAACCAATTGGTAAAAAATAGATAATAAACAAAGAAATTTGGAGATGGAAATAGTGGTGGAGGCTAAATTTTCAAAAACAAAAAAAAAAATCAAATGATTACCAAACAGGACCTAAAAAAGTAAATTTAGAAAAATAAATTAAGAAAAAATGGTTAAGAATCGAGCTCTTTTACTTGATAAAGATGCATACTATTATAAGAAATTGAAAGGAAATAAACTTAATTTTCATAAACAAAACTCAAAGCCAAATAGTGTCTAAATGAATATCAAACGAAACCTTAATAATATAAATATTTAAGTAAATATTTTAAAACTATATATATACGTGGAAAAATTGACGACAAGCACTAACATATTTTAAAACTATATATATATTTTGCTAGACATGTCCATGGGCGGGGCAGGAAGGGGGAAGCCATCCTCGTCCCCGTCCCCGCCCCGCTATACCATTCTCTGTCCCCGCAAATTTCCTCGTGGGGAACGGGGCGGAAATTTTCCGCGGGGATTCCACAGGGAATGGGTTCCCAGGGAAAAATTTCCTGCTTTTTTTTGTTTTTTTATTCAAATATGGACTTTTCTATGCAATTTTAATTGAAACAAAACATTTCTTAGTGCAAATTTCAATATAATATTATCATTTTTTCTATTAAAAACATTTCAAATTTCATAATCCATCAATTATTCTCATTAAAATTCAACATAAACTTAAGTAATAAAAACATCCATTCATAATCCATCAATAATTCTTATTAAAATTCTACTTAGACTTAAATAATAAAAACATACATCAACATGACAACAATAACATATTTGTTTAAGACACAACACAACATGACAACATGATAATAACATAACCAAACCAAGCCGCCATCAACGAATTTCATCCAACTTTGTAAGAGACGATTCCTGAAAAATAACACAAATATTGTACACATTAATATAAATCAATTTTAAATTAATAATAATAATAATACACGAACTTATAACTTACATCATATGAATCTTGATCCTCAAGAACATTTTTCAAAACTTTAACATCTATAGAAGTATGTTTATCTATTTAAGACATGTAAAAGGAAAATTAGATCTCAAATTGTAAATAATAAAAGTTTATTAAATAAATTAAACAATAGTTATTCATACCTTCCGTCCATAACCAATCTTGAGTACACATCAAAGCTTCCAATAAATTTTCATGAATTTGAGAATGATGTGGACCTACATGTGTACCACCAGTACTAAATGCAGATTCAGAAGCAACAATAGTGACGGGAACGACTAGAATATCTTTTGTAATTTGATAAAAAACAGGATACTTCACTCCATTCAACTTTCACCATTGCAAAATATTAAAGTCATCCGACCGCGGTAGAAAAGACTCATCCAAATCATCCAACTCTGATTTGACATTATCAACATCATTTTCAACATTATTAACAAACTCTTCAAACTTGAGATATTGATCTTTCCTACTAATAAAAGTAGTTGAACTACTACTTCCATCCGCCTTGAAGTCGAAGAAGTACTAATTGTAGATGTAGAATGTTGAGGTTCTTCTATTGTTCTTGAATTTGAACTATAAAACTTCATCAAATCACAACACAAGTCTCTAACATGTTTAATTTCAACAGTATGATGAGATCCATAGATTTGAGGAAAATAAAACTGTATCAATCTCATGTTAAACCTAGGATCTAATACTGTAGCTATTGCCAATACACCATGAATCACACTCCAATATTTTTCAAACTCAACAATCATTCTTGATGCCATTACTTGTACCTCTTCAACATCAGAGTTAAGCCACTTAGAAAGTTCCAACCTAATTTCATGTACTTCTTCGAAAAAGACATTAGAGGTTGGATAACGTGACCCAGAAAACAACTCAGTCATCAAGTAAAATGGTTCTAATCTATCACACTTTTTTTTTGCAAAATTCCAATCAGTATCTGAAGGAAGACAAGTGTATAGTGGTTCACGTTGTTTTAGACGAGGAAAAATATCCTTGTATTCCAAAGTAGTTTTGAGCATCACAAAGGTTGAATTCCATCTTGTAACACAATCAAGACATAGTTTTTTAGTGCATGAAATTTGTAATTGACGAACTCCTTCTTAAAAAATTTCCCTCCTTTTTGCAGAAAGAGTCTAGAAATGTACAGTACCTCTAATCTTCTCTATACCATCTGAAATTACAACCAAATCATCTTTCACTATCAAATTCAAAATATGTGTACAACAACGAATGTGGAACAAACTTCCATGCAACTACAGTGTCCTTAAATCTAACTTCCTTAATAAAATGTCAACCATTGCATCATTTATTGAACAATTATCTAAGGTTAAAGTGGATAATTTATGATCTATGTTGCAATAAAAATACACTCCATTAATGGTTCAGAAAGTAACTATCCAGTATGTGGATGTGGCACGTGTACAAACCTAGTATAGTAATATTATGTAATAATATGTTAAAATGAAAACTACCAAATGAACAAAAAAGATACATAACAACATAAAAGATTTAAATTATATTAAGAGTATGCTTTGCAGGACCCAAGAATCATCAATAAAATTTGCAGTGATTGTCATGTATCCCTTCTTCTGGCTAGATGCAGTCCATATGTTCGTAGTAAGAGCAATCCTACTTCTATTGTTTTCCAGAAACTTCATTGTTTTAATTCTCTTCTTCATAAGTTTTTATTATATCTCTTCTCATCGTGGTTCTTGAAAACATCTTAAACAACGGTTGAACACCACTCAAAAACTTTCTAAATCCTTTATGTTCAACCATGTTTATTGAATATTCAATTAAATTATAGCACAAACAAGATCTCTTCTAGAAGCTTCATAATTAAAGATGGTCAGATTTAGGACTATTTTTCCTTCATTGGTTTTAGTAGGTCTCAAACATATTGTTTAATGTCTCTTTTTCTCCGTAAGGGACAAATTTTGAAATGGTCATGTAAATGTTTTGTCCCATTTTTAGATTCCCCTCCTAATTTTTTTCCACAATAATTACATATTGCTTTCATGGTGTCATTAATTTTTTGTCTTTTATAATGATTTCATACTACTGACATCAACCTATTACTTTTTAATACATCCTCATTATTATCGGTATCTAATGTAATAGGTGTAGATTGATCATTACCACTAGAAATATTGTTTATTGGTGTTGATTCGCTCATGTTCATAGATGTTGGAGTTGAACCAGTTTGTTCTAACTCATTATTATTCGATAGAGTTATTTTCAAATTTCACCTACAAATAGTCGAATAGTAACATACAAAGATCAAACATATAATTACTAAACAGTGTCTAAATGAATATCAAACGAAATCTTAATAATATAAATATTTAAGTAAATATTTTAAAACTATATATATATATATATATGTCGAAAAATTGACGGCAAACACTAACCTAGCTTTTAGAGACTATATATATATATATATTTCCTTTTAACTACATAGTTTTTATATCTTATTATATAATAATATACCCTTAAAAAAGAAACTTTCGGAGTCATTTTGTCTCAAAGTAGTTTTAACGAGTGACTTAAAATTCTAACACAATTTTTACACCCACCAAAAACTATTACGGTTAATGTATAGCAATGACTATATTTTCAAGAAATTTCCAACTTATGATGAAATTTGATAGAAAAATAAAATAAATTATTTATACCGTTTAATAATGTTCTATTTTTTGTTTTCTTTTTTTATTTTTCGAAAACTAAAAATCATAGTATCTTTCATGATTATTTATGTTTTTTGTTTTTAAATATAAATAAAAATATGTTTCATAACTGTTTCTTTTTTAATTGAAATAAAATTGATTGCACATAATATAATAAAATATATAACATGAATTAAAACAACTATGAAACTATTATAAAGCATTTAATATTTAATATAAATACAAGTGTAAAGCAAAATTTTAAAAATTAAATATAATAAATTTTATCTTTGAATGTTATTCAAATTTGATTAACGTGGTTTCTTATTCTAACTTATTGGTTTAATTACTCGAATTAGTCTAAATTAGACCAATTTTTAAATTATCTGACAAGCTTTGTAAAGTAAATTTTCAATAATCAATAATTTATTGCACATGATATATTTGTGTGATGACTTGTAATAAAATATTTTATATTAAAAAATCGAGTATACCCATATTTATTTAGTTTAATAATAAACTTTATTTTTATTCATTTCTTTTAAATGTAGACGTGTTTCTCTTTTAGTCAATTAGATGTAGAAATAAAATCTAAAATAAAATATAGAGAGAAAAAAAAGATGAAAGAAAAAAATCTATGAACAAACATAAGCATCTTATTAATTCATTTATTTAATAAAAATAAATTAAAATACTACAAAATTGATGTAAAATGATTGAGATTTAAAAATCAAATAATAACTAAAAATTCATTGATGAAAATAAAAAAGAAAAAAATGGTAGAAAAAGAACATAGAAGGGAATAAATATAAACGAGAGAAATATTAAAAAAAAATGAAAAAAAATTCTGGAATATTAAAAAAAAAAAAGGATTGTATAGAGAGAGATTGAAGAGATGAGAAAGAGGATAAATAGGGGGGAAGGAGAGAGAAATGTGCATGTGTGATAGGAGTGTTTGTGGGTTGGATTGGGTGGAGTTGTAAGACTTTTTAATCAAACTCAATTGTTCGGTTTGTAAATTTCTTCAATTCAAAATAACCCTTATTAAAAAATGAACCAAACTCAACCCAATCATGAAATATTTAGATTAGGTTGGTTTAGATTAGTCGGATCATTTATTTAAAATTTTGTCAAGAAGCAAAAAATACGTAAAAATTTGATTTAATTATTTTCATATATTGAATTAAGATTAATAATTCAATTTCAAATTATATAATGGATTTTTTTCTAAAATATATAAAAAAAAACTATTTTTAAGAGTTGCTAAAGAATACATTATTCAAAAAATATTGAAATTAAATAAAACTAAATTCTATATATATATAAGTAATTGTGTTATAAGTAAAAAAAAAATATATTTTTTTAAAATTCGGATTCGATCGAGTTGATTTGAGTGTATAAATAATTAAAATCTACCTATGTATAAATAATTTTATTATTTTATATTTTTTTACTTTGAAAGTAATAACCACAATCACCCTAAAAGTTTGTAGATCAATATAAACAACTTGAGAATACATACACAAATATTAAAAATAGACGGCATAAATGAAACTTGAACAAAAAGTTTAAACAATCTCTCTTCTAAAAAGTCATATGATCTTCCTTCTCATCAGTGGAAGGTTCGATCTACATTTTGTAATTTTTCAATAAAAATTTTAAAATAATAATAATAATAATAATAATAATAATATATTTAGGTACATCTCAACATACACACATCTTTAAGTATCTCAATCTCATCATTTACATTAAAAAAAATTAAAATAATTAAAAATAATAATAAATTACCACATGATAAATTATGGTTATATTTTAATGGGATGCATTAACTATTTTTCATGATAATAATAATAGTAATAATAAATACATAAATAAATAAAAACTCTCAAAACCCTCTCTCTTAGCACTATAAATAGACATAATGTTGAACCTTTGGAACCGGCACACAATCTCTTCCCTCTCATTTCCCTTTGTCTTCCGAAACCCAAAACTAATTTTCACAATGGTTGTACCACCACCCAATTCTTCCCCAACCACAGACTCCAAGTCCTCCGCTGTCGCCGCCGCCAGAATCCCCACCATCGATCTCTCCGGCATCACGAGCAAACGGCAAGACATCTCGAAGCTTCTCGTTGAGGCATGCGAAAACTATGGCTTCTTCAAGCTCATCAACCATGGCGTCCCTCAGGATTCCATTACAAGAGTTGAAGAAGAAGCCTTCGCCTTCTTCGCCATGCCCACCGCCGAAAAGCTTGCTGCTAATCCTTCCCCGCTCGCCACCAACACCACTCGCTTCGGCTACGGCATCAAAAACATCGGCTGCAATGGTGATATGGGAGAGCTTGAGTATCTTCTTCTCTCTGCTCAACCTTCCTCTGTTTCTCAATTCGCTCTCCCCCTCTCCAAAAACCCATCAAATTTCAGGTTTTCTTCTCTCTTTATACAATATATTAAATATATTTTTTTATTATTCTTCTAAATTCCACCAATTACGAACAACTTTGAGAGATGGTAATTAACCTACTGAGCAAATTGACAAATATACATAAAAACATTATTGACTAGATAAAACATCTATTACTTTCCGTGAGAGAAAAGATTCGATTAATTAAATTGACGTAACTAAAGAAAACATTAAAACATTTAGATTAAGTAGTAATTTTATAGTTTCTTGCCTTTATAAACAATTTTCATCTCCAGAAAGAACTTTCAAACTTTAGATTTATTTCTTTGTTTCTCTTTGAATTTTTTAGTTTAATGGTAATTTAATATGTGATTAAAGTAAGCTTTCATATTCAAACAATCATCTAAAAAAAATTTAAAAATTCAAAATTTTATTTTTCAGTCATCCATTGTTTTTGTTTACTAATATAATTTAGTATAACAACGAAGATGATTTGAAGTTTCATGAATGAAAATTAATATTCAATGCCCTATTATAGTTTTTCAATTCTTAAAATTTAAATTTAGGTTTAGGTTATTTTTAGTTTTTAACATTTTAAAATGGGAAAAAACTTGAGAAGCAAGTCAACTAAGAATAGATCAAATATTTAGAAGAAAAAGGGAGCTGTAGTTTTCTGTTCGTTAAAGTTTCAAACAAGTTCCGGAGTTGAAGCTGAAATTGTGGCTTGTTTTTTCTTAAATATTATTATTTATTGTTTGTTCCACATAAATTTCTTTATGTTTTTTTTTTTTTTTTTAAAGATTTAGATCCATGCATTTGCCTCAATATTTGACGAGGTAGTTATTTCAAATATATATATATATATATATATATATATATATATATATTTTAATTTGGTGGGATTTTTTTTTTCTCTTTACTATTTGTTTGCTTGGAATCCTAGAAAAGGACATCTTTTCCCCTTTATCTATAACCTAAAATGATTCACATGAAAACTCATTTAAAAAATCATTATTTGACTAAATAAAATCTATACCCCTCTCTTTTTTTCTTCCTTGGACACATTTAATTTACAATCATTAACTATCCTATCCAATTTTCTAGTTGTCTAATGATTACGATCAATTTTTTAATACAACAATTACAAAGTTAAAGATCCGATTATGACTTTTGAAATATTAATTGAGGCTAGAATAGGAAAGAATCTTGGTGACAGCTAGAATAATGCTAGCTTGGCCAATTCAATATATTTAGATATAGAGAGAAGAGAAAAGCAAACCCACATAACATATATATACATGTGTTGTTGTGTGTGTTGTCATGGAGCAAAATCTTGCTTGCAAATAGACCCTTTTTGTCAAAAGATTCTTGCTTTCTCTCTAGTAAAGGTCTTTACTATTAATAGCTACTTGAAAGCCAACCCATCTTATATTTGATTTCCTTTTGTCAATAATGGCATATAGTTGGTGATCAAGCACATAAAATATAATGAAACATGCCCTTATTCAAATCTTGCTAATTAGGATATCATTCTTTTCTATTAGCATTTTGTGTGTTATATCAATCATTGGTATTTATAGTAACAATTCGATTGCATTGGCGTGATCTTAAGAAAGTTATAATTAGTAATTGAATGTCTTACGACGTTAAGATGCATAATAGATTAAAATATAAATTTAATCTATGAACTTCCAAGTTTATGTATATTTAGTCTTTCTAAACTTTAAAAAGATGGATAGTAACTCTCTCAATTTGATCTTTTGTGTCTGATAAGTTTTTTAACTTTAAAAGTATATAATAAGTACTTAAGCTCTCGTTTGATAATCATATTATTTTTTTGTTTAAATTAAGTCTATAAACATCACTTTCATCAGTTTCAACTATTGATCTATATGTCTTATTGTGTACATCTTAACCGTGTTTTTAAAACCCACCCCAAGATGTGAAAACTAAAAAAAAAAAAAAAAAAAAAAAAAAAAAAGTAGTTTTTAGAAACTTGTTTTTGGAATTTAGAATTTGGCTATGAATTCAAACTTTAACTCAGAAAATATGAAAGCAATAGATTAATAGATTGTGAGAAAACAAACACAATTTTCGAAATAAATAAGAAAACCAAATGGTTATCAATCAAGGCATAAACTTTCAATTTTGCATTCAATAGGTCTTTCAATTTTTAATTTCATGCATTGGATTAATGTCCTATTTGATTTTTTTTTTTTTCCCAAAAGATCACAAATCTACTAGACACAAAAGTAAAAGTTTAGGATCTTAATTAGACAATTCTAACATATCAATTATTTTTTAAAAAAAAAAAAAAAAAGACAAAAACAATTGAAAGTTTTGAGGCCCTACTACCTTTTTTAAAGTTTAATGAACCAAATAGACACACAAATTGATAGACTAAAATTGTAATTTAATTTATATATCTATTTACAACGAACAAAAATTAAAGCAAATATACTAAAATAATTTTCATGTCTTATAATTATCACCTTCCACTCACACTTCAATCACTCCAAGAAACAATTACAATCAAGTCATAATTTTATCACAATTTCAAGAATTTTGTCTACATTTCAAAATTTTCTACCCACTCATGTTTGTTTGTCCCCGAAAAAAGATAATTAGATCTATCTATCTTCTTCTTCTTTTTTCTTTTTTCTTTTTTCTTTTTTCTTTCCCTTTTGGTGTTTAAGATTTAAAAAGCTTTTAATTAGTGGGAGATAAGCAATAACATTCTGTAAATTTTTAAAATTTTTTTTAATTAATTAATTAATTAATTTTTTGTAATGCAGTTGTGCTTTGAATGGTTACATACAAGAAATAAAAAATGTGGCTTGTGAGCTCCTTGATCTAATGGCTGAGGGCTTGGGGATTTCAGATACATCCATTTTCAGCCGTTTGATCTCAGACGATCAAAGTGACTCACTTTTTAGAATCAATCACTACCGTCCATTACCTGACTTCATCAATCTCCCGCCGTCCAATAAGATTGGTTTTGGCGAGCATTCTGACCCTCAGATCTTTACCATCTTAAGATCCAACGACGTTGGTGGCCTCGAAATCTCATTGGATGATGGCTTGTGGGTCCCTGTCTCTCCTGACCCCACTGCCTACTTCATCATAATCGGCGATCTATTTCCGGTATCATTTCATACACGCTCCCTATTTTATTTAAATTACAATTTTAGTCTCTCAACTCCAAAATTGTTATTTTTAACTTAAAAAGGTATTTTTCTTTTAAAATTAACGTCTTCTTTAAAAATTAGTTTTCTTAACCTTTTTCTTAATTAGTTTTCTTAACCTTTTTCTTACTTTTTTAAATTTTCATTTTATCCAACTGTCTTCAATTTTATATTTACCTAACAAAACTTTTCAGACTCAATATCAATTTGAAAACTTAAACTTTAGGCCTATTCATTTCATTTTTTGTTTTCCATTTTTTTTTTAAAAAAAATTTAAAATCAAATTTTTGTTAATTTTCAAAATTTGGCTTATTTTTAAACTAGATAATAAATGAAGAAATTTAAATGTGAGAATAGTATCTATAGATTTAATTTTAAAAAAAAAACAGAAAAACCAAATGGTTACCAATCAGGACCTTGGTTTTTCATTTTGTTTATCTCCATGTTTATGGCAAGTTTCAACTATTACCTTTATGGTAGATTTATTGTAATTTTTAAAGGAAAAAAATTTGGTATAAAAGTTTTATTGGGATTTTCAGTAGAGATTGAGAAATTTCATGTAAAAAAAAAATTTACGAAAAATTTATCGTAATAATTAGAAAATTGGAAAAAACTCTGTAAATTCCAATTTTTACGAAAAATTGTATCAAATGAGTTATTAAGCTAGAATAAAATTCTAAACTTTTAAATTTTATTGAAGTCCATAATTGTTTTAAAAAGTTGATAAGGTGAAAGTCGGTGTATTAAACAAAATCTTAAAGTCTAGGAACTAAGCGTGTAATTCAATTTCTTTCCACTGCATGTTATAAGAGTTCAAAAATATTTACAAAAGTGTTTGTAATCTGAAGGTATTGACAAATGGGAGGTTTATGAGCTTAACTCATAAGGCAGTGGCAAACGGAGGGCCAAAGCCAAGAATGTCAATGGCTTATTTTGCATCACCATCTTTAAATGCATGGATCTCTCCCCTACAAGAAATGGTTACCTCTAATCAACCATGCCTTTATAGGCCTTTCACTTGGGGTGAATACAAGGCTCACATTTATTCGATCCCGCTAACAACAGCTTCTTCAAAACTCGACTCGTTCAAGAATACACCTAATTAATCCCACGAACCATACGACATATATACATATCGGTACAAGAAATAATAAAAATCCCATTATTCACTCATATATAAGAATAGTTAAAAGATGAAAGAGATTGTTTTTTCCCCTTTTTATTTTTTGGCATTTTGGCTATGTTTTGTGTGTATATTCAGTTTCTTGTAGCATATAAATAATATGAGAAGAGAGAGGAAAAAAAGATGTATTGATAATAGGAAATTAGTATATGTGTGTATTTGAGAAATATATAGTTATTTCTTGTAGCATATAAATATGAGAAGAAGAAAAATAATGTATTGATCATATAATAAAACATTATTATATATGTGTGATTTGTTAAAAGTGATTGTTCTTGAATTATTTTAATGTTCAGTTCTATACTTCTAAAAATGACTTTTTCTAATCAAAAGTAATTTTCAATGACTTAAGAGTATTCTAGGGAATGACTTACAAAATAAGTGTTTTGTGTTTGTTGAGATTGGTATCTTAAGTCTTTTGTATTCTCGTAGTTTGTAAATATTGTATAAACAAATTGTTATTAATAGAATAATTGTTGCTTTATGAGCATACACTCAATCCAATAAACTAAAGATCCTAGGTTATTTTATGTAATCTAAACAAGTATGTACAGATGAATCTTGTTTAAAAAATAACCTAAATGGTCTGAAATAGATGGACAAGATTGAGTACTTTATCTTGGTGATATTACGGATACGACCCACTTTTTAGATATTACAAGTGTTGTAAAGTGCTACAAATGATCTGATCCTGATCATTCATTTGGAGACATGTGAACGAAGGTATCCTATACAAAGAGTTTGTATAAGACCAGACCACGAAATGATTAGTCTCATTATATAACACTGTTAATAATAGAGACTTACATTTGACTAGGATGACCATAGGTGACATGATATGAATCCTAAGTGAGTTGTGAACTCCTGCTCATGAAGGTGATCCTTTTATTTGTATGGGCATAAGTGACCAGATTGCCAACTCAATTTGCTTACCATTTTGGGGATTCGTTTGACTAAGAAGCTGCGAACACAGCTACAAAAGACAAAATTCACTCCTTCCCTGATGTCGGGGCAATTAGATAAATTGCTCTCTTAAGGGCTGATTCCGGGACTTGAACAATATGGTTAACCCTCTCTTAGCCCAAGAGAGATTTGGTCATAGTTGGACTATGACTTATTGTTCATTAGTGAAATCAGTGGTACTTAAGGAGTTAGATGTAACTATAAGTGCAAAATGGTAATTTTGACCTAGTTGTACCTAGGAACAATTTGTGAAGGCTCATTGCAATCTTGATTGGTTATATCCAATAGACATTGAAATATATCTATAGTGCGAAGAGTGCAACTCTCGTTCTTTAGTGGAATGGAAGTTAGGTAATGTAATTAAAGAGTTTAATTAATTATTCAAGTACCATTAGAGCTTCAATCTACAGATCCATAAGGTCCTTTCTGTAGCTCAACAGGTATTTAATTGAGAATTAATTCAAATTAATTGAAGGAATTAATTATATATGATATAATTAATATAATGTACTTGATACATTATATATACTATAAAATATTTTGAGAGAAATTTGAATATGACTCAAATACTAATTATGTTAATGCGATTCATATAATTAAATTTAATATAAATATGGTTTATGCTAAATATCATAAATAGTTGAGAGAAATTAAATATTTAGATGTGATTCAAATATTAATTATATGAATGAGATTCATATAATTAAATTTAGTATAAAGGTGATTTATATTAAATTCATGTGTTGAGAGAAAATAAAACTATAGGTTAGTTGTATTTGATACAATATAAAACTATAGGTTATGTGTTATATTTGATATAACAGATAATGTATATATATAATAATGTAGTTATATATATATATATATATTACTTAATTAAATTAAATTTATTATTTATTGTTAATTTAATTAAAGGGGGTGTGTGAGTCAATTGACCATTCATCTTCTTCTTGAGATTTCTGAGAGAACAGTTCTCTCTGTAGAAAATTACAGAGAATAAATTCTTCCTCTCCTCACTCTCAATCTCTCGTCCTCCCTCTTCTAAATCTAGAGTAGAGCCCACAATTCCTGCAAATTCTCAACCCTAGAGAATATAGAAGGTTCTGTTTGTGGTGGTGTCTTCCAATTGGAGATCGAATAGGATGGTGATCATGATCAAGAGGGAATATGTGAAGAAGTGTGGCTACAAGGGTATGTATATCTTCTTTCCTTTTCTCTCACTCTAAGCATGTTGTAAATTTTAGTTCTTTAATACATAATCTCTCTACTCTATTCTGTAATTGGAATTTTATGAATCGAAAAAATTGGGATCGATCCTCGCTTCTGCTGCAGAACAGTCGCTGATTTCCTTTTAATTGGTATTAGAGCAGTGGTTTCAATCCCTATTTTTTTGTGATTCCGGAATTTAATTGCAGTTTTTTGGTGGGTGCATTCTGTTTTATTCATGTTTGATAAATATTGAATGCTTTGCAATTTGGATGTTTTTTGGATTGGGTTCTTAGTTTTACAACATTCTTTTTACAAATTGTTGTGTAAGGGCCCTTTGTTTTTTTGGACATAATCTGTAATCGAGTCTGTAAATTTGATGTCTTGAGTCGATCGCACCGTTTCCGGCATCGTTCTGGAGAAACCGGGACCAAATTCGATAGAGAAACAGTGGAGCTCGCGTATGCTTCTATGCAGTCTGTGACGCAACGTTGTAACGTTGTGCCTTATTATTGCAACGCTGCGTTGAGGCGGAACAAATTTTTTTTTCGTAGCATTGCAACACTAGGACACAATGTTGCATCACTTCGAGACGGACAAAAAATTCCGATTCGCGGGCAATTTGATGCGTGGCTCATTTGGTTCACCTCCAATTCACTTGGTTCGAGTGGTTCGGGTGCTGGACGGTCCAGTTCGTGTGATTAAAGACCTGGTTCACTTGTTTTGAATCGGTTGTACTATTTATTCATGGAATAGGTAGTTTTTTTATTAGTTAAATTAATACAAATGTTATATTAATTTAATTAATATTTTTAGGAGTCCAATCCCAGTCCAAAATTTCTATTTAAATTATGCATATAATGTATGGTTTAATTATTTTATATATGTCATAAAGTATGTCATATAGTAAAATCCCACCTTAGGTTATGCATTATTCACGATCATTTATACTATAAATGTTATAATATATAGTTGCATGTTTTAATTTTATAGCATGCACATACATCATATAATATAAGTGTTATACTATATGCTTGCATGCATAAATAACATAGTCATGCATAATTTGTATTATAATACTTATAATATATAGTTTGAATGTATGCATGTGATGTATGTTATTCATTTCATTACTTTTATATATAAGTGTCATGTATGTTAGTAATGAAATGGGAATTGCATGATGCGTGTCGTTATTTTAGTTAATCTTATAAATGTTATAATTTTATAAAGTATGTCTTACGATGCAATGTATGTTTTAATTTGTTTCATTTATTTTATAATAGTTATAAATAAATGAAATTAAAAATTAAAATCAATAATTTAGATTTGCATACAAACTTGGGTATTTTTTAAAAAAATAGTTTTAAAATTTGATTCACATAGACCTAAGTTCACAAATTACTAATGGGATTAGAAATAAGTTTAATATTTTTAATCAGATTAATATGATTAAATTAGTTTCAATAAAAGATTAAAATTGTAGTGAACGTATCTATAAGGGACCTTTCGTCTAAGCTGGGGTATTTAAGTTGACGAAAATGGAACACCCTTACCTGGGAACTGACCTGGAAGAGTGAATTAGATAGATTTGCTACAAGATTGCTAGGGTTGATTAAGGTTTGTTAAAGTGTTTGACGAATATTAACAAAAAATTGTTTATGTTTGACGAATATTAACAAAAAATTGTTTAACTTTCCAAAGTAAGTATTACTTTTGGGAAAAATTGAACAATCACTTAGTAAAAATAATTAGCCGTATTTTTTCTAAGTAAATCAAACTCTAGGTTATTATAATACTTAGTGGGAGGAAAAAGATGTATATGATATGTCATTTTTTCACTCACGTTTCTCCCTTAACATTCACACCGTGAGACTCATGCTTGGCCTTGAGGCGCCCTGGGAGCGTCCTCCTTTGGATGGTGTTTGCATGGGTCAATATCAAGGTGAATGAGGAGTGTATTTATAGTAGGTGGGAGAGCGATGTGCGTTAACACGTCCTACGGTCTGCTTCATTGGTTTGCACTGTGAAATCTTCTTGCACGGCCTCGAGGCGCCCTAGGAGCATCCCCCTTCATATGGTTTGTGCAGTAGGTCAATATCAAGGCGAATTTTAGAAATGGATAGGATCACTTTAGTTTTTGCCCCAATTGGGTTTTCACTTCGGTTTGCTCATTGGGGTAGAACTCTTGGGTCTAAAATTAAAGGTCACACTTATGAAAAATTATTAAGCAAGTTAATGATGTTTGACCAAATAAATGATGACTAATTGTTATAGGAATAAGAGTTATTCTGGTGTAATGATTGGTTGAGAGTGTCTCAATCCAGTGAAGGGACAATTGACTACCTTTCGGTGGCTTTTGTCCTAAATTAGATGTAATTGATTTTACTAAACCTGATTTAATGTTTTAGAGTTATGCTAAAGTCTAATGTTGATCAATTTGTTTATTTTCAACAAAAATGTCAAGGTGAATGGAGAGACTATTTATAGTAAGTGGAAGAGAGATGTGTGTCAACATGTCCTACGATCCCCTTTATTAGTTTGCATCGTGAGACTTTCTTGCACGACCTCAAAGTGCCTTGGGAACGTCCCCCTTCGGATGGTTTGTACATTAGGTCAATATCATGGCTAACTCCAGAAATGGATAGGATCACTTTATTTTTTCCCCAATCGGTTTTTCCCTTCGATTGACTCATTGGGTCGGAACTATAGTATCTAAAATAGAGAGTCACACTTATAAGAAATCAATTGTTAAGCAAGTTAATGATTTCTTGACCAAATCAATAGTGACTAATTGTTATAGGAATAAGAGTTATTATGGTGTAATGATTGGTTGAGAGTGTTTCAATTTAATGAAGGGGTGACGAACCACCATTCAGTGGTTTTTGTCCTAAATCACTAAAACATCATTGCAAAATTAGATGTTAAATGGGGTTCATTAAAATTTTGCTAAAATAGATTGGATTAATTGGAGTTACACTAAAATCTAATGTAGATTAATTTTTTTTTCCTTTCAGCATTATGTCAAGTATCATTTTTCCAATGTTTGCTTCTACATTTTGACCGAACTATTTATACAACTTGGAAAAATTCAATTAAAACTATTTTCGTGGTTGACGACCTTAACTTCGTCTTAACTGAGGAATGTCCTCCAGTCCCAACCTCTAATGCAATGTGAAGTGTTTGTGATGTATACGAAAGGTGCACGAAGGTCAAGGTCCAAGTTTTCATTTTGGCAAGCATACCTGATGTCTTAGCCAAAAGATTTGGGAGCATGGTCACTGCACTTTAGATCATGAAATCAATGCAAGAATTGTTTGAGCGAGAGTCCTCACAAATTAAGCAGGATGAGGTTGATTATGACAAAACCAATAATGTTAGCTCCCCAAATGAACTCTGGTTGATATTGAATGTCAAGAGACTGATAGAAAAGGAAAATGTTTCCAACTCTAGTAAAGTTTATCAAAGAGATTCGTCCTCTGAGATAAAACTTGGAATTTATGATAAGAGTTTGAAGTTGATCCTACTATTCTCCAGAAAAGGAAGAAACCCAATGACAGTAAATCTGATTTACTTGTCCTAGAGACGTGCTTAGTAAAGAATGATGATTATGAAGGAAATCACACATGAAGATTTCCATGAACAGCGGAAGGGATCGTTCCAAATTCCATTCGAATTGAACACAATCAATCACAGTCTAAAACGGAAACTAATAGGTCATGCACAACAAGAAATTACAGGATGCTATAAAGAGTATCAAGGGATAGAGTATGCATACCTTTGAAGAAACATTCTTCACGAATCCCTTGATCAATCTCCAAGCATCCAAGAACAGCAATGCTCAAACACAATGACCGGTACAATCAACGAACACGAACCCAACGAACGACCAACACCACGAAAAACAAACACGAACTGAGTGAGGACACCACCACAATGGTTACCATGGTATTCTCGGTGCGAGAATCCAAGAGTTGTGGGCTCTGTATGATCTTGGCTTGAGGGAGAGACTGGAGGACTACGATCGAGTAGACGATCGAGCAAGTGGGAGATAAGATGCTGTCTATCGTATAGACAATGTTCTCAATCGTTTAGTAGACGACAGCTTATCGTATAGACTTGCCACTCGATCGTTTAGCTATTATTAGCTGAATGACTATCGTATAGTCAAAGCTCCACGATCATTTAGTCTCTACACAACTATCGCTTAGTGAAACTCTTTCACTTGATAGCTTATCACTGTGAGTTCTCTCCGAATGAGGCAACTCTTCTAAATTTAGGAAAACAATTTTCCTTTTATCTCACGGTTACTATAAAACCACCAATAACCTCCCACTCAATCGGTTATTAAAGAAAAAGAAATTAATTATCATATAATTAATTTATTATAAATAAATATGATAACCAACTTACCATATTATATTTATAACCTATAGTTTTAATATTTCATCTCATGAAACATGCAAACCATAGTTCTTTTTCTATTTTATGGTACTTAATGTAAATCATATTTACATTAATTCCTCCACTTGATGTCTCTCATACATCACACCAATTATATCATATATAATTGAATTTTCTCTTGTTAATTTGAACACTTCAAATTAATCCCAAGAACTGATTCTCAACTTGAATCCATTGAGCTACCATGGGGACCTTATGGACCTATAGCTTGAAGCTCCAACGATTCGTGAATAACTGACTTAACTCTTTAGTCACGGGATCCACTATCCGTTAACTGCCGGTCACTCCACTAAAGACCGACAGCTGCACTTTTCACACTATAGATATATTTCTATGTCCATATCAACCAATCAAAAGTGCGATAACCCTTTATAGATCACTCGAAGTATAGTTGGGCCAATTTACCATTTTGCCCTTATAGTTACATCTAACTTCTTAAGTACCACTGATTCCTTTGATGAACAATAAGTCATAGTCCTACTATGACTAGGTCCTCTCTTTGGAAGAGAGGATGTAGCCACTATGTTCAAGACTCGAAATCAGTTCTTAAGGAAGGAATCTATCTACTTCCCCCTGCTTCGGGGAATGATTGAATTTCGTCTTGTGTAACTGAGTTCCCAGCTCCCCAACCAGACAAATCCCCAAAAAGGTAGGGTTGTTGAGTTGGTAATCTGGCCACTCTTACCCATATTAATAAAGGACCGCCCTCATAGGCAGGAGTTCCCAAAACTCTCAGGATTAAGGTCATGTCACCTATGGTCGTTTAAGTGAGATGTAAGTCTCAATTATCAACGGTGTTATATAAAGAGACAAATCATCTCGTGGTCTAGTCTTATACGAACTCTTTGTATAGGACACCCCCACTCGCATGTATCCACATGAATGGTCAGGATCAGACCATCTTTAATAGTTCAGGACACTTATAAACCTCTACAAAGCGGGTCATATCCGTAGTGTCACCAGGATAAGGTATCTCTCATTTATCCTTATACTACGAACCTTTTAGGTTATTACTTAAGGCATGATCCACTTGTACATCTCATATATATACTTAAGTTTACATACAATAATCACAGATCTTTGTTTATTGGATATGAGTAAATGCAAATAAAATAACTCTTATTTTATTATTAACAATGTGTACAAAGTTTACAAACTACGAGACTCTGGGAGAATTAGGACATAAATCCCAACAGATTATGCTTGGATAGTTGATTTAGGGGCTACTATTCATGTATGTTCTTCCTATTAAGGATTTAATTCTTGAAGACAATTGAAAGCTGGAGGGATGATTCTTCGAGTCGGTACTAGTGAGGGTGTTTCAGCTGTTGCTGTAGGTAGGCTCAAGTTATTTTTGGAAAAGAAACGATATATGTTATTAGATGAAATATA
Organism: Benincasa hispida; assembly: GCF_027475165.1. NCBI lineage: Eukaryota > Viridiplantae > Streptophyta > Magnoliopsida > Cucurbitales > Cucurbitaceae > Benincasa > Benincasa hispida. The sequence continues at coordinate 44,711,032 of NC_143488.1, forward strand.
TGTAGTTCCTAATATCAAAAGAAATTTATTCTTTGTTTCTTGTTTGATTGAACAAAAGTATTCTCTTTCCTTCTCTGAAAATAAAATGTTTATTTTTAACAATGGAATGAAGATAGGTTTTGCTTCAATGGAAAGTAACTTGTATGTACTAAGACCATTAGTTACAAAAGTTGTCCTAAATATTGAAATATTTAGAACGACAACAACTACTAAGAGACCAGGAGTTTCTCCTAAAGAAAATGTCCACATTTGGCATCTAAGGTTAGATCACATTAATCTCAATAGGATTGAGAGGTTGGTTAAAAGTAGACTTTTAAAGGTTTAGAAGAAAACTCTTTACCTGTATGTAAGTCATGCCTTGAAGGCAAGATAACAAAACGACATTTTATTGGAAAAAGTTATAGAGCCAAAGATGCCTTGGAGCTTATACATTAAGGCATTTGTAGTCCGATGAATGTAAAAGAAAAAGGAGGGTATGAATATTTCATCTCTTTCATAAATGATTATTCAAGATGTGAGTATATTTACTTAAGTAAACACAAGTCTGAAGCACTTAAAAAGTTTAAGGAGTATAAGACTGAGGTTGAAAACTTGTTAAGTAAAAAGATAAAAAAAAAACTACGCTCTTATCGTGGTGGGGAGTATATGGACTTATGATTCCAGAACTATATGATAGAATATGGAATTACGTCTCTGTTGAGATTGGTGTCCTAATTCTCCCAGAGTCTCATTGTTTTGTAAAGATACACATTGTTCAATGAATAAAATAAATGTTATTTAATTCTGGCATTTACTCATATCCAATAAACAAAGCTCCTTGGTTATCTTATGTGAACAAGCATGTATTGTGATATACAAGTAGATCATGCCTTAAGTGATAACCTAAATCGGTCTGTAGTATAAGGATTAGATGGGATACCTGATCCTAGTGACACTACAGATACGACCCGCTTTGTAGAGGTTTGCAAGTGTTGTAAACTACTACAGATGGTTGATCCTGACCATTCATGTGGAGATGTGGAGCGGAGGTGTCCTATACAAAGAGTTTGTATAAGACCTGGACCACGAGATGACTAGACTCTATATATAATGCCGTTGATACTAGAGACTTGCATCTCACCTAAACGACCATAGGTGACACGACCTCAATCTTGAGTGTTTTGTGAACTCCTGCCTTTGAGGGTGATCATTTGATTAGTATGGGTGAGAGTGACCAGATTGTCAACTCAACATGCCTACCTTTTTGAGGACTTGTCTGATCTGGGAGCTGGGAACTCAATCCACAATATGGAATTCACTTCTTTCTCGAAGCAGGAATAAGTAGAGAGATTGCTCCCTTAAGGGCTGATTCTGAGGCTTGAACATAGTGACTACAGCTTCTCTTTGGAAGAGAAGACTCAGTCATAGTAGGACTATGACTTATGTTCATTAGAGGGATCAGTGATACTTAAGGAGACAGATGTAACTACAGGGGCATAACGGTTATTGGCCCAGCTGTACTTACGAGCGATCTGTGAAGGGTTGTCGCACTGCTGATTGGTTAAGATGAACACATAATATATCTGTAGTGAGGAGAATTCAACTGTCGGTCTTTAGTGGAGTGCCTGACAGTTAACGGATGGTGGATCCCGTGACTAAAGAGTTTAGTCAGTTATTTACGTACCGTTGGAGCTTTAAGCTACAGGTCCATAAGGTCCCCTTGATAGCTCAATGGATTCAAGTTGAGAATCAATTCTTGGGATTAGTTTGAAGTTTTCAAATTACCGTGACTAAAGAATTTAGTCAGTTATTCATGTCCCGTGACTAAACCCAAAACCTAGAGACCAAAAATGTATTTTTCCTAGTAATTTATGTATTGATGATTTCTAAAAAAATTATAATGAATGGTATAAATTGATTAACTAATGAAAAGTTAAGAGTTTAGTTAATAAAAATTATAAATTTTTATGAGATATTTTTCGAACAAAATTTGGATGAGGATATAAATTTATACACTTACGAAAGCTCGTGGTTTTAATTAATACAATTATTAGATTATGGTTTAAATGGATGAATATAAATTAATATTTTTTCTAACATTTATAGGCAAAATAGATCTAACAATTCAAATTGCGTTATTAAACTTGTAATTAGATGTTAAATTCCTACTCTATATTTATAAATATAAATATCATAATTAAACATTCAGAATTGATTGTAATAAACTATCTTCTTTCTATATCAAAATAAATAAATAAATAAATAAACTATCTATCTTCTTTCTATATCAAAATAAATAAATAAATAAACTATCTTCTTTAAAAAAAAAAAATATATATATATGTAATAAACTCAATAAATAGTAAAAAGAAAATAAATAAAACAAATAATTTAAATGAAAGGAAAGGAAGCGACACCGACAGCACATCTTCCTAGGAGCCAGATTTTCGATGTGTCGATCCACTACAGTCTTATTAGTCATCAGAGTAGTAACTGTCGGATTGTCAATCAGCTGTCGTTCGAAATCAGCCATTTGTCCCACATCGATTAGTTTTGATAACATTTCACACTGTAAATAAAGGAGAGTAGCCTCCCAAAACCGTCCCTTCGGGGACATCCGATAAAATTGGAACGATACAGAGAAGATTAGCATGGCCCCTGCGCAAGGATGACACGCACAAATCGAGAAATGGTCCAAATTTTTTTTTCCATCTTTGCCCCTACTCCCTCCCTATATTTACGAATATATCCCTTTCTCTGTTGACTGTTTTCTGACATTGTTTTACACTTATACCCCTCTGTCCATCTCCAGACTTCTTGAATTCAAAAGTTCGGCCAGCATTAAACAGAAGGACATAAATGTAAAAAGCGCTCTTTCTTCATTTACGAATTTAGGCCTTCAATCCATTTCCTTAAATCTTTTTTTGAAATTCATTTTTTGTTTTTGCTTTTAGGAACCTTTAATTATACAAAATTGATAGCATTGTATTTTTCAAACCATTAATGACGTATTTTCCACCAACATAGTAATCTAATAATTTGTTCCGACTATAATTAACCTTCAAATTTTAATAATTACATCAATTTATATCTTAAATTAAGTCTCATTTGGATTAAATTTGATATAATTTACTAAATTTGATGTGTAATTGATGAAATTTAAAAGTTTAAAGTTAAAATTAATACAACTTATCGAGATTAAGATTAAACATGATTTTTTCCCAAAATTAAACCAATCTTTTCATGATAGTTTGTAACACTAAAAGAAGCATTTCATATACATTTTTTCATTATTGTTATTATAGAGATAATGACTTCACAAATAAAATCTACCCGTAATAAAAGTCTATCATTATTAATAGATTTCAATCCATATACAACTCTAACAATAATACAACATATCAATTATAGAAATTGATAAAATTCAATATAATTATAGTTTTAATAACAATACAAGTTGAACTTAAAAGAAAAAAAAAGGCATCATTACAAGTTGATGATTGAATTAAACTATCGATAATAAAAGTCTGTTAGTGATAATCATTAATAGTCTTCAATAATTCAATATACAAACATTTATATACTTCAACAAATATAGTTTAAGTAACAATACAAGTCTATAATGAAATACTATTAATATTAGAAGTCTATGAGTAATAGATGTTTATAGGATTTAAATCAGATAAAATTCTATCAACAACATAAGTCGAGAATTTTTGATAGAATGTCTATTTGTTGTTGATAGAATTTGTTAAAAATAAAAAAAAAATAAAAATAAAAAGAGACATGAGTCTCAAAAAAGTGTCTAATAGTCCTATGAACTTTCAATGTTGTGTTAATAAGCCTTTAAATTTTAAATTTTATGTTTAATATTGTTGGCTTTTTGACCCTTAATTTCAAATAAATTAATTAATCAATTTTGATGATAACAAACTCAATTTTTAAATACTGAAAATATTAGTGTTTTAATATGTCCATAGCGTAGAGCTCGGAACAACGATTCCAACACCTCTTGAATCACTCAAATCGGAGCTAAAACGAAGACGATATGACCGAAACAAGTCTATAGAGAAAATACCGTGGTGGATGACGTGGCATAACCAGACCATTTGCATGTAGACATGTGGCAGCATATTGGTTGAATGGTGGATCATTAAGAGATGAACATATGATGGACTTTTTATTTTTGGATTGATTTAAAATAAAAAAATTGAAATTAAAAAGAAATTTAAAAGGAAAATAAATTTAATATTATTTTATTTTTGTGTCTAACGGCTAGTTTTTTTAGGTATGTATTTTATTTTTGGATTGACTTTAAAGAGAATGAATTTAAAAAGAAAATGAATTTAATATTATTTTATGTTTGTGTCTAACGGCCAATTTTTGACACATGGTATTTTTTTTATTTTTTGGATTAATTTTAAAAAGAAAATGAATTTCAAAAGAAAATGAATTTAATATTATATTTTGTTTGTTTCTAACGACTAGTTTAGTTTAAAATCTCCACCATTGATTTTTTTTTTCCAAAATCCAATGGTCCAAATTAATTGTGGTTTCTAAAAATTTTTCCATCTCTATATAAACCATCTCCCTCTCCAAATTTTAAACTAACAAATTTTATATTTCATAATCCTCCAAAACTCAAAAGTTCCATTGTTACTCTCTCTAAGTTCCCAATTTTTTTTCTTTTCATCTTATTCCTAAGAGAGTGGTATTATATTGTGAGGATACATTTGTTGAGTGCTTAAACTTGTAAATCCACTCTAGTGAGAGTTATATTGTGTTTTTCAAAAATTCCAATATTTGTAACGGTTTGATCTTAAACCGTAGAAAGGATCGAGTTTGCTCTTAAACCCATAAAAGGAGCCGTGGTGTAACGGTTGGGCTCTAATCCATGGAAAGTGTCGAAAAGATTTTATTCAAATTCCCAAGAGGCGCTTGGGGAGTGGAGTAGGTCGAGTTTGACTGAACCATTATAAAAATTACGGTGTCTTCTTCTCTAACTCTTTCCTTTTTATTTTTGCAACTAATTTAAGCAATTTATTGTATGTTTTAGTTTGTTCTTATTTATTTGCTAAATTTTGATAGAATTAAATTATCACATTTTTTGTCATCTTATTTGTTGCATAATTTGAAAATTTCTTATTATTTATAAAAAAGTGTATTAATTAGTTTAATTGGGTTAATTTTAAAAAAAAAGTTTAATTAAACCCTATTCACCCCCTTCCCCTCTAGGGTTTCCATATCGATCAAACAGATTATATATGATATAATCGGTATGATGTATGAGATACATCTAGTGGATGATTGATGTAAATGAGACTTACATTAAGTACATGGAATAGAAAAGAACTATTGTTTATATGTTTCATAAGATGAAATATTAATACTATAGGTTATAAATATAGTATGATAAGTTGGTTATCATTTATATTTATAATAATGTTAATTATTAGATAATTAATATATTTTTTTAATTAACTAAATGTAGTGGGTGGTTATTGATCATGGTAACCGTGAGTTTAAAAGGAAATCAGTTTCCTATTTTGACAAAGAGGCTTTTTAGGAAGTTTTTCAAAAAGTTTGAAAAGAATTTGAGTTTTCTCTCCGACGAAAAGAAACTCACGGAATTCGTCAAGTAAATACAGATTTACTAAACGATGGCTGGGCTAGGTAAACGATTGTGCAGGTGCTAACTAAACGGTCGTGTAGTGTTTACTAAACGATCGCTGGCCCAAGGTAAACAGTCGTGTAAAATCGACCGAGCTAAACGATCACATAGCTTTTGCTAGACGATCGCATAGCTTTATCTAAACGATTGGGCATTGACCTATACGATAGGTCTCCGACTTCTCCCACTTGTCCAGTCGTGTATGCGATCGTTGTTTACTCCGTTCATCTTCCTCATACCAAGTCTGAACAGAGCCCACCCTCTGGACTCTCACACCGAGAATACCAAGGTTGCCTTGTTGGTGGTGTGAGTCTTAACTCGACATTGTCGAGATTTTCTGGAGGTCGTTCGTGGTGTTGTGGAGGCCGTTCGTGTCGTTGAGGACGAGCGCGGTGTTTGATCGTGTTGCGGAGGAGATCTTGACCGAGGAGATCATTGAGGACGAGTGCGAAGTGTTCGTGTGGTTTTGCGTTCATGTAGATCGAGTGCTCATGGTTGCGGTTGTTCGATCAGAGTGTACATCTGAGTGTGGAGACGCTTCTGCCATTATTAGTACAGTTTTTCCCTTTGTACATTTGATGATCATGTTCTAATTTCTTTGTATAATTTGCATAACTGCTTGTATGGAAGTCGACTGTAAATATATGTTGATTCATGATTTTAATTTGGAATAGTCTTGCTTCCGCTGCTCATGGAAATCTTGTTTCCGATTTCCTTCAGTCCCAACTCTTAACCTCTGGTACACCTCAATTTAATGGTGTATAGGAAAGGAGAAATAAAATATTGTTGAACATGGTTCGGTTTGTGATGAGCTATGCTTAACTTACTGACTCGTCATAGGGATAGAGAATGGAGATTATTGTTTATATCTTGAATATCGTTCCCTCAAAGAGTGTTTCTGAAAAACCTGTTGAGTTATGGAGAGATGGTAAAAGTAGTTTACACCACTTTAGGATTTGGGGATGTCCAACTCATGTGCTAATGAAAAATCCCAAAAAGTTGGAGCCTTATTCGAGAGTTGCCTATTTGGAGGCTGCCCCGAGGAAATAAAATAGGGATATTTTTTTGATCTAAATGAGAATAAAATGTTTGTATCGAATGTCACCTTTTTGGAAGAAGACCACAAGAGGAACCACAAACCACAAAACAAAATAGTTTTAAGTGAGATTTCTACTGAGACTTCAACAAGAGTTTTTAAAGAGACGAATACATCAACAAGGGTTGTTGATGTTAGTTCATCTAGTTAATCACATCCATCTTAAGAGTTGAGATTGCCTCAACGTAGCGGGAGGGTGATGAACCCACCTATTCACTACATGGGTTTAACAGAAGCTCAAGACATCATATCTGATGATGGGGTTGATCCTCAAGACACTACTTATATAGTCTGCTTCATAGTTGTTACAAGTGTTGTAAAGTATTACAAATGATCTCATCCTCATCATTCATGTGGAGACATGTGAGTGGGGATATCCTATACAAAGAGTATAAGACTAGACCACGAAATGAATAGTCTCTCTTTATAACATCGTTGCTAAAAGAGACTTACATTTCACCAGGATGACTATAAGTGACTTGACCTGAATCTTGAGTGAGTTGTAAACTCCTTCCTATGAGGGTGGTTCTTTGATCTTCATGCGTGAGAGTGGCCAGTTTCGCCGACTCAATATGCCTACCATTTTAGAGATTCGTCTTATTAGGGAGTTAGGAATGCAACTACACAAGAAGGAATTCACTTCTTCCCTGTTGGTAGGGTAAGTAAAGAAATTTCTCCTTTAATAGCTTATCTCAGCCTTGGACAATGAGACTTCACCCTCTCATTGGTCCGATAGAGGTTTGGTTATAGTTGGACTATAACTAATTGTTCATTAAAGGGATCAATGATACTTATGGAGTAAATGTAATTACAAGGGCAAAATAGTAAATTTGGCCCAATTTTACTTACGAGCAATTTGTGAAAGGTCAATGCATTGTTGATTGATTATATCCTATTGACACATAAATATATTTAGTGCGAAGAGTGCAACTATCGGTCTTTAATAGAGTAACCGATAGTTAATGAGGGTTGATTAATTTAAAGAATTTAATTAACTAATCAAGCATCATTGGACGTTCAATTTATAGGTCAATAAGGTCTCTTTGTTAGCTCAATTAGGATTAATGAGAATCAAATTAATTTTGGATTAATTTGAATTGTTCAAATTAATTTAAGGAATTTAATTATATAAGATATAACTAATGTAATGTATGTTATATAATTAATTAATTAATTATATGAGATATAATTAATATAATGTAATGATACATTATAATATAAAGATTTGAGTGAGCGAAATAAGTATTTGAATATAATTCAAATATTAGATATATGAGTACGATTCATATAAGATATAATTAATATAATGTTTATGATACAGTTTTACAAAGTTTAAGTGGGAGAAATAAATATTTGAATATGATTCAAATATTATTTATATGAATATGTTTCATATATAAATTATAGGTTAAAATTAAGGAAAATTTTCATAAATAGAAAAAATGTCAAACTATTTACAGAAATAGCAAAAAAAAAAAAAAAAAAAAAAAAGAAAAACACTAATAGGAATTGATAGACTTCTATCAGCATCTATCGGTAATAGACTTCTATTAGTTTTAATCACTGATAGACACTGATAGACTTCAATCATCCTCTATCAAACTATCAAAGAAGATTAAAATTTTTATATTTGGTGTAAATAGTTTTTCTTATTTTTTTATTTTTGAAAACCCCGCTAAAATTAATATGGATATGATTCATGTTAATTCTATAGATTATATGAGAGATTAATAAATTGTAAGTTATATTATATGTGATATAATATAAACTATAAGTTATATGTTATATATGATATCACATATAGTCTTAATGATATATAATAAAGTTAGTTATTACATATTTTTATTTAAAATTAAAAATAGTATTTATTCAATATTTTTAAAAATAATTAGGAGGGAAGTTATCTCTATTAATCTCTCAACCTTCCCATGTATGTGAAAAGGATTTTTCGCGTTTTGACAGATTAGTCACTTCATCTTCTTCCTCCAATGCCTAAGGCTTCTATAGTTAGCACTCTGTGAAAAATTCTGTCTTTAATTCTTTTACAAAATGTTTCTCCCTCAATTTTCAAAACTCATCTAAGTGCGAGCCCACATCTCCGTAGCATTTCTCGTTCTAGAGAATAATGAGCAAGTCCTTGTGGTGGTTTCTTTGGGTTGCTGTGCCTTTTTTTTTTTTTTTTTTTTTTTTTTTTTTTTTTTTGGTGAGATTGGGAAGGATCAACCTTGTGGGTTTTCAGGAGAGGATTCGTGAAGAAATCGTTTTTCAAGGGTAGGTCCTCCAATTCCTTAATTTCCTCTTTATTTTTGGTGGATAACATAATGTATGAATCGATTAGTTTATCCGGTAAAATATTCCTTTATATTTTTCTTTGCATTTTTGGTTTTGTTCCAAATATAAATCTAATTGTACGATGCTCACACGCTTCGACTTGGGATTCAATCCCTTCAGGAGGAGGCCAAATTGGAACTTAATTGTTCTTTCCAAGAAACTTGTCCTTTGGACAAATCCATGATCATTCAAAGGTATGTCTTTCTTTGCCTCGTTGAGACGAGGCTTGAATTGTTTTTTTTTATAGAATAACGAAGTTTATACGATAAGTTGTTCCTATTTTAGAAGCAAAAATAAACCTTCATCGAAAATGAAGGCGAGACACATGGCTAACATAACATGATATCAAGAAAGGAGAAACTTCGAAGCACAGAAGAATAAAATGTAGCAGTGAAAAGCATGAAAGTTAAGCACTATCTTGACCGAAATTTGTCTTCCTGGCACCATCCCTATTACCAGCCCCTTCATCCCCCTTCAAAGACATTGGGCGAGGGATGAAGATCAGGATTATCGCAACACCTAATGTAAATATCGTGCATGAAAGAACAAACCTAACCAGGATATTGACAAAAGGATTTCTTACACCATCAGATAAGTCTAAGCTCTTTAACATCATTCTACGCTTGTGTATACCTTTTTGTTTTCCTTAAATGTATTAGCTAAGTAGTAGACATAATAAATGTATTCTTTTAGCTCACCCAGTTGAGTCTTAAGTTGACTAACCTCGTTTTAAGAACTAATCCTGTAGGTGTAAAGCTCACCTTTCACCTCTTCAAGAATTTGTTGAATTCAAGCCAATTTGGCTCAAACTTGGACCAATTCCGCACGATCCTGTTTAAGGAGTTAATGCGGACGATCAAACTCATGCTTGAAATAGAGATCTTGGCAAAAAATTGTGAATAAGGAAAGGAAACTTATTAGAAAATTTGAGTTTAGAAATAAGCATTAAAGTTGAAGTTGGCCTCGAGAAGAAAAATAACAATGATAATCATTTACCTCAAGACTTGATTTTTTTTTTTTTTTGTTTTTTAAAATCAGAGTCTTAAGTAAGGTCCTACACGTCGATGTTAGAATAACTTAGAAGGACCTAACACCATCTTTCTCCTACTTTTATTATTAGAAAAAAAAAGTTCTATGAGTACCCATTCTTGTAAAATGGAAAAAAAGGAGCGGGAGAAGCATGAAAGTAAGAAGATAACCAAAAATTAAAAATGTCCATACCGAGAATGTATACTCTTTCCCTCCTTAGTTACCTATAGGGGTTTAGGGTGACAAAACCAATCAAAATCAAAGGTTCTTTAGTAATAAATTTGAAGCCATGTTAGAAAGCAATGTCCAAACTTTGGACAACTCTCATAAGGATTTCTAGCAACAATAGAATACTAGAACTCTCAAAGCACATTGAATAAGGGATGCCATAAGGGAGTAACTTGAGTTGGATACCATTTATAGAAGATGCAAAGTCCCGACAAGCACATAATATTCATCAAATGGTACTCATAAGATTTTAGGGCCTCATAATAGGAGAAACAAAAAATCATCTCTACTAAGAATATTTTCATCCCTAAAATAGTCATTTTAAGAAATTAAAGAAAAAGTATAACACCTACCTTTGAAAAAAGAAGTAGATAGAAATTAGTTTAAATTGAGAGAATTTTTATCTCAATTTTTAAGGAAAAGTTGGAAGGAAATGACAATTCAAAAATTAGGTAGAACAATGAAAAGTAAAAAGGGAAGAGGAATGGTCTAGGCACGCAAGCACGCCAAAGCAATAGCAGACACACCATGCGATGCCCACCTTGTTCTCGGAGGCCAAAGCCGACTTGGACAGTCAAATATATAGCTTAAACATGTATGTAGAGACATACAGGTGGATCATGTTTAAGTGATAATCTGAATAGTCTGTAGTAGATGGATAAGGCTAAATACCTTATCCTGGTGTCACTACGAATATGGCCTACTTTGTAGATGTTACAATTGTTGTAAAGTGCTACAAATGATATGATCCTGATCATTGATGTGGAGACATGTAAATGGGGGTATTTTATACAAAGGAATTTGTATAAGACTGGACCACGAAATGACTAGTCTTATTATATAACACTGTTCATAATTGAGACTTACATTTCACCAAGATGACCATAGGTAACATAACCTGAATCCTGAGAGAGTTGTGAACTCCTGCCTATGAAGACGAGTCTTTGATTTGTATGAGTGAGAGTGGTTAGATCGCCGACTCAATAGGCCTACCATTTTTGGGATTCGTCTGATTGGGGAGTTGGGAACACAGCTACATAAGACGAAATTCACTTCTTCCCCGAGGTCGAGGTAAATAGATAAATTGCTCCCTTAAGTACTGATTCTGGGGCTGAACAATGTGGCGCCACACCTTCTCCTGGCTTGAGAGGGGCTTGGTCATAGTTGAACTATGACTTATTGTTCATTAAAGGGACCAGTGGTACTTAAGGAGTTAGATGTAACTACATGGATAAAACGTAATTTTGGCCTAGCTGTACTTACGAGATATTTGTGAAGGGAGATCGCACTATTGAGTGGTTATATCCAATGAACACAGAAATATATATGTAGTGCGAAGAGTGTAGCTGTCGATCTTTAGTTGAGTGCCCGACAGTTAATGAATGTTGAATAATATAATTAAAGGAGTTTAATTAATTATTCAAGTAACATTGGAGTTTCAAGTTACAGATCCATGAGGTCCTTTCTGTAGCTCAACAGGGATTAAATGAGAATTAATTTTTGGTTAATTTAAATTGTTCAAATTATTTGACGGAATTAATTATATGTGATAGAATTGATTTAATTTAATTATATATGATATAATTTTTATAATGTATTTGATATATTATAATATAAAGTTTATTTTAAAGGAAATAAATACTTGAATTTGATTCAATTATTAATTATATGAATTGGATTCATATTGTTGAATTTAATATAAATGAGATTTATTTTAAATACTATGATGGTTACATTTGAGGGGCAATACAAAGAAGGTTTAATAAACCAAACCTTTAAGAGAACCAAGGGCCAACCCTTGAAGAAGAAAACCTAAAGAATCAGCCAGGATCTAGTAAGGATATTTCAAAATGAAAATAATCTAAGGATCACCTAGGAATTAACTAAATTAAGCCACACTGATGACCATACACACTTGACATAAAACTGAAGAGGTGCATATCTTCAAGGTAGAGCAATCACATGTCCGAAAATGGACATGCCAAAAGATGAACCAATGTATATACTGCATCATTATGTAAAACGACGGAACAATAGCAATTATACTCCTCAATTGGGATCTTAGCACTCAATCCTTAACAATCAGCCTCAAATCCCAACATAGAAGTAGGGGACTAATGTTATAGGTAATTTAGGACCGGTAAAAAATGAAGATAGAGGTAAAACCACCAGAGTTATCTAATCCTAAATAACGGATCCAAGATTGGCAAGAAACGGGCCTAAGAGAGTTTTTAAAACATTGAGCCAAAATCCAATGGATTGTCTCGGCCTTGGCGGCCTCTAAGGCCAATTGGACCTTTGCGGCCACTTGGCCCGCCTCGGCCTTAGAGGTCAGGCTGAGGTCAAGCCAAGGCTAAGGCCAATAATCCCTCGCAAGTGGTCGATCTGGATCAATCCTTTATTCTAGAACATCCCTAGTAACGCAAATTCAACCTTGAGTGTCATTTTTCCAATTAAGCAAAGGAAGTAGATTCAAAATTCTTAAGGGATAAGGAAGACCCATGAACTCCATTATAAATAGAGCCTAACATCCCTACAAAAGGTAAGTTCATCTTCTCTCCCTAAAAACTGCTTTGCTCTGATCTTTGTGCTGAGATCTGACTTAAGCATCATAGTGTTTGTAGCAAGCACCACACTGGTGTGTTATTTTTCGTTGTTTTGTAGGTAAATTTTGCTCAAATTATAAATTTACCGTTGGCGGCACGTGAAAGTCATGTGAGTTCACTTAGCCAGATTTTGCCATCAACATGTGCTAAAATTTTTAAAAAGAATAACACAATTTTCCTAAAAATTTTAAGACAATATAAAATGAAATAGGAGGAGAATATTTTAATATAACTACAATCTTTTTAAAAGACAATCACTCACAATCATATAACAAAAATCACCTTCTAAGTTTTTTTAAAATCACATTTTCATCATGGTCAAACATCACCAATTTTAGAAAGACAATGATATTAAGCAAGGGGTTAAGTTTATAAATAATGTTAACTTAAAAAGAAATAACATACATAGGGTAGATATGATTTTTTTTTTCTTAATAATGTAAAAAAGTTGCAATTTGGGGTAAGATGAAAGCTATACACATATTTGGGATAAGAAACTTGTGTACCAGATACACAGTTTATCAATTCACATCACCTCATTTCATACTGGGATGGTACACGATTTTTGTGAAACTCATATATGACGTCCATGATTTTTGATATCTATGGTGTCAGATTATGTAATGAAATCTCTTGTATGAGTTAGAGAAATTTAGAGAGAAAATAAAATGTGGAGATTTCATTAGGGCTTCTCAACCACTTTACAATGTTTATTATTGCTTTCAAATTTTAAAATAAAACTAAGCTAATATTTAAGAAAATTAATTTTTTAAATTAACAAAGTTTAATTAATTTGAAAGAGATCTCCATTTTTCTTAATTTTCTTAAGAGTGTATTTGGAATACATTTTCAAGTGTTTAATTTTTTGTTTAAAAAGTCATTTTAAAAGAAATTGGAATGTTTGACAATTATTCACGATAGCTTTTCACATGTATCTTAATAAGTTTTTATCAAAAGTGTTTAAATAAAGATGAAAATTTTGAAAAACATTTTTTTCTCGAGTCAATCCAAATGGGCCTAACTTTTCTCCCCACTCCCACGTCCTACCCTCATTCTTCCTCGCACTCGCATTCTCCTCTCTTCTCCTCTCCCTTAACTTTATCTCTTTCCCTCTCCTACATTCATAAAGTAAAATATTGGGAAGATTGTGCAAACTACTTTTGGACTATAGGGTTAGTTACAATCATACCCATTAAATTTTAATTTGATCAATCAACCCCTATAATCTATTAAGGGGCCATTTGGATTGACTTAAGAAAAAATGTTTTTTAAAAAAATTCATTTTTATTTAAACAATTTTGATAAAACCCGTTTAAAATACACGTGAAAAGCTATTTTGAGTGGTTACCAAACACTTCAATTTTTTCCAAAATAATTTATTTTTAAAATTAAACCCTTGAAAATATATTTCAATCAAACTCTCATATTAAACATTGTTTTACTCTTGCTGTTACCCTCTTCCCCTCTTTGAATTTCTTTCAATCAATCACTCTATCCATCTCTTTTGATTCTATTTTTCCTATGGGATGATGTTTAAGGACCGAAGGTCATGCGGTACTATATATTCACTAGGGGGATTTGGCGGCCAAGGTCTAGAAAACCATTTTGTTCAAAAAATAAATAAAAAGAAGCTAAGCTGACATGAAATGACAAAATGAGTGTTTAACTTACATAAAGTTTATACTATCAAATTCAAGATTAAACGTGTAAAAGAAAAAGAAGAAATAAAATATAAAGATGATGACATTAACCGTCCAATGAATGACAATTGACATATCATTAAGTCCTAATTAACATCAATTCATTACATGAACTAATAGTCAAGGACCATTTTAGAACTATTTTTAAAATTTAAGAAACTTAACTGTTTCGTTTTCAAACTTGAAAGGTCCGACTGATCCAAATTTTAGAGATGAAATGTGTATTTTATCCAAAAATATTGACATAAAATGTAAACTATTAACTTGAAGATTGGAAGTACTACTTCTTCACCTTCGCATATTTTTCAGATATATAGAAATTTCAAAAGTTATCGATATTTTTACCACTTTATAAGCTTGCGATCGTCGTAAGTTGAAAGTTATCGATATTTTTACTGTTTTACTATTTTGTAAAAATACAACAAAATATGATTATTGTGGACATAAAATTTAATAATATAATGTTTTAATTTATTTTGAAAAATGGAGTGTGTATTTGTTAATTTAAATACTTTTATGACTATTTTATGCATATTATTTTTGAAAAATATATACCGATATAAACGTTTTCTATACAGTTGAAACCTGATCATTTTTCATCAACATTAAGTAATAGCTAAACTGATTATGAAGGAATTATTCGTTCAATGTCTATTTGGTTTTTTAATTTTTGGTATTTGGTTTTTTAAAATCTACTTTTGGTTTTCAGTTTTTATGAAACAAAAATCATACATGATTGGTAAATGTTATTGGTTTTTTCCCACTAATTTAAAAAAAAAAAAAAAAAAAATCCAAAAACATGTTTGGTAAATTTTCAATTTTAAGTTTTCTAAAAATTTAAAAATAAAAACATGTTTGATTAGTGTGTTTTTGCTTTTTGTTCGTAAAAGTTTAAAATATGTTTGGATGACTTTTTTAGTTTTATATTTTTGTTTGGATAAAAATAAAATCAAAACTTTTTTTTACAAAATTTTCATATTGTATACATTATTCTAAAATTACATACTTATTTTGAGCCTTTTAAAAAAAAAAATTATATTGATAAAATAATATCATTATTTTAAATATAGTCACTGATCACAAATAAAATGAAGAAAAACAAGGAAACAACGGAAACTAGACCAAGAAATTTACAATTTTTTTTTTTTTTTTTAATGACAATTTTGTTCTCTATAGGTGCTCAAAGTATCATAAAAAATTGTTTCCCAAGATTAGACAAATTAATAATCCATGAATACTTCGACCACAAGATTAGATGTTCACTACAACGTGTGAATAATAATCATATATAAAAGAGATTTAGATATAGGGAAACAATTCTCTATGTTTTTGTAGGCTATTTGTGAATAATTCAAATAGTTACATTGTTCAACGAGATTTTTGGAGAAATTTAATTCGTTAAAATGAACTTTGTATTTAAATTGATTTCAATATAGTGAGTATGATTTCTAATATTTGATCATTTTATTCTTTCTCTAGTAAAGTAAACTTGTCTTGAAGGCTTTGTAACTTGTTCTTAAAGTTGATTTGTCTCGAGGACTTTGGAGCTTGTTTTCGAATATTGACTTGCTTCGAGGGTTTTGTAGCTTGTTCTCGAATGTGAGATTTGTCTCGAGGGCTTTGCAGCTTATTCTCGATGTTGATTTATTTGAAAGGCTCTTCAGCTTACTCTCAGTGTTGATTTACCTCGATTGTTTTGTAGCTTGTTCTCAAGAGTCTAGAGAGTGTTCTACTTTCTGAATTCGCTCTAAAATTTCTTCTGAAGTCTCTAACTTCTGCTTCAGATTATCTCGGAAATTGCTGACTTCAAGAGGTTTTGAGAGTTTTTTGATCTTCTAGAATTTTTTTGAACTTTAGTCTTTAGATATTAGAAGAGAAGAAGTTGATCTTTGGAACTTCAATATTCAAATGTTCAAATGAGTTATACTCTTTAGAACTTTAATCTTTTGATCTTGAAAGCTTCAGGAGAGTTACATTTTTAATATCGCTTCCAAACTTCAGTCTTTAGATCTTTAGAGTTTTGGAGAGTTGTGTTCTTCAGAGCTTCAATCTTTAAAACTTTTGATCTTCAAAACTTCGAGCTTTAGTTCTTCCAACCTTTACTCAAAATCAAAAGGTAAGACCTCTATTTATAGGAGTTTTTTCCGAGGGCCTTACATGGGCTTGGGTCTAGTTGCTTTTTGGCCTTGGGTTAATGTTGAACTTGGATCTAGTCTTTTCTTTTGCCCAAATTCCACCATAGGCTTGAATTGGGAATAAACTTTGGGCCTAATTGACTTTAATTATTTGGTCTGATCCAATTTATGATTTTAGGCCCTCAGACTTCTAACCAAATTTATGATCATGGTCCAAACTTAACTATTGAATTTAATCAGCCTATCATTTGTGATCAAATGGTCAGAAAGGGGACATGTGACTTTTTTTAGTTTGTCGTTTACTTGTCTCCAAATTAATTCAGCGACACAATAGTTCTTAATTGACCCTAAATTCAATAAAATTGGCTTTTGTTGTGATGGCGTGGTAAAATTTGATTGGTCAAAATTTCTCTTCTAACATACATCTCTATATACACACATCATTTCATTACGACGTTATGCCACTTAAAAAATATACACCCTCTAATTTCCGAGTTGTGGTATTTTAATTTTTTTTTGAAAACAAATTAATTTTTTGTATATTTCGTTAGAGGGATTTTAAAAAATAAAAAAAATAAGGGAAACTATTAACACAAAATAACACAATTTTAATCTTCTTTGATGAAGGCTGATAAAGGCTGATAGAGTGATAGAAACCGATAGAAGTCTATCACTGATAGACACTAATAGAAGTCTATCAATATCTATCAGTAGTTTATTTTACTATTTTTGTAATTAGTTTAACATTTTATCTGTGAAAAATTCTCATTTTTTAAGATTTTAACTTTTAATTTTGTATATAAAAAACTAATTTTGAAATTGTTTTAAAAAATTGAAGTTATTCCATTGAAGTGAGAAAAATGTTTAAATACTATTTTAGTCCCTGAACATTGAATCTTGTTCTATTTTGATCCCTAAACATTCAAAAACGTATATTTTAGTCCCTAACATTAGTTGAATCAATGGTTGATTAGTTTTATGAAACTTATGTAATATTCCATTAAACTAAGATTCAGACTTATCTTCTATAACTTAAACATGTATATAGAGACATACAAATGAATCATGTTTAGATATAGGTTGGGTACCTTATCCTGTTGACACTACGAATACAACCTACTTTATAGTTGTTACAATTGTTGTAAGGTGCTATAAATAATTCTACTTTATAGTTGAATCCTGATCATTCATGTGGAGACATGTGAGTAAGGGTATTTTATACAAAGAGTTTGTATAAGATCGGACCACAAAATGAATAGTGTCTCTATATAAAACTGTTATTAGTTGAGAATTACATTTCACCAAGATAATCATAGGTGACTTAACCTGAATCCTTACTGAGTTACTGCGTATGAAAGCGGTCATTTGATTTTCATGAGTGAGAGTAGCTAGTTTCACCGACTCAATATGCTTACCATTTTGAGGCTTTTTCTGATTAGGGAGCTGGGAACATAACTATACAAGAAGAAATGCACTCCTCTATAGTCAAAGAAAGTAACGAAATTGCTCCTTTAAGGGCTAATTCTAAGACATGAATAATGTGACGCTACACCCTCTCTTGGCCCTAGAGGGGCTTTAGGTTATAGTTGGACTATAACTTATTGTTTATTAGAGGAGCCAGTGGTACTTAAGAAGTTAGATGTAACTATAGAGGCAAAATGATAATTTTGGCCTAGTTATACTTACGAGCAATTTGTGAATAGTCGATGCATTAGTTATATCCAATAGACATATAAATATATCTATAGTACAAAGAGTGCAGCTGTTGGTCTTTAGTGAAGTGATCGACAGTTAATAAAAGTTGATTAATTTAATCAAAGAGTTTGATTAATTAATCGAATACCATTGGAGCTTTAAACTATAGGTCCATAAGGTCCTCTCATTAGCTCATGTGGGATAAGTGAGAATTGAATTAATTTGGATTAATTTGAATTGTTTAAATTAATAAAGGGAATTGATTATATAAGATATAATATAATGTATATGATACATTATAATATATTAATTATTTGAATATGATTCAAATATTAATATGAATTTGATCCATATTAAATATTGTTGATTAAATGAGAGAATATGTTTTGTGTGTGTGTGTGTATGTGTGTATATATATATGATAGATAGAACATGTAAACAACGGAAACAATTAGAATCAATAAACAATCTAATTACACTTAATTTGAGTTTAAAAGTATGTTTGAAAACAAATTTTACAGAAAAGAGGATTTCTAGAACTATAACCTTTGATGATACACTTCAAATCCAGCTCCTCTCCATAAATTGGAACTCGAAATCACCGATAAACCACCACAATGATCTTCTCTACTATTCTCTAACTTGGATTGAGAGGTGGAATCTCTGAATTGAGGTGAATTGGGTTGAAAAAGAAGAGGGTTTGGAGAGAATACCATATTTCAGAATTTCAACTTGCATGAAATTCTCCAATATGAGAAATTGAAGTATTTATCAATTCAATTCATGCAAACATCCTCTTAATCATCTTAATTAGCAACTTGACACTTTGACACTTCAAACTGCATGAGTTAGTGAGCTTAGGTGTTAAGAAAATGATTAATCCACCTAAATTAACAAAAATATTGGAAAAACCCACTAGCAAACTAATTTTGCTCATTTCCAATTTTTTCTTTATTTAAATTTTTAGTAAAATTAAATTAAAAAAAATCAAGTATGAAATTTGAATTTATCAAATTGAAAAAGTTTTACTTAAATAATTAATTACTTAATTAATTAAT
This sequence comes from Benincasa hispida, assembly GCF_027475165.1. NCBI lineage: Eukaryota > Viridiplantae > Streptophyta > Magnoliopsida > Cucurbitales > Cucurbitaceae > Benincasa > Benincasa hispida. The sequence continues at coordinate 44,730,560 of NC_143488.1, forward strand.
TAAAAATTTAATATCAAACATTAAATTAATCAAACACCTAATTTATACATGAATCTTATACATATTAATTCATATTTAAATCAATATTTAAATATTTTAATCTCTCCGATTATGTTCAATTTCGATAAATTAAACGTTTAATTATATTAAATACAATTAATCAAACCCTAAATTGAATTTGAACACTTCAAATTCAAAACTCTAATTTCGAATTTGAATATTTCAAATCCGCTCAATTCACTAATCCAAGATATAACTTTACGAGCTAGTAGAGGGACCTTATGGACCTACAGATCATGAGCTCCAACAATTTGAGATTAATTGGTTAATTACCAAGACATACCACTATAGCTCGATAGTTGCACACTCCTCGTTGTAGATATATTTCTGTCCACTTTAACCATAATCAGTAAGTCGATCATTCACAATTCATTCGTATTTACAACTGGGTCAAAATTACCGTTTAACCCCTGTAAATACATTTTGCTTTTTAAGCTGCCACTCATCGTCTATTGAACAATTTATTTATAATCTAACTAATAAACCATGACCCTCTCAATCATGAGAGAGTGGAGCTCCGTTGTTCAAGACCAAGAATCAGTACTTAAGAGAATATCCTATCTGCTAACCCTAAGTTGGGTAGGAGTGAATTCCATCTTGCAAGACTATGTCCCCAGCTATTTATCCGATCTTATCTCCAAAATGAGAGACTTATTGAGCAGTGCTGTTGGACTACTTTCATCTATGCAGATCAAAGGATAATCCCAAATAAACAGGAGTTCATAGTTAGCTTAGGATGAAGATCGAGTTACCCTGGGTCATCAAATTTGAAATAGTAAGTTTTAACAATAAACGATTGTTATAAAGAAAAGTGATTATTTCGAGGTCCAGTCTTTTGCAAACATCATTTGCATAGGATGCCCCCACTCGCATGTCTCCACATGAATTATTTTGGGATCACATCATTTGTATCAGTATACAAAGTGGACCGTATCCAATAATGTCACCAGGACGAGGTACCCAATCTCATCCATATACTTATAGAGCATTTTAACTATATACTAAAACTTGATCCACTTTTATGTCTCCACATAAAATTAAAGTATTCTTATTATAGTCAGTATTTGTTTATTGGATATTTATAACAAAATGCAATATCAATAACAATTTATTGAATGAAATACTCAATAATACTTTTATTGATAAATAGAATATATTTTCAACATTTACTAACAACGAGTTTTAGGACATTCCTAACCATATGTAATATTAAATTAGTTAATTAATGTATATATATTAATTAAAGAAAAAATAGTTTTTTTTGTTTAATTAATTTTTTTAATTAGAGAATTGGTTTTAAATAACTTTTTCTCTTCATATTCTCTCATTAATTGGCATATGGAAAATGGATGAATTTCTTAATTTACGTATATGTATGAATTAAAGAAAAATTTAGTTTTTTTTAATTAGAGAATTGGTTTTGAATAACATTTTCACTTCATATTCTCTCATTAATTGTCATATGGAAGATGAATGGATTTGTTCTTTCATCTTTCCCTTGCCCACTTATAAATACACCTAAAGTGTGTAGTTTTTGAGATGCTTGTGACCTTGCCTTATTTTCTCAAATTATTTCCTTCAAATCTTTTCTCCAAATTAATCTTAAAGCCCACAACTCTCATCGACTCTCTATCCCGAGAATAATAAGGTTTCCGCATGGTGGTGTTCGATTGATTTATGCGTTTTTACGATCAAAGTGTTCGTTGTGTTTGAGTTTCGGGGAGGAATTAAGAAGAGATTAGTTTTTAAGGATATGTGACTTTTGAATCTCTTTTTACTATTTAATTTCTATACAAATATATGTTTAATAGATCTTGTATATCTTGTTTCCGTCTTTCATATTTTCTTTATGTTTTGTAAAATTAGAATTAGGACGTGATCACTTTCACTACCACAACAAGTACTCGCATATCCTTTCGATTAGAATTTCGTTAACTTTTTAACAGAAGGTTGATGTGGTTTATATTTTTGATGAGTACAATGCCAAATAAGTTAATCACCTTAGGTCTAGCTATAAATATTTTATGTCAACAAAAAAATGTATATTTTTTAACTATCAGTGATTTAAGTCTTACTGTTTTTTTTTATGTCAAAGAAAAAAAAACGCTATAAGTTCTACTATTTTCTCAATTGGAACTTCCAAGAAAAATAGAAGAAAATAGAGTAGAATGAAAATATAATAGAACCGACATACTAGTGTCGAAGATGTTTTGTATTCTTCTCCAATTATGAGGAATTTTAAACCTAAGAATAAACATCCCATGGAAAGGTAAAATAAACTAAGAAAATGCAAATGGATGCAACCCATATAGAAAATAAATTCTAAGAAATTGAAAATTATTTTTTTAGTACAAATTAGGGTTAGGAGATTTGAATCACGGACCTCTGAGTCTTCAATATACATAGATGTCAGTTGAGTTACGTTCTTGTTGACAATTGCAAATAAATATTACCTTAATGAATCACATAACTAAAAAAGAAAAAAAAAAGAGGAGAAAGAAGAGATTGAGAGGAATAGAGAAAAGTACCTCAATGAACGAGTAAAATCTGGAAGTTAAAGTGAATGACTAAAATCTGAAAGACAAAGTGAATGACTAAAATCTAGAAGACAAAGTGATTGTTGAGTTCTTCCATACAAAAACCAATTTTCCCTCTGATTTAAATTTAAAACCGTATATTTTTTAGAGTGGTTAACTTATTTGGTATCCTAGTCATAAAAAATATAAGTCATCTCTACCTTCTGTTAAAAAGTTAACAGAATCATAACGGCATGGACCAAATCCAGCACTTTGTAAAAGTTTGGAGACTAAAATAGACGTTTTTGAAAATTTAGGTATTAAAATATAATAAGATTCAAAATTAGGGATCAAAATAGAATTAAAATAAAAAAAATTATTGAATAAGAGCTGGGATTTCGAAACCATGTACCCAGTTAGTTGATTTATTGTAGATTTTGTATGTTAGTAAATGTGCGCGCGTGTTTCGTTTTTGAAAATAGTTTTGTTAACAATTTTAAAAATATTTTTAAAACAGAACAAATGAAAAATTGAATCATTTTAAAAAGATTAATTGATTATCAAACGTCCCTTTATTTATTTTTAAAATAAGAACCTACGAAATTATTGAACCAGAACGTATCAATCGAGTGAAGAAATTAAATATACAAACTTTGGAAATTGAGATAAGAAGGAAGTTGGATGGGTGACGCAAAACCATTGAATTGTAACATTAAAGTCTATTGGCTGCCTAATTTTATTTATCATTATCTCAAAACCAATCATACCAAATCTTTATATATATATATATATAAAAGACATACCCAATTTTTATATATAAAAAAAATACAACAAATATAAATAGTTTCAAATGAAACTTGAAATCAATTATTGCATATATAGCGATTTAAATCGTTGGTGACAAAATTTGGACATGAAAATTTAATTCACCTTCACTTACCTTCAACGATATATTTATAATTTTAAAGAAGAAAGACAACTTGCAAATAAAGAAAAGGAACATCGATTTGATGTCTATCACTGGACCTCCTATACTTAAATCATATCCATCAATAGTTAGAGCAAACTAATAGTAGGAATAACAATTTATCTTTTCATGGTTTTATGGCCTCTTGTTTATAGATAGAGGAACCCCTATTTTAAAAAGGATTCGGAGATGCTAATTCGAGCTAAGACCATGGTCCATAGGAAGTGGGCCACATGAAATGAAGTGAGGTGGCATCGGTTTTGGCCTCCTCTAAAGTCGAAGAGGGCATATCAAGTAGCTCGACCTAATAGCTTCTCTTTTCCAAGTCTTTTCCTCCTTTGCTCCCATTTCTTGCACTCATTTGTCCCTTACATGATTATTGTATTCCAATTTTACCCTTAATATTCCACATTTTCAAGCTCGTGACTCTTGATCCATAATGACCTACAACATAAATCTTTATACTTTTATAAGTGAATCAATTTAAGCTATTTTTTAGTAATTTGTGTAGGCTATCTTCACTACATTTAAAATCCACTCAAAATTACCTATATAAATTATTTATCTCGAAAAACTTTATTAAGAAAAATGATCACATAATTATTTTTAAATAGAGAAAACAATAATAAAATAAAAAGACAGCATATCAAATTTAGAATATAAATTGATATTTGTTTATTTAGACACTAAACGATCATAAGAAGAAGCATTTCAAAGCTTAGGAAAGCCAATGCAAAATGATTGTCCATTATCATCTATAATTTAATCATCATCATTATCTTTGATTTCAAAAAAGCACCCATTTGCCCCAAAATATCCAATTAGAAATTCATCAAACAACTCATATTTTATTCATTTATTATGATTATTAATTTGGAAAAGAAAAAAATGCCCAAAAAGTCCAAGAAACAAGTTTGATTTAGAGCCATCAAATTCCCTCCCCATTCACTTAACTAAGGAAAATTAAGAAGCAATTTGGAATTGTATATTCTTGACGTGTTGAAATGGGTTGTGTTAGTTTCTTTTTCAACTTAGGTCATGAGTTGCTATACACTTTAAACATACGTTTTTTTCCCCTTTTCCTATTTAAAGTTGCATACTTTATTTTATAATGTCTTTTTAGCTCATGAATAATCTTCATTGGATCGATTTTGTGGAATTCCAATTTTTAATAATTAGGTTGGATTAAAAATAGAGAAAAAGTATTCATGAATGGAATAAAATAATTTTCTTTAAATAATATGTTTTTTTTCTTTTGTTTTCGATGCATAGATAAGTTTTTCTAATGAATTTTTTTATTATTTTATAAGCTTCCTAGATTTAAATATCACTATTGAGACTTCGAAGAACAACAAAATATAGTGTCGAAAAATATGTAACATGATATTTATGTCCCCTACCCCCATCCATATATAATTAATTATATGTAATCTATTTTTTTTTTCTAATAATAGTAGAATTTGATCTTATTTTATCATAAACTTGAAAATAATTCAATTAGTTAAAATGTTATATTCTCGACCAAAAGGTTAAAAGTTTGAATTCTTAACCCTCGCATAAGAGGAAATGTATTTTGGAGTAATATTATGTAGATTGAGGCTTTGAGTGTGTGTTTTTTGACAACATGTGAATGGAAAGAATCGAACCTCTAACCTCAAGGTCAATAGTACAAACTTTAGGTCAGTTGAGCTATGCTCGTTTTGACAAACTTTAGCTATATGTTTTATAAATCATAAGCGAAGTAAATTGTAAATTAATTAGGCATGGAAATTAAATTTTAAATTAGGCTGGTAATTGCAAGAAGTAGAAAGTCTCATTTATTCATTTGACTCGACTTATTTATTATGGATAAGAAAACACGACTAAATATTTAGTCTTAAAAGAATGTTCTAATGGGTCATTCCAAGAGAAGTGAGTTATTTGGCTAATTATGGAGAGGTCAACCCATAAGGTCAACTATATATGGAAGTTTAAATACAACTTCATAGCTTGGGTTTGTCGATTGGTAAAGGTTAAGTTAAATTAATAGTGGTCAAATTAATTAGTAGAAAGATTAATTAGTCATGTGACCGTTACATAATCATTTTTCTATGTAGTAATCCAAAAGGGGTTTAAGATATTTAAGATATGCTGAAATACTCTGAGTTTTTCATTCTCTTATTTTTTTTTTTTTAAATTATTACTGATTTGATCATCAGAAGCGTTACCGGCTAAGCACCAGATACCAATACAAGATTTTTTTTTCTTCAAAACAATTGTTTGATTCCTCTCATTGTTACAAAGTAAAAAATTTAGAATAAAAAGTGATACAACTTAATTAATATCTATTTTCAAAGCCAAGCCCACATGTCCAAAAAGTAATGTAGACAAATATTGCTTCTTTGTCATCAATTTAAGAAAACAAAAAAGAATTGTTTTGTCCCTTGGGGCCCACTACATCGCCGAATTTTCCGACTTTGTAAGAATTGAAATTTGTGTTTTTTTTTGTTGGTTTAATCAAAAAGATGTTGTTGTAAGAAACAAATGTTTTCTTCAGTCCACAGGCTCTCTAATGATGAGTCAACTCCGTCTCCTTCCCACCACCCTGCCCCGAAACCGTCCACTGCCATCGAATCCGATGTGTCCGAACACGACCCAGACATGTGTTCAGGGACAATACTCTTGTAGTCCCACGTCAACATGGAGGTATCGGCATCGGTGCACGGTGGCAGCAATAGTGATGGTGGCGACGACAGAGATTGGACGGAAGCCGCCTCGATCCGCTCCACTAGGCGGGGGATCCAAACCAATCTCATAGCATCTCGAAAACGTTGACTATTAACGTCGCAGTTGAGTTGTTTAGCTTGCTTTTGAACTCTCGTTCTCCAATAATTCTTTATTTCATTATCCGTTCTTCCAGGAAGAAATTCGACTATTTTCGACCACCTAAATTAAAAACAAACCCAAAAAACACCATCAATATATCGAATCATACAAGTATTATATTAATCAATTCTTAACATTTTTGGTTAAAAGTTCATGCTTTTAGTCTCTCAATTTTAACAAAAGTAATATTTTAATCGCTACACTACAATATTTAATAATTTATTTTATACTTTTAAATTTGTAGCAATTTAGTTTCAAATTTAAAAAAACCTCATCAAATTCAAAAACCGTTTTTGATAATGTAACCATTTAGATTTTATAATTTATAAATAAATGAATTTAACCTTTAATCAATTTATCAAACTATAAGAAATTTAATTGAATATTGGGTATTATATTCTAGGATAAAGATTAAATTGTTGAGAAAAACAGACCGGTTGCCCCAGCGAGAATGAAGTTGAAGAATAAGAAGCTGTTCTTGAAGAGTAATATTTCCCCGGCGAAGATTTGGGCGGAGATAATTCAACCATCTCAATCTACAGCTTTTCCCCGTTCTCTTCAACCCTAAACCCATTCAATTATTATTCAGTTAAATTATACTAACAATAAAGAAGGAAATTCCAGAAAAACGGCGTTTTTTTTTAATAATTAATTTTGAATTACCTGTTGAACGAGCAACGGAGTTCCAGTGGCCTTCGCCGTGAACAGTAACATAATTGTAAAGCAAAGAGTCTTCCTCCGCCGTCCACGGCCCTTTTTTCACATCATCCACCATTGTTTTAGCTTGTCTTGCCTCTCCTTTTCGGACAATTCAAAACTCTCTCTACTCTCTATTTATATAGAACACAGAAGAAAAAACAGACAGGGGATTCTGTTTTTTTTAATTTAAACAACGTGTTTTTCTTGCCGCAAATTCAACATGCTTTTCTTTTTTATATAGAATAATATCCTACGCAAAATTCATGTGGGTTTTCTGGGAAAGATTAAACAATAAATAAAAGTCAAAGTTTTGGGCATTAAAAAAAAGGAAATGACCCAAGAGGGGGGCTTAATGGCGTTGACTTTGACTTGTTCTACTTCAATTTTAGGACTCAAAACACATATACACACATACACGCTTTAATACTTAAAAATGAAACAAGCAGAGATCGCGTCCTCATACCCTAAATATTCACTTTTTTTTTTTTTTTTCTTTTCTTGAAGGTTAGAATATTATTTCCATCTCTATATTTTGGAGTTTGTTTAATTTTAATCTCATTAGTTATAATAAATCTAAAATTTAATCTCTGCAGCTAATTTATTGTTAGATTTTTAAAAAGGGTTTTGAAAAACTTCATTTTTTAATCATTGAGTTTTGAAGAATATGTATGTTTGGTCTCCGAGTTTTTATAATATACCTCTCAAGTTTTTAAAAATATATGTATTTGATCACCTAATTTGTTGAACAATTTTTGTCCTTGAGTTTTTAAAAGTAGGTTTAAAAAATTGTAGTAATTTTTTTTTATTATTTTACATTAGAAAAATAAATAAAATTATCTCATGCCTCTAGAATTAATTTTTAAACTTAGTTTCCTAATTCAAAATATCATATAAGAATTCAAAATAATAATAAGAAATTACGTCAGAGACCTTGTAAACCAATTTTTAAAAATTTGGGACTAAAATACACATGTTCTATGAAATTCGGAACTAAGAATATATGTTTTGAAAATTTAGGGATCAAACACCCTATTTTTCATAACTCGAGGATTAAAAATGTATTTTTTGCAAAAATTTTAAAATAATCAACAATTAACTAATAATGGAAATTAAATTTAAGATATATTAAAAGGGACTAAAATTGAACAAATTTAACCAAAATAATATTTCAACCTTTTATTTTCTTTTTCTTTTTAAAGTAATATAGATGGACCAATTCCTAATTAAAAGAGAATAAGTAACCACGATAACAATTAATTGAAATTCAATGAATTCTCACATTTTTTTTTAAGACAATATGTGTTTTCTACCTTTCTCACGATGTCATGATCAAATGTCTTGTCAATGCAATCTTTCAAATTGAATTGAAATTTCATATTAAAATGATGTTTAAGGTACAAATTTAATAGGTATGAAATTGAGTTGTGTTTAATTTTTTTCAAGTTGCAACTCAATTGAGTTAAATTTGATAAACGTTTCAATTTTTGTATTTTATCTTATTTAATTTTGTAATTTCGAGAGTTATTAAGTTGCTAGCCTATAAATAGCAACTTGGTTCTTCATTTGTAGCATCACATTCCAAATTGAAGAGTTCTCTCATTTCTTTCTTTATTTCTTTTGTTCTCGAGTTGAGTTAAGAGCAAGTATCCAAGAGTTCCGTCGGACCTGAGTAGTTCGAGGTTGCAGTTCCGTTGGAGTTAGTCGTTGTATCCTGCTGAGACGATGGTTGTAGTCTGCTTGCAACCCGTATAGAGTGAATAATTGTCTTTAAGATAGCGCTTAATAGAAGTGTACCTCGACTACATTTTGAGTCTCCAAAGGTTTTAAAGTTCTTTCAAGTCTTTGGTTATTTTCATATCTAAGCCTTGTTACACATCTGGCTTTCGTTTGAGTTTGAATATTATATATTGAGTGTATTGTTTCTAGTAATTGAGGTGTAATCAATTTGTTAATATATTTAGTTCTATATATACCATTTTCCCCAACATATTGATATCTGGGACTCACTTCAAAATCTATAATAAAAAAAATGCAAACTGATTGACGAGTAGAGGATGCTCAATCCAATTGCGTCTGGACATTACACTGTATGGTTAACGTTACCATTACGATTACCATTATTGTTACTGTTACAAAGGAAAAATTATGAATTTGGACCCTTTCACTATTACCATTACTTTTACCATTAGTGTTTGACCCTCAGAGATAAAGGTAACAGTAATGATAATAGTAAATGTGAAAAAAATCATAATTTTAAGTAAATGTTGATAAAAGCAATCCAATTACATTTGTGATTTTGACCCATTACAATTGATCTACTAATGAAATTCCATTACGATTAGACCAGTTTTCATTACGGATTGCTAAATGTGGCCTAAATAATAAAACTCAATGAAAATCACTATGTGAGTAATTATTTAGAAGCCAGAAAATAATTTGAGGAATAAATTCTCTATGTTTTTTCTCATATAAAACTAAGTAGAAAAATCATATACCTAGACTATTTGTGATAATTCAAATAGCACGTCTTTTAGTATATAGCTGTGTATTTTGAGAAAAGACTTATTCTTTGTATCTTTTGTTGTTCGTCGTCAACTCTGGATCTCATTTTTTGTTGTGCCATAGAAGATCTACTACCTTGAAAGTAAAATTTAGTGCAACCTTCTAAATTGCAATTGCTAGTTGCTCCCCAAGGTTTACACAACCTTCAATCTTAGACGTGCACTTGTTGGAGAAAAGAATGGAATAAAAAAAGCTTGCTCAGAGAAAATCAACGAGATATAAAATAGGAAGAAGAAGAAATCTATATCTCAAAACTGAAATCTTTTCTTCTAATTTTAGATCTATAACGGTCAAACTTATTAGATCACTAGAATTCTAACCATAAAAAATTTACAATATCAATAAACAGATTTTTCAAATTGTAACTATTACACAGAAATGTGAAAATAATTTCAATCAGTTACAAATCTGTTACATTCAAGCTACCTTTAAATACATTGTGTAACTAATTTGTAAGAGAGAGAATAAATATTGTATTGAGTGATCAAAACATATCTTGTAGCAATCTTGAATAAAAGATTCCCATCAGCTTCTCCATGGACGTAGGCCTTCCTTGGCCGAACCACGTAAAATCATCGTGTTCATCTTCTTCCCGATCGTCTTCCTCTACCGTGTACCTTTGATTTACCGATCGTGTAGCGTTAGACGATCGTTTATCTTCCCATCAGCTTTTTGCCAACGATCGTTTACTTCTGCAAACCCCATCGTGTAGACGACCATCGTTTAGACCCCATCGTCTAGACGATATTTAGTAAAGCCTTCATCGTCTAGACGACTCGTCCCTCATCGTCTAGACGACCTTCAGCTTTACTTCCCTTCACCTAGACGACCGAAGACTCGTCGCCCTCTGCGATTTTCAGCAGCCTTCCTTTGGATCTCTCTCTTATTTTCTCTCATTCTTTCTCTAGAAAAAGAAAAGAAAAGATAGTCATTCGAAGTGTACATTCTGCAGAAGTGTCAAGCTGTAATCTCAGCCATCAAAGTGTGAGGTCGAGATCCTTCATCACATGAATTGTGCTTTTAACACATTGTTTTGTATTTGTGTGAAGAAATAAGGTGGTTTCCGGTATTCGTTTAAGGGCTTGTGCATTGTCAAAGCCCAAAGATCAAGTGAGTCTGTGTATTTCCAGCCTATATTTCTCATTTCAAGCCCAACAAGTGGTATCAGAGCCTACAAAAAAGCTTCTAAATTAGTCAAGATTCAAAAGAAGCAAAATCCTAGAGCCTTTCAGTTGAAATTTAAAACAGATATGGCAGTAGCAAGGTATGACATTGAGAAATTTGATAGGAAAGGCGGTTTTGGATTGTAGAAATCCAAAATGAAGGCTATCTTGGGACAATAAAGGGCACATAAGGCCCTAGAAGATCTAGCCAAGCTGCCAAGCATAGCAACAGAAGAAGAAAAAGAAAACATGGAGCTAATTGCTTATGGAACACTGGTTTTAAACTTGTCTGATAGTGTTCTAAGGCAAGTGATTGATCAAGAGCCAGTTTTTAAGATGTGGAGCAAATTGAATGAGCTATATGAGACTAAAAATCTGCCCAACAAACTTTTCCTAAGGGAAAAGTTCTTTACCTTCAAGATGAGTGCTTCTAAGTCTTTAACAGAGAATCTAGATGATTTCAAGAGAATAACCACTGAATTCAAAAATCAAGGAGAAGAGATTGGGGTAGATAATGAAGCATTTGTGCTTCTTAACTCATTGCCGGATTCCTATAGAGAAGTGAAGACTGCCCTAAAATATGGGAGAGATTCCCTAACTACTGACATCATAATTTCTACTAAAAAAATCAGGGAAATGGAGCTGATTACAAGCAGAGAAGCCTAGTGCAGAGGGCTTGTTTGTAAAGGGCAAGTCCAAACAGAACAATAAGGAAAAAGGAAAATAGAGCTCAAACGAAGAAGGGAAAGAGAAGTCCAAGGTCAAATGCAAATATTATAAAAAAAACTTGGACATTTAATCAAAGATTGCAGGACATTGAAGTGGAAAAATGAGCAAAAAAATAAGCAATCACAACTACAACCCAAAGTCCAACCTAATCAGTCAGGTGAAGCCTCAGTTTATGAGCACTTTTACTTTTATTCTGATGCTTTGGCTACCTTTAATTGTAAGGCAGAAGAAGAAGCTAATAAGAACCTAGATTGGGTTCTAGATTCAGGGTGTTCTTTCCACATGACACCCCATAAAGGCTGGTTTAGTCCCTATAGAGAGTTAGATGGAGGATCGGTCTACATGGGAAACAATAAATCATGTCCAGTGATTGGGATTGGCTCAGTCTCACTAAAACTAGAAGATGGAACAGTCAAGCTCTTAAGAAATGTCAGACATGTGCCTAAGCTGAAGAGAAATCTAATTTCACTAGGCATGCTTGATTATATTGGCTGTGAATACAGAGGCAAGGAAGGTTATTGTGAAGTTTTGAAGAACAGTAAGCATATCCTTAGAAGGGTGAAGATTAATGAAGTGTATATAGTTCAAAGAGTTTATAAAGTTCACTCAGCTTTGATTGTGAATCAAAATTAGCCTACTGAAGGAGATCTATGGTACAAAAGACTCTCACACATTAGTGCCAAAGGTCTACAAGCTCTTGCTAACCAAGGTATTCTACCTAAGGGAGTTCATCAGAGCCTATCTTTCTGTGAACATTGTATAATAGGGAAGGCTGCTAGGCAGAGTTTTATGAAGGCTCAACACACAACCAAGGCCATCCTTGACTATGTACATTCAGACCTATGGGGTCTTTCACCTTTTCAATCATTAAGTGGAGCCAGGTATTTCTTAACCTTTGTTGATGACTACTCAAGAAAAAGTTGAATCTATTTCCTTAAATCTAAGGATTTAGTCTTTGAAAAATTTAAAGAATGGAAGATCATGGTTGAAAAATTGTCTAACTGTCAAATTAAGTGTCTAAGAACTGATAATGGGCTTGAGTACTGTGCAGAGAAGTTTAATTTTTTTTGCAAACAGCATGGTATAACTAGACACAAGACAGTTAGGTATACACCTCAGCTAAATGGAGTGGCAGAGAGGTTGAACAGAACAGTAATGGAAAGAGTAAGAAGCCTATTATATGATGTTATACTTCTTGAGAAATTTTGGGCAGAGGCAGCCTCATACACTGTCTATACACTAAATAGATGCCCTCATGCATCTCTTAACCTTCTAACCCCTGAAGAAAGGTAGACCAAACAACCTCCTAACCTGAATAACCTAAGGGTGTTTGGCTGCACTGGTTTTGTTGATCAGAGTAAAGGGAAATTAGTTGTCAGAGCTGTGAAGTGTATGTTTTTGGGCTTCACAGAAGGTGTTAAGGGGTTTAGAATGTGGCACCCTACTGAGAAAAGATGCATAACCAGCAGAGATGTTGTTTTCAGAGAAGATGAAATGTATATGCAGAGATCTAATCCTAATGTTTTAGTACCTCAAGAGAAGAATGATAAAATTGAGGTGGAGTAAAATTGAGGTGGAGTAAGTTTTAATCCCTACTTCTGAACTTTCAAGCTTTGAATCATTTTTTTTTATCAACTACCTCATCTAGAGGAAGAAGTAGAAGATGCTACTATTGATTCCGAGCAAGAAAAATCATAATTGAGAAGTTACAACCTAGCTAGAGATAGGCAGAGAAGAAACATTGTGCCACCTTCAAGGTATGAAGACTACTTAGCTTTGAATGCTTCTGATTCATCTAATGATTCAGAACCCTCAACCTTTGAGGAAGCAATGAGTTGTTCTAAAGCTAAGATGTGAATAGAAGCTATGAATGAAAAGATTGATTTACTAGTGAAAAACAACACATGGGAGTTGACACCTTTGCCAAAAGAATGTAAGCCAATTGCATCCAAATGGGTGTACAAGTTGAAGGAAGGTTTCCCTAATGTTCAAGGATCTAGATTTAAAGCTAGGCTGGTTACTAAGGGTTTTACATAGGGGCCAGGTGTTAATTTTAATGAGATTTTTTCTCCAGTGGTAAAACAGACTTCTATCGGATTGTGATTGTCTATTGTGGCTCAAAATAACCTGGAGCAACTAGATGTTAAAACAACTTTTCTACATGGCTTCCTAGAGGAAGTTATCTATCTGAGCCAACCAAAGGGGTATGAAGTCAAAGGGAAGGAAGACTATGCGTGCCTACTTAAAAGGTCTATCTATGGCCTCAGACAATCCCCTAGATGCTGGAACAGAAGGTTTGGTGATTTTGTTCAGAAGAATGGTTTTCATAAAAGCTCCTATGATAGTTGTATTTACATAAATACAGAGTCTTATACTCATCCTATCTACTTGTTACTATATGTGGATGACATGCTTTTATCAGGAGCAACTATGAAAGAACTGAATAAAGTAAAAGATCTACTTAAGTCAGAGTTCGAAATGAAAGACATGGGAAATGCAACAAGAATACTAGGCATTGACATTATCATAAATAGAAAAACTAGTATTCTAAGCATTGATCAGTCACAATATTGCAGTAAATTGTTAAAGAAGTATCAGATGATAGAGGCTAAAGCAGTAACTACTCCTATTGCTAACCATTTCAAACACTTAGCAGAAAATTCACCAAAAAAAATCAGATATTAAACATCAACAAATAATGTCAACAGTCCCTTATTCCCACAACTTGGGAAGTTTGATGTATCTAATGGCCTTGTAGAATCAGATATTGAACATAAGCAAATCAGATATTAAACATCCCAAGACCTGACATTGCCTATGTTACTACCCTGGTGAGTAAATACATGGCTAATTCGGGTAAAAGGCAATGGGAGGCTACAAAGTGGATTATGAGGTATCTTAAGGGTACTTCTAATGCTAAACTAATGTACCAACAGCTTCCAGACAGTGAACTAGATCTGATTGATTATGTTGACTCAGATTAGGTCGGAGATCTAAACAAAAGGAGGTCATTATCAAAGTATATCTTCCTATTTGGAAGGTGTGTTCTAAGCTGGAAGGTTACTTTACAATCAATAGTAGCCCTTTCTACTACTGAAGCAGAGTTCATTGCACTTTCAGAGGCAGTGAAGGACGACCTATGGCTAAAGGGTCTCCTATGTGACTTCGGAATTAAACAGAATACAGTGAAGATATTTTGTGATAATCAGTGTTCAATTCATTTATCTAAGCATCCTCAGTACCATAACATAACTAAACATATAGATGTTAAATATCATTTCATTCGACAGCAAATAGAAGCTAAACAGATTGAAGTTCTGAAAGTTCATACCTCAGAGAATGCCTCCGACATGTTGACAAAGACAGTCACTCAGCTCAAACTCTAGAAGTGCCTTGATATAATAGGGTTTGAGCTGAGGGACAAAGGTTAAAGAAGAAGACAGTCAGATCAGAGAAGCTGAAGAAAACTTGAAGTTCATTTCAAGGTGGAGATTGTTATACAGAAAGGTGAAAATAACTTCAATCAGTTACTTAATTAATAAGAATATACTGTTGTTAAATCTTTGTGTAACTAATTTAACTATAGAGAGTGAAATATTGTATTTGAGTGATTCAAACTATCTGTTGGCAATCTTGAATAAAAAGACTCCTTCAGCTTCTTCGTGGACGTAGGCTATCCTTGGCCGAACCACGTGAACCATCGTGTTCATCTTCTTCCCGATCGTCTTGTTCTATCGTGTACCTTTGATCCATCAATCGTGTACCTTTTAGCGTCAAACGATCGTCTAGTTTTAGTAGCGCAAAAATCGAACCATCGTGTAGACGACCATCGTTTAGAGCCCATCGTCTAGACGATCTTCATAAAGCCTTCATCGTTTAGATGACTCATCCCTTATCGTCAAGACGACCTCCAACTTTAGTTTTCCTTCGCTTAACCTATCCGAAGACTCATCTCCTCCTCGATTTTCCGACACCTGTCCTCATGTTCACTCTTTCTTATCTCTCGTTCTTTCTCTGCAAAAAGAAAAGAAAAGATAGTCACTCAAAGTGTACATTCTACGTCATTCGAAGTGTACATCCTGCAGAAGTGTCAAGCTCTATCATCCAGCCATCAAAGTGTAAGGAGTCGAGATCCTTCATCACTCAGATTGTGCTTTCATCCAGCATATTGTTTTGTGTTTGTGTGAAGAAATAAGGTGGTTTCTGGTATTCGTTTAAGGGCTTGTGCATTGTCAAAGCCCAAAGATCAAGTGAGTCTGTGTATTTCCAGCCCATATTTCTCATTTAAAGCCCAACAATAACAATAAAATGGTCACAAACTTAAAGGTGAAGTCATTACAATGACAAGTCATTCCCAACAATCCCCCACGAATGATTAGCATTTTAATGAAACATTAATAAAATATTCTCTCTGAGCAAAGAAAGAAGTATAAACTTAAACATCAATATCTTTCGATTTGAATTGATGCATAGTGAGCTAGGGCAACAATCTTACTAAAGTAAATAAGTTAGCTTTTGAACTTTCAATAGTTATGATTGAAACCCGTACAACATATTTCAGTCCTTGTGTTTTTCTTGATTCTATGATAAAAACATGTTATTTAAGGTTCTAGATTTAGGGTGTTCTTTCTACATGACACCCCATAAACAGAATACAGTGAAGATATTTTGTGATAATCAGTGTTCAATACATTTATCTAAGCATCCTCAGTACCAAAACAGAACTAAACATATAGATGTTAAATATCATTTCATTCGACAGCAGATAGAAGCAAAACAGATTGAAGTTTTGAAAGTACATACCTCGGAGAATGCCTCCGACATGTTGACAAAGACAATCACTCAGCTCAAACTTCAAAAGTGCCTTGATATAATAGGGTTTCAATTGAGGGACAAAGGTTAAAAAAGAAGATAGTCAGATCAGAGAAGCTGAAGAAAACTTGAAGTTTTTTTTTTCAAGGTGGAGATTATTATACAGAAAGATGAAAAATAACTTCAAATTAGTTACAAATTTGTTACATTCAAGCTACCTTTAAATACATTGTGTAACTAATTGTAAAGCAAGAGAGAGAAAAATTGTATAGAGTGATCAAAACTTTAAATCTTGTTGCAATCTTGAATAAAAGACTCCTGTCAGCTTCTCCGTGGACGTAGGCCTTCCTTGGCCGAACCACATAAAACCATCGTATTCATCTTCTTCCCGATCGTCTTCCTCTATCGTGTACCTTTGATCCACTGATCTTGTAGCATTTAGCAAACGATCGTCTAGTTTTTAGCCAACGTTTAGACCATCGTGTAGACGACCATCGTTTAGACCCCATCGTCTAGACGATCTTCAGTAAAGCCTTCATCGTTTAGATGACTCATCCCTTATCGTCAAGACGACCTCCAACTTTAGTTTCCTTCGCTTAAACGATCGAAGACTCATCGTCCTCTCGATTTCCGACAGCCTTCCTCATGTTCTCTCTTTTCTTTTCTCTCGTTCTTTCTCTGCAAAAAGAAAAGAAAAGATGGTCATTCGAAGTGTACATCCTGCAGAAGTGTCAAGCTCTAATCTCAGCCATCAAAGTGTAAGGTCGAGATCCTTCATCACACGGATTGTGCTTTCAGCATATTGTTTTGTGTTTGTGTGAAGAAATAAGGTGGTTTCTGGTATTCGTTTAAGGGCTTGTGCATTGTCAAAGCCCAAAGATCAAGTGAGTCTGTGTATTTCCAGCCCATATTTCTCATTTAAAGCCCAACAATAACAATAAAAACAATGGTCACAAACTTAAAGGTGAAGTCATTACAATGACAAGTCATTCCCAACAATCCCCCACGAATGATTAGCATTTTAATGAAACATTAATAAAATATTCTCTCTGAGCAAAGAAAGAAGTATAAACTTAAACATCAATATCTTTCGATTTGAATTGATGCATAGTGAGCTAGGGCAACAATCTTACTAAAGTAAATAAGTTAGCTTTTGAACTTTCAATAGTTATGATTGAAACCCGTACAACATATTTCAGTCCTTGTGTTTTTCTTGATTCTATGATAAAAACATGTTATTTAAGGTTCTAGATTCAGGGTGTTCTTTCCACATGACACCCCATAAACAGAATACAGTGAAGATATTTTGTGATAATCAGTGTTCAATTCATTTATCTAAGCATCCTCAGTACCATAACATAACTAAACATATAGATGTTAAATATCATTTCATTCGACAGCAAATAGAAGCTAAACAGATTGAAGTTCTGAAAGTTCATACCTCAGAGAATGCCTCCGACATGTTGACAAAGACAGTCACTCAGCTCAAACTCTAGAAGTGCCTTGATATAATAGGGTTTGAGCTGAGGGACAAAGGTTAAAGAAGAAGACAGTCAGATCAGAGAAGCTGAAGAAAACTTGAAGTTCATTTCAAGGTGGAGATTGTTATACAGAAAGGTGAAAATAACTTCAATCAGTTACAAATCTGTTACATTCAAGCTACCTTTAAATACGTTGTGTAACTAATTTATAAGAGAGAGAGTGAATATTGTATTGAGTGATCAAAACTTATCTTGTTGCAATCTTGAATAAAAGACTCCTGTCAGCTTCTCCGTGGACGTAGGCCTTCCTTGGCCGAACCACATAAAACCATCGTATTCATCTTCTTCCCGATCGTCTTCCTCTATCGTGTACCTTTGATCCACTGATCTTGTAGCATTTAGCAAACGATCGTCTAGTTTTTAGACAACGTTTAGGACCATCGTGTCGACCGACCATCGTTTAGACCATCGTCTTGACGATCTTCAGTAAAGCCTTCTCGTTTAGATGACTCTTTTTATCCCTTATCGTCAAGTCGACCACTCCTACTTTAGTTTCTTCGCTTAATCGATCGAGACTCATCGTTCCTCTCGGATTTCCGACAGCCATTCTCATGTTCTCGCTTTCTTTTCTCTCGTTCTTTCTCTGCAAAAAGAAAAGAAAAGATAGTCATTCGAAGTGTACATCCTGCAGAAGTGTCAAGCTCTAATCTCAGCCATCAAAGTGTAAGGTCGAGATCCTTCATCACACAGATTGTGCTTTCAGCATATTGTTTTGTGTTTGTGTGAAGAAATAAGGTGGTTTCTGGTATTCGTTTAAGGGCTTGTGCATTGTCAAAGCCCAAAGATCAAGTGAGTCTGTGTATTTCCAGCCCATATTTCTCATTTAAAGCCCAACAATAACAATAAAATGGTCACAAACTTAAAGGTGAAGTCATTACAATGACAAGTCATTCCCAACAATCCCCCACGAATGATTAGCATTTTAATGAAACATTAATAAAATATTCTCTCTGAGCAAAGAAAGAAGTATAAACTTAAACATCAATATCTTTCGATTTGAATTGATGCATAGTGAGCTAGGGCAACAATCTTACTAAAGTAAATAAGTTAGCTTTTGAACTTTCAATAGTTATGATTGAAACCCGTACAACATATTTCAGTCCTTGTGTTTTTCTTGATTCTATGATAAAAACATGTTATTTAAGGTTCTAGATTTAGGGTGTTCTTTCTACATGACACCCCATAAACAGAATACAGTGAAGATATTTTGTGATAATCAGTGTTCAATTCATTTATCTAAGCATCCTCAGTACCATAACATAACTAAACATATAGATGTTAAATATCATTTCATTCGACAGCAAATAGAAGCTAAACAGATTGAAGTTCTGAAAGTTCATACCTCAGAGAATGCCTCCGACATGTTGACAAAGACAGTCACTCAGCTCAAACTCTAGAAGTGCCTTGATATAATAGGGTTTGAGCTGAGGGACAAAGGTTAAAGAAGAAGACAGTCAGATCAGAGAAGCTGAAGAAAACTTGAAGTTCATTTCAAGGTGGAGATTGTTATACAGAAAGGTGAAAATAACTTCAATCAGTTACAAATCTGTTACATTCAAGCTACCTTTAAATACGTTGTGTAACTAATTTATAAGAGAGAGAGTGAATATTGTATTGAGTGATCAAAACTTATCTTGTTGCAATCTTGAATAAAAGACTCCTGTCAGCTTCTCCGTGGACGTAGGCCTTCCTTGGCCGAACCACATAAAACCATCGTATTCATCTTCTTCCCGATCGTCTTCCTCTATCGTGTACCTTTGATCCACTGATCTTGTAGCATTTAGCAAACGATCGTCTAGTTTTTAGCCAACGTTTAGACCATCGTGTAGACGACCATCGTTTAGACCCCATCGTCTAGACGATCTTCAGTAAAGCCTTCATCGTTTAGATGACTCATCCCTTATCGTCAAGACGACCTCCAACTTTAGTTTCCTTCGCTTAAACGATCGAAGACTCATCGTCCTCTCGATTTCCGACAGCCTTCCTCATGTTCTCTCTTTTCTTTTCTCTCGTTCTTTCTCTGCAAAAAGAAAAGAAAAGATAGTCATTCGAAGTGTACATCCTGCAGAAGTGTCAAGCTCTAATCTCAGCCATCAAAGTGTAAGGTCGAGATCCTTCATCACACGGATTGTGCTTTCAGCATATTGTTTTGTGTTTGTGTGAAGAAATAAGGTGGTTTCTGGTATTCGTTTAAGGGCTTGTGCATTGTCAAAGCCCAAAGATCAAGTGAGTCTGTGTATTTCCAGCCCATATTTCTCATTTAAAGCCCAACAATAACAATAAAATGGTCACAAACTTAAAGGTGAAGTCATTACAATGACAAGTCATTCCCAACAATCCCCCACGAATGATTAGCATTTTAATGAAAACATTAATAAAATATTCTCTCTGAGCAAAGAAAGAAGTATAAACTTAAACATCAATATCTTTCGATTTGAATTGATGCATAGTGAGGTAGGGCAACAATCTTACTAAAGTAAATAAGTTAGCTTTTGAACTTTCAATAGTTATGATTGAAACCTGTACAACGTATTTCAGTCCTTGTGTTTTTCTTGATTCTACGATAAAAACATGTTATTTAAGGTCATGCACATAGAACCTCGAGTCTCCTTGAATGCACTAGAAAGAGATCATTGAACTCTTTCGTAGAAAGTTACCACACCATTACATTCACGTTTATTGCTTCAT
Organism: Benincasa hispida; assembly: GCF_027475165.1. Classification (NCBI taxonomy): domain Eukaryota; kingdom Viridiplantae; phylum Streptophyta; class Magnoliopsida; order Cucurbitales; family Cucurbitaceae; genus Benincasa; species Benincasa hispida. Next base: position 44,751,162 of record NC_143488.1, read on the forward strand.
CAAGTCTATCGTAATAGACCACTCAAAAATTGAGTTATGAAGACTTCACATCTAGTTCATACCATAACCAACTTCATCAAGTCCATCAAAGACAAACCACTCAAAATTGAGCTATGAAGATTTTTCAATAATCCATCAAGTCCATAGCAAAACCACCGAAAGAAAGGGTTATGGAGTTTTTAAAGGTTTTAGTTCTATCCATCAAATCTGTACTAGGACTACCTAAATAAAGGGCTATTGACCATCAAGTCTATCACAATAGACCACCCAAATAAAAGGTTGTGGACCATTGAGCCTATCACAACATACCACCCAGATAAAAGGATTATGGACTACTAAAAGAGTTTAAGTCCCATACTTGTTGAAAATTCTACAATTACTTTCCTTGTTAGGCCTTTAGCGAGAGCATTTTCTAAATTCCTCTAAGACTTTGCATACTTTAAGGAGATAAAAAGACTAGTATTAATGCCCTCTATGGCAACTTCCTCTAAGACTTTACACATTATTCTTGACAATTCCTATGGCAACTTGTGAACCACAGTATAAAGAGACTAGTATTAATGCCCCCTACAATAGTATATCCCCAGTAGGCTTTTAAGCCACTTATACTGATGCCACCCACAATGGTACATCTTCCAATAGGCTTCTAAGTAACTTAGCCTCTTGTCCTGGTAATTCTAGAGCAATAAATTCATACTCCATGAAATAACTCCTCTACCAAATAACAGCAAATTTCTATGAAATAGCTCCTCTACCCAATAAGAACACATATTCACTAGTAAAGCTTACTTCGTCATTCTATGGTACCTAGTTTGTACACACTACCCTTCTAATATGATAGGTAATATTAAAATGCAAACAATAATCTATTGTACCATTAAGATACCTTAATAAATGATGAAGAGCAATCAAATGGTCTCTATCAGGATTATGTGTATATCTACTCAATCTTCTCACAACATATGCAATAATAGGTCTAGTATAGTTCATGAAAGCATAGCACTTCCTATAACTCTTGTATATTCATATTGAGAAATACTATCTTCCTAATCTTTCTTTAAGACTCATAATAGTACCATGAGGTGTTCTTACAAGACCGTCATAAAAAATATCAAATCTCTTTAACAGTTCTCAATGTGTGATTGACATAAAGAAAATCTATTTTCAGTAACATCAAGTATCACATTAGCTTTCCCTAAAATTTTCATTTCAAAATGTGACGATAATAACAACTTTGGTATTATTTATTACATCTATGTTTGTTCTAGATAAAGTCTTATTAACAACGTAAAAACATATAGAACATAATCAACTCAAAGAATTTTGAGTAAACATATGTATTAATGGATATTAACATATAATCACACAATTAGCTCAAACAACTTTGAGTAATGCATGTATCAAAGCATATTTAATAGTGTATCGTTAAAGTTCTCACACCATTATTTGAGAGCTTGCTTTATAAAGTCGTCCATTTGTGTCAGGCATATATCTTCCTTGAGGTCACCATTGAGAAATGACTTCTTTACATCCATTTAATGTATTATGAAAATGCTACAAGGCTTTATAGTAGCTATTTTAGTGTATACCCCACAACTATTTGGTCTAATTTTCTTCTTGAAGATCCATTTAAACCTAATTGGTTTATTTCAAAAAATTCTACTAAGTCCATGTTTAATTCATAACATCTTTTCATAAGCTGCTAAATCACATAACAACTATAAATCATTAGTCTTCATTTTCTCTTTTTAAGATCCTATACATGTTCAATAAAATAGACTTTATAATTTCAATCAATTGAAATTATAGATATATACACCTATGTACTCATGATTATCTCCATATGAAAACAATGTGGGCTTTAGTCGCATTCCCAACAATCCTCCCCTTGAACAAAGGACCAACTGAGCCTCCCCTCAAATAGCCATCTATCCATCTAACTCTTATCTAGGCTAACTCTTTTTCATCGGAGCACACCGACTATCCGATAGAGTTCAACCATAGATCAGACCATGACTACTTTCGAGGTTCCACTACGTATTTGTTCAACACCTGAGGATTATATCAACATGACTAAACTAGGGACATGACTCTGATACCGCTTATTAGGGACAACAACTCTCCAATTATCTTCACAATAGTATGATATTGTATCTACTTTGGTTATAAGCTCTCATGCCTTATAAAAATAGCATATTTTATAGCTTAGACAATATCTCAAATTACCATCAAATTCTACAAGCTTCCTGAATAATGAATTTGTATATTTTCATACTACCAACAAATAATGTTATATGGCCAAACTAAATTAAAAGTAATTATAATACTTTTAAACTTCAAGAAAATTAATGGCCAAACATAATATTCTTTTTAACATGAATAATGCAAAAACTTTGTCAAAAGTAACACATGTAGCATTATTTAGACTTCATTATAGCATCCCACTAAAGGCAATATATTGTTTGCTATTCATGAAATATTCAATTATGTACTAATTAAATATATATTGAATACTCGTAGATAGGAAATATAATATGTAACCGATCATTAATAAAGTATTATTGATGTTTATTACAATAAATAATTATTGTTTATCTTGTATTTATCTTCCCTAAATAACCCTAATCAAATTTTATCTTGCATAAATAACCCTAATCAAATAAACTAACATCTTAGACTATTGTAAGAATCTTGAACTATATATGGAGACATATGGGGACCAGTATTCAAGATACAGCCTAAAAGGTCTATAGTATATCCTGGTGACACTATGGATACGACCCACTTTGTATTTGATACAAATTCAATGATCCAACACATTCATATAGGGGATATGCAAGTGGGGGTATCCTATGCAATGAGTTTGCATAAAACCAGACCACGAAATAGTAACCACTAGTAATTCTATTGACTAGTTAGGTTTTTATTTCAATAGGATGACCTAAGCAACTTAATCTTAATCCTGGGTATATGATGAACTTCTGTTCACGAGGGATTGTCCTTTGATTTGTATGGGTGAGAGTGGTCAGTTTGCCGACTCAATATGCCTACGATTTTGGGGACAAGATCGAGTGGGGAGCTAGGAACATAATAATACAAGATGGATTTCACTTCTTCCTGACTTTAGGGTAAGTAGGTGAGTGTTCTCTTAAGTGGTGTCTCCAGGACCTGAACAAAGGGCCCTACCCTCTCACTGGCCCGAGAAGGGTGTCTGTTTAATGGTTGGACCATAATCAGGTTATTCATTAAAGGAGTAATGATACTTAAGGATATAGAGGTAACCTAGGGGTAAAACGATAATTTGACCCAATTGATGTTACGAACACTCGTGAAGGACAAGTTGCTATCATTGATCTATATTCGTGGACAAAGAAATATATCTGCAGTGAGAAAAGCGCAACTATGGATCTTTAGTGGAGTGTACCCACGGTTAACAGATATTGTTTAATTTGGTTAATGAATTTAGCCAATTAATCTCATATTATTGGAGCTTCTAATCTGTAGGTCCATGAGGTCCCCTTCCTATCTCGTAAAGGGAATTGCTTAAGCCACAGAAGAGAAGACAAAGCATTAGCTTTTGAAAGGTTCAAATTCACTTAGGGAAATAATATAATGTATAATGATACATTATAATATAATTTTTATATTTCATTTAAACTTTATAATTTAAATTTAATTTTCGATATGATTCAAAATTAATTTATTGGAGAATTAAATATTTGAAAGAGTTCAAATATTAATGATTGGATTCATATTACAGCTATAGGTTAAAATTAATGTGTATTTGATGCACATTAAAACTATAGGTTATGAGAGAAACACAATTAAATATGATTCAAATGTAAGCCAAATAATTTAATTGGAGAATTAAATAATTATTTAATTTAATTTAATTTAATTAAAACTATAGATTATGTGAGAGATGTTTCATTTAATATGATTTAAATGAAATCATTAATTAAATTAGATTTAATTAAGGGAATTTTTTTTATAAATAGAAAAATCTAAAAAATATTTAGATTTTATAGCAAAAGGTTCTAAAAGCGTTTTGTACTTTTTGAACTTTTTATTATAAACTGTAAATATTTTTAAATATTTTTTTATATTTAAAAAGACCCCTTTTAATTAATGATTTAATCATTTATTAATTTGATTAATTAAATTGGGGAGTTATTGAGACGTGGGTGATCCCATGTTTCTCTCATTCTCTATCTTTGTTGATCAAAAAGCTTTTTTTGTTTTTGTTTTTTTAATCATATAGGAGATATAGAGATTCTATAGAATTGTTCTACATTTTTTACTTCTCTAAAAAAATTCCTCCTCTTTCCTTTTTCTCAATTCAATTGGTTTGTAGGAATGTTGATTTTCATTTAGTTTTACAAAGCTAAAGGTTTTCTATCTCTTTTTTGTGTACTTAATTTTAAGCATGCTTAACCTAGGCTCTAATTTTATAGGCTAAAATTTCTGAGTTTTGGTTATGTGCTTTCTGTTGTGTTAGAGTTTTCATCCCTACATATCATGTTATAAAATAGCAACAAAATAAAATTGTTAAATTTTCATTTGTCGAACAAATTACCGACCAAAATATCTTTAATAGATTTGAACATTTGAATTTATTTCTATCAAGATTTAAATCACGAGAAAATCGCATGTACATATGACAAACGAACATAAATCAATCTACCAATCAAAAAAGGTTGTAACTCAGTATATTGAGTTGTCTCCTCAACATAGAAAAATTATTTAAAAGGCTCCATTTCTATGTAATGATGCACACTCATTTCCACAAGTTTTCCAATGGAAAAGCAAATAAAAGCTAGAACAAGTATTAACAAAACCTTGAAACAAAATCATTATCATTGCAAATGCCACCAATTTACGCACTCGTTCCCAAGGAAAATTGTAAAATTATCGATCAATTAAAAAATTTAAGTTAATAGATTATAATAAATTTAGTTATATCAATACTCCAACAACGATCTCATTCTTTAATAGCAATTAAAAAAGATTAACTAAACTTTTGAGCCATCGAATTTACTTGAAAGATATATAATTTTCAAGTAACTGAAATATATATCGATATGATTCCTATTCAATTATTACAAAGGGAGAGAAGCGATTGATTAACAAAGAAATGATGCAACTGAGAGATACCATCAATTTAGTTTACTAAATTTAATTGTTTTCTTGTAAACCTGGAGAGTAGGTTTGGATTCATCATGGCCTTTATAACTCTTCCTCTCTCTATTGCACTTCCAAATTTTCACAATACGTTTCGTGGAATGGTTTCAATTTGGACAGAGCTGAAAAAATCTTCTTGAAATTCATCTACATTTAGTAAATTTTGCTTTTAAATTTTTGTTCATCGTCAACTTCGAATCTCATTTATTGTTGTGTAGTGAAAGATCCACTGTCTTGAAAAAAAAATTCGACACAGCCTTAGTGCTAAATCAAAGTTTATCTTCAATCTCAGACGTACACTAGAAGAAGATATTGTTTCAAAACTGAAATCTTTTCTTTTTCTAATTTATTAGAAACATATTAGATCTAAAGTTAAATTTAGATTATATTACGGTTAAGCTTATTAAAACGATAGAATGGTAACCATCAAACTGTTACAATATTTATAAACACATTTTTCAAATTGTAACATTAAACCAGTCACAAACTTAAAGGTGAAGTCATTACAATGACAAGTCACTCCCAATATTTTTTTTACTAAAAGAACACTAGCTATTATGAAAAGTTGTGATTCTCTAAAAAAACAAATTAGTTTCGTTTCCGATAAATTATTTAATGAGGTCACCAACTATGTAACTACTTGATAATTGATACGTAATTATTATTTTTTTTGTTCAACCGTATACCGGAGTAGATATTTGATAAATAAATATACATTATATTTGAGTTATGTTAGGTTGTCAACATAAAAATATAATTCAAATGACATAAGCTTATAGAATAAACTTCAAAGTCAAAGATTTAATACTTCCTCTTCACATATTATATATGAAAATTCCCTAAACTAAAATAGTGTGAGGATTTTGAGAGGTTGTGGAAGGTTGTAAAGTTATTAACAATTATCAAAATAGAAAATTCTAGAAACAAAATGAGATCTAAACGTTGTCCCCCCCTTTTTCTTAATTAAATTAAGACCCGCCCTTGTTTTCTTCTTTACTTAATTTATATTTATTTGTTAGTTAAATTACCACTTTTTTTTCTGTATCTTTTTAGTTTCTGTTACCCCATTCACACTGTTATAAAATTTTTAATTTAGGTCCGCTTGAGTAATCATTTCGTTTTTTTTTCCTATTTTCTAACAATTAAACCTATTTTTTTCATATTTTTTATAATAATTTATATCATTTAATTTTTTTAGTTTTCAAGATTTGACTTGATTTTTTAAATTATTGGTAAAAATGAGATAACAAATGAAGAAATTTAGAGGTAAAAGTAGTAGAGGTTTAATTTTAAAAAATAAAAATAAAAACTAAATGGTTACTAAATGGATCTTTAATAATTATAATTTTGTGTCTAGAATTAGTTAAAATTATTCAAGTTGACTCTATGGTTTTGGTTGATTTTTTTTTTTAAATGTTCCAGATCGTTTTAACCACCCAATTATTTTTTCTTAAACCATAATGTAATTGGTTAATATATTACTCTTAATAAATAACATAGTAATTCATTACTTCTTTACGTCAAAGTGAGCTTAATTTAGTATTAATTGACATAACTTTTCTTTTTAGAGGTCGAAGGTTTGATCTCCACCTCTATAATGTATTGGGATTTTGACAAAGCTTTGTTTGATCGTAACAATTTTTCTGAATTTTTTTCTTGTGGTATTAGAAATGAGAAGTTTTTCCAATACAATGGTACTAAAAAAAAATTCATTACTTCTTTACAAAAATATATCTTGTGTTCAATATAATCCTTATCTTTATAATGATGATATACTAGGTGAAACTTTAAAAAGTATATATAGTGTCATAATTATAAAACTAAACTTCAATTATAGGAATTAAAATAAAAATGTAATTAGTAAAAGTGAACACAATTCAATGTTAATAATATGTATCTCCTTCGTTGAAATTGAAGATTGAAAAGAAAATTAACAATTATAAATCACTAAATTAATCGATAAAAGAAAGAGGGAAGAGGACTTCATCCTTATCTATAAAATTTGGGAGGCAATTTTTTTTTTTTTTCCTTTTTGTTCCTTTTCCACTAAGATTTTGATATGTAAAGTTGTAAATTAATAGTTAATTATAGTTAATTTGTTTGTCGGGGCTCGGCTTTTCGTTGGTATTTGAAAAAGCCACGTGAGGATAATGCAATTTGCCAAAATTAAATAAACAATTTAAATTAATATAAATTTATATTAAAAAAAATTATATATTCACATGCACTCCACCGGCATTGCCTAATTTTTATAAGCTTAAAAGTTAAGTGATGTTTCTTTTTTTTTTTAAATAATTTACATTCATTCTTTTTTCTTTCACATGTTGTTTGCTTTTAATCTTATTTTTAGAGTAAATAAAACTTTGAGTTAGTTTTGTGGGCAAGTCTATTAATGCCCTTTACTTTTATCATATTCTTCGTGGTAAGAACAAAGTTTGATCATGTTTTTGTAGTTTTGACATCTTTTTAAGATCATTTTTTTTTTAATCATTTTTCAAGATAGCATTCTGCCATCATTATTGATGAGAAAATTACGTTGTAACTTCTTCTTGTTGTTTCTATTGGCTTTAGAAAGAAAAAAAAACCTTTGAGGTTAGAATAACCGAAAGAAAGAAGAGAGAGACTAGAGAAGAGATATCTTAAATATAACTAGAGGGTACACTTGGGTGCACGAAAAAAGAGAATTAAAATATTTCAACAAATAAATAAAAATAATTTGTCACATGACAAATTATGTAATTGAAACAATTTGATGGGATCCACAAAAATAGGTGTTGATCGATATACACGTAAGTATTTTATTGGTTAGAGAATACTTGAAGTGAGAGGAAAAGGAGGAAGAGAAAGAGAAAAAATCATTATCGGTAAAAATCATTTCATTAGTCAAACTATCGGTTAATTTAACTTAAAAATCATTTAAAAATATTTTTCTAAATTAAATTAGACGAAAATATCACTTTTGAAACTTCGAAGAATATAATCAAATAGATATATACTCAATGAAGTAGAATAAAATTGTATATTTTCAAATTATAAGTTTAGTTTTTTTAGAGGACATTAGACTTTAGAAGATTATTTGGTTTTATGAGTTTGAGGATGTGTTGTATTTCTCTTAAGCAAGTGAGTCAAAAAAGGAGCAACCAATAAGGAAAAGAAAATAAAGAAAAGTAGAAAGAGAAGTTCATTTTGTCCCCTTTATTCAAACCTTACTTTCTTTTTCCTCTTCTATTTTTCTTTCCCCTTCCTTCTTACTTTCATTTTTATAATTCAAACCTATATTCAACTCCAATTCATTATTAGAGACCTATAGAAACTTTTGGTTTACTAAAAAAAAAATCATAGAAGAAACTAGGGATGGAAGTAAGGGTGTATTTGAAATATATTTTTAATTGTTCAGTTTAAAAAAACAAGTCATTTAGAAAGAAACTGAAATATTTGACAATCACTTAAAATAGTTTTTTAAGTGTATTTTAATCAATTTTTATAAAAATATTTAAATAAAAATGAGTTTTTTTTTTAAAAATATTTTTTTGAAGTCAATCCAAACCGATCTTAAAAAGGGGACATGTATTTAATATCTATGTCACCAAAATAAAATAAAATAAAATAAAATATATTTCTTCTCACCGACCTCTGTTTTCAATTAAATGAAAGAAATTAAAAAAAAAAAGTGATTAAATTGGAGTATTGCGTGATTAAATGGTATTTATAAGTGATATAGTGGAAGCCTACGTATGAAATGTGGAAAGAACTAGTCAAAGAGTCTTTGTTGACCGTTCCTTCAGTTATTTGGTCAAAGGTAGAAGCTTCTTTAGTTAGTCAAAAATGTGAATGTGAGTGGTAAGAAGGAGACTTTAGTGTAATCTATTATTTTTATTAAATTAGATTACAAGACTATGAATTGTGTAGGGTTTATATTTTTGAGAGTTTGGCATCATATGAAGTAAAGGGGTTGATTGATTTTTCATTATATTATAAAATATCACAAAATATTATTTTGTAATGTATTTTTTATTCCCATATTTTTTTTTTGACATTTTACCTATAATATTTTCATAAAAACGTACGTGACATTAACCTTTCAATCAACATCGATATCTAAAATCAAAGTGTCACTATTGAAAGCAGTGAGAAGGTGGAGGCACAAACCGAAGTCAAAGTCGATGAATTGTTTCTGCAAAGTTTTAGACGCTCGCAATCTTAGCGACCTGGGATGGAGTGGCAATGTGTTCATCTCGAAAATAAAAGACCAACATGCTTGTTACATCATCCTATCTTGATTTGTTGATTGACTCTATATTTTTTTTTAAGATGTATATTGTTCGATATTTTCCTTATTTATGGTGTAACTTATTCTGACTAAAAAAAGAAATTCTTTCCTTAATTGGTCACAAATTTTAAAATGAGAATATTGACTTTCGTTTAGGGCTGCTGCATTTGTTCATAGTGAGAGTATGTTTTTGTTTTTGGTGGTTGAATTGTGTAACATGGTGTTTTGATCTTTGCTCACTATATTCCACTGTGCAAATTCATTGTTTAAATCGTTCAAGAACTTGAAGATAATTTCTATCTTAGGGGAAGACATCGCTAAAAAGAAGGGATTCTCGGTCTTAGGGGAGCTTAAGATTTCGTTCTCGAGAAGGATTTATCCATCTTAGGAAGGACCTAAGATTCATTAGTGAAGGGAGTTCACTGAATTCCAAGAAAGATAATCAAGCAAAAGGAGCCTCACATACTGTCGGAAGCTGAAGTGTTCAACACTAATATTACCACACTTAATGGGGAAAAAATCTAACAAATTACACTTAGGTCTTTAAGATTTAGACCAATTTTTGGTCTTCAAGAGTAAACTGGTTTTAATTTAATTTTTGAAGTTTAGCTCATAAGAAATAAATTTGAATAGTGGCTAAAGTTAACTACTAGTTGACTAACAAAAAGTAATGACTTAATAATGTAAAATGTGGTAAAATTATTTAACATATATGACTTCTTCTCTATTCCCTTCTCCAAAGAATGCTATTTCCCACCCAAATGTTTCAAAAGTTGATTTAGATCATTTTTGTTTCAACTTCTCTATTCGTTTCGCCTAAAAAAAATGCTCATTGTCCCACCAAAACTGTTTAAATATAATTGAGAGAGAATCTCACATCTAGGGAGAGTCTATGTGACTTGTGAGTTAGGATCCACCTGAGTCATTATATTTTTCGTTAAATTATATATAAGTACTACGTTGTTATTGCTTAACTCTTTAATATTAGTAGATTATCTTTCCTGGGCACACTACTCCCTAGACGTAGGTGATTTATGGCCGAAATGGATTACCAACTCTTGTGTGCCATTATTTGCTTTCTTGCAGTTAGTTTTATTTGTTATTACAGTGTTTGTCTGTGCTTTCTGTTTAACATTCGTATTTCGAGTGACGAGTCATCTTAAAGCTTTTTCAATTGGTATCATAGGAGATCACGTTTATCTCAGGCGCTTCGATCATGGATGGAATAAAAGAAGGTGGCTGCATCACTCATCCCCCTGTTCTAGATGGAACAAACTACTCATACTGGAAAGCTCGAATGACTACCTTTCTAAAGTCAATTGATAGCAAAATATGGAAAACTATAGTTATTGGTTGGTCTCATCCAACCACCAAAACAGATGATGGAAAAAAAATCTTGAAACTTGAATTACAGTGGTCTGAAGTTGAATATGAAGCATATTTAGGGAATTCGTATGCCGTAAATGCCATATTTAATGGTGTTGATCACAATATATTCAAACTGATCAATACGTGTGTCTTTGCTAAGGAGCCATGAGATTTCTTATCCGTGAAGGAATCAAATATCTCAAAGGAAGTGCCTGAACATGTGTTTTCGAAATTAGTTTTGAAAATCGTGAAAAACAGAGAAAATACAAAACACAGGATAAACATAAAACTCATAAGCATGCTTTTATAGGGAAAGAAAAGACTAACCCTTGAAGACCGCCTTCGATGCTTCCTTCTTTGTGTCACGTGTCAGCGTTAACAACACACATGCAGAAGCAATCAGGATTCTAAGCACTCTAAATACATGAAGTTTAGGATTAAAGCATGTATGTTCATAACTTGGAGAAATAGGGTTTTGAGAGACAACTTTTGAAGAACCTCCATATTTCAACAATCTCTTACTTGAATCTAATCACGAACTCGTCGTGGACCACCGCTAAAGTTTTTCTCGCTATTCTCCAGCCTTAAAACGAATTGTGGGATCCAATTATGATGAAATTGAAGGAAATTTTAGAGGAATTAAGAGTTTTGGTGTAAAGACTTTTTGAGAGAACAATTCTCTTCAAATTAACAAGTTGCATCAACTTTACTTCAGCCAAAATTTCTTCTATTTATAGAAGAAATCATGCAAATAGAACTGCATCTCAAGATGACACTAAATCAATTTCAAATAAGTGGAAAATTGGGTGTTTAATTAATGGGAAGAGTGAGATTTCCCCACTAACCCTAATTTATTTTAAAAAATGAATTTCACAAATTCAATTTTAAAATGAATTTTAATAATTATTTCAAATAATTAATTTTAAATAAAAATTATTTTTTAAAAAATAATTTTAAATAAAATTAATTCTAGTAATTAATTTTAAATAAAATTATTAAGTAAACAATTTAATCAATAGAATTAATTTAATATCAAATATTAAATTAATAACACACCAATCCCGAACGTGAACCTCATTCACATGTACAATATTTAAATCAAATTTAAATATTTATAACTTTCCAATTTCGTTTAATTCAACAATTAAGCTATATAATTGTGTTAATTATATCACCAATAATTAAGGGGATTTTTTAAATATAAAAGAATATTTTAAAATGTTTTCACTTTATAGCAAAAAGCTCTAAAAGTACAAGCACTTTTGGAACTTTTTGCTAGAAAATATAAATATTTTTTTAGATTTTTCAAGAATTTTCCTATAATTAACTATAATTTTCTAAGCCGAATTTGAACATTTCAAATTCTCTCAATACACTGTCCTAAGGTTTAGGTCAATATGAGCTAGCAGGGGGACCTAATAGACCTATAGATCATAAGCTTCAAAGATCCAAGATTAACCGACTAAACTCTTTATCATAATTAACCAACATTCGTTAACTACTAGGACACTCCACTAAAGCCTAGTAGCTGCACTATCCTCACTGTAGATATATTACAGCTGGATCAAAATTATCATTTTACTCCTGTAATTACATTTTGCTCCTTAAGTCCCACTGATCCTCTAATGAAAAATTGGTATGTGGTCCAACCACTAGACCGAGTCCCTCTCAGGCCAATGAAAGGGTGGGACATTTGTTTAAGACTCGGAGTCAGCACTTAAGAGAATAATCTATCTACTATCCTTAGAATCGGATAGAAGTTAATTCCATCTTGCAGAAATATGTCCTCAGCTATCTACTTGGTCTTACCCCTAAAATGGGAGGCTTATTGAGTCGGCGATGTTGAGTCACTCTTACCCATGCAGATTAAAGGATAATCCAGAATAAACAGAAGTTCATAGTTAGCTCAAGATTAAAATCGAGTTACCTCGGTCATTGAATTGAAATAGTCCGTGTTAACAGTAAACGATGTTAAAAAGTAAAAGTGATTATTTCGTGGTTTGATCTTATGCAAACTCATTACATAGGATGCCTCCACTCGCATGTTTTCACGTAACGATTCAGGATCACATTGTTTGTATCAAATACAAAGTAGGCCACATCCATAGTGTCCCTAGGTTAAGGTACCCAGCCTTATCTCTATACTATAGACCGTTTTGGCTATTACTCGAACTTGATCCAATTTTATGTCTCCACATAAAGTTCAAGTATTCATATTGTAGTCAGGGGTTCTTGGTTTATTGGATTTAGGGTTAAAAGGTACAATTTATATATTCAATAACATCTAACACCTCAATAACGTCTTTATTGCAAAATAGAATATGTTTAATGTTTAGAAACCATGAGTTTTAGGACATAAAACCGAATAAACTCTCACTTGGACAAGATTGAGTGTGAGAGAAAAACATAAATACAATAAACTAGGGCATCACATACCCATGACTTCTCCCATTTGCGCTAGTTGTACATAACCTATAGTTCTAGACTCACAAGGTGACCCTTAAACACTTTAGTCGTGAGGGTCTTTGTAAACGGATCAGCAATGTTGTTTTTTGAGGCTATCTGCATGACAATCATGTCTCTCCGATGCACTATCTCTCTAATGATATGGTATTTGCGCTCAATGTGTTTCTCGCGCTTATGGCTTCTAGGTTCTTTAGAATTGACAACTACTCCACTATTATAACAATAGAGGGTGATAGGCAAATACATATCTGGAACCACTTCCAAATCTGTCAAGAACTTTCTAAGCCATACTGCCTGCTTTGTCACTTTGCATGCAGCCATGTACTCCGCTTCCATGGTAGAGTCAACAATACAACTTTATTTTATACTCTTTCAAACTATAGGTCCTCCATTTAAAGTGAATATTGATCTCGATGTAGATATTTTTTAATCTATATTGGTTTGAAAGATAGAGTTAGTGTATCCTGTAAGGATAAGATCTTTAGCACCATACACGAGCATATAGTCCCTCATTCTCCTAAGATACTTAATGTTATTTTTAACGACAGTCTAATGATCATATCCAAGTTTGGATTGAAACCTGCTAATGATTCCTACTGCATAACTGATGGTAGCGCAAGCGCACACATCAAATTATAATATAGTAAAACGGTTAAAAGACCGAGTATCGTCCTATGAGGAATTGGTTTGACACTTTTAGCTATTTGAAGATCTTTCTAATTTTATTTAGGGGACCAGGCTGTGATGAGAATTAATCTAATCTAATCCTAAAAATCAAGAAAAGATAATACTGGAGCGAAACTAGACAAAGTCACATTCTAGAGTATGATTTCGGTGAATGGATTAACCAAATTAATTATTTTGACCTTAGATTGATTTCAAGCAAAATTATAGACCTGGGAGTCTTTTATCCAGGTATCCTCTCTCGAGCTCAACCCTTTCTAATGACTAACCATTGACTCGAATCTCTTTTATCGCTTGACTAGCCACAGTATTAAGTTCCTCTGTCAACAATCTCTATTAATCTCCTATCACTCTTGTGCATACTCGATTAACATTTTAACATGCTTGATCCAACTGAACACCTTCTCTCTTGAGACAGACATTAAGTAAAGAACATTCAATTAGTGATCGGTTAATCAAAAGCATTAAGAACACATATGCTAAAATAATTATGCATAAATTCAATCCAAGAAACAACTAATTCAGTTTTCACAATCCATTAAACAAAATCATCACCCTAGAAACAAAAATCAGTCACTCATGGTTACAACACAAACATAGACCATTCATGAAGTTTTTAAACACAAAGGACAGAAAATAAAAGAGGGAAGAAATTGCAAGCTGTGTTCTTGACTCTTTTCCTCAAATCCAGAATCGCAACCCAACGATCTCTTCAAATCTTCAATCCTTTGAAGCTCTGAGATATCGCCTTTGTCTAGAATTACACTCCCCAGGGAGGCCTCATCGAAATATCGCTTTACACTCTCAAAATAGCCCTAAAAGTACCTCTCCAAATCAAATCGGCAAAAACCTGCTTATATAGATAGCAATCGCAGTGTTGCAATGTTGACGGTAATTTCAGTATTACTAATCGTAGAGTTGCAACACTGCCCTTTTTCCATGAACTCTCTGCCTTGCAGCGTCATGGGGTAGCGTTGCAACGCTTGTTCAACGCGCTTGTTCAACGTTGCCCTATCTCCAATTTCTGAATTTTCTTTCTTTTTTCTCCATTGATCAATGCCCTCGGTCAAAACTTTGACCTTCTTGGGGATATTTTGGTCATTAATCTTTCAAAATTTCTTGTTCTCGTCCAATTTCTCGATTTCCTACAATTACACAATAAAAGCATCAATGATCACAATTTAAGCATAAAACTACCTAAATTCTAAGCCTAGAAAATGCACTTTTAGGATGCGTTTCACCACCCCAAACTTAGAACCTTGCTAGTCCCGAGCAAAGAAAGAACAAGACTATAATGAAATTTAGACAAGCATGGAATTTACTCAAAACTTCATCATTCAGAATAAGAATATTAGATTCATTAGTAGAAACTTTTCAACACATCCTAATATTAAAAGATTTCAATGCCAAATCTCATCATCTCCTACGTGTGTGTGCAAGTCACATTTAATTCAAAAAACAAGAATTAAAGTTAGGTTTAAGAGAGCTTCTCCAGTTTTCTCCCTACTTTGAGGAGCCACGGTGTTTTCAAGATAGACCTTAGGTCGGGTTATCATCAGTTGAAGGTGAAAGAGACTGACGTTCCTAAAACCACATTCAGAACAAGATAAGGACATTACGAGTTCCTAGTAATACCATTTGGATTGACGAATGCCCCTTTGGTATTCATGGACTTGATGAACAGGATATTTCATCCCTATTTGGACCAGTTCTTGATAGTATTTATTGATGATATATTAGTATAATCTAGCAGTAAGGAGGATTATATGACCCACCTGAGGATAGTATTACATACACTGTGAGAAAAACAGTTGTATGCTAAGTTCAACAAATGTGATTTTTGGTTAGATCGGGTTGTATTTCTTAGTCATGTGGTTTCAGCAGCAGGAGTAAATATGGATCCTTAGAAGACTGAAGCTATAGTAAATTATGAAAGACCCAAAAATGCCTCTGAAGTACGAAGTTTCCTGGTTTTAGCAGGCTACTACCGACGATTTGTGGAGGGTTTCTCGAGGATAGCCCTTCCACTGACGAATTTGACGAGGAAGAATGTGAAGTTTGTGTGTACTTTAGAATGTGAGCAGAGTTTTCAAGAATTAAAACAGAGACTAGTATCAATTCCTATACTTACTTTACCAACCCCAGGTAAAGAATTTGAGATTTATTGTGACGCATCCTGACAGGGACTAGGATGTATGTTGATGCAGGATGGGAAAATGATTGCATATGCATCTCGTCAGCTTAAGAAGCACGAGAGCAATTATCCTACACATGATCTGGAGCTAGCGGCAGTTGTATTAGCTCTAAAGTTGTGGAGACATTATTTATTTGGAGAGCGTTGCAGAATATTCACAGATCATAAGAACCTAAAGTATATTTCTTATCAAAATGAGTTGAACCTGAGGCAAAGAATATGGATAGAGTTGATCAAAGACTATGACTGCTCAATTGAGTACCACCCTGGTAAGACAAATGTTGTAGCTGATGCATTGAGTAGGAAATCCTCGGGATCGATATTAGAAATCTTACTCCAAGAGTTCAAGAGTTCTAGAACTGCCCTGTCAGTAGGACAGTTAAGAGCATTGATAGTTATATTTCAGGTAAGACCTACTTTAATGGAAGACCTTAAGCAGGATCAGTTGAAAGATCCTGATCTTCAGAAGATTGCAGATGATGTAAGTAAGGGAATCAGAACTGACTTCTAGTTGAGAACAGATGGTGTGCTAGTAAAGGAAGGAAGAATATGTGTGTCTAATAAGGTATAGCTTAAGTTAGCTATTCTGGAAAAGGCTCACAGTTTTGCTTACGCAATGCATCCAGGAAGCACCAAGATGTATAGAATCTTGAAGAGATCATACTGGTAGCCTGGGATGAAGAGAGACATAGCGGAATATATAGATCGATGTTTAGTCTGTCAACAGGTGAAACCTAAGAGGCAGAGACCAATAGGATTACTAAACCCACTTCCAGTGCCTGAGTGGAAGTGGGAGCATGTGACAATGGACTTTCTTTTTGGATTGCCTAGGACGCCCTCAGGATATGATGGCATTTGGGTGATAATCGATAGACTGACCAAGACAACCAAGTTTATAATAGTAAAAGTTACCTTTATGCTGGACCGTCTAGCTAAGATTTATGTAGACAGAAAATCAGTCAGTTTGGAGCCCCAGTGTCGATAGTGTCGGATCGAGACTCGAGGTTTACTTCGAAATTTTGGCCTAGTCTGCAGAAGGCTATGGGCACGAAATTGCATTTCAGTATGGCTTTTCATCCAAAAATGCATAGATAGTCGGAAAGAATTATATAGACACTGGAAGATATGATAATAACGTGTGTGTTATAGTTCAAAGGAAGTTGGGATACGTAAGTACCGTTGGTTGAATTTGCATACAACAACAGTTATCATTCAAGCATCGAAATGGCTCCCTATGAAGCATTGTATGACCGACCTTGCAGGACCCCGATATGATAGAACGAAGTTGGAGAACGGAAATTATTGGGTCTAGAATTAGTTCGACAGACAACTGAGAATGTGAAGCTTATTAGAGATAACCTTAAGGCGGCTCGCGATAAACAAAAGAGTTATGAAGATTAGCAAAGAAGAGAACTAGAATTTGAAGTCGGAGATTAGGTATTTCTTCGATTGTCCTCATGGAAAGGAATTCTATGGTTTGGGAGGAAAGGGAAGTTAAGTCCGCGATACATCGAACCATATGAGATTATGGAACGAGTTGGCCCAGCAGCTTATAGATTGCAGCTACCTCTAGAGCTAACTCGTATTCATGATGTATTCCATGTGTCAATGTTGAGGAAGTATGTGTCTGATCCTACGCACATACTAGCAGCACAACCAGTACAGCTCAAGAAAGATTTATCATACGAGGAAGAGCCTGTCCAGATTTTAGACAAGAAAGACCAAGTACTCAGGAACAAGACGATACATTTGCTAAGGGCATTATGGCGTAATCATGGAATTGAGGAAATAACCTGGGAACCCGAAGAACAAATGAAAAAGAGATATCCTCAACTTTTCAAATGATATTTCAGGTAAATTTCCAGAACGAAATTTTTTTAGGTGGAGGTAAATTGTAAACCTGAACCCTACTTTCTCTACCTAAGTATGTTAACAATTTGATTACAATGTTAAGTAGGTATACTTATGAGGAATGTTACATGTATATGTTTTATCGCATGCCAAGGTTATATGTTAATTCAATATAAAAGCAAAGTTTCTATGATGAAGCATGCGTTTTTCAGATAAGGTTATGATTGAATGATTCTTAATGTAAATGTTTTACTTTTAAAGCTTGATTTGATTCTAGAGAAGAACCCGGTACTGAAGGACTCGGAGAAGGTACCTAGGTAATAGTACTAAGGTATTGGCGGTACTTAGAAACTCCACATACTCATAGGTAGTTCTGAATGAGAGGCCGAAGTATGGATCTCCTAGGCCATATACCAACAACCAGAGGCCGAAGTATGGGTCTCTTGGCCGAATACAGACGTTGAGAACTAGAGCAATATATGCTCGTTCTCAACTAAGGTTTAATGATGTTTATTGACGTTTAATGAGTTTTCTTCTCAAAATCTTGATGTTATGACTATGTTCATGTTTTAAAAGAATTTGCTTGAAACGTTTTCCAGTATGTTTACATGTTTTATAATAATGTGAAGCATGGCATAATATAATTTCTATAGTCACTCACTGGGCAACTAGCTCATAGTTTTCCTATGTTTTCCTTTCCCAGGTAGCAGTCAGATTCCTCAAGGTTGATCTTGCGACTGCTTACCACTGAAAGGCCCAGCTAGTTAAAAGGATTTAGGTTAATGGTCTATATCGATGTACACATGTTTTGAGGGGAATCAGGGTTTTGTTAGTAAAGTTTGGGCCCAAATGTAAATATTTTATCTATAGATATTGTGTCATGGTTTGTTAAGCATGTGATCATATGAAAATTATGTTGAGCCTTCCGGATGTGAGCTAATTGTATAAGTTAATAATGTTTATCAGGTTGGCACTTCAGGAGTGAAGTAAGAAGATAAAGGTGGTAAGTGCTAGCAATAGGGCTAGTAACTGCTACTGTCACATCTTCTTCTAGGTTAAGAGGGTAATCTGGGAGGGGGTGTGACACTACCTCAGTGGCATTTGAAATATTTTTTCTCAAACAAGGTTCTAAATGCGTCAATTATAAGACTGTGTTTCCTAAACGTTTAAGGACTGCCTAATTCTCTACTAATTGAGCTTCTATCCTATCCAACCTCTTCCTCTCTTCCATACATAACCTCCTAAATTGGGACTTTAAGATAGATTCTTTTAATGGTCCTCTAAAGAAGGTTTCTCCTCTACAAGGAGTGGATAAACATAAAAACTCCTATGGTCATGGGATGGGTAACTGATGGGATATAGGTATAAGTTGAAAGACATTGATGTGGTGGTGGTGTTGGACCTAGATTAGGTTGGTAAAACCCATAAGGCCATCCAAAATTATGATAAGACATGATAAAGCAAACACCATAAGTAATCACACAAGAGAAAACGCAAAACAAAAGAAAATTAAATTAAAAAAAAAAAAGAATCTACACCTTAAATTAAAATCAGTCAAATCTCTTGAATATTAAAAGAACTCAAAACACAATTCCCCGGCAATGGCACCAAAAACTTGATGGTAGAGCAGCACACGCATCAAAATATAATATAGTAAAACGCTCAAGAGATCGAGTATCGTCCTCTGAGAAATTGGTTTGACTCTTTTATCTATTCAAAGATCTTTCTAATTTTATTTAGGGGACCGGACTGTGATGCGAGTTAATCTAATCTAATCCTAAAAAAAAGAAAAGATAAAACTAGGGTGAAATTAGACAAAGACACGTTATGGAGTATGATTTCATTAAACGGATTAATAAATTAATTATTTTGACCTTAGATTGATTCATACAAATTATAGATCTAGGAGTCTTTTATCCAGGTATCCTTTCTCGAGCTCAACCCTTTCTAATGACTAACCATCGACACGAATCTTTTATATTGCTTGACTAGTCACAACATTAAGTTCTTCCGTCAACAATCTTTGTTAATCTCTTATCACTCTCGTGCATATTTGATTAACAGTTTAACATGCTAGATCCAATCCAACACCTTCTCTCTCGAGAAGGACATTATGTAAAGAACATTCAATTAGTGATTAGTTAATCAAAAGCATTAAGAACAAACATGCTAAAATAATTGTGCATAAATTTAATCCAAGAAATAACCAAATCAGTTCTCGCAATCCATAAAACTAAATCAACACCATAGAAACAAAAATCAATCACTCAAGGTTATAACATAGCCATAAACCATTCATGAGGTTTCCAAACACAAAGGACAAAAAATAAACGAGGGAAGAAATTGCAAGTCGGGTTCTTGACTCTTGTCCTCAAATCTGGAATCACAACCCAACGAACTCTTCAAATCTACGATCCTTTGAAGCTCCGAGATGCCGCCTTTGTCCAGAATTACACTCCTCAGAGAGGCCTCACCGAAATATCGCTTTACACTCTCAAAATAGCCCTAAAAGTACCTCTCCAAATCAAATCGACCAAAAACTGCTTATATAGATAGCAGTCGCAACATTGCAACGCTGACAGTAATTTCAGCACTACTAATCGTAGCGTTGCAATGCTGCCCTTTTTCCATGAGCTCTCTACCTTGCAGCATCACGGGGCAACGTTGCAATGCCTTTTCAACGCTGCCCTACCTCTGATTTCCAAATTTTCTTTCATTTTTCTCCATTGATCAATGCCCTAGGTCAAAACTTTGACTTTCTTGGGGGCATTTTGGTCATTAATCTTTCAAAATTGCTTGTTCTCGTCGAATTGCTCAATTTCCTACAATTACACAATGAAAGCATCAAAGATCAAAATTTAAGCATAAAACTTACTAAATTCTAATCCCAGAAAATGCACTTTTGGGATGTGTTTCAATAACATATGTTAGGTTGTGTACACAACATGACATACGTCAGACTACCAACTGCTGATGCATAGGGAATACGTTTCATGTCCTTAACATCTTGAGATGTCTTAGAACACTTTTCCTTTGACAGATGAATTCCATGCCTGAAAGGTAACAAACCTCTCTTGGAATTCTGTATCGTATACCTAGACAACATATTGTCTATATATGATGCTTGAAATAGGGCTAACGTTTTGTTCTTGCAATTCCGAACAGTTTGTATTCCAAGAACAAACTAAGATTCTCCCAAATGTTTCATTTGGAATTGAGTTGCTAGCTATTGCTTAACGTCAATCAGGTATCTTACATCATTCACAATTAGTAGGATGTCATCAACATACAACATTAAGAATGCTACAGTTTTGTTGATAATCTTCTTTTAGACATAAGGTTCGTCAACATTTGTTCAAAGCCATAAGATTTGATCGCAGTGTCAAATCACATAATCCAGGATCTAAATGCTTGTTTAAACCCATAAATGGATCGCTTTAGCTTGCAAACCTTTTACTCTTGGCCCTGTTGAACCCTTCTGATTGAGCCATGTAGATACTCTCTTCAAGATTTCCATTTAGATAAGTTGTCTTTGAAGGAATCCAGGTAAAGGCCCTTGAGCGAAACACAGGATCATCCTAATTCACAAAACTTACATAAAACAGAATTTTACAGAGAAAAACAAAAAATATGAATTTAATTCATAAATTTATAGCACACTCAATAACGGAATACAAAAAATTGGGTTCGAAACCCTTACCTTTAAAGATCGTTCTTCAATGGAAAATCCCTTGATCTTCAATTGGGCACCACCATGAAGGAAACCTTGGTATTCTCTAGGATGAGAATCCAGGAGGAGTGTGTGCTCTGACTATTTTGGTAGAGAGGGTTAAACAAGAGAATGGAGGAGAGGAAGGGATCTTGCATAATTGTTCTGTGTAGCCTAAAAAATTCGTATCTCTGTTAACCCATTAAAGAAGAGCAATAACCCCTCAGCCCCCTTAACGTAATGGAGATAAAGAGGAGGAGGGAGGGGGGGGGGGGGAGTTATAAGTCCCTCCCATAGTTTTTTTTTTTTAAATATAAATAAAATAAAATAAAATAATTTATTTATTTTAATAAAAAAATTTAATATATATTTATATAATAACTACATTATTATATAATGTATATTACTATATGTTATATCAAATATAATATATAACCTATAGTTTCTATATTGTATCAAAATATAATATAACCCATAGATTCAATTATCTTTCACCAGTGGTTTTAAATATAAATCACATTTATATCAAATTTAATTATATGAATCCAATTCATATAATTAATATTTGAATCATATTCAAATATTGATTTCCTCTCATATATACTTTATATTATAATGTAGCAAATATATTATAGTAATTATATTATATATAATTAATTCCCTCAATTAATTTAAAAAATTCAAATTAATCCAAAAACTAATGGATGGATGTGCGCGATAGACTTTAGAGAATGCGAGAATTTTTTGAACGTAAGTTCTCACTATTCAAGCAAAATGGGATCGATGACAATGAAACTAGTGGTTTCAGTACCCAAGATAATCTCCAGTCCACATTGAATGTCAAGGGACTAACAGAGAACGCAATTATTGCTAACTCTGATGAAGTTCATCGACGAGGTTTGGCCTCTGAAATGAAAGTTGGAGTTTATAATTTAGGTTCTAGAGTTGATCCCACTACTTTTCAGAAAAGGAAAAACTTCAAAGATAATCAATATGATTTATTTGTCTTTGAGACGTGCTTAGTAGAGAATGATGATTCTGCCAAGATAATTGATTTAGGGGCTATTAACCACATGTGTTCTTCCCATCAAAGATTTAGTTCCTCGAAACAGTTGGAAGCTACAGAGATGGCTCTTAGAGTCAGTACTAGTGAGGTCATTTCAGCAGTTGTTGTAGGTAGACTTAAGTTATTTTTGGACAAGAAACAATATCTGTTATTAGATAACGTATATGTAGTTCCTCATGTCAAGAGGAACCTAATTTCTGTTTCCTATCTGATTGAACAAAATTATTCCATTTTCTTCTATGAGAATAAAGTGTTTATTTTTAAGAATGGAATAGAGTTAGGTTTCAATTCAATAGAGTTAGTTATAAAAGTTGTGTTCAATACTGAATTGTTCAAAACAACAACAACTGTAAAAAGACCAAGAATTTCTCCTAAAGAAAATGCCATCTTTGGCATTTAAGGTTAGGTCACATCAATCTCAATAAGATTGAGAAGTTGGTGAAAAGTAGATTTCTAAATGTTTTAGAAAAAAACTCTTTACCAGTATGTGAGTCATGCCTTGAGGGCAAAATGACCAAACAACATTTTACTGAAAAAGGTTATAGAGCCAAAGAAACCTTGGAGCTTATACATTCAGACCTCTATGGTTTGATGAATGTAAGAGCACAAGATGGGTATGAATATTTCATCTCTTTCATAGATGATTATTCTAGATTTGGGTTTCTATACCTAATGCAACATAAGTCTGAAGCTCTTGAAAAGTTCAAGGAGTATAAGACTGAAGTTAAAAAATTGTTTTCATTTTGATATACACGAAAGAGACATGCAAAATTTGCTCACGGTGTGAAAGTATACGATCGCTTAGCGTTGAGAGCCTATATGATAGCGCCCGTCTTCCTAAACGATCGCACATCCGCGTACTAAACGATCACCCGCGATTATATAAACGATCGCTTACGTTTACTAAACGATCGCTTAGCTCGCCGAGCAGAACTAAACGATTGCTTACCTTTTGATAGACGATCGCTTAGTGTTTACTACACGATCGTGTACCTTGACTTAAATGACAAATACCCGACTATGCGATAGTATTCTCCTTTCTCCCACTTGCTTGTTCGTTTTACACGATCACTTTTCCTCCTTCCCTCTACCAATTCCATCAAATTCCACCCTTTGGATTCTCACTCCGAGAATATCGAGGGCTTCGAGTGGTCGTGTCATCCCCGGTTGCTTTGTGTCCGTGCGCTGTTGATTGTGTAGACGACCGTGGTGTTGCTAGGCGACTGCTAATTGGACGATAAGGAGCGTGAGGAGTTCGCTTCTGCTGGACCAAGTTCAATTGAAGAAAGTTTTCAACTGGTACGTTTTCTCGGTCTTTTGTATTTATTTGTTAAAGCCTGCCAGTAATTAATGTTTACAATGCATATCTGTATGTCAGAATGTATGTGTGGTAATTTTGTCACAATGAAATCGGAAAGATCCGCTTCTGCTCATGGATACTCTTGTTTAAGAGTTGTTTCACTTATTGATTTAGAAGTTGTTCCAAATATGTCTTTGCTCATCACACTTTATTGTGATAATAGTGGTGCTATGAAAAATTCTAAGGAACCTACGAGTCACCGAATAGTCAAGCATATAATGGAAATATTATTTAATTTGGGAGATTGTGCATTGAGGTGATGTGATTTTCACGAAGATCGTGTCAGAGCACAATGTTGCTAATCCGTTTACAAAGGCTCTCACGGCTAAAGTTTTCGAGGGTCACCTAAAAAGTCTGGGTCTACGGGATATACGGCACATTGTCTAAGACAAGTGGGAGATGTTACTGGGGTATAGTGTATGCCCTAGTTTATTGTATTTTGTACTTTATTTGTATTGTACATTAGTCTCCCTAAGCTTTAGGATAAGTGAGAGATTGTTGGGAATGGTGTCCTAAATCTCCTT
The DNA here is from genome assembly GCF_027475165.1 of Benincasa hispida. Lineage (NCBI taxonomy): Eukaryota > Viridiplantae > Streptophyta > Magnoliopsida > Cucurbitales > Cucurbitaceae > Benincasa > Benincasa hispida. Next base: position 44,775,835 of record NC_143488.1, read on the forward strand.
GTAATCTCGTAGTTTGTAAACTCTGTATAAACATATTGTTGTTAATAAATAAAATGTTATTTTATAAACATATACTAAATCTAATAAACTAAGATCCGATGTTATTTCATGTAATTTAAACAAGTATGTAGAGACATACAAGTGGATCTTGTTTAAATGATAACCTAAAAATGGTTTGTAGTAGATGGATAAGGTTGGGTACCTTATCTTGGTGATACTACGAATACGGCCCGCTTTGTAGGTGTTACAAGTGTTGTAAAGTGCTACAAATGATCTGATCCTGATCATTCATGTGGAGACATGCGAGCAGGGGTATCCTATACAAAGAGTTTGTATAAGACCAGACCACGAAATGATTAGTCTCTTTATATAACACCGTTTTGTGGATTTGTCTGACTGGCCAGGTTGAGAGTGGCCAGGTTGTCAACTCAACAAGCCTACTATTTTGGGGATTTGTCTGACGGGGGAGCTAGGAATTCAGCTACACAAGACGGAATTTACTCCTTCGCCGATGAAGGGGCAAGTAGATAAATTGCTCCCTTAAGGGCTGATTTCGGGTCTTGAACATAGTGGCCCCACCCTCTCCTAGCCCAAGAGGACTTGGTCATAGTGGAACTATGACTTATTGTTCATTAGAGGAATCAGTGGTACTTAAGGAGTTAGATATAACTATAGGGACAAAACGGTGTTTTAGTCCAACTGTACTTACGAGCAATTTGTGAAGGGTCATCGCACTATTGATTGGTTATATCCTATGGACACAGAAATTTATCTGTAGTGTGAAGAATGCGACTGTCGGTCTTTAGTAGAGTGACCGACAGTTAACGAATGTTGGTTAATTTAATTAAAGAGTTTAATTAATTATCCAAGTACCATTGGAGCTTTAATTTACAAGTCCATAAGGTCCCTAATGTAGCTCAATAGGGATTTAATCTTTGGATTAATTTGAACAAATTTGAAGTGTTCAAATTAATTTAGGGAATTAATTATATATGATATAATGGATTATAATGTATTTGATATATTATGAGAGGAGTTTGAATATGATTCAAATACCAATTATATGAATGAGATTCATGTAATTAAATATAAATATGATTTATATTGAGAGGAATAAAATATTTGGATATGATCCAAATATCATTTATATGGATGAGATTCATATAAGTGGATTTAATATAAATGTGGTTTATATTAAATGTGATGTATAGTTGAGAGAGAATAAAAACTATAGTGTATGTTGTATTTGATGCAATATAAAACTATAGGTTATATGTTATATTGATATAACATATAGTGTATATATATAATAAAGTTGTCATTATATATTATATTTTATTAATTTATTTGAAATTAATAAAAAGGAGAGGAATTATAACCCCCTCCTATTATTCTCTCAATAATTAACGTGGTTTTTCATGTTGGTTGAAGAGGATCATCTTCTTCCAAGTCAGACAGAGAAGAGTTCTCTGAAAAGAGAAAGGTTCTCTGAAGATAAAAAAAAAAAAAAAAAAGCTTCCCTTTCATCATCTCCTTTTCCTTCCCTCTTCCAAGGATTCAAGCAACGCCCACAACCCCTACTTGAATTCTTTAATTCCAAAAGAGAATATAGAGAGTTCTCGACTGGTAGTGTCCGTACGTTAAGAAGGAGATCCGCAAGGAAGGAGTTCTGTTCGTGGCTCGTACGAGGGATTACTTGATGAAAGGTTCATCAAATGTGAGATTTCTTTAAACCTATTTTTCATCTAAAAGCATGTTGTAATTTAACCTTAAATGCATATCGATTTGTATGTTTACTGTAAATTTTATATTCAATAATCAATAGAATTTGGACGATCCGCTTCCGCTCAAGGATTTCCTCATGTCGAGTTCCCTTCAATTTATTGATTGAAAATAAATTCTCTCGTAACGTATAGTTTAATATGAATATCATTCATATTAACTTTTATCCTATAGTTTTATTAATTGAATCATATTCAAATATATTAAATCTCTCATATTATATAGTTTAATTTTGAACCTTATTCAAAATTAATTATATTGTAATGTATCGACATATATTATATTGATTGTATCATATATAACTAACATATGTTTCCCTTGAAGGAATTGAATTCCTCGTGGAAGCATGTGAATGTCGTGACATTGACATTCAATTTTGAAAAAACTGAAAACGCAAAGAAGCATACAGAGAAATATATAGGATGAATATCTACATTTTAAATCATGCATTACTAGAGAGGAAGAGGAAGAGAAAAATGTCCCTTTGAAAATCTTTCTTCTTCACGTATTTCCTTTCCACGAATTGATCTCCCCAATAGCCATAAACTCCTCGTATTGTAAAGCTTCTTCCAAGAACACGAATACGAATCCACCCAAAGGGTTCACAACAATTGAATAAATTAAACTAGTAATCTTTAAAAATCAAGACATACAAACTATCCCAAGAAAATTACCTAGCCTCTAAAAGGCATATTGGGATTACAATGATAAAAAGAGAATCGTGACTGACTTGGAGTCCTCACTATTCTCAGGCAAAGAATGACATGGTCGAATCTCTTTTGTGTTTGGAAATAGGAAAAAAGTGCAGAGAGATTAAGAGAGTCTTTGTTACTTGAGAGAGAGATTCTAAATTTTGTTTCACGTATCTCCTTCCTCACAGCTGAATTTTGAATACCAGGTGATAAGGATGAGGGAGGGGAGTTACTATAACTCCCCACCCACGTGAAACCAATAATTCCCCTATAATGGGGAGTTAAAAAAATATATACTATATTAGATCTAATATAAATAAATGATTAATAAATTAGCTATTAATTAATTAATCATACATTATGTATTTTAATCATATTAAAATGCAAGTCTTTCTTATAACCTACAGTTTTAATATGAGCCTCGTTCACATTAATTTTTAACCTATAGTATTTATATGAATCTCATTAATATAAGTAATATTCGAATCTCATTCAAACATATTACTCTCATATATTGTTTTAATTATAAATCACATACTATAATGTATCAATATACATTATACTTTATGCTAATCATATTAATATAACTAGTACTTATATTTCCCTTAAATAATTTGAACAATTCAAATTATTCCAAAACTCTTTATACCTTGTGTTTATCCTTAATGAGCTAGTGAGAGGACCTTATAGACCTATTAATTAGAAGCTTCAATGATATGAGACTAATTTATTAAACTATTTAATTAAATTAATCAACATTTATTAACTACATGTTACTCCACTAAAGACTCACAACTGCACTCTTCGCACTGTAGATAAATTTTCTATGTACATGGATATAACCAATCAACAATAAGTTGACCCTTCATGAATTGCTCGTAACTACAGCTGGGTCAAATTTTCGTTTTACCTCTGTAGTTATATCTAACTCTTTAAGTACCACTGATCCCTCTAATGAACAAACAGTTTATAGTCCAACTATAAAGTAATCTCTCTCGTATTAGTGAAAGAGTGAAGTCTCATTGTTCAAGATCTGGAATTAGCTATTAAAGGAGCAATTTACTACATACCTCATTGTCGAACATGTTTCCATATGAATGATTAGGATCAAATCATTTGTAACGCTTTACAACTATTGTAATAATTACAAAGTGAGTCGTATCCATAGTATCACCAGGATAAGGTACCCAACCATATCTATATACTACATACCATTTAGGTTATTACTTAAACATGATCCACTTGTATGTCAATCACATACATGTTTAAGTTACATAAAATAACATTGGATCTTAGTTTATTGGATTGGGTTAATTCAAATTAAATGTAAAACAAAATGGCTTCTTATTTTATTAAATAAATAATTTGTGTACAGAAAGTTTACAAACTACGAGACCCATAAGACTTAGGGCACCAACGGCAAAATCCCTAAATTAATTTGAACATTTCAAATTGTTCTTTTAAAAATTTTATGAGCTAGCAAGATTACCTAATGGACCTACAGATTATAAGCTCCAACAATTCGAGATTAATCAAGTAAACTCTATAATTAATTAACCAAAATTCATTAACTATGGGACAAATTACTATAGAATGATAGTTGCACTCTTATGCATTGTAGAACATGTTTTGTCCATAGATATAATCATTACATGTAAGTTAATCTTTCACGAGTTGTTCGTAATTACAACTATTCCAAATATCCATTTAACCTCTGTAATTACCTTTGTATCCTTAAGTTCCATTGATCATCTAATGAATAATTTGTTTATGGTCCAACCATAAACCAAGTACCTTTCGTGCCAATGAGAGGGTGGGGCCCAATTGTTCAAGTTCAGAGTCAGCACTTAAGGGAACTACTCATCTACTTACCCTATATAGGAAGGTGTGAATTCCATCTTGGGAAGTTATATTCCCAGCTCACCACTCAGTCAAGTCCCAAAAATGATAGGCTTATTGAGTCGGTGATTCGAATCACTTTTACCCAAGTAAATCAAAGCACGAGCCCTTACAGGCAAAAGTTCATAACTCACATAGGATTGAGGTCGAGTTACATATGATCATCTTGTGAAATATTAATCTCTTCAGTCAATGGAGTTATGAAGAGAGATTAATGATTTGGCGATCTAGTCTTATAAAAACTCATTGTATAAGATACCTTCACTCGCATGTTTCCACATGAACGATATGGATCACATCACTTGTAATAAATACAAAGTGGACCATATCCATAGTGTCACCAGGATAAGGCACTCAACCTTATCCATATACTATAGACCCTTTAGGTTATTACTTAGACGTGATCTACATGTATGTCAACTAAATACTATTTAATTGTCATATAAATAACCTTAGATTTTTCTTCTTTAGATTTAATTATGCAAATTTTAAAAAATAATAATAATAAATTATTTTATTAATAATCAATAAATTATTTATTTATTTATTTAAAAACCACGAACTTAGGGCATAAAACCCAACAAGGCTGATCAAAGATAGTTTAATGCTCAATGACATGGAGTTGTTCCTCAGTATACCCGTAAAGCGATGGGTGAAGAGTGGATGAAATCATTTGGGGTTTGGATTCGAGGGGGTGCTTCTCGGTCAAGAGCGCATACACTACAAGAAAAATGTTGTCTGTCCCCACCCATTTTCTCTTTTACTTTCTTTATTTCTCAAAAGTGAGAGTGTGTGTACTTTCCTTCTTCTCAACCATCATCCTACTCCCATCGAAGGTGATCACACTTGAAGAGCTGAAAATTCATAAATCCATGTTGTTTATTCTTTAATTCATCTTGATTTTTCCTTTTGTAGAATCCTACATCATCATCCACTACCACTAGTAGAAGAAAGTTCTTGTTATCATTTTAACTTCAAATGCTAGGGCTCCTAAAATTTCAAGCAAGTTACATGGAGATGATTTCCTTTTGCAGGTAAGAACGAGCATTCTTCTTCGTCCTCTCTTTTATTTCATTTTCAAACTTCAGGATTTCATTCAGAGTTTTTGTTCTACAGCTCTCGCTCCCCCTTACTCTCGCTTTTGAAACTATTGGATACTTGAAGAAAACGATTCGAGGTTAGTCACTATATCGTCCCACCTTTTTAGGCCCGCTTTGTGTTTAGATTTCAAAATTAGCTCTTGTACTTAATTTCTTACTTTGAATTTCATTCTTCTTGGTATCATTAGAGAGACATTTTAAACTAGCCAATTGATTTTGTAAATTGTATGGTTGTGCCTCTTCATTCGGCTACAAGGGTTTAATCTTTTTTTATTGATTATAAGCTTTTTATTAAATCTAAACCTGACATTTAAGGCGTCAGGCTCTAACTTACTCAAGCTTAGGCCTAAGTGGAAGATGATTTGTAATCTTAACGTAGTCCCGAGGGTGAAGCTTAATACATGAAAAGATATCATTTATTCCTTTTCCACCCTTAGTAATATCGTAAGAAAAAGGATTTGCACTAATCCCCTTTGTTTTCTTTGCCAAAAGTTTGTGGAGATGGCAAGTCATGTCTTTTTAGGTTGCAAATTTTTTAAAGGTATTTGGCTTTCTCTTTTCCCTAACTTACGAAGCTATTGGATTCTTATGTGCATTGTTAGAGCTTTGCCAACTATTGGGATAACATTGGTCGCAGCCATCCTTTTATGGGATGTGTGAAGTCATCAAAATTATATCAAATCTAGCGGCCCTGTTCCAGATGTTGGGTACCTTCTCTACAAATTTTGTTTGCATGCTAAAGGCTTCGGGTTGGTGTTAGGGTGTCGGCCTCCCCGAATTTGCTAGAAAGTCAGTTGAGTCAAATGCTTTCGTCCCTTCTTAAGGCTGGAATTTGGAAGTTGAATGTTGATGCTTCTTGGTGTGATCGTGTTGGGATGGGTAAGATCAACTTCTTGGTGTGATCGTGTTGGGATGGGTAAGATCAACTAGATTGTACGTGACTCCACAGGGTCTCTCGTTTGTGCAGGCTATGAGAAGGTGGTGACATGTTGGAATATTAAGAAGCTAGAAGTTGTGGTAGTGATCAGGGACTTGTCTAATCTCTTGCTTATAGCTAGTGGTTGTCCTCTTCTCCTTTTGTGTGTGGATGTGACTGTGCTGATTTTGTCTTTGCCTCTAATCATAAGAGATGTGATTTTCCTGAGTTGAGTTGTTTGGTGGAGGAGGTTGTCTCCTTGGTTGGGGGTGCCTGAGTTGTGCCTTTCGCTTGGTGTCCGAGTTCAGCAAATGGAGTGGCACACCAACTCACTCGTGAGTCAATGTCTAATAGTAATTTTAGGGTTAGTTTTGTAAATCTCTCTTTTTCCTTCTCTAAAGAAGTTAGTAGAGATTTTTTTTTTTTTTGTTTTGTTTTTTTAGATGGTTCTCCTTTCCTATTTGTGAAGAGGTTTGTATCTTGGACTCTAGTTAATTTTCAATATTATTCCTTTTCAAAAAAAAAAAAACAAAAATCAATTTCGGCTAGAAAATATGAGCAAAACATCAACATTTCAATCAATTTCAATAACTAAAACCAAAGTGTCATAATTCAAATATGATAACATTATTCTCAATAATTTGTTTTCAAATTTCTTATGACAATCCAAATTGAATTAGTGGACCATTATGTAATTGAATTAATGGCCCATCATGTTTCTATTGTATGAATTTTTTTTAAAAAAAAATGGTTAATAAAAAATTGTAGTTTAAAATTTTTTTTAAAAAAATGTTATTAAACAAGAACTTTTTAATATTCAGAATTCTGTTTAAATTTTTAGTAATGTCAATTTTGAATATAGAAGTTTTTTTTTTTTTCTTTTGAAAATAACATAGAATGTCTTAGTGATCAATAGGTATATGATTCGAATCCCTTCACACTCTATTGTACTAAAAATAAAATTTGGAATATTTTCTAAATGCATGATAATTAAATATTTTAAATTGAACAAGAGAAACCAAAGTATATTTTTTAAATAAAATAATATGAATAAAAAAGTATCTTCTTTTCATGTAAGATTTAGTTTAGTTACTTAATTCAATATAATACCAAAAAATTGTGATAAGTAGCATAGCTTAAAATAAATAGCCAAAATGGAGAATGATATTAAAAAAAAAAAAAAAAAATTATATATTCAAAATTATAGGTACCGAGATTGTAGAGGATAAGAGTGACATTTTTTTCTTTATGTTTATAGTTTGGGTACATGCAAATATTTACCGTAGAAAATGAAAGGATTGGGAGCAATTCAAATATCAGCACAAGAATGAATCTTAACATTCATAATGAAAGAGGAATTTAACTTAGTGGATTGCAATTATTAGGTTGAGAGGTAAGTCATTACTGATTTAATTTTTCGTGTTTGATTTTTGGAAATTCCAAATCTACTATATTTTGTGGTTTTTTTTTTTTTTTTTTTTTTGAGAATTACATATGGAACTATAAACATATATAATCCTATAATGCCTTTTCAAGGATTTTATTTTTAATAGCATTGTTGCATGATAACTATCCAACGTTAATAGATTAAGGGTTAATAATATTAGGCTACGGTTGAAAGATAATCTATCAATGATAATGTAACAGGTAGGTTCCAATTGATTGTTTTTATTGTTGTTTACCTGTTTTTCATAATCGTAATGAAATATAGGGTCCGCCTTGAAATTTGTAATCAAACCATGTAATCTAATTGAAAAATGAAGGGTGCTCATTCTGATTGTGATTAAAACTTACGTGGGACCCAATACCTTTACTATTACTGTTACAAGTAACAATAGATATTGTTAGTTAGCGTTACTGTTACCGTTACAGTTATCATTACCATTAGGGTCAAGTATTAACGGTAACGATAAGGGTAATAGCAAAATATGACAGATTCATTATTCTATGTAAACACAATCAAAAGTAATTCAATTACGTTTGGGATTCAGGCCTTTTACAACTCATCCATTAATAAAATCTCATTCCGATTACACCAATTTTTATTACTATTTGGTAAACGTAGTCTTTGTATTAAATCAGAGTAAGTATACATATACACATCATATTGTATACATATGCATACGTAGTTACAAGTGTTACTACAAATATATACCCACACCAAAAGTTATTCTAGCTAGAGCACTATCTTTACTAGGTATATTTATAGGTTGTTGATATCATGTTAAGTGAAGGTATATGTACATATTATATGGTTGACTTTTATGTCTTAAAATCTCATAATTAATGTATTATTAAATTATTAAATTCACAATATTATATTTAATCATTACATGAAAGTTTGAAAGTTATTAATGTAACTTAAATGGTATGTGGTTGACATGTAAGATGATCATGTTTAAGAAATAGCCTAAACGATCTACAGTATATGGATAAAGTTGAGTGTTTTTATTCTAGTAACACTATAGATACTACTCACTTTGTTATTGTTACAAATGATTCTATCCAAATCGTTCAAATGGAGACATGGGAGAGTGTAAATATGCTATACAAATAAGTTTGTATAAGATTAGACTACGAAATACTTAATATCTTTGTAAATTCATTATAACCTATAAGTCCATAAAGTTGCTCCTTGCTAGTTAGGCTCGTAGTAACATTAAGGGAATGTTTGGTTCACTGACTTCAATAGTATTTACTATCAAAATTTACATATTTATCGAGAAACTTCATCTTCCCTCCTTCTCTCTTTTGCACATTTATTGAAGAACTCTGTCTTGCAACTCTATATCTTAAACAAATACTTCTTAACTCCAAAATATCAATTCTAGATATCATAACTCAGCTCAATGATCCAAACACCCTTTAAAATGATCAATTTAGTTGAAAGAAAATTTGAAATGTTTAAATTAATATTTAATATATTCTTTATATAATAAGGCCACGTTTACCCCCAAGGTAATGAATCAATGGTAATGTGAAAAGTTGGTCCAATTTGATCATTGTTGTGTTGTTTACTTATGATCTGTATTGTACTGACACATGGGGCCAACTTCCAAATCTCTTACCAAAAAATGCAAACTAATTGACGTGCGGAGCATGCTCAATTGAATTATGTTTAGAAATTATGTTGTATAATCGTCGTTATCATTACAGTTATGGTTAATGTTACAATGACCATTATTATTACTAATCTAGAGGAAAATTATGAATTTTAACATTCTTACTGTTATCGTTACCGTTTGACCCTCAGAGGTAACGGTAACGGTCATGGTCACGGTAAATGTGAGAGAATTCATAATTTTAAGTAAACACGATCAAAAGCAATCCAATTACATTTACGATTCAAGTGCATTACAATTGATCTATCAATAGATGTCATTCCAATTACACCAATTTTCATTATGATTTAATAAACGTGACCTAAATGTAAAGGAGAAAAATATATTTTTCTCTAAAAAAGGATAAGAATATATTTAATTTAAGTGTTTGAAATCAGAGAGTTTGTTTGATTTTTCCTTAAAGTTCATCCTCGCTTGAAGATTCTTCTTAATTCATTGATTGATCAAATTTTCTTCTTCTTAATTTGTTCGATCTAGCTTGAGCAAGGAAGAAGACAAAGTGAAGTAAGGTTTCAAACCTCAATCTTCTCTAATTTTTGTTTAATTCTTAGTTTTAAGAGAAACCATATGAGAAATCGAAGCTAAGAATCGTATATGTCAAGTAATTGATACATATGACAATTCTAATTTACCTTTACATGCATAGATCTCTCTCATCCTCTTTTTCTTGTTCTTTGCATTAAAGTCACAGAGAGCTTGAAGCTCCTACTCTCTCTTCCTTCATCAAATTGATTACTAAAGCAACGCAGTAGGTGATAACGTGACTGAATGAGATTCATTATTTGTCCATCTGTTAAGCCATCACAAAAAAATATAGACATTCTTGGGCTTTTTTGCTTTATAGCCTATTAGACTCAACATTAGCCATATGATTTATTATTGTGTTAAATTAGTTTATCCATCCATATTAACTTACCTAGCTCTCTAAGTATCTACCTTGTTGTGCCACTATTTAGTATTTATATATTATTTTATCTTCATTCGATCGATGGATTGATCAATGGTTTAAAATTTAATTGTTATATCACATATCAATCAACTTTTAAGTCTATCAATAGTATATCAACAATATAATATTACAATTGAAGGAACTCTTATTCAAGAGTACCTACGAGCGGAAACGGATCTTTCCAATTCATTGTGACAGAATTACCGCATATACATTCAAACATACTTTCATAATGCTAAAGGGATTAAGAAATCATACCAGATGAAGATTTCTCGAATCTAAAGCCCAAACGCTACCTCGAACAAAAGGAAATGAAGAAGACAACACCACTTAGAGCTCTCAATACTCTTTGAGTGAGAATCCAAAGTGTGGGCTTTGTTCGGATTTGGTAGAGGGAAGGAGAGAGAGCGACCGTACACAACAATCAAGCAAATGGGAGATGTGGTCGTCTATCGCATAGACAATATGCTTGATCATTTAGGTGAAGTGTACGATCGTATAGTAAAAGTAAGCGATCGTCTAAACGATCGTGTAGGAAAAGATAAACGATCATCTATACGATCGTGTAGGAAAAGGGTGAGCGATCGTCCAAAACGATCGCATAGGAAAAACTAAGCGATCGTCTATACGACCATTTAGTAAATACTGGGAGTTAAACGATCGCTTAGTAAAAAGGTAAAGATCGTTTAAATAATAGCGCGCGACGGTGTAATTGTTATGCGATCGCTTAGTAATATCGTATATGTAAGCGATCTTGCAGTCCTATCGTATAGGCACTAATTTTCTAAACGATGACATTATCTTTTTCACAATACTCGCACATGCCGAGATCAACATACAGTCTGTTATTTATAATGTACTCATCCGTTATTTTAAACGAAGAGGCGCCTTCCCATTTCCTATATAACCGTCCAATTAATGTGATCTTATCACATTCATAACTTATAAATTAATATCAAATATTAATTATAATATTTTCTTCATCTACTAGATATAAATCATATTTATATCCAATTTCCTCCAAATGAATGTATCTCATACGTAAAGTTAATTATATTATATTTAATTAACTTGTTCAATTATATCATATATAATTAAACTCCCTCTTGTTAATTTGAACATTTCAAATTGACCCAAAAACTGACTCTCAACTTGTACCCAAGCTACCAAGGGGGCCTTATGGACCTATGGCTCGAAGCTCCAATGGTACGTGAATAGTTGACTAAACTCTTTAGTCACGATATCCACCATCCGTTAACTGCCAGACATTCCACTAAAGACCGATAGTTGAACTCTTCTTGCCATAGATATATTTCTATGTCCATTGGATACAACCAATCATCAGTATGATGACCCTTCACAGATGCTCGTAATTACAGCAGGCCAATTTACCATTTTGCCCCTGTAATTACATCTTCCTCCTTAAGTACCACTGATCCCTCTAATGAACAATACAACATAGTCCTACTATGTGTGAACACCTCTCGAGCCATGAGAAGGTGTGTGGCGCCACATCGTTCAAGTCCTAGAATCAGCCCTTAAGGAAGCTATCTATCTTGCCCCTACCTCGGGAAAGAAGTGAATTTCATCTTGTGTAGCTGAGTTCCCAACTCCTAAATCAGAGGAATCCCCAAAATGGTAGGTTTGAGTCAGCGTTCTGGCCACTCACACCCATGCAAATCAAAGGACTGCCCTCAATGGCAAGAGTTCCCAACTCACTTAGGATTGAGTTCATGTTACCTATGGTCATCCTAGTGAAGTGAAGTCTCAGTTATGAGTGGTGTTATATAACGAGACGTTAACACTTCGTGGTCAGGTCTTATACAAACTCTTTGTATAGGACGCTCCCGCTCGCATATCCCCTACACGAATGATCAGGATCAGATCATCTATGACAAGTCACAATACTTGTGACCATTCCACAAAGTGGGCCGCATCCGTAGCGTTACCAGGATAAAGTTTTCCTCTTATATCCATATACTACATACCATTTTAGTTATCACTCAAGACATGATCCACTTGTATGTGACCACATACATGCTTGAGTCACATACAGATAACCAGGGATTTTATGTTTATTGGTTTGTGGTAAAATCTAAATGTGCAAAGTCAAGTAGTGAAGTAAATATTATTTATATTATACATCACAAGTGTTCGTACAAAGTTGTTTACAAACTACTGCACACGAGATTTTAGGGCACAAACCCCAATAATCTCTCACTTGTTCTAAAGCGAAATGGGGAGTACAAGTAAACAGGCACAAAGAAATAAATTAGGGCATAAAAACCCAGTGCAACAAAATCTCCCACTTGCCCTAGTCCAGCCGTGGGCAGTCCCGTAGACCCATGCTATGAAGGTGACCCTCAAACACTGTAGTTGTGAGGGCCTACATAAATGAATCAGTAACATTTTTCTCCGAGGTGATCTTTGTTATCATGGGGATCAATTTTAACATGGAAACAGGTGAAAAATTCTCCTTGTAGTCGACTCCCTCCACCTGGGTATAACCTTTTGCCACAAGTCGAGCCTTGAAGATTTGCACATTTCCATCAGCACCCCATTTGCGTTTGTAGATCCATTTACAACTTATAGGTCTTACCCCATGAAGTTGATCTACAATATCCCATACTGAGTTGAAGTACATCGACTCTATCTCGAGATTTATGGCTTTGACCTATTCATCCCGGTCAACATCCTTCATTGCCTTTTTATAGGACAACGGATCCTCAACGTCGCTATCTGTCACCATAGCTAGGATTTCCGTGAAACCCAGATAGCGATTAGGCGGGTTCGTAACCCTCCCACTGTGTCGAGGTTCACAACTCTTGAGGTGGAACCGACCTACCAGATGAACTATCATCAACAATTCTGGTTGATAAGCAGGTCTTTCAACAACTCTTGTTGAAGCTTCAGTAGTTTCTTTGGAAAGCTTACTTAACACGTCTTTACTACGTGGACTATGCTCCCTTATATGATCCTCCTCCAAGAAAGTAGCATTCGTGGAAACAAACACATCGATTTCTGACGGATCATAAAAGTAACCTTCTCGTGTACCTTTTGGGGTAGCCTACAAAGAGGCACAACCTCGATCGTGATTCCAATTTCTTGGGCTTTGCCTCAAGCACATGTGTTGGGCAACCCCATATGCGGAAGTGATGTAAACTAGCTTAGAGGTGATCTTGCAACACTCTTAGAAGGAACACAATTGAGAATGTATACCGCAGTCTCTATTGCGAAACCCCAAAACGAGTCTGGTAAGGAAGCGTAACTCTAATCGAACGAACCATGTCCAACAAGGTTCTGGAGAAATTTGTTGGCATTTAGATTGAGTTACGGCAGATTTAAACATCTCTATGTTATGGAGGGAACTTATGGCTAAAGTTCTTAGCACATACAAGTTATTTTCTAGTTTAGCTATACAAATTTCAACACCATCCTTACGAATAAACGTTTTATTCAATAGTGTAATTGTATTGTAACAAACACTTTAAAGAAATGAGGTTCCTTTGTAAGTTCAGGAACTATAAAGACATCTTTTAATATAAGAAACCTGTTCTATAAAGTAAATTGGATTTCTCCCACTGCCACAACTGAGACGATGTGCCCTGGTGCCTACTCGCATCGTCATCTCACCAGCCTTCAATTGTCGCCAGGATCTAATCCTCTTTTTCTACCTTGGCCTTAGCCTTGGCATCCTTCTTTTCCTCCAGATAACGAGGACAATTTTTCTTCCAATGTCCATCCAGGTTACAGTAGAAACATTTTCCTTTTCCAACCAGCAGTGGATGCTTCTTCTGGGCGACAGGTGGCGGGTTAACAGGTGCATTCCCTTTCCCTTTACCACCCTTATTCTTCTTCCCCTTTTCAGAGTTAGAAGTTGAAGGTGCAGACTTTGTTCCTGAGGTCAAACCTCGATAGAACTTTTTAGATGACGAAACAACATTTGCCTCACCTCCCTTTTCCTCCTTACTTTTCAGCAAGGAGGACACCAAGGTATGAAATTTTGACGTGGAGCAAGCGGCGCCAATGAACTTTTGAGGGTTTGAGATGACTGACAAGAAATCTTTTTAGAAGTTTGTGGCTAACAAGAAAGCTTCACGACAGGGCCAATGAACTTTTGAAGTGGAGCAAGCGGCGCACCATATTATGAAATTTAATGCACCTTATCAGGATAATCATTAATAAGAGAAGAAAAGCTGCCCCTTGACGCCTATAAATACCCTACGAGACTTTCATGCAAAGGAGAACCTCTGTAGACTTTCATGCGATAGATTTTCACAGAAAAGGGTTTCAATAAATCATATCTTTGTAGAATCCTCCAAATCCAAGCTGATTTCTTCGAAAACTCAACTTCAAATCCTCAGTGAACCACCAAGAGATCTTCTCTACTATTCTCAGCCTTGAATTCGAGTGGTAGAACTCTTATTTGAAGTGAATTGATGAGGGAAAAGGAGAAGGTTTGAGATAAAGATTAACTTTTTGCATAAAACTGTTTTTTTCCAGCAAAAAACCTCTTTCAATCCTAAAATTTCAAGCTTTTATGTATCTAATACATGCAGCCACTCAGTCATGAAGATCCAATCACTAAACCGGATCCCTTTCGGGCCAATGAGAGGGCGGGGCCCTTTGTTCAAGACCTGGATTCAACATTTAAAAGAACCATCCTCTTATCCATAAATCGGGTAGGCGTGAATTCCATCTTGCACCCTATGTCCCCAGCTGTCTACCCGGTCTTACTCCTGAAATGGAAGGTTATTAAGTCGGCGCTGTTGAGCCAACCCTCACCTATGAAAGTCTAAGAATAATCCCAAATAAACAAGAGTGCATAGTTAGCTCACGATTAAGATTGAGTTATCTAGGTTATCTAAGTGAAATAGTCAGTCTTAAACAGTAAACAACGTTATAAAGTAAGAATGACTTATTTCTTGGTCCGATCTTATGCAAACTCATTGCATAGGATGCCCTCACTCCTCATGTCAATAGATGAACGAATCAGGATCACTTCGTTTGTAGCACCTTACAATAAATTTTAACAACTACAGAGTGGGTCGCATCCGATAGTGTAACCAGAATAAAGCACCCAACCTTATTCGTATACTATAGACCGTTTTGCCTATTTACTCGAACTTGATCCATCTTTATGTCTTCACATAAAGTTCAAGTATTCATATAATAGTCATGGATCTTAGTTTATTAGATTTAGTCTTTACAAATACAATTTACAAAATTCAATAACAACTTTATTGAATAAATGTCAAATAACATCTTTATTGATAATAGAATATTTTTAATTTTACAAACTGCGAGTTTTAGGATATTCAACCTAACAGTGATATATATTGAGTTTCTTCCAAAGTTCATAACCAGTTATAGAAGTCTATCATTGCTAGCCTTAAGTATTAATATTTCAAGGTTGATTCTAATTGATGAAAGTCTATTAGTGATAGCGACTGATAGATGCTATCAGTGTTAACCATGATAGAAGATTATTAGTGATAGCTACTATGTTAATCTTTCAAAGTTGATAGTCATTTATAAAAGTTTATTGTGAAAGAAATACCTCATTCACAAACATACATACAAGTTATACATTTCAGAACAAATTACGACATGCTTTGAAAACTAATTAAATACAAAGAACTGAAAGACTCACCTTTGAAGAACCTTTCTTCTGTCTTTCTCTCGGTTTCGCTAGGAACAGCACCTCTCGCTGTCACTATGAACGCCAAGCCAATGGTCTACCAAATCCTGTTGTCGCTCACCATCGAACAGTCTTCTACACAAACAAGCCGCAAGGAGGACACCACCACTCAGTGATCTTGGTATTCTCGGAGTGAGAATCCAGGAGTTGTGCATTCTGTTGGATATGGTATAGGGAAGGAGGAACGATCGTATTCAACTACTAAGCAAGTGGGAGAGGTTTGGAGTCTATCAGCAAGTGGGAGAGGTTTGGAGTCTATCATATAGACGGATGTTTGATCGTTTAGAAAAAGATGCACAATCGTTTAGGTAATTGGGTATGATCGTTTAGACGATCGTTTAGGTAATCTCGCTCTCGCACGATCGTTTAGTAAAAGCTATACAATCGTTTAGGTCGACTGTGCGTGTACACAATCATTTAGGAAAACTTAAGTTTTCGTGTAGGCTCTTGTTAGCTATACAATGGGTAGTGTACAATCAAGATGCGATTATCTGGTCCTTTTTGCAAAATGAAAACTATTTTTATTTTATCCTTCGACTATGAAAATTGAATGCAACCTCCCATTTTCACATACGGTTATGGAGAAAACAACCAATAATTATCTCATAATTGTTTAATTATAAATAAATATAATAACTAATTTATCATATTATATTTATAACTCATAGTTTTAATATCACATTGTATGCAACATTTAAACCATAATCCTTTTCTCCACTACTAGATATAAATCATATTTATATCCTTTTCCTCCAATTAATGTATCTCATACATCATGTCAACTATATCATATATAATTGACCAGTTTAATCATATCATATATAATCAAACTCCCTCTTCTCAATTTGAATACTTCAAACTGACCCAAAAACTGATTCTCAACTTGAATCCATTGAGCTACCAAAGAGACCTTATGAACACATTTAAACCATAATCCTTTTCTCCACTACTAGATATAAATCATATTTATATCATTTTCCTCTAATTAATGTATCTCATACATCATGTCAACTATATCATATGTAATTGACCAGTTTAATCATATCATATATAATTAAATTCCTTTTTGTCAATTTGAACACTTCAAACTGACTCAAAAACTGATTCTCAACTTGAATCCATTGAGATACCAAGGGGACCTTATGGACCTGTAGCTTGAAGCTCCAACGGCACATGAATAGCTGACTATACTCTTTAGCCACAAGATCCACCATCCGTTAACTGCCAAGCACTCTACTAAAGATCGACAGCTGCTCTCTTCTCACCACAGATATTTTTCTGTGTCCATCGGATATAACCAATCAACAGTACGATAGCCCTTCACAGATGCTCATAAGTATAGCTGGACCAATTTACCATTTTGCCCTTATAGTTATATCTAACTCCTTAAGTACCACTGATCCCTCTAATGAACAATACGACATAGTTCTACTATGTGTGGACACCTCTCGAGCCATGAAAAGGTGTGTGCCGCCACATCGTTCAAGTCCCAGAATCAGCCCTTAATGGAGCAATCTATCTACTTATACCTGCTTCGGGGAAGGAGTGAATTCCATCTTGTATAGCTGAGTTTCCAGCTCGTAAATCAGACGAATCCCCAAAGTGGTATGTTTCAGTCAGCAATCTGGTCACTCGCACCCATGCAAATCAAAGAACCTCCCTCAAAGGCAGGAGTTCTCAACTCACTTAGGATTAAGGTTATGGTATCTAAGGTCATCCTAGTGAAGTGAAGTCTCTGTCATTAACGACGTTATATAACGAGACTATAACACTTCGTGGCCCAGTCTTATACAAACTTCTTTGTATAGGACGCCCCTGCTCACATGTCTCCACTTGAATAATCAGGATCAGACCATCTATAATAAGTCACAACACTTGTAACTTTCTACAAAGTGGGCCTCATCTATAGTGTCACCAGGATAAGGTTTTCGTCTTTTATCCATATACTACAAACCATTTTGGTTATCACTTAAGACATGATCCACATGTATGTCTCCACATACATGCTTAAGTTACAACGACAACCAGGGATCTTAGTTTATTGGTTTGTGGTAAAAAAATAAAACATCTCATCTTTCATAGACAACAGTGAAGAAAATATCATATATTATTACATCACAAGTGTTTGTTCAATACAATGTTTATAAACTACAGGACCCAACAAGAGTTTAGGACTTGAATTCCATTTATGCAACTAGTCCAATTTTTATAACTTATTTTAGCATGCTCACAATTGACCCTTCAATTTTATCATTTGTAAGCTAATTTTTACGATTAGAAGTTTGAGGATATGCAATACTTCAGTAGGGTCGTTTTCGCAATTTTTCAAAAGAAAAAAAAAATAAGGGGGAAAAATTATATGTAAATGTGAAACTTGGGGCCTAGCATTCCGCTAATTAGCCCATTCCATAGCCCATAACATAACTAACACTCTGGTCGCCTTCCAGTCCGACATCGTCCATGAGATGACAAAATTAACTAAATATTTTTACTTTAAACTCAACCAAATAATAACAAACAAATAAATATTATATTACATGATTTAATTTATTTAAAAAATACTAATTATATGATTTTGTCTTCAAATTGGGTGTTTTAACCATTTAAAGCTTATCATTCGTTCATTAAATTTTGAGAAAAGTTCAATTTACACCATTAAATTCTTTGGGTTGTATCAGTTGTAAGTGTTTCAATTAACACCATCCTTTAGATTTAATTTGAAAAATATCATGCAAAATATATAGTTGTTTCAAGTTAAATTTCTAAATTATTATTATTTTTTTTAGAATAGGTGATATTATTATACAACAACAAAGGGGATCCCACAACCAGAGATCAAGGCATCAAAGCAACAAAGCACAAGCAAAGACAGGGCAACAAAACCAACAGGATAAGACCAGAATAGAATCAACACATAAACGCAAAATCGCAAACCACCAAGGTGAAAGACAGAGAAAAGAACCCAAAACCCCACAAACTATGGGCTACAAAAAACAGAGAACAACGTGAAGTTCAAAAAGAAAAAACATCCGTACACACACTAGATAAGACCAAGAAGGTCAACCCGTCAGGAAGTAGCACGAGCACGAACCGTAGAGGCCATAAGGTGAACCAGAGCAGACACCAACTTCGTCGACCTCCATGCAGCCGCCGATTACGCTCCTGCCAGATGTAGTATATGGAAGTACACTAGAAAACATGGAACAACTTACTACACACCCCCTTACCTGATCCCACTCGGCACAACCAACTCAACTCTACATCCCAACCAGCCACCCGATGCGTCAAACCCAACTGACGCAACACACTAGATCACACCTCTCTCCCAAATCCACACTTAAAAAATAAATGATCCCGCGACTCCACACCTCCCCCATATAGAAAACACCCCCCTCCTCTCTGACAACACACCCCAACTCTTCAATCAATCCCGCGTACCCAATTTGTCCCTCACTGCTAACCACGTACAGAAGGAGTGACGCGGAATACCACCCCCCGCCCACAAAATACCAGCCCAAGACACCCTAGGACGATGAGGACGTATACTCTCCCAAGCACTAGCGATAGAAAACCAACCATTAGCATCTGATACCCAAACCCAATAATTTTTTCCCCTCACTTTAGGCCCCACTGCCTGGATAAAACCCCAGATCTCAAGCAACTCCCAAGACATTGTAGGTCACCTCCAACCTCCCTCACCATCCATGAACTCCAAAAATCGCGCTTCCAAACTACTTCTTGCATCATGAACCACCGTAGACTCGTATGAGTCCAAAATCACGCCCCCCGGCAGCTAAGGATCCCACCAAACAAAACAAGACCGTCCATCGCCAATTATCAAACGAACCAGATGCTTGAATCTATTTCTACTTCACAAGATAGTCCTCAAGTACCAAGACCTCCTAACCTCACTTCGAACAGCCCACAACGACTGCTCACGCAAAATATGCCTCCACCCACGCCACCCAAATGACCCCGACTTAATTAAGATAAGCTAGAGCAACTTCATAATAGCAACCTGGTTCCAAGAGGCTACATGGTTCACACCCAACCCCCCTCTCCCAACGGCAAGCACACCTCATCCCACGCCACCCGTGCACCACCCCGATTCACTACACTACCCTTCCATAAATAACTACGTAACAGACGATCAAACTCATGAGTTACACACGCAGGCAACACGAAGATGCTAGACCAAAAAACCTGAAAGGATTGTAAAACAGACCTAACATGCTGCAACCTCCGAGCAAAGGAGAAAGACCTCGCTGTCCAACTTCTAATACGAGCAGTAATCCTCTGTATCAAAGGCGCACAATCCACAGCCCTCAACCGACCCGTCAATAAAGGTAAACCCAGATACCTAATAGGCAACAAGAACCAAGAGAGACACTCATATATGCAGCTAGTTCCTCCGCCTCCCCCAACTTCATACCCGTAAGAAACATGGAACTCTTCCCAACATTTGCAACTAACCCAGACAGCTCTGCAAACTCTGTCTATACCTGCCTCACAAACTCCAATGAATCTCTCTCAGCTGCACAGAAAATCATCAAATCGTCTGCAAAAATCAAATGAGTTAGGCCCAAACGCTCACACCGATCATGGAACCTAAACCACACAGGAGATTTATTCAACGACCTAGACAAGACCTCCATCACCATCACAAACAAAAAAAGAAGATAGCGGATCTCCCTGCCTCAATCCCTTCCTACCAGGGAAAAACCCTTCAAAGGAACCATTAATCATCACAGAAAACTTAAGTGAAGTAACACAAACCCTCACCCAACTAACAAACTGAAGGGGCGTACCTATAGCCAACAACACACCAAACAGAAAATCCCAATTCACCGAATCGTAAGCCTTCTGAAGGTCTACCTTTAGCACACAACGCGGCTTCCCTCTGCCCTTCTTGTAGTTCCCTACGAGCTCCTGACATAATAAAATGTTATCGAAAATCGACCTACCTGGAACAAATGCAGACTGATTACCACTAATGAAATCAAGCAACCACAACCGCAATCTCTCAGCTAAGATCCTCGAGATACACTTATACATAACATTGCAACATGAAATAGGACGAAACTCCTCGATACGTTTAGCTCCCCGCCTCTTAGGGATGAGTAATAGCAGTAGAATTAACTCCACCAAGTAGGTAAAATTTCTAAATTGTTATAAGTGAATTGATTTAGACCATTTATTAGTATTATATTTAAAAATCATTCATGCATTCAATTCCTATACATATGTAACCTTCTTCAAATATGAGATTAATAAAATGAACTATTAGAATTGACGATGCATGGACAATTTTCAAAAGAAATCTTAATTGAGAGTCTAAATTGATTCACTTATGAAAGTTCAAAGATTTAATATAATTGATAGAATTATAATTTCACATGATGTTTATCCAAATAAAATATAATAGATGGTATAAATTGATACACTTACAAAAATTCGAAATTTATCAAATTATTATTGATTGTCACAAAGAATTCTATGGACCCAATAGAAACAAGAAGAGCAACAAGCTAGACACTAAACATTATTCAAAGTTGTAGCAACTTAGTTAGACCCAATATGAGATGTGATTGGTTGAAGGAAAGTGCAACCAATGAGATGTCAACATATTTTATCTACGTTGATATAAAACATCATATGCGTATCCTTGCACAAGTGACACATTTTATTTTACTATCCACCAAGCTGTCTACAACTTCTAGTACATCACAATTGACCACTCTACCAACTCACCTGTCAAAGAATATTGATTACTTGGACATAAATTTAGTGGCGTTGCATGTAACTTTTTCTTTGCTTCACATGCTCAAGCATTTCAAGTCTAAATATTAGGGATGATTTTGGATTGAAGGGCATGATTAACACTAAACGAAAATGGAAGCGACAAGGCTAATAAAATAAAAAGATTTGAATCGAATATGGCACTTTAAGATTAAAATGAGTCTAGAGGAGAGAGTTGGTTGTCAAAGTACTTGAGGTCGAGCTTAACAAAATGTTCAATAGAACATGCGCTCCTACTAAATATAAGATTAAAATAGGCACAGGAGAATGTATAACTTTAGGTGTTAGCAAGGTCGAGGTCAAACCTAGCAAAATCATGCTTAATGGAACATGCACCTAACATATCCCAACCTGGTCAACTAAAGTGTTATATTATGATTTACCTCCAAAACTTTATTTGGGATAATCTGTCATTTACTCCTTGAAACACATCTCACTCTTAAACTTTAAGTCTTCCACACTATTTCACTCTCTGACTAAAGTATTGGTGTAATGCTCGAGTTTGGGATGGGTATATGAATGAGCTGCGATCACATCCAAATGAGAGGGATATTAAGGATATGAAAGTATGACTAAGAAAGGCTTAAAAGAATTGAAATCTATTACTTATACTAACAAGGTACCCGTTTTCTGTGGCTCAAACATAGGAACTCCAAAAATTAAGTTTGCTTAGCTTGGAGCAATTCTATGTTGAGTGACATCGTGAAAAATTTCCTAGGAAGCATGTGTGTGAGGACAAAGCATTCTAAAATAACCTATGTTGGTCTATGGGGATTGTTTTGATTCATAAAAATAGTTTAAGACAAGCAGATATGAGAAAATGTTGAGGTCATTAGGTGTCAAATCCGAATTCTTAATCCTAATCTGAATTCTAGGCCTAGAGCATAATAAATAGTATCAAAGTGGAACCTCTCTTAGCAAGATATGGTTTGGGATCAAACCAAGGTAGAAGCTGGTAGTCATGTAACACTCAAGTTTAGAAGGGATACATGAATGATCGAGATCACATCGAATGAGATGGATCTTGAGGATATGAAAGTATGACTAAGAAAGACAAACAAATTGAAAGTTGCTACCTACACCAACTAGGTGTACTTTCCTTTTTGAAAAATAGGTGAATCTAATATGTAACCACACAAGTCATACACGATATTAAAGATAATAAGAAAGACAATAAGCCCAACTGAGAGAACATTTAAACGTAAAGATACAAAGATTGATAACCCAGTTCAGTATAATATTACCTATGTTTGAGGGGCAGTATGTCCAATGAAACGAACTTCACTAATTTATAATTAAGAAATTACAATGAAGTACTTATCTATTAGACATCCTCTATAGTGACTCTCAAACAACTCACTCATAATGATTAGTTTAGGCTCACGTAAACTCAAGAATATTTCTCTTCTTGCACCAGTAATCTTTCTACCTCTTAATACACTTCAAACAAGCTTATCTAGGCTCTTCCTAAGTGTGAGTTTCCCCCGCTACGATCAAACTTAGATTTCTATAAGTATGAATCAATACACCAACTTCTTTATTGAAGTATAAGCTTGAACGAACACTTCTGCCTGATACCAAAGGCAAATGGCAATAACCTCACAAAGAGGTTCACACACTTAATGTAAATAATTCCCAACTCTCGTACACACACTCATTAATCAAAAGGACTAATACTAAAAGACACGAAAACCAAAAATATATATGAGCAACAAAATGAAACAATTATATAAGAAAGAGAATCTCGCCGAGGTATAAAAAAGGGAGGCTATTTTTGCAAATGTGCAACAAATAAAAAAAAAAGTTAGTTTCTAGATAAAAATAGTTTAAACTACCGTGATGCTCTTGATAAGTGCATAGGCAAGTTGCATGACATTTTGCCTAAATAAAAAATTTAGCCAACTTAACAATAGTAACATTTTTTGGACTCAATCATAGGAATTGATTTGTGTTGGCCTTTGGGATAAGTCTTCACTCTTAGGAGTAGTTTAAACAAATAAAGATGATATTGTCAGGTCGCAAAAGATGTATCGAAATGTCGGACTCATGAATTGCCAAATCCGAATTTTGAATCATGTTCTGAATCTTGAACCTAGGGTGTGATAATTGAAGCGGGTGAGGTAAACAATAAATCAATGTGCATGTTTTCCTTTTTTTTTGCATATTACATTCTTTTCTTATTTAAACAGATTTATCTATATTACCACGAATATGTGAGACTCTTTTTTCTATCCAAATTTTAGCATCAACAACAAAATAAAATAGCAATATTGTTAATATAATAATAATAATCATCATCATTTTGTAACAAATTGAGAAAAAATGACTTCAAAAAAAGTTAAGAAAAATTGAAAATGGCATACAAGGACATCAACCGTTCATTTCATCGACACTTTTTGGAAGTTAATTGAATATTGTTAGTGTGAGAGGTGGAATTTTTCAAAATTCCTTGAAAAAATAAAAATAGTTTTCTCATCTTTAGAACAATAATAAGATAAAGTGATGTGACTAAAGTATTAAATTTATGTTAAACATATCGTATTTTCTTTCATACTTACATAGGCTATCAAACTCAAATTTGACATTTTCATTATCTTCACTCTATTAAAAGGGTAAAATTGATATTATACTGTAGTTTTTAAAAATATTTATGAAAATATTGTACTTTTAAAAATAATTAAAAAAATATTGTAGTTTTCTAATAATTACAACTCTCTCTTCTCTTCTTTCCCAATTTTCAATAATCTTCATTCATGATTCATATATTTTTTTTTTCTTTCACTTTCTAAGTTACATCCTCCTTTGAGTCTAACCAAGGATCAAGAGGAAGAGAAACTACTTTAAATTGAAAGAAGAAGAGAAACTACCAAAAGGCTCATTTTGGTTTGGGAGATTTATTCTTTATCGAGAGTTGAACTCTCGATCTTCTTTTCTCGAACATTCCACCTTCTTTATTGAAATTTGAACTCATCTTCTTCCATTCTACTACATCACCACATTTTTCTAAATACTTTCAAAACCACTATATTTTTCTAATAATTTTCTCAAGGTACAATATTAAAATAAAAGATCCTATTAAAAGTGGCTTAGATGGAGATTTTTTAGGACAATTTTGTCCAAAACGTTATTATATTTACACTATCTAAAAGGATTATGGAAGAAAAACATTCATTTTCTTCTTTTGCCATTTTTAAGATGATGGTTATAAGGTTATCTTGGATAATTTGACAATTAAATAAATTTAAAAATTTTAATTTTTAAATGTTTTACTTATCATTCATTGGTAAATTTGGGTTTTATTTGACTTATATATATATATATATATATAACTATCAAATTTGGTTAAACATTCATTTTTCAGGAAATTTTTCAAATTTTATTTCAAGAGATACATTTGGTTACTAAAAAATATATATATGAAATTTGGTTTCAAGATATATATTGGTTTTTCTAAATTTAAAAGAAAAAAATCATGTTCTCTAAAAATTAAAAATAGAAAATAGAAAAGATCAAATCTTAATTTGTTATATAAATAGTTAAATTAAACCTTCAATTTGCATTAGGTATCTTTTTTAATTATTTTCTTCTTCTTCTTGGTTTAGGTTTTAATTTTGTTAACCCGTTCTATTTTATATTTTTTTTTCATTTAATTTACCATTTTTCCCATATTTTTGTATTTTTTTTCTTATTCTTAGACGTCGTCTACAATTTTTCAACTTCATGTATGTAATTTTTCAATTTGTTTCTTTTTTTTTTTTTCATTTAGGAAATTTTAGTTTGAAGATGCAAATAAACTTCTAAAATTAAAAAGATAAATTTGTGAATTTTGTACAAATTTTTTTTAATAATTTTATTAAAATTAAAGTAAATAAGTTTATTTAAGATTTTTACAGTATTTTAATTTCTGTGGAAATAACATTTTTAATTAGGTTTTAGATTTAAGATTTTTATTTACTAAATTATGTTTAAAATATTAAAATAAATTCAAATGTATATTTATTTATTAAATTAAACAGTATTTGGAATAAAATTAAAATACAATATTTGGAATTAAAGAAAATTAAATAATAAAATAATTCAAGTAGATATTTATTTATTAAATTAAACAATGAACTAAATAAATTAAATAACTTTTAACAGCTTCTTTCAATATATTTAGTTAAATAATATTTGCAACTAAAAGTTTAAACAGTATTTAAATAATTATTTTAAATTAGAGATTTTTCTATCTCAAATAAACAAAATAATAAAATAATGCGGAATAAATATATTAATAACAGGATAATTGATAGTACTGTTAATTTTAAGTGAATTGAAAGTTTCGATATGTTGTTGAAATATATGAAAAAATTATTTTATCTACTTTTCATAATTATTAATAGTCATATATAAAAATACAATTAAATTTATTAAATGAATAATATAATAAACAATATTTAATAAAATCACATATAACTCCTGTACGATAGATTATATTTTAAAATTTTATCACATATATTATGGGTATTCATGGATTGGGTTGATAGAGTTTTTAGACCCAACCCTATTGTTCGGGTTATAAATTTCTTCAACCCAATAAACCTTTATTAAAAAATGAACCCAATCCAACCCAACCATGAAATATTTGGGTTGAGTTGGTTCGGGTTAATCGGATCATTTGTTTAAAAGAATTTTTCTAAAAAGAAGCAGAACGTAGATATGTAAAAATCTTATATAATTATTTTCATATATTGAATTAAAATTAACAACTCAATTTCAATTTATATAGTGAAAATTTCCTTTATAAAGTGCAAAGAAACTACTTTTAAAAGTTATTAAAGAATAAATTATAATAAAAATATTTGAATTAAATAAAATTAAATATAAATAATGTGTTATATGTAATAAAAAAATATATTTTAAAGTTAATAATATACTCGGGTTGGTTCGGGTTGGTTTGGGTTATATTAGGTGAACTCATGAACTAACTCAACCCATAAAATTTTCATTTATTTGAATCCAACTCAACCCAAATGAGTTGATAACTCAATCCAAACCACACGAGTTGGGTTGGGTTGATCGAATTTTTCGGATCATCGGGTTTTTTGCACACCTCCTACATTGTAAAATATTATTTTATCTACTTTTTATAATTATTAATAATCATATATAAAGATATAAATTAAATTCATTAAATGAACAACATAATCAACAATATTTAATAAAATCAATTAGTAGTACTTAAATTGTCTTTATTATCTCTCCAAATTATCTCTCTCCTTTTCCCCTCACTCTCACGAAAAATTTACCACTTCCATTTCCTTTTCACTCATTTGTGTCTCTCTCTCATTAATTTTTACAAATTTTCAACAAAGGCATCAAAACCAATTTTCATGTGAGCATAGCCATCTTTTTCTTTTTTTTTTTTTTTTAAGAATAGATGATTTATTATACAACAACAGGAAGATCCTACAGCCTAGAATCAAGATATCAAAATAACAAAGCACAAGCAAAGATAGAGCAACAAAACGCAAAACAAAGCGAACAAGCAAAAACCTAAGCGAACCAAGCATAAACGTAAAAAAAACCTCAAAACACCGGGAGAAAAACCAGAGAAGAGAAACCAAAACCCCACAACTAAGGACAACAGCAAAATAGAGAGCAACAACAAGTTCAAAAAAAAAAAAAAGAAAAGCAACCGTGAACATGCTAGATAAGACCAAGAAGATCAACCTGCAGAAAGCAACTCGAGCACGAACGTAGAGACCATAAGGTGAAACAAAACAGACACCAACCTCAGATGACCTCCATGCAGCTGCCGATTACACTCCTGTCAGATGTAGTAGATGGAAACTCATCAGAATACATGAAACAACTTACTACGCACCCCGTAACCATCTTTTTCATCTTAATAATAATTTGGAAGCATTAAAGATTAAATGCATTTAAAGGTGAAAATGAAGAGTTTTAACCCAAAAAAAAAAAAAGTGTAATAATTTTAATATTTTCCAATTCCATAACAAAAAATTGAATGATCCATTATAACACACAATTTCCATTACCTATAAATAGTTTGGCGATGAGTCGTTTGTGCATTTGTAAGATTTAAGGTTCTCAATCTTATGGTATTTTACCGACAATTTATTTTAAATTTTGAATTATGTCGTTGTTTGGATTGTACCAAAAAATTATATTTGTGCAACTCTTTCCTTTTTATCAAATAGATTAAAGGTCTCGCGATCTTATGACTTTTCTTTAGCAAATTGATTTTTTTTTTTTTTTTGGTAAAAAAAACATTAAGCCGTTGATTTTCTTTATTTATTATTAAATGGATGTAATAAATATAAAATAATAAATAAATAATGATCCATTAGAATAAAAGGAGAGTAATATACAGTCTCATGCATTTGTTTTTTTTATGACTTATTGGAAATTAAAATTATTTTTTTTTTTTTTGTTGGCAAATTAATCATGGTTGATGGTATGTCTCAATCTTTTTCACATTTATTTATTTTAATTTTGTAAAATTGTATATCATTGCATTAGCTAGGTCATGTAATTAACTAAACGTGATTATGGTTTTTTTTTTTTCAAATAAACTAAAAGCCTCTCTCAATCTTATAACATTATGTTTATGTATAGTTTCATACATTTGTACTTTGACTAATAGTAAAATAAAAATTAATTATTTTGACATTATGTCACGTTTATTTTATCTTTAATAGAAAAAAGTGGGATCATTGAGAATTACTGTTCCTTATATAATTTATAAAAAATAAAAAAAATAAAAATAAAACTTTAAACTTGCATCTAATAATGATAATGGATTTTTCTTAATTAGAGTTAAAAATAATATTTACAATATCAAATAAAAATTAATTGTAGTTTTATTTTAAAAATTAGCAACTACTTTTTAAAAATTGAAACAAAAAATAAAATAAAATACATGTTGAATAAAATTTTAGAATTAAAAATATATATATATCTATGTTAAATTATATTACACGATTACTAGTACCATAAAAAAAGTTGTACTAAAGAGGATATTTCTAATATGAGTATAGTATCCATTATAATAAGTATTTTATTTTGTTAAAAAGTGAAAATTGTTTATTCCTTAAATTAAACATTTTTAAAAGTTTTATTTTAGATCTGGAGAGATTTTGAAAAATAGAGGAATAAGGAAAACTATTTACATAAAACAACAAAATTTTAATCTTATTTGATAGAGGTTGATAGAAATCTATTTGTGTCGATCAGAAATAGAAATTATTGATAGAAATTTATCAAAATATATATCGTTTTTTTTTCTATTAATATAAATAATTTGAAAATTTTTCATCTGAGATTTTTGTCAATAATATCCAAGGACATCTAAATCTTATCGATACCCTTTTTTCTTTAATCAAAATTTCTCTAAGAAAAATTGAGGGGTAAAGACTAATTTTTTGAGTTATAAACATCAATTATGTCCAATTCTTGGACCCACTAATCAATTCTACACACTCGTCTTCCATATTTTTTTGCCACCGATTAATTTTTTTTAAACCTGCCGTACACGTGCTAATGTGTGACCACTTCTCCAATATTGACTATCTCATTTTCAATTTATAAATTTGTTGTATTCTTATTGTTTTCTAATTTTTCCCAATCTTTATGATTTGAACAATAATTTTTGTAACTAACATAGAATAAATTATTTATTTTTAAGAAAAATGACTTGAAACATTTTGAAAAATAAATGAAAATTTACTTTTAACTTTTTTTTAAACAAAGGTTTCTAATCTTTTATTGGCGATACCAAGTTTTTTCTTTAATTATTTCTTTCTTCCCCTTATTCTAGTTTTAGTTTACTTTCTCTTTTTGATCACTTTCAAGTAAAAGTGAATTATTTTGAAAAAGAAAATTGTTGTTTCTATTTCCATCTTAATAACCATATGGATTTTGATGCATATTCACACAAACTCATTAGATTATAGTTAGAATAATACATATTTGGAAGGGAGTTATCCTTTAAAATTGACAAAATTTGTTAATTCAGACAAAACTCAGATTTAAATCAAAATAAATTAAAAATTAAATAAAAAAGAATAGTATCTTGTACAAAAGTTTAAATAGACGAGATATTATATTTGGAATGTAGTGTAAGATGTAGGCACGTGTGAGAAAGTTCAAGACACGTCCAAAACAGTAATTTCCTATGAGGAAACCATATGACACCTGGAGGAGCATTGATGGCCATATCCAAAAAGCAGCCACGTGTCTATCAGTTAAAACTGACCGTTTGGTGACGTGGAAAACCTGACCACAAATTTTAACCACGTGGCCGTCTTGGACTTGTTGAATCAGGCACACCATAGTTATGGATGCATCTCATTTTTCAGAAGAGCAAGTAAAACTAAATTCGATTAATTGCAAATTTGTTACCATAATTTATTTAATTAGAATTTATTCTCTATTAAAACACTCACGAACACTCTCCACGATAGAGAATATTTTTCCGAACAAGTTTTTATGAGGTTGTATTAAATCATAAATATTATATTCTTGATTTTTAAATTATAAAGTAAATTCTAATTTTTTTAGACCAAATTTTGTAACTAAATTAAAAAACCTCAATTTATCAAGTGGCAAACTATGATTATAAAAATGAATGTTGCGTGGCATATATATAAATATTCTTTGTTTCTCTTAATTCCAATTTATTTTATAGGTTTTGATATGAATTTTTAAATATACATATATTTTTACTCATAACATTACTATCCATAAAACGTTAAAAATTAATCTAAAATGAGTTTTATTATATCCTTCATATTACTTTGATGATTAGTACATATATGACTCAATTAATTAATGTAGTTAATCATTACTACTTATTTTTAATTAATTTTTACATACTACATATATTATTTACACTTCTATAAAAAAAATATATATTATTTAGACTTGTAACTAAATTAGATAATTAATATCTTATATTTTTTAACTATTTAATATGAGATGTATTATTTATTATTAATATATTAATTAATTTGTACTTATTTTTGAGTAATTAATTTAAAGATTCTCAATGTTACTCTTAATTAATATAAAAAAATATATTTTTTATTTTGATTAATTGAAAAATGAATAATAATACACTAAATAATACTGGTTTTAATCTATGATTACATAAATTTATTTTCTTTCATTTAATTAATTAATTAGATTTCTCATCACAAAAATGGTTCTTTTAGGTAAACAAAAAGGGTTAAACATACACATATTTTACTATATTAAAAATATATTTTTAAATAAATTGACATTTATTAATACTTTTAATAGTTTATAGAGATGTTTTAAAGTTAAATAAAATGAGTCAACTTATCTATAAATATAACAAAATGTCACAGTATATTAGTGATAAATAGTGATAGACACTAATAGACATCTATTATAACTAATATTAGAGTTTATCACATATAGATAGTGATATTTTACTATATATAAAAATATTTCTACCATTTTGTTATTTAAAATAATTTTCTATTTCATATATAATTATTTAATTTAATTTTCTATACACGAGATTGGAAAAAAAAATATAGACATTTAACTTTTAGACATTAATTATCTTACCTATCCAAACAACCAAATATTGAAATTCCAAACATTTAAAATCGAGATGTTTTATATTCAAATCCATAAAAACATGTTTACGATGAGGGGCACGAAAACCGGTTTTTTTCCCTCCCATTCCCACATTCTTCTTCTTTTTCTTGAATATCTTAACAAAAATAATTTTTCTTTTAAAATAAAAAAATAGATTAAGTAATAATATTTTATTAAAGGTTAAAATAAATTTTTGGTCCTTTTATATTATTTTCGTTTTCATTTTAGTCCGGTTACTTTCAAGTATCTAAAATTTAGTTTACGTATTTTTAATAAATTCTACATTTATTTTGTTTATTTTTAACAAATAATTAATTTAGTCCTTTCAAGTTAATTTTATCAAAATTGATTAATTATTAATAATAATAATCTATATATGAGAAACGACACTATGTGAAGAAGATTTATAGTGACTATTTTTAAAAATAAATTAAATTAACGATGACTATTTTTAAGATTTAGTAAAATAGACCCCCCAAAAAAAAAATCCAACATTTGAAATAAATTAATTTGTATCTACTCATTAAAATTAATTTTGATTGATTCGTTAAACAATGTATCAAAATATTATTTTTAAGATTGATCCCAAAATAGAAGTATTTAAACAACATTTATTTCTAAAAAAAATCATTTTCATGCATATAACCAAACATGATAATATTTGATTCCCAACAATAATCTTATTATCATACATTTTTTTTTTTTATTTCCAAGCTTCAACTGTTTTATGGGTAATTAGAGAATTTTTAATATTACAATAGTACGTATTTTTTCTATTGATAGTTTTAGATGTCATTCATTGATATTTTATTTTATTACATGAACTTCACAACATTTTAAAATGTTAACGTTAAGACATACAATGAATAGAGATGATATATATATAATGACAAATTCTATGTACTATTATATGGTTTTAGATGTTGACGGGAGATTTAACACGATAGGAGAAACAAAAATTATTATATTCAATTTTATGTAATGTCATTTCCACTCCAATAAGAATAAGAAATATCTAAATAATTTATGATTCGAAGGTAAAGAAAATATAAAAGTTCAGTTGAAAATTTAAAACAAAAAATTAAAATAAATATAATTGGTCAATATATATATTTGAAACCTCAAACTTTGTTTTCAAACTAAACAAAACTAAAATAAATATTCTAAAGTATTTTCAAAAAAAACAAAAAGGAAAATTAATTTAGAGATTTAAGTCACAAAATGACTATCAAATCATTGACATCTATCATTATCATTATCATATATCATCTTTGAAATTGGTTGGTTATGTAACATTTGTACTGTAAAAAGAAATTTCCAAACACAATCTTGACTAATCAATCAACCACTGACTGGTAAAAGTTGTTTTAATTATTCTAAAAGAAAAAAAGTAATTTTAATTTGGTATTATTATATGATTTAGGAATCATTTTAGTTAAAGAGCTTGTTTGACAGTTACTTTTTCTTTAATTTCTTTTTCTTACTTTAAAATAAATCCATCAATTAGTAATCTTTTATTCTCTTTGTTCCCCTTTAAGAAATTCACCGCTTAAACATTTACCATTTTGGTCACAAAATCCTAAACTTGATGCTTTTTGTTATATTTTTAGACAAAAGGAAAATATTTTGTTATGTATAAACCACATTTAATTAGTCTGCTTTTCCTTTTTTTTTTTAAAAAAAAAAAAAACTCATGCAACCATTTTATTTTATTATACAGTACGCATATTTAAAATTTGTAATAATTAAAATTTACAATAGGATCATGATTTAGTTCTAAATAGTTTAAAGACCACAATAAATATGTAAAAATTTGAAGAACCAACATATAATAGTTCATATTTAAGTTAAAATACTAAAATAAAATTTAGTTTGGTTAAAAATTTGCTCTTGATCTCTGAAATTTATTAAATAACAATTAAGTTTAGGAAAATTATTTCAAATGGTAAAACTTTTGAAAATGTTTACAAAATATAGCTATGATAGATGCTGATAGTCTATCAATAATATTGATAGATAGAAGTCTCAGTATCTATTAGCATCTATCATCGATAATTCTAAAATTTTGCTATATCTTGTAAATATGTTGATTTATTTTTCTATATTTAAAAACAACCTTTAAGTCTATATCAGCATCTATCATCGATAATTCTAAAATTTTGCTATATCTTGTAAATATGTTGGTTTATTTTTCTATATTTAAAAACAACCTTTAAGTCTATATCAGCATCTATCATCGATAATTCTAAAATTTTGCTATATCTTATAAATATGTTGGTTTATTTTTCTATATTTAAAAACAACCTTTAAGTCTATATAAATTAATTAGTTTATAATAATTTAAATTATATCTTTGTGCTTTACCGTTTGTAAGGATTAATAGTTTCTACCGTGTATAATATTATTTAATTAAACTTAAATGAAATTTCTTATGTATATTATATGATAAATTGGTTTTGGATCAAATTTATTTATAAATTATAAGAACTAAATCATTATATAATCAAATTTGACAATTAATTTTGATGAGATTTTTCACAATAGTGACTAAACTGTAATAATAATTTTAAAAGTATAGAGACAATAATATTATATGCTAAAATTTTAAGGCTAAATTATTACAAATAAACTGAGATTTCGTTTGGTAATAATTTGTTATTTGGTTTTTGAAAATTAAACATATAAATATCTATTTCATGTCTAAATTTGTTGCTTTGGTATGTATTTTTGTTACCAATATTTTAAACAATCAACTTAATTTTAGAAAAATGGAAAAAGAAATATTTAAAAACTTAAAATAAAAACCAAATAATCACAAACCCAACTTATAGGTTTAAAATGTGAATTTCGATTGATATTTCTAACAAGATAAAATATTTTATAAATTTTAAATAAATAAATAAATTTATTATTTATAATTATATTTAATATTAGTGATATTTTGATATCTATTTTTGTTGTTTGCATTTTTTTTTATATAATAGAAATATCAAAAATATATTTAAAAATAAATCTACCCCAAATGAAATTGAAAACTTTAAATCTTATTTTACCCAAAGTCCAGATTCTACTCTCTACTTTCTAGTGTCTTCCTGGCCACTGCTCCCACTGGCGTCTTCCCGAATCTTCACTGACTTCTCCTCTTCACCGTTGGATCACCTCCTCAATCCACGTGTAATCATCCAACCCATCTTCCTCCTTATTTTTCCCTTTAAATCTCCCTTCATGGGACGCTTATTTAATCCCGCTCCCAACCACCGCTTTCCACCACCGCCAAAAACGCCCAACCACCGCGCTCTCTCTTTTTCTTCTCTCTCCTCTCACATTTCTCTCTTTAAGCTCCTTCCAAAATGGCGCCGGAACTTGTCCACACTGCCGGAACTCCGGTGAAGCCGCCCGGAGGACGGCGGCTTCCACGACGAGCGTATGTGACATTCTTGGCCGGCGACGGCGACTACGTGAAGGGCGTCGTCGGACTGGCCAAGGGCCTCCGGAAGGTGAAATCGGCGTACCCACTGGTCGCCGCCGTGTTACCGGACGTCCCTGAGGACCACCGGCGAATTCTGGAGTCTCAGGGATGCATTGTTAAAGAGATTGAACCGGTTTACCCGCCCGAGAACGAGACCCGGTTCGCTATGGCTTATTATGTTATCAATTATTCTAAGCTCCGTATCTGGGAGGTTTGTTTCCACTTTTTTTTCTCTCCCTCTATTTCTCTTTTTATATGCCTTTCATTTTTTTCATTTTGTTTTTTTGCATTTACACAAAATAATAGTAGTACTAATAATGTTAAATTACAAGATTTTATTATTATCTAATAAAATTTTGAATTACAATTTGTTTCTTATAAATCCATGAATTTTAGAAATGTCAAAATTTTAATCTACTAATTAATTCTCTCTAGCCCATCTGAAAATTTTAAAAATTAATTCGTGACATAAGGAAATGTTTGTGTAGTATGATATTATGACTGTGAGCTTAAATTTTCTTAATTCTATGTCAGAATAGATTCCCGAGTTAATTTTTTTAAAAAAATAAATTGTACGAATGAATATCTAATGATCGATTTATCGATCACTCTGAAATCCAACTTATAAAATATAGGTTGCACCTAAATTCATATATTTCTTTTTATTTTTTTTATCACATGACATATTTTTATACGGTGTATGTAGGGTTTTTTTTTCCAAATCGTTATAGAGGAATCTATCACAGCATTTAGAGTCTTATAATCATTTGTTTGTATTTTTGGTTTTAAAAATAAGTTTAGAGAGACTATAATTTGTTTTGTTACGTTTCTAAAAAAAATATAAAAACTAAAAAGAAAATTAGAAAAAAAATGCAAACTTAAATTAAAATTATTAGTTAATTTAATAATAATTATACGAAATTTAATTGAATGCAAGGTAGATGTTTGCGGTTAATTTTTTTTTCAATCATGATTTATTTTTGGAGTTTTTGAACAGTTAAAAGAATCTTCAAACAATTATGAAGTCAAAGAAAAAGTTTAAAAAGCGCTTCCCAAGGAATCAGAAACGCAGTTTTTCTTTTTCCATAATATCATGTGTCGTTTTCATGTGTAACTAAACGCGGTCGTTTTATTCCAACACAGTTCGTAGAGTACAGTAAAATGGTGTATCTAGATGGAGACATTCAAGTTTACGACAATGTAGACGAATTATTCGATTTACCAAACGGCCATTTCTACGCCGTAATGGACTGCTTCTGTGAGAAGACATGGAGCCACACTCCCCAGTATCAGATTGGTTATTGCCAGCAATGTCCCGACAAGGTCCAGTGGCCCGACGATTTCGGTCACCCCTCTCCCCCGCTCTACTTCAATGCTGGTATGTTCGTTTTCGAGCCGAGTGTTGCCGTGTATCATGATCTAATGAACACTCTCAGAGTCACCACTCCCACCCCCTTTGCCGAGCAGGTAATTTTGCTCATTGTTGTCGTGTAGTTAATTTAAGCTTTTGAGTTTAGCCGTGATTTAGGTTTGTGAATGTATTTTTGTTTTTTCAGGACTTCTTGAATATGTACTTTAGAGATGTTTACAAGCCTATTTCCTTGGATTTCAACTTGGTATTAGCCATGCTCTGGCGTCACCCGGAGAATGTCGATCTAAATCGCGTCAAAGTTGTTCATTATTGTGCTGCGGTAAGTGTTGATATTTCATTTGAATTTTATATTTTTAAGGTTTAGTTGTTATGAAATTATTGTCAATTGTTGTAGGTGAATGTTCCCTTATAAAACTAAAAAGTGTTCGACTACCATAGAGTTTGAATTGACCTATAAATTTGAAGTTTGAACTAGAAAGAACTAAGAATAATCTTTTTAATTAGGTGCTTAATTAAACCATTTGTAAATGTTTAATAAGTTAAAAGGAGAATTTAGTGGCATGAAATGTTAGAAGAATGGTGGTTCACTTTAGTTGTTGATGAAAAGTAGGGATCAAAGCCATGGAGGTACACGGGGAAGGAGGAGAATATGCAAAGAGAAGACATAAAAATGCTGGTCAACAAATGGTGGGACATCTACAACGATCCCTCTTTGGACTACAAGCAGCCTCCGCCATCCACGGCGGACGGAGATGCCATCGACATGCAGCCCTTCATCTCTGCTCTCTCCGAGGCCGGACCCGTTCACTTCGTCACGGCGCCCTCCGCTGCTTGACGGCGGAGGAGTTGAATCTGAAGCTGACAAACTCTGGTTTGGCAAAAAAGAGTCGGAAGTGATACTCTAAAGAAGTATATAATATGATATGATGATGATAATAATAATTAGTTGTTTTATTTATTTTTTTTCTAATGGCTTTGTTTTTTTGGGCCTTTTTTTGAGGTTTTTTTCGGGATGTGTAAGTATGCTTCCCGGAATTTGGAAATATTCGGGAGTTGAAAGCTTTCGTGATGTTCTAAATATATAAATACTAAGACACGTTTGAGCGTTTTTCTTTTTTATTTTATTTGACTTAATGTCAAATGCAGTACTTTTGTTAACGACGTTCAGAAAATATTTAATATATTTTGGGTAATATTTATGTTTGTGTATTTTATTAAATCATTTCATCCATTGATTAAGTTTGGGTTGGGTTAAGTTTGATTAAGTTTGGGTTGGGTTGAAAGATTTTTTTATATTAAATCTAATTATTTGGGTGAAATTTTTTCAATCCAAATATTTTGTATTAGAAAATGAATCTAATTCAATCATAAAATATTAAAATTTTCTTCTAAAGAAGAAAAATATAAATTAAAATTAATATATATAAATAATTATATTATAAATAATAAAAAATATTTGTTGAATTTAATAATAAATTCGGTTGGTTCGAGTTAGTTTGTGTTATATTAGTTGATTTTATGAATTAATCTAATTTATAAAATTTTTATTTAAAATGAATTATAATCTTGAATTGGGTTGGATTAATCGGTTTTTTCGGATCATCGAATTTTTTTTATTTTAAAATGTATTTAAATATTATTTCTATTCTTTTGTTTTAGGATTATTTTTTCAAATTAAATTGTGGGTGGAAGAATTATATTTTTATTATAAATATTATGTGAGCTGGTAAGTTAAATCTATTTTCTTTCTTTCTGTCTTAAGTCACTTAAGGGGGTTTGTATATTTTTCTCTCTTTCTAATTTAATGTTCTTAATTCATGTTCTGTTCTCTCTCTTAAATTTTATATTATGCTTTTTTATTTTTTTTAAATGCTTAAATTCTTAAAAATTAAAAATATGTTTTTGAAAACTACTGTTTTGGGTTTTAAAATTTTGCTTAGTTATTAAAAGGTAGATAACATAATAAGCAAAGTGGAATGATGTTTATAAGTATAATAAAAGTTGATGTTTCATTCGGTAATCAGTCTTTATGGGTATTTATGTTAATGAATTGATTAAAAGATATTTTTGTCTCTAAATTTTTATTATGAAAATAATAATTTAATCTTATTATTATTATAAAAGTATAAAGATTAAAAGTAATTTTTAATAAATAAAAAAAAAAAATTTAAGAGTAAATAGCCAGGAAATAATATATATAGTCGTTTAAGATTGAATTATAAAAAAATGCTTCTGAATTTTATATTTTGTGTCAAAAATATTTTTGGAGTTTTACAAGTTTTAAAAATATTTTTTACTTTTAAAAGAATTTGAAAAATATCTTTGCGGTTAGTTTGAATGGAAATCATTAAAATTTTATTTAAAAAATATCATTGAACTTTTAAAACATTTTAGAAAAATATCTAACTTAATAAAATTTCAAAAATACCTCCATCGTTAATATTTGAACAAAAATTATTAATTTCTCATGATAAAAATGATCTTAAAAATTTTATAAAAAATTTAAAAAATGCTTTTACGGATCAATTTGTTTGAATTTTTCTTAAGTTTGAAAAGAACCAATTTTAAAATAAATTATATAGATATCTTCATTTTTTCCATATAGGTATTCTCATATTTTTCTTATTTTATCAATTTTTTCAACAATAAAAAAATCAAAATTTTAGTTAAAATATAAAATACCAAAAAATTTCACAAAATTCGAAAATCAAAATCTTCTCTTGAAACATGCGAAAACGATAAATAGTCAATTAAAAAAGTATAGTCTAAGTCGTGTTGGTTTTTAGGGATTTAATATTTATTTTAGTTCTTAGATAGGTTATTGAGCAAAAAATGTTGTCGGGACGTTTTGAATACAATTTGGGCTTAAGTGGAGTAATTAGCAAGCAATGGAGGCAGAACGGTGAAATCAAGTAACGAGAGGTACGATATTGTACAAGCGCTATGATGCATGTGCCCTATTTCATTCACAGAGATAGTCTGCTAGGTAAACGTTGTAGTGTTGCTTCGCGGCACCGCAACACTCTCCATTCGATATACGTGTATGAAGAGGCACTCCTTCCAATTTGCTTTCTAAAACGCTTTGTGAGGAGATTTTTCACATCGCAGTGTTTTGGTATATTTTGGTTGTTGGAAAAATTGGTGTAAGCTAAAAATTGAAAAATTAAGAGAAATATGAGAGTACCTATATGTACGATAAATAGTTAAATACTTTTTTATTTGTTTATTTATCGTTTTGGTATGTTTCTATTGGAAATTTTGATTTTGAAATTTTGTGAAATTTTGTAGTATTTTATGATTTAACTTAAATTTTTTGTTTTTATTTTGGTTGTTGAAAATTTTTTCGTAAGCTAAGAACTGGAAAATTAAGAGAAATATGAGAGTACCTATATTAAGAAAATAAGGATATCTATATAATGTATTTTGAAATTGGTTCTTTTCGAACTTAAGAAAACTTCAAACAAATTGATTAGTAAGAACATTTTATTTTAATTTTTAAAGTCAATCTTTGTCACGAAGAATTAACGATTTTTGTTCAAATAGTAATCGTGAAGGTATTTTTGAACTTTCATTAAGTTACGCGTATTTTTGAAACATTTTGAAAGTTCAGGAGTATTTTTTAAATAGAACTTTAACGGTTTCCATCTAAAATTATAGTAAGAGTATTTTTTGAACTCTATTTAAAAGTTTAAGGGTATTTTTCGAAATCTATTTGAAAGTTTAAGGATATTTTTGAATATTTTTGACTTAAGTGTAAAGTTTAAAGATATATTTTATAATTTAACTAATGATCTAACGATGCCTAAATAATAGTCACGATGTAGTGGTTCCATTTGTCTTTTTGTGCCTCTAAGATTGTCTAGTTCATTTTGGTTGTTCTTTTCTTTTCTAGCACTCTCTTTCTTTTCTTCTTTTGCTTTTATATTATCATTCTTTTTCAATCAAAATTACATGCACGAAAATCAACTTTGTCACTCTTTTCTAATTAACTTATTTCACAAGTGTGTTGCTTGAATCTGATATCTAACCTCTCAAACGATCAAGTATAGGGTTTTTGTTGATCGGTTAACGAGTTGAAATTTAGAAACGACATATCCTGGGTAGAATTTAGGAACGGCATACCTTAGGTAGTATTTGCAAGCAATGTCCCTAACACCTAAAGTTTAAAATATTGATTTCAACAAAAATATCGAAGTCTTAAATTTACGAAAATTTTAATAAAAATATCGATTTGAATAGATATCTCAAGAAAAATTATAATAAATAAATAAATAAAGATAAATTTAAAGCAGTACATAAATTTGTTGTGATTAAATGTCCATTATTTATATTATATTTACATTAGTGACATTGTGTTGTTTATTTTATTATTATTATTATTATTATTTTATGTTTATGGATTTTTATACGATACAACGAAAATATCAATTCACCCCTCATGTCGACGTTGAACCCATGGAAATGTGAAAATATTAATGGAAATATCGACATGTCAATGAAAATTCAATACTATGTTGAAACCTAAATTATTTATGTATTTATCATCTTTGCATTATTTACGATTTTGATCTTAGAGTTTAAAGAAGTGTGATATGTAAACCTTTTAACCTTAGAGACACCTTTGTTTTGTATTCTAATATTTTTCCTCTAATAAATTTGTTCTCCCTACCACATAGATATAACTAACACACTATTAGTCAACTATGTAAATTTGTGTATTAATTCTTATTGTTGACGTTTCTTGTGTATCCTTGATTTGTTGACTCTTAACCAGGACGTTATTTTTTTTGCTCTCTTTTCTCAAAACAATATAAATTATTCCTCATGAGGAAATGAAACTCAAATCATCTATGTATAATTTCGTTTCTTGTTCTTATCGAATATGATAACAAATTTAAAAGGGCAATAAACGAAAAGGATTCCTGTAATAAAGTTTAATAAACTCAATGTTCATATCTTATTCAATCAGATCTATATTTTAAATATATGATTGGTAATCGATTTGAAGACCAAGAGTGAGATTATACCAGTATTATAGAAAATTGGCGATCCAGAGCGAGCTCCTCAAGAAATGTATAAAGGAGTTACAATTGAAGAATGACACTTTTTGTTAATATATGGGAGTCTCCATCATCGAATGTAAATGTTAATTTATTTTTAATACATAAGTAAACAAGTTTTTTATAAATATATTCTAATGTAGGAAAAGTCAGAAAAACAAAAAATTGTAGAAGTAAACTTCTCTTCAATCATTGTGTTGGAACAGAATCATTTTTATCTCATCGAGCTGAAAAGGTATGATACTATACTTTATCCATAGTTACCTATATTATATTACTAACAAATATTGAGTAATATTTTTCAAGATAAGGGATGATGACACTTATTTAAGTCTCATGGACATCTTCTACCAAACTTATTGGTCTGTTGCAAAAGGTTGGACCGACGATGCAACCACTAGAAGAATTTTGGGCTTTAATGTTGGTTTTAAACCGACATTAAAGAGAGTGTTATTAAAGACCTTTAATGTCGGTTTAACGGACATTAAAGGGCTTTAATAATTCAGTCTTCAATGTTGGTTGCAATCGACATTAAAGGGCTTCAATGAAATTTTCAACCGACATTAAAACCCTCTAATGTCGGTTGCAACTGAAGACCAAGAATCAAATGAAACCCTCTAAACCAACATTGAAGCCGTAATTTGTCCGTTTTACCAATTATTGTCCATTTTTTTAAAAAATTCCGTTGCCGAATTCATTTTTTTGGTCAAGAAGTTAAAAACGACATTATATGTCTCGTTGGATCAGGAAATGTCCGTCATTGTTTTTTTTATTAAAAAGTATAACAAAAAAATTGCATGGCACATTACGAGCTAAGAAAGTTCAATTACACTTACATATTTATAATTCCATGAAAATCCTCTTGAACTTTACGTCGAAAAGATTCCAAAACATAAACACAATTTTCTTGTAGATTGATTACAATCAATATCCAATAATAACTATAATAAGCAATAATTTTGAAATATTAGTATGTGTATAATGCAAATTAAAAGTAACTTAAGAACTTGTATTTACTTACCCTGTGTTATATGGAATAAGGACTAATTGGTTTAAATTAGCCAATTCTAGTTGATTGGCTAAATTTCTGGATCGATTATCTTGAGGCTTCACGTGTGGCGATATTCTTGCTTGATCAATTATAAAAAACTTCTTCGTAATATCACGACCACATTCATCCCAAAGATACCTAAACAAAGTAAATGTTATTATTTAAACATGAAACAAAGTATACATGAGTGAATTTAGATGAGTAATACTTACGCAATGTATGTCAAAATACACATGTAGTCTATTTCAACCATATTACAATATTGGATCAGATCATCATGGCCTAATAAATAAATTTGTCTCTTCCAAATATATGCTCGTCCAAAGTGATATGGATCATGTCTACATCGTTCATGTTATGCATGGCATGTCCGTTCAAGAGTTTGATGGTACCATTGACGTCAGTATATTTGGAGGACTAGCTGAAGCTCTTCATTGTTGAATGGTCCTACCATAACAAAAGTTACAAAAATTCAAAGTAGGAAAAATAATAAATAACCAAACTCATATACTGAAAAAGAGACATAAATTTTTCTCATCAACCATAACTACAAGTTCACGAGGCCATTTTACGAAGTTGCCCATTGCTTGATTTAAGGACTCTATTTTACCCTTCGCAGGAATTGGTATAGGCAAATCTTCTCCAATGACAATGTCAATAAGAACTTTAACAGTTAAGCATGACACATCATCATCAAATGTTGTGGCTACTGCAACAATATTATCTACAGTTTCTTTAGCCAAGTGGCATGGTGTTCTCTTAACAAATTTAAAAGAACTTATGTCATGCATGGTTAAGCACATACAATATGATTAAAATTTAAAAGTCATAACAAATAAATTACCTCCAAATCTTCTTTAGGCATCTTCTCAGTATCTTCTTCTTCAGATGTACTAAGTGCGACACTTCCAATAGATGATTTGGACTGATGAGATTGTCTGCTGTGAGTTCTTTCTCTTGACACTTTACCATGTTGAACATTTTTTTCATTAGAGCCACCTTCAATTTCTAG
This sequence comes from Benincasa hispida, assembly GCF_027475165.1. Lineage (NCBI taxonomy): Eukaryota > Viridiplantae > Streptophyta > Magnoliopsida > Cucurbitales > Cucurbitaceae > Benincasa > Benincasa hispida. Next base: position 44,819,392 of record NC_143488.1, read on the forward strand.
GCTCATTGAGGACTTTGGTTTTACTAATTTGAAATATTGGGAATGGGAAACAAAATCACTCATTCCTCTAACACGTCCCCCATATTCCTTTGTACCCAATGCTTTGGTCAGAACATCTTCACCTTCATAGACTTCAACCAATTTATCCTATAAAATATATTACAATTTTCACATAATATCTATATTATCACAAGTTCCAAACATTATATATATGTCATCTTAAACTTTGCACAATATAAACTTACAATCCGATTGGCACATTCTTGAGTAGCTTCATGAAGTATTCATTATTTTTTCATTTTCTTTCTTCTTTCCATAAAGTCACCCGATAAGAAGGATCAATCGATAGGTTCTACATGAACATACATATTTAATTAGCATAAACATATTTGAATACAAGATTTAATTTAACTCGAAAAACTTTCTAATTTTTGGGCAAGATTCGCATAACCCTTCCGAGAAATGTGATAATTATATACACATTTCGCACGTCTTTCTTTTTGAAGACGACTGATTTCCTGTACAACAAATCTAGTTGAAGCTACCTATCAAAATAATGATAATGTTGACATTTAATTTATTGTGAATGGCTTACATCCCATTCTTCACTCAATCGTTCATTGACAAACGATGTCCACTGATCTTGCTCTATATGAGAATATTGTTGGGGGAGGAAATTGTAAGACCAAGAGTTCTACCTTAAATGGAAGTATGAACTTTTAAGTCAATGTTGTCTTGAAAGTCCAAAACTTCCTAGATGCAGACATGAGTATGTTGGATTTTATGTCCTAAAAATTCGCAGTTTGTAAAATAATAAACATATTCTATAATCAATATACTTGTTATTGATTTCATAAATTTTATGAAAGTCTAAATCCAATAAACTAGTACCCGTGACTATTGTATGAGTACTTGAACTTTATAAGGAGACATAAGAGTGAATCATGTTCGAGTAAATAGTCAAAATGATCTTGGTATATGAATAAGGTTGGGTGCCTTATTCTGGTAACACCAATGGATGCGACCTACTCTATAGTTGTTACAAAGAGTTGTAAAGTGCTACATACGATGTGATCTTAATTCGTACAAATTATGACATGAGGAGTGAGAGTGTCCTATGCAATGAGTTTGCATAAGATCAGGACCAAGAAATAAGTCATTCTTACTTTATAACGTTGTTTATTGTTTAAGACTAACTATTTCACCTTGATGACCTAGGTAACTCGATCTTAATCCTGAGTTAACTATGAATTCCTGTTTATTCGGGATTTCCCTTAGAGTTGCATAGGTGAGGGTTAGCTCAATAGTACCGGCTTATTAAGACTCCCATTTCAAGGGTAAGACTGGATAGATAGCTAGGGACATAGGGTGCAAGACAGAGTTCACACCTACCCAATTTAGAGATAGAAGAAAGGTTGTTCTCTCAAGTACTGAATCCAGGTCTTAAACAAGGGCCCCACCCTCTCACTAGGCTGAAAGAGTTTGTTTTAGTAATTGGATCACAAACCAGTTGTTCATTAGAGGATCAGTAGAGACTTGAGGAATAAGACGTAATCTCGGGGGTAAAACAGTTTGGCCCAACCGTTATTGTGAACAACCTGTGAAGGGTCGACTTGCTGATTATGGTTAAATCATGTGGACATAATATATATCTACAGTGAGGGGAGTGCAACTATGGGCTTTAGTGGAGTGACCAATTAGTTAACGAATGGGGATTAATCTGGTCTAATGAATTTAGCTAATTAATCTCTGATCGTTGGAGCCCATGATCTGTAGGTCCGCGAGGTCTCCCTACTAGCTCGTAATGGACTAGCTCTAGAATAACATGATAAGTTCATTTGAATCGTTCAAATTAGAATTAAGGGAATTAATAATTATATGAGATATAATTACATGTTTATTTGAGAATTGAACGAAATAGGAGAATTTATATATTTAAATATGATTTATAAGATGGATATGTGTTAAAATTAATTTAATATTTGATATTAAATTAATGAAGTTCTATTTAATAATTAATTTATGAAATTAATTAAAATTTTCAATTTTAAAATCAAAATAGATTTAATAAAATAAAATTTTGATTTTTGAGATAAAATTTGAAAATTAGAAAACAAAACACTTAAATAGAAAATGAAGATTTTCCATTATCCATCTTTGAAGTAGCTCAAACATAATGCATCTTCTTGGCCTTGTCTTCTCCAAGCATGAGCTACAACTCATGCAAGTCTCTCCTTTGCATGTTGATCTGTAATATAATGAAGAGATTGGAGTGAAAATCGGTGATGCAATCTATAAAGATTTTGAGAGAAAATTTGATTTGAAGAAAGAGTTCTTCAGCAAGTTTTATACAGTGAACATTTGTCCTTCTTCCATTGATTCAAGTTTGTTTTGAGTCCCACAATTCAATCTAGAGCACCAAGAGAATAGTGGAGAAGATCTTGAGGTAGTTTATAACAAGACTTGGAGAAGATAGTAGCCGGAGAAGGAGCTTTGAAGAAGTTTTACAAGAGGTATGTCTTGAAACTCACTTGTTTTTCTGCAAGAGCATGCTTTATATTTTGCCAAAATTAGTGAATTTGAATGCTTAGAGGATTCTTATGCTTCCGTTGTTGCTGATACAATCCTACAGAGTATAAAATGTTTGGACTTAAAGTTCACATCGAACGACATTTGCACAATGAGAAAAGTAGTTAAACAATAAACTAATAAACTACTGTGCACAAGAATTAAAATTTTAGAAAACATATCGATACACAATAAAAAAGTTTGTCTTTTAAATTGTTTGGAACTTTTTTCCAAGAATTATACGTTATAGACATTTGTTGTCGAACACAAACTCCTATATAACTTTGCATCTTCTTTACTCCAAATCCAATCGGTTGTCCATGTTCATTATAATCAATGGTCAACCGTTGCCCAGATGTTCTTATTTGTGCCAACTCAGACATTGTAGTTGAGCCATGTGGAATACTTATTCTGCTATGTTTTTATGTGATCATATTTCTATCATCCTTGCTGCTACTTGTTGAATTTTTCATGTCAATTTGCAAAAAAAAAAAAAAAAAAAAAGAAAAAAGAAAAAAAAACATTACTCACACAAAAAACATATAATCTTAATATTTAAATACATATAATCATAATAAATGACATACCATGTTTAATACATTATTTATCAATTCATCTACCCTCACAATCATTTCTAATGTATGTGGATGTTGTATCATCAATCTCAATAGATATATCAACATTGGGCATTCTTTGCATACCTCCATAACCACACTCTTGTAGCATATCTCCTATTTCATCTTCATAAAAATCATCATCAATTATTCATCGTGGAGATGTTAAAACAATTGACCAACCCAAATTTGCGGGGTCTTTTACATAGAACGCTTGTTTTGCTTGGGAGGCTAAAATAAATGGGTCTGATTTATGTCCAATACGATTGAGGTCCACAATAGTAAACCCAAACTCGTCAGTTTTGACTCCAGTTCTATTCTCAACTCAATTATATTTGAATAAAATAAATGATAATCCATGATAATCAAACTCTCATATTTCTTGTATTACACCATAAAAGGTCATATTTGACATGACAGGGCTTTTGTCCTTAGCACTAGAGACTTGCATTATGGTAGCCATTATACTAACTCCACTATTTTGAACCCTCCTAACATCATCGTGATTCTTTGTGTGATAGTAGTAACCATTGACCACGAAACCAGAATATTTTGCCACAGTTGGACAAGGTCCATTAGCTATCCATCTCAAAGAAGGCGATATGGAATTTTTGGGAACTTCGAGAGCTAGTGCAACCTACGATATATTTTATAATATTTTAGTAGTTAACATTTAATTATACATCAAATAGTAGGTCTCTAGAGATTACCCGTGTAGACAACCACCGACTGAATGTACGATTATGCTCTTTTTGAAGCTACTTTCTACTTTTATTTTTACCAGAATTGAGCTTAGACAAAATATCCATATGTTACCTATTATAAATGAAAAAGTTAGTAGATTATTGAATAATCAAGTAACCTACAACAAGAATAAGATGAAGATCTACATACTCGACGTAGCTAACATGAATGACATAAAGATGAGCTTGATCCAACTCATCCTCACTCGGTCTGATGAAAGAAGTAGCTAACAATGCTCTATCAATGTTTGAGTTCGCTTTCTTTGTTGATGAGTTTAGCCTAATAGAATTAACACCAAATATGAATTCAGAACAAAACACTATAGTCTCTTCGACAATATAATTTTCTCCAACACATCTTTCTGCTCGATTTCTATTTCGTACATAAGTTTTCAACACTTTCATGTATCATTCAAAAGGATACATCCACCTCAAATAAACAGGTCCACAAAACTCAACTTCTCTTACGAGATGCATTACAAGGTGTACCATTATTGTGAAGAATGATGGTGGAAAATACTTCTCTAAGAGGCATAAAGTGACAACGATATCCTCTTGCATACCCTTTAACTGAGATGAATCAATCGCCTTGCAACATATAACATTAAAGAAGAAGGATAGGCGAGTAATTGCAAAGAAGAAGGATAGGCGAGTAATTGCAAGTCTTACATGTTTGAGTAAAATATCACGAATGGCTACCGGTAATAATTGTTGCATAAGAACATGATGGTCATGCGACTTAAGTCTGTAAAGTTTCAAATCTGTGAGCAACACTAAACTTTAAATGTTCAATGAATAGCCTTAAGATACTTTAATTTTAGTACCTTACAAAAGCTCAATTTCTCAGCTCGTGTTAAAAGACTTTTTTTTCTCCTACTTAAGGGGCTAACTCTAATCTAATGTTCAGTTCTACCAAATCTAATCTAGTTTTTATTCCATCCTTCGTTTTACTAGGAATATCAAGCAATCTTTACAAGAATTTTGGGCTTTACTATCGGTTGAAAAAAGTGAAACCAGATGTATAATGTCGGTTTTAAAAAAACGGATCTTTAATGTCGGTTTTAAACCGACATTGAAGATAGGCTACGATGTCGGTTTAAAACCGACATTAAAGATCCGTTTATTTTTTCATTTTAATAAAATTAATTCTCTCTCCATCAAACCCCCAAACTTCCTTCTCTCTTTTTTCACACAAAACTTCTTCATCCCCAAAACCCTCCCTCTCTCCTTCCTCGAAAAAGCTCTAGTCGATCATTCATCTTATCGTTGATTGTTCATCTGGTCGTCTAGTCGTCGGTAGCGGGCTTCCTCGATACTCGATCCTCTGGTCAATCCTTCATCTGGCCATATCGTCGGTAGTGGGTGTTCGTCTGGTCGTCTGGTCTTGGGTTTTCGTCTGGTCGCAGATCTGATAGCCTTATTTGGTTGTGGGTTTTTTGGTCGCAGATCTGGTAACCTCGTCTGGTCGTGGGTTTTCTTCATTGTCTTCTTTCTTTTTAATTGTGTGTCGATTTGGAAATAGAAATGGCGGTGAAGAAAATGAAGTGGAGACCCATTTTCTCAAGTTGCTACGAGTTGGAGGCGTAGTCATTAGAGGTGATGAAGGTAGTGGCGGCGATGAATAATAAGCCTAGTTCGTTCCAAAGGATTTCGAAAGTGATTTCAGTAACCCTAACTCCACCCTCTCTGAGGACCTCCCCATCTCTCTCGCCAGATCTGACATCTACGCCTTCACTCTCACTAAGTTGAAGCTTATCTCTCAGACTTTTTCTTCCTCGAACTTCCCTGGATAGGGTGGTTTTGGCCCCATCTACAAAGGCTTCCTCAATGATAACCTTAGGCCATGCTTGCTCCCTTGGCTCGTCGCTTTTCTAGGGCAACTTAAGCACGACCATCTTGTGAAGCTGATTGGATATTGTTGCAAAGACGAACATCAGATGCTTGTATATAGGTATATGCCTAGAGGAAGCTTGGAGAATCAACTTTCCAAAAGTTGATTGGATAGGAACAAAGCTCCATTATATTGTCTTTCCATAGCTCCCTAGTTTGAATTTCATAAATTCTTTGTGTGGGGTAATTAAATTCTTATTATATGTTGTTTGCCTATTTTTCTCTGCTTGCAGGAAGTCATGCTTTCGATTTGGATCAAATCTGTGGTGGATGGTGGAGAGAACATAACGAACGAGCAATTGAAAGACTATTAATGATGAACTTTACTGTTGATGAAGTTAATTTTGCGATCGATAAGCTTGGTTAGTACACTTCTGAATAATCAACTTGGTTGAAGTTATCGCCAAATATTTATGCTGCCATAAGGATTTCTTATAATGCATTTCAGGTGGAGATGCTCCCATTAATGAATTGGTGGATTTTATCATTGCTGCACAGATCGCTGTAAATTTGTTAAGAGGAAGAATGCTTCGGCATTATAAGGATTTAAGAGAATTGTGCCTGTTCAAGAAAACTTTTGCTTCCTCAGTTATACTCCTACGAGTTTAGTTTTAGTTCATATTGATTGAAGTTGCCTCACATTTATATTCTCTCAATCTCTTCCTTTACCATATACTTTTAATGGTGTGTTTATGTGTTTTTTAATTGTTTGGAAGGGGTGGGGAGGAGATTGATTTCTTGCAACAGTAAGGGATTCACATAAAAATTGTTCCTGGTAAGTGCATTTTTGAATGCTTGCAGCTTTAAGCGCAGTTTCTAAGTGTTTTCAAGTGACTCTAATGATATGGCACTAGAAGAAATTCGGGCTTCAATGTTGGTTGAAAATAGTATTATCGGATGTTAAAGCTCCAAAACTAAATGGTGGAGAATGAGTTGAAGCAAAGAGTTTTTGTGAGTATCACTTTTAATTTTTATAGAAACCATACAAGATATGGTAGGAGTATGTGTTCATTTCTAAAAGCTTATTATCTAACATCACACTCTTCTCTATTTGCTCATATGAATTCTTATTGGACATGCATAAAAATTTATAGACTTTTTCCATTCGTATTATTTTGAATGTTAAAGATGAATTTTTCTTATATTATGAATATGAATAATGTTAGTAGATAACTAACAATTAAGTCTAAAGTGATCGACTTCTACCTTCACTTCATAGTTATGATATTGATATTTTTGTTTGTGAGCCTTGCTAAATAATTGGATATTAAGTTATATTCGTTTTCTCTAGGGAGGAGTATTATGTTATATTTTGTTACGATGTTTTTTCTTCGCAAATAAACTAATTTGTCAACTTGTCATCAAGGAACTGGACCAATTTCAATCTTGGTGTTCAAATGCCTTGACTGTTGGAGCAAAATGGTTGTGCATTGAAGACAATATGGGATGGATTAAATTAAAGATGTTCATTGCCACAAAGGTGAGTAAACTATAAGTTTAAGCTATATTTGTATTTCAATATCTTCAAGTTCAGTCAGTAAAAAGAAGGTTTTTGTACTTAATTTGAGTTACTCTTGTTGTGGGTGTGAATGTATAATTTAGACAAGGGATTGAAAACAGATTGTTTGGATTTTAAGATGTTAGTTGTTCTTGGAGTGGCTTTTGCTCTAACAACTTAAAATTCATGTTTACTTCCAATTTCATCTTCATACGTTTTTAGTTGTATCTGATGTCAAACATGGAAAGCAACTTATATGGATGAGACACTACAAGAATTTTCTTAAGCATGAAGTAGTTACATGGCAACCAGTTTATAAGCATGAAGTAGTTCTGGAGGAACAATGGGAAGGTAACTATTAATTTTCTTAAGATCACATGTTAATGATGTGTTTTAGCCTGTGAAGTTTGGTCTGGATTAGCAATTCTTAGTTAGCGGTGTTAAATTTTGCACTCTACACTTATCTCTATTTGTGCTCTTAATAATACAAAACCATTCTTTTGCAAGCTTTTTTTGTCCTCTTCAAGATTAGTTGTTTATGACTTCTATTGAGTGGTTTATGGTTGTGGAACTTCTTAGGCATCCTTTGTTACTGAAATTTTTTTAAAATATAAGAGTTATAAAGTTAGTTGTAGGTTAAAATATGGTAATGTTCCTTAGTTTAGCATTGAAATTTGGGATCATTACAATGACGATTGTCTAACTATGGTAGTTATTTATGGGTTGAGTTCATTTCTTTCGTTATTTATAAATTGCTTATATTAACGCAACTTATATTTGTTTGTTCATACACTCTCAGATGATATCGCTCGCACGAGTACAGAGAGGTTTTGAATAGAGGGCATAACAAATTCATCCATAGAATATGATTCACAATCACAACCCCTGCACCATTGAATCAATTCGAAGGTGTTGAGATTGAGGTGGTAAAATATTTAGGGCACACATCACTTGTTTCTGATGCTATCAATGCTAGTTTTTGGCTTTGATAGTTGTTTATTTATTATTATTTGTGTTGTGTAATATTGATAAGCTACTTGGTATGTTTGCTTATTGGAGGGGAAAGTATACATTCTTTTGTGGTTTTGGGAGGGGTTCATGTAAGGATTCAGTGGTAAAAAAATGATCTTATAAATACTTGTATCTAGATATGCTTCATGTATAACTGATGGCATTAATTCCCAGTGTTCTTTTAGTTACATGTGCTTTTGTATTTGTTATTATGTGCAATCATTTTAAGAGTCCCTGCTTTAGCTGTTACATGTGCCATAGTTTTTCGTAGTTCGGATCTTGGTAATGATGTGGTGGATAATCAAAACTTTTGGGACGTTCTTGTATATTTTACTTATTACACTTTATGAAGGCCGTGTTTTAGCTGTTAATTTGTCTTTGCAGAAAGTCACAGTTCAGGAGAAGTTTGGTAGTACGTGAAAGGGACAATAACTTTATGATTATACTGATTGTGTTGTTTTAGAGTCTCTAAGCTAATCTTTCCATTGAATGGTTCTTATACATGCATTGTATAATATCTGAGTGCCGAGAATTTCAACAATAGAATATCTATTATACTTAGTTGAAACATAATGATATGCTTACAGGATCAAACACTACAAGAATTTCGGATTTTACGTCTTTGTTTTTCAACTGTCACTCAGTTTGTATCTTCTGTTATTTCTTCTGTTGTTTACTAAATTTCTTTGCTAGTTTTTCAATTCAAACTTGCTCTTATCTGACTCTTATTTTGCTGGCTTATATGTTTTTATATTAGAACCATTCTTAGTTAGCTCTTTTGATATATGTAAACACAGAAGGGGAAATAGATGTTTATGCAAATGTCTTGTTGTGTAGACTCTGATCTTATGTCTTTTCCTGTCCACTTGCTTGTTCTGTTTGCTGGTTTAACCTTTTTTTTGTGGCATTTGAAGAAGTAATATCATTTTCTTCATTGGTGGTGTAGTTTTTTTTCTCATGGTTACATTTCGGTTTATGAAAGGGGGGTCAACTTTAATAAAAGATTTTAATGGATAACATGCAATAACAATTCAAGTCTTCATGTTGATTGAAGTTGCCTCACATTTATAGTCTCTCAATCTCTTCCTCTACCATATACTTTTAATGGTGTTGTTTGTGTGTTTTTTAGGTGTTTGGAAGGGGTGGGAAGGAGATGGATTTCTTGCAATAGCAAGGAATTCACGTAAAAATTGTTCCTGGTAAATGCATTTTTGAATGCTTGCAGTTTTAAGCACAGTTTCATTTTAAGCACAATAACAAAAATTATGGTAGTTTTTGTTACAACTTTTAAGATTTGAAGTACATTGTGAGCTAAATTTGCTTATTGATGTATGTGTTCTTGAATATTCATTTTTTGGGAATTCTGATAGTACTTGAGAACAAGTGGTTGTGAAATATTTTTGGGAGTGTGTTTCTTTGAACATGTTCAAGGTAAATTTTTGGTTTTGTTGTGGTAGCATTGTTATGCTGTCAAAAATTTTGAAAAAGAAGATTCTTGAAAAGGAGTAAAGATTTTGAAAAAGAAGATTCTCTCATTTATTCAACTATTGAGTTTTCTTGTTATGCAGGTGCAATAAAGGAGTAAAGATTTGGTATTGCAACCTCTTTATGCTTTTTCTTGGGGAACTCTAGATCCAACACATTCACTACAAGAATTTTTCCTTGAATGTACCATTTATGCACATTCCCAATAAACATGGTTAGTTGAATATGAATTCTGATTATATTTTCACTTTCAATCATTTGTCTTAAACATTTTTTGTTTGTGATCCTTTGAACAACAGTGGTCAGACAAAGATGCATATAACTAGACACTGCTGAAGCTGGAGGAATCTGTTCAAGAAGAATTATGAAGAGATCCATACTTTCCAAGTAGAGAGGGATAGTAAACTCATAGTGTTTGTAAAATCATAATGTTTGTATTACTTGTAATTTGTGTTTTCAAGGCCTGAATTATTGTATGGCCTTTTAAATTATAATTTTATAGCAGAATTTGTTGATTAAAAGTAATAGATTTACAATCCATACATGAATAATATGTCATAGCCACAGCATTCGATGATGATGTGTCATGTTATACTTTTTGACCAAAAAAATGGATTCGACAATGAAATTTTTTAAAAAACGGATAGATTCGGGCTTCAATGTCGGTTGGAAATTTCACTGAAGGTCTTTAATATTGGTTGCAACCGACATTGAAGGCTGTGTTATTGAAGCCATTTAATGTCGGTTTAAAATCGACATTAAAGGGCTTTAATAACACTATCTTTAATGTCGGTTTAAAACCGACATTAAAGCTCAGATTTCTTGTAGTGAATGTGCCAATAAGATTTGCACATACATTCTTTTCAATGTGCATCACATCTAAACAATGTCACACGTCAAGATACTTCCAGTATTCTAACTAAAAAAGAATATATTTTTTCTTCCAATAAGTTGAAGGGCTATCTCCACTGTTCTCTTCCTTGATAGTTTTCTTACCAAATGAATATTGATACTTACTTGTTCCTGCAGGAATTTCTTCCCCACTCAATGGTTCTGGAGCAAATTCTAATTCTTGTGCGTCATTAAAAGCTTTCTTTTGTTCCCTATATGGATGATGGCGGGGTAGAAATTCGCGATGCCCGAGATATGCCATCTTCTTCCCTTTTGGTAAATAAGTGGATGAAGTTTTCTCTCCACAAATTGGACATGCAGGATCTCCTTTAACCGTACAACCACACAAGTTACCATACGCAAGAAAATCATTAATGGTCCATAATAAAATAGCTTTAACAATGAAACATTGTTTTTCATATGCATCATAACATTCTACGCCATCTTTCCAAAGCTTTTTCAAGTCATCTACTAACGGAGCTAAATAAACATCTATGTTATTTCTCGATTTTTTGGGACCAGATATTAGTGCAGTCAACAAAATTTTTTTTTGCTTTATGTACAACCATGGAGGTAGATTGTACGTCACTAACATCACTGGCCAACAACTATATCTATTACTAAGATCTCCATGTGGATTTACCCCATCTTTCGAAAGAGCAAGACGAAGATTTCTAGGTTCTGACCCAAACTCTGACCACAAATTGTCTATTTATTTCCACGATAGGGTATCTTTAGGATGTTTTAATAAACCATCTGTTTTTTTTTTTACCATGCCACATCAATAAACTTGTTGTTTCTTTACTTCGAAACATTCTTTCAAATCTTGGAATTGGGGGGAAATATCACATGACTTTTGCTGGGATATTCTTAGTCATTTCCTTTAAATTTATTTGAAGCTTCCATCTTGACGTACCACAAATGGGGCATACATTTGCATTAGAGAGTTCTTTTCTAAACTAGCAACAATCATTTCTACATGCATGAATCTTCTCGTACTTCATTCTAAGATTACCCAACATCTTTTTTGCTTCATAAAGAAGTTGGAATTTCATTAGGACTAGATAATATGTCATGAATTAATTTCAACAACTCGGTGAAACTCTTACCGTTCCATCCAAATTAGCTTTCAAATTATATAACTTTACCAATGTAGATATTTTGGAAAAAGTTTTACAATTTGGGTACAATGGTTTCTTCGCATCATCTAATAATTTTTCAAAATTATCGGATTTTCACTAAAATAGTTATTGTATGTAGCCTCAAACATTCCAATTGTGTCATCAACATCAACATCATCCTCATTAACTTCGTCTCTTTCATTAGTAGACACATTTTCGTTGTTTCTCTTAATCGGTAATGATTAACCGTGAAAAATCCATGTCTGATAACTTTGATCTATACCATTAAAAAATAAGTGATCTCTTATTCTGTTCACATTTAGAGTCTTTGCATTCACACATTTCAAACCTAGACAACTCATGCCATTCGATATATTTGAATGTTGTAGACCATTTTTAATAAACATCTCGATCCCTAAACCATACTTACCTAATATTCTATTCATTTTCATCCATGACTTATCCATGATTATAAAATATGCAACTTAATCTACAAAAAAGAAAAATAATAACAAGGGAAAATTTAAAAGCATAAAATTATGATTGTAAAATATGCAACATCAACAAATTTAAAGAAACTTAATCATTGGAACAAAACATAAAATTAATTTAGCCATTAAGTATTGCTATTTTTTGTTTTTATCTTATATTTATTCATGTACCTTATGTTTCCATATTCTTCAAATATTATTAACAAGCTCTCCACTACACAACACCATTGTATTCGATTTTCTTCACCACCTTTTCTCTCAAACATAACCAAAAGCATTTCAAATAACTCCTAAGTCACACTTGAACCACCCCAATCAATAATCAACAAATTTCAAGACTACCAACCAAGTATATATTCTTCAACTAATTTAATTCCAACATTTCTAAATTTCAATAAGCTTAATCATTAAAATAAAAATAAAATGAATTAAATAACTTTAAATTACTAAATTGAAAATTTATATAAAAATAAAATTATACCTTTCCAGGAAAACAACTTAAACAACCCATAAACTTAAAGAGATCCGAACCGGAGCTCGAAGATTGGAACGTCGACTAGCACCGGACCTTTGTGAACAGAGTTGAGACGATAGATCTGACAAACGGCAAGCTGACCACAACACCAGTGACCCACCTCTACGACCGGAACCACCGAAAGCCCACGCGCCGACAACAAACCGCACGAAAGCAACTGAAAACTAGATAACCCATACGAAACCAACCGGACAACCGGACATACCATAAGAAACCAACCGAAAGCCCACCGATCGGAACCCCATGAAAACAATCGGATAAACCCCACGAAACCCACCGGACAACCCATGAAAGCAGCTGGACACACTCGAATGATCGGACAACCATGCGAACAAACCCCACGTGACCAACCAGATAACCCACGTGTCGAAGAACACCCAATCAGACAACCAACCCACGTGACCAACCGAACAATCAACCCAATTGAAAACGACCGGAGAACACCCACGACGATGACCCACCACTGGAAGAAGCCTACGATGATGGAGATCTAAGGAAAATTGGTGACGACAACCCGAACTGAATCCACAAAAACCAACCGAAAACCCACAAATACCGGTGAAGACAACCCACAAACTGATGAGCACGGCAAACTGAGAGCACCGGTGACGACAACCCGAACTGAAGGAAATGCCGCGTAACTGAGAGAGGAGATAGTTTGTTTGGGTAAAGAGTTGGTCGAGGGTTTGTAATTTTGGTAAAGTTAGGCAATGCGAGCTAAGAGAAGATCACGAGGGAAATGAAATTTTGATAAAATTAAAAAAAATAAAAATAAAAAATAATGGGAGGCCTTTAATGTCGGTTTTAAAACCGACATTGTAGGCCATCTTCAATGTCGGTTTAAAATCGATAATAAAGATCCATTTTTTTAACCGACATTATACATCCGAGACTACTATTTTCAACCGTCATTGAAGCCCAAAATTGTTGTAATGCCACTTGCTAAGACTTTAACTCGAACAAAACCCAAACCCAAAACATATAGAACAGAAGCGTCCATTGCAACAACTCCCAAAGATGAGCCTAAAAAACATGAAAGGCCAACAAAAAATGATTGATGAATGATGAAGATCCAAATCAAAGAAGAGACCAATTGCTTTCAACATACCAACTAAAAGCAGCAGAATAGCCATTCGTTCTGATTTTTCTCTTTTAAGAGGACAAAGTCAGTAGTCAGATAATGAAAAAGCTTGGAACCCTACTTAAAAACGACTATGAACCCTCTTGAATTCCTTGACATAAACTTAACATCAGCTAGACGCATTTTTCCAAGGGATTTTTTGTGCAGATTTTTGCCATCTGTCATCTTTTGTACGTCATTAAAAGCTTGTCGTTCATATTGTTTGTATGTCATGAAAAGGTCCCACTCCCCTTTTGGAAAAAATCTGGACTTTTGAAAAATCCTACCTATTGAACCTAGGGTTTTTGGCCAACCTCTACATCAAAATTTATAGTTTTTGAGGCCTAGAGACGGGGTTTAAAGTAGAGTTTGGATTCTTCACGATGCCAGAGTGATTGAAGATTGTTTGATGGCCAAATTCATTAAGGAAACATGATTGGAAGTCGAAAAACTCTTCTTTCCCTTTCGTATTCTTGAATTAAATTTTGTATTTGTGCATTCTTGATATGATTATGTTTATAGAAGTCATGTTGGGCTAAATTTCTGATTGTTTTCAAGGGGTAGATGAATTCTTAGGTATAGTTGTAGAATGGTTGAAAAGATAATGGTTTACTGTATTGGGGTTTCAAGCTTTCCAGAGAAGAATATAAATTAAGTGCTGATGAATTGTCAATGTTAGCCACATTACAATAAATGTATCTAAACCCCTAAAACACATCACAAAACTTCTAAAGATTGCTTAAAAATTGGCAAGGTCTCTTCGTGGAAGGAGATTGAGAATTAGATTCTTTACCGTACAAACTTACAGGCATGTATTCTCTATTAATTTAGTAGTAATAAAAGTACCTGCACTCTCAAAAACCGTTTAAACAGAGTGAACAACACGCATTCGGGAAGATTCGAGAAAGATCAAGATTTTGTGGTAACTGTGAACTTAAAAAACAAATACAACTGAATTTCATAAGTGAAGTGACTTCTCCTTTATATATATTCTTCCAAGTTCTTAAGCTTGCAACTGGAGTTTTTGGTTGTTCTTCCAACTGCAGAGATTGAATGTTCAAAAAAGTAAATGTCATATAACATAATAATGATCATCCCTCAAGGCTCAACGGGTATTTCTTTGTGAGCAACTACCCAATGATTTTCAAAACAATTTTGAGATGGACGCTTTGTTTTTCATTAATTAATTACAAATTCCAAGCAAGACCTCCAAGATCCTATGGAAGAGAGAGACTCATTTTCAAACGACCAAGTAGTTAACTCTATAACAATTAGGACTCTCCTGTAGATGAAAGATGAAACCAGGACAATCTTCTCTATATTTTTCCTATATGTGTTGGGAATGCGACCAAAATTACACATTGGCTAAATAAAGAGATGATCATGGGATTATAAAAAAGGACAACTATCTCTAATGATACGAGACCTTTTGGGATAAAATCAAAGGTCTCATATATTGAATTAAGAATGAACATTGAAACTTCAAAAGCTTATTGGATTAAGAGTGAACATTGGAACTTCAAAAGAGGAAGTAGAAAGGCTACAAAAAGAGAAAACAGAGCTAGTACAAAAGGAAGAGGAATGTTCAAAGCAAATAAAGGAGCTGCGAGCAGAAATATCAGTTTTGACAGAAAACTTGAAGAAACTAAAGCAGCAGGAATGTGAAGAAAAAGATAAGAGGATTGAAACTGCTGATCCCCATGTAACTTCTCTCCAGAAACAAGCTGCTGATCTGCTTCTCGAATACGATCGTCTTCTTGAAGACAACCAAAATCTTCAAAATCAAACACTAGGAGGATACAAAAAGTGAGGAATTTTGCAGGATCATTTTTCACGTAAATGGAATAGATAAGGGGCAACTGGCATTAGCATCTCTTGTTTCTTGAAAATGTGTTTAATTGAGATTGGGAAAGAAAAAAGGAAAAAAAACGAAATGGAGATTGAAGAGATTCTATTGATTGATGTCTTCGTTCAAGAGTTTTTTGATTCTCATGATTCTAAGGAACCTCAAATTTGCCATCTTTTTGGTGCCTTCTTAAATGGAAATGCCAACTTTTACTCCCATTTTCTTCACTTTGAACAGAATGAGTAATACAAATGAACGAAAAAGATGGCCTCTTTGTTGCATTATTTCGGAATTAAGGCAAAATTGAAACATCCATTGAACATTAGTCGAAACATACATCACTCAACATTAAACTTTAAGGGCTTCATTCAATCAAAGAATGGTACTTATATACAACAAAAAGAATGATTAGGTACATATAAACATCTAAACTAGGTTAGCATATCCCTAGCACTTCCATCATCTATCCCATCTTAATATTTGTTTATTGCAAACTATAAACTACTCTAAAAATGTAAACTTATACACATTTCACCATAATGGATATTTGTTTATTGCAAACTATAAACTACTCTAAAAATGTAAACTTATACACATTTCACCATAATGGTTACTGCAAATCAAACAAATTAAAATAGAATATTGTACATCATTTGAACTTAATTTTGTATATTCATCACTTCACAGTACGTAGTTCTCATGTTATTAGTGGTCACTTCAAGCACGTAAAGCATGCCACAAATACTCTGGTGGATAATAATCACAAGCATACAAGGCACATCATTAGTACCTTAGTCGGTGTTCATCTCAAGAATGCAAATCATATCTCATTAATGCCTTGGTTCGTAGTCATATTTGGCACCTAAAGCTCGATCTCATCGCCAGCCATTTCAGGCAAGTAAGACACAACATCACAGGTATCCCGCTTCATCTCAGGTCTCCACAACACATCACTAGTGCCTTGCTTGGTGGTCAAATCTGACGCCCAACAATCCATCTCATCATTAGTCATTTTAGGCAAACAAGACAAAATATCATAGGTACCCTGGTTCATCTTAGGTACCCATAACGCATCATTAATGCCTTGCTCGGTGGTCAATTCTGACACCCAAAACTTAATCTCGTCATTAGTCAATTTAGGCAAACAAGACAACACAATATCATTGGTATCCTTGTTCATCTTAGGTGTGTGAGGCACATTAGTAGTTTCTTGGTTCGTTGTCATATCTGGCACCCAAAACTCAATCTCATCATTAGTAAACGTAGGAATCCAAGACACATTATTTGTACTCTGATTCATCTCAGGTGTGCCAAGCACATCATTAGTGTTCTGGTTGGTGGTCAAATATGGTTTCCAATGTTGAATTTCATCATTAGTCATCTTAGGTAGGTAAGACAAAATATCACTGGTACCTTGGTTCATCTTAAACTCCCATAACACATCACGGGTATCTTGGTTGGTTGTCTTATCTAACACCTGAACTCCAGTCTCATCATTCATCATCTGAGGCTTGTAGAGCACATCATTGGTGCCTAAGTTCGTGGTCGTATCTGATACCCGCAGTTCATTCTTGTCATTCGTCATCTGAGGCTCGCAGAATACATCTCTGGTACCTTGGCTAGTGGTCATATCTGACACTCGTAGTTCGGTCTCATCGTTTGCCATTCGAGGGTTATAGTCACTAATACCTTGGTTGGTGGTCGTCTGAGGGTCGCAAGGTAGATTGGAGACTATCGTAGTGGCCATAACTCTTTGCTTTTCCTGCAGCATCTTAGAAATACATCTTTTATTTACTTTTCTTTTAGAACTTTTTCCATTATTATTATTATTATTCTCAGCCACATCATTATTAATCATAGGTGCCATGACTCTCTTTTTCATGGATTGAAGTTTAGATGAGCATTTATTATTGAGTAATGCTTTTCGTTTGGGTCTTTCATTTTTTCGTAGACGACACAAAACATAGTTCAAATCGGAACAGTTAGGCTTGACAAAACTATCATGCAGATTGTACTCATGCATGATCCACTCACCATGGTGTTCTAGCAAATAAGGATTCTCATATCTAAAACGCTTGCAGTAGCCAATGATTTGATCATCTCGACCCGTAGGAGAAATAGGGGTGGCTGAATTCTTGTCGCTCCAAGTGCTATTGGCCAAGCCAATCTTGCGGTTTATATGTGAAGATACGTGTCCAGACTTTGTGGTGGATCTCTTAAGCTTAGTGAAGAAAAAAAGATCTCGACCATCGACGCCTTGGTATGAAGTCCAAATATCCCAAGGGTCGATAAGGCCGTAGAGATCACAGTCGAAAACAACGGCTTGAGAATATGGGAAGCCATGAATCTTGTTGAAAAGATAATGTCGAACAAGAATCTCATCGGTGGGCATGAACCTGAACCCAATCGGTAATATCTTCTGTAGTAATGAATGATCCATTATCGAAAAACATGGAATCCCCAAAACCTCCGTTGTCGCCATTCTCAAAACTCAAACTCAAACTCGATCAATCTTTAGATGTAATGAATGCCCTTTCCGATTCTGATCAAAGCTGCTTTTTATACTTTTCTCCTTATAATTTTATCTTTCCAAACTAAATCAGGACATTATTCAAGCGGCAATTCATTTTGGCGCACACTTTTTTTTTAAGCTTTTCGATTAAATACTAAAATTCTCATTATTTTTTTTTAAATTTTTTACCCCCAAAAAAAGTCCAATTTAAATCTTTAAATATCAATTTAAACTCTAAAGACATGTTTCGTCGATAGTTTGAAAATAAAATTTTGATAACTAAAGATTCAAAAAAATATATAGTTGTATTTTATATTTTCAGATATGTATTTGTTAGCAGAATTTAGAAATTGGATTCTAATTTAAACTATTGTACACTAGTTGTAGTTACCCACTAAATAATAAATGACAATAAATTATTAATAATTTATTTATGAACATATTTTATATTAAAAGAAATTGTAATTATTGTTGGGTAATATTACATAATTTATAGAAAAAATTTAAATTAAAATTTAGGTCTTATGGTTTATAATTAAAATTTATCAACTATGGTTTGATAAAAACTTCATAATAAATAGTCTCTATGGTGAAGATTATTTAAGAGACAAACCACAAGACTATATATGAAGTTATATATATCCATCTATAGGAACTAAATTCTAAATTTTAAAATCATATGGACTAACTTTATCCAAACCATAGGATCAAACTTGGAATTTACTTAATTTAATTTAAAATATACTACATAATACATATTTTAATTTAAACGAAAAATTGAATTGGGTTTAATAACATGACACACTATACTTTTAAATATTTTTATCTTTATTTAATATAATTTTGTATTTTAAATTTTAAAATTTAAATTCTGGATATCAAGAAAACATAAAAATGTTTTCAGAATTTAAACTATTTGGATCATAAAATTCGAAAACAATTTTTAGAAACAAAATTTAGGTTTTTACCAAACAGTTATTCGAAGAATTCAGTGAATATGAAAAACATAAAACGAAATCTGAATTGCGAACCATATAAGTACTTAACTTTTGGTTGTATCCATATCATTAAATTTTCGTCAATATGTCGATATTTCCATCTCTATTTTCACGTCAATATGTCGGTATGAGGGGTGAATCGATATTCCTATTATATCGTAGAAAAATTCACGAAATATAAGAAATATAAGAAAAATTCCAAATCGATATTTCCATTATATTAAAATTATTATTCACATTTCTATAAAATTAATACCTCGATATTTTAAATATTGATTTTATTTGTATTCAATTTAGACAATTGACTATTATATGAAAACAAAATGCGAATATCTATATGATTTATCTTACCATTAGTTCTTTTCGTACTCAAGAAAACTTTGAACAAATTGATTACTATATCCCGATGGAAACTCATGAATTTCAGCCATTTTTCAACCCAGATTCCACTTGGGGTGCATGAATCCAGGTTGGATTTCATGATTTTTGGAAAAAAGAACCCAATGGTTTCCTTTTCGCTTATTTTCTTTTGCTCTTTCAATAAATTATTTATTAGTATTTTTTTAGTTTTTCTTGATTAAAGAAAAGAAACATTATACTACAAATATATTTTTAGAAATTATCATTAAACACTATACTACAAATATATTTTTAGAAATTATCATTTTATACCCCTAAATTTTAGGAGTGGTACAAATAGTTAAATTCTAAACTAGTAACTGTATAATTTAAACTATGAGCTTTTGTACGTATATCAATTTACACCATCTATTACATTTTGCTTGAGAAAACTTCGTATGAAACTTATAATTGCATCAGTTATACCCTTTAACTTTCATAATTAAATGAATCAATTTAGACTCTTAATTATTATAAAATCGACACGTGAAGAAATCTACACGCATTTGGAAATTAATGCATGAATGATTTTAAAAGGTAATCATAATAAAAGGTCTAAATTGATCGACTTATGAAAATTTAGGAGTTTAATTGTGTCAAACTAAAAATTCTAGTCAAAGTGAACTTGGCTTAATGGTATTGACATAACCTTCGTTCCATTATTAATTTAGGAGTTTAATTTAATCTATTCTTCCCATTGTTGATTTACAATTGTTGTTTACAGTTGATTACATCAATATTTGCCACATGAAAGATTTAAAATAATTCTTCGTTCATAGCAATGATTAAATATCAATGTCGATAGTCCCATTCAATATAACTTAGCGATAATTGACATTTACAATCTCTCAAATATTTATACTCCACTTGTTTATATAAAGTACATGTTCTTAAAATTTATTAAACACGAACAAGGTAACCTCAAAATTACAAACGGTTATCTCAAATCTTTATACTCCCTATCCCTATCCCAAACGGTTTAGTTCTTCATCTTGCTCAACGGTTCGGTTCTCTATCCAAGGATTTTCAACCAAGGCAAGAGTTGCAATAGGGTGATCCTCTTTCCCCTTAGCTTTTTAGGAAAATTACCAGTTTAGTATTTGAGTTTTGAAAAATATGTGTGTTTTTTCCTCGAGCTCTTAAAACATACCTTTATAATATAGTCTTTGAGTTTTTCAGAGTATGCTCATTTGGTCCCTATATTTTCAAAATCTATTTTTTTAGTCCCTAAATTTTTTTAAATAGGTTTAAAAATCCCCATATTAATCTATGATTATTATTATTGTTTTAAATTAGAAAAATATTTTTTTAAAAAAATGTTCTCTCTCAAATTATTTCTTGAACTTAGTTTTGTAATTCAAAATGTCATATTTTTCTTTTTAAACGGGAACAAAAATTTCATTAAATAAATGAAAGAAACTAATGCTCAAAGTATGTAATAGGAAAAGTAGAAAAAAAAAAGCTTCAAACTTGCTAATACAAGGCTAATACCATATTACAATATAGATAGAAAACCTCTTCAAAATAAATAAAAGCAAACCAAATGAACATATAACTAAAAATGAATATTCAACTAAGAGAACTGGTTGATGAGTATATGTAATGGATTGAAAATATTGATTCTTGTTGTGGATAAATTTATAGGTGGAAGACAATTGATGGCTTGCCATGAAATTTTTTTTATACTTTTTAATAAAAAAACAATGACGGACATTTCCTGACCCAACATGAGACATATAATGTCGTTTTAAACTTCTTGACCGAAAAAATAGATTCGGCAACAGAATTTTAAAAAAAGGGACAATAATTGATAAAACGGACAGATTATGGACTTCAATGTCAGTTTAGAAGGTTTCATTTGATTCTTGGTCTTCAGTTGCAACCGACATTAAAAGGCTTTAATGTCGCTTAACCGACATTAAAGCCCTTTAATAACACTATCTTTAATGCCCGTTGACAACCGACATTAAAGCCCAAAATTCTTCTAGTGAACATGTGAACCATATCTAAGCATTATTTAAAATGTTTAAATGAATAAAATTAGATCAACTATTTTAATGTTTATGACATTCATTTGTTTGTTTTGAATCATATAGGAAAAAATGACTGCTTTAAAACTAGAGGAAGAAAACTCAAGTATGCCAATAAATGATGAAGAAATTATGACAACAATTTTAGGCCAAAAACTATATATGTTAAAGGAATGAGGTATGGACCAAAACCACCTCAAAGTAAAAAGAAACATACTCACAAGAGTATGTCCAATCAATAGAGGCACACTTTTAAAGGCAGAAGAACTTATGAAGAGTGAACTTCAAGAGAATGAAAGAAATAGAGCTGTTGTGGAAGAAGTGTTACAAAACCAATGTTAAAAGCATGAAAGAAGATTCAGTCAAATGAATTAATTTCTAGAAAGATTCACTAGAGGAAGTTTTTCTCTTAGTAAGATAATTGTATTAGTTTGAACTTATATTAGTCAAATTAGTTTAAATTTGTGTATAGTGATTTCATCAATTGATTCTGATCGGTGATGTTTTAAAATATTGCATCATTTTTGTAGTGTAAATGGGGGTGGGGGGAAGAAAGGAATTTATGTCTTGTTGTCAAATGTGGTTTGGTGGAGGAGGGGTGCCAAGGGTTTGTTGTTGTAAGGGGGAGGGAGAAGAGAAGAATAATTGCAAAATACGTGTGATTAAGAAATATGTTTATAACTATTATTATGCGGTAACTATTGATTGAGTATTTCATTTTCTTTCTTTGTTGTGAAAAAAATAGTTGGAGAGGGAGGAGAAAATTAATGTTTATGCTTGTTTGTTGTGAACGTGGGGGAGAAAAGAAAAAATAATTACAAATATGTATGATTTTTTTACTTGTGAACGGTGTATAAGTTTGTTATTATGTGGTAGCTAATGAGTATTTCATAGTTGTTGTTGTGAAAAAGGTGGTCGGGAAGGGGGAGGGAATGAGAATTTATGTTTGTGGTGATATGATGGATTTTTGTGATAATTAGGTTTGAAGTTATGTAAATTGAGTTTGTGATAGTTATGTTTTAGACCAACTTGATTACAATTGATAATACAAAATTAGATTAATCTTTTTATGTAAATAGTGAATTTGTATAAGTTTGATATTTAACTTTTAATATTACTGAGAATATGTGACTTGTTTTTTAAAATTATTTGACGTGTAACTATTTGTGTGTGCAAGACTAAATTGGAGCTTGTTGGTGGAAAATATTCAATCTTTGTAGAAGACTACGTTTTGGACTTACACTACAACAAAACTAATATTTCATGACATCTAAAAATTGTCAAATCTAAAATTTGTGACAGTTATTTTCAGTCATTGTATTGCCTGTAAAGATATGAACATCAATGATAGTCTTTTAAAAAATATCATAATTGACCTTCTCATGATAACAAATAAATGTAAACAATGAATAATTACTGACAGATATAAACTGACATTATCAAGTTTACTATTACATGTTATCATTGTCATTAATCGAATCCAAATTGACTTATTTCTGTAGCATTATGTGTATTGGCAAAAGTTATAAAATGTCACAAATATATAATGACATTTTTTTCTTATCAAGAATATCTAGAATATCTGAAATATGACACTTTATTGTCAAGAATATTTAAACAATGACAAAAATTTATGTCAGCAAATGTTCTATCACAACACATTTTTATTGCCACAAAATTTCATATTTATGACACTTTTGTATTGTCAATAATATACCTAGCTTGATACTTTGTTATATCTTTGAACCTATTATCACACATGATTTCTTAATGAACTTATCCGATTAAAACACCAAAAAAAAAAAAAACATAAACATAAAGGATTTATATATATATATATAATGATAAAGTTCATAGTGTTTTTTTACAAAGAGGTCAACTAAATAACTATTGGTAAAGGTTTTACAATAAACTAGCTAAGTACGATCTACAAATAAGCCTGAAATAAATACATTGCAATCAAAATTTTGCCACTAACCCTACGAAAGGTCTTATAAATCAATCAATTGCTTTATGGCTTCATTGCTCCAATGGATGCTTGCAAAAACCTAATAAGAAAATAAATGATAATTTCGGAGTACAACTCTACACATCAATATTGACAAAGATAACAATATAAGAAGGTCCCTTTGTAATGTCAACATTTAATAATTATCAGTTATGATGCAAAAACATGGAAAAGCTCCTCGTAAATATATATATATATATGTGTGTGTGTGTGTGTGTGATAACTACAATTGCAAATCATAGATTTACCGAATTGACTTTGAATGGTTCTCATGCCAACACTTAGTTCAGACCTTCTAACGACCCTTGAAAAATAGAAACTCTTGCTTGAGGGATGTGTAAACTCCTCACTCAATTTACTAGTTAATTATGTTTAAGTCCTCTTAATTATATGTTTAATGCCATTATGAGTATGTTTATGATAATTGCAATATTTGTAATAATATGAAAGTGTAAGAGCATGTATGTGATGTTAAGGGAGAAGAAAATTTCTAAGTGTTGAAAGATGGCTCTTGGGTGGCGAAGGGAATAGTTTACACTTAGTAGAAAGGAGAAGTTTGGGTGTGAGGCAAGCCAAAAGAAAGGAGAAATTCTTTAAGTGTGAGAATGTAAACTTTGGGGAACTTTGAGGGCAGGAAATATTGTAAGTGTTAAATGTTGAGCTCTTGGGTGAGTGAGAGGGATTAACACTTAGAAAGAAAAATGGAAGGTCCATGCGACAAAGTCATGTCAAATCATGCGATCAAACTTCCCAAAATGCTATGTGACCAACTTTCATCTAAGGTTGGAGAAGGCTAGTATAGGCTGCATGCAAATGTCTGAGTTGTCTAGACAAGTACTCCAAAGGAGAAGCTAATGCAGAATGCTAGGATGGTCACAAGGTAGTCAACAATTGCAAAGCCTAGAGGTTGGTAGGCAAGATTGCCATGGACAAATGCAATGATAGTCCACTCAATTGATAGGAAGAGGTATGTTAAGAAAGTAAAGATTGACTATGTAGGGTTTGCCAAGGACACCTAAGACGAGATGATGTGATCATGGCTAGTATATTACAACTAGTGATAGGGCCTAAGTGACCGCACTAGAAGAATTTCGGGCTTTAATGTCGGTTTTAAACCGACATTAAAGATGGTGTTATTAAAGTCGTTTAATGTCGGTTGTCTTTAATGTTGGTTTTAAACCGACATTAAAGGGCTTTAATAACACTGTCTTTAATGTCGATTGTAACCAACATTAAAGGGCTTTAATGTCGGTTGCAACTGAAGCCTAAGAATCAAATGAAGCCCTTTAAACCGACATTGAAGCCCAAAATCTGTCTGTTTTTTAAAATTTCATTGTCGAATCCATTTTTTCGGTCAAAAAGTATAACATGACACACCATCATCGAACATTGTGGCTATGACATATTATTTATATATCGATTGCAAATCTATTACATTTAATCCGCAAATTCTGCTACAAAATTATAATTTAAAGGCCGTACAATAATTCAACCCTTGAAAACACAAATTACAAGTAATACAAACATTATGAGTTTACTACCCCTCTCCATTTGGTAAGTATGAATCCCTTCACAATTCTTCTTGAACAGACCCCCCCAGCTTCAACAATGTCTGGTTATAGGCATCTTTGTCTGACCAATGTTGTTCAAAGGATCACAAATAAAAATGGTTTAAGACAAAGGATTGAAAGTGAAAATGTGATCAGAATTCATATTCAACTAACCGTGTTTATTGTAAATGTGTATAAATAGTACATTCAAGGCAAAATTCTTGTAGTGAATGTGTTGGATCTAGAGTTCTCCAAGAAAAAGCATAAAGAGGTCGCGGTACCAAATCTTTACTCCTTTGTTGCACTTGCAAAACAAGAAAACTCAATAGTTGAATAAATGAGAGAATCTTCTTTTTCAAGATCACGAAGAAGAGAAGCTTGGTTACCTAGATATGTCCTCCTCATGCATAAGACTTCGTTTGCATGAAACTTAATTTGTCCAGCTTCTACTAACTCAAGTCTAACCATCTCTCAGTATAGACATTTGTCTAGATGAATTCATCAATCTTGCATAACGCAGGCCTCAGCACCGATCCATCGTTTAGTTCCTGCATCTATCACTTAGTTCCAGCGGCCCATCGTGTAACTTAATCGTTTAGTAAATGATCTCGCGCATAGCCTATCATTTAGCCCCGCCCATCATTTACCTTCATCGTTTAGTGCTGACGCCTTATCTCTAATGCATCTGCCTATCGTTTAGCATTCTGCCAATTGTGTAGTGCGTTTGCTCATCGTCTAGTGCAGTACGGCTATCGTCTAGTGCTCACCCCCATCGCATAGCACCATCGTGTAGTCTATCGCTTAGTGCTCGCGCATCGCTTTAACGCTCGACGCTATCGTCTAGCGCTATCGTCCAACTTCTACGCTTATCGTCAAGCGCTTACATTGATCGTGTAGTACTTTGCCTATTGTATAGCCCGATCGTCTAGCACATCACTCCTCATCATTTAAAATCGCACGCATATCTACACGATCGTCTAGCACATTGCTTAGCTCCGCACATTTGCTATACGATCGTCTACCTCGTCATTTAGCTCCTTGCATTGCTACACGATCATCCAGCGCCCGCCTACACGATCGCCTACCTCATCGTTTAGCTCCCCGCATTGCTACACGATCGTCCAGCACCAGCCTACATGATCACCTACCTCATCATATAGCGCTGCTCACTTACTAGACGATCGTCTACCTCATCGTGTAGCGCTACTCATTTGCTACACAATCGTCTACCCAGCACCTTGTGCTCAACATTTCACTTTCACTACTCTTGCTCACGCATACCCAACACATGAGCAACTCTTGGCAATGCCTCTTACCAATACTTTAGCCAATCATGCGTTCAACATCACAAACACACGGTTGCCTTTCTACTCATATTATGTGTTAATGTCACCGAACACTCAACGCATGGGTTCTTTTTTACTTTAGACTTAGCCAAATTTCACTAATTAAGGATTATCTCAAAAGTACTCAAGGAAAATCTATTCAACACTTAGAAATTTCCTTCTCTTCAACATAGGATTTAACTTTCACTTAGTTAATTCATTTTATCATCTGCTTAAGTAGAGAAAATGAAAATTCAGGTTTACATTTTGCATTAGAACTTCAAATAATTCAACAAATGTATCATATACAATAAAACCATTAATAAAATCGAATTTTAAAGGCCATAGACACATAAAAAGGCCTAAATCTAGGAGAAGATACATATTGAAGTGAAACCGCAACTGGCTTTCATGAAGACATTTACACAAACAGTTGAGAGGCGTAAACATAAGAACAAAAATTATTGTGAGTTTAAGAGAGGAAAGAGAGAAGAACATAATCTGGACAACAGCGCGGTGGACAAAGACGAACGACAGCAGATCTGGAGACACACAGCGAGGGAAAATCGAATGACGAACGACGGCGAGGCAAAATCGAACGACGAACAATGGCACACACCACGTGGGAATATGAACTTCAGATCTGGAGACACATGATTAGCGTATCAAGTTTGGGTGTTTATTTATCAAACCGAGAGTATAAGACATAGAAAAATAACTGAAGAGGGAGCAGCAGATCCAGGCTGTGGCACTTCGACAAAACGAGCTTCACCCACGATTAGATCCGGGTTGGCTATGGCGCTTCGATAGAACGAGCAGCAGATCTGGGCGACTGGGTGCGGCGGCATGGGTTGCATGATGAACAGACCTACATGGAAGCCAGATCTATACCACGACATACTCTTCACCCACAATCGACGGACGAATGGCAAGGGTTGGAAGAGAGAAGTGAAAAAGAAGAGGGTCTGAAGAGGGAAGTGTGAGAATGTGAGGAAAAAGAAAATAGAGGGAGAGTGAAGAGGGAAAAATGAAAAAAATGAGGGGAAAATAGAAAGTGAGAGGATAAATTAAGCGGGTTGTTGGTTTAAAATCGACATTAAAGGTACCCCTACTGTAACGCCCTAGGGCCAGGATTCGGAATCCAGATGGCCCTGGCATTCCTCCCTTGTTGGTATAGGTAGTAACTTTCAATTCTTTTAAGCCTTTCTTAATCATATTTTCATGTCCTCAGGATCCCTCTTATTCAGATGTGATATCAGTTCATTCATGTACCTCCTGAACTCAGGTCATTACACCTACAATGTCGTTTTAAAATCGACATTAAAGATCCGCTTTTTAAAAAAAAAAAAACCGACATTATACATCCGATTTCACTTTTTTCAACTGACATTAAAGCCCAAAATTCTTGTAGTGTCGCAAGCTCTATGCGATGAAAATTAAGCTAAGCGCTCGGCTTAATCATTAGTTAGTAGTCTAAGTGGCAGCCTTAGAGATGCTAAGTTAAGGATTAGCATGTCAGGTGGCGTTTAGTTGAGATAAGCTCACATGCAAGCTTAAGTATAAATATAGCTTGCAAAAAAGGAATCGGTTTTGCAAAATTTTCAATGCCTAAGAAGAAGGGTGAGTGTCATTTGAAGCTCTCAATATTAAGGGATTTTTTAACAAGCTTGAAGAAACTTGAATTTTCCAGCCAGATCAAGAGGATTTAATGTTCAGATTCTAAGGTAAACATGTTAAGAAGTTTTTTAGCACATTCATGGAAAGAAATTTAGATGATTGTGAAGGAACTCTTATATAAAAGTACCTCTGATCGAAAGCGGATCATTCCAAATACATTGTGACATAATTACCACATTTACATTCTAATAGACAAGATATGCATTATACTAAAAATTACCGGCATGCTTTTAACAAATAAACAATAAGAGAACGACTACATACCAGTTGAAAACTTCTTCTTCTCCTTAAAACCCGTTCTCTCAAATAAGGATGGCTACTCTCACTCTCACTCTTGCTGAAATGCGCAAGCAAATTGTTCACCAACACCACCGGTCGTCTAGTCACGAACGGCCTTCACACGAACAAAATAAATGGGGATGATCCACCATTTAGAACCCTCGGTATTCTCGGTGTGAGAATCCAAAGAGTGAGTTCTGTTGGAATTTGGTAGAGGGGAGGAGGATATGAAGATCGTATATAACGATCAAGCAAGTGGGAGAGGAGCAGGGTCTATCATATAGACTAGGCTTGATCGTTTAGAAGAAGTACACGGTCGTGTAGGAAATAGGCTGCGATCGTATAAACAATTGTTTAGTAAACGCTCGGCGTGAGATGATCGTTTAGAAAAACTTAGACGATCATTTAGAAGAATGTGCGCTTGTATACTATCGTTTAGCAAATTAGAGCTATCATATAGTCTCTTGGTTAGCTTAGCGATGGGCAGTATACACTTTGCTTGAGCGAATTACGTGATCTTTTTGCAAAATGAAACTATTTTCATTTTATTCTTCAGTTACGAAAACTGATTAGAACTTCCCACTAACACACGGTTATGAAAAAACGTTGGGCACAATTATCCTATAATTGTCCAATTAATAATAATAAATATAATCATATTATATTCATTAACCTATAGTTTAATATCACATATAAACCATGGTGTTTTCTCCTCCACTAGATATAAATCATATTTATATCCATTTTCCTCCATATTAATGTATCTCATACATAGAGTCAATCATATCAAATATAATTAACCAGTTCAATTATATCATATATAATCAAACTCCTTCTAGTCAATTTAAACACTTCAAACTGACCCAAAAACTGATTTTCAACTTGAATCCATTGAGTTACCAAGGGGACCTTATGGATCTATGGCTCGAAGTTCCAACGGTACGTGAATAACTGACTAAACTCTTTATAGTCCTACTATATCCACAGCTATATTTCTATGTCCATCGGATATAACCAATCAACAGTACGATAACCCTTAACAGATGCTCGTAAGTACAACTGGGCCAATTTACCATTTTGCCCCTATAGTTACATCTAACTCCTTAGGTACCACTGATCCCTCTAATGAACAAACATAGTCCTACTATATGCGGACACCTCTCGGGCCATGAAAAGTTGTGTGGCGCTACATCATTCAAGCCCCGGGATCAGTATTTAAGGGAGCAATCTATTTACTTACCCCTGTTTCGAGGAAGGAGTGAATTCCATCTTGTGTGGCTGAGTTCCCAACTCCTAAATCAGACGAATCCTCGAAGTGGTAGGTTTGATTCGACGATCATGCCACTCACATCCATGCAAATCAAAGGACATCCCTCAAAGGCAGAGTTCTCAACTCATTCAGGATTAAGGTCATATTACCTATGGTCATCCTAGTGAAGTGAAATCTCTGTCATGAACGACGTTATATAACGAGACATTAACACTTTGTGGTCAGGTCTTATACACTCTTTGTATAGGACGTCCCTGCTTGCATGTACCCACACGAATGATCAGTATCAAACCATCTGTAGCAAGTCACAACACTTATAACTATTCTACAAAGTGGGTCGCAGCCGTAGCGTTACTAGGATAAGGTTTCCCTCCTATATCCATATACTACAGACCATTTTGGTTATCACTTAAGACATATTCAACTTGTATGTCTCCACATACATGCTTAAGTTACATAATGAAAACTAGAGATTTTAGTTTATTGGTTTATGATAAAGAAAATAAAACATCAAATGTTCAAAGACAAGCAGTGAAGAAAATATCATATATTATACATCACAAGCGTTCATACAAAACTGTGTTTACAAACTACAGGACACGAGAGTTTAGGGCATCATCACAAATTGATGGTTGGAATTAGAATTATAAGGTTTAAAAGATCGGAATATGGAATGATGCTATGGATGAATGAGCAAGTAGTTGCATATGAAGAGCAAGCAGTTGGGTTGCCAAGGTATGTGACAACACGAATAGGCGTGAAGTAAGGAATGCAGAGGTTGGTTGACACATAGACACAAAAGTGTGTCTTCGTGACCATTGAGCACCCAATAGAGAGGGTAACCAAACTTTAGCCAAGAGGAAGGTAAAATGGCTAAGTATAAGTGATGCGATGAACTCAGTCATAATGCGATAAGATTTCTGTATGAGATAATGATAAGTTAAATGTTATTTTAAGTTCAAAAGGGAGCTAATGATATTAGCCAAGAGACTTCTTCTTATTATAGGACAGAAGCAAGTTGGAGAGGCTTATAGATCCCTTGGACAAGTAGCTTGAGATAGTGACTGACAAGTTCATTACAATGTTTTCCAATGCTAGTTTTTATGAATGAATTTCAACGCATAGATATGAAGTTTTATATCATGATTTTCTCAATGCACGCCTTAAAATGAATGTTGATCACATGATCCATGCTTTTAAATGATGAAGTTATTTATGAGTTCAACATGCGTTTTCAATAAGCCTATGCCCGTGTTTTATAAGCATACTTGATGTCACAAGGTACTATGCAATGATATACAATTTAGGAAGTATGATCAGCTCAAATGAATATTTTGTTTTATGTTCATTAAATGTTCTCAATGTTTGCGCCTTGTATGAACCCTACTCTATTATTGGTACCGAAGGTATGGTAAGGTACCCAAATTTCAGTTATGTTAGGAATCCTTGACACCGAAGGTATGGTATGGTAGTTAGGACCCAATCCGGCTCTGCGTACATGTATGACTTATGTTGTTGAAGTTGATGAGATCGAGCAAAAGGGCTCTCTCTCAACTCAGGCTGAGAGGTGATTAAGCAAAAGGGCTCTCACTTCAGTCTAGGCTAACGTAGTAGGGATTGAGCAAAAGGGTGCTCCCCTATGTTCAGTCGGTGGAGTAGTGGCATTTTACAGTATGATACTAATAAGCTTTATTTCAAGGTTTTTATTTGATATGATTTTGTGTTTTTTAGATATATTTTCTAAACCCTGATTATGATCATAAATGTTTATGAAAGCATATTTATGTTATTTATAAATGAAAGTATGTTTTCTTAAATAGTCACTTACTGAGTATTTCAAGCTCATGTTTTTAAATGTTTTCCTCCTCAGGTAGCAGTCGACGTCCCGAAGTCGAGTAGATCTGTCAATCAGTCACTGAACAAGATTTCTCGGGAAACTTGAGGACTAGGTGGTCCACTATGTTTATTTAACCTTGGTTTTGCCTGTATATGTCATGATGATTCAAGATAGAGTTGTGTCAAGGATTGCAAACTCAAACGTTTTATATCGTTATGTAAATAAAATGAATTTCTCTGTGTTGTAGCACCTGAGTTAATAAGTTGGCATTGAAGCTACACATACATTGAGTATAAGTTTTGAAGTGTATATCAAGTTAACAGGTGCTCAGAAAATAGGATTACAAGAGTATGTAGGCTAGTAGTTGTCATAAGAGGGTTGATAATTATTGTCTTCACATCTCTTCTCGAATTAAGAGGGTAATCTGGGGAAGGGTGTGATAGAATGCATTCTTATCGCAAAATTGTGATTCAAAATTTCAGCAGTTTCAACTAAAGCCTTAACTAAAATACAAATGATCAATTAAAAAATAAGTCGAATATCAATAAGGAAAATGAAATCACCCAAACACCCATTGGTTCAAAGTCTAGAGATCAGATCAATAACATAAGAAGGAAAGTTTAATCAACAAATTACCTTTAAAGTTTTTCAAGGTATTGGGGATGGTTTTGTATCCCAAGGTATATTTCCCATTCTCCAAGATGACAATGAGTCTTCTGTTGATGTTCTCATGGGTCTTCTTCTATTTAAGGTTTCACAACAAGAAAGAAAAATGATAGAATACTCCAAAACTAGCATTGCATGTCAGATCCCTCCCACAAAGGCTCATTAAATGGCTAGACCCTTTTAAATACCATTGTGCATTGCGACCAAGAGTACCTAAAGATGAATGGACAACAGTGAACGGATGTAAGCAACTAACCCGGCGGTGAATGAACCGAACTAATTTGGGCAGTGGCGAAGAACTTCAATGGTGAAGGAAGAAGGGTTTTCACGTGAAACGGGAGTCGAGGACTTCTTAAAATCCATTTATTTCTTTTTATATTTTATATAAATTATTAAAAAACAGTCATAAATGAAAAAAAAATGAATCTTAGGGTTCTAATCTTGTTGTGCTAACTTGCGATGGTTATGTGATCTGATGTACATTTGAGCTCAATGCACAATGCGCTAATCTAAATATGCAATTATGCGCTCCTATAACAAGTTTTCTTGTGGCTTGCCAAGTATAACAAGGTCACAAGTTTCTTGGAATGATCCAAGGTCAAACACGGGGAAATTGTAACTGAATGAATTGCATGATAATACATTTGCGGCCAAAACTAATAATGTATGATAAGAGGAAAAGTCGTGCGATAAAAACTATGTTATGGCTATCTAAACAAACTAAGAGCAAATGGAGACTAGATCATGTTGCGATAATCAGTAGCTGTTGACGTGTGTGAAAATGAATGGAGAAGACAGGGGTTTGGGGGAAACTAATATCAAGTCCCTAAGTTGAAGTCAAGAGTAATCCAAGATTGCATCATCCATTTATTGCACACTTCTTGGTGGCCAACCACATTTACCATATCTCTATGATGCATGAATGATGTTGTGTTAATCATAAGGTTAGTTCTATCTCTAGAACCACTTCTTACTTTGCTTAATGATTTCCACAACTACTTATCCTCTCAGGTGGTTGGCTATAACTATTTGACTCAACGAATGATCATATGCAAGCATTTTCATAGCCTCACCCTAAGCAAAGAAGATTAACTCTTTGAACTATCAACTTAGTTCATGATATGAACTTCCCCTTTACCTCATAGAGAATTAGTTACTCATGGCAGTAAAGAAGAAGATGGTAAAAAGAGAAAAGATAATGGATGTAGTCATGATGTGAGAAATATATATATATATATATATATGTACAAAGCTAGAATGTCGATTACAAATGAAATACTTTCTTAGTTCAAAATGTAATACAACTAATAAAGATAAGAGAAAAAGATGAATGAAAAGTTGTTTCCAACAATCTCTTACTTCAAACAAATGATTGTCAAGGCTATCAGGGGTTGATGGTTGAATGAAGTGGAGAAGCTCTCTTAAGCTCTACTCCGGCGAGATTCCGGTCGTCACCCAAAGGGATGATGTAGATGAAGGATTCTCAGAAAATGATCTCTTTTGTTCTTTTCTTGTGGTGCAAGTATCAGGCCTAAGGTTTCTCTCAGGAAAAATCTGGACTCTTGAATGTTTTCTTCATGGGCGTCAAGGCCCTATTTATAGAGCTATGCACTGACAATCGTTTGTAGGTGAGGATGTCAGCACTGCTATCATGGTTAATATTCTGACGGTTTGACAGAAGATTTGTTGGCACAAGTTCAGAGATTCTGAGGCATGTGATTAACTATTTGTTCATCGGGTAGAAGATCAATGCATACGAACATATCCTGTAGTCAACTGTAAAATAAACACTTTGGCGCAATTTAACTCATGATGTGCAGTAAGCAGGGGTTTTTAGTGTATTTCAACATTAGTATAATATTAATCATGAATTCTAAGTATAATCAACACATATTTTGCAAATCTACCCTCATTATTCTAAGTAAAAGGCTAAAATAACTTGTATTTATATAAGTTATCATACCCCTGAATTTAGAGTAATTTGTGTCCTCAAACATATCTTATACTAAATAAATTTAGACTTACTCTACATCTCAAAGTTGCATTGATTAGCTTCTCAGAATGTTTTTTACCTACACTCTTTTTTCAAGCCACATTTTTTCTTTGAGCTTGGTCACTTCTTTAAGGAAATATATTCTTAATTTAAATACAACAAACCCTTGCTAAAAAATCTTTTTCTCATTTCGAACACTTTCGTGTCCCATTTTTTTTTTTTTTTTGTAATGTGTTTGTTTTGAAAAGAAAAGCAATTTCTAACACTTTGCGATCACTTATTTAGATTATAATAAGGTGTTGAACTTAGTTATGCCTTTCGTTTTGGCTTTCCCCCACGGATGTCATGCGAACATCCAACTATGATTGCATGCCAAGTTCAACTCAACTCTTATCTTGACTAAGTTTAACTTTTGTCAGACAGTGGAGTTGTGCTTATTAAATGCTACTTACATTGCGCTGATCCTGGTAACCTAATTTCGTTTTGGCTTATTGCATAGGTGTCATGTGAAATATCCAACTACGAGCAAGTTTCTTTCACAACTTAAACTCTTATCAGGTAGGGTTTTTCCCTTGCGCTGATAATGGAGTTCCTTATGTGAATTTTTTTCTTAACATATAATGATGTATGTAATCGCAGTGTGTAAGTTAAACGCATCTACTCAAACCTCTCCCACCCCCAATTTTTTTAGAGTAGCAAGGTCCTTATTGCTTAAAAAAAGCAAAAATAAAATTACTAAAAAATTTTGAAGAATAGGGTTGAACAGAGGCTTGCATGCATAAAATTTAATATTGACAAACGATGAAGAAGCTACTAAGGCTGAGAGAAGTATGCGACTCTTAGTGAGTGAACTAGTGAAGTACATAAGGATCATCACAGTTTCTATTTTATCAATGCACAGAAAAAGTTAGAGTAAAGATAGATTGCAAAAGGAAAAAACATAAAAGATCACAAGTAAAGGATTGATGAAGGCAAAAAAATGAGCCCAAAAAATCATCGAATTCATTTGATATAAAAAAATGATGTGCTGAATTACAAAATTTTCATACAAAAATCAAAGGAAATAATAGATAGAGAAAATCAAACTCCAAAACAACACCCCCAAATTTACTGTAATGTCAGAGGGTCATCGTCTCTTTTCTCGGGAGGCACATAGCTTTGTACATCAGAGAAGTATAATGGTTGGTGGAGATGAAGAGAAATGGTTGGCCCATGAAGATAGGCAGTTAAGAAGTTAAAGTACTCATGGCTCCGCACCATTTGATGAGGGATTGGACATTGGTGGAGGATGGCGATGTTGTATTGTTCATTGATGAGGGATTGGTAGAGGAGCGCTAACTGAGCTTGGAGTTCTGGGCAATAAAGAGTTTGAGTTCATAGAGGGAGATGGCCAATATAGGTGGTGGAGGTGGATAAGGTCGTTACGATGAAGTATCCAATTTCTCACCGGCTATGGATTGATTGGATGGACCAACGCCCATGCCAAGTGGGTCACGAAAGTTGGACACGATAGGAGGCAAAGGCAAATTTTCTTTGGATGGCGGGGAAGATGTGGAATGTGGCGATTGGATAGGAGAGTTATTATTTTGATTGGTGAGAGGAAGAAGATTGACAAAAGCTTCGAGCAAAGAAGATAAAAGTTCTAAGGGGTTGGTAGGGGGCAGAATTTGCAGCGGTGGAGGAAACTGGATGTGCCCTTCAGGATCCTGGCACTCAGAGCTCTATGCAACAATCTCTTTATCCTTGGTAGAGGATCTTGGCCGTTTGGCTTTTAGAGGCTGTGGGGCATTTAGGTCAATTAGGATGGGGTGCTTGGGGCTTACGATTGGCTCGGGGTAGTGTGGAGAATTTCTCAATATAATCCGTAGTATCTTGTTAGTGATCACCCTGTACACTTTTGCCATGGGCTCATCTTTAATGCCATTGCCTGCATAGAGTCAAAGACTAGTAACAGTCCATGAGAAGAAGAGCTAATCCCGAGGCTTACCAAAGATCCCCATAATCTGTTTTATGATGATGCATCCAATATCCATGGGAATGCCTCTTGTGATACAATAGGCAACCATCATGCGTTCCTTTGAGATAGTTTTCTCGTGCATTGTTGGGATCAAACACTTCTTGACCAAATATACTCATAATCTTATCGCTGGAAGCAAATGATCAGATGCCAAGGTCCAAATGCCAGTAACAGAAATTTTCCACTAAGAGTTGCCAAAATTCTTAATGCGTCTTCTAGGTGGTCTTTTTCTGGCACCTTGATCAACCTATTGCTTGCTACATTAGGATCATCTTTTAACTGGTACAACTCATTGATGTCATGGGCACTAAATAACACAACATGACCCTCAATTGTCACTGCATCCTCAGTCTCATGTAGGCTACCATGATATGAGGTGCACACAACACTTGGCATAACTATGGATGGGCATTGACAAAATGCCTTCCATTTTAGTTATGCGATGACACTTATACAAAATCAAGCAGAGGTGTAGATGCTGGGAAGAATCACCTATCTCCATCAACAAGTCATCATTTTCTTTCTTTCCTGCCTTGGGTGCCCCTTTACTGGGAAATGGCTGAAACACCTTCTCCGTTTCTTTGCCTTGAACCTCCATGAGGCGGGCTCATTGTCACTTCTTCTTCTTTTCCTCCTCTTCTTTCTCCTGCTTCTTCCTCCATTATTCAATCTCTAATTTATTTAACTCTTCATCGTCCTCATTCGCGTCTCTTTGTATTCCTTTTTCCTCCTATCTTCCTCTTTTTCTCCTCCATTTCTTATCAATTCCTCATAAACTGTCGCAATACATTTATCTTCTTCTTTCTTCCTTTCTATTTCCGCTGTATTGTCGTGGCGAACCTCCTCTTAGTGCAACTTTCTTACTAAATCTCTGGATGCGATAATCAAGCGGGCTTTTTCCTTCAGCTCTGCTTTTCTCTTCTTCTCTTTCTCAATCTTTTCTTTTTCCCACTTGATGCGCTCAGCTATCTGCGCATCAGCCAGGTCCACAAAAGACCAAGTTACGGTGACCTCAGGACTGGTCACTTGTCTATCTACCTTAGGCTCAGCAGCCCATTCTTCTTCTTCTATTCTTCCTGACCGTCGAATGAAAGGTACATACACATCATCCTCGTCTTCTGCTTCCCTTGGTTGGGCCTTAGATGTGGCCATTCTTTCCTGCAGGAACTTAACTTCAACTTGTGACGTTGGCTCAGCAGAATTCATCACCAACGGTTCTTCCACCTTTATAGTGGTAGACTACTCCTCAACTGTTTGATACTCGACCTTGCGCCGACGATTTTCTTCCCTTTTTAACCTCATTTCTTCATTTCTTCTTTTCTTTTCTCCTTTTCCTCTACTTTCTTTTCCTTCTCTTCCTTTGTCTTATTTTATTTCTCTTTCTTCTTTGCAGCCAATTCTTCCATCACTGCCTTGATGAGTCCTTCATTAAGGTCCACCGATGCTTTCTCTTTAGGATCTTTGGTCGTAAGGGCTGACCCTTTCTGTGGCACCACCACTGCTTCACCCTAGTGCTCTTCTCTTGTTTCTGGCTGATTCACTAACCCAACTTCCACCAAGCCATCATCCTTTTCAATGGCGCTCAAGATACTGTCGAAAACCTTCTTATCATCTTTCCTCTTGAGTTCACTTCCAAAGGGAAGTTTTGGCGTGACAAGTTTAGGACTGGTGGAAAAGACATTTTCCTTGCACTATCTCTCGTGGCTGTGCGATGATGCCAAAATGGTCGGAAAGGAAGTGGGTTTACGAATTATGGGTTTGGAACGGGAGATTGGTGGTCGTATTGGCTTTGGTTGGGCTTGAGCTCGCCTACTGGTAGTAAGATAAACAGCTTCTCGAATGGACATGGCTATTGAAGCCAGTGGAGCAGAGGCGGTTGGCTGCTGAGGAAGGCTTCCGATGCCCTTAAAAGGTAGAATTTTGGGTATTTTTCTTATGGAAAGTCATTGATTCTGGAAAGGTAATGAAGGGATGGAAAAACGGTGTTTAGAAAAGGTAGGGAACTTAAGTGCTCAGAGGTTTAGGGCTTAAGGGATCTAATATAAATGATAAACGAATGAATTTAATAAACGAGGGTTTTATAAGTGTTTAAGATCGGTAATCACAAACGACAAGGTCATGATGTCACCTAATGACATTCCATTAAATTTCGAGTAAGACGAAAGGACGTTTCATCAGACGACACACTCAATTTCTCTCGGGATACAAATCGTCAGAGACCTTACGCATTCCATGCGTCAAGTTGGATTGATTTTAATTTTTGCATAATACTCAATATGAACGCATATTCCTTTTTTATTTTTATCGCATTAAACAATTTTTATCACATCGGATAGGAATTCAAATTAAAACATATCAAAGTCAGGAAGTCAAAAAGCAGAAGCCCAAAACAACAAGAATCAAATAAATCAACTCAAAAAGTTAACTAAGAAAAAGTTATAAAGAGAAAGAAGACATCCTTGAAAGGTTGAAGTGAAGTCGTCGCAGGGATTCTTCAGCACGGGCGATCAACCTTGCCCGCCTAGGTTAATGGTCTTGTTGTCACGATCCACAGAGCCTCCGTAATAAGGCTTCACTCGCTGACTATTGACCTTGAAGACGTTGCTGCCATCTTCGTTCATTAATTCCACGATTTTGTGGGGGAAAACTTCATGCACAACGAATGGTTTCCTGGGAAAAGACGAAGGCGAGAGTTAAAAGTAACACTCATTGGCCAATAACTAGATCTTTCTGACAAATCCTGTCATGTCATCTCTTGGTCTATTCCTTGTAGAGCTTTACGTTCTCGTATGTGGTGAAACACCATTCTGCCAATTCTTTCGATTGAAGGTTTGAGCCTCTCATGCGCTTGTTAAATCCAAGTTCAATTTTTTCAGGGCCCACTAGGTTATTTTGGAACTGACAAGATAAGTTGTGGGTGAATTTGGAACTCACAAGATAGGTCAAAAATCAAGAAAAGATAAGAGAAGATAAATACTAGATAAAGTGGATTTATCTAATCATAACTTATTAGGATTAGGAAAGATCTATCTCATCCTTATCATAAGAGGAAGAGGTAACTCTATCTCATTCTCCCTATAAATAAATCATTATAGCTTAATATGAGGCATCTTAAACTTGATCTGGGATTTAGATCCTAAACTAAAACTTCTGACTTCTTCTCTATTCTTTAATTCTTTTACTGACCTAGGCATCAAAGAAGCTATTTATTCCTGTCTAAACCCTATCAGTTCTTAGGTATTTAATGCTTTATTTAGCGTTTTTAGCAGATAAAATAGCAGAGAAGACCATCAAGATTGTTTGGATACATTTCGGGAATGGAGCAAGAAATGACAAAAAAGGCAAAATGACCAAATTGCCCCTAGAGGGAGTGTCGCTGTGCTAGCTAGGTGCTATGCGCGATGCTGGAGGCAATAGCACGTGTTGGCAAGAGCGTCGCGACACTACCCTGAAGTGTCACGACACTATAAACTTTGACAGAGAAATGCAAAGCACGCGCGTGGATGATCAATCGTAGGGGGCAGCGGCGCTTAACAACAGAAAGCTAGAGCGCAGACACCTTAGTTGAAGTCTTACTTTCTTGATTGCATGAGAAAATAGTGGATTGAGTCCTTATGATGGGTTGTGTGAAAGCTAACCCCCTAGGTAAAAGAAATGCCATTTATGTTTTGTGGGTGTGAGTCACAGACACCTTAGTCGAAGTCTTACGTTCTTGATTAACTTTTGTTGTTCAAAGGTTGGTGGGGTGCCCAAGCCAAAAGTAAGGGGAAGATGGATGGAGGATGTCATAAGGTTTTCCGAGTCTCTAGAGTCCATCTAGGTTAGTTTATCACACACACACATGAAGAAGAATAGAAAAAGTTTTAAATTACTCATTAAATGTAAGTTTCATGTCTTTAAGTTTTGAAGCATAATTTAGCACTAAGGCCCGAGTTAAATTGAAATGCACACTTTTTGTTGTTTAATTTGTGTTTGTGTTCTCTATCTTTCTTGAGGACTAGCAAGGCTTAGGTTAGGGGGGTTTGATAGCTCTCTAAAGGAGCTATTTATTCTCACTTAAACCTTATCAGTTCCCGGGTATTTAATGCTTTATTTAGTTTTTTTTGTTTTTTGTTTTTTTTTTTGCAAATAAAAGAGCTGAGGAGACCACTGGGACCGTTTGGATGCATTTCAGGCCAAAATGGAGCAAGAAATGACAAAAGAGGCAAAATGACCCAATTGTGCCTAGAGGGAGCACCACTGCGCTAGCTAGGCACTAAGCGTGACGTTGGAGGGTAGTAGCATGTGTTGACGAGAGCACCGTGGCGCTATGAACTTTG
This sequence comes from Benincasa hispida, assembly GCF_027475165.1. NCBI lineage: Eukaryota > Viridiplantae > Streptophyta > Magnoliopsida > Cucurbitales > Cucurbitaceae > Benincasa > Benincasa hispida. Next base: position 44,860,085 of record NC_143488.1, read on the forward strand.
ACAAAGAAATGCAAAGCGTGTGCGCGGATGATCAATCATGGGGGTAGTGGCGCTGGGCGCGACACTCAACGGCAGAAGGCTAGAGCGCAATTGCGCTCTACCGAAGCGCTTTAGCTGCCCGATTTTTTTTTTTTTTTTTTAATAAATGTGCCCTCCTATTTAGGGTTTTTGGGTGCAAAAAAAATGGAGAAAAAGGAAGGCCTTCACCCAACTTTATTTTCATTGTTCTTGCATTTTTTTAGGTTGAATTTTATTATTTTTGGGTTGTATTCAATGGATAGGATCGATTCATCTCTTCCCCTTTGTCTATGAAGTCGTCGAACCGAGTTTCTTAGTTCTAGATATTTAGATGTAAACTTATGTAAAAACTTTGAGGATTGTTTTGTATTAATTTCATATTATTTTATGCATCCTTGAATGTGTTTTAATTCTTCAATGTATGTTTATGGGTTTGACTGACGATCGTTCCTTTGAACGTATTTCGATTGCTAAGAACTTTAGGTTTGCATGATGTATTTCTCTTCGTCTAGCCTAAGTCATTGAGTAACAAAAATTGAATCTTGCTTGACTAGAGTTTTTAAGTCTAGTCTTTTATCCTAAATTGTTTGATTCAATTTAACTAAGTGCAATCCATTCAACCAAATCAAGTTGGCTATCAAATTAATTAACTTAACAATAGAAACCTAGAACTTAATGCAAATGTTAATTAGTTCTTCTCGATCGCTATCAAATTTGGTTGAATGGATTGCACTTAGTTAATTAGGGCTTCATTAGAAGTTTTCATTTAATTCAGGTTGCTTGTATGATTTAGCCTTAATTAGTTATCCGCCTTTGTAGATGCTAGTTAAGGTTAATCAAACAAATGTTGTGTTAAGCATAATTAATATGAGTTAATAAAAACAATCTGACATAGAAATTCATTTACTCTCAAGAGCTAGAATATCTAATCCTTAATACATTTGCATGCTTTATTTTACTTTCCTACACATTTATTCCCATCCCCATCAAACCCCCCATTTATTGCTCTAGATAGAAAATTGATTTAACGAAAAAAATTGCGCTTCCTTGTGGATCGATCCGGACTTACCATTATTGCTACGTCTTTGTAGTGATAAGAGTAGTTCAGTAGTATACTTTTTTTTTACTTGTGGTTATTTATGGAAATTAAACGACACCGAAAAAGAACCTGATCAGTCCTTTTACTATGTTTTGTAGGTTCTCTTTCCCCTATTTAGCAGGCCCAGGAGAGTCCCAATAAATAAAGGGTAGATAAGTTGGGCCCAAAAGAGTCCGCTTGGTCCACTTCGGCTTTGGAGGTCGAGGTTGAGGCCAATGTGGGCCTTGGGAGCCCAAGACCCACCTTGGCCCTAGAGGCTGAGGCCAAAGTCATGATATCCCTTATAGTGAGACCGATCCAGATCGATCCTATTTATTGGAATATCCTCAACGGTCAGATCCTAGGCCCTGTGTGTCCGGTTTCAAAGTAGGAAAAGGAAATGAGTTCCTTCTCCAATTGGGTAAGGAAGACCTCTAGGACTCAACTATAAATAAAGCATGACAGCTCTATGAAGTTAAGCTCATCTCCTCCCTAAAAACTACTTGCCCTGATATTTGTGCAAAGTACTGACTTAAGTATCGGAGTATCCGTGGCAAACACCACACCGGTATATTACTCTTTTGATTATCTTGCAAGTGATTTCTTCTCTTGAATTACAAATGTACCGATGGAGACACGTGAAAGTCAGGTGAGTTCCTTTGGTCAGATTTTGTCATCAACAATAGTCATGCAAAACAACACGAACATCATTAAATTAACTGATACTTTCATTAAGAAGCAATTTTTTAAAAAGACAAAAAAAACTAAGAGAAAGCTTAGAAAAGAAAATATATATATTGGGTTAAGTTATAAATTTAGTCATTCAACTACTAAATTTGTGAAATAGGTTTATGAACTTTCAATCTTATCTAATACATCCCTAAACTTTTGATTTTGTAATTAGTAATTTCTTGACCTTCTAATTTTATGTCTAATATGTGTAGGTCTACTCAGATTTCTTAAAATAAATGTACATAAAAGAAAATTAGAAGTTTACTGTCGTATACCCAAAATTTAATTTTAGGTCTAATAGATTTGTTAATTTTTCTTGTGGTTTAACCCATATATTTTGACCTTTAAAATTGGTCCTTCGTTTTGAAACGGCGTCGTTTGTGGTGATGAAGTTTCAATCTGCAAACCTAAAAACTCTGTTTACTGTGAAGCTCAATTCAGTTTCATGTCAAGGAAGCCGACGATGATTCTCCGGCTGCCAAGCTCCTCTCAATCGCCGGTTAGGTACTTCTCACCAATCCCATTATCCAATTTCTTCTCGCACTCATTTTCATCTGCAAGTGAGAATCAATCGCTAAATGAAAACGTAGAAACAGTATTTCGCATAATTACTAGTTCACCCTCTTCAGCAGACATGAGGGATTCTCTGAAATCGAGTCGGGTTTTTCTCTCAAATGAATTGATCGATGGAGTTCTTAAGAGGGTTAGATTTAGCCACGGGAATCCCTTACAGGCATTGGAGTTTTTTAATTACACTGGTAGAAGAAGGGGATTTTATCACACTGCGTTTTCTGTTGATACAATGCTTTATATCCTAGGTAGAGGCCGGAAGTTTGAAAAAATCTGGGATGTTTTGGTTGATATTAAGCTTAAGGATCGGTCGTTAATCTCGCCGCGAACTGTTATGGTTGTATTAGGAAGAATTGCCAAAGTGTGTTCTGTGAGGCAGACTGTGGAGTCTTTTAGGAAGTTTAAGAAGTTTGTTCCTGAGTTTGATGTCACTTGTTTTAATGCATTGTTGAGAACTCTGTGCCAGGAGAAGAGTATGATGGATGCGAGGAACGTCTACCACAGTTTGAAGAGTAAGTTTAGACCGAATTTGCAGACGTTTAACATATTATTGTCGGGTTGGAAGTCGTCAGAAGAAGCTGAGGGATTCTTTAATGAGATGAGAGAAATGGGGGTTAAACCTGATGTTGTTTCATACAACTGTTTGGTTGATGTTTATTGTAAGAATAGGGAAATGGACAAGGCGTTTAAGGTGATTGAGAAAATGAGGGATGAGGATATAGCTGCTGATGTGATTACGTACACTAGTGTTATTGGGGGATTGGGATTGATTGGTCAACCCGACAAAGCGAGAAATATTTTGAAAGAAATGAAGGAGTATGGATGTTACCCTGATGTTGCAGCTTACAATGCTGCGATACGGAATTTTTGCATTGCAAAGAGGCTTCGCGGGGCTTTTGATTTGATGGATGAAATGGTGAATAAGGGTCTGAGTCCAAATGCAACGACATACAACTTGTTCTTTAGGATTTTCTTCTGGTCGAATGACTTACAAAGCTCGTGGAATTTATATCGTCGAATGATGGATACATGTTGCTTGCCTAACACGCAATCCTGTTTGTTCCTAATGAGGTTGTTTAAGAAGCATGAAAATGTAGAAATGGCACTGGAGCTATGGAATGATATGATTCAAAGGGGTTTTGGGTCTTATATTTTAGTATCCGAGGAGTTGTTTGATTTTCTTTGTGATTTGGGTAAGTTGATTGAAGCTGAGAGGTGTTTTCTGCAGATGGTCGATAAGGGGCATAAGCCTAGTAACGTCTCATTTAAAAGGATCAAAGTACTCATGGAACTGGCAAATAAGCATGAGGTTCTTCAGAACTTGTCAAAGAAAATGGATGGTTTTTTGGATCCACAAAAACGCCTTCCTGAAACAATGAGTTATTCAACGGATCTGTCAAATTCAAATTCATTCCAATGTTAAATGGATTTATTTTACATGTCATGGGTCTATATTTTTCTCTCAGTGAAAACTAAAAACTGACAGACCATCAACGTATTATCTGCCTTTCGAGAGCAGGACGCCGAGCAAGATCGTGGAGCTGGAAGTCGACCTATAACATCTTGGGGTGAGCCTCAACATCTAAATCCTTTGGCATTCTAGAAAAGTACCCCACATAGCCTTCTCAAGAAAGCTTTGCATATTAGGCTGTAGACACTACCTCAAGAAAGGGACAGCAATTTACGCTTGTGTTGGATGCATTGTCCGAATAAGCATGAAGAACTATTCACTTCAAAAAGATAGTTGGAATTTGGAGGATTGAAGATTGAGGAAGAAAAGAAATGAGGTGATTGGTTAAAGAACTGTCTCATAAGAGGGTTACCAACTCTATTGCTTCATGGGGATATGAATGTATACAAAAATCCAGAAACTCAGATCTGGGTGTCATGCTCATGAAGATCACCATGACCGAGTACGATTACATCTCTATTCAGATTTCAGAACATGGAAAATATTTTCCAAGTTGAAGACAGATAAACCAAGAACTATCAATTTTAAACCTTTCTGCTGTTTTCGTCATCGAGTTTTGTTACGAGCAGCTTTCTCGAGTGTGAAATCTCATCCAGCCGACCTCTAAGTTAGAAAAAGTTCCATCCCTTCTCTTCTGTTTAACAAAATACATGGGAAAGATTCTTGGTAATGGGAGTTCCAAACTTGAAGGCCTCACCCGTTCTTATACGTTCTCAACGTTCTAATTTTTCAGTGTGTGAGCATATGTTGTAGGGGATCTAAGTAATTTTTTTTCCTTTTTCTCTTTTTGAAAATGAACATTATTTGCATTACATAAAATTGGATGGATATTTTCGAAAAATTCAGTTTGTTGGTCGTTTATTTATTTTTAATAATCAATTTCCATGCAAATATTGGTTATTTATTTATTTTTATTAATGCAGGAGTACAAATGTTAAAAAGTCAGTAATAAAATATGATACTGGTGGTAATATATATATATTAATTTTAATTTGTGAAGCAAAGTTGAGCATAGTGAGATAGCTGTTTTTGAGTTCAACAAATTTGTAGGAAAAAATATAGTATTTAAGTGTTCACCAATGTTTGTGTAACTTGAGTTACAAATGGTTTAGTTATAACCCTCTATTGTAACAAAGAAAAAGAAAAATAATTCAATTTTAGAAAAAAACTGTTCGCGCCCTTTGTTTCAAGAATATATATATATTTTTTAGAAATTGCAATATTACCTTTGATTTTTTATAAACATTTTAAAACTAGCATTGAAATAAAAATATTTTAAAATATTAGATGAAAAATTGATGTGATAGTAACTTGGAATGATAGAGTGATTAGGACGCCTATTTCAATTAAGCTTGAAGAAATGTCATTCACACACATCAACTTTTTAGCCAAAGCCTTGTGATCATGCCATAATTGTCCACCTTGCAATCTGGCTCAACATTCAAGTTTGGGATAGAGGGGTCTTCGTGATTTCGAGTAATTGTTACGAACAAAGAGATCTCAATCATGCTATATGAATTTTAAGAAAGATGTCAAGAATAAACATTACATGTTATTAAATGACAAAGACTTCAAGCTACATCAAATATAGTTTCATTCGCTACATCAAATAGAGTTTCATTTACTCTTTGATGGTTACAAATGCTTGAATGCTAATGAAAAACAAATAAATTCATTGGATTCATGATTTCTAGTAAATATATTTTAAGTTTTAAGTTTTTTTTTTTTTTTTATTTTACATTTACATAATGGTCATAAAGATAGAATGATATAACTCTTGAAATAACTCATAAAATATCTAGGATTTTATTTTAAGGCTAAATAATGTTGTGTAATTTATACCAAGGGGTAAGGACTTGGAAAATGTAGTAAAAACAGAGACTTTGATTTTCCAGTTAAATCTTATGGATTGATGGAAGCTACAAGTTTTGCCCGATCTATATTTTGTTGATTGTCTAAAGTCTCGTTTGATAAGTATTTCGTTTTTAGTTTTTAGTTTTTGAAAATTAAGCATATAGACACTACTTACATCTCCAAATTTCTTCATTTGTTATCTATTTTTTACGCGTGATTTAAAAAACTAAAAAATGTAGTTTTTTAAAACTTTTTTTTTTTAAAATTTAGCTAAGAATTCAACCATTATACTTAATTTTAAAAAACAAAATCTAAAAAACGAAGACCCTGTTTGGTAACCCATTTAGATTTTTGTTTTTGTTTTTGAAAATTAAATCTATTTTATCTATATTTTTATAATGATTTGCATTTTTCTTTAAGTACAATGATTGAATTCTTAGTCAAATTTCAAAAACAAGAACAACTTTTTGAAATTTATTTTTTTTAATACTTAAAATTTGACTTGATTTTTTAAACATTATTGAAAAGTAGATAACAAATGAATGAATTTGAACATAGAAGTAGTGCGATAAGTTTAACTTTAGAAAAAAAAAAAACAAAAAGACAAAATAATTACCAAACTAGCCAGATTTAGTAAATCTTCGTGGTTGAGATCATCTCGAGGTCTTGTTCTAACCTTCATTGTCATTGCACGAAATTGATCCTCCGGAAATTAGGTCATCCATTCGTGAAGTATTTTCTGTTACCCAATTCATCTCCATTTCTATCTTTAAGCTGAAATTTGAGACGAGATCGAGGAAGAAGGGGATCCTGGAGACTGATTGAATCAATAACTTAGTAATGGCAGGCCAGAATGAGGAAGAAAAATCTGCAGCTACGGAAGACTTTGTATACAGAATCAGTACATCCAAGGAGTGGGATGAATCACAGCGCGTTGGTCATATCTATGGAGGAGACTTCGACAAGTCTTCCGGCTTCATTCATCTCAGTAACCTCAATCAGGTCCTCTCTCTAATCTCATCGGATTCTTTACTTTCCTGTCGTATAGAAGAATTTTGCTCTTTCCACAAACGATATTGCATAACATCCAAGAGAAATCGTGATTTCAGCTTGCAGTGTATTTGTTATTTGTTTTGCCTATTTCGCACACACTTTCTTTCAGTTCCTCTGATCTAGGGTAAACCTTATTAGATAATATATAATTAAATCTACATTCACCCATCATAAGCTTTTGAGTCAATTAATAATTTAAGATGATATCTAGATGTACTGTGTTTCAGCCCATGCATCGTTGTTTCTTGATTTTTTTTTTGTTTGTATGGATGACTTTCTATTCGGCATCTTTATGTTTTATGACCCGCCCCCCACATTCCTAAGAATTATAATTTTTGCTTACGTTAGAGGGTCACTTTCAGCCTGTTAGGTTCCTCTACCTGCACTCAGTAAACCCAACAAGAATGGCAAGAAAAACAGAGCAACTCCCTCTGTAATAGTTGTATTAATAAAGAAGGGAATTACAGAGCTAAATGATGAAAACAAGCACCAACACACCAACAGCAACAATATACTCAAAATGGATAACAAGAAATATAAAGAAAGCAAACCAACACATTCGAGAGAGCTGGTGATTCTCTCCTAAAAGCTACCCTCAGCCTTTATTTCTCTCACAAAATTCATGCCCTTCATTGAAACCCAAGGTGTCCCTTTATAGTAATTTGTCATTGGTCCCTCAACGGTTTTTCTCCTCTCCCATTTCCTGTATAACAACTTTATTCTGTGAAATTCCTTTCTTGCCCCTCCTTTTGTAGGTGTATAGAATTGGGAGTTTAACAATACTACCCCTCTCGAAGTGCACCTTGTCCTCAAGGTGGAAGTAAGGAAACTGCTCTTTCATAAGAAAGACCGACTCCCAAGTTGCTTCATTTTCAGGTAAACCTTTCCATTTTACCAACCATTCTTGAGTTGCTAACTCTCCATTCCAACGTATGCCTAATACCAATTCAGGAGTTATCTGTAATTCGAACTCTTTAGACAAAACCGGTGGGTGGTGCTGAACTTTATGAGCTTGTCCTAGCTTCTTCTTTAGTTGGGAAATATGAAATACATTGTGAATAGACGCTTCTGGTGGAAGAGCTAATTTGTAGGCCACCTCCCCAATTTTGTCAATGACTCAATATGGCCTATAAAACTTGGGGGGTTAGTTTCTCACACCTTCTTCGGGCTAACGAACGTTGTCGATAAGGCTTGAGTTTCAAGTAAACTTCATCTCCCACTACAAATTGCAACTCTCGTTGATGCAAGTCTACATTTTTCTTCATTCGATTTTGAGCCACTACTATGTTCTCTTTCAAGGCATTTATTGCCAAATCTCTCTCTTTTAGCTGTTGCTCCACGCTATTATTAGTCGTTTTCCTGTCTCCATATGAAATCAGAGGGGGGTGGTATTTCATACACAACCTGATAAGGTGTAGTTCTAATTGAAACATGGAAAGTGGTATTGTACCATAATTTAACCCATGCAATCCATTTGTTCTATCTTATTGGTTGTTCATTACAAAAACATCTCAGGTATGTCTCAAGACATCTGTTGACCCTCTCTGTCTGTCCATTTGTTTGAGGGTGGAATGTTGTGCTCTTTTTTAATTGTGTACCTATTGATGTGAACATTTCTTTCTAGAAGTTACTTAGAAAAGTTTTATCTTAGTCAGTAATTATAGACTTTGGAACCCCGTGATGTCGAACCACCTCTTGAACAAATGCCTCATCTACTTGTTTGGCCAAAATGGGTGTCTGAGATTGATGAAATGGTTATACTTACTTAACCACTCAACAACCACCATGATATAGAGTCATATCCCCTTGCTCTAGGTAATCCTTCTATAAAATCCATTGTCCATTCTTCTATGATTAATTCTGGGATTGGTAATGGCTGGAACAAGCCCGCAAGAGACAATGATTCCGTCTTATTTCTTTGGCAAATCTCGCACCCCTCCACATACTTCTTTACATCTGACTTCATTACTTGCCAAAACAATTCTCCATTCATTCTTTTATAGGTCCTCAAGAAGCCCGAGTGCCCTCCTAATACATAATCGCGGAACGTGTGTAGTAAGGATTGAATTAGTGAAGATGACCGAGACAGTACGAACCTCCCTTTGTATAACAATCGATTATTCTTCCACTGACATTTTGGTTTTCCCTCCGGGTCGTTCTTCAATATTGTTATTATCTTTTGGAGTTCTTCATCTTCTTCAACCTCCTTTAGAACCACTTCCATATCCACTAAGGCTGGGGTTGTCAACACATATGCTTCAGCTGTTCGACAGATACGTGACAGGGCATCCGCTGCCTTATTTTGCAGCCCCATTTGTTACAAAATTTCAAAATCGTATCCCAAGAGCTTTATTAACCACCTCTTGAAACTGAGGTTGGACTTCCCATTGTCCGATCAAGAATTTTAAAACCTTCTGATCTAAGATCACTGTGAATTTGTTTCCCAACAGATAATGTTGCCACTTCTGGATTGCTAGCACCATTGCCATGAATTCCTTTTCGTAGATGGATTTGGCCTGTGCTTGAGGGATAACTTTTGGCTAAAATAGGCTATTGGTTTGAAGTTTTGAGATAATACCCCCCCCCAAATTTGGACGCATCAGTTTCAACCACAAATAGTTGAGAGAAGTCGGTTAGGGCCAACATTGGACTGTCATCATTACGTGCTTCAACTCTTCAAAGGTTTGTGTGGCTTCTTTCACTCCAAACAAAACCATCCTTTTGCAACAGTTAGGTTAGTGCCCACTTAGACACAGTTGGGAGTGGTATTCAACATACTGAGAGATAATAAATTGTATGCAAATAAAAAGAAGTGTATATTCTGCCAGCCGAGAATATGATACTTGGGCCATTGGATTTCACAAGGAGTGGAAGCTGATGAAGAACAGATTAAAGCAATGATGGAGTGGCCACAACCGAAGAATGTATCTAAACTGAGGGGGTTCTTACGACTCACCAGCTATTATAGAAGGTTCATAAAAGGGTATAGTGGCATTGTGGTAATATCTGGACTATAAACCGAAATATCATCAAAGAACACAAGTATAAATCGATGAAGAAAGAGACGAAACGCCTGATTCATCAGAGATTGGAATGTAGCTGAGGCATTGGTTAGTCTAAAAGGCATGACCATGAATTCATAGTGTCCTTCATGGGTTCGGAAAGCGGTCTTCTTGATGTCGCTTTCACGCAATCTGATCTGAGGTCTAACTTTGAAAATATGTTAGGATCCTAGCCTGTACTCAGAAAACTCAACGAGAAACAAGAGACAAAGAGAGAAAACAAAAACTCTGCTGTATTGATAATAAGGAAAACTTCAAATTACACGAAGGAAAGATCTTAGTAAGAGAAGGATAAACTGTTGCAGAGAGTAGATTGCAAAGAAATAAAAATAAAGAGAAACAGTAAAGACCTAACACAATTCGAGAGAGCTGGGAGATTCCCTCCATAAAAGTCTCCTCAACTCTTATTTATCTCACAGAAATTGCTTGCCTCTTCAGGTGCCCCAGGTTGTCCTTATAAAGGAATGAACAGTGGTCCCCCTTAACCGTTTTCACCCCCCACCTCTTCCTCTATAAAAAATTCTTTCCCTACCATTTCATTTGTAACAACTTTCTTCTATCTATTCCCTTGTTTACCCGTTCTTTTATAGGTGTAAATAATTGGGGGTTTAACAGAATATTGCTGCCCCATGTAATTCATATAGGAGCTTCTTCGATCACTGGAATGGGAACTTGTCAACAATGGTGGCCTTGGTTTAGTTTCCTATAATCCACACAGAAATGCCATCCCCCATCCTTCTTCTTGACTAGCAAAACGACACTCAAATAAGGGCTATGGCTTGGTCTTATTATTCCGGCTTGTAACATTTCATGGACAAGTTTCTCAATCTCCTCCTTCTGGGCGTGGCCATATTTATATGGATGAACATTGATGGGTTTTCAGCCTTTGATGATAAAGATGCGATGATCAATTGCACACTTGGGAGGCAGAGTGGTAGGGGTCTCAAACACATCTTCATTTTTTTTTAGTAACATTTGGATCGTTACTGGTAGTCCTTCATACTTTGCTTCCTCATCGTCACGGATGCTATTACTGTTCTCCTCGATTTCCAAGTGCTGAAATTCTATCAAGAATCCTAGATCTTTCTCTTCTCATATTTTCGATAGAGCGTTAAAGGATATTTTGGACTTCGTGAAGGAAGGGTCCCCTTGTAGAATTACGTGAGAATTACCCGACTGGAAAGACATCGTCAGCTTCAGCCAGTGGACGCCCATGAATCCTGTTGTGCATAGGCATGACATTCCTAAAACCACATCCATTTGTCCTAAATTGATGGCCAGAAAATTAGCTCTTACCACTAGCTCCGACAGTTTTAATTTGACGGACTTGTAGATCCCTTTCCCCTGAATTGCTGTTCCATTCCCAATAACTACTCCGAATTTTTCCTTTTTCACCAGGGGTAGGTTCAACTCCCTCACAACTTCCTGATGAATAAAATTGTGCGTAGCTCTTGAATCAAGTAACACGATTACCTCCTTATCCTTCATCATTCCCTTTAATTTCATCTTCCCTTCGCTGAAAATTTGAGCATCGATTTTAAGGCTAGCTCCGCCTTCTCAATTACTTCCATTGTCTTCAGCTTAGGTTTCTCCTCGTTCTCTTCTACCTCCTCAGTTTCAGAATCTTCTTCTTCATTCACGATGAACATCAGTTGCCAATTCGCCCTTATTTTGCAATGGTGCCTGGGTGAATACTTTTCGCTACAACGAAAACACAGACCCTTGTCTAACAGGTCTCAGAATTCAGCGCCTGACAACCTTTTCAACGGTGGATCTTTCTTCGTAAAATTTCCCTTCACTAGAATTGATATCTGCCTCATAGTTAGGGTTTCGTTCCCTTTTACGAGTGTTTTGTCCGTTGCAGTTCCGTCTCTTTTCCTGCTTTCGACCTCTCGCTTATTGGGCCCAACTATACCCAAATCAGCCAGAGCCATTTTTAGGGCCATATTTCGATCATTAACTAATTGGGCTCCCTCATGCAATTGTCTAAAGTTGTTGGGTGCCTGCTGATGATTTCTGCCTGTAATGCCAGTTCGAGGCCGTTCAGGAAGGCATCTTTGAGCACATTCTCGGCCAACTCTGGTAAAGATGTCGAATAGGTCATGAACTTCTTCACGTAGTCGGCGTACGTCTCCTCCTGTTTAATCCGCAAAAGTCGTGCTCCCAAACTTCCTTCTCCAGTGGGTCCGTAATGTTCAAACATCCTCTTCTTCAGTTCTTCCTAGGTGGTAATGGCTTTCCGATTATGACTCCATCGGAACCAATCCACTTCATCGGGAGCAAAGCTGACAACAGCCACCTTGGCCTTCTCAACGTTTGATAACTTATGAATTCCGAAATAATGTTCAGCTTGGTAAATCCAAGATTCTGGATTTTCATTTGAGTACAGGGGAATCTCGAGCTGCTTGTACTTGCTCTTATAAGCTCCTCCAGCCCCTTGGTTTTGAGACGAATCCACCTCTTCCACCTTTCCTTTCAATTTGAGGCGACTCCCTTCTGTGGTTCCCGATTCCTCCTTCCTTGTTGAGTTGTTCTCCCTTACTTCCTTGTCCAGTTTCTTGACCCAGGAGCATATCTTTCAATTCGAAGATCTCTTTCTCATTAACCTCCATTCTCTCCTCCATCTGCTTCCAAGCCATCGCTCTTGTACGCCCCAATACCAATTTGTTAGGTTCTTCTACCTGCACTCAGTAAACCCAACAAGAATGGCAAGAAAAATAGAGCAACTCCCTCTGTAATAGTAGTATTAATAAAGAAGGGAATTACAGAGCTAAATGTAGAAAACAAGCAACAACACACAAGCAACAACACAGCAACAGTAACAATATACTCAAAATGGATAAAAGGAATATAAAGAAAGCAAACCATCACATTCGAGAGAGCTGATGATTCTCTTCTAATAGCTACCCTCAACCTTTATTTCTCTCGCAAAATTCCTGCCCTTCACTGAAACCCAAGGTGTCCCTTTATAGTAATTTTCCGGTGGTCCCTCAATGGTTTTTCTCCTCTCCCATTTCCTATATAACAACTTTCTTCTGTGAATCTCCTTTCTTGCCCTTCCTTTTGTAGGTGTATAGAATTGGGGGTTTAACAATCCTTCCCAATTAACTCGTGCTCAGGATGAGATCCCCAGTCCGATGCCTTTCTCGAAGCCCGAACCCGATGCTTTCATAATAAATTCTATATCGGGTTGGGGATGATTTTACTAGTCCGATTGCTTTTCCGAAGCTCTAACCCAAATTTAAATTTGCAGCTTGATGAATAAAATCCATGACTCGGATGACATTACTCGTGACCTTGCAACAATGATGAACATCTTAGCCCAACGAATAAGCCATGCATTAAATTTATGGTGTCCGGTATTAATGACTATGAATGGTTACTAATGAAAAACTGTACACATTTACTAAAAATTTCAGTTTACATTAGACTTGTAGTATGAATTGAGTTTTTATACAAAAGAATGTATCACCAAAAAAATTTATTCGCCCAAAGTTGCATGGTATATTGTTTCTTAAATACGGGCATCGCCGATTGGGTCAATGATTCCAACGGTGCACTTGTGACGTCATACTCCAAAAACTTCACACGATAGTAGCCACAGTCTAGACCATGTGTTTGGCGATTCGTGGTCATCTGAGTCATGGATTTTATTCATCGGGTTGCAAATTTGAAATCAGGTTAGGACTTCGGAAAAGCAATCGGGCTGGTGACTTCATCCCTAACCCGATATAGAATTTCTTCGTCGCGTTATGATGATAGCATCGGGTTCAGGCTTTGAAAAAGGCGTTGGGCTGGGGATCTCATCCCGAGTGCGAGTTAATTGGGAAGGCTGAAAGTGCCAGACGTAAGCAAAAGGTTATAATTCGTAGGAACGTGGGGGTCGGGTCATAAAACATAAAGGCACCTGGTAGAAGGTCATCCGTACAAAAAGCTCTTGTTTCCTCCTCAATTAATATTCATTTCCCCTTGTTTGGCTCTTCTACATATTTCAAAGCCCCACAAGTGATAGGGAGTGTTAGATATTATAATTAAATCTACCTCTACCCACCAGCTTAAACTTTTGGGTGAATTGGTGATTTAATATATTATTAGAGCAGGTGGTCCAAGGATGTCTCGTGTTCAAGCCCCTGCATTGGTATTTCCTCCTCAAGGAATATTCATTTCCACTTATTAAGTCATCGTATTTCAAGCCTACAAGTGAGGGGATAATGTTTGATGATATTATAATTAAATTTACTCTCACCCACTGACTTAAGCTTTTACCTTGTTCATTCCTAGATTTTTTTTTTTTTTTTTAAATTCGATTTAAAGTGGATTGTGTTCACAAATTGTATTACAAGCTTCAAACATATTGTTCATGCTACACTCATCGATTCAAGTAGATTTGAAGTGGAAGTTGAAGAAGTCAGTTAATTAAGGTACTAAAGTGACGTAAAAGTAGTTTGCTAGGTGACATTGAAAGCTAGTTTAGAGACCTCAAATGTAGTTTCTCTAAGTTTTATTTAGGGCATGAGAATATCATAAGATCAATATTCTTCGGCTAATTTGATTGCCTAGTCAAATCTTATGATTGGCAAGTATTATTTGAAAACGTTAAATTTTTTAGAGAACCAAAGTTTAAATGACAATTATGAATTGTTTAACCGTGAGTCTTATGTCTTGCAGGTCCAGTCAACTTTGCAGAATTTCTTTCTGAATATCAAAGATGAATTGTATCTCCTTCAAATTGAGGCCAAAAAGGTACAGAAACACCTTTTCTTTTACCTCTCGTGTCTGTAATCTGCAATTAATATAAAAGGGGAAAGCATAAATTCTTGTGATTCTGTACTGTCCCCTGCTCTACATGTGTATGTTTTGATTTTGTGATATGATGATCAACTATTACAACGGAAAGGTTAAAGGAGACCTCACTTCAAAGTGTGATCGTGCGAGCTAGCATTATAATCATCTAGTTTGTTGACTCAACCACGGAACACAATAGATATACATATTACCAAATTATATCCTTCATCAAATATCATTGGCTTAGGGCTCTGGCTATACTCAAAAACTCTATGAATTGAATGGAAAATGTTCTTAAGAATGCTTTCACGGAACTCAAGAGGCATGTTCTACTTCTATTATTGAAAGTTAGCTTCATAGTCATTTGGTTTGGCAAGGTGAAATGAAACAAACTTAGTTCATATGGTCCCCGACTCCCTATACTTCTGAATGTCTAAATTTAGTCCTAGTACTTTTAATAAAACATAAAATGAGTCCATAGTTAATATTGGGTTGAAGTGAATTTTTATAGAACTTGATCAACAATAATAATGATTTCCGCTAAGAAAAGACACAATGAGAATATGTTCCCAAAATTTGTGAGTGAAGACTAGTGGAGATTATTTTCTTTTTAATTGAAAAGTAACACAAAATCAATCGTAGGGACTAATTTTAAGATTTATTGAAAGTACGGGAACTAAATTTGAATATTTGAAAAAGTAGGGACTAAAATTGAACAATTCTCTAACTACATGGACCAAAATAGTATATTTACCAAAAGTTTATTACAACCGACAGTCAACAGAGTCATTGGTTTATTCCTTAACATTTGGCCTATTTTTTTCCATTTTACATGTTTTCAGTGTTTGGCCTTTTTTCCATTCTACTTTTTTTTACTTTGTCTATATTTGATATTACATCAACCTTTTTCTTTACAGCTTGGTGATGGATTGATTTATGAACTTGTGGATGGTTCCAATAGCTTCCCTCATTTCTATGGTCCGTCACGAAGCTTCAGGCCTATCCCTATGGATGCAGTAACCAAAGCAGAGAAACTAACTTTTTCTGATGGTCGATTTACTTGTAGTTTTCTTGAATAGGAATAGCTTTAGTTGGCCATTCCAACTTTGTATTGTATCAACAAACCAAGTGCTGCTCAAGGTTATAGGCTGGAGAAGCGAATTGCGTACAACTCTGCAGCTGATTTCTTTTTCCAATTTGTAAAGTACATAGGAGCCTTAAATTCATGTGAAACTTTTGGGTAGTTATCTGCTTTAACTGAGTCATCCTCTTACAGTACCGCCTATCCAAGAGCTACACTGCAGAATATTAGAATCGATGGACCGTTGTAAATGCCTTCATTTTATCAGGCAAAAATGGGAATAAAAAATGATCACTTTTGATTGATATTATGTGGTGATATTATTTTCCCATCTATATCTTTCAGATGTTAATGTAATCACTTTCTGATATCCATGTTACTCAGATACTCATGATCTCCTCGGATATACTGATGTTATGGAAGATCTTATTTGTATGAATTCCTTTCCACATGCTTTTCTTATATAAACTCCAGAAAATTTCCAGGTAGCTTGTACTGGGTAATGTTGATACGTGTGTTGTCTTACTATTATATTTTAGTGGCATTATTATTATATTTCAACATGATATTCATGTGACATTCACTAATTGAATCAAGTTGCTAAATGTCGGTAGTCGCTGTATGGACAAAACTGAGGTTCTTGTCACAGACTAAGAGAAAACGACAGTTTTGATGATACTCAGGATAAGATTCTTCTTACTTACTCTCTTTCTATTTTCTCCAGGGATCTGTTACTCACGGACTAGCATAAGGAATAGTGCGAGCCCAAGATAAAACAAAATAATTATACTATATTCAACATCTTTTTGTGCTTTCTCACTTCTGCTTGACCACAGGATTTGCAGTTTCTCTCCACCATTCTGCTATAAGTTAAAGCAACTTACCACCAACTTGCATTAGAACCGGAGAAAATTCCCCATATCGGACAGAACCTGTAGTTTGTCAGAAAGTAATGCCCCTACACTCTCTTTTTAAACGTTTGTGTAGGAAGAATTATATGGATCTTGTCATTTTTCTTTCTGGTTAATGGTCGGTTGGATGGATGAAAATATTCATTAATTTTTTGTCTTATTGGGACAAAACGTCTTTAATCTAATAAATCGTGGAATACAATAAAAGATCATATCATATTTTTTTAGAATTTTTAATTTGGCTTCTAGTGAATTCAAGAGGCTTTGAGTGCTTAACTAGCTGAGACACAGAGAAATCTCAAACAGAGCACATGGAACGCAACTGGGATCTTTAGTACTCACTGCATATGATGTTGTCTCTCTGCTCTTTATTTATTGTGATCATTTGCTACCGTAAACAAGCGGGTTAATGAATCTGATTACAGAAATGGCGAAAACGAAGAGGAATTCCTTTCCTTTTCCATTGCCTGTCATCTTCTTCCTACTATCTCTACCTGGTCCTCTTTTTGTTCATTCTCAGTGCACCCAAAAGCCAGTTATTTTCAACTTTGGCGACTCAAATTCTGATACAGGTGGTTTCTCTGAGGGACTTGGCCTCAAATTTGGACTCCCAACTGGCCGTACATTCTTCCATAAACCATCAGGAAGATTATGTGATGGACGCTTAATGATTGATTTTCTATGTATGTACTCTGATCCAACAAAACAAATTCTCAATAGCTTGATTTTCTTACTAAAGTGCATTTTCTTCCTCAGGTGAAAATGTGAGTTCTGATTATTTGACCCCATATCTGCGATCTGTGGGGCCAAATTTCACCAATGGAGCCAACTTTGCTATATCTGGTTCAGCTACTCTGCCAAAGGATCGTCCATTTAGTTTGCATATTCAAATTATGCAATTCCTTCAATTTCAATCACGCTCCCTCGAGCTTATTCCAAAAGGTATATCTAGTTCAATATAGTAGTTGATTAAACACACATTCTTACTTGATATCTCAATAATTTTTAATGGATGGGAAGAATCTCTTCATTCTACTATTGACATCTCTTCATTCTACTATTGACAAAGGTTTCTAAGCCAAGTGAACTGATGTAGGGTATAAAGACTTGGTTGATGAAGAAGGGTTCAATAATGCTCTTTACACAATTGACATCGGACAAAATGATCTTGCTGCCGCATTCACTTACTTGTCTTATCCGCAAGTCATCCAGAAAATACCATCTTTTGTTTCTGAGATAAAAAATGCCATATGGGTTAGCCTTCAATTTCTACACTGTTGAATTACTATTTACAACCTAAAAGTTTTAAGCTAATAGGCCATGACAAATCTTTTAATTTTTTTCAACACTCCCTCATGTGTTAGACTCAAATTTTAGTAGATATAAAAAATGATACAATTTATATTATAAAAGTTTGAAGTTAGCCCTGAAGTTTAGTTAACTCTCCATTTTCAGATTATAGCACTGACGTTTAGTTAATTCTCCATTTTTTCAGTATATTCTTCTGGCCTTAAAAGTAGAAGTTGAAGAAAAGTCAATGGATTCCTGTGTTTTTGCTTTTGTTACTCCCCCTTACTTGTTTTTCAATACAAATGTAGAATATATATGAACATGGAGGGAAAAAATTTTGGGTACACAACACAGGGCCATTGGGCTGTTTACCTCAAAAGCTTGCTGCAACTTCTTCAAATGCCAGTGACCTTGACAATCATGGATGCCTCCAATCCCAAAACAATGCTGCGAAAGAGTTCAACGCTCAGTTGAAAGCTGCATGTGGAGAACTAAGATCTGCTTTGACAAATGCCACCATTGTGTATGTTGACGTCTATGCCATCAAATACGACCTCATAGCCAACTCGGTCTCAAACGGTATTGCCAATTATAATCATCGTCATCATCTTACAAGAATTAGCAAATTATTGTCTTGACTCGAGCTGTTTCCTTACGTTGTGCAGGGTTTGAGAATCCATTGATAGTGTGTTGTGGCTATGGAGGACCGCCATACAACTTCAACCAGAGCATTACTTGTGGCCAACCGGGCTTCAACACGTGTAACGAAGGATTAAAGTATGTAAGTTGGGATGGAGTTCACTATACAGAAGCAGCAAATGCTGTGTTTGCCTCCAAGATACTTTCTTCTCAATACTCTTTTCCAAAACTTCACTTTAATTTCTTCTGTAACAAGTGATGATTGGATTCATTTTGACTCAACCTAAACAGCCATATAATTTGGATAATGTTCAGCTTTTGATTGGAATTGGGTAGGACGTTTGCTCTTTTTATTGTGGGTATTGGCAAAACTGTAATCAAGGAAAAGCAAAGGGGTGCCATACAAAAACTTATTAATAAGAAAATCACAAAAAGCAAACATTTCGAGGCTAGGAAGCACAAATATTTCTAATTGTGTAGAGAATCGGTATCAGATATGGATACGTTCAGATATATGACAGATATGTGTTTAATATGTGATTTGAAGTATCTGTTTTTTTTTTTTTTTCAAGTTTTCAAATACGTGTATCTACTTCTAGATACGGGAAGGGATACTTGGGTCATTTTTTCCCCAAATTTAAGCTCAACCACTTAGAAAGTCCAACTCACAACTTATTTTATTTAAAAGTAAACTTAAATCTAGTCCAAAACAAAATAGATTAAAAATGAAAAAAACAATAAAGAGTAGAAACATAGAAAGTTAAAAAAAAAAAACACCCGAAAGGTAATTAAATCTTCATTCTTCCCTTCTCTCTCACTATCTAAATCATGATTCACACTTCCTTTCGTGCTCACCTTCATTCTTCGATCTTTATCTTCTACTTCTTTCTTATCATATGCTCTAATCACTCAACTATCACTCGATATTGTTGGATTTTTCTTTTTAAGCCTTTACTCTCTTTGTGTCTATGCTTCTTAGCTTCAAGGTTATCAATAGCATATGTAGTCTTAAGTTTGTCCTAAGCAGAAAATATGTTATTTATAAGAAATATCTTTGTAGTTTTGACTTTCATATCGTATATTTTTGTGCTTGAAGTCTCAATAATGCTCTCTTTTAGTTCCTAACCTAATGAAACTTTTAGTCGTCACATAAAAAGCTCAATCACTTTAGTTTGACTAGTGTGCCAGACACTTGGATGCTCCAACACTTGTTGGATAAAAAACAAATACTTGTTAGTACAATAAATTATGAGTTAGACATGCATAGAACATGGGAAAAATTCAGGTACTACCATAGTACATACTCAATTCTTGAATGTAACTTTTGTGGTAAGCAATGAATGTAGTATGAAAATTTTCTATACTACTGTAGTACTAGAAAATTTTCCCATAGAACACTTGTTTTGTAGACCAAAAAGACATATATGCCAATAATAATAAATTTTGAGTGTGAAACACATCAAACTAATTTTTAAGCATATGAATGTATAAACTCATTTACTTTGAATTTTCTTCTGCTATAAAACTATATATATTTTAAAATTTTTTATTTTAATAAACATGTCCTTGTTATGTCATTGATGTGGCAAAAAGATTTGTGTTTACAATACTTGAGATGATGTGGTAAGCATAAAAAATATTGGCTAAATTATACAAAATATCGCTAAACTTTGTACTTAATAATTTGAGTTAGGTTGGGTCAACCCAAATTTGAAAAATTGCAGCCATCAACTCGAAAATAATAATAATAATAATAACCCAACCCAAGTCAACTCAAATTTTAAACTAACTCAATCCAACTCTTATAATTTAGATTGGGTAATCGAGGTTGTTCGAATTGTCGAGTCATTGGAATACCCATACTTTTAGAAGTTTTAAAAGTACTCTTAAAACTTCCAAAAATAGTTTTTAAAAATATCTTACCATTAGTTTTGAATGAAAACGATTAGTGGTGTGTGTAAAAAATACTTTTGAACTTTCATAAGTTCCTTAAAATTAAAAAAATAAATACACAAATGACTATTTCGGATAATAGACAGGAAAGGACAAGTGACAATTAAAAAAAAAAAGTTGACATAAAGGAAAGTAAATTAAAAAATTCAAGAATATAAAAAATGATTATTTTTCAGAAAACTTGAAATAGAAGAAAAATGAAAGTATTTATATGAAAAAAAATGAGGATATTAATATAATTTGTTTTAAAATCAATCATTTTCGAATTCAAGAAAACTTTTAACAAATTGATCACTGTAGTAATGGTAGGAGTATTTTTTAATTTTTTTTTTAAAAAAAAAATTAGTTACTTTTGCAGCGATATATTGGTGGTTTCTTTTCCTATATTAATAGTAAGATTATTTATTAATTTTTTTTAATAGGTTTAAGATTTTTTTTTTCTTCATTACTTCGGAAAGTTCAGAAGGTATTTTTGAAAAAAAAAAAGTTTTTTTTTCTTCTTTACTTCGGAAAATTCAAAAAGTTCATAAGGTATTTTTGAAAACAAAATATTAATAACCCATTGGGGACAGGCTTGGGCATTTGAAGCCCACATTTGTTTGATGGTTTTGGTTGAATTTCCTAGGAATATCATTTTCCCGAGTATCCTTATTACCCTCGCTTCTTATTTTATTTTATTTTTTTATTATTATTTTGTAACTAACATCTTTTCCATTTTTTTAAATTTTCTTTTCTTTTTTATTTCCTTCGATTCTGATCATTATATTTTTCTGGTTTTTACTTCTATTAATGAATATTAAATTATATTATATTATTTAAAATTATTTTCGAATATTGACTTCCTAATAATAAATTAACCAATGACTAATTATTTAATATTAACTATTATAAATTAATTATTGAAAATGAAATTTGGTTTATTTCAATACTTCGTAATTGCATAAATTTGTTGAAAATAATCAACGATCCAAACACAAATATTGTGATTAATTTTTTATTAATTTATTTATTATTAACCTATCATATTTATAAATCTTATTTTTAGTATTATTTATAAATATATCATTTTTCACTTTTTACATAATATATTGTCTATTAAAATATATTTTCTTATATTATTTAATTCAAATTCAAATTACTAATATTAGAGTTAATTAATTATAAAAATGATTAAGTATTAAATTATAATTAATATGACACTCATTAATATATTAATTGGTTAATTTAAATTATTAATTACTCAACTTTCAAATATTTGTAATTAAAATTGAATTGATTCTTAATTATTTTAATCAATATATTAAATGATATTTATTGTTTAATTAATTAATTAATTAATTAATTGGTTAACTTTAATTATTAATGTCATGCTTAATTTCATAAATTAAATATAAAGATAATTTTTTTTCATAAAATTCTAATAGCATTTTCCATGCACCAGACATCATATTTCACTAACATTCTATTCTTAAACATCTATAAAATCTTAAATCAAACGACCCTAATGATTTTATTCAAAACTAACGTCAAAGAATATTTTTTACTTTAGCAAAAATATTTTAAAAATCAATCCTTCCCTCTCTCTCTCACACCAGATGATCCACACCCCCTTTGAGTGTATTTGTAATTTATCATTTATGTAATACGCTGCCCTTTCTATTCTTTGTAGCTTAGTTTGTGATGATTGATGGGAGAATTATATATATATATAATAGTATATTTTAATTAATATGATGCGAAAAATTATATAAAAGAAAAATGAGTATTTTTGTTAATATGAGACGAAGAATCATATGATAATTAGTATATAATTTAGATTAATTATTATTTTAGAATTTATTAGTTAATTGTCGGATTTTATTGTAAGGCAATAAATAGCCATGTAATTGTATTAGTATTTATGTTATTCATATTATTTATGATTTTGACCTAAGATTTAGAAGAATGCGCTATATAAATTCTCTAAACCTAAAGTCGTCTCTGATTTATAATTTGAATTATTCTCTTTAAGAGTAAATCGTTTTTCTTCTTTCCACCGTAGATATAATTAACACACTATTAGTAAACAATGTAATTTGTGTCGATTTTCTATTATTTTTCATTTTATATTTTTCATATTTAAGAGGTTATGATGTCACAGATAAGCTGGAGAAACGACACATGGACTACTTTGGGCTTGAAGAACATATCTTGGACCAACCCAATTTCAAATAGAAATCAGTGAGCTATGCTCGAGTCAGACATACAAGTCAACATATTGTATGGTATTTTTGGACAATTCTAGTGCTATTTTTTTTTCTCCTGTGCTTATTAAATCCTACAAATTGATATGCATGCTTAAAGTGAAAGAAAATTAATAATAATATCATATTCAGAATTATTATTCAACATGTTTTGTAAAGAAAAAGAAAAAGAAAACGTTGAATAACATGTGAAATCGAAATAGTAGAGATTCCAACCTCTAATTTCTTCATATAAACGTCTTGTCTTAAAGAGTTAGAGCTAAAACATACTACTGTCCTATTGTATTCTAATAAGAAATGTTCAGAGTGTCCAAATTAAGTCAACCATGAAATAAAAAAGTGGTTAGGGTGAATCAAACCCGACCAAAAGTCAACATCTGCCAACATAAAACATTAATTTATTAACAACTTGGGTTAAACTCTAAACTCTCTCTTCTGATTTTAAAAATTACAATAAAACAATGGGTGTGGAGAGTTACAAAGCAACCTCCAAATCAATTTCTGTAAAAAGAAAAGAAAAAAAGAGATGATGACCAAATCAAGATCAAGAACAACAACATTATTGTTTGATCCCAAGAAGATCCCTTTCTGGGTTTGTGCCATTTCTCTTGCCATATTCATTCCAGCAACAAGCTGCAGCCCTACATCACCAACTTTGATCAACTTCGGCGACTCGAACTCCGATACTGGTGGCGTTCTTGCTGGGGCTGGACTCCCGATCGGCCTCCCCAACGGCATTACTTTCTTCCACAGCGGTACCGGGCGGCTCGGTGATGGCCGATTAATAATTGACTTCTTCTGTGAGTTCTAGTAGGGGTTTATATATATTGTATATGTTTGGTTTGAGATTAGGAAGTGAAAAGCTTGATATGTTTTGGTTTTTAGGTGAAGACTTGAAATTGAGCTATTTGAGTCCATATTTGGAGGCTTTAGCTCCAAATTTTACAAGTGGAGTGAACTTTGCAGTGAGTGGAGCAACTACACTTCCACAGTTTGTTCCTTTTTCTCTTTATGTTCAAGTTCGTCAATTCATTCACTTCAAAAACCGTTCTCTTCAACTTCAATCATTAGGTATGTTTTCTTTTCATTTTTTTTAATTAATTGAATAATTTAGCCTCGATTTGATACCAATTTTAGATCTCATTTGATAACTATTTGATTTTTTAATTTTAGTTTTTGAAAATTAAACCTATAGACACTCTTTCCAACTCAAATTTCTTGCTTTATTATCTATTTTTTTACAAATATTTTAAGAAACCAAGTGAAGTTTTAAAAATTAATTAAAAAAATTTATTATTATTATTATTTTTAGAATTTAGCTAAGAACTCAACTCTTTTACTTAAGAAATGTAGAAACAGTCGTTAAAAATTGAAAAGTAATAAACTTAATTTTTAAAAATAAAAAACTAAATGGTTTTCAAATGAGACCTTACTTTTTTATTTATAGGTATATCTTTTGTTTTATTATTTACTTTTTGACA
Organism: Benincasa hispida; assembly: GCF_027475165.1. Lineage (NCBI taxonomy): Eukaryota > Viridiplantae > Streptophyta > Magnoliopsida > Cucurbitales > Cucurbitaceae > Benincasa > Benincasa hispida. The sequence goes on from NC_143488.1 coordinate 44,884,306, forward strand.
ATTTTTTTAAAAAAATATTTGTAGTTTTAAGTTTTGACTAAGAATTGAGAAGATAAAAACTATTATGAAAAGTGGTGAAAAAACAAACATTTTTTTTTTAAATCACCTAAATTATTTTTCTAACACATTTGAACCAAAACCAACTGACAGAAGCTTATAATTCAATCTAATCCAGATGGGTTTGAGTTGTTGGGTAATTGATAAAATGTTTTTTGAGTTCTTTCCATTTTGGAAGAGATGAATTTGCTTTGAAAACTAAATAAAAGAGAACCCTAAATTTTAATGGCAGGTAAAATAGAGAAGATGATGGATGAAGAAGGTTTTAAGAAAGGAATATACATGATTGACATTGGGCAGAATGATCTATTAGTTGCCCTTTATGCATCAAATTTAACCTATGAACCAGTTGCCCAAAAAATCCCTTCTTTTCTTGCACAGATCAAGCTGGCCATTCAGGTTTTAATATGAAGCTTCTTCCTCGTTCCCCCTCTTCCTAATTATCAACATTCCTACAATAATTAATATTACATTAATTTGCCTTCTCTCCTTTGAATTATATCTATATATATATATATATATATATAACTTAATGACAAGGAATCTTTTGTCGGATCATGTGAAGTATTTTAATCTATAGAGATGAGTAAGATTGTTTAATGACAGACAAATAGTGATAGTTTTCTTATGATGATCATGTTCCTATATTAAAAATATATATTTTGAATTCTTAGTTAAATACATTTTTAAATAGTTTCTCGCCCGTTGGTTAGTAAAAAATATTTGGCGTAGTTGATCATAGGAACGTAGGGAAAAATAAAATGTTGACTAAATCTTAAAGATTAAAAGTATAATTAATTTCGGAAAAAAATAGACAATAGAGGTTTCCATGTCCATGTGGAAGTTTTGTTATTTCGACCTTCTTCGTTTTTATATTTTGCGTAATCGATACATATCTTTGTACTTGATTTCGAGGTGTGAGATTCTCAATTTTTATTATTTTTATGTGATTTAAATTGTATATAGAATTTATATGCAAATGGAGGGAGAAAATTTTGGATACACAACACAGGACCATTAGGTTGTTCTCCGAAAGAGTTGGCATTGCATCCCCACAGCCGCAAGGATGTTGACCAAATTGGCTGCCTTAGGGTTCACAATCAAGTTGCTAAATCCTTCAATAAAGGCCTCAAAAATGTGTGCAAAGAGTTACGATCTCAGTTTAAGGACGCTATCATTGTCTATGTTGATATATATACCATCAAATATAACCTCTTCGCCCATCCCAAAACATATGGTATGATTTCTTTATTTCATTTTTATATATCTACAAATTGTACAATACCATGTGACATATATACACACATAGAATATGCAAAGAAAAAAAAGTTTATAACTTTATGTACTGCTACCCAGAACAAATCATAGCTTGTTGACTGTATATTATCAAAAAAAAAAAAAAAAAAAAAAAAAAAAAAAAGAAAAAAAGAAAAAAAGAATAATGGTCTTGTCAAATTTACTATCCTATAAGATAAGAGTTTAAAAGTAAAAAAGGGGAAAAAAATAATAGGGTTTGATCTCCTTTATATGAATAGATTTCAAACTCACTGCTCCCGTTACATAGACTTAAAAGAAATATATATATATATATATATATATATAGATAGATAGATAGATAGATAGATGTTGTTTTCAAATATAGAAAAATGAATCAAAATATTTATAAATATAGTAAAATTTCACTGTTTATCTATGATAGACTGCGATAGAACACGATAGACTGTCATCTGTGTCATGATAGATACAAATAGTAGTCTATCGCGATCTATTACAGATAAACTGTGATATTTTGCTATTACTTATAAATATTTTCAACAGTTTTATCATTTAAGATAATATATATAGAATTAGACTCAATATAGAGAACCTTTTGTCAGTCTTGAAATTGTGTTTGAGAATAAGATTAGCTTAGAAATCATTACAAATTTAGTCTAGGAACATAATTGATATGATATAAACAAAGTATTTATAATAATAATTCTCAAAACTAAAAAAATTCAAATGTCAAAATAAGTCCCTGATGCTCAATTTTGTGTCCTAATAGAAGGTCTCTGGCATATTTACACGAATCTATAAGACGTAAAGTTAAATTTTGTATCTCATGTATGAGACATATAGACTTTTAATTTTGTGTTGATAGCTGAAATGTCAAATATAGGTTGTCAACAACCTATTTGTGAATATAAATGTGAGAGTGACCTATTGGACATAAAATTAAAAGTTATAAATATTTTTGAAATGTGGAGAAGTAAATTTATATGTTTTTGTTTGTGGAAATGAAGGGTTGGAGAATGATCCATTGATGGCATGTTGTGGGTATGGAGGGCCACCAAACAATTACAATGTAAAAGCAACATGTGGGCAACCTGGTTATTCTATATGTTCAAACCCTTCAAAATCTATAATTTGGGATGGAGTTCATTACACTGAGGCTGCTAATCATCTTGTGGCTTCTTCTATTCTATCTTCCCATTTCTCTACTCCTAACCTTACACTTCACCAATTTTCCCTATTTTAGATTTTTCTCATTTTCATCTCTTCCTCTTCTATTAAACATTTTTTATTTCATTTATTTTCATGTTCGTTATATTTACTTTCTTTGTGTTGATTCACATGTTTAGTCCTTTAACTTTTAAATTTGTATGAGTTATTAATACATTTTTACGCTTTTGATTTTGTTTATGTTTAATATGTTGAATTTTACCTTTACTCATTGGAACTTTCATATTGATGTTTTAAGAAGTGTTGGATGATACTTTGAAAGTTTTTAATTATGCGTCTAATTGACTTTTTTTTAACTAATTGATTTATTAAATATAAAATTTTAAATGGCATATGGTTATTATTATTTTTTTGGTAAGAACAGATTAAAAAAAGAAAAAAAAAACAGACTAACAAAATATAAGAAATTAACGTTTTCAAAATATTTATCTAGATTTATGTTCTTATAGAAATTGAGGCCCAGAAAAACATATATATATCACATAAAATTTAAACTATCTAAGATGATTTTGGGTTGATTTTAGATACAATCAAGTAAAAAATAACAACAACAATGTATAAATTGGTTCAAAATTTAGAATTTAAATTGATATAATTTTTAAAATTATTTATTTCTTTTTTCTTGATCAGTTTATGATCCTTTCTTATCAAAAATAAAAATTTGTATTTTGACATAAAGCTTTTTATGAGTAGATATGATGTAAACCCTCCACAATTTTTTGAAGAAAAATATGAAACCACAAATTTATAATCATTTCACTTTGAAATAATAATTACAAATTTGCATTTTAAATTTTGAAAAGAAAAATATTTTCTCAGATCCCTAGAGCATATTCAAAGTACTACTATGCTATCTTCAATGCATCATGATTGAACTCAAATGACAAGTCAAAATCAAACATTCTCTAGAGATTTGCTCATTATAGTTTAGAAACTTTTGGGTACCTATTCTATTGGGCTCATGTTTACTATATTCATCAGGTACATTTCTACTCAAGTAAACTTAACTTAATGATATTAATGTATTGTTTCTGAACGTCAAAAATTCAATTATCCATCTCCATAATTATACTTGAAAAAAATGTAAATCTCACTCCTAAATCTATAACCATAACCCATAATGGGTACTCAATATAATTTTCATTGATTATTACATGAGAGTGAGACCAACATCTTTTAGGACTTTCCTAGAGATTCATATTTAGTTAGTCATATATCAAAAATATTAAATTCATAATTATTGATCCATATCATATCTCATATTTAAAAATTTGGGGGCGTTTGGGACAAGGAGTTGGTTAATATAGTCTTAGGTTATTATAGTTGGATTATAATAATTTGTGTTCGTGGTGGAGATTATATTAGTTTAGATTACAATAATATGTGTTTGAGATGTAAATTATTTTAGTTTGGGAAAGAAATTGTAAACATTCAAGTAAAGAATAAAAAAATGATGAATATAAAATAGTAAACACTGTAATAAATAGTAAATACCGTAGTAAATAAGAGTTTTAAAATAGTGTTACTGTAGCTAATCGTGGAATACAAAATAGTATTTACGGTAAAAAGATGTGGTTATTATAATTTTAGGATAGTCTTTGTTTCAAATAAATCTATAATATATTTTTTTTTCTTTCATCCACTATTTTTCGTTGGCCATTTTAACGAGAACAAGAATTGAATTAGCATTATTATTTTTTTTAGTAGTGCATGAACTATAGATCGAGAGGAATCTTTTTTCTCCTATATACATGATTTTTGTTTTAGCATGTTATAAAACTGTTATTTTTAAATAATGTAAATAATATTATCTTATTAAATCAAATAGCTGTTGATTTTATTTCGAAAATTGTGTTTTTTTTACTTCTAAAAGTATTTATATCAAGATATTATGTTTTTCCTAATAAATTAGTTATAATTAGATGGCCATGATTAAATAATCAGTATTTTATTTTTTAAAATTATTTCTTTTTGTAATTTTAGTTTGAGTATTAAACTTTTTCTAAAATAAAAATTTGAATAAGTAAATAAAAAGGAACAAGTGCATTTTACTTCTCATAACATATTCTTTAATTACTGCATTCTAATTATATACATAAGCAATATTTCATTATAATGATTTCCTATTGAAATAAATAACACCAATAGATTTCTAATTAGCTATTGCAACCAATTTATAGTAAACACCATGAAAAAAACTCATTTTATCTACCATCCATTTGGTTACAATTTAGCTCAATTTTCATTTTGACTATGTAAAAACATATGCTACTTGAATTAAAGTCCCAACTTGAAGACTAGCCCTAATTAAAAAAAAAATTAAAAAAAAAAAGAAAAAAGAAAAAAGAGGGACCTACCATAATGAATGGCTGAGATGTATTTAAAAATCATATGGCTAAGATCTTTCTCTTTAACTGACATTTGTATTTCTCTTTGCCTCACAATAATCTACAATAATTAGGTTCTTCAGGAAAAAAAAAAAGATTACAATAATTAGGAAAAATTAAAGAAGCAAAGGATTGTGCTAGACAGAATCATTTCAAATGCATAGTGAAAAAAATAAAAAGTGTTTGAAATAAACTTATCAATTGGACCAAACTTTGAATTAGTATGGCCTTCCCTAGTTAGTCCATTCTTTTTGGGTATATTATTCCCCCTTTTATCATGATCATGATAATAACTCTAATAATGTTTATGTTTGTTTGATGCCACTCAAAGAAAAAGGAGAGTTGAAGAGATGTTTTAAGAAAACTTTTAATTTCATTTTTAACCATCGTTATTATTTCAAGTGTTGAAATATTGATATTATTAAAATTTATCATAATTTGTCAACTTAAGATTTTGGTTTAATAATGATTTGACATAGTATTAGAGTAGAATATCTTATGTTCGAATGGTAATGTTATTTTTTACTCAAATAATATTGATTTTTACTAATCGAGTCAAAATTTATTGTTCATCATTTAGCCTAAGCTTTTTTAAGTTGATTCGTGATTTTAACAAAAGGTTGTTTTTAAAAAATTATCTATTATGTAATTTTTCATTCCAATGTTTTTTTTTTTTTTTTTTAAGGTTGTTTTTAAAAAATTATTTAAAAAATGAAGGTGGGAGATATTGTATGAAAATGATGTTAAAATAACTATTAATTTTATAATTTTATGTAATTTTTCATTCCAATGTTTTTTTTTTTTTTTTGTAATACTAAACTTTAGTTATTTCAGTTAAAATTTCCTAGAAATAGTTTTAAGAAAATTGATTTTTTTAAAGAGAAAAATATTTCTAGGTCTAATTTTCATTTGATTTCTAAATTTTAAAGTATTACACTTTTAATCATCCTTGAATAATGAATTTAATTTCTATTTTCGTATTTTAGTTTCAAAATATTATAGTTTTACCTTTGAGTTTTAACTTTTGTTTTTGTGTAGTCCTTAAAGTTTCAAGATGCACATCTTAAAACTTGATTTTCCATGAACTACTATCACATTTTTTATCCTTAGTGTTGATGTCTATTAATTAATTTTAGAAAAGAAGATTTTTTAAGTTAAAAAAAATATGGGAAACTATTTACACAAAATAGTAAAATTTAATCTTCTTTGATAGAGACTAATAGAGACTGATAGAAGTCTATCAATGATAGAAACGGATAGAAATCTATAGACACCAATAGAAGTCTATCAGTGTTATTTTTTTTGCTATTTTTTGTAAATAGTTTGACATTTTTTTCTATTTGTGAAAACTTTCCTTTAGAAAACTTAAAAGAATTATAATTAATTAGTTGTCACTAATTATTCACTGTTACTAAAATTAATTATAAAATTTCATTTCTTAACTATTTCAAATTAATTAATTGAAAGTTAATATCAAAGAATAAAGTGAGCATTAGCGTAAAATCAAAAGTAAAAGTATAAAATATTAAAGTTGAAGGATCAAATAAATATTAAATTCAAAACTCAAGGATATGATAATCTATAGTAAGATTTTTTATTTTTGATTTTTATGGTTGATTGCGAGTTATTCTAATTTAGGTTGATTTTGTACTAGTTAGGTTTAGGGTACTTTCATAGTTTGGTTTAAACTTGATCTTTACATATATACTAATGTTATGGTTTTCACTTAATTTAGTCTTAAATTAAAGAGTTGTTACTTATTCAAATTTAAGGTTTCAATTCCCATGCATAATAATTGAAAAACTTGGGAAAATTAATCCAAACACAACATCTATCTTAAAAAACACAAACCAAATTGTGTGTTTTTTCCTACAAGCAAGCAGACAAAAAGAAAAAAAAAAGAAAAAAAAGAAAAAGAAAAAGAAAAACACATTTGCAAATTTGGAAGACAATAATTCTATTGAAAGGGCTACAAAACAAGTGGGGTTGACCAAAAACTGTGTTATTGATGTTCTATGATTGTGTATGAACTGTTAGGTAGGGCAATTATGTGCATCTACAATATTATATTAAAAAGCTTACTTCTTTATGTTTCTTTTTTTGTCTTCTTTTTTCAAAAATTTGTCTAACCTTTTCAATCTTTATACCTCCCACTTCCACACTTTGTCCTATAGTGCTCAATCATTTTTAAGCTTTTCTAGCTAATTTTTTCTTTATAACATGTGAAGTTGAGGAACCAAACCTCTGATCCTTTAAGATCGATAGTACAAATTTTATATCAATTGATTTCTATACTCTTATTAGACGGGTTTAGTGCAGAAATAAAACTCTTTTTTAAATAAATTAGAAAAAAAAATGAATTGTTTCAAAATATTTAAGAAAAATGGATTGTTTTTTGGATTTGTTGGAATGCATCTCTTTCCACTATTTTTTTTTAAATTTTTTTGGTCATCATCTCTTTTCTTTAAAAAAAATAATAATAAATTGATTTTCAACCTTTTTTTTTTTTTTTTCAATTTTTGTCTATTTTCATCATTTTTTTCCTTAAAAAACCACCCACCATCTGATTTTCTTCGTTTCCTTCATCTTCTTCCCCTCAAATCATCCGAGAGTCACCCCATTTTTTAACCGATCTTTTTTCCATTTTCTCCATCTAACATAATTTTTAGTTTTCACTAAATTTATAATTATTGTTATAATTATTATTTCTATAATTGGTACTCCACCTTAAATTTAAGACAAATTCTTTTTATCAATAATTAAAAACTAACTAAAAGAACATAAAAATAGAGTTTTATTTCATTTTAGTTCTATACTTTAAAAAATTTAAACTTAATCCTTCAAATTTGAATATAACTATTAAATTTGTCCAATCATTAATAATCTCTTATATAGATATGTAATTTTGTTTTTTAATCAAAATAAATTTTAGAATCGGTTTGGTAACTAATTTATTTTTTATTTTTGGTTTTTTAAAAACAAGTGTTTGGTAACTAATTGAGTTTTTTGTTTTTACCATCTAGATTATTTGTTCATTTGGAATGTAACAATGAAAACAAAAAATCTAAACCTAATGAATTTACGTTGTTTACTTAAGAAAATTTTGTTTGCTCTATGGTACTCACAACTTTTCATGAAAATTGACTCTAAAGAATAAGAAAAATTGCTAACATATGAATAAACACCTTAAATACACAATTCGATGAATTTGCAATTTGTAAATAATTTATATATAAAGGAGATGAGAAGAGTAACAATTCTTATGTTTTTAGGTGTTTCTATACTGATCATAAAATTATATATTTTAAAACTATTAGGAACAATTCAAAAATCACATTTTTTTTTTTAGAAAATACACATTCTTCCTTTAAGATTGTATCATTCACGATAAAAAAACACCCAATTTTTCTTGAAGAGTTGTGGTTTTCTAAATGTTAGAATACTAATAATAGTAGTAATAATACTTTTATTTATATTTTTCAATCAAATCACATTTTTTTTTTAGAAAATACACATTCTTCCTTTAAGATTGTGTCATTCACAATAAAAAATATTTTTCTTGAAGAGTCGTGGTTTTCTAAATTTTAGAATAATAATAATAGTAGTAATAATAATATTTATATTTTTTCAATCAAACTTTGAATTTTGAAATGGTTTTGAAAAAATATTTAACATATTCTTGTTAAAAAACAAAATAAAAATTGATATGGAAATGAAGTGTAAAAGAAGAAAATGTTTTGAAAATAATTTTCTATTCAATTTCACATAAAAATGTTTAAAAAATTACATTACCTAAGATTTGAACACAAAATCTCAAAAGTTCTATTAGTTACCAAACAACTTTATTTTTAAAAAATAAAAAATAAAAATAGAAAACTAAAAAAAAATTGGTTACCAAATTAAAAACAGACCCTAATTTAGGATTAAAAAATGAAGTCGCATATCTATATAAGAATTAATAATGTTCGAACAAATTTAATAATTATATTCAAAATTAATTTGAACGACTAGTTAAATATATATATATATATAAATAAAAGTAAGAGTTAAAATGAAAAAAACTCTAATCTTCTTTTAAATAAATTAAAAAAAAAATTATAGAAAGAATAATTATAAAAGTAATTATATATTTAATAAAAATTAAAAATTATGTTAGATGGAGAAAATGGAGAAAAGATGGGTTGCGAAATGGGGTGGCTGTTGGATGATTTGGGTGGAAGAAGATGAAGGAAATGAAAAAAAAAAATAAAAAAAATAAAAAAAAAATCAAATGGTGAGTGGTTCTTTTTGAGGAAAAATGATGGAAATTGACAAAAATGGAAAAAATGGTTAGAATCAGATTTATTATTATTATTATTATTATTATTTTGTAAAATGCGACTATGTGAGAGACGCACTCAATAAAAAAATTTTAAAAAATAATGAAATATATCTTTTTCAAGAGACGCATTTCAATAAATTAAAAAAACAACCCATTTTTCTTAAATATTTTAAAATCAACTATTTTTCTTAATTTATTTAAAAAGTACCTTATTTCTCCAATAAACTCTGTATTGGACCGTCTTCGTGACTATATATGTATTTACTCTAACTAGCTAATGCATAATTATAATTAACTTAATTGCATGTATTTATCATTTCTCTAACTTTAAATTATCTGAATTAGACCGACCAAATGGTATATACCATACTAGTTGAAGATAAATATGTATTTTTTTAGGCAAGATAAATATATATTTAAAATATTAATTTCTGACATAATATTTGAATTTATTATAATACACACTGCCACAATCTTGACTATTATATAGACGATGTGGGTTAAAAAAAATTCAATATAAAAAGGTAAGAACGCTATCAATGTCTCAACCTAGTTGAGGTATTCTGGTGTCCTTATTGATACCATTTTTCTCTTTAATATCTTGTTAAAAAAAAAAGTAATATAATGTTTATTTTCACATTGAAATATAAAATAAAAAAAACATAAATAAGTAATATTTAATTTTAATAAGGTTTATTTTCATTCTATATAAATAATCTTACTTAAATCAACTAGAAAGAGAAAATGTTGAGAATATGAATAAAAGAAATATATAGTCAAAACTTCCATAATTAATCTAGAAAGAAACCTAGATCCCAACTCCCACCTTGATGATAAAGGTTTATATATAATTTATATATATAATCAAAGGAAAGCTAACCAAAAACAAAGCTTTAATTAGAGCATAATGCCCAAAAGTTAAAGTGTTGTTTGGGTAGATACCTTTGAAACCTTAACAACAAATAAGAAAACCCACAAGCAATTAATTAATTTGGCAGAGACTTTTAAGTAAAGATACTCAAATATTATAATGGTAATTAGTGAAAGTGACAAATAAAGCAATAAGAAAGAAAGCATGATAGCCATACAAAAGACTTTTGCTATATATATATTTTTCTTTATGCAAACATGATGAAGTTTAAATAAATACTATGTGCTATATATGATGTCTAACGAGAAATTTATAACCCCTTTTTTCCCTCAAGAAATAAAGTAAGCTTTAATTTATAGGAAATTCTATGATTAATTATAGAATATACTTTTTGGTCCATAAGTTTTGGATGTAGTTTCTATTTGGTTCCTAGAATTTTAAATGTTGCACATTTGGTCCTTACGTTTTGAGTTTTGTTTCAACTTAGTTCTTATGTTTCAAAATGTTAAAATTTTACCTTTGAGATTTGGCTTTCGTCTCAATTTGGTCCTTAGGTTTCAAGATTTTACATTTTTAACCTTAAATACTCACTTTCAATCATTGACCTTAATTTCTATTAATTAATTAAAAATAATTATGAAGTGAAATTTTGAATTTAATTTTAAAAGTGATAAAAAAATAGTGAAACTTAATTAATTATAATTCTTTTAATGATTTTTAATTATTAACATAGTTTAATACTAAAGATGGAAAATGAATATTGAATGAATAATTGAGTTTCAAAGTATAAATCTCAAAACATATGGACCAAATTAAAGCAAAACTCAAATGTCAAGGGTAAAATTGTAACATTTTGAAACTTAGGAATTATATTGAAACCAAACTCAAAATTTAAGTATTAAATGTGTAACATTTTGAAACTTAGGGACTAAATAAAAATTATACCCAAAACCTAAGGACTAAAATGATAATTTTTTCTTAATTATATGTGCTAAAAACCCTAGCTAGGTTAAGTGATTTATATATTTAAAACCAATTAGAATATATAGCTTTCATGACATTCATTGGTCTAGGATCCAACAAGAAAATGATAGGTTATTGTAAAAGAACAATTTGTTGTTGGGGTTTGTGCTCTAAATCTTGTGGGCCTCGTAATTTATAAATTTTTTTACACGAATTAATTATTTAATAAAATAAGAAGTTATTTTATTCAACATTTAGTTTACATTAACTCAATCCAATAAACTAAAATTCGTGGTTTTTTTTATGTAACTTAAATGTGATTGACATACAGGTGGATCATGTTTAAGAAATAATCTAAATGGTTTGTAGTATAGAGATAAGGTTGGGTATCTTATCTTCGTGACACTGCAGATACGACCCACTTTGTAATTGTTACAATAGTCGTAAAATGTTACAAACGATATGGCCATAATTGTTCATGTGGAGACATATGAGTGGAGGCATCCTGTACAAAGAGTTTGTATAAGACAGGACCGCGAAATGATTAGCCTCTCTTTATAACGCCTTGAAGAGATTAACATTTCAATAGGATGTCCATAGGTGATTCGACCTTAATCTTGAGTTATGAACTTCTGTTTATAAGGCCGATCATTTGATTTGTATGGGTAAGAGTGACCAAATTCATCGACTCAATAAACCTACTATTTTGAGAATTTGTTCGAGTAGGGAGTTGGAAACATAGTTACACAAGATGAAATTCTTTTCTTCCTGTCTTTAGGGTAAGTAAATAATTTCTCCCGTAATAGCTTATTTCGGGTCTTGAACAATGAGGTCTCACTCTCTCACTGGTTCGAGAGTGATTAGTTTCTAGTTGGACTATGAACTGTTTGTTCATTAGTGAGATCAATGGTTTTTAAGGAGTTAGATGCAACTACAGGGGTAAAACGGTAATTTTACCCAGCTATAGTTCATAGTTCTTCTATATCCATGGACACAGAAAAATATTTATAGTGTGTAGAGTGCAGATGTGAGTCTTTAGTGGAGTGACCTGCACTAAAGGAATGTTGATTAATTTAATTAAAGAGATTAATTAATTAATCTCATGACATTGGATCTTCTAATTTTTTAGGTCTATAAGGTCCCCTTACTTGCTCAATAAGGGAAAAAAAAGAATCAATTAATTTTAGATTAATTTGAATTTTTCAAATTAAATAAGGGAATTAATCGTACAAGATACAATTGATATAATGTATATGGATACATTATGATATAAATACATTATAATATAAAGTTAATTTTGAATGAGATTCAAAATTATATCTTTTAATATTTGAATAAGATTCAAATATTAATTATATGAATAAGATTCATATAATACTATAGATTATAATAAATATGAATGAGATTCCTATTAAAACTATAGGTCATATGAGAGAATATGGTTTAAATATGATTTAAAGGACATTAAATATGTGATATTTAATTGTTAATTATTCAACCTTATTAATTTAAATATATGTTAATTTGGTTTTAGTATATAATTTAAATTAATATTAAAATCAAAATAACTCCTTTTGCATAGTAGCGAGGGAGTTATAACTCCTTTATTCATCATTTCGTTGTAATCTAGTGGTAACCATAATATATATAATTTTTTTAGTACAATAATTGTGAAAGATTGAACTTTCGATCTCTAGGAATGGAGGTTATGTCAATACCATTAAGTCAAGTTCACTTTGACACCTAATATTTATAATAATTCTTATACGTGTGTCAAACTTAAATATGGATATTTTTCACCTCCTTTATTCTTCTATTTTCTCGTTGTTGTTACTTCACATGATTCTAGGAGAAAAGTATTTGTTTTAATTTAAATAACTAAACATTGAGTTGGTTTAAATGAAATCGAGTGAAATAGTTATGAATTATTAACAACAATTTTAAATTAATTAAGGATATATTTGAAAATAATATAAAAATAAGAAAAATAATTTAAATCATTTCAAAGGTTTTAAACGGGTTGTTTTCAAATATAGGAAAATGAACAAAAATATTTACAAATATAGTAAAGTTTTACCATTTATCTACGATAGACTGCGATAGATTACTATCTGTGTCTATCATGTTGATAGACACATATAATAGTCTATCGTGGTCTATTACAAATAGACGATGATATTTTGCTATTATTTGTAAACATTTTCAACAATTTTATCATTTAAAATAATTTCTCTTTTTCCTAAGATATTTTATATCATGCATCAAAAACATTGGCTACTCTATAATGTACAAGTTTGGTTCTTTTCTATTTTTTTTTCCAAGTAAAATAAATATGTGTGAAACCGCGTGATTCAAATCTATGTCATTTTGATTGGTTATACATACCTTATAGAGTTGAATAATGTTTAAATTGACAAGTTTGAGTTCATGGTTTTTACTTTTAATTTTACTAAAAAACTTTCATATCATTGGAGATATAATTGTTCTTCTTTTCTAGCTAAGGTAAAACTTATTAAGAAATTTTACATATGTTGATCAAAATTGTCACACTAATGCTTTGAACTTAATTACCAATGCCAAAATAGACAAAAGCTTTTAAAAAAAAAAATAGAGTCAGTTGACTCTCTTTCTTCTGTCTACATGGTTGATTGGTCGGCTTCCTCATCACAATGAAAGATGGGTTGCAATAATTACAATGGACAACATTTTTAGGGTTAATAATTTAGTGTTAGCAACAATTTTTAAAAATTACAAATATAACAAAATCTATCTTCATAGTTGGATCTAAATTTTGCTCAATTTATAACTGTAAATTCTTTTGCATCGTGTTATATTTATTAATACATTGAGCTGATTGTAATATTTGGAATGGTCCATAATATATATAATGGCTAATAGAAATAAATTATTTAAAAGTATTTGAATGTAGATGGATATAATACTTTTTAGCCTTGTTTTTCTTTTGCTACATGCACTAACCTAACATGACGAAGAAAACATCACAAATCTCTCTCTTTCCTAATTAGGCACCATTTGTTCTCTCTTTCGGAATTTGAATCGTACAAATAAGATTCTTGGGTGAGAGTTTTAATTGAGAATCGAATTACTGTGTTTGGATTACAGTATTCTAAAGTCAAGATTTGTATAATTTTTGAGCTATTGTCTATTTTCTTATTATCAGTAGATGTTTTGTGAATTGTGAAACCCTTTATATAACATGGATTAATTGATTTTTTCGAAGGACTTTTGAATCAATCATTTAATTTAATTGTTTCCAACCATCAAAACATTCTATAGTATTAACAAAAAAATAAAAATAAAAAAATAACATGAATATTTTTACGGTCATGAGTTTAAACATGAAGATACAATATTTAGAAATAAGATACAAAAAAAATGAACAAAACATAAAGAAACATAACATGACAATCAACGTCAACATTAAAAATCTTCATAAAAGGGTTGTACAAAATTTGGTGAAGACCAAGTTTAGAAATAGGAATTAGGAAGGTGAATCCTAATATTAAAAAAAAATCATTTAAAAGTTTGTTCATAGATCTATGTTTGTATCAAATAGTAAAGGCATAACTTTATATTAGATTCTCCATCTTGAAGGATACTGCATAATATAAAGTAAAATAAACCTAATATTGTGAGTATAACAACTTTACTTCAATATGGGTTTTCTACGTATGTGTTTTCCTCTAATTATCATATATAATATAAAATACGAAATAATTTTGTGTAATATCAAATTGTTCTTCTCATTGTGTTTGTAATTGGATTAATTTGTAAAGTTTATAGTTCATAATTTGGGGTTTTAATTATCATGTATTAAAAGAAAAAAAAAATTGCAGAGACGACGACCGTCTTTTGAAAATCTATAAAATTGTGCTTGCAACCCCATAATTTTGCTAAATCGTGTTTGCAACCCCATAATTTTGCTTAATTGTGTTTGCAACTTGAAAATATTATTGTGTCAAACATGGTTTTAGATTTGGAATCCAAAACCACCCCACTCAAAACAAAGGGCCAAATTATGGTGTCCTTAAACACACTTTATGGAATTGACTTTTCATGAAAGAAAAAGATACGATATTTTTTAATGGAAAATTTTCACTAATACAAAAAATGTCAAACTATTTATAGAAATAACAAAAAAATATATATATATATATTGATAGAATTGATTTCTATCAATCTCTATGAAAGAAAATCAAAATTTTGTTATTTTATGTAAATAGTTTTCTTTATTTTTTTTATTTTTAAAATCTTTTTTAAAATTATTATTTTAAATACAGGTATTTTAATTTTCTTTTTTTTTTTTAAAAAGAAAGCCACTAGTAATTGTTTTTTTTTTTAATGTAATTAACTAGTTATTTATTTATCTTAAAATCACTGCTTTTAAAATGTTGTGCTTGTGCTGTATTATTATATACATAAAACATAACGCGGCATCTCTTAACCTTTTTTTAATGAGGAAAAGGGTTGGTAAGTTGAATAAATTATAGAGGACTTATTTGAAAATTATAATTTTTTTTTTCTAAAAAATTAATAATTGAACGAAATATGAAAAGATTGGAACTATAGAAATAACAATAGGACTGATAACGAAATAGATTTTGTGAAATAGTACTCCAAAATTTGGATATCCACCTTTATTTGATTCCTAAGGACTTGTTTGTTAGAGAATTCAGATTTCGTTTTATGTTTTATGATTTAATAGATATATAAATATATATTTGGTAAACAATTCGAAGGCTGTTTTTGAAAACTGTTTCCGTATTCTATTATCCAAACAATAATACAAATTCTAAAAATAACATTTTTATGTTTTCATTGCACTCAAATTTTGAATTTTAAATTTTAAAATGTAAAATTATATTAAATAAAAAAAATTTAGAAATACAATCCGTTATGTTATAAATTTAATTCATATTAATTTTGTAATGTATTATAAATTATATAATATTTCAAAATAATAATTATATAACTTTTTTTTTAACATAAATCATATTCATAAATTAATTAATAATAGTTTATTGTCAATTAAATATCAGTAAGTAACTACAACTAGTTTTATGATTTATAAATATATAGCATCAAATACATTTTATAAGATTGTTTAAATTATAATCTAATTTTTGAATTTGGTATAAAGACACATTTGAAGACATGAGATATAATGCTATTTTCATTGAATCGGTCGTTTTGAAATATCCATTTTTAAACTCTCTACCTTATTCTTAAGCCAAAAATTTGCTAATTTTATACGAATATTGTAATCCTACGTTTTGTTTTGAGATTTTATAATATTGTAAAAGAAGTGAAAATTAGACGGATTTAATACGCAGTTTAAATTTACTTTTGAAATATTCAAATTGGATTTGAAACCATCATACTGGATAATCAATTGCAAATTTAACATTTTTGAAAATTACATTTGTAATTACCATTTGATAATTTATGTTTGAATTTGTCACACAATTGAGTTAGTTTCGATATATGTTTTTATTGTTATTTTCATTTGATTTTTTTTATTAAAGGGTTACGAAGTTGTTAACCTATAAATAACATTTGTTATTTCATTTTGGAGTATCACATTCCAATTTGAAGTTTTTTTTTTCTTTTAAAAAAAAACTTGAGTTGAATTGAGAACAAGTATCCAATAGTTATGCTAGCTAGATATCTGATAATCTGAGGTTACTATTCCACCAAAAGTAGTCATTGTATCCTATTGAGATTATCATTGTAGTTTGCTTACAACGCACTAAAGCGAATAATTGTCTTCTGAATTAAAAAAAAAAAAAAGAAGCTAAAGTTCTATTGAATACAAAATTAAAATATCACTAACTTATTATTAACTCTAACTTCACATATTTTCTCTCATTGCCTCCCTCTTTCAATTCTTTCTCTTTCATCATCTTCAATTTATGGCCTAACACTCTCTTCTTCAATACTCGATCTCATTCTTTCATTCCTCAATCTCTAAAACTTCTCTCATATTTTCCCTCTTTTTATCCTCCTTTCTATTTATTGCTCCGCATTGTATCCTCTCCTCTTTAAATTTATGTCTACTAAAAAAGTAATTTTTTAAATTGTAATATATCATAGATTTTTTAGATACAAAAGCAAAAAGTTAGGATTTTATTAAATATAAAATTGAAAATTTATAGACGTATTAGAACTTTTTAAAGTTTGAAGATAATATGGACACAAAATTTGAAAGTTTAGACTAAACTTATAATTTAATTTTATATGAATTGATGTCTCTTTTGACCTAGACTCACCATTAGAAACAAATGAGAGAGAAAATGAAGGGAGAGGGTGATGGGTTGCAGAGAACATTATAAGTGTCTTTTGAAAATTCACAAGTATTTTTTTAAATAAAATATTAACAATTTCCATGTCTATACTAATAGTAAAGGAAAAAGACTTTTTTGGTCCCTAGATTTTGAATCTAATTTCTATTTGGTCCTTATGTTTCAAAATGTTACATGGTTAATTCTTAAGAATTTACTCCCTAAGTTTTAACATGTTACAATTTTACCTTTGAGATTTAAGTTTTATTTCAATTTGGTCCTGAAGGAACTCTTGTGAGAAGAACCTTGAGCGGAAACAGATTGACCAAATTCCATAAATTATTGAAAGTAAAATTTATAGTAAACATACAACAAATATGCATTTAAAGTTAAATTACAACATGCTTTTGCAAGAAATAAGTTCAAGAAATATTACCTTTGAAGAACCTTTCTTCACGAAACTCTCGAACAGTCACGAACCTCTTGAAAACCGTCTTCAACAAAACCTCGAATAGAAACCCGGACACAACCACAATGGAGTCCTCGGTATTCTTAGGGTGAGAACTAGGAGTGGTGGGTCCTGACTATTTTGGTTAGGAGGGATAAGTCTTAAGGTGGAGGAAGAAGAAGATTGAGAAGTTTTGTAACTCTCTCTCAATCGTTCAGCCAAATTGTAAATCGTTAAGGAAGAAGAAAAAACCATTTTTCTTTTATTCCTTTCGCCATAATAATAATAACCACTCCACTAAAGTGAGTTAGTGAAAAGATGAGGAAGGGAGTTGTAACTCACTTCTTTATTATTTAAATAATAATAATATAATATAAATAAATATGATAACTAGCTTAGCATATTATATTTATATTAAATTATATGTTATATCCAATATAACATATAACCTATATTTTTAATATTGTATCAATACAATATAAACTATAGTTTCTTTTCTCTATTATATGGCATTTAATATAAATCATATTTATATTAAATTTAACAACTATGAATCATATTCATAGAAAATATATTTAACTCTCATTCAAATATTTATTTCCTCCCATTAAGCTATAATGTATCAAATACATTATGACAATTATATTACATATAATTGAAACTATATATAATTAAATTCCTCTATTAATTTGAACAATTCAAATTAATCCAAAACTGATTTTCAACTAAATCCTTTTGAGCTAACAAGGGGACCTCATGGAGTTGTAGCTTGAAGTTCCAATGGTACATGAATAATTAATTAAATTCTTTAATTACATTATTCACCATCCGTTAACTGTCGGACACTCCACTAAAGACCGACAGCTGCACTCTTCGCATTACATATATATTTTTGTATCCATTGGATATAACCAATCAATAGTACGATGACCCTTCACAAATTTCTCGTAAGTATAGCTAGGCCAAATTATCGTTTTGCCCCCTATAGTCACGTCTAACTCCTTAAGTACAACTGATCCCTCTATGAGCAATAGATCATAGTCCCACTATGAATAAACCTCTTTCGGGCCAGGAGAGGGTGTGGCACCACATTGTTCAGGACCCAAAATCAGCCCTTAAGGGAGCAATTTATCTACTTACCCTTGCTTCGGGGAAGGAGTGAATTCCATCTTGTGTAGTTATGTTTCCAGCTCCCCAATCAGACGAATCCCCAAAATGGTAGGCTTGTTGAGTCGGCGATCTGACTACTCTCACCCATACAAATCAAAGGACCACCCTCATAGGTAGGATGTTCACAATTCATTCAGAATTCAGGACATGTTACCTCTGGTCATCCTAGTGAAATGTAAGTCTCTATTATGACGGTGTTATATAATGAGACTAAATATTTCGTAATCCGGTTTTATACAAACTCCTTTGTATAGAATATCCCCGCTCGCATGTCTAATACACGAATGATCAGGATCAGATCATTTGTAGCACTTTATAACATTTTTAACACCTACAAAGCGAGCCATACCTAGTGTCACCAGGATAAGGTACCCAGCCTTATCCATCTACTACAGACCATTTAGGTTATCACTTAAACATGATCCACCCGTATGTTTCCACATACATGTTTAAATTACAATGATAACCTTGGATGTTAGTTTATTGGTTTGTGGTTAATGTAACTAAAATATCACATATTTTATAGACAAAGTGAATAAAATATAATATATTTTATTAATCACATAAAGAGTTTGTTCATACAATATTTACAAACTATAGGACCCTACGAGATTTAGGGTATCAACCCAACAGGTCCCTAGGTTTTAGGATTTTATATTTTAACTTCAATTTTTCATTAAATACTCACTTTCAATCATTGACATCAATGTCTCTTAATTAATTTAAAATAATTGTGAAGTGAAATTTTAAATGTAAAAAATAGTTAAACTTAATTAATTATAATTATATTAATTATTTAAATTTATTAATATACATTAATATTAAAGACAAAAAACAAGTATTTAGTGAAAAATAGAAATTAAAAGTGAAAATCTTGAAATCTAGGGACCAAATTGAAACAAACTCAAACGTCAAGGGTAAAATTGTAACATTTTGAAATCTATGGACTAAATTGAAACCAAACTCAAAATTTAAGAACTAAATATGAAATATTTTGAAACCTATGGACTAAATAGAAACTAGACCCAAAATGTAGGGATTAAAATGGTATTTTTCTTTTATAGTAAATATACTTTTGATGTATTTTTAAAGTTTAAAAATATTAATGAAACTAATTTTGAAATTACAAAGATATTCTCTATAATTTAGTCTATCTTATTGGATACTAATGAGTTGATTGGATACATATTGTAGTTTTTCAAAAAAAAAAAAAAAAGTAAAAAAGTAAAAAAATAAAAGAAAAATTATTTAGGGATTGTTTGGGGTGCTGAGTTGAGATATAATGTTTGAAGTTTATATATTTGTGGAGTTTATATATATGTGGAGTTCATATATTTGTATTTAAGGTGCATAGTTATTTGGTTTGGTTTTCTATGTCTGTGTTTGGGGTATCTAATGCAGCTTTTTTAACTTCGTCCTGTTTGGTAACCATTTCATTTTTCATTTTTGTTTTTTAAAATTAAGTCGACTTTCTTTCCATTTATTACAATGATTTGCATCTTTATCAAGTACGATGGTTGAATTCTTAGCCAAATTTCAAAAACAAAAAACAAGTTTTTAAAAAAGCTTCTTTTTTTAGTTTTGAAATTTTGGCTTGATTGTTTAAACTATTGGTAAAAAGTTGATAACTATGAAAGAAATTTGGAGGTGAAAGTAATGTCTATAGGTTTTATTTTCAAAAACAAAAACAAAAAACTAAATGGTTACCAAATCGGGATTAAATAATATGATTTTATGATTACTATTTTTATTTTGAATCTTTATTATTAAATAGTTCTACCCATCTTTATTTGAATAAAATAGGGATTGCAATTTTTTTCTTTTAAATTTTAAAGTTTTCTTTCTTTTTTTTTTTCTCTTTTCTTTTTTTTTTTTATAATCAACAACAATTAATCTATTACATTTCTTGCAGAAATATGGTTGAATAAAATGATAAACCAAAGAGAAATCAAAACTTTTGATTCCTAATTTTCTCCATAAATTTCATCGTCATCTTCTTCTTTTTCTTTTTCTTTCTGTTGTTGCTCTATATTTTTACTCTGTCATGATTTTTTTTAATTGAATCTCCCCTATCATCTTAACGACCAATAGAATGTCACCACATTTCTTCAACAATTTCACTTTCAATACCTCTAAATTTAGAGGATTGTCAGAGAATAAATCTCAATTTTTCACTAATTTCTACTAGAAAATGTTCGAAGAAAAATCTCCATTTTATGTTTTTTTTTTAATTATATGTTACATACTTTTCCAAATATTCTTAACACTCATTTCATATGTGAATTCAATTAAACAAAAATATGTTTTACAAATTTCTACGTATAAATATTGTACTTAGTGTAGACAAAATATTATTATTTATATAATCAACAATCCTATAATATACTTTAACAGTCACCAGTCATATAATAGTCGGAAGTGGTTGTCGAAGTTGATTTTCGCTGGAGTTTGTAGTCAGAGGTGGTTGTCGAAGGTTGAAGTTAATCGCATCAAGGTGATATTAGAGTTGGTCGTTGGAGATGGTTTTCGGAACTCGAAGTTGGTCACGCGAAGGTGGTTGTCGAAGTTGATCATCGAAAATGAATTTAGTCAGAGTTTTTAGTTGAAGGTAGTTTTTGGAGCCCGAAGCTGGTTGCATGAAGGTGGTATTGGAGTTGGTTGTTGGAGTTTGTCATCAAAGATGGTACTCGAAGTCCGGAGTTGGTTGTCGGAGTAGCTCGCTCGAAGATGGTCATCGAAGTTAATCATTAAAGGTGATTTTCATCGAATTTTGTAGTCGGAAGTGGTTGTCAGAGCCTAAAAAGGTGGTTGTTAGAATTGGTCATCGAAGATTGTTGCGAGAGCCTAAAATTGGTTTTCATAATTGGTCGCGTGAAGGTGGTCGTCGGATTAGATAATAGGAGTTGTCATTAGAGGTGGTTTTCGGAGCCTAGAATTTGTCATCGGAGTTGGTCACGCAAAAGCGGTCGTCAGAGTTGCCATTAAAGGTGGTTCTGGGAGCCCAAAGTTGGCCATATGAAGGTGGTATTGGAGTTGGTTGCCGAAGCCTAAAATTGGTCGTCGGAATTGGTCATGCGAAGGTGGTCATCAAAGTTGGTCGCCGGAGTTGTCATTGGAGGTAGTTGTTGGAGCTCGGAGTTGGTTCCCGCAGTATGACAACGATAGTCGCAAACAATGGTCGACGGGTGGAGCCATTAAAAATATTGGAAAAAGAGAGAGTTGGGGTGAATTGGCATAATATACCAACTCAACTCCACCAACATTTAAAGTTGGTGGGCCAAACATTGAGTTGGTATATGTAGGCCCAAAATGGAAATGTCTAGCCCAATATTCCCTTTGATGGGAACAACCCAAGATTGATCTGAAAGAGGATTTAGGAAAGAATTGTTTACTCCTTTATTCTCTGACACGTATCAGTTGAAGCTGAACACGTCTTTTAGCTTGTCAATTCGCATTGAAGGGAAAAACAAATGGCTTAGATGTAGTCCTTTGAGAGTCTTCTTCCCTTCCCTCATTCTTTAGAATTCTTGAGGGTTTCAGAGATCGATGGTTCTGAGCTTCAATCCTTTAGAGATTCACCTGCATGAAGCCAAGATCGAGTAGAAGATGCAAAGAGAGACAAGAAAATGGTAAAAGAAGAAGGAAGAACACACAATAGTTAAGTGGTTCGGCCAGAAAAGCCTACATCCACTGTTCAAGGGAGGATATTGTTGGGTTTTATGTCCTAAAAACTAGTAGTTTGTAAAATGATAAACATTTTCTATTATCAATATACTTGTTATTGATCTCATAAATTGTATGAAAGTCTAAATCCAATAAACTAAGAACCATGACTATTGTATGAGTACTTGAACTTTATGTGGAGACATAAGTGTGGATCAGGTTTGAGTAAATAGTCAAAATGGTCTATGGTACATGAATGAGGTTTGGTACCTTATTCTGGTAACATCATTGGATGCGGCCTACTCTGTAGTTGTTATAAAGAGTTGTAAAGTGCTACATACGATGTGATCCTAATTCGTACATGTTATGACATGTGAAGTGGGGGCGTCCTATGCAATGAGTTTACATAAGATCAAGACCAAAAAATAATTCATTCTTACTTTATAACGTTGTTTACTGTTTAAGACTGATTATTTCACCTAGATGACCTAGGTAACTCAATCTTAATCCTGAGCTAACTATGAACTCCTGTTTTTCGGGATTGCCCTTAGATTTGCATAGTTGAGGGTTGGCTCAACAGCGCCAGCTCAATAAGACTCCCATTTCAGGGGTAAGATCGGATAGATAGCTGAGGACATAGGGTGCAAGATGAAGTTCACGCCTACCCAATTTAGGGATAGGAGAAAGGTTGTTCTCTTAAGTACTGAATCCAGGTCTTGAACAAGGGGCTCCACCCTCTCATTGGGCTGAGAGAGTTTGGTTTAGTGATTGGATCACAAATCAGTTGTTCATTAGAGGATCAGTAGGGACTTGAGAAATAAGACGTAATCTCGGGGGTAAAACAGATATTTGACCCAGTTGTTATTACGAACAACCTGTGAAGGGTCGACTTGCTGATTATGGTTAAATCATGTGGGCATAATATATCTACAGTGAGGGGAGTGCAACTATGGGCTTTAGTGGAATGACCCATTAGTTAACGAATGAGGATTAATTTGGTCTAATAAGTTTAGCCAATTAATCTCGGATCGTTGGAGCCCATGATCTATAGGTCCGCGAGGTCCCCCTACTAGCTCGTAACGGACTAGCTCTAGAATAGCATGATAAGTTAATTTGAAATGTTCAAATTAGAATTAAGGAAATTAGTGATTATATGAGATATAATTATGTTTAATTTAAGAATTAAACGGAATAGAAGAATTCATATATTTAAATATGATTTAAATATATAAAGATGGATATGTATTAAAATTAATTTAATATTTGATATTAAATTAATTAAATTTTATTTAATAATTAATTTATGAAATTAATTAATTTTTCATTTTTAAAATCAAATAGATTTTTTAAATCAAAATTTGATTTTTAGATAAAATTGAAAAAGGAAAAGAAAACAAAAATACAAAATGAAAAAATGGTTTTTTCCATTATCCATCACTTAACTAGCTCACACATATAGCAATATATTTGCCTTGTCTTCTCCAAGCATGAGCTGCAACTCATGCAACTCTTCTTTTTGCATGTTGATCTGTAATATAATGAAGAGATTGGAGTGAAAATCGGGCATGCTATCTACAGAATTTTGAGAGAAAATTCGGTTTGAAGAAAGGTTCTTCAACAAAGGTTACTGCAGTGAGTTTTTCTTCTTCATCTCTTGATTTAAACTTGTTTTGAGTCCCAAAACTCAATCTAGAGCACCAAAGAATAGTGGGAAGATCTTGAGGTGGTCTACAACAAGATATGGAGAAGATTGCAACTAGAGAAGGAGCTTTGAAGAAGTTCTACAAGAGGTATGTCTTGAAACCCATTTTTCTGCAGAAGCATGTTTTATATTATGCCAAAATTAGTGAATTTGAATGCTTAGATGATCCTTGTGCTTCCGCTGCTGTTGATACAATCCTATAGATATCACTTCTTATTGCTTTTCTTTGAATTTTACAGACTATGAACTCACTCCTGACTCAGTTTTTCTTCTCTTTTATTTGTAGTTTTTCTTTACAAAGAGATGAGCTCAAGTGAGTTGGTGGTTACAACAAAAAAAATCAGAAAAATAATAGATAAGTATTTTTAATTTCTTTATTTTTCTGTTACAATTTCCACTTTTGTAAGCATCTAGTGAACCTCCCTGTTCTTTCTGTACTAATTTGAGCTAACCTTTTTCAGGTAACTCGAACCCAAGTAGCTCCAAACAGTGACGGAGCTTGCTTTGAGGCACAGTTTTGGTTAACATATCTGCTGCATTATCAGAGGTATGTATTTTAATCACCTCTACTTCGCCCTTTTCAATTTCTTGTCTGATAAAATGGAATTTTATGTCAATGTATACTGTGAAATTGTTGATTTTTAGACAAATATATTGTACTTTTATAGTCACAGTAGGTTGTATGATATCGAAGTCATTTAGTAACCCTTTCAACCATAGGCCTTCTTTTACTGCTTCGGACAGAGCTATAAACTCAGCTTCTGTTGTGGATAGGGCCACAATATATTGTAGGCTAGCCTTCCAGCTTATTAGGTTATTTCCCTTAAGAAAACATACCCTAAGAGTGAACGTCTTCTGTCTAGATCTCTAGCATAGTCTGCATCCATATAACCGAAGATTTCATCACTAGAAGGATCATTCTGTTTGTATAGGATTCGAGCTCCTTTGGAGGAGCACAGATACCTTAGTATCCATTTGATAGCTTTCCAATGTCGTTTCCCTAGGTTAGACATATACCTACTAACTATGCTTGTAGCATATGAGAGATCTGACCTTGTTGATGTCATTAAATACATTAGAGATCCCATTACCTAATAGTAGGGTACTGTCTTCATAAAGTTTATGTGATTTTCATTAGTAGTCTAGGCTATTAGCTGCTGAGGGTGTAAAATGATGAACAAGTGGGGTAGTAACAGGCT
This sequence comes from Benincasa hispida, assembly GCF_027475165.1. Lineage (NCBI taxonomy): Eukaryota > Viridiplantae > Streptophyta > Magnoliopsida > Cucurbitales > Cucurbitaceae > Benincasa > Benincasa hispida. The sequence continues at coordinate 44,909,891 of NC_143488.1, forward strand.
TGGAATCACTCATTTTAAATCTCTGTAAGACTTTATCACAGTAGTCAATCTGACGTATATAAAGTCTATCATGTTTTCTGTCCCTTTTAATTTCAACACCTAGGATTCTTCTTGATTCCACTAGGTCTTTCATGTCAAACTCTTTCTTTAGGAGAGTATTGACTTGGCTAAGAACTTCTTTAGAGCTCCCTACTCACAACATATCATCTACATATAGGAGTAGATACACAGCTTCTTCAAAACTTTTGGTGTTTGTATACACACACTAATCATAGGAACTTCTTTTGAATCCTATTTTAGAGATTATCTTATCAAATTTATCATACCAACACCTAGAAGACTACTTGAGCCCATAGATTGATTTGTTCAGTAGGCACACTAGCTCTGCTTCTCCTTTCTTCACATATCACTGAGGTTGTTACATATAGATGGTTTCATTCAGAAAACCATGTAGGAAAGCAGTCTTCACATCCAATTGGTCTAACTGCAGGTCCTTCTGAACAACTAAGGAAAGGAGTAACCTAATGGATGTTTGTTTCACAATAGAGGATAACACCTTGGTATAATCTATACCTTCTTTTTGTGTGAACCCCTTTGCAACTAGCCTTTCCTTGAATCTAGACTTTTGGAATCCTGGAATTTCTTCTTTAAACTTGTATATCCATTTACATGAGATAGGTATGTACCCTTTAGGTAAGGGTACTAGTTCCCAGATATCATTCAGGTTAAGGGACCTCATTTCATCATTCATGGCCTTAATCCATTGTCTAGCATCAGGACTATTAGTAGCTTCTTCAAAACTTATAGGTTCATTGTTGCTTAATGAAATGGCAGAACTTAAAGCAACACTGGCATAGTCTGGTTCTAAAAACGTAGCAGGGGGCAGAATTGTTCTTCTTGTCACATCCCTTGCTAAGGAATAGTTTTGTAGGTTTTCGTGTCTCTTCTTATTCATTAGAAACATTTTCCCCAGCCTCTACAGTGTCTTCACTTTCATATTCTAAGTTTTGTTGTGAAGTGGAGGTTTCTAGATCATTCATTGGCTCCACCTCAAGCCTTGTACTGCTTGTTTTAGGCATAGCTGTAGGTGGTTTCTCAGTTAACATGCACATCTCATTTTCTCTGAACACCACATCCCTACTATTGATACATTTCTTTTCAATAGGATGCCACAATCTATACCCTTTTACTCCAGGTGTAAAACCTAGAAACATACACTTAACAGGCCTAGGTTTCAGCTTACCTTGGCTTTGATGCACATACCCTACACTCCCAAATATCTTCAAGTGTCCTAATTGGGAGGTTATCTTGTCCACCTTTCTTTTAGTCTCTTTAGCTCAATATATTGGTGTAGACATCTGTTTAAGGTGTAGACTGTATAGGATACTGCTTCTGCCTAGTATTTCTTAGGCAAGAGAGCATTTGAAAGCTGGCATTTGACTTTTCTAACACTGTTCTATTAAGCTTTTCAGCAACTCCATTTTGTTGAGATGTATATCTCACTGTCTTGTGCCTCACAATTCCACTTTCCCTGCAAAACAAGTTAAACTCATTTCCACAAAACTCTAATCCATTATCAATCCTTAAATGTTTAATGTGTTTAGAGGTTTTTTTTTTTCAATTAAGGTTTTCCACTCTTTAAATTTCCCAAAAAACCTCATCTTTAGTTTTTAGAAAATAAACCCAACTTTTCCTTGAAAAATCATCAAAAAATGAGAGAAAATACCTTACTCCACTAAGTGAAAGAGAGTGAGCTGGACCTCATAGGTTTGAATGCACATATTCAAGTATTTTCTTGGTAGTATGTTGCCCTTTTGGAAAACTTTGTCTAGTTGCCTTTCCAAGAATGTAGTGCTCACAGAATTTCACATTATTTCCAACCCCTTAAGGAGGATACCTTGTTTTGAAAGATCTTGAAACCCCTTCATACTGATGTGAGATAATCTCTTGTGTCAAAGTTCATCTTCTGTAGGGATCTTCATTTGAGGCCAATAAGGCTGATTGTGTCATTTGAACATCTTTGATGATATACAAGTCATTTATCTTAGTAGCCACTAGGACCACCTTTGAGTCTTTAATTATCTCAAAAGTGCCTCCCATTCCCTTATATTCACAGCCAATGGAGTCAAACATCCCCAAAGATAGAAGATTCCTCTTCAAAGTAGGAACATGGCTCACATACCTAATAAGCTTCACTGCCCAATCTTGCAATTTTAAGGAAACAAAACAAATCCCAACAACATTACATGTATTGTTTTTCACATGTAATCAGTTCCTCATCCCACTTCTTGTAGGTACATAACCATCCTTTAGATGGTGTCATACGGACTGAACACCCAAAGTCTATAACCCAATCTTGGGTTTCCATAGAGTTTGGATTTACACACTCATCAGTTGCTGCCAAAGCATCTGAATATACAAAGGAATTTTCCCCCACTGCTGCTTCTGTCTATTTCCCACCTTTGTTCTTTTGACTTAGCTTCCTTTTCAAAGAATAACAATCTTCCTTCATGTGTCCCAGTTTGTGGCAAAAATGACACTTAATTTTGGATTTATCATCTCCATTCCACTTACCCTTTCCAGTATTCTGTGCCTTTCCTTTGGTAAACAATCCCTCTTCTCCTTGTTGATCTTTCTTATTCATTTGTCATTCAAGCTCTTTAACTCTTACTGCTGAAATAATTGCCTCTGTTGTAATCCCTTCTCTGCCAAACTCCATTGCTATCTTAACATCCTTAAAAGAGTCTGGGAGAGAGTTTAATAAGATAAAAGCCTCATTCTCTTCTCTTATGTTGTCTCCCATTTACCTAAATCCAGAAGATAATCTCTTGAATTCATTTAGGTTTTTTGTGAGGGATTTTGCAGCATCCATTTTGTACGTTAAAAATCTTTCCCTCAAGAAAGCCTTATTTGGAAGATATTTATTAAGATAAATTTGATCTAGCTTGTTCTAAAGATCATGAGCAGTCTTCTGATCAACAATTTTCCTTACATCACTGTCAGTAACATTTAAAACAATAGTTCCATAGGCATTTACCTCCATAGTCACTTTTTCTGCATCTGTGAGGCTATCTGTGAGCTTTGTTGGATCTGTAATGACTAGAAGGGACTTTTGCTGTCTTTACACTACCTTGATTTTTGCCTTCCACAACTCAAAATCTATTTTTCCATAAAAATTTTTCAATTTCAAATCTTGTTGCTGTCACACCCCATCCTAGATTACTCTCTGAACCTAGAAAAAGACATGACTGCAGTAGTTATCAACCCTTTTTATTGACACTTACTGCCTAATAACTCTTGCGGGAATAAATCTAATACCAATGTACAAATTCATATACAGCGGATGCCTCTCAGTCCAATTTTATTAAGTTTAAAGAAACAACATATTTAGAGTGATTACATTACTAGTTTCACAAGTTCCGATGCGCAAAACCTTAGTCCCTTATGAACAACTGTAACATGTGTACAATATTTACAGCAACCACCTAACCGACGGATTACAATATCTTTGTCCTTTAATGGCAGAGCAGATATAGAGCTATTTCCTGAGGATTTGACCGCTACTTAGGGAAAAGGAAAACATTTGAAAATGGGTGAGCTTTCTAGCCCAATGAGTGACTTAAGAAAGAAAACTGATTCTCATGCAACAATCTCAATAAAGAGATTAAACTGAAATATAAATTTCTACAGTAACTTTGTACTGCATTATAAACATTTTTCAAGTATAAAGCATATAAAGCTGCTTTTATCAGAAAACATTAAAACTGTTCCTTAGTTGAGAATAACCCTATTGTTGTTAAATCCCAACGTCAACTACTAATCAAGAGAGAACCCTTTTGCTCAATCTCTGACTTTAACTACCTACGTGCACGTGGCCATACTAAGTACCTCATACCTTTAGGTACTTCTGCTCAAATACCTTCTCTAAACTTTTCCTTCAGTATCGAGCTGCTCGGATATCTTCTCAACTATCCTTCAGTATCGCGTTTCAAGTAGAGCTAGTCATAAATGACTTTCTCTTTAAAGAATGTAACACATAAAACATGTCTTTAAAGGTACTAGCACATGCTTGGTGTATTTAAACACACATAAATAGTTTTTCAATAAACTTTCATACATGGCATGCGTTTAAACATAACTCATGGTTTGTTTGGAAACCACTTTGTAAAACTAGCTGGCATGAAAATAATCTTTCTTTAAAACATGGTTTCTTTAAAACATTGTAAATATTTAGTCAAATATTTTAGTCACTCACCTTGATCGTTTAGGAACCTTTCTCTCTAGAAGTTCCTTGGTTACAACGGGCTCCCTTTTGAACCCTAAGATTCAGATTCAATTTAAAACTCAGATTACTCATAGTTCTATGCCTTAGATTGAGATATTTTCTTCTATAAACATGCTCTAAAATATCTCAGGAAACGTACTCTAAAATCTGAGCTCAGAACTCCTCGTGGTTTGGCCGAAATCACAAAATCTTCAAGACTGGCCCAAGCTTACCTGACAGCTTGACCCTTCTGTCTTTTTCTCACTTTCCAGCCCGATTCCTTAGAGCTTCTTCTCTGGAAGCCCTATCCTGAAAACTAGACTCGCGGAGCTTTCAGGTGGCTTTAGAATCACTCCAAACGCACGAGTATGCTGGGAGAACTCTTCGTCTTAAGTTGATGCTATTTCCAGACTTCACTGTCCAACTGCGTCTCCTCTTGAAGCTTTATTACCGATGCATAAATTTGCTATAAATGCATGCGTTCTCTCATCAACGCATAATTTTCTTACAATCAACTTTCACACTCTTCTTAATGTCCTTTGAATTATGATCTGAAGAGTAGTCCTTGGCCCTATTTATAGGCATTCAAAATCTCTCCAAGGCCGACACCTCTTACTTGGCCGCATGTCCAGGTGTTTTTTCCCCAAATTATCAATGTAACCTTCAAGTCACCGCAATCTAAGGTGTCTTCCTCTTCCTTAGCCAACACAAAATTCTTAAATTTGTATGTCTTCTTGTGCAACCACCTCATTTGCTTAAGGATTAAGATTTCCTCCCAACAAGCCATATGTCTGGATGACGACCTTGAATGCATCCATCCAACCTCATATGCGTTCATCTTACCACAAACGCACCCATCCAATTGCCGCAACCTACCTATGTCCGGACACCACCAATTGTCGCATGCGTCCATTCAATCTTACCTTGTGCATCTAATTGACGCAACTTGGTCACATACGCTAGATGCTCGCAAGGCTCATCTTTAGTCGCATATCCTTCTCTTTCACATGACTTACCTTTGCCCTATACGTTCAACTAGAATAATGGCCAACACTCTTTCAACATATACCACTAGCCTTTTTCTATGCGCCCACATGCCCTCGGATTTCCAACACATAGCACATCACCAACGCATAGTATTAGCCTTGTGTACTGCAAGCCTTAGCAACGCAAGACGTTTCACCATGCGTCCACTATGGCTTGTCTTATCACCACATAAATCATCGTCTAGTGCTGCTGCCGCATAGCACCATCGCATATCGTTTCCGCATAGCACCATCACATAGCGTTGCCGCTTAGCACCGTCGCATAGTGTTTCCGCATAACATCATCGTATAACATCGTTGTATAACACCATCGCGTAGCATTGCCGCATATCACCATCGCGTAGCATTTCCACATACCATCGCATAGCATTGTCGCATACCACCATCATGTAGCATTACCACATACCATCGCGTAACACTGATCCTTTTACTACACGATCAAACAGCGAGCGCAACTCCAACGCCCAACGCCAATGTCCGTGCAACTTGAGGCTGCCGCACGCTTTGCCAACCTCTCACGACATTGGTTGCCACATGCGTTTCTCTTGGCCACACTTTGGCTTCCTTCAACGCCCAAATAACCTCTAAATGAGCAAGGCCAACACATAGAACAACACTAAGTCAATTTTCTAGCTTCCAATGCATGGGTTATGCTAAGCCAAATTTTCTAAGTTTTACCCAAGAGTCAAGGTTTCAAATTCACACCTTTCTTCTAATTTTTCACCCTTTTTTCTACAATTACCCATTAATTTCCACATCAACCTTCTCACCACACTGGCCTCAGTAGGGAACATACTAAAGTAGAGAAATTAGGGTTCAGGGTTCACATTTACCTCCTCTTTATGAAAATTTCGTCCTCAAAATTTGGTTACAAGTCTGTCAATTAAACAACTGTGGATACTTGTTTCTTATTTGCTCTTCAGCTTCCCATATTGCTTCTTTAATGCTATGGTTTCGCCATAGTACCTTTACCAATGGTATTGTCTTATTCTTTAAGACTTGTTCTTTTCTGTCAAGAATCTCCACTAGTTCCTCTTCGTAAGGCAAATTCTCTTTCAACTGCACTGGTTGCTCAAGCAACAAATGGGTAGGATCTGGCACATACTTTCTTAGCATTGCCATATGAAACACATCATAGATACAAGATAACTCTGGAGGTAAATCCAACCTATATGCCATTGGGCCAACTCTTTCTATTATCTCGTAGGGTCCAATATACCTTGGGCTTAACTTCCCTTTCCTACCAAACCTGAGTATTCCTTTCCACGGAGACAACTTAAGAAATACTTTATCACCAACTTCAAATTCCAATTCTCTTCTCTGCTTATTGGCATAACTCTTTTGCCTGTCTTGAGCTGTCTTAAGATTTTCTCTTATAATTTTAACACTGTCTGATGTCAGCTGAACAAGTTCTGTACCTAGTAATTTCCTTTCACTAACCTTATTCCAACATATTGGAGTTCTACATGGTCTTCCATATAGTGCCTCATACGGTGCCATTCCGATACTCAAATGATAACTGTTGTTATATGCAAATTCGATCAACGATAGATGCGTATCCCAACTGCCCTTGAACTGCAATACACATGCTTTCAACATGTCCTCTAATGTTTGAATCGTCTGCTCAAACTGACCATTCGTCGTTCGGTGAAAAGTTTTACTGAAATATAACTTGGTACCTAGAGCTTTCTGTAAGCTAAGCCAAAACTTCGCTGTAAACCTGGAATCTCGATCTGATACAATTGAAACTGGAGCCTCAAACTGACTCACAATTCGATCAACATACAACTTAGCTAATTGGTCTAGGGTAAAAGTAACTTTAATAGGTAAAAACTTAGCTGTCCTTGTCAATCTATCCACAATTACCCATAAACCATCTTAGCTCGCTGGTGTCCTAGGTAAACCAAACAGGAAATCCATCGTAACATGCTCCCATTTCCACTCTGGTACTGAGAGTGGATTAAGCAATCCTGCTGTCCTTTTTCTTTCTGGCTTAACTTGTTGATACACTAAACACCTCTCAATATACTCTGCTACTTATCTTTTTATACCAGGCCACCAGTACGATCTCTTTAATGTTCTATACATATTCGTATTTCCTGGATGCATAGCATAAGCCGAACTATGTGCCTCTTCCAGAATAGCCTGTTTAAGTGCTAAGTTATTAGGTACACATACCCTACCTTCTTTTAATAGCACTTTGTCTGCTCTTAACTAGTAGTCCATCCTTAGATTTTTACCTACTTCTTCAGCTAACTTCTGAAGATCAGAATCTTTTAACTGTTCACGTAGAATATCTTCTACGAAAGTAGGACGTACTTGAAATGAAGCTAGTAAACCTCCTGTTTGACCAACTGATAATGCTGCCTTAGCATTATACAACTCATGTATCAGTGCACCTTTCACTGAACAGATAATAACTTTAGCTGATCTGGTCTTTCAACTTAGAGCATTAGCCACCACATTTGCTTTACCTGGGTGGTAATCAATTATACAGTCATAATCTTTGATCAACTCGATCCATCTTCTCTGTCTCAAGTTTAGTTCTTTCTGATCAAAGATATACTTTAGACTTTTATAATCAGTGAATATATGACAACGTTCACCAAACAAATAATGTTTCCACAACTTAAGAGCTAACACCACTGCTGCTAACTCTAAATCGTGCGTAGGGTAGTTACATCCATGCTTCTTTAACTGACAAGAAGCATAGGCTACTACCTTTCCTTCCTGCATCAGCACACATCCTAACCCTTGTCGGGATGTATCACAATAAACCTCAAACTCTTTACCTGGTGTAGGTAAAGTTAACGCTGGTGCTGATACTAACCTCTGTTTCAACATTTGAAAACTGTGCTTGCACTCTGGCGACCACTCAAAGTTAGCATATTTTCTGGTCAGGTTTGTTAATGGTAGAGCTATCTTAGAAAAGCCCTCCACGAATCTCCTGTAATAACCTGCTAAACCCAGAAAACTGTGTACTTCTGTTACAGTCATGGGTCGTTCCCAGTTGATTATTGCTTCTATCCTTTGGGAATTTATGCTAACTCTGTCAACTGAAACTATATGCCCAAGGAATACGATTTGGTTTAACCAAAAATTGCACTGACTAAACTTGGCACATAACTTCTTTTCCATTAGCATTTGTAACACCATCCTCAGATGTTCCTTGTGCTTCTCTGCACTACTAAAATATACTAGTATATCGTCTATGAAAACTATCACAAACTGATCTAGATAAAGATGAAATATCCTATTCATCAAGTTCATATATGCCGCAGGAGCATTTGTCAATCCAAACGGCATTACTAGGAACTCATAATGTCCATACCTAGTTCTGAAAGAAATCTTTGGAACATCTATGTTTTTCACCTTCAATTGGTGATAACTTGATCTCAAATCTATCTTAGAGAACATTGTGGCTCCCTTTAACTGATTGAAGAGATCATCTGTACGAGGCAATGGGTACTTATTCATATGGTCACCTTATTCAACTGTCTATAGTCTATACATAATCTAAGAGTATCGTCTTTCTTCTTGACAAATAAGACTGGCGCTCCCCAAGGCGACACACTGGGTCTAATGTACCCCTTATCCACAAGTTCCTGTAAACTGAACTTTTAACTCTTTTAGTTCTATTGGTGCCATTCTATACGGTGCCTAGGATATAGGTGCTATACCTGGAACCAACTCAATAATAAACTCTATTTCCCTATCAGGTGGTAAGCCTGGTAACTCTTCAGGGAACACATCTAAAAATTCTTGTACCGCAGGTACATCCTTAGGTCTCAGCTTCCTATCCTGTGAAACTGCCACATAGGCTAAATAAGCTTCACATCTCTTACTCAGTAGCTTCCTAGCCTTCACTACTGATATTAAACTTCGTGGAAGTATTCTCTTACTTCCTACCAAGGTTATTTCTTTTTCACTTGGTTTCTTAAATACTATTTCTTTCTTAAAACAATCCATAGTGGCATAGTGTTTACTTAGGAAATCCATATCTAAGATAACAACAACTTCTAATAACTCTAGTAGAATCAAGTCAATCCATAAACTCTAATTCCCAAGAATTACTTCACAATTCCTGTAATACTCATCTACAACTAGAGTATCTCCTACAGGCATAGAGATAAATAAATCCTCATTCATACGCTCAAACACTCTATCTATATGCAATGCATACATGCTAGATATGAATGAGTGCGTAGCACCAGGATCAAATAACACATAAGCGGACTAATTACATAAAGTTATCGTACCAGTTATGACATCTGAAGCCTCTTCCGCTTCTTGGTGTGTCACAGCGTATACTCTACCCTGCTGCTGCTGTTGTTGCTGTTGTTGTTGGGGTCGTCCAGCTACCCCTTTCTGCTTAGCTGCACTGGATCCCTTACTTCTGGCTCTAGTCGCTCTAGGTTGGTCTACAACCTGGGTAACTCCTCTTTGTTCACCCTGTGCTCCATGACCTAGCTGTGGACAATCTTTCTTGAAGTGTCTCGCTTGTCCACACTGAAAACACATATTCCTGTTGCCATAACATACTCCTGTATGACGCTTACCACAGTTTGCATATAGTGGTCTTCTTTTTGTACTAGCTACTGACTCGCTAGCACAACTTGGTACCGATCTACCACTCGGTCTAGCTGCAGGTCTTGACCTCTTTCGACTCGAACCCTGTTGGCTCATGCATCCAAAACTTCTCATACCTGCCTGTCCAGAGAACGAGGGTCTAAAAGTCTTACCTCTCGTTTCTCCAGGTGTCCTGAACGGTTCCGCACCTGGTTGGAGTAAATCTTCCCTCGCTACATGATGCTTAATTTTATGTAGTGAAATTATGGATGATATGCGATGGTGAAATTGCGTTGTGCACTTAAGTTTCCTCAGTAGAATCCAAGTGTAAATTCCACTGAGTTTCCTGGTAAGTCTAGGGGAACTCAGAGACTTGTGAAAACAGGTTGTGTTGGTAATTTTTATGAAAATCTTACGGTAACCGGTAACTCAATTAATTATTGGTTTATTGTTGATTGCGTTAATGAAAAATAAACAAATGCAGCGGATTTGAGAAAAGTCAGTTGTGTGATAGATACACTAATTATGCGGATGAATTGGTTGAGAAGATCTTTAGCTAGCGTCACTTGGGAATGCGTCAAACTATGCTATCATGCACCATCATGCACAACAAGTCATTTTCCAATGTAAATGTGATGCTCCTAAGTCTAGGACGCATGTGTTGAATGCAAAAGTGTCCATAGAGCTTATCCCTAAGTCTCTACTCTTGTCCTATGCGATGATGCAAAATGCATAAAGGCAAGGTGACCGCATACAATCATATCCTATCTCTAGGATGCATGCGATGCGTTAATAACAAATAGTGCTCATTCGTAAGCTCCTATTTCTTGATTATGTATTCTAATCTGACTCTTCCAAGCTTAGATTCTAACCTGACCTTCCCAAGCCTAGATCCTGTCTTTAGACTACCCTCCCGAGTATCTCTAATGGACGAATGAAGAATACATAATACAAGATAATCGCATAGAGTGAAGATTCCCTAGTTGTGATAGCTAAATGCTTCTCAACGCATTCAACTGATTTAACTACTCATGCGTAAATAACAGAGAGTGAACAGATATAGAGAAGTAGATTACATTTTGATACAAAATAACAATGGAAGTTAAAGGTAGAGAGCCTGGTAGCAATTCCTTGCTGACCGAGGCTTTTACACTATAAATCTCTATTCGGTTCCAGAGATGTTCCTGGTTCCACAGGCGTCGACCCTCTTTCTGCCCTTGAAGCTTCTGACGCTCACCCAAGCTTACTGGAACGATCTGTCGACACAACATCCTCTCTCACGTTCGCCTTAAAATAAAAGAAAACTATGGACAAGGCTAAACTCTAAAGAAAGTTATCTAAGTCTCCAAACTTCTTTTCTGAAGGATGTCGTCTGTATTTATAGAGCTTCGGGGTGAAGGTGGCTTCTTTCTTATGATTGCACAGATGGTATGGCTTTAATTCCCTGACTGATGTGTCGAATGTCACCAAAAAGCTGAGTGTACTTGTTATCGTTAGCGGTTGTCAACTTAATTCGGATTCGACTGTCATCAGCTTTTTGTCTCATCGTGATTAATTAGCCTTTCATCCAGATGTGCCCACCAAGTTACACTGACCAGGTTGCAACAATCCTTCTTGAGCAAATGTTTGCGAGCACAATCATCGCAAAGCCTTGCAGTGAAGTTATGCTTTACCAATAATTTCCTATGATTGCAATTCTTGCCTTGCGTCAACACATATTCTGCATAAAAATACAAAAATTAATTGTTCCTATGCAATGAACGCATGCAACCACAATATTATAAAATTGATGCTTAATGGACAAAATTTAACATGTTTTATCAATGCAAGCCAACATCGCTTAAAAACTTAGCACTATGATAACGTGCATTTCTGCTCGTTATCACACTCTCAAATTTAAACAATGCTTTTCCTCAAGCATAGGCTAAAGATTTCCTTTAGCAAGTCAACACAATGTTCTTTTCCTATATTTCTCAAGGATACTTAGTTTAAATCCTATATACCAAGTTTCCTTAAGTCTTGTTCAAGTCTCTTCTTAAAATATTTCTAAGACCTAAGAACTGCAAGCTTACCCTTCAAAAGGATTTTACTAATTTCCAGAACATCACATGATTTATTTCAAAAAGAAAATTTTCCACCGGGGTGTCAAATGATTTTATCCTTGCATATTTCTTGATACTATTATTTTTTTCTGATCTTGCGCTGATCCAAGTGCTTTGCTTTCATTTTGGCTTGCCCCCACGTGTGTCATGCAGACATCCAACTATGAACAATGCGCTCTTCCTCAGACTAAACTCATACCTACTTGGCAGTGGAGTTGCGGTCATTTATTTATGCGTTGATCCTAGTGACTTACTTTCGTTTTGGCCTGCCCCCACGTGTGTCATGCGAACATCCAACTACGACTAAATGCCTTTCACAACTTAACTCTTATCAACATGGGTTTCCCATTGCATTGACAGTAGAGTTGTTGTTCTCAATTTTTTTTTTTTTTCAAAATAGCAAGGTCAAAAATAAATACCTCACTCATAAATTTAAAATGCGGCAATGTCCTCACTACCAAAAGATTGAAATGAGTCATGCGATGTTCTTAGAAAGTTTCGTAAAAAGAGTTTGAAAGAAAGCTAGCAAACCCCTAACTTCTAGAAATATTTCATGAGGTGACTTCTTAAAGTTAAGTTGACTCTAGTATATACGAAAGAAAAAGAAGCATGTATTTCATCATTGAAATCATAATTGACAAAGAGACAGCATGCGGTAACGTACTAAATTTATCCATGGCAAGTGATTGCGGTAATCAAAGAGGATGCGGTGATAAAACTTTTAAAACTAATATGTGATGTGATAGCGCAAAATTTGAAATAAAGATAATGAAGAATACACCCCCAAATTTTCTCTTTCGCCCGCATTGTGTATTGATGCATCCATCTTTGCGGCGATCTCTCTTCTTTGAATTGCGGTGATGGAGTGAGATAATTTGCTGCTTCATGTAACATCTTCGCAATCCTATGCCTTAATCGTTGTAAACAAACAAAGAGAGGGTCAAATGATTTTTAAACAAAACAATAATTTTTTTTTTTTGAAGTAAAGAAAAAAAGATATGCGATAATAGACGAAATTAAGATGTTGAAAGTTCATGAAGGATTAATGCAGGAAAAAGGGTATTAAAAAGAGTTGCGTCCCTGATGAGGTTGAGTCATATAATAACTCAGGGACCACTTATTACAAACTGGGTTGTTCACGTCCATGGTGGCTTTTCCCTATTTTCTTTGTCCTTTGGGATCCTTACTCCCTTAATCCGAAGCTTTTCCCCATGAATGTTCATTATAATCTCCCCTTTGCGTACATCAATTTGAGCGTGACTGGTCGAAAGGAGTGGACGTCCCAATATGATGGGCGCATCTTCGTCTGATTTATAATCCAAAATAAGGAAGTCTGCTGGCAGGATGAATTTATCGATTGAAATTGCGATATTTTTCAATTCTTCTTCAGGGTTTATTCAAGATCTATTCGCGAGCAGGAGAGTTTCCTTTGTGGGCGTAAGTGTGTCGGCATTCAATTGTTTGAAGATTGATAGCGGCATTATGTTTATATTTTCCCCAAGATCACATAGTGTTGGCCACTGTAGACCTCTCCGATGGAACATGGTATCGTAAAGATTCCTGGGTCGCCCATTTTCGATGGGTTCATAACATTTTGCGTTGCGGTCACTATTGTGATCTTTTCTTCATCATTTTATTCCTCTTTCAATCTTTGCGGAGCTACTGGTGGTTGGACTTCTTTTGTCTCAAGATCTAGAGGCTTAAGGGTGGATGCAACTTTCAGGTCTATTTTCTCGGGCTTCTATAAACTATAGGTCAACGGATCTTCGGTTGTCACCGCATTCAAATTGGTCACAATGAGCTTCTCCCCTACTTACGCAGTCATGTAGTCGCTTAGCAAGGAGACTGCTAAGCATTGTTCCTTCCCGTTACCCCCAGCATTGCGAGGGAGCTCAATTGAGCTTGGCAACGCTCCTTGCGGTCTATTTTTCAGCTCGCCCGCAATTTATCCCATTTGAATTTCAAGATTTCTAATGGATGTAGCTTGAATCTGAAGCACTGATTATTTTTTTTCAATGTATTGCTTCAACAAGCTCTCTAAGGACAAAGATTGCGGTGTTTATGAGCTGCTAGCTTAGCTATGTGCCGGAACGTTGTTTTGCGGGAAAAATCTGGGTGACCCTTCTTTTTGTGCCACAAGTTGAAAGCTTTGTTGTTGATTTTTTCATGCAAAATTTGGGTGGTTTCACCACCCAGGGTTATATGTATCGGAATAGGGATTATTTCTCATGAAGCATACCGACTGCAGGTTTGTTGGGCATTCTTCCATCGGGTGAGCATCTCCGTAAATGACATAACTTGCGATCGTTTGAGCGATTGCATTGACCTGCCCTTTCTTTGCTCTTGTGTTATTAATTGCGATGCCTTGTATCAGACTCATCATCGCATTCATTTGATTTTGCAGGGAGGCGATGGCCTCGTTGTTTGCTTCGTTATCTTTAATTCTTAATCTCTGATTGCTTTCTCTCCAATCCTCGTGATTTTTGGAAATGCGATCAAGTATACTCTTTACCTCCTCATATATTTTGTCGAGCAGACCACCAGCGGATGTCACATTGGCAGCGGTCTGCGATGAGGGATTTAGTCCTTGGTAAAAGATCTCCATCTGCAGGCAGTCTGGTAAGCCATTATGTGGACAGTCTCTTACCAGCCACTTGAACCTTGCCCAGGTATCGCTGAGCGATTCGTCATTTTCTTGTTCAAAATTTGTTATTAATTTCTTTCTCTTAGCATTCTCGGTTGGTGGGAAATACTTCTTCATAAACTTTTCCACCACTTGTTCCCACGAAGTTATCTCCCCCGGTTCGAGAGAATATGCCCATTTCCTTTCCTGATTACACAAAGAAAATGGAAACAAAGTTAGTCAAACTTCCTCGGTAGAGATATTCGGGAACACAGAAGTGTTGCAGATCTCTATGAAGCTTCGGAGTGGGCATGTGGGTCTTCGCCACGTCTTCCTCCAAAGTGTCCAGCAACCTGGATCATCTGCAACATTATCAGCTTCATTTCAAGCCTTGATCCATCTAACGCTGACTTCATGATTCCTGGCGAGAAATCATAGAGGTTGGGTGACTCATAGTCCCGAATGGGTCTATTGCGGTCATTCGCTAGAAGGATAGGGTTGGCCATTATATTGTTTGCGTTAGTGGCCCTTGCTTCCGGTTGCTCCGCCATTCTTGGTATTCTCTCTTGTCGTTGGTGGCCTCTTAATTTCCATCTGAATGTCCTCTCAATCTATGGGTCATAATTCGCCAGAGATTGAGAGTCTGCAAAGAAATCAGAAAAATTACCGTTAGCGCACTATTTTGCCGAAGTCCCCGGCAACGGTGCCAAAAACTTGATGCTTACTTTTATGAAGTGAAATTATGGATGATATGCGATGGTGAAATTGCGTTGTGCACTCAAGTTTCCTCAGCGGAATCCAAGTATAAATTCCACTGAGTTTCCTGGTAAGTTCAGGGTCGTACTCAAGAATTTGTGAAAACAGGTTGCGTTGGTAATTTTTATGAAAACCTTGTGGTAATCGGTAACTCAATTAATTGTTGGTTTCTTGTTGATTGCATTAATGAAAAATAAACAAATGCGGCGGATTTGAGAAAAGTCAGTTGTGTGATAGATACACTGAGTATGCGGATGAACGAGTTGAGAAGATCTTTAGCTAGCGTCACTTGGGAATGGGTCAAACTATGTGATCATGCTACCACCATGCATAGCAAGTTATTTTCCAATGCAAATGCGATGCTCCTAAGTCTAGGATGCATGTGTTGGTAGCAATTCTTTGCTGACCAAGGCTTTTACACTGTAAATTTCAATTCGGTTCCAAAGATGTTCCTGCTTCCGTAGACGTCGGCCCTCTCTCTGTCCTTGAAGCTTCCGGCGCTCTCCCAAGCTTACCGGAACGATTGGTCGGCACAACCTCCTCTCTCGCGTTCGCCTTAAAATAAAAGAAAACTATGGACAAGGCTAAACTTTAAGAAAGTTATCTAAGTCTCCGAACTCCTTTTTTGAAGGATGCCGTCTGTATTTATAGATCTCCGGGGTGAAGGTGGCTTCTTTCTTATGATTGCACAGATGGGATGACTTTAATTCCTTAACTGATGCGCCGAATATTTGTCACCGAAAAGCTAAGTGTACTTGTTATCGTTAGCGGCTGTCAACTTAATTCAGATTCGACTGTCATAAGCTTTCTGTCCCATCGCGATTAATTAGCCTTTCACCCAGATGCGCCCACCAAGTTGCGCTGACCAGGTTGCGGAAATCCTTCTTGAGCAAATGTTTGCGAGCACAATCATCACAAAGCCTTGCGGTGAAGTTGCGCTCAACTAATGATTTCCTATGATCGCAATTCTTGCCTTGCGTCAACGTATATTCTGCATAAAAAATACAAAAACTAATTGTTCCTATGCGATGAATGCATGCGACCGCAATATTATAAAATTGATGCTTAATGGACGTAATTTAACATGTTTTATCAATGCAAGCCAATATTGCTTAAGAATTTAGTACTATGATAACGTGCATTTCTACCCGTTATCACTACACTTCGCTCAACTCTGATAGCAGTCTCAACTAACTGAGTGAAATTCACCCAATTAGACGTAGAGGTAACGGGTGTACGTATCTTTCTTCTTAGGCCATTCTTAAATATTTTACATCTCTCTTTCTCTTCCACGATGATCAGAAGGGCATACTGAGATAACTCTGTAAATCCTTGCTCGTACTCAGCAACCGTCATTGATCCCTAAGTTAGCCTAAGAAACTTCTCCCTCTTTGCTTCTTTAAAAGCACTAGGATAGTATTTATCCTCAAATACTTGTCTGAACTCATGCCAAGTCATAGTTTATGATGCGTTATTTTATGAGAAGAAATTATGGATGAAATGCGGTGATGAAAAATGCGTTGAGCAATCAAGCTTTCTCAGTGGAATCCAAGTATAAACCCCATTGAGTTTCTTGGTAAGTCCAGGGTCGAACTCAGGGACTTGGGAAAACAATATGCAGTGATAATTTTTCATGAAGACTTTGCGGTAATCGGTAACTTAAATAGTTGTTGGTTTTTTTTTTTTTGTTACAGTAATGAAATAAATAAATGCGGTGGATTTGAGAAAAGTTTGATTATGCGATAGATGCACTGAGTATGTGGATGAATGGGTTGAGAAGGTCTTTAACTAGCGTTACCTGGGAATGCGTCAGACTATGCGATTATGCTACACTCATGCATAGCAAATCATTTTCCAATGCAAATGTGGTGCTCCTAAATCTAAGACGCATGTGTTGAATACAAAAGTGTCCATAGAGCTTATTTCTAAGTCTCTACTCTTTTCCTATACGATGATGCAGGATGCACACAAAGACAAGGTGACCGCACACAATCATATCCTATCTCTATGATGCATGCGATGCATTAATAGCAAACAATGCTTATTCCTAAGCTCCTATCTCTTGATTATGCATTCTAATCCTACTCTCCCGAGCCTTGATTCTAACCTGACTTTTCCAAGCCTAGATCATGTCCTTAGACTACCTTCCCGAGTATCTCTAATGGACGAATGAAGCATACATAATACAAGATAATCGCATAGAATGAAGATCCCCAGTTATGCTAGCTAAGTGCTTCTCAACCCATTCAACAGATTTAGCTACTCATGCATGATAACAGAGAGTGAACAGATATAGAGAAGTAAATTCCATTTCTATAAATGAGTTTAAATACAAAATAACAATGGCAGATAAAGGTAAAGGTAAAGAGCCTGGTAGCAATCACTTACTGCCCAAGGCTTTTACTCTGGCAACTCTATTCAATTCAAAAGATATTCCTGCTTCCGCAGGAGTTGGCCTTCTCTTTAATCTTGATGCTTCCGGCACTTTCCCAAGCTCATCGGAACGATCTATCAGCACAACCTCCTTCTCTCGCTTTCGCCTTAAAATATAAGAAAATTTAAGAATAAGGCTAAACTATCTAAGGAAAAATTCTCTAACTCTCCAAACTCACTGAACTTCTTTTCTGAAGAATGCCTTCGGAATTTATAGAGCCTCGGGGTGAAAGACGGCTTCTCTCTTATGATTGCACAGATGGGATGACTTTAATTCTCTGAATGATGCGCCGAATATTTGTCACCGAAAAGCTGAGTGTACTTGTTATCATTAGTGGTTTGTCAACTTAATTTGGATTCGACTGTCATCAGCTTTCTGTCCCATCGTGATTAATTATGCTTTTCACCCAGATGCGCCCACCAAGTTGCGCCGACTCTATGCGGCAATCCTTCTTGAGCAGATTTTTGCGAGCACAAATCACTGCAAAGCCTTGTGGTAATGTTGTGCTCGACCATTGATTTCTTTTGATTGCGCT
The DNA here is from genome assembly GCF_027475165.1 of Benincasa hispida. Taxonomy (NCBI): domain Eukaryota; kingdom Viridiplantae; phylum Streptophyta; class Magnoliopsida; order Cucurbitales; family Cucurbitaceae; genus Benincasa; species Benincasa hispida. The sequence continues at coordinate 44,928,220 of NC_143488.1, forward strand.
TTCTGCCTTACGTTAACGCATATTCTGCATAAAAATACCAAAGTTAACAGTTCTTACGCGATGAACGCATGCGACCGCAATGTGATGAACTTAATACTTTTTGGATGCAATCTAACATATTTTATCAATGCAAACCTTCATTGTTTAATAACTTAGCACTGTAATAACATGCATTTCTGCCCATTATCAGTTTCTGAACTACTTCTTCTGGCCTCTATCACTTTTCACTATTTCTCAGCCCCTTTTTGCAACAAGAATACTGCTAACCCGACCTGACGATCCTCAGGGCATCTCATAACATTAAAATATTTCTCAATCAAGTCCAACCAAACCTCAGCATCTACTGGATCTTTGGCTCCATCAAACGTCGTGACACCTAAAACTTTTAGCCTCTCGACGTCGAATTTCTTTTCCGGATCGGTCTGAATCGATCCTACACTTGCCGCCAATCTCTGGGCGATTCTATCAAATACTCGATCCTCCATCTGGGGATCTACATCTACCGGTGGGGTACTCGACTCATTTGCAGAAGTCGTTTCTTGCCCTACTGGGTCTCTAACTTTTTCCCCTTTGGATCTTGGTCCTGTCTAACTTCAGGGCCTCCGCTGGTAGGTTCAACATTCGTTTCTCAGTCTACTACTCAACCTGCCACTTCTCCTCAGCATCTTTGTCTAATTATTAAGTACACATGTTAGGGACTTACTTATGAGACTTAATCTAATGCATGAACTCTCTCTTTCACCCAAAATCTCATGCTTTGATACTAAGCTGGTATAAACTCAAACTTTATACTCAACCTTTTCTCAGGTCTTACATATACCTTTGCTCTGATACCAAGCTGTCACACCCCGTCCCAAACTACTCTCTGAGCCTAGAAAATGACATGACTACAGCAGTTATCAATCCTTCTGTTGACACTTACTGCCTAATAACTCTTGCAGAAATAACTCTAATACCAATGTACAAATTCATATACAGTGGATTCCTCTCAGGCCAATTTTATTAAGTTTAAAAACACAACATATTTAGAGTGATTACATTACTAGTTTCACAAGTCCCGATGCGCAAAACCTTAGTCCCTATATGAACAACTGTAACATGTGTACAATATTTACAGTAACCACCTAACCGACGAGTTACAATATCTTTGTCCTTTAGTAGCAAAGCAGATGCATAGCTATCTTCTGAGGATTTGACCATTACCTGGGGAAAAGAAAAACATTTGAAAACGAGGTGAGCTTGCTAGCCCAGTGAGTGACTTAAGAAAGAAAACTGATTCTCATGCAACAATCTCAATAAAGAGACTAAACTAAAATATAAATTTCTACGGTAACCTTGTACTACAGTATTAACATTTTCCAAGCATAAAGCATATAAAGCTACTTTTATCAGAAAACATTAAAACTGTTCCTTAGTTGAGAATAACCCTGTTGTGGTTAAATCCCACCATCAACTGCTAGTCAAGAGAGAACCCTTATGCTCAATCTCTGATTTTAACTACCTACGTGCACGTGGCCATACTAAGTATCGTCATACCTTTAGGTATTTCTGCTCAGATACCATCTCTAAACTTGTCCTTCAGTATTGAGCTGCTCAGATACCTTCTCAACTGTCCTTCAGTATCGTGTTTCAAGTAGAGCTAGTCATAAATGAATTTCTCTTTAAAGCATGTAATGCATAAAACGTCTTTAAAGTTACTAACACATGCTTGGTGTATTTAAACACACAAATAGTTTTTCAATAAACTTTCATACATGGCATGCGTTTAAAACATAACTCATGATTTGTTTGGAAACCACTTTGTAAAACCAGCTGGCATGAGAATAATCTTTCTTTAAAACATTGTAAATATTTAGTCAAATATTTTAGTCACTCACCTTGATCGTTTAGAAACCTCTCTCTATATGTTCCTTGGTTACAACAGGCTCCCTTTTGAACCCTAAGATTCAGATTCAATTTAAAACTCAGATTATTCATAGTTATAAGCCTTATCTTTAGACATTTCCTTCTATAAACATGCTCTAAAATATCTCAGGAAACTTACTCTAAAATCTGAGCTTAGAACTCCTCGTGGTTTGGCTGGAATCACAAAATCTCCAAGACTGGCCCAAGCTTACCCGACAGCTTGACCCTTCTGTCTTTTTCTCACTTTCCAGCCCGATTCTTGGAGCTTCTTCTCTGGTAGCCCTACCCTGAAAACTAGACTCGTGGAGCTTTCAGGTGACTTTAAAATCACTCCAAATGCACGAGTAAGTTAGGAGAACTTCTTGTCCCAAGTTGATGCTATTTCCAGACTTCACTGTCCAACTGCATCTCCTCTTGAAGCTTTATGACCGACGCATAGATTTGCTATCAACGCATGCGTTCTCTCATCAACGCATAGTTTCCTTACAATCAGCTTTCACACTCTTCTTAATGTCCTTTGAATTATGATCTGAAGAGAAGTCCTTGGCCCTATTTATAGGCGTTCAAAATCTCTCTAAGGCCGACACCTCCTACTTGGCCGCATGTCTAAGTGTCTTTTCCCCACATTATCAATGCAACTTCAAGTCACTGCAATCTAAGGTGTCTTCCTCTTCCTTAGCCAACACAAAATGCTTAAATTTGCATGTCTTCTTGTGCAACCATCTCATTTGCTTAAGGCTTAAGATTTTCTCTCAACAAGCCACATGTTCGAATGACGACCTTGAATGGGTCCATCCAACCTCATATGCGTTCATCTAACCACAAACGTGCCCATCCAATTGCCGCAACCTACTTATGTCCAGGCACCACCAATTGGCATATGTATCCATTCAATCTTACCTTGTGCATCTAATTGATGCAACTTGGTCACATATGCTAGATGCTCGCAAGGCTCATCTTTGGCCGCATATCCTTCTCTTTCGCATGGCTTACCTTTGCCCTATGCATTCAACTAGGATAATGGCGAACCACTACAAGAATTTTGGACTTTAATGTCGGTTGGAAAAAGTGAAACAGGATGTATAATGTCGGTTTTGTTTTTTTTTTTAAAAAAACGGATCTTTAATGTCGGTTTTAAACCAACATTAAAGGTACCTTTAATGTTTGTTTAAAACCAACATTAAAGATCCATTTTTCTTTTTTTTAATTAAAAAAAAAACCATTCCCCTCCATTTTTTTCATTTCCCGCTTCACTTCCCCCTCTCCCACCCAATTTTCTTTTCTAAACCCTATTTTTCCCATCAACCACCTCCTCCCTCCCATTACCAGTCACTGCACTTCGCCCCACCACTCGCCGTTCCTGTTCGACACCATCTCATCGACTGCCGCCGCACACTGCACTTTCAGCTGTCGAAGTATCAGCCGACCCCCTTCCAACTCTGCAATCCGAGTGATTAGGGCTTACACCCTGCACATTTCTCTCCATCGACTTTGGTCATTTCTTAATCACAAGTACTACTCCCCCCTGGTCCCATCTTGAATCCATTGTGTTCTTTTCCTAGAGAACAGAGCTTTACAAATGTATTGATTTGTGTTGTTTTTGTGCAGATGGGAAACAAATCATCATAGTCAACAACTGTAATGAAAGCATATGGCCCGGAATTCTTGGTGGTGCAGGGCAGAACATGCCGAAGGATGGGGGATTTTTCCTTAGAAGTGGCCAGGAAGTAATCATCGACGTACCCAACAAATGGTCGGGGAGAATATGGGGTAGACAAGGCTACAACTTTGACTCCAACGGTAAAGGCTTGTGCGACACGGGCGACTGCGGCGGCTAACTACATTGTGGAGGATTTGAGGGTGAACCACCAGCCACATTAGTGGAAATGACACTAGGGTCGTCGAAATTACCCCTACATTTCTACGATGTGAGTCTGGTGGATGGGTTTAACTTGCATGTATCAATGAAGTAGGTCGAAGGAGAGGTTGGTTGTGGGGTGGCATCTTGTGAGGTCGATGTGAACATTTGTTGCCTGTCGACGCTGGAGGTGAGAAGGGGCATCAAGGTTGTGGGCGCAAGAGTGCTTGTTTGGCTATGCAATCGACTAAGTATTTCTTAAACATTTTCACATTCTCAATCATTTTCACTTTTGGAGGCCTACCAGTGTCTTTGCTCTTCAGGTGAGGCCCTAAAAGCTTCTGTTGTTCCTCTGGTTCAAGTATTTTGTTTCCAGAGAAGATTAATACTGTTAAAACTAAGAGAAAAATACATGGTAAATTAATGATCTTTAACTTTTATCTCAGTTAATTAACTGTATTGAGTGGGAGTGATATAAGAAATCAGATAATCACGTTCAAATGATATACGCTTAATTGTAAGCATGTTAAGCTGAACTTTTCAAATCAATAATGGTAAATGGTTAATCACTTGCAAGTAATGAGAATTAGTGTAAGAGTCATTGATCAATATGGGGACATTGATCTGAAATATTTTTGGGGCTTCAAAATCTGACAGCCTTGTATTCGTTTCTGAAATTAATGATTTAAGTTGTTCGAACAATGTAATGTAATAGTTTTCTTCATTTTATATTCATTTTGGCGCAGAAAGTGTTTTAGTACATCCTCTGAGTTCGAGTTTATCTGGCTATGAACGAGTTGTGGAACTTGGAAACGACATGTTTGGATCAGATGATGTGGATATGGAGAAAGAGACAATGACAATGCCAAAGAAACAAAACTATGTTTCTCAATCTGCAGTTGCTCTACGCTGTCGAGTTATGCCTCCTCCTTGCATGAAGAACCCATATTTGAAAGATGCTTCAGATGTAGGCGTAGACCCATTTAGTAATCAAAGAACAAAATGTGCAGGTACAGTTCACTTAGTTCTTAATGACATCAAAAGTAATAAAACATTTTTTTTGAAATCGTTTCTTCTCTGTTTTATCCATTGTTGTATTTTCCTTTAATGTCGTTTCTTGTAAGTTTGAGCATTAGATTCTTTTTGTTAGATCAATGAAAGGTCTTGTTTCCTTTAAAAAAAACATTTTTTTGAAATTGTCTTTTGCAGTATGATAGATTTTTTTGGGAAATGAATTAGTTTTGTGTTTTTCAATTTTGTGTAGAATTTTTTCCTACGCTATTTAGTGGAGATGGTCTTTCAAGATATCACACTAATTTTCATGAGATAAAGGTATCCAGAAACATCTACTTAGTGTCAGCAAGCTTCTGCTGATAGAGATTGAGATTTTTTCTATTAATATTCAATTCAGGCTATCGAATTTTGCAATAACTTCAGTTTATTTTCAGCAAATAGGGACTGGAAATTTTAGTCGTTTCTTCAAGGTATTGAAGAGGATTGATGGCTGCTTATATGTTGTCAAACAAAGCACAAGACCATTGAATCAAGACATAGAAAGGTTACTTCTTTTGGTGTGTGTCTGTATATGTTTAACCTTTAAACACTCGCAAATGTGTAATTGAAGTTTTTCCTTCCCTTTGTAGGAGGGGAGAGCTTTAATGGAAGTTCAAGCTTTGGCAGCTTTAGGTTAGTAAATTTATCTAGATATGGTTTTCCATTTATTATATTTATCTGTTTTCATTTTTCTCTTTTTCTTCTCTGGTGCAATTTTTTATTTTTTCTTGATTGTTATCCTCTATTGAACGTGTAGGATCTCATGAAAAACACTGTTGGATACCACTCTTCATGGTTTGAGAATGAACAACTCTATATTCAAATGGAGATCTGTGATTGTAGTTTATCAATTGGCTGGTATTCTCACCCATTCTCTGAGGTAGATGCACTGAGAGCTTTGTATCAGGTGAGGTTTAGTTCCATTGTGAGCTGTGAAACATTACATTATTTGCATATGACATTTCATTCCAAAAATGTTTCTTTTTTTAACACACGATGACATGAATGAAAGCTTAATTTTATTTTGTTACTTGAAAGAGTAAATTTTTTATTTCTGCAGTCCATTCAATACGTTAATTTGAATAGGAAATGCCTCTTCTGAAAAATAATGATCCGGAATGTTATAAGTTATGTACTATTTTTTTATCTTTATACATTCCAATTCTTATGTAGCCTTAAAATATTTAATATATAAGCTTTATCCATTCCAAATTTTAGGTTCTAAAACTAGTAACTCTTGAAATTCATGGCTTCTCTTTTGACAATGAAACTACAAACAGATTGCAAAGGCATTGCTCTTTGTGCATAAGAAAGGAGTAGCTCATTTAGACGTGAAACCTGACAATATTTATGTTAAAGATGGTGTCTTTAAACTTGGTGATTTTGGGTGTGTTACCCTTCTTGATAAGAGCCTACCGATTGAAGAGGGTGATGCACGCTATATACCTCAAGAAATTCTGAATGAAAGATATGATTATCTTGACAAAGTTGATATTTTCTCCTTGGGAGCTGCTATTTATGAGATTTTTCGAGGATCCACATTACCAGAAACACATTTCATGAACCTTAAGGAGGGAAAATTGCCACTCCTTCTTGGTCATTCGTTGCAATTTCAAAACTTAATCAAGGTACTGATTACTAATGTCGTATTTTTTTTTCTTTTCATTTCTACTGACACTGTCTTTTGGCCTGGACTCATCCTCTAGTGAACCTTATGGCGGAATTTGGTCATTATATACTTACCCATGTTTGCATTTCTTCCCACTAGTTTTACTTTCCACTAAAAATGTAAAAAGTCGTCATTGTCAAAAGGTCAAAACTTATGCCACCTAAAGTAAAACTGTACAAAGTTGCATCCCTACCTTCCAAAAGACGAAAGGAAGCTGCATTTATTTTTTCCCCTTAGAAATAACACCCGTTTATGACTCATGGGTACTATTTATTTCTCTTTGGACCATATTGGATTAGAATGTAACACCCGTTTATGACTCATGGGTACTATTTATTTATAGTTTAGATTTGATTCAAGATGCTCTAGTTTGTAGGTCGCACTATGGTAGTTTGTGGGTTATTCATGCACTATGGTAGTCTTTGTGACAAATTTTGAGGTTTGAAGTATATTGTGAGCTAAATTTGCTTATTGATGTATGTGTTCTTGAATATTCATTTTTTGGGAATTCTGATAGTTCTGTTGAGAACAAATGGTTGTGAAATATTTTTGGGAATGTGTTTCTTTGAATAGGTTCAAGGTAAATTTTTGGCTTTGTTGTGGTAGCATCGTTATGTTGCCAAAAATTTTCCATCGTCTTCGTATCTCATATCTAGGTAACCAAGCTTCTCTTCTTCAAGATCTTGAAAAAGAAGATTATCTCATTTATTCAACTATTGAGTTTTCTTGTTTTGTAGATGTAACAAAGGAGTAAATATTTGGTATCACAACCTCTTTATGCTTTTTCTTGGGGAACTTTAGATCCAATACATTCACTACAAGAATTTTTCCTTGAATGTACCATTTATGCACATTCTCAATAAACACGGTTAGCTGAATATGAATTCTTATCACATTTTCACTTTCAATCCTTTGTCTTAAACCTTTTTTGTTTGTGATCCTTTGAACAACAGTGGTCAGACAAAGATGCCTATAACCAGACACTGTTGAAGCTAGGGGATTGGTTCAAGAAGAATTATGAAAGGATCCATACTTACCAAGTGGAGAGAGACAGTAATCTCATAATGTTTGTAAAATCATAATGTTTGTATTACTTGTAATTTGTGTTTTCAAGGCCTGAATTATTGTACAACCTTTTAAATTATAATTTTATAGCAGAATTTGTGAATTAAATGTAATAGATTTACAATCCATACATGAATAATATGTTATTGCCACAACGTTCAATGATGATGTGTCATGTTATACTTTTTGACAAAAAAAAATGGATTCGGCAACGAAATTTAAAAAAAAATGGACAGATTCAGGCTTCAATGTCAGTTAATAATTTAAAAAAAGAACAGAGGCTTTAATGTCGGTTGGAAATTTCACTGAAGGTTTTTAATGTCGGTTCCAACCAACATTAAAGACCTTTAATGTCAGTTGGAAATTTCACTAAAGGTCTTTAATGTCGGTTGTCAACCGACATTAAAGCCCTTTAATGTTGATTTACCGACATTAAAGCCCGAATTTCTTCTAGTGAACACTCTTTCAACGCATACCACTAGCCTTGTCCTATGCGCCCATATGCCCTCAGATGTCCAACGCATAGCACATCACCAACGCATAGTATTAGCCTTGTGTACCGCAAGCCTTAGCAACGTAAGACGTTTCACCATGCATCCACCATGGCTTGTCTCATCACCGCATAGCTCATCGTCTAGTGCTGCTGCCGCATAGCACCATCGCATATCGTTGCCGCATAGCACCATCGCATAGCGTTGCCGCATAACACCGTCGCATAGTGTTGCCGCATAACATCATCGTATAGCATTGTCGTATAACACCATCGCTTAGCATTGCCGCATACCACCATCGCATAGCATTGCCTCATACCATCGCGTAGCACTGCTTCTTTTACTACACGATCAACCAGCGCGCACAACTCCAATGCCCAGTGCCTATGTCCGTGCAACTTGAGGCTGCCGCATGCTTTGCCAACCTCTCACGACATTGGCTGCCGCATGCGTTTCTCTTGGCCACACTTTGGCTTCCTTCAACGCACAAATGACCTTTAAATGAGCAAGGCCAACACATAGAACAATACTTAGTCAATTTTCTAGCTTCCAATGCATGGTTTATACTTAGCCAATTTTTCCAAGTTTTACCCAAGAGTCAAGCTTTCAAATTCACACATTTCTTCTAATTTTTCACCTTTTTTTTTTCTACAATTACCCATTAATTTCCACATCAACCTTCTCACCACACTGGTCTCAGTAGGAAACATACTCAAGTAGAGAATTAGGGTTCAGGGTTCACAGTTGCAGCCGTTCTTGAATTTCAAGACTGATTATATCTGATCTTTTTCCTGCAAGAATTCAAATTTTTAATTGATCTTGGGTTGTTCTTGGCTCTGATACCACTTATAGGCCTAAAATGGAAATGTCCAGCCCAATATTCCCTCTGATGGGAACAACCCAAGATTGATCTGAAAGAGGATTTCGGAAAGAATTGTTTACTCCTTTATTCTCTGCCACGTATCAACTGAAGCTGAACACGTCTTTCAGCTTGTCAATTCGCACTGAAGGGAAAAACAAATGGCTCAGATATAGTTATTTGAGAGTCTTCTTCCCTTTCCTCCTTCTTCAGAGTTCTTGAGGGTTTTAAAAGAAAAGATCAATGGTTCTAAGCTTTAATCCTTCATAGATTCACCTGCATGAAGCCAAGATCGAGTAGAAGATGCAAAGAGAGACAAGAAGATGGCAAAAGAAGTAGGATGAACATACAGTAGTTAATGGTTTGGCCAGAAAAGTCTACATCTACTGTTCAAGTGAGGGTATCACTTCTTTTTGTTTTTCTTTGAATTTTACAGATTATGAACTCACTCCTTACTCAGTTTTTTTTCCTCTTTATATGTAGTTTTTCTTTACAAAGGGATGAGCTCAAGTGAGTTGGTGGTTACAACAAAAAACCATAAAAATAATAGATAAGTATTTTTAGTTTCTTTATTTTTCTGTTACAGTATATTATTAATTCAACTCAACTCATGTTGGTAATCCAAACATCCTTTTAATTATTTTATTGGAATGCATCTTTTAAAGACACATTCACCTTTTTCTTTTATATTTTTTATTAATTTTTTTTACACATACCTTTAATAAGAAAGATGCCTACCTTCTTTCTTCTTCTCTTTTCTTATAGGTAATGGTGAGGGATGATCCGTCACTTTCTTTCTCTTCCTATTTTTTCTATTTTTTAATTAATTGTTTAGTTTTTTATCAATGCTATTTTTTCGTTTATTTTTTTGCTTTCGGTTGCTCACTTTCCCAGTTTCAGTCTCCCATACTTTAATTATTTTTCATTATATATTTATTTTTTTACATTAATATTTGATAGACTTCTTTTACTCTATCATCGATAAACACTGATAAACTTTTATAAGTTCCTATCCATCTTTATAAATGAAGACTAAATTTTACTATTTTGGGTAAATTATTTCTCTTATTTTTCTACTAATGAAAATTTCCCATTTTTTAATGCTTAGAAACTTCTTTATTTAATATTCAAACAATGTTTGCTGTGGTTGAATTTTGTTTATAATTAGTTAGTAATTTACTTCAAAGTAAAATAACAACTCTAAATGATTAAACAATAATCTTTAAACCAAAATTTATTAAATAGTTTTATCTTAAAGAGATGCAATCCAATAAAAAAGAACTTGTTTTCTCTAATTTTTTTCAATACAACTTGTTTGGCCCTTTTTTCTTAAAAAAAAAAAAAAAAAAAAAACTACAATATGTATCCAATTACCTCATAATGTCATAAAATATTTGTTTCATTGGTATCTAAAATAATATTTATTATCTCTTCAAATATATATATATATATATATAAAGATAAGATTATTTATTTTTGTTACAATACAAGTGATAATATTTATATACAGAAAATATAGTTAATAAGATCAATTATGGCTTACGTTATAAGTTTCTATCACTCAATCTTGAATAATAAAGAAAACTAATATTTGACTTTTTAATTTCTGAAATGATAATTCATCTAAATTTATTGGACACACATGTCATTTTTTCCCTTTTTCCTAGGAATCCACGTGTCATGCTTTTATTCAATAGAAAATAATTACTCGAACAAAAATATGCAAAGAGATTTCCAAAAAAAAAAAAAGAAAAAAACAGTAAATTAGGATTTTTTTTCTTGATCAGTTCTAATCGAATAGTCTATTTTTCATTATTAATATGAATAATATCTTCAATTATTTTTTTTCCCTATTGTATAGGTATATTTCGACTGAACTTTTTTTACATTTAATCAATTAACATGAACTTTTTTTTTTTAAAGTAAAATTTTCATATAAAGAAAAAATGTCAAACTATTTATAGAAATAGTAAGAAAATATTGATAGATACGGATAAACAAACTTCTATCAATGATAGATACTGATAAGACTTGTATCAATTTCTATCAAAGAAGATTAAAATTTTGTTATTTTGTGTAAATAATTTTTCTTATTTTTCTATCTTTAAAAAGATATTTTTTTAATTGCTTAAAAGTGATTTTTATCATTTAAAAAAATATACTATAGACTCATCTAACTTAACCTAATATAAAGGATTATGCTATTACAATTTTATAAAGAACATGGAATAAATTATTTTTTTTTAAAAAAAAGGTCATGAATGAAAACGTCATGAGAGTAAAGATAATAGTTTAAAATATATTTGGAACGTAAGTGATATAGGAAAGTTGTTTGGAGATAGTGTTGAAAATGAGTTTAAATTAAAAGAGAAATGAGTTGTTAAAAAAAAGGCACATGGGATGAGCTATTTTCTCACTAATAAAATTGACATTATTGTGTTTCTAAAAGATAATCTTAAATTGTACTTGAAGTTTTTTGTTGAGCAAATGGCAACTCTAAATTTTGAACCAATTGAGTTTAGAGTCAACTCTTCCTTTTATGCATATTATTTAAGCAATGAATATTGATCCAATAAATTCAAAACTTATTATTTATTTATTTATTTTGTCTTCTTCTTCTTTTTAGAAAGAGAAGGTAAAAGAGAGAGAATTATGCAAGCAAAGAATATTCCTTCTAATTTACATAATAATTGAAACTTTTTTTCCTTCATTATTTTGTACATCCACAATATAGAAAGAGAGAAATGTTCAAACAAAATTTAGAAAAAAAGATGTAACCATAGAATTCACGATTTTTTTTCTCAATATATATATATATATATATATAATTCAAGATTTTTATGGAGACAAGTATTTATAAATATTGATAAAGTTTAGTATCATTCTTTAAAAGTCATTTAATTTCTTTTTATATTTTTGTAAAGAACAATATTCTTATTTGTATCACAAGTTTTCACTCTTTAAGATTTACGACCCATTTGGTAATCATTTCGTTTTTTATTTTTGATTTTTGAAAATTAAGTCTATAGACACTACTTTTACTTTCAAATTTCTTTTTCTGTTATCTACTTTTTATCAATAATTTAAAAAATCAAGCCAAAATTTGTAACTAAAAAATGACTTTTAAAAACTTATTTTTATTTTTAAAATTTGGCTAAGAATTCAACAAAGATATAAATCATTATAAAAAGGAGAAAATAGACTTAATTTTTAAAAATAAAAAATGAAAAAACGAAATGGTTACCAAATAAAATCTTGAATAATTTTGCAACTTATCCAATATAAATTTTCCTATACTCATGCATTAGAATTAGATGAGATATCTATGTATGAGAGATTGAACAATAAAATTATTACCTAAATAATTAGTAAATTAATATAACTAATCACTACCACTTACTTTTATTTAATTAATAAATATAATTATATTATTTAGACTTTATGAAATTTAAATAATACATTTCGATTAATACTTTATATTATTTAACTATCCAATCAAATTTATTATTCGGTGAAGGATAATTATTTTAAATGGCTAAATTGTTAGAAATATTTTTAAATATAGCAAAATGTCACCGTCTATCCGTAATAGACAATAAAAGACATTAATCTCTCAATATCTACCCTTATCTATCCCTATTTTCCATTGATAGGTAACGACATTTTACTATATTTATAAATAAGCTGGTTCATTTTTCTATATTTTTAAAACAACTCTTTATTATTATTAGTATATTGGTTAATTTATACACCCTTTTAGTAATTAAATTATATTACCTAATTTTCAATATTAACTTTAATTATTAAATGTAAAATATTTTATTTATTTTTTATTTTTTATTAAAAAAATAATTAATTTAACAATATATTAAATAATACTAATTATAATTTAGATTTACGTTGATCAACAACAAAACATACCCATGACTATAATAAAAAATTAATTAGAAATGAAATTATTATGAATATAATTTTAATATTTCATTTGTCGTTGTTTAATTTTGTTATATATATATATGTATGTATATATATTTATATGTATGTATATATATTTATATGTATGTGACATTTAACCTACATACATATATCTAATACATGTATTAATTATCTCAAATATTTTAATCTCAAACATTTAAACTTTAGAGATTTAATATTCATATATCCATATAATAATGTCTTCGATTCAAATGGACAGTTACTTCGCTCTCAATTCTTATGACTTTGAGCCTCTCCTTCAAACACTATGAATCAATGTTGCATATGATCACCTGCAAAATGACTTACATTATCAAATCATAAAACACATATTTATTTATTTATTTATAGAATTGATTGTACGAATGACCATTTTCATAAAATCTAAATGAAATCTGATATGCTTTTCTAGAAATGTAAATTTTGTAACCTTTTACATGCATTATCACAAAGTAAGTTACAAAATTAACCACATTATGTATGCATGCCGATACTTGACTCTCGCTAATCGTTAGTTATTTGTATCACGTCTTTTCCTCTTTTTACTTTCATTAATGTAATTTTCTCTCTCTTTTTTTTTCCCCAAAAAAGAGATTTCGTAACTTATTACTTGCTATATGCTGCTCAATACGTTTAATAAAAGGAAACTTGAAAAATGTCAGTAAAAGAGGAAAAGAAAATTTAACGAGTAACCAGAATGAGTGACAAAATTGCGTAAATGAGAACATTAATTGAAGAGAGAGAAATAACAATTAATTATTGTAAAATGTTTAAAACAATATGGTGTGCATCCTACATAATAAAGAAATTATAGTAAAATTACCATTTATGTTGGCGAAATCTTATTAAACGATTTGTTACAATCAAAACTTGTGGATCCTACATTTCATTCTCGTTGTAGGTAATTGTAAACATGTTCAATCGTAATGAAGTGGTTGCACAATTTTTTATTCCTATCTTTTGAAATTAGATCTCTACACAATTCATAGAATAATACTTTCATTAATCACAAATGAATCGCATATATGAATCTAGGGAAAAATATATACAATTATACTCGAACAAAGGCAGAAAATAATAGCTTCCAACAAAAAGGTTGGGAAAAGTGAAATCTAAGATTTAAAAAAATATAGATTTTTTTCCAGAAAAACCAAAAAAAGAAAAAAGAAAAAAGAAAAGAAAAGAAAGAAATTGGCCTCTCCTTATTGGAATGTGTGATTCATCCCATAGCCACAAACAAATACTTTCTTAATATGTTAAGGTCTCTAATGTCATTTTCACCATAGTATTGATAACTTATGGAATCATTGAAGTGAGCCCATTATTATGATTTATGCACCCATTTCTTTACAACACACTTTTCTTTTTTTTCAAAAATTCTTTAAAATACTTCATTGTTCATATAAGACTCCCACACAAAAAAGGAATTAATTTTGACTAAAAACTTATCAAATTTATATCTATTTCAATTCTATATTTCAATTTCACCTCATATTTAGATAATGGTTACAGTCTTAATCTTAAACTTTAAAAATTATTACAATATTAATCCTCTACTAAGTTCTCACTCCAAATAATATATATATATATATATATTAATTACAATGAATAGGACTTTAAAGTTAATAATTAAGTATATAACAACATTTTTAGAAAATTGTAAATTTACAAAAATCTATCACTGATATACCTCTATTAGCGATATAGTCTATCACTGATAGACTCTTAGAGCTTGATTTAAATTTTGTTATATCTTTTGTAATATGTTATATCTACCAACAATTTAAATGTGTTATATCTGATTTTACTAGGTTTTGAAATAAGACTTCATAGACTTTTGTCACTTTAACTAATTTGAAAATGATCGATATATATTTTTTTTATTTTGTAACATGTTAACTTCAAATTGAAAGAAACTAGTATTTTAGTCTTAAAATTCAATTATTGAAAAATTATATATATTTTTTTATCAAATTACATTTTAGGAATAAAAAAATTATAAAGTTTGAGTTTTAATTTTTATTTGGCGCTAAGTGTCAGCAACATTTTAATTCTTTGTGTCTAAAAAATAATTCTAAATCTTCGAGCTAGTTAAATTGACCAAATGAAAAAAAAAATGAAAATGTTAAATTAAACCATGGCTTTCTATACATATATATAGCCTAAACAGATATACCTAATCATACAATTACCAATATATTTGACACATACTTGAGATCTCAATAGATAGGTGATCAATTTTCAACTAGAAAAATTTGAAAATAAATGAAATCTCCTAAAATGAAGGAAACATTAACTCTAAACAAAGAAGATAAGAGAGAGAATTAAAAAAGATTGGGATTAGGATGTCTAACCCATCCAATTTCAACCCTTGAAACAAACACCCCCTTGGTTTAGAAGTTTGATTCTCCATCCCATATATTATAAAAAAAAAATTAACAATAGAGACAGAACTTTGGAACTTTATTAAATCTTGTGGTCTAAAACAAAAGTTTTTAGGAAAAATTGCAGGTATAGCAATCAGACCCAAAATATTGACAAATATAGTATAATGTAAATATGACCAAATTTAGATATATAATCTATCAGTGATAGACCATATCGTTGGTAGGAGTCTATAGCTGACTTCTATTGCGGATAGACTTTGCTATATTTGCAATTTCGTAAAAATATTGTTATACACTTCATTATTATCCCTAAAAATACTATCCAATGTAATAACCCAATTTATTGACTAAAAACAAAATTTAAAATCAAAATTTTAACTAGACCAAAACTACTAACTTATGCCCAAAAAATTCCTTACGTATTCCCAATATCAACAGTCAGTTATAATTGTAATAAAAAAAAGTAACCTTAATTTTAATTTACAAAATCTAAAAAAAAAAAAAAAAACTCTCTTTATTAAAGGAAAAAAAAAAAAAGAAGAACAATTCGAGTTTAAAGATTCAAAAAGCTTTTATAGATTCTTGTTACCTCCATTAATTTCCTCCTTATTTTTTCTTTAAAAATAGAATTGCAATTCAAAGGCATCACCTTCCATTATTCTATGGTAACTAAACCTTGTTATGATCTTGTAAATCTAGTGTAAATTTTGGAATCACCGTTCATAAAATGGGTCGCAATGTTATTCAAAGGAATCATCCTTAATTTAGAGTTATTCCAACACTGAATATTTTTGTTTTTTATGGCAGAAGATAACCAACAAACACTACGACCAACTCTCCCACAATCCTAAACATGTAAGAGGGTAGAACACTATCTTAAAAAGAAAAATCTTCCCAAATCAAAGAACATCCAAGAAAGGATGTCAAAGCTATAATAGAAATGGGTAGAAATGTCCCCTCTTGAAAAATTTGACAAAAATGTACAATATTAACAACATTCCGAACAATTTTTTTTTATCCAATCAGGATCCCAATTTAAGCTAGATATGCCTTCTAAAAGAATGTCAAAACCCACTCCATTCAATCACACATAAGCCTTCTAAAAGTGCTTTAGCTTCCAACAAGCAGACACTCTCACTCCTTTGGATGAATTTGCAGCCTTCCAAAAATTATCTTGCCCGTATGATCACGAACAATCCAGCCAAACTCACTTCGACCTCTCTTAGATGAACAAGTTGTGGTAATGTGTAGCTTCCAATGCTCAACATGCAACGGAGACAAAAAAGAAATAGGATGGGGTACTCGAGAGGAAGCTATAAGGCCTCTACCCAAATCATCCACAGGGGCCATCAACAGGGAATTTATCTTAATCTTATCAATGTCTTATTAGTGTTGACAATCAACAAGCGAAAGCAAACAGAATCATTAAGCACTCTAATTCCATCAATTTGAGTAAACAAGCATGCAAGCTAAACATACTAAAATAGGGTTTCAAGATATTATCTTTGAAGAACTCTTAAATCCTTCAATTCCAGTTTGAATTCTTCTCTCCAACAAGTTGTAGACCACCACTTGATCTTATAAGGCCTCTACCCAAATCATCCACAGGGGCCATCAACAGGGAATTTATCTTAATCTTATCAATGGTGTTGACAATCAACCGAAAGCAAACAGAATCATTAAGCACTCTAGAGTAAACAAGCATGCAAGCTAAACATACTAAAATAGGGTTTCAAGATGAAGAACTCTTAAATCCTTCAATTCCAGTTTGAATTCTTCTCTCCAACAAGTTGTAGACCACCACTTGAGGCCCCTTAAATAATGATGAGATCTTCAGAATTTTAAAGGAAAAAGAATAAAGTTTCAGCTTTGGTGTAACTAGTGAAGAAGACCAATTTTCTTCAATATTTCAGCATGCATCAATCCTAACATTCAACCAATTTGACTTGTTTTTAAGCTCATTCTTCATGCAATCTAATTGCATAAAGAATTGACACGAAGCCTTCACCAAATTGAATGGGAATTTGGCGTCTCAATTTGAAAAAACCCACTCAAAATGCATTTTCTAATTTTTTTATTCAAAATGTAATTTCATTTTTTAAATTGGTTTTCCCTTAAAAAAAATTTTAATTGTAATCAATTATTTCAATTTTCAAAATGAAATTTAATTTTGAAATATTAATTCAATAATTAATCAAAATCAATTAATTTTTAAATTAATTAAACAATGTAATTAATTAAATTAAATTTAATATCAACTATTAAATTAATGAAACATCAAATCCAGCATGAATCCTTATTCATGTAATTAATATTTAAATCAAATTTAAATATTATCCAATTATTTAATTTCGTTTAAATCGATAATTAAACGATTAAATATATCGTATATAATTAATGATTCCCTTAATTCGAATTCAAATGTTTCAAATTTTCTCATCACGCTATTCTAAGGTTTAGTCCGTTTGTGAGCTAGTAGGGGACCTAATCAACCTACAGATCATGAGCTCCAACGATTCGAGATTAATTGACTAAATTCGTTAAACCAAATTAATCAACATTCGTTAACTACCGGGTCACTTCACTAAAGCCCAGTAGTTGCACTCTCCTCACTGTAGATATATTTTCATCCACTTGATTTACCATGATCAGTAAGTCGATTCTTCATAGGTTGTTCATATTAACAGCTGGGTCAAAATTACCGTTTTACCCCTATAATATATCTTATTCATTAAGTCTCCACTGATCCACTAATGAACAATTGGTTTATGGTCCTACCAATAAACCGAGTCCCTCTCAGACATAGAGAGGGTGGAGCCTCTCGTTCAAGACCAAGATTTAGTACTTAAGAGAACAACCTATCTACTATCCCTAAAGTGGGTAGGAGTGAATTCCACCTTGCAGGACTATGTCCCCAGCTATCTACTCTCACCATGCAGATTAATAGATAACCTCGAATAAACAGGAATTCATAGTTAGCTTAGGATTGAGATCGAGTTACCTTAGGTCATCAGATTGAAATAGTCAGTTTTAACAGTAAACGACGTTGTAAAGAAAAAGTGACTATTTCGTGGTCCAGTCTTATGAAAACATCTTTTGCATAGGATGCCCCTACTCGCATGTCTCCACATGAACGATTTCGGGATCACATCGTTTGTATCAAATACAAAGCGGGTCGCATCCAATAGTGTCCCCATAATAAAGTACCCAACCTTATCTGTATATACTATAGGCCGTTTTGGCTATGTCTCCACGTAAAGTCCAAGTACTCATGTAATAACCATGGATTTTAGTTTATTGGATTTAGGTTCTTTCTAAAATGAAATGAACATCCATACATTCAATAACAACTTTATTGAATAAATCTCATTAACATCTTTATTGATAATAGAATAAGTATAATTGTTTATAAACCATGAGTTTTAGGACATAAAACCTAACATGTCTGACACCTGTTCCTAAAGCATACCTCGTTTCTAAGATTCTATAAGCTTCAAAGAATAATCAATGCACAATCCAGTTCATGTCCCGAACAGACGCTCCTCAAGCAATTCTAATACTCAATAGACATCCACCTATATATCCCTGCCAACACCGAATGATCCGATATAAGAAGGCAAGAAAAGATCCCACATTTTTTTGAAAACTTACATTTCCACACGATATGACATGTCGACTCCAACTGAGATCTACAGGAGAAACAAAGAGAGTCAGAAATAATCCTTTTAACGTGCAATTACAAATGGTGAGAATAAGTGTAAGTTTTAACTTCATGATTATACAATAAAACCTAACATTGTATAAATCAATAAATGTCAAGATCTTTGAATTAGATAATTTTCACAATAACATGAGTTAGAGTAACATACATTGATTCATGATAATGATCTAGCAAAGGATTATGTTTCTCTCTTTTAACTTTATCTTAATTAGGTTTATTGATGGAGAGAAAATAACTACTAAATGAGGTAGAGAGAGGACCAATCCCTAAGTTGTTTTTTTTTTTTAATCTTTACATGGACACCTTCCATAAGTGTGCTTAATTAGAAAATACTCTTTTGATTCTATTTTACTTAATTAACTCAATAAAATAATAGGCCTAAAAGATAAAATAACAGATAATATATCTATGATAATCTCACACTTAAATTCAATCTAACAATAAGATGATTAAAAATTCTTATGACTTTCGGTTTCATCCTTACTCCCCGCAAAGGAGCCTAGGTCTTCGAGACCCCGAAACACAAGAAGAAGAGAGGAGGGAGTCGGTCTTCAACTGGATTCCCAAATGGTAAGCACTCTTCACAGAGAAAAGCCCTTTTCTATTGAAGCTCCATACCACCCCATCTTCAATCTTTCTGCGCTCAATGGGGATAAAGAGGATGAAGAAACATTTTTTATTTTTTATTTTTTTTGTTGGCCCTATCATGAACCCGACTTGGCTTAAAGTTCTCATTGTTTGAGATCCTTAAATCATCCACAATTGAAATCACAAATCAAACTCTAAATTACCTTAATTTCATTTTGATGCAGAGCCTCCAATCCACATTGTCTTTTTTTTTTTTTTTTTTTTTTTTTTTCTTGTTGAAATGACTTCCTCCTCCTAATCTAATTCTGCTACTTCCACCCCCACAATTTTGGCCATGAAATTATTGATGACAAAATCCGGAGAAGAAAAAATACACCCTATCTTCACGCGTGACATGAGGTTGTTTGGGAGGTTGGAATCTAATAGTGATTATTAAGAATCAAATGAGTATTGGAATAAGTGACGAATCGAGAGTAGAACAAAAATAGGACTGTGAGGTGTGAAAATAGTAGAAAAAAGTGAATGAGTTTGGTATTACAAATCGGGCCCAAAACGCTCAATCCAATTAGATTACATTACATTATAAACTCATTTCATTATGCGCCCCCAAATAGCCTCTAACAGTGAATTTGTAATTTTCAATGAAAACTTAACCTGCAAAACAAGAAGAATTTGGGCAACGGTGTGGTACTTAATTGTCACGAAACCTCTGAGTTAAGTCAGTAAAAGGCTTTAGGTTATAGCAAGAGTTTTAAGGATGAGAATGAACTTACTTCTTCTGACGCCATAATGATGTATTTATAGGAAAATGCTAACCTAGGGCACACATATCAGGGTTTTCAATCATATTAGGTTAATTCACAAACTAAATGGGCCAATCCATGCATTTAGCATGTCTCGTTCATTAAATGGAAAGGTTCGGACTCACCTTGGCTTTTGACGCAAACTATCATCTTCTTGAAGCCTTAAAAGGTTAGAGCATTTCTCTTTTATCAAATGGGAAGGACCAACTTCAGCGTCAGCCTTGGTTGAAGCTAAGAAATATTGACCCAAACTTCCCTCTTTCCATGTTTAATTGGGTCTTAAGGAGTAGTTTTCTAGCTTAAATTTTGCAATTTTCTTAATTGGATTGTTTACGAACTCTATAAAGTCGATTATATTCTCTGATCCAAATCTATCTATAATAAAAAAAAAACTTATGTTAACATTTATCTTTAATTATGTGCTAAGTCTCTAAAGTACAAATTAAAGTCTAAATGTTTAGATAGACTTAATTTTTTTTTAAACAATATGTGAGGAAGAAGAATCAAACTTCTAATCTCGAGGTCGGTAGTATAATGAACCTATATGTCAATTGAATTATGTTGATGTTGGTGTTTTTTTTCTAAAATATTAAACACTCTAACTTGCAAGTACATAGGAAAAAAACATTATTATAGATTTACATTTACCTAGCACCTTATTAATTTAAGGTTAAAGTAATATTTTGGTTCCTCTACTTTGATTTTCATTCTATTTTAGTCTTTATATTTTCAATTGTCTAATTTAGTCTATGTACTCTTAAATTTAGTTCATATATTTTTAATAAATTTTAAATTTAGTTCTCCCAAATTAGTTTTCATTTAAGTTAGTTAAATAATAATACTAACTTGCAAGCAAAAAATGTCGAGTGAAAGAATTTTCACCGTTTAAAAAGAAAATGCTATTAAAAATCAATTCTCAGTAATAAATTAACTGTAGTGACTAATTTTAAGATTTATTGAAAGTACGACAACAAAAATTAAACAAATAAAAAAGTATATAGACCGAAAAAGATTTTGTAACCTTAATTTAATTATTAAAACAACGAACATGGTTCAGTATTGGGAATAAATAAAAACAAGTTCATTTAGTCTTTATTATTATAAATATAATATTTAATGTAGATATACATAATCTATATAGATTACAAAATTCATTGAATTTCATATTATAACATACACCATTCTAGGTCCTATATATATCCATATATGTTACCTCTATAAGGCAAATTACAATTGAATTCAATTGTTTTCTCTAACTTTCTTTTCTTTATTTTGCTCTCTAATTTACTTATTCTGTTCTTATTTTACAACATTTGCCTACTTGTGAATTTTATTTTAATTTTTTAAGAATAGAACATGCTGTATTGTTGGAGGGACTAATGCGTGGTGTCTGATTTTAACCTTTTCTTTCTCTCTCCTTTGAAATTTGTAATAAAATATTATTTAAAAATAGTTTTTTTCCCATTAAAATATGATGAATAATTTATAAATTAGAAACATGTAAAGTTAATTAAGTAAATGATTTATCAAATATTATTTGAGACAAATTGATACTTTTATCGACATTATTTGAGACAAAATAAGCAGTATCAACTATGGTAATCTTTTATACCGTAGTATAGTAAATAATATCGTATTCATCTTTTCAATTCTACACATTGATTGCCACATTAAAAAAAAAAAAAAAAAACAATTTTCACCTACAAAATATTCATGAACATTCATGAAATTAACAATTTAGTTTTTGAACTTGTAATGATTTAATTTTCGTATTTTTAAAGTTATAGCAATTTAGTTGATAAATTTTAGTAAGTAACGATTTAGTTTATATATTTTACAATTTACAATGATTTAATCCATATTATGAAAAACTTTATCAAAATAAGTACAATTTTTTTGTTACATAATAACAGTCTTTATAGTTTATAAATAAATTTGATTTCCAATCAATTTATCAATCTACGTATATAAGGAACTTCATTAAATTATACTATTTTTTACAATAAGAACTAAATTGTTAATTGTTAAAGTGTAGGAGCTAAATTCTTATAAATTGAAAGTACAGGAATGGTCGGTTTAGATTGACTTAAGAAAAAAATTATTTTACAAAACATTCATTTTTATTTAAACACTTTTATAAAAACTGATTAAAATAAATTCAAAAATAGTTGTTAAATATTCTAATTTCTTTTAAAATGTTTTTTTTTTTAAAAAAAATTATAAATTTGAAAATGTATTTCAAATACATCTAACTAAATTGCTGTCAATTAAAAGTGTACGCACAAAATTGCTTCTTCCATCATAGACCAAAAGTATTTTTTAAAATTTTTTATAAAGCAGTAAACTTTAGGATCATCAAATGGACATCATGAAATCTTGCATTAATGGAGGATAATCTGGAAAGTCCCACCACCAACAATAGCTTCAAAGTTCAAAACTTTAATGCTGATGATATGTCATTTTGGCCTGACCCATAAGGAAAGGGTCCCATGGAAGCTGGAATGGTCAGAGATACAGAAGATTCCTTCTCACAAAACCAAATATTCATAATTATTAAACCCCAAAAACAAATTTTATTCCCCTTTTTTCTTTTTCATTTTTTTTTTTTTTTTGACAGTGAGCTTCATTTTCATACCCCCCTTCTGACCCGCTTCCATGTCTGCATCAAATCTACCCTTCTTTCCCTTCATTCCCCACCTCCCCTTTTCTCAGCCTTTTCAATTCTCAAACTCCTTTTCTTCCTTATTTAATCCACGTTGTTGCTTCTTTCTCTACACACCCATTTGCCATTTGCTCTGTTTTTCCTGAGATTTGAGGCCTTTTTGTTTCTGTCTTTGTGCTCT
Source organism: Benincasa hispida (assembly GCF_027475165.1). Classification (NCBI taxonomy): domain Eukaryota; kingdom Viridiplantae; phylum Streptophyta; class Magnoliopsida; order Cucurbitales; family Cucurbitaceae; genus Benincasa; species Benincasa hispida. Next base: position 44,951,437 of record NC_143488.1, read on the forward strand.
TCATTAATCCCCCTTTGAATCAGCTCCCATTCTTCTTCAGCCATTGAATCATGTAACTGAGTTTCCTTTTTTGAGTTTGAGGTTCTAGAACCCCCCCTTTTGTTATATGGCAATGCCATTGAAGAACCCCAGTAGTTGAAATTGGTTTTTTCATACTCATCATTGTGAAATACTTTTCTTCTTCTTCTTCACTTAGAGAGGGGTTTTGAATTGAAGGAAGAAGACCCACTTTGAAATTATGGAGGAAACTTTTGTTCCTCTTCGTGGAATCAAGAATGATCTGAAAGGGAGGTTATTGTGTTACAAAGAAGATTGGACTGGTGGTTTTAGAGCTGGATATAGGTATGAAAATTTCTTCATTGGGGTCTTTAGCTTTTGCAATCTTGGTTCATTCTTGACTTTTGGGTTGGTATTGAATGTGGATTCTTGATGTTTTCATTGGTTTTTTAGGATTTTGGCTCCCACCACTTACATATTCTTTGCCTCTGCAATTCCTGTCATTTCATTTGGTGAACAGTTGGAGAGAAGTACTGGTGAGAGAGTTAACTTATAAACTCTTCTGAATTTCATGTTAGATCTGCTGTTGAATTTATTAAAAAAGAGAAGGAAAAACAGGAAGATTCTTGAGATTTGGATTGAATTTGAGTTTTTAAATGTGTGTCATTGATTGTTGTTGTTGTTGTTGTTGCTTTTCACTGGTTTTTGCAGATGGGGTGCTGACTGCAGTTCAAACCTTAGCCTCCACAGCTCTCTGTGGGATCATTCACTCTATTGTTGGAGGTCAACCTTTGCTCATCTTGGGAGTTGCAGAGCCTACTGTTATTATGTACACCTTCATGTTTAATTTTGCGAAGGAACGACCCGAGTTGGGTCGGAATTTGTTTCTAGCATGGAGTGGATGGTATGTTTAACTACTGCTTCAAATAAATTAGAACTGGTCTCTATTGAAATTCTCCAATGCTTGTTGCTAACACAACTTTGTATGAACATGTGAATCTTTAGGGTGTGTGTTTGGACTGCGGCCTTGCTGTTCATAATGGCTATATTAGGTGCTTGTTCCATCATCAATAGGTTCACACGTCTGGCTGGTGAACTGTTCGGTTTGCTTATCGCGATGCTTTTCATGCAGCAAGCGGTCAAAGTAAGAAATCTGCACTCCCTTTTTTTCTTAATTTTACAGGCTTGATATCTAATAAGCTTTAATCTATTAAAAAGGAAAAAAATATGTTATATAAGTAGAGCCTTTGACTTTGTTGTAGGGACTTGTGGATGAGTTCCGCATCCCAGAACGGGAAAATCTGAAATTGATAGAGTTTATACCTTCTTGGAGGTTCGCCAATGGGATGTTTGCTTTGGTACTATCATTTGGCCTTCTACTCACTGCTTTAAGAAGCCGAAAAGCACGGTCATGGCGATATGGATCAGGTATTATCAGGAAACCACTAAAAGATGAAATGTTCAAGAAAATTATTCATAGTTGGCAATTTTGTCACATGAAGCAGATGAAAAGAGTCAACTCTTTTACAATTTCCACAATTATTTTGGCAGGTTGGCTCAGAAGCTTGATAGCAGACTATGGAGTACCGCTCATGGTCCTAGTTTGGACAGGTATTTCTTATATACCTTCAAAAAGTGTCCCACAAGGAATCCCCAGGCGACTCTTCAGCCCCAATCCATGGTCTCCCGGTGCGTACGAAAATTGGACTGTTATTAAGGTAAGGCTAATCAGTTTTCTACGAATCTCTGCCTCATCAGATCCTCTCTTCTCTCGTTGTACTGAAACATTGACTATTTTTTGCAACAACGTTGCAGGATATGCTTGACGTTCCAGTTTTTTACATTTGTGGAGCTTTCATCCCGGCTACGATGATTGCAGTTCTTTACTATTTTGATCATAGTGTTGCATCTCAACTTGCTCAGCAGAAAGAGTTCAATTTGAGGAAACCATCTTCTTACCATTATGATTTACTTCTATTGGGATTTTTGGTATGAAAGTGAATCCCATTAGCAATTTTCTTATTTCCAACCTTTTCTTTTTCGGCATCTGGCTTGTACGTCAATATAACGGTTCAAATTTCATCTTATTTCAGACCTTAATATGTGGTCTTCTTGGAATCCCTCCATCCAATGGAGTCATCCCACAATCACCAATGCATACAAAGAGCCTGGCTACTCTCAAACACCAGGTAAACCAGTGGGTCCGGTCCCAATAATCTTTTCAGAGTTATCTTCATTGATTTGTCATCACATAATCTTTTATTTTTGGGGGGTGCTTTACTAAAAGATTTGGGTTCGTTTTGCAGTTGCTGCGGAATAAACTTGTAGAAACAGCACGGAGTAGTATGAGAAAGAATGCTAGCTTAGGACAGTTGTATGGAAGTATGCAACAAGCATATCAACAAATGCAGACCCCCTTGATCTACCAACAACCTTCAGTTCGTGTAAGCCACCAGAATTTTGTACTTCAAAAACTTGAAACTCATTCACATATAAGTTGATTCTTTTGTGCACAGTTAAGAAAATTCGTTCACATATGGGAATCTTAAACATGTAGGAAGTAGTCTCAAATATACACGAACTTATTTGAGTCATTCACCACCAGTGAAACGTTTTTCGTATTCTTGTGTACCGTGTGAGATTTAAATGAGGCAAGAAAAAGAAACGTACTCTCATAGTCTCAATCTAATATACCAAGCTCTCCCATTACTTAGCTATGTAAAACCTTTTGAGCAGGGACTGAATGAACTAAAAGAGACAACCATTCAAGCTGCTTCTAGTATGGGCAGTTTCGATGCTCCAGTCGATGAGACAATATTTGATATTGAAAAGGAAATTGATGATCTTTTGCCTGTTGAGGTGAAAGAACAGCGGGTCAGTAATTTGCTTCAAGCTATAATGGTGGGAGGATGCGTTGCAGCCATGCCGGTTCTGAAAAAGATCCCAACCTCGGTTCTATGGGGTTACTTTGCTTTTATGGCCATCGAAAGCTTGCCTGGTAACCAGTTTTGGGAAAGAATCTTGTTGCTCTTTACTGCACCCAGCAGAAGATACAAGTAATGAAAACTTCCAGTCCTTTTCTACTTCTCAATTTTACGTTTTTCACCAAATAACAAATTTGTTTTTTGTCATCTGGCAGAGTTCTTGAGGACTACCATGCGACTTTTGTTGAAACCGTGCCATTCAAATCCATTGTACTTTTTACCATTTTCCAAACAGTATATTTGTTCATATGTTTTGGACTAACATGGGTTCCGATTGCCGGGGTGATGTTTCCTCTGATGATCATGCTCCTTGTCCCTGTAAGACAATACCTTCTTCCCAAGTTTTTCAAAGGTGCACATCTCCAAGACCTCGATGCTGCCGAATATGAAGAATCACCGGCTTTATCGTTCAATCTTGCAACGGTAACCTATTCTCACTTGAAATCTTAAATTTTTATCTACCTGCAACATGATTCAATTCTTCGACTTATATGCATTTAGATGCAGATGTATAATTCTAATCACTGAGCTGATCGACAACTTTGATACCATTCTGTAAACAGGAAGCCGAGCTGGGCGCCGGAGCATCATTCGGTGGGGATGGAGAGATTTTAGATGAGGTTATCACCCGAAGCCGTGGTGAGTTTAGGCGTATTAGCAGTCCTAAAATCACAAGCTCTACGGCAACACCAATATCTGACCGAAAAAGTATAGACAGCCCTCATCGCTCTTTCAGCCCTCGGTTGAGCGAGCTAAGAGGAGAGCACAGTCCTCGAGCCGGTGGACGAGGGACACCGGGTCAGAGGAGTGCAGAAGCTAAACCATCCAGTCTGGGAAAGAGCCCTCTTAATAACACAGCATCAAAGTAGATGCAGAAAGAATCTTGTAGAATTCTTCCTCTGATAAGAAGTTAGATAAGTTTGATATGATATTGTTAATTTGTAACTTGAAGTAATGTTCATTTTTCTTTACCATCTTTGTATAGTCTTCTTTCTTCTGCTCTTGGTTCATCTCTCTCCAAGAACAGATCTCTTCATAAAAGTTGCCTCTCTCTAAGGTTTGTAGTAATTCAAGTGTGTTTTTTGTTTAATGGTTTGTCATAGATTAAATCAGCTTTTTGTTAGATATGAATATGCATTTGTTAAAAGTTTGTTCAGTGGAATCAAATTTCTCTCCCAAGACTATTTTTAGCACCATTGTCATTCTTTCATATCAGTCCATTTCTCTTTTTCTTTCTATCTTAATAAAAGGAATAAATAGAAAACACTTATTCCTTTACAATAGTGACACGTATCATATACAATGAATTCTTGGACATGTGGGAAAAAATATTATCTTAAATGAAAGTTTAGATCTAAATTGAATTTTGATATGTGATATTCTCTCTTATAAACAATCAATGTTTTCTTTGAGTTTGTATTGTTATGAATTCAGAAATGTAAGAGGAAGAATGTCTTTTTTTTTCCTTTTTCCTGTTGACATTAATTTTGTGGCTTTAATGTCGTTTGACTCAACTTTTGAAAATAATGAAGTATGATCTTTTACTACGTCAATACACAGTATAAAAAAGCATGTTAATTATTCGTATTGACACTTGCGATTTTAATAGATGTGTGATTAAGGTCATCTGTACAATACTTACTCCCAAGAGCTTTTTCCTCCCTCCCTTATTCTAGTACTTGCACTCACACACTCGTACTTGCGCTCTCTTCCCAAATTGTGCTCACGTTCAACTAATTCAATACAATAGTGCTTTCATACACTAGGACTCTTCCTCCTTCACTTCTTCTCACTTGCACTACTTCTTGCTCTCTCACTCACTCTCACACTCTGAACTCTCATTAATGGCGCACAAGGAAAAATATGCATAATTAACATGCATTATGACAATGGGGATGGTCATCATATTCCATTCTTTTCAAAATTTAGGGCAAACAACATTATGATCGCAAAATTAAGGCCATCCATACAAAACACCCAAAATACGTCGAACGAAGTAATCATAAATTTATGACGTCACAAAATCGAAACATCAAGAAGGAAAAGAAAACATTTCCCATGAAGATGTTGTAATAGAAGTGACTGTTGAAGTCAAATTCCAACAGTGTTCTCAATGTTCCAAACATGACACAAACTCTCTGCCCCACAACACAAAAAAGGAGGCTATAAGAAGAGACCATGATGGAAGCAAAGCAAAGCAAAAGCAATGGTCAGAGTTTCTCCAATGGAAAGTCCCTACATAATCAATTGCAAAGAAGAATGTGAGGGAAAAGAAGTTTGTTTTGTCATTTCCATTTGACTTTTTTGTGGGGTTTGTTCTTCCAACCCTTTGGTCTCTATCAGGGTATTAATTTTTTGTCGCTATTTCAATATTGTCATCAATATTTTTACATGTTCATTAGTTCAACATTGACACAACGAAGACATCAATATTGTATAAGAATTCATGGAATATAACAAATAAACAATAAAATATTACTAACACAATATAAAATAAATAATGGATATTATTTTAACTTGTTTGAAAATCGTAAAATGTTTATGGAGTAATTTTTAATTTTTATAATTTTTTCAAAAACTTGTCTTGACATTGACATTTTCATAAAATTGTGGTCTTGATATTTTTGTTGATATTGATATTTTAAGTCTCGATGTCTATCGAATGACTATATGATACCTACTGCCTTAGCAAGTAAAAATAAAATAAAATAAAAACATCTTTTTTTTGTCCTAAAAGGAAAGGAAGATGAATTTGTTAGTGTGAAGGAACTAGAATCAGAAGTTGAAGTGTGGATGACACAAGAGTTGACCAAAAAAAAACATCTTGTGGTGGGTGAAATCCATAATCAGTCACAAATGGACAATTTTATGTAAAAGTTGATATTGGGCTTCTACGGGGGATTATTGAGGTATGATTTTTTTATTTATTATTTATTATTTTTATTAATTTGAGGGAGAGAAAATTCTCTGGGTTAGACAGAAAAATAAGAATGCAATAAAAGTTTTTGAAATGTCAAATGAATTAAGTGTAGAGAGCACGAGAAAGAAAGTGAGAAAGAATCAGAAAAGGAGCGAGAACTTAAAAGTGAACAAATTTTAATTAAATAATTAACTTTATCACTAAATTATTTATTATGGTTAGTTTTATATGACAATTTGAATTTAAAGATAAATTACTCAAATTTTGGTTTAAAAAAACTAATTAATTTTTTTAATAGAAAGAAATAAATATAAATCAAATTATTCACATACATAATCTAAATTTAAACCTTCAATTTAAACATATTCATTATCTTTCCCAATAAATAATCAATTTGAAATTTAAATGTAATATTTATATAATAATAATAATAACATAATGTTAGACAAATATACTAAATAAATATGTAAAAACTAATCGAGGCGGAGACGGAGAACGGGACGGGGTCGGGGAGGGGAGGGGACAAGGAATCCCGTTTAGCTCATGGGGAATTTTTTTCCCCACTCCCTCTCCCATTCCCCGCGTAATCAGGAAATCCCCGTTCATGTGAGAAAATTGAATATTTCTAGTTATACCTCAATTACCATTGAGGTATTTAATCATTCCATCAATAAAAATTATGTTATTAAATCCATATTAGTAATTCAAATAGATTATTGGAAGTCCATGGTTACCCACATAAAATAGAACTCACACCAATTATTACTGCCAAAACCAACAAGTGATTACCTAGTTTGAAATATTATATTCCAGTTACTTTTCACGAAATAAGTTTTTGAATAAAATATGTATTTATAAATATTTTGTTGGATGTCATTACCATTGTGAAAGAAAGTGAAAAAATGTAAATTAAATTCATTGTTACATCTAATGTCAAAAGTTTCCAAATGAACGCATCAACATGGATTAATATTTCATTTACAAATTTATTATACAAAAGTAAAAGTTAAATTTGTAGTTTCAAATTTAAATACTTAACTTGTTTGTTCATTTAAAAGTATAGAAATTTTCACAATTAGAAAAAATGTTAAACTATTTATAGAAATAGCGAAAAAAAAAAAAAAAACTGATAAACACTGATAGACTTGCATTTATCAGTGATAGATTTGTATCAGATTCTATCATTATAGATACTAATAGACCTCTATCAATCTTTTTCAGCCTCTATCAAAGAAGATTCAATTTTGCTATGTTGTGTAAATAGTTTCCTTTATTTTTTCTATTTTTGAAAATCCCCCTTTAAAGTATCTCATGGCACATCTCTTATTTTACTTTCTTTTGATATTAAGTTGAGATGGGATCAATTAACTAAGAATTTTGCCATATTCAAGTAGTTCAAAGTTGCTCTATTGAAATTAGTCGTTGACTTGTTGTATTTTATTGAGACGATTGATGTGGTCTACTTGTAGTTCATGTAGAGCAAATACTCGTCTTTATGACAACGACATGCGTGCTTTGACTAACTATCCATTTTTTTTTCCACATAACCCCTGTAGTCTGTATTTTTATTTACACTATAATTGTTTGTAGCTAGTTAAAGTATAATAGTTTGATAGTGTTATTCTGTTCCTATATATATTGTACTATTGTTTTGAACATATGAGATGAAATCAAGAAAGATTTAGGAAATTAGTCTATTATATAATTATTATTTCACAAATATCTGAAAATTTAGTAATCTTTAGTAACATTTTGGAACATTTGTAACCTTTTGATAGTTTTTTGTCATCTTTTAATTTTGTAATATTTTAAAACAAATAATATATCATTTTCGGATTTATTATTAATTACATCAGGATTTTATTTTATTTTTTTAAAATATCATTAATAAGATTATCATCATTAATAAGATTATCTCTCATCAATAAATATTGAAAATAGTTAATTATCTCCTTATTAATGTTTGTTTGCACGAGGCTTCCGGAGAAACTTGCTTCCTGGAGTTGAACTTGTGTCGATGTTGATGTTGATTTGATGCTGATGTGGTTCGATTTCTAGTACTTGATCCTTTGATTCTCTCTCGATTCTCGGTTGAATGCGTATGCTTGATGTATGGAAGTAGAGCGTGTTGATGTTCTTGAAGTTAGAGTCTTGGAAGAATACTTGTATCTCCAAAGGACTTCAGTCTTCAAGTGTGATCAACTTCAGGAGTCAAGGAGCCTTCTGATTGTAGAGAATTCCCGGCTCTCTAGAGTTAGGATTGCTGATCCCCACAAATGAAGAGGGCTCTTCTATTCATAGAGTTATCTGGTAGGCTTCATGGACTACGACCTGGTCCTTGGACCCAATTAGTTGGACTTTGACCTACTTTGGTATTTGGGCCAAATTAAGCCAATTTTTAGGCTCAACTGGACTTTAATCCAAATTATAATATCAATTTAGGTCAAATTAATTTCCTTCAATCCATCGCTTGTGATGAAAACACGTGACATCATCAGAATTCAACAAATTATGTCTTCAACTTTAATTTGAGGATATATGTTAACTTTTAATTGATCACAAATTCAATTATTTGAAATTTCGCCATTAATTTAATGAATGACGTGACAATTTTTGACTGGTCCAAAATTTTTCCTTTAACAAATGACCTGTTTTCGAAATTTATGCACGCATGTGGGTAGATGAATCTAAAAAAAAAATGAAGTTGGAATAAAAAATGCGAGTTATTTTCTATTGATTTAAACTTCATTTGATGTACTAGCTAAACTATGAATTTGGTACATAATTTTAACTAGCATTTGGGATAAAATTTGGAATAAGCCAAATTTTAATTTGAGATTTTACCTGCAGTTTGATTTGGACTGAAAGGAATTTTAATTTGATAAAAGCTAATCTTGATAAAATTTGGAATATAGCCAAATTTTAATTTGAAAGGAATTTTAGATCTTACCCGCAATTTGATTTGGAAGTAAGGATAAGAACTTAAATTTAGATGAATTTGAAATAAAATTTGGAAGATGCTCAAATTTGAATTTTACATCAATTCGATGCCTAATAAAAATGTGTGTCTTCTGAATTTTGGATAAAATTTGGAATATGACCGAATTTTAATTTGGGATGAATTTGAGACTTTATCCCTAATTTAATTTAGCTTTGGGGATAGGGGGCTAAATTTGGACGATTTGAATTTGGAGATAAAATTTGGAATATGCCCAAATTTTAATTCGAGACTTTATCCACAATTTAATCTCAAAGTTGAACAATTCGATAAAATTTGGAATATGTCCAAATTTTAATTTGAGGTTTTATCCACAATTCAAATTTGATTTTGAATAAAATTTGAAATATGTCCAAATCTTGCTTGAAGATAAAGTTGAGAACAAAGGTAATAAAATCAAATTAAATAGAACCTTAATTTGATTTTTTTAAATTTAATTTGAATTGAGGATAAAATCAAATTAGGAGATCTAATAAAATCTAATATTTTAAATAAAATATCTATTTGATTTAGATTTCCTAATTTGTCACGGATCCTTGCTGATCCTTTATAAATAGGACCTCAAACCCCTACATTCCCAACTTAAACAGCCTTGCACGAAGATAAAGAAAAGAAAAACTCTCTCTCTTCCTTTTTTTTCGAGCCCCTAGAGCTGTCGACCGGCAGCCGGCAGCTGCTCAGTCGTGCTGAGCCACGAGCCCTCGAGCTGCGGCCCACAAAGTCCCCGACCATGCCCGATGTTTCTTCTTTGTGTGAAACGACCATCGCCACCATACGTCGTTGCGTCATTCGTCCGTTGCTAGCCGTCGAACTCTCGCGACTAATCCGCCACCTATTTTTTTCCTTTTTTTTCTGCTTTTTAAAAATTTTCTTCTTCTCTTTTTATTTTATTTTATTTTTCCCAAAAATTTTCCTTTATATTTTTTTTTCTATTTTTATCTTTCTTTTCCTTTTTTTTCACAATTTTTTTTCACTTGTTTTTAAACTAAATTTCTTTGTTTTTCTTCTTTCTTTACTCTTCTTTTCTCTCTCTCTCTCTCTCTTTTTTTTTCTTTCCAATTTTCCTCTATTTTTTGTTAATTGGAATCTTGTGTTGGTTTTCTTTCACTCACTTGCCTTCACTGTTTTTTTTACAAGATTTAAGCTATTGTGACTTGCACTCCAAGGAGTAATTTTTTTGCTTGGTCGACTTCCGCAGATCTCTTCAAAAGGTGGGGGTTTCTTTCTTTCTTTCTTTCTTTCTTTTTTTGCAACAGCGTCTCAATATACGACCACCACCTTTACTGATCTTAGTGAGGGTCGAGTCATCTTCCCCTAAAGAGGATTGAGTCATCCTCCCTTGGAGAGGGTCAGATCATCTTGTCTTTAGTGAAAGCAGATCATCTAACCCTATCGAATCGTCTCACTCTTAGAGAGGGTCGGGTCGGGTCATCCTCCCCTAGAGAGGGTCAAATCATCTTGTCTTTAGTGAGGGTCAGATCATTTGACCCTGCCGAATTGTCTCACCCTTAAAGAGGGTCAGATCATCTTGCCCTTAGTAAGGGCCGGATCATCAAACACGCTTGCATTATCTAAGAATAGTGATATTAGAAGGCTCCTTCAATCTTCTCTGTCCATTCTGACTCAGCATATGTCCAAGCCCCATGGAACTCGCCATCTTTTACTTCGTGCTTCTTTTAAATTGTACCACTAAAACTTATTTCTCTTTGGTGACATTTTTTTTGGCAGAGCAATGGTTCACTTCATAAAACATGTCTTGTTTGAAAAGAAACATCTTGTAATTCTTGAAGACAGGAATCAACCTATAACAAATGGACTTAGCCTATTTGTGGAGGAGCCATTAGTTGGTCCCTTCACAAATGTATGGCCTGATTTGAACAATGATATTACCCCACTTGAATTATCAGCAAAAGTACCCTTCACTCAGGGAGAAAAAGTGTGGATATTAAAATCCTTAATTCATAATGATTGGGTGTTAACTCTTAGGCGTCGCATGATTGACGGTGAGACTCGTTGGAATGCCACTATAAAAGCTCTTGGAGAATTTATCTTTGCTGACTGCTATTGGAAATGGTTATAGTTCATAGTTGATCGAAACAAATGGGCCCTTCATGCTATTTGTTTGTTTGGTACGATGATGGTCTCTTTGTATACATATGATCGAAATAGTGGCGTGACTCGAGATTTTAGTGAAGCTTGGTGTCCATCAACCAAAACCCTTCACACTAAGGTGGGTGAATTATCAATCTCCCTATGGGACCTATGGTCAATTGACGACTTTTCGATCAGAGGGGGCTTCTACGAAAAGGTCATTCTTTGTCTTAGAGAGTTAACTGGCTCTCGAGACAAAAAGAGAGATCTCCCAAAGTTATGTGAACATCTTTTCCAGGCGTACCAATCAATAATTTGCTTGCAGAAAGATTATGCCTCGTCCTCTAAAAATGAATCCTTAGTGACTATTAGCTCGTGGATTTCATTTTGGTTCCTCGGGACTCGAAGATATGACAAGCCTACTACTTAAAAGTAAAAGAAAGCCTCTCGTTCCCATTCTAATCGAAATATAGATGGCGCAAACATCAAGTCTTGAGATTGGTCGAGCAGAAAAAACATGTTATTCAAGGAACTTAGGATAGAAGACAATTTGAAGGATAAAACGTAGTTGGCTGCATTTTTATCCTGTTGGTTGTGTCTTTTTGTGTTCCCACAAAAGGAGCTTACCTTCGTCCTGGAGTTTTTAAGGTTGCTAGTTTGATGGTCGAAGAAAGATGTAAAGCTTTGTCATTCCAGTTCTAGCCAACATTTACCATAGCTTAAGGTAGACATCGGAAGCTTCAACTCTGATCGGATGCATGGACTTTTATGTTCCCATGCATTATGTCCACGGTTGGCTAACTCACTATTTTAACATCCATTACCTTGTTCCAGTGGATGTCTGAGGTTCGAAGATGGTTGACTTTTCTGGCAAAGGTGGCTCAATTTATTTTGGAGAATATGAAGTATAAGAACTGATCCATAAAGGTGCAAATATCTAATGGCATGTGAATTCTCAAAATCGAAGCAAACATGAACACCTGATTGATGACAAAGATCCATCCTTTTACCAATCCTACCAAATCTCCAGTATGCGATCATGCCACCTATCATCTCGATGTGAGAATATTTTGATCATAGAGTCATATAGTCTATATCGGTTTGGTCAATAGTATAAATTTTACCAAGATATTCCTAATGATATAGGAAAAATTCCACCTGCCCCCACCCTCTACAATGTGATATATCATTTTAGGGTTTGCACCAGACGTCGATCACTATCTCAGGTGTTTATACTAGCTTGCACGTTGGATCCATGCAACCACGTTACTCCGCGATACAGAAAATGGTAGTTGACAATATATGGGAGTTTTTATCAGGATAACATACATCACTTAGTGAGTTGTACTATCCTTGCCCCCTCGCATCCTAAGCTACCCAAGAATAAAGGGAGTAAGCAGGGTGGAAAACAAATCCATTTAATCGAAGAGACAGCTCCTACCTTTCAAAAAGATGTTTCTGCACATGAGGAAGAAATCCATAATTGCAACAGTGATCATCCTTGGAAAAGACCTTAAAAGAGGGTGAAGACATTTGGTGATGATTTTTTTGAAGGAGTTCCAAGTGCCTCGTTAGTTTCCAGTGGCCCTATAAAATTGGTATGTCTATTTTTCTTTTATGTTCCTTTTGTTTACCTCTTTAGCAACTAATTTTTTTTCCCTTTTTTAAGTCACCCTTGAGCACTCATCTTTAAGAACTTGCATAGCAGAGTAGTGAAGAATCCTTAACAAGAGCTCACGCTTTGGATTCATCCATCGAGAAGGCTGCTACTTGTAAATCATCGCAAGCTGAAACAACCATACAACCTTCTCGGCCCCTTAACATTTTTGAAGAAATTCAACGTGGCAAATAGAAGGTAGGTGTCGAGAATGCTGAAACTTCAAATCATTCCCCCGAAGAAGTTGGTTATTCTGAAGGTCCTCAAATAAGAAAAACCATGTCTCCTCCTGGCCCCCTCAAGATTTTTCAGCCAACACAATGTGTAGATGGTGAACCAGCTACCGAGCACCCTAAACCTTCTTCATATTTTGGGAAAGTAGTGATTTCAAACTTCTATCGATATAGAACCTTATCTATGTGGTAGGACATTCAAGAAAAGATTGTGCGCACTCATTTTGAGCGCATACCAAGCCTTAAATAGAAAATAACAACAATATTCATTGGTATTTCGAAATACCAGAGCAATTTAGCTCCTCTTCAAGAGTTTGTGAAAAACTATATCAAGAGGGTAGATAATTTCAACGTGGTATAATCTTCGTATTCCCCACAATTGTCCTCAATCGACAAAGGACCATCAATTGAGCAAGAAGACATCCCGCATGAAAGAGGTCCTAACTCTAATAAGCCAACTATGAGTAGAGGATAAAAACATTCAGGAGCGAGCTACCCAAATATCCTTGGAAAAGCAAGCACTAGAAATCAAACTTCAAAGTCTAAGCATTGAATACAAGAAGCTGTTGAGTTTGTCTTGTGAGAAGAATAAGGCCATAGATGGGAAAGAGCTCAAAGTTGCCAAAATACAAGAAGAAATCAACACTCCTGAGAGCACTCCTATTATAACTGATGTGGCCATGGAGGCTCTAGCTATAGTTCGTAAAAACATGGAAACTATGCGTGAAGGGTTAAAAGACTTTAAGTGGAAGCTTTGATTTTAACTATCTCTCCTTCTCCTATTATAACTGATTTTAACTATGTCAGGGATCAAGTCATATGTAGTTCAAACAAAGTTTCTTTTTGGGGGGTTGTTCACCTTTTAAGCTCATGGGGGCCAGGAGCACCATGCAGTTTATACTCTTATGATAAGGAGTTATCACATTTATATTTTAGAACCTTTTACTTTCATCATGGCTTTGATCCCCTTCTTCATTTATAGGATTTGTCAATATGATGAGTTTTGGCTTTACCGTTAAGAAATCTTCTGTACTTATGACAACAAATAACTTCCACTTCATGCATGAAGAGACAATAGTGTGAATTTTATCATTTTGTTTGCTTCACGAAATGGTTTTGCCTTCAAGATTTTCATCTTTCTTTCATGTTGATCACTTGTCAGTTTGAGACGATCAAAAGCAGATAACGAAATTTGATATCTTTTTTATGTGGAGATACTTAGACTTTTGAAAGTTGAAGTTCGAGTGGAAGTAGACGTGAAACATTGATTTTCTTCTTTTCTCGTGTAGTTGAAGGCTTAATACGATCGAAGACAGAAGTTCTTTGTTTGATTTCTTTTGAATCGTCAACTTCTTCGATGTTAATATAATATAAACTTGTGGAGTTGTCATCCCCTTCTTCATGAGAAGACATTTTCTAGAGAAGAATTTCCTTGATGTTATTGATTGACGAGGCTAAGAAAATCTTGTATTCTTCCTCCTTTCTTTTTTTTTTTGGCTTCAATGAGCAATATTTATTTTGAACAAGATGTCATTCTTGTTCTTCTCAATGAGTTTCAAAAGTGATCTATTTGATCATGTCCTTTGGGTTTATGTCATAGTTGTTCGTTTTGAAATCAAACAAATATCGGTTCCAAGGTTCCCAATTGGAGTAAGCACACTTTTTGATGCTAGAGTCAATTAGAGCATATTTGATTTCATCTATTTGTTGTTATTGTAATATGATTTGATTGAACTTCTTCATAAAATTCTAGCTCATTTTTTCCTTCTTGAGCTAATTTTAAAATTAGCTCTTTTAGAACAAAGCATTTTTCCACAGGATGATGGATGACTCAATGATACTTACAATAGTTTGGATCATTGACTTTTTGCATCACTTTCGGCTATTTAGACTAAGGAAGTTGAATCAACCTTGCTTTCAGTTGTTGTTCTAACATCAAGAATGTCAAAATCAGGAAAAGGATAGACTTTTTCTTGTCTTTATTGCAAAGTTAAGTGGTGTATTTCATATTCTTGATGCTTTTTAGGTTTCTTATCTTTTCCTTTGAAATATGACTTAAGAAGGCTTGTATTAACAACCATAGATGCTTCTAAAGTCACATCGACATCATTTTCTTCATTCTTTACATTAGGCATTAAAATATTTTTGTCTCCTCGACTAGCGATATTTAACTTCATATCGCGGGCGCGAATTGCTAGTTCTTCAAAGGTATGAGGCTTTATACCTTGAAGAATGTAAAGAAGTCCCCAATGCATCCCTTGAATGCACCTCTCGGAGGCAAACAGTTCAGTGAGATGCTCTTTGCAGTCTAGACTTGTAGCTCTCAGTGACTTATGGAATCGATGACAAGTTCACCTTTTCGTTGCATGGTGTTGGTGAGCTCGAACATACTAACTATTCCTCATGTGCTGTAGAAGCAGTTTATAAATTTCTTTTCAAGTTGTTCCCAACCGTCAGTTAACTCAAACTCGAGGTTAGTGTACAAGTCAAAAGCATTTCCTTTTAACATTTGAACGAATTGTTTGACCAATAAGTCCCCTCGCGTATCGGCATTTTTGCATGTTTCGATGAAATGAGCAATATGTTACATTAGATTGCCCTTCCCATCAAATTGTTGAAACTTAGGTGACAAGTATCTGATTAGCATTGTTAAATTATCAATTCTCTTTGTATATGGTTTAGAATACAAGAGAAATCTTTGAGAAGGACCACCATACTAAGCCTTGATAGAGTTTGTGATCATATTTTTCAATTGTTGCACTGATAACGAAACAATTGAAGTTGATTGTTGTTGTTGGTTTTCTTGCAAGATTGTCTCCCCTTGGTCATTATCCTTGACAACGGGTGCTAAGATTGATTCACCAGCATCACGACTTTCAATGTAATTCTTTAGAGATGCGATTTCATAATCTCTCTCTTCGATTGCCTTTATTAGCATGCTCACCTTATTTTCTAGTTCAGTCATTCTTTCTTCATCTGTACCCACGCCTGTCATCATGACTGACATTATATCAGGTTTTGAAGCTTCTTTGCTCGATTGTTAAGAAGATGTAGTGGCTTCATTAGACAATGGATTCTCTTCGATGACAATCCTACTATTTTTTTATTTCGACAGTTGCTTTCATATATTCTTCGTGACCTCAAAGGGTGGCAACTCTTTAGATCGTTGAATTCCCTTGGAACGACTTCGAGTATATTCACGTGTAAACATCATTTGAAGTTTTAGAAGTATTGTTTTTAGATGTCATGACTTCTTTTTGTTGTAAAGAGAGAGATGAAAGGTAGAGATGGTCCCACTACGCGTGCCAATTTGTTCGCACGAGGCTTTTGGAGAAACTTGCTTCATGGAGTTGAATTGTGTTGATGTTGATGTGGTACAATCTCTAATATTTGATCCTCTGATTCTCTCTCAATTCAATGTGTATGTTTGATGTATGGAAGCAGAGCGTGTGGATGTTCTTGTAGTTGGAGTCTTGGAAGAATGCTTGTATCTCCAAAAGACTTTAGTCTTTAAGTATAGTCAACTTCAGGAGTCAAGGAGTCTTCTGATTATAGAGAATTCGCTCTAGGCTCTCTGGAGTATAGGATTGCTGAACCCACAAATGAAGAGAGCTCCTCTATTATAGAATTCTCTATTGGGCTTCGTGGGTTTAAGCTTGGTTGGTCCGTGGGCTAGGCCCTTGGTCCCAATTACTTGGACTTGGGCCTACTTTGGCATTTGAGCCAAATTAAGCCCATTTTTAGGCTCAACTGGACTTTAGCCTAAATATAATATCAAATTGGGTTGAATTAATTTTTCTCAATCCAACACTTGTGATAAAAACACGTGGCATCATCAAAATTCGCCAATTCATATCTTCAACTTCAATTTGGGAACACATGTCAACTTTTAATTGGTCTCAAATTTATTTATTTGGAATTTTGCCATTAATTTAGTGAATGATATAGCAATTTGTGATTGGTCCAAAATTTCTCCTTCAACAACGTCATTTTCAAATTTTGACTTTATTTGTATTATTTAGATTTTGATTGATATTCATTTAATGTAAGATATTTCAAATTAATGTTTTCTTCATTTTAAGAGATTCCATTTGTTTTACTCTACATTTCTAGCTGAAAATCGACTAGCTCTCAATTGAGATCTCAAGTACATGTTGAATATACTAGTAATATTCTAGAAAATGAAAATACATAATGCATATACCATGGTTTATTTTTTAGTATGTTTACAAATATACTGAAAAATGTAAATAGACATTGCACATATTGTTCCGTATATAAGATGTATATTATACAAATTGTCTTATCTATGCAGTTATTGAATATGCCCTGGTTTATTTCTAGAAAATTCAAATATATGGTGTTATATATAACAAATATATCTCGTTTTCTCTTTCAAACTTCTTGTTGATTCTTGTTTTCCTTACTTGTGTAGGTTTTGAAAAGAAAACCGTTTTGGAAAGTTCATAATGGCAAGAAATATACCTTACATAATAGTATATGTATATATATATATATAGGCTATATGTAATTGGACATATTTATTTAGTAGGGGTGTACATAGTTTGGGTTGGAAGATTTTTGTGGACCAACCCAAAAATTCGGGTTGACTAATAATGAACCTTATTAGTTCTTTTTTGGAGGATCAACCCAACCCAACCTAAAATTTTCGGGTCGGGCTAGGTTGGGTCACCGATTCTATTTTTTTTTAATTTGACTGTTTTTTCCATTATATATATATATATATATATATATATATATATATTCGGGTCGGATCGGGTCGACCTGACCCTAAAATGGGGTAACTCGAGATCCAACCCAAATTTAATATTTTTTAACATTTTTAACCCAACCCAACCCAAAATAAAATCTAACCTAACCCAATCCTTACGGTTTGGATTGGGTAATCCGGATTAGTCGGGTTACCGGGTTTTTTGAACACCCCTATTATTTAGGCTACAAAATCCTACAATTCTCATGTAATTGTGAAATGGAGATCATTCTCATGTATAAATCACAAAGGCCAGAAGCCCCAAGTCAAGGCCCATGTTCGCTTCTTAAGAATAAAATGGAGTAAACGGACTAAATTTAGATAGTAATTTACTTATTATGATTAGATAAACACATAATTTTAATGGAACAGATTAAAATATCCCTTATTACAAAACCTCAGTATTACAGGTATTTTCGACAATTTTTTTTAAAAGGATCAAAATAATGATTAAAAAGAAACCATTTGAGTTGCAAAGAGATGAAATCTATGGAAATGTACCATTTTGGTGCCTGAGTTATTAATAATAGAGAGTCCATCATGTTTCAAATTAGCCATTTTAGTTCTTAAATTTTGAAGAATATATTTAAAAGATCCCTCCCAACAAAATAATTGAATTTAAATAGAAAATTGACTACAAAACTAACGTGGAAAGGTGAGTTGAAAACACAATTATATTTTAAATATTTATCTTATTTCTCCCAAATTTTGGTCTCGAAACTCCATGACTAAATTATATATCTCCTTGAAATTATTCTTCTTTTCGTACTAAAACTCCATTTGAATCAACAATCACTCAAACTCTCTTCTTCAAATTTCCTTTTACAGAGCTTCGGATCTTTACCAAGTAACAAAACAATTCAATACTCGATTGATAGGGACCAGACCTGAGAGAAGGCTGCCTTCCCCTTTCCCTTCCCCTTCTTCCCCAACCTCAACTAATTTTGACCCATTTTACATAACATTCCATTTCTATCCACTAATTTAACTTTGTTTGAAGATTTACTTGTTGAAATTTCTTCTGGGTTTTGATTTTCATTTTGTTTTGTAGACTGAGAGATTGAAATACATAGACCGGGTGATGATGTGGTGGAGCTGCCATGTTAGAACAAGAGAGAGAAGAGAAGAGGAAAGCAGAGGAGAGAGAAATAGGATGTTTTTCCAACTCATTTTGCCATGTCGGCTTTGTAGTCAATTTTCTATTTAAATTTAATTGTTTTGTTAAGAGACGGGTCTTTTAAATCTATTTTTGAAAATTCGCGTGACTTAAATGATCAATTTAAAACACGAGTGACCAAATGTATCTATTGTTAAAAACCGATGGACCAAAAGAGTATTTTTCCCTAAAATCTAAGCTAATAAAATATTTTAATTTACATTTTATAAAAGCAACGTAAGATTTGGGAAATGACAAAAGTACCCAACAAGTTTTGGCAATAAGAATTGAGGGGGGCCTATTCGTAAAAACAAGAAACTCAGTTGTGTACAATTACAAAGTTGTATATAGTATGTAGGAAATTTCAATGCACCATGGATTCAAGATTTGTTTGAAGGAATTGAATTCCAAATGGAAGCGTGTAAATGAGTGCTAGTGTTTATCAATTTTCGAAACTCCAAAAATCAGAGAAACATATAGAGAGACATAAGATAAACATCTCTAATTATAGCATGCTTTTCAGTAGAAAATAAGAGAAGAACTTACCCTTGAAGATCTTTCTTCATGTAAATCCTCTCCTTGTGTTTGTCTCCACAAAAACACGAATTGAAACACCTTTCCACGAATTGAATGGCACAAACAGTAAATTCGTCAAGGACACTACCACTCAGTTACATTGCTATTCTCTGGAATAAGCACGAAGGATGTGTGGGCTCCTTGTTTTGGAATGGAAGAGTATTTTATGTTAAAAAGAGTTCCTTGAGGGGATTTTTTTTTTCTAAAGAGATCAATGTTCTGTAAAACCTATCTATGTTTATCAATCCTCTTCCTTTTGGTTATCTACACGAAAGGAAAACCTATCTATGTTTATCAATGTCAGGTCTAAATAAAGCAAGCTTCTAATGATAATTCTGTATAGACTCTCATCAATTTGAGTTCCATTTGAATCTTTTGACATTTTCACATGAGTAAGAGCAAGGGTTCTTTTAATACTAGCCTTCTCAAGACCAAACTTCTTCACGATGTTCTTGGCATATTTACTTTGAGAGATAAAAATTACCTCGTCAGTTGTTTAATTTGAAACCCTAGAAAATAAGATAGTTCTCCTACCATGCTCATCTTGAATTCTTGCTGCATTTTTTTTTTCAACAAGAGCTCAACCATCTCCTGTGATATCTCACCAAAGACAATATCGTCAACATAAATCTGGACAATCACAAAATTCTCTCGAGATTTTTTAACATAGAGAGTTTTATCAACTCCTCCTCGACTGTACCCATTATTGACAAAAAAAACTTGGTCAAATGTTCATACTAGGCTCAAGGTACTTGTTTGAGTCCATAAAGAGTCTTGTTGAGTTTGTACATATAATCAAGATGAAAAGGGTCCACGAATCCTTTCGGCTGCTCAACATACACTTCCTCATTCAGATATCCATTCAGAAAAGAACTCTTTACATCCATTTGGTATAATTTGAATTTCAAAATACATGATATTCCAAGTAGAAGTTTGATAATCTCAAGTCTTGCAACAGGAGCGAAGGTTTCATCAAAATCCACACCTACTATTTTGGTATTTCCTTGAGCCACTAATCTAGCTTTATTTCTAGTGACATTGTCATTCTCATCAGACTTATTCTTGAATATCCACTTTGTGCCAATCATATTAATAGATTCTAACCTGGGAACAAGAGTCTAGACATTATTTCACACAAATTGCCCAAGCTCTTCTTGCATAGCATTGACCCAACATTCATCTTCAAGAGCTTCTTTGACATTTATTGGTTCAACAAGGGAGGTGAAACAAATATTACTGATCATCTCTAGATAATTAACTTTTCTTTCCTTCTAGTTGTCACCCCTTCTTCAAGATCACCAATTATGTTACTAAAGGGATAATTCTTATGAATCCTGCTAGATGGTTGCTTGCTACAAGCTTTAGCCTGCTCAGCAACTGACTGGTTGTTTTCTACTAGAGTTTCATAATTCATGTCAGACGACATGTCTGGGGAGATGTCAGGGACAAGTGGAAGTGCATTGGAATCTTCTTCTTCCATAGTAGGGGAGCTTGATGTATCGACAACATCATAAATCACAATGTTAATAGACTCCATTACATAATGAGTTCATTTATTGTAGACATGGTAATCTCAATTATTTATGGAATATCCAATATGCCTTCATCCGATTTAGAATCCCATTTTCGTCTAGCTTGTCTATCCATTAGAATGTAACATGTGTTGTCAAAGATATGGAAATATTTCACATTCAGTTTCATCCCTCTCCATATTTCATAAATATTGCTCGAGGACCCGGGACGTAAAACAACTCTGTTATGAATATTACATGTTGTATTTAGAGTCTTTATCCAAAAATGAAAGGGCAGATGTTTTGCATGTAACATAGCTCATGCCTTCTTCTGAAGTGTTTGGTTTTTCCTTTTCATAACCCCATTTTGTTAGGGAGTGATTGGAGCAGAAAATTCATGATGTATCCTAGCAAAATTGCAGAAGGCAGCAAATTGGGAGTTTTCAAACTTTCTACCATTACCACTCCTGATTCTTATCACATTCATATCTCTCTCTTTAATTGACAGAAAATAGCTTGAACAACAGTAAATGCATTTGATTTTTCATGAAGAAAATATACCCAGGTGTATATGGAGAAGTTATCAACAACAATGAAAACATATCGTTTACCTCCCAAACTCTCTGATTACAGAGGACCCATAAGGTCCAAGTAGAGCAACTTCAAGATACGTGTTGAGCCAGAATGTGATATCTGTTTATAAGAAGTATGAGTTTGTTTACTTGATTGAAAATCACCACAAATAATTCTAGGAGAACTAGGTAACGATGGAAGACAATATTGAGAATGTCCTAAAACTCGTTGTTCGTAATATATGGAACATACTCTATTTTTCAATAAAAGTATTATTAAAATTGCATTATGTTATAAAATCCAATAAACGAACTCATGACTATAGTATGAATACTTCAACTTTTTGTAGAGACATAAAAGAGGATCATGTTATAGTATATAGCCTAAAAGGTCTATAAGTACATGGATGAGATTGGGTACCTCATCTTGGGGACACTATGGATGCGACCCACTTTGTATACCAATACAAACAATGTGATCTCGAAATCGTTCATGTGGAGACATACGAGTGGGACATCCTATGCAAAAGACGTTTGCATAAGACCACACCACGAAATAGTCACTATTTTTTATAACGACCGTTTACTATTAAAACTGACTATTTCAATTCGATGACTTAGGATAACTTGATCTTGATCCTGAGCTAACTATGAACTCTTGTTTATTCGGGATTATCCTTTAATCTACATAGGTGAGAGCAGTTCAACAACACTGCTCAATAAGCATTTCATTTTGGGGATAAAACTGGATAGATAGTTGAGGACATAGTCCTGCAAGAAGAAATTCACTCCTACCCATTTTTAGGGTTAACAGATAAATTGTTCCCTTAAATACTGATTTCTGGTCTTGAACAAAGGGTTCTCGCCCTCTCATAATAAAAAGGGATATGGTTCATTAGTTAGACTATAAACCAATTGTTCAATAGAGGATCAGTGGTGATGTAAGGAGCAAGATGTATTTACAAGGGTTAAACTATAATTTTTACCTAGCTATAAATACGAACGACCTGTGAAGGTTCAACTTGCTAATCATGGTTAAATCAAGTGGATAAAAATATATCTACAATGAGGAGTGTGCAACTATCGAGCTGTAGTGGTATGTATCAAAAGTTAACGAATATTGATTAATTTGGATTAAAGAGTTTAACCGACTAATCTCAAATCGTTTGAGCTTATGATCTGTAGGTCCATAAGGTCCCTTTACTATCTCATAAAATATTAAACTTTGGATTAAAATATTGAGTGAATTTGAAATGTTCAAATTCAATTTTTAGGATTTGGATTTGAAAGGTTCAAAATCAATTTTAGGATTTGGATAATTATATTCGATATAATTAACATTTAAATTTATTGAAATTAAACATAATTAGAGAATTCAAAATATTTACATAATGATTTAAATATTGATTACATGAATCAAGATTCATGTTTGAATTAGGTGTTTTATTAATTTAATATTTGATATTAAATTATTATTTAATTAATTAAATTTGTTTTATTAATTAGATTAAAATTAATTTCAAATTTAAAAAGGAAATTCAATTTAAATTATATTTAATTTAATTTTAAATTAAAGTAATTAATTAATTTAAATTTGAAATTTTGGGTTTTAGTGGAATTATCCAAGTTTGAGATTTCTTAGTGGATTTCTCCATAATTCAACACATAGGCCACTTAGCTAATGCAATTTGAAGTGTTAACATGCTGAAAGACTAATTGCTTGTATGAATGAAGTGATTAAATACTTCAATCTTTTTGAAGTTCAAGACATGCAACTTGAATTTTTTTTAAAAAAAAACTATGCAGAAAAATTTATCTAAAGAAACCTTCTTCGATAATCCTCTCCAATTTTCTTCCAATTCAGAATTCCACGACTCAAATCCAAGGCTGAGAATAGTAGAGAAGATTCTCTTGGTGGTCTACTGAAGATTTGAAGGTCAAATTTATGGAGATTAGTAAGGATTTAGAGGAATTTTACAAATGTTGTAAATTCTAAAACCCTCTTTGTGTAAACTTGTGTTTTAGCATGCTTGTGACTCAATTTAAGTATAATTAGAGTGCTTAATTTTGTTAGCTTCCATTTTATGCATGTTTACTCTATCAATTGGTATCAGAGCATGATTTAAGCACTCAATTAACGTTAATTTGAGTTTGTTGGGTGAATGTCTAATCATGCATGTTATGGTGACTAATATGGTTTTATCCCAGCTTTGGAATTAGATTCCTCTTTATTTATGTTGTTGTAATTGGCTCTTGATTGATGAGCCTTAATGTGTGCTTAAGGGTTTGTAATTTTATTGGAGTCAATAGAGTTGAAACTAGGTTGTATTTGAAGATTTAAGCAAGCAAGGTCAGCTGGAAAAATTGGAGAAGTTGCCACTGCCAGGCAACGTCACGCAGCGTCACGACGCCGCTCATACAACGTTGCAATGTTGTTCTTCTTGAAGCCTGAGGCGTTGCAACATTGGGATGGAGCGTTGCAATGCTACTCATCCCAGCCCAAAAACATGTGTGCTTATAGATTGATTTGCGGGAATAGGTCGATTCCACCAATTCAGCTGCCTAGGGGTCCGGTTTAACCCTATTTCGTTCGATTTAGGCTCTTTTGGAGCATTGGAAGGCCGGTTCAAGCAGTTTGGATCCAATTCGGGTCGAGTCGAGCAATCCAGGGTGCCTTAAAGCTATTTTCTATTTATTTTTGTAATAAATTAGTTTATTGCTTGCTTAGGATGCCAAAGTTGGTCCATATCATTGTTGTTTAAATATTTTATGCATGTGATGTATGTTATATTTAAATTAAACATGCATGTACGTATTGTATGCCATATAGATTATAAATCCCACCATAGGGAAGCATGTTAGATGCATTAATATATGTTATAAATTAGTTAGAATATAATATGCATGTTTAGGGTTTCATAAGTTTAATATAATTGTTATATTAAAATATGGAATGCTTAAGTATATGTTATAGGTCGTTATCTTATAAAACATGGTTACAAACTTAATCGGTCTATAATCCTATCTAAGGCTGGAGATATTTAAGTTTATGATTTACTTAACACATGCTACATGGGGATTATAGCCAAAATACTGAGCATTGTTAACCGGTTTTATGAGCATGTGTGAGCGGTGTGAGGTAATAAAATGGCTTTATCACTTAGACATCATAGGTTAAATCCAAATATAAATGTTACAATTGGATAAACCACATAGACTTAGGGTGTTTATTAGCCGAAATATACCTAAGTACAAGAGATGCCCAAAAAATTAGAACACTTTAATGTGAGATTAATATATACGATATATTATTTTTAGCTCTCAAGTCCCTAAGAGTTCATACCATGAGATCTATGCTTAGCTTCGTGTCGCTTTTACCACGACTGCTCCATTTGAAAAGTGTTTGCATGGGTCAATAACAAGATGAATAGGGGAAGTAGTTCATAGTAAATGGGTGTAGGAAATGTGTCAGTATATCCTACGGTCTTTTCCATTAATTTGAACCGTGAGATTCTTATGTTGCACCTGCTGTTGTTTTCAAGCGGCACTAGTTAGTCGTTTTCACGGTGATCCCTTTGGACGGTTATAGCATAGGATTCAAAACAACTCAAACCTCATAAATGAATAGAGTTTCTTAGGTCTGGCTTGAACATTGTCTTCCAATTCAGGGGCATATTCATACCGTTCTATGAAATCTAAAAATGGAGGGTCATACTTACAAGAGTTAATAAGTGTTAGTAAGTTCTTGACTGAAAACGGTAACTAAATGACTAAAGGAATAAGAGTTATTCTTGATATAGTATTTAGTCAAGAATGTCCTACTTTAGTGAAAGAGTATTTGATTGCCCTTTGGTAGCATCTATTCTAACTCACTACAGCATCGTTGCAAATAAATAAAGAAATATGGGTGCTTTATGCTTTTGCTAAAATTGGATTTACGTGCAATTTTCTCATAGAATTTATTTATGTTTCAGCATGTCGAACTCGATTATACAACTCTTAGCCTGTGATAAGTTCAATGGAGAGGGTTACTCAAATTGGAAGTCAAACATAAACACGATACTACTCGTTGATGACCTAAGATTCGTTTTAGTAGAGCAAAAGCCAGGGCCTACATTTTAAGAAGCATATTTGATGTGCTCACTAAAAAGCATGAAACCATGATCACTGCTAGAAAGATCATAGAATCATTACGAGGGGTGTTTGGACAGTCGTCCTTATCGGCATGACATGATACTGTAAAACACGTTTATAATTCGCGTATGAAGGAAGGGACCTCTATTAGAAAAAACGTCCTAGATAGGATGATCCACTTCAACATAGAGGAATAAAACGATGTTGTCATAAATGAGAGGAGTCAAGTTAGTATGATAATGGAATCTCTTTTGAAGAGTTTTCTAACCTTTCGTACAAACGTTGTAATGAATAATAAAGAAGGGGAAGCAAATGTTATTTCCCAAAGGAAATTTTAGAAGGGTTCAACATCTAGTTCAAAACCCTCTGAAAAGAAGTCTGGATCTTCAAAGGATAAGAGTATCCAGATGAAGAAGAAAGGAAAAGAGAAGAAAAAGACTACTGCTAAGAGTAAGAAGAAAATTGCAAAAGGAAAATGTTTCCATTGTAACATCGATAGGCATTGGAAACACAATTTCCCTACATATCTTGTAGAGCAGAAAATTGAGAAGACAAATCTGAAGGAAATCGATCACAAGGATTTCCATGAGCAGCAGAATAGATCATTCCAAATTACAATCATGTATGAACATTATAAATTACAGTCGTGAACAGAAACATACAGTTATGCAATCAATATAGAAATTACAGCATGAAACTACAAATGATCAAGAAGAGAAATGTCTATACACATTTGTAGACTCACCTCCATGCTCCTTGATCACGAACGCTCAAACACAGCAACCTCGAATACTCGAACAACATGACCACAACAGAGCACGAACACCACGCGTTGGAACTCCACGATCACCTCGGTTATGAACTCCCTAACAACACAGACGGCCTCCACAGAACCTCAACGGTGTCGAGTTGAGTATGACACCACCAGAATGCTACCTTGGTATGCTTGGTGTGAGAATCCAGAGGGTGGGCTCTGTTTGGACTTGGAATGAGGCAGACGAAGGAGGATTCAACAATCATGTACATGATTGGGCAAATGGGAGAAGACTGAACCTATCATATAGGTCGATGCTCAATCGTTTAGCAAAAGCTAAGCGATCATCTAGCAAAAGCTAAGCGATTGTTTAGCTCATCATTTAGCAACGTGTCTATTGCCTACAAACACTACACGTTCGTTTACCTTTTGTTAAGCTGTCGTTTAGTAAATCTGTATTTACTTGACAGGCTCTGTGAGATTCTTTTTCCGAGAGAGAAATTTCAAAATCAATTTTAACAAAAAAAAAAATTACTAAAATTAGGAAAACAATTTTCTTTTTATCTCACGGTTACCATGAACCACCAATAACCTCCCACTCAATTGGATATTAGAGAAAAAGAATTAATTATCCACTCAAGGCCATGGATCTTGAGATAGAGTCGATGTACTTCAACTCATATGAAATCTTGTAGATCAGCCTGATGGGGTTTGACCTATAGGTTGTAAATGGATCAACAAGTGCAAATGGGGTGTTGATGGAAAGGTACATACCTTCAAGGCTCGACTTGTGGCAAAGGGTTATACCCAGGTAGAGGGAGTCGACTATGAGGAGACTTTCTCACCTATTGACATGTTAAAGTCAATCTGCATCCTCTTGTCCATTGCAGCTTATTATAATTATGAGATCTGACAAATGGACGTCAGGACGGCCTTTCTAAATAGAAATCTTGAAGAGACCATTTACATGGTACAACCCGAGGGATTCATAGCCCAAGGTCAAGAGCAAAAGGTTTACAAACTGAATCGGTCCATTATGGACTGAAACAGGCATCTCGATCTTGGCACATACGGTTTGATACTACAATCAAGTCGTATGGCTTTTACCAAAACGTTGATGAACCTTATGCCTACAAGAAAATCATCAACGCTTCAGTAGTCTTCTTTGTGTTGTACGTAGACGATATTCTAATCATTGGGAATGATGTAGGTCTACTGACTGGAGTTAAGAACTAGCTAGAGACCCAATTCCAAATGAAAGATTTGGGAGAGGCTCAATTTGTTCTAGGTATATAGATCTTTCCAGATCATAAGAACAAAGTGCTAGCACTGTCTCAGGCATCGTACATTGACAAGATGTTGCTCAAGTACTTGATGCAGGACTCCAAGAGGGGCCTATTGCCATTCAAGCATGGAGTCACTTTGTCTAAGGACATGTGTCCTAAGACGCCTCAAGAGGTTGAGGAGATGAGACGGATCAATCTAACCTAGGCCATTTTAATATTGCTGACCTGTTTATGAAGTCTCTCACGGCTACAGTGTTTGAGGGTCACTTACAGAGCATGGGTCTACAGAATCGCCCGCGGCTGGACTAGGGCAAGTGGGAGATTTTATTGTACTGGGCTTTTATGCCCTAATTTATTGTTTTGTACTAGTTTATTGTACACCTCACTTCGTTTTAGGATAAGTGGGAGATTGTTGGGGTTGATGCCCTAAAGTCTCGTGTCCTGTAGTTTGTAAACAGTTTGTACGAACGCTTATGTTGTTAATATATGATATTTACTTCACATGTTATATTTTTGCTCAGTTGCTTGTTTTATTTGCTTTACCACAAACCAATAAACATAAAATCCCTGGTTATCTGTATGTGACTCAAGCATGTATGTGGTGACATATAAGTGGATCATGTCTTGAGTGATAACCAAAATGGTCTGTAGTATATAAATATATGAGGGAAACCTTATTCTGGTAACGGTACGGATGCGACCTGCTTTGTGGAATGGTCACAAGTGCTGTGACTTGTCACAGATGGTCTGATTCTGATCATTCGTGTTGGGGACATGTGAGCGGCGGCGTCCTATACAAAAAACTTGTATAAGACCTAGCCACGAAGTGTTAACGTCTCATTATATAACACCGTTCATGACAGAGACTTCATTTCACTAGTATGACCATAGGTAACATGACCTCAATCCTGAATGAGTTGGGAACTCCTGCCATTGGGGCGGTCCTTTGATTTGTATGGGTACGAGTGGCCAGGTTACCAATTCAAACCTACCATTTTGGGGATTAACCTGATTTGAGAGCTGGGAACTCAGCTACACAAGATGGAATTCACTCATTCCCCGAGATAGGGGTAAGTAGATAGATAGCTCCCTTAAGGGCTGATTCCAGGGCTTGAATGATGTGACGCCACACACATTCTCTTGGCTCGAGGGCTATTCACACATAGTTGGACTATGTTATATTGTTCATTAGAGGAATTAGTGGTACTTAAGGAGTGAGATGTAACCACAGGGGCAAAATGGTAATTTGGCCCAACTATACTTACGAACATCTGTGAAGGGTCATCGTACTCATGATTGGTTATATCCAATGGACATAGAAATATATTTGTGGAAAGAAGAGTCCAGCTGTTAGTCTTTAGTGAAATGCCTGACAGTTAATGGATGGTGGATCTCGTGGTTAAAGAGTTTAGTCAACTATTCATGGACCGTTGGAGCTTCGAGCCACAAGTCCATTAGGTCCTCTGGGTATCTTGGATAAAGTCGAGAACCAATGTTTGGGTTAATTTGAAATATTCAAATTGATAAGAGGAAGTTCGATTATATATGATATAATTTGACTAGTTAATTATATATGATATAATTGGCTAAATGTATGAAATACATTATTTTGGAGGAAATTAGATATAAATATGATTTATATCAAGTAGAGGAGAAAATACTATAGTAGATATGTGATATCAAACTATAGGTTAAAAATATAATATGATTTTATTTATTAATATTTTAGTTGGTTAATTATATGATAATTAACCCAAAAATCACGTTTGGACGTGGGTTAGTGGGACAACGTCGATTATTGTAACCGGTGAATTAAAATGAAAATAGTTTTCATTTTAAATCGTCCGTCCAAAGAGAAATTAGATAGATCGTGCTGGTGAATGGAAAAATGATCGCTTAAGAATTTCGAGAGCCTATACGATAGTTACTCTCCGCCTAAACGATCGTCCACCTCGTGCCTAAACGATCGCACACTAGTTCCTAAGCGATTGGATAGCTTCCCTAAACGATCATATAGTGTGTCGAGTTTGCTAAACGATCATACACCATTTCCTAAACGATCGTTCAGTAAAACTTACATGATCGTGTAGCTTCTCCTAAATGATAAGCATCATGCTATGCGATATCGCCTTTTTCCCTCCCATTTGCTTATCACCTACACGATCCGTGTTTCCTCCTTCCTCTACCAAATTCACCATAGACCACGCTTTGGGTTCTCACTCTGAGAATACCTGGGGCTCTTTTCTGGTGGTGTCGTCTCCACGGCATTCGTGTTTGTGGAGTTGTTCGTGCTGTTGTAGTCAACGCTGCTACTGGGCGTTGGTTAATCAGGTGAAGAATTCTGCTGTGCTGAGTTCCGAAGATTGAAGATTTTCTTCAACTGGTATGTCACTTTCTCCCTTGGTATATCTTATTTATAGCATGCTGTTAATTAAGATTTGTTTGCATAACTGTGCGGTTGAATGTATATTGTTATATTTCAGTCACTGTGAGATCGGAGCGCTCCGAACGTGCTCATGAAACTCTTCGGTAAGAGATCCATCAACACGAGCATGTAATCCATCGTTCTTTGAAGATACTTGAGGATCGTCTTGACCGTCGTCCAGTGACAAATCCTGGATTGGACTGATACCAACTAATAATCCCTACTGCATAGCAAATGTCAGGTCTAGTACACAACATTGCAAACATCAAGCTTCCTACAACAGAAGCATAGGGAATCTGTCTCATCTCCTCAACCTCTTAAGGTATTTTAGGACATTGATCCTTAGACAAAACGATTCCATGCCTAAAAGGTAACAAACCCCTCTTGGAATCCTGCATTCTGTACCTGATCAACATTTGATCAATGTACGATGCTTGAGACAAGGCTAACCATTTATTCTTACGATCCCGAATGATCTGGATCCCTAGAACATACTACACCTCACCCAAATCTTTCATTTGGAACAGGGCAGCTAGCCATTTCTTAATATTAGTCAGATACCCTACATCATTCCAGTGAGTAAGATATCCCCACATTGATAACGTGTAGGAATACAAGTTATTTCTGCCACCTTATCTAGATATTGCGGCCAAAAGTTAGTAAATATGCCTCGATTATATGAAAATTGGCCTAGTATTGCAATAATTATAAATGTTGGCAATTACACCCACTAACACCATAAAGATGGAAGACAAGCCGAATTTTACTTTGTTTTGCAGGAGACCAAGTAATCGCTTGCGCTCAAAGCTCACGAGAAATTGATCAACGCATCTCTGTCACATTACACCCGTCAATCAACAATGAAGAGACGATTACGACAATGACGGCGCAATACGATAGTCAATCCAGAGTTGTGTTTCAACCGCATGCAGTAATAAAAACAACACCGCATGCGAATCCATGATCGAAAGATGCAGCTGAGCAAGGAAAAAGCGGAGGATTGAGACACGTGTACAACTAACGGTTCTGTAGAATTTACGGTCTGATTGTATAACAGAAGGAATAATATCCCTCCATCTTCAGAATTATCATGACAATCAGGTGGGGACCACAAGGCCGGAGTCAAAGACCTGCACCTATAAATACCCCATTGATTTTAGAGAAAAAGTATGCTACGGGATATGGGGTAAATGCTGCAAAACTATTGAGAGAAAAGGCTGAGTTGAGTGCTTGCGTGAAGAAATTCGGGAAGAAGATGAGATAAGGCCGAGAGGTGAATCTCAGATCTAACATACCAAACACTGATTGAAAGCTCTGTGCAAAGATCCCTGCTACTGGTGGAGCAAGCCTGAGAGGGAAGCTCTTCCTACCATCAAATCCATCATATTCGGCAAGCAGATCTCCATCGAATCTGTGCCAAGACATTGGCACTTATTTGTATCTGTTCTATCTCTTTCATCATTGTATTTCATGTTTCCTTTATCTTTTCATTCACACACCATGTATCAAATGCTTAATAGACGTATTAAAGGTTTCGATAGCTTTCATTTACCTTTTTCTGTCTATTTACGTTAACCCATCAATCACTTTCTTCATGATGTCTTCTTAATTCCTTGATAAGCAATATGAATTAACTAAGTACTTAATCTGTGTTAAAGATATAAAATGTGTTTAGCTAAGGCATGCTAGGTGAAGATTCCATTCTGATCTATCGAGAGAAGGTCAAAAGAATGCGTTAACTAAGCGAGTAGTACTTCCAGACATTGAAGCAACCTTGCGTTCATTACGTTAGTCTCTATTTCACCACAGACATGTTGAAGTGCGGCCGATCACTGAAAGATATACGCCAAGAGAAAAGCGGAACAACATTTGTAGCTTCAACGCAATTGAGAACTTGCGTTGTTTATATTATTTGTCTTTCTCTTTCTATTCTATTCATAAGACTTGCCGCCACATTCCACGTCTTTGCACAACTTTCACAGCCAGCCTTGACCCCAGCATCTTGTACATGAAGCTTGTATCTTGTATCATCTAGCTTAGGTTTATTGTATTTCATCTTATTATCGCATCTTTACCTATTTACTTTATTTTATTGCAATTTATATACATGTACAAAGACATTTTTAAAGATTAAAAACCTGGTCGCATATATCATGAACATACCACAATAACTTAAATTAGTCCCCGTGTTCGACCTTGGATCACACCAAGAAACTTGCGATGGGATTACACTTGGTTCTATCGTAAGGAAACTTGTGACAACGCATAGCATACTACGTGAACACCCATCATTAATGCATATCTAGTGGTTGTATCGCATCATTTCGAGCATAGAACATCATCAATCATATCTTAATTTTATGCGTTACAAGTTTATGGCACCATTGTCGGGGACTTGGTTAACGGTTTATTGTTTGAGTGTGTTTTTGGTATTTTGCAGGACAGATCTCATTGTACTGGCTATTCAATGTGAAGAGCAGCCTGATGGTTTATGAGTCCTGGTGTTGAACCAGAATTCGTAACTGACCTTGAGATCAAGTGAACTTTCCGCGCAAGGGTACGCCAGAACCGAATTAGGCGAAAGAAGGCAGCCAGCATGGCGAACAATAACGATAATACGGTGCCAGTTGTGAACCAAGTGGCTGTTCGCCGGCTCAGGATCCTGTCTTCCTGGCAGCTGATCGCAACATCCCAATGCGTAATTATGCGGCACCCAATTTATATGATTTTTCGCCTGGAATCTTGAGGCAACTATGGAGGAGAACGTGCGTTAGTAGATTAAGCCAGCCATGTTGCAGATGATTCAAAATTTCAGGCAGTTCGGGGGTCTACAAGGTGAAGACCCACATGCCCATCTGACCAGCTTTGTCGAGATGTGGGGTATTTTTTCCTTACCTGACATGACCCTAGAAAATATAAGATTGTATCTGTTCCCTTACACCTTGAGGGATGAGGCTAAAAGGTGGGCTTACTCATTGGAGCCAAATGAGATCACTTCATGGGAGCAATTGGAGAAGCGGTTCATGAAGAAGTTTGTCCCACCTGCCGTCAACGCAAGGCGACGAAAGGATGTGTTGAACTTGAACAGAAGGAGAATGAGACCCTAAGCACCGCCTGGGTACAATTTAGGAGACTGGTGAAAAACTGCCCGCATATCGGGATTCCCGATTGCGTATTGATGGAAACATTTTACAATGGCCTGAACAGAGCAACACAGGTTGTTGCTGATGCCTCCACGGTAGGAGGTTTTATGCATAAGACATACACGGAGGACAAAGTCATCCTCGACCGCATCTCGCAGAATATAGATGATTGGATCGACGATGGTTATGGAGGTCGAGGCACCGATAAAAGGAAAACTGAAACAGCCATTGTCCCTGTGGAGACAATAACCGCGTTGGCCGTGCAAATGGTCACGGAGGCCTCAATCCTTCAGTCAATGGCAATCAACCAAGGAGCCATTGCTCCACAATCAGTGTAACCCGTTGCACCGGCTCAAGTGGCCGTAATCAGTTGCGTCAATTGTGGAGGAGCTCACGAAGCTGATGTGTGTCCATTGAACCTTCAGCAAGTGTGTGCTATCCAAAATAACCCCTTCAGCAACACCTATAATCCGGGCTGGAGGATCCATCTTAACTTCGGTTGGGGAGGCAATCCCAACCTGAGGGGCCAGTGAACCATCAAGAGGGTAGTAGAGGAAATCCTCATTTTCACCACAACCAAGGGCAATCAAAACCGCATAGCCAGAAACCATCATCGTCTAACACCTCGGAAGGCTCGTTAGAAACGCTGCTAAAGCAGTATATGGATAAAAATGATGCAGTGATGCAAGCACAAGCATCCTCTATAAGGAATCTAGAGATCCAAGTGGGCCAGCTGGCCTCTGAGCTAAGAAGTCGAACACCAGGAACATTGCCCAACAATTCAGAAGCCTCGAGATCTACAGGGAAGGAGCAATGTCCTTCAGACATTGAGCAGGCAAGCTTGACCGCCTGCGGAGATGTGGATTGTGATCACCCAGGACAATGAAAGTTTCGGTCCATATCTCAATACTATGTTTAATGCTTTATTGAATTTTCGTCTCTTTAAATTCTGAATTTTGTCTTCAACTCTTCATTTAATTCAATTTTGACTTTATGAATTTATTTCCTCATTCAATTCTCTACATTTAATTCTGTCTCATCCTTAATTCTTTGATTTTTTTTTTTTTGTAATCAATACGTTGTGCTTTAAATTGTGAATAATTGAGTAATAAAGGAAAATATATTGCCACAAGCCACAACATTTGTGCTGATGAAAATTGTAAAATAAAAATAATAAAACAATTAACAACGAGAAAGCAAGACGACAATGGACACATATCAAACCAATCAGGAATGCTTTGCGTTCACCTAACTCAACTGTATTGAGTTGAGGGGTGTGTTGCGCTCGCATATGTCCTTTGCCCATCCTTAGCCCAATGCACTATATTGAGGTATCCTCCAGAAATGCATTGGTTAAGGGGTGTGTTGCAGGGATATATGCATTGTTACCCGTCCTCTGCAAAGATACAGTTGCGTTGGTGAGCACAATGCATTATTCTTTTTCATGCGTCCATTCAAATAAAATATTAAAGAAAAATTCGTTTGGCAATTTGGGAAGAAGTTCAATCAATTCGTATCCTCAAGCAATTATGACTTGGCAGACGAAAGGACACTTTTTCTGAAATTCCATAAATGAGGGAGGTGGAACGACGCGCCTGTTGAGCTGTTGGAGGCCAGTTACTGTGAAAATCGCATTGGACACTACCACGACCCAACCTATAAATACGTCCTCCTCCTTCATTGAAAACCCTTTACCTCACTTTGGCAAACCAGAAACCCTAAGCGTTTTACATCCCAAACCTTTCTTTCTCCCCAGCAGCTCGAGTTTTTATTAG